>NC_046190.1:2532500-3732500 GCF_011004875.1 Balearica regulorum gibbericeps | reverse complement strand
AATGGGTTGAGATAGACAGTTTTATAGGACAGAAGATGAAGAGGAGAATAATAATGATGATAAAAGAATGTACAAAACAAGTGGTGCACAGCACAGTTGCTCACCACTTGCGGACCACTGATACCCAGCCAGTTCCCAAGGCACAGTCCCAGCCCCTGGCCAGCTTTCCCCCCAGTTATATATGGAGCATGACATCATATGGTATGGAACAGCCCTTTGGCCAGCTGGGTCAGCTGTCCTGGCCGTGTCCCCTCCCAGCTCCTTGGGCACCCCCAGCCTCCTGGCTGGCAGGGAGGTGTGAGAAGCTGAAAAGTCCTTGACTTGGTGTAAACATTGCCCAGTAACACCCAAACCATCAGTGTGTTATCAACGTTATTCTCATCCTAAGTCCAAAACACAGCACTATACCTGCTGCCACAAAGAAAATTAACTCTATCCCAGCTGAAACCAGGGCACTAGGACAGTATATGCTTTTCTTGTGAGAACTCTTGAAATCTTTGGATAGAAATAGATGCAATCCATAACATAAACCGTTTGTCCTTGATTTTTACTTTTTTTATATTTAGGTCAGAACAGCAGTGCTGGGAAATTAAAGACTTTATTTGGGGCCCTGGATATCATGGCGAAAACCAAGAGTGCATTCCAGCTCATCAGAAAGGAGCTTGTGGCAGAAAGTGAACAGGTAAAGAAAAGTCAAGTGGCCTGATTATCTGCTCCATTCTATGTTTTGCATTCGCATAAGACTGGTAAATTGGCAATTAAGATGTTGTTTGGTGGCTTTTCTGTAGACCTAGTTCCTTAAGTAGTGTGGACAGGGTTTGAACCTCTTGCAGTTCACTTCTAGCCTTTAAGTGGAAGTGGATAAAAATAAATTAATCTTGAGACTGTGTTCCTCTAAGTGGTGTTAAAAGTTCCACCTCCTCCACCCAACACTGTAATCGTTGGACATGGAATGGAACTAGAAGCTGTTCTTAGTTTTTTAGGACTAGAAGTTTCTCCAGTATCTCACTCTCTTTACATCTGGCATTTTTTGATGTGCTGATCTCTGGAGAGAGACTTCTTCCCTCCACGTAACTTCACTAAAGTTGACAAAATTTTACAGAACTGCTGTTTGACATTCTGAATTGTTCTGCAGAGGTGGAGTAAATCATGTTTGTATACGGACATTGACTGACTCATTCTCGGAGTGAATGGTGCTCTGTGCAGCTCTGTATTAGCCCTTAAAAGTTGTCTTTAGGAACTTAAGAATGTATGTGCAATATAAATATGAATTCTCTCCATGTAGTACATTTAATATTGAGTTATTAATATGTGGAAGGTATTTGTAGCTAGTGTTAATAGGTTCTCGATGCCTAAATAAATAATTACTCACTGTATTTGCTGATGTGCTCATGCCTTACTGACAATTTGAGCAACAAACTGAGTATTCAAGTCATAGTTTCCTGATATTTTTATAACTATATATTTTTATAACTATATATAACTATTATATGTGTATAACATAGGCAGTTGGCACAACTTGTATACAGTGTGGGTATGAGCTAATTATTGAAGCCTTATAAACGGTGTCATAGCACTTGGGATGTTAGTACTGCTCCTGCAAAGAGAAAGCTTAACCTGCACAGGTGGTGGTCTGACTGCACTGCGGTGCGTTTTAATAGCAGAGTTGAGTGAAATGGTTTGTGGTTTTATCTCCTCGTAGATAAGCAAGGATAAAAGCAGTGCTGAGAATACGTTGCCTAATGATTCCTCTGCTGGCCTTAACAAAGAAGAAGTGTTGAAACTGCTTAGTATTTTTGAGTCCAGAATGTCATTCCTTCTCCTCCAATCCATTAAATTGTTAACGTCAACAAAAAAAAAAATTGGGTAAGTTGAACCCTGACACGTGTGTAGATGTGATTCCAATCTATAAATCCATACAAACGATGTACTCTTAAGCATGCAAGAAAGTGTGATACTTAGTCTTTTCTGGAGGTGACTCTTTGTGGAGAAGGAGCTGAGATACGTCTTGGTCATCTAAACCTTGAACAGTTTCTGTGTTTTTGTGTGATTGAGGGAGTGATGAAGAAACTTCTTGACTGAGTGCATCTAGGCAACTCTTTTTCCTCTCATCTTTCCTGATTGCAGTCCAGGACTGAGCAAGGACAAAAAGTCAGACTGGATGGCGGTGTTCAAATAGGAAAATAATAGCTGGTAATCATTGTCTGGAATGCACAGTGCAGTTCTGAAGCACTGATGCTTCATCATGCTCTGTGGTTCCTAACTTATCCTTCCTAGGATATAAATCCCATGTCCTTCATCTGTATAAATTCACACACAAAGCAGTTTAACTGGTCCTCCCCTAATTTTGCAGACATATTTCTTTTTTTTTTTTTTTTTTTTTTTAATCAAACTGTGTGCTCAGTGCATGAGGCCCGTGTGTGTGATGTCCTTTATCTCACTGGTGTTGGTCTTTGTCTGTGATGGAGCACTTAGAAGTTAGTGAGGGAGAAACTATTCTGTACTGCAAATCTTTTGATGTATCTTGCTCATAAAATAGATCAGAGCATAGTTTAGCAAGCAAAATACTTCAGAATAAATGTGGGTGTTACATTTAATCAGTAATGCTGTACATAGAGGGACATATATGGTGAAGATACTCACTGGCGTTAAATAACACCTAATGGAGTGCGGTGAAGAAATAACGTTCTGTCTTGCGGCCGGGATTCAGAACAAACGTGGCTTCTCCTGGTTTTGTCGCCCTTGAAGCATAGTTGGGATTAGGTGTGGCAGTGTAAGTCCTTATTGAAGCAAAACCTGCTTCTGTCTGTTAAATTCCAATGTGTGTGGTGTTGCTTTTGGGATCCGGAGAATACCTTTAATTCCCTCAGCAGCAAATGTGTTGGCAGGAGCTACAGCAGCACACTAAGGGTGTTTCTAGTGTTACATAAAATTAATTTATGAAAATGTGGCATTAGTTCTAGTATATACTTCTGGAGAATTCTTTTATTGCTGGAAGTTGTGTTCATAGTTTTTCAGATTGAAGCGCTGCTGATGCAAGTGCTGTTTTGGTAAGGGCAAGCTGTGAAATGAATTCAGTCTGCACAGTAAGGTATAAATAGAGAGACGTGAGATGGGAAGAAAACTGGTGTGCTTTCTTAGCGGTGGTTTGGGTGCATTTGCTCTTTAAAAAGGAGCTTCCACAAGGTGGCATTCTGAATATGTGAAATGCGGAGGATTAAAGTATAATTTGTATGTAACCAAGTAGATGTCCAAGTAAAGGAGTAAATTGGTTCAGTTGTGTCATCTCATAATATGGGTAAGTGTTGTAAAACAGAAAGACTCCTTGTTTTTTGTTTCGTGGGATTTTTCCCCACTGTTAACTTTCTCATCGTCACCTCGGAGTGGGGTTTAGTACTGAAGATCCCATGTGGGGAATGCGTTACAGTGTGAATACTGTGAAACAGGAGTGTTGCTTTAACACCTTAAACTTTTTTAAACAAATGTGGATTGAGGGCAAGTGTAAAACTAGCTTTCGCTTAACTTCCTAGTACCTTGTGTACACCTTGTGTACGTTTCCTCAGTTCTGCTGTGTAGAGGGAGAGGAGTATGTCTGCCTTCTGTTTAATAACAGGCTGGAAAGGGAGGAAATGGGAGCTCCCAAATGCTGTTTCAGGGTCTCGGATGCACTTTGGCAGTGAACAGGAGAATATGTGGTAAAATTGGTGTTTGATAGTGAAACTTGCAGACTATCAATAAAACTGGATGAAATAGGAGTTTTACCTTCCACAAGTAAAATGCACGAGCATAACTGAACTTGGCTATGTAAATCGGAGGAAAGAAGTAATTGAAAGTAATACTCCATTCTGAGAATTCTTGTAACTTATCCTTTGCATTTCAGTGACTTTTTATTGACTACCTGTTCTGTTTAATAAGTAAACCTGTCTAATTTCTGCCAAGTGTTATAAATTTAATTTGCTTGACCATTTCTTGGCAATTCCTGAAGCAGTTGCAATTAAACTGACTGCTGCTTGCACGCATACGCGCTTAATTTATAGTATCAGTGGCAGCATTTTTCTTTTTTTTTTTTTTTTATTTTCTAGTTTGGGGTCACTTATTAGTCTTGGACATTAAGCTTAGCAGAGCAGGGTGGCCAAGAGGAGGGGTAACAGCAGAAGACCAGTACGTGCGTGTTGAGCCATTTACAGTATTTGTCAAATGGAGAAAACTGGTGGGAGCTTGGACTGCAGACCGGCAGAAGAGGAAAAGCTCTTTTGCGTAGAGGCGTTGAGCATGGGAAAGTCTCTGTCATAGGGAAATGGATGGATGGAACTTGAGGGAGTGAGGCCAGATCGGGAAAATGATCAGTCATCAGTGTTGTTAATTAATAATTGTTTTGACAATTTGCAGAATAAAATACCATGGTCAGGTTAATAACTTGGATTATCTGGTTTTTTTTTTTAGGGGCATTAATGAAGAAGAAGTTGTTCTTAAAACAAACAAGCACGTTTACTCCCTGCTGTTGCGTGCGACTGCTAACAGAAGTGCGACTCTGCTAGAACGAGTAGAGGTAATCTTAAATTTACTGGAACAGCTGACTCAGACTAGCGAAGCTAGTAACGGAGGAATTCGCTGACTGAAATGCTGCAAAACTAGCAGAAACGGTGCCTTGCTATGCCTGGGATCAGGGTTTTTTTTTTCTTCCCCATGTGGTATTTGTATTGATGGAAGGTGATGATGTCGCCTGTGTTGTTACACCATACATCTGGGAAAGAACAGGAATTCCTTTTACCCTGGGAGAATTCTGTACTGGTTCAGTTACTAGTGTTTCTTTGTTTGAAATGGCCAAAGGGGGGCTCTGGATACAAACATAACCATTTTTCATGTTGGAGAAATTCACCAGTTTTCTCTTACAGATAATGGGCTTTGCAGTGATATAAACGTTTTGCATAAAAATGTAATTTCACAGTTGCTCTGGTTTGATGTTTAATGAAATGTACTTTGTAAGCAAGGCTTCACTGGAACACTTTAACTGGTAACATGAACTGAGGTTGTGTAAGGAAACTTCTGTTGAATACGTGGCCACACGGACACACTACTTCGATTACAGTTACTGTCCCGCACAAAACTGTGTGCCTTTCTAGCTTTGATGCAAGACTCTTGCAAATATTAGCCATCACTGGGACTTCATTTCCCCCAGAAAGTGAATGGTTTTAGCTGTGTTTGAATTGATCAATTCAAGTATTACCTTTTTCAGACTTGAAACTGTGAATAAATGAGAGCATATTTTTAAATAAAAATTTATTTATTAAATATAAACTCATGAATTGGTCTGCCTTGTTTTTATTGGTTATGACTGTTAGGACCCTCATCAGTGAAGCAAACTGCTCCACAGAATAAAAACTATTTGAAAGGCAGTGGGGGCTGGAAAAAGATCTGTAAAATCAGGCCTAATGAGTGTAGTCTTAATCTCTGCAGGTGAGGACTCTGGTTTTTGGAAATACTTATTATTTAAAGTTTTCAAAAATACAACATCTGATGTCTTAATGTTTTTTTTTCTACAAATTCATTATTGTGTAACAACAGTATAAAACACTGTTTATTTAAAGGTATTAACAGTTTTTACCTGTGCAGATGTATGCATATGTATTTTTTTAATCTCTGTACTTGCGCACAAGTAGTGAATGAACTATTTAAGCTGCTTGTTTCGAGGAGGTGATTCTTACTCTCATGGTGAGAGATAGAGAATGATGCTTTTTTTTTTATTTTTTGTATGGGGCATGTTTTCACCCAGAAACCCCTTGTTCGTACAAATTTTTGTCCTGACAACTCAAGGTTATACAAGTGGATCTGTCTTCAGAAGAAACCTGATCTTTCTGATGCACTGCAGAGCACAAATGCACCTGAGAGAAGCAAAAGCAGCTTGTGAAAGGATGAAAGACGACAGGCTTCGTCTGTAGCTGTTCTGTTGCTTCCAATTTGGAATGACCGATTTGAAAAAGAAGGGTTCTGTGTCTTTTCCTGCTTTCCACCTGGGGGCTGGCTCCCCTTCACTTTTGGTGAGGTCAAAGCTGCAGGAAATGGAACAGTGGGTTTCTGAAGAAAGATGGTTAAAAGCATGATGCCTGAAATTGTTATCGGGAAGCGTGGCAAGGGTGAGGGGAGAAAAAATCTGTTCAGGACAAAATCCCTTCCTCAGAGCAGAGGAGCTGAGAGGTGACTGAACAAAGCCTGCTGAGATCAGGAACAGGGTCCAGAGATAGAGAGTCCTGGTTAGAAGGACTCCTGTTTTGACCGCTGCTGCCAGATTCCTAAGGGTAAGGGGAAATGCCAGCCAAAACCCTCTGTCAGACCTGGTTTAGCAAGAGGTCAGTGCGTGCACTGCTGCAGTTTTCACTTTAGTCGAGAAGGAAAGGCCGCAAAGGCTGGCCCAAAGAAAAGTGTCAGACTAGAGTGTAATGTCTGGTCCTCCTGGGGCTGAAACAGGTGCTGAAATGGGCCTTTTTAGCAGAGATTTTGCCTGATAGCATGTTACTGGCATGGCACCACATGGATCTGTGCTGTAAGGCAGTGCTTTCTCCAGAGGAAATCTGAGGTAGCAGGCGCGTTTGAGGGAGGAATGGAAAGGGGAGGAGGGCTTGCAGGGGCAGGAGGCAGCAGTGGGAGGTTTTTGTGCAATTTCAAAAAAAACCCTAAAACAAGTAGTGAGAAGAAAGCACCATTTACACCTTCCCCTATCCTGCAGATTTTAGACACAGCTGCTGGCATAGATACCAGTGTGTGGTTCTGCAGGCTCTTGGTATTTGACTGTCAGCCAGTTGACGAGAAGAACCTCAGTCTAAGCTCTGAGAAGCAAGAACAGTCTGTTACCGTGATGTGGGGGGACACTGCATAACGTCTTCTTGCTTCCTTGTAACAAAATGGAAGTAATATTCTACAGTACTTCAATGAGTCACATAGATTAGGTCTGTAACGTGCCAAATTACTTTATTAATAATTACTTATTAATACAAGTCTGAAGTCCTCTGTGGTTAAGAATGCTACAGTGGTTGGGTGAGACTCATCCTGCTTCTTAATTACACGGGCAGACTCGGTATTGCAAGGCCAGCAGCTTTGGAGCCCGGTTTCTTCCTCAGAGCGGTATTTGTGTGCAGGGAACAGGCTTGCACAATGCTCTTAAAGGCAGGTTGGTTGTGGGTAAAATAACCAATAGAATATTGTATGGATCTTCTAGAAAAGATTAATTACCCATAGAGGTCAGTGGTGATCTGGGCACGGTTGTTCCAGCTGTGGAAGGGTTGCTTGGATAAAGCCAGGCCTGTACTTCAGCTCATCAGGCTGGGAAAGGATAAAGCGCCATTCAACTGCTGCAATTCTACTCCTGTCTCTCTTTTTACTGAAATAGACTACCAAGTACTAAATGTGATAAGTACGTGTTACTTGGAAATGATGGTTACTGATCATTTCTGCTGGGAAGACACGTAGAAAAAGGCCTGAGCTGAGGAGTTAGACAAACAACAATATAACTCACATTAGCAAAGAATTGCCATACAGTGTAAGGGAGCACAAGCCCACAGTTGGCTTCTGTTTCCAGCTCTCGCTCTCTTCTCTTGAGCCTGTCTCCCCTTCCTCCTCTGCCCCGCAGTGCTACCTCACACACATCCCCTCCTAGTTGTCTTCTGTTTCACAGGCTAGAGCTGTGAGTAGTGCTGCAGGGACTGGAACAGACTGCTAAACCCTCGCTCTGCCGTGGATTTATTTTTGAATGAAGAGATGAACCGTACTGCAGGCTCTACGCTATAATGACTCTACTCAGCTGAATCTGAATGTTCAACAGCTTAACTTCAATCATCTTAAAAAAACACAGGGGCAAAGTCAACAGTTCCTGCGTAATCATTCTCTTGCCTCTCTCCCTGGGGCACCTCTACACATCCTGCAGCTCATCCAGTTTCCATAGTGATTCTACTGTCCTACAGGGTCGGTGTCCTCAGTGATGAAGTATTCCTCCCTCTGTTCAACATTCTCTTCCTGCAATTAGAATACTTCTGAGATTCTATTTCATCTCAAGAAAATTCAGCTGCTTTATAAAGCAAAATGGTTGCCATCTTGTGCCCAGTCTGACTGATGAATCCACATACACAGTTTGAAATTACTTCAGCTTGTATTAACGTAATTGGGTTCAGATTAACTCCTAGGTACGGAGCGTCTCACCTAATTGCAAATTCAGGTCATATACTCAGAATTAAGCTAATAGAAACTTACAGCAAATGAGGATTTCTCTGTTATTCTGTGAACCTCAGCGCTATACTAACAACATGAATGACTTTCATGAGGGTTATAATTGGGTATATGATGATTTAAATCTATGAATTTCTTAGCATTAGTGGAGGTAGCTTTAGTGCTAAATAGGATTACTTTTTCTCCTTTCACAGATAAACAATTAAAGCATAAACCACATCCAAACCAGACAACTCTAACACCGTTATTAACGATGATAAGCCAGTTTATTTCTCTGTTAATAAATCCTTCTTCATTACAGGAATAGAAACCAAAACCTAATTTTTTTCAGACCCTGCACTGTGAAGATATTTAGTGGCAAGAGCTGATCTGCTCTTAGCTCCACACAGTGCAACTTCACTGCAAGAATTGTCCTATTCCATTGAGAATCTACAATCATCATTTTCATATAAATATTTGAAAAGCAGAATGAACAAGTAAGCTTTACAACAGAAAGTACTTCATTTTAAGTACGCTTTTCTTTTACAAAAGAAAAAGAAGATGTGCACGTAAAACTGATTATTATACAGAGAAATTAAATCCTTACCTTGTGTGCTAGGAGATACCTGAGGTGATACATTTATTCTGATCTACTACTCTGATGCAGATTAGCCTCTCACAACTAGTTTTCAAGAAATGTCCACATAAAATACTTACACTGCACACATGAGAAAAGGGGAATAGCTAGATGCTTTAAAATATGCTGGACAAATTCTAGATGTCTTAAATATTTAGATGCAAGCTTCTCACACCAGGCCCTGACAAGGACAGTGTTGCATGGTCCTGAAAAATATTTCCTTGCAGGACAACAGGTCTGCAAAATGGAAAACCCTTCCACAGCACCGCATTCACCTTCAAACGCATGCTCTGCCCTTACTTCGATAAACAGCAGTTCTGTAAGCAAAGTGCTTTTTGGAGCCCAGCGGCGAGGTCTTGGGGAGTCGGACTCTCAGCAGTACAGCTAACCGGGATTCCTGCTGCTTCCATGGCTTCAGCGGTTGTTGGACCGATGGCACAAAACTGAAAGGACATTGTCACGGTTCTAATAGCGTGGTCGGGTACGGCATCAGCTCTGAACTAGTTACGTAGGTCCAGAGCCTGCCTTCTTCGCTGGCGCTGTCAGCGCGTCAACTTGCATGGCTGAGCTTACTAAACTGTACTAGCCATTTCAGGTTAAAGGTTATCAGTATTAAAACCTGCTTATTAGAAATTCCTTAGGAAAGATTATTATTTATCTCGCCATTACAAACATTAAAGCTCTTTTAGTCCCACAACTCAGGAAAAGTGAGAGGACTTTTAATATGCCTCAGCCTGTAATTGCTGATTCAAGCATGGACTACTCACACCTTTGCATCACTAAGAGAAAATAAAGCCTACACCCAGTGGAGACTGAAAAGTTAGTTGGAGAAGAAAATTCTAGGTGAAAACGATTCCTTTTTCTCTTTTTAAAAAAAGGCTCTCAGCTATATAATAACATCTCTATTTGCTATCCATGTATTTGCTATAACCTGTTTTTCAGAGAAATAAACACAAACAAAACCGAAAATGAAGGTTTGTAATGGGTGTAACAGCTTTCCTAGCTCTCATTCACCCACCCCAAACTTACTCCCTATTGTATTTCACCACTTTTAAAGAGAAGATACCTTGATATGGTTGATAAAATCCCCTGAAAGCTTCTGAATGTGCTGGAGGCAAAATTTGACACCAGATGGACTGAAGAACACAATGCTTGCTGGAATTCCCTGAGTAAAAGTAACCGTAGGTTAACATAAGATTACTCACTCCAGCAGTTTATCAGTGCATTCACACAGGTCCCTTCAACTGCCTCTCTATGGAAATGAAGTGCTTTAACAATGAGAAACAGCAGTTACACCAACAGAAAGCATTTCCTGCGGTGCCGACAGTCTGCCAAACCCCCATTCTACCACAGAGTGCTGAAATTCAGGTGTGACTTGAACCAAACACTCTGTCACACAAGCGCTTGGTGATAAACGTACTGAAAGTGTTCTGGAGCTGTACGCATTTTCCTGTTTAGCACGAAAATTCAGCAAGTTATTTCCCTAAAGCCATTCCCATCTATCTCAATTCTGCACGTATTCTCTGTTTCCCAGCTCCTGTGGTTTACTCTAAGTTCTGCCTGCCCTGAGATGTTCTGGCAAAGATGAGGTGATGCCTTAAAACTGCAGACCCCTGGAAGGGTTTTCTCTCTCAGAACAAGCCTGCCTTAAGATAGCAGGAGCAAACTTCTGTAGCCAAAAAAACTCCACAACTCTGCAAAATTCTGTCTGGAGTGAAGGTCCCAAGCTCTTGAGCTGCACACCCAAAGCACATGCCTCCTTTATCATCATTTTCTGTCTGACCAGAAAGATACACTAGTTCCACTCAAACTACATCTGTTGTTGTTTTATAGCGCATGACTTGGAAGTTAGCCTGAGCTCACAGAGGCCAGAATGACAGTTTAACACAGTGCTGCTGCTGTCTCACCGAGTGCTAAACACTTGTCATTTTATGTCACCTCTCCACACACTGAACATACAACCAGAACACCATCAGTTAAAAACAACTAAAAAGCACATGAGAAACACAGTTTAACAGCTTTACAAAGAAAATAACTTCTAATTGCAGCAAGCAAGGAGTTTCATAAAAGGAGTTCAGAAATTTACAAAATGCGTATGTACTACTGACTCACTGGCATAAACTAAATACCGCGGGGTTCAGAACTGCAATATCCATCTGGGAAAACACCAGGATACTACGATGTATCAGTTAGACTACCCATGCCATAACCTTTTAGGACCTCTTGAAAAAGAGCTTTAGAATCAATACGTAATTTAACAAGACATTAATGCACAGATTTTAAAAAGAGGTGCAACGTGCTTGAGGAGGCCAAGTTTCTGTAAGAAGCAAAGCCTGCATTTTGAATAAAATTAATCCTACATATGGTGTAGGCTCCTGCAAATCGAAAATTCAGAAAGCCAGTCTTGAAAAAATAAAAGCAATTATTAGTATCTGCACTGATCCTTGATTAATGACATTTACTAGATGGTTTTAAAAAGAGAAAAACATCAATAACAATTCTAGCAAACATAATACATTTGTCAACAGCATGTCACTTGGAATTCTAACACTTAAAATGAGATTACTACATTCATAAATTGGATAATCAGAGAAGGAACACTGAAACTACATAGGGCAGGTAACTACTATTGGATTCTGATTTGTAATATATAGCAAAGATGTCCAGTGATATTTCAATTACACTAATAAAAATTAATAGCAAAGCTGTTCAGTAAATATCCTCACTAAATGTAACTTCTGACACAGTATTATTGAGGGACTCACTCTCTGTATGAACCTTTTGCTAAAGGATTTTCTTGGGAGCCAACAGGGAAACAAAACAAGAAGCCTATGCAGGACATTCTGGTATCACCACAAGTATCATTTACAGACAGCTGAAAAAAAAAAGGAGTACCTTCTGCTAGGTGTTATCATATACCTCAAAAATTCTCAAATTACATCAGTGTCCAATACCTGTTGTGAGAAATAACTGCTCAAAGATTCTTGCAGGTCAGTGTGTTGGGTTGTTTGATAAACAGTAAGGCTTTCCAGAGGTATACCTGTAATTAGGATACACAGTCATAATTAAACAATGTTTCATTGATTTCTATTACTTCAATAAAACACTCTCAACATACTAATTGCACTTAGGTGTACTATTTTAGGCTAAAAAGATACAGAAAAAATTCTGTGAAGGACTTGTAGGTATTTCTAGAGTTGCAAGATACACTAAAGCAATTGTAATAAGAGGACCTTCAAGCACAGGGGAAAACTGTCAATTCTTGCAACATTTCTGTGAATTAGTTACCTTCCATCTCACAGAAGAGAAGGCAAGTGAAGAACAAAGCAAATAACCTTGCTCCCGTCATGCTGCAGCTCAGTCTCAGAGCTGTGGGCAGCAATCCGACCTCACAGTTTTTACTCCCATCCTCTACCTTCTAGCCAACGTAATAGCAATTTCAATTTTTACTTAGTCAAATTTGGTTCACAAGCTTTAGATACAACTTTTATCAAAACTGACTGACTAAAATGAGGCTCCAAGGGAAGTTCAACCTTTTTCTCTAAGTCCTGTGGGAAGTACTTCTCTTTTCAGGGCTCCACAAGGAAACAGAAGAGCTGAGGAATTTGGTTTCTCTCCTGTAAACACACAAACAAGTACTTCAATTAACTTATGTCTTTATTAGAGAGTAAACGTGATACATTTAATACATTTTCAAGGTATCAAATGTTGAACACTGCAGTAAATGCCGCATGCTCCATTACAGATACAGCCCGAAGACAACTGAAAACATTTGCAGTGCAACTGCATCCACAATTCAGAGGACAGAGGCTACTTAGCATGTAAATTAAAAAATATTCCGTAACTATAATATGAATACATTGGCTAAAAAGATCTCACGGAAGATAAACCGCATTTCTATTCCCCTTGCCAGTCTACAAAACAAGTACTGTGCAAGTTATCTCCTCCTCCTCAGAAACACAATTTTCCTCAATTTTATATTTAAAATCTTAGTCCCACCAAACACATGACAGCTCCCTCTATAAAAGAATGCTCCGGCAGACAAAGAAGAGGACAGAAATACTTTGCTGAAAAGTTTCAACCTATCTGAAAGTCTTATTTTCTTACTTCCCCAAGGAAAAATGATTCTACTTCCATTGCTAGGGTGGGAGTGGATATCCTCACTTCCTCTTGTCCTTTAAAATGGAAGTGATCTCCAACCTTAATTATTGTTACACGGCCAACATGGGAAAGCCCCCTGGAGATTTTGGAAGGGCCTTCCCAATAGATACATGGCTGTTCGTAACTTCACTCTTGTAGGACATGATACACCTGGGAAGCTGTTTCCAAAGGTTTGGTACGTTTCTAAGACATCATCAGAGGAGCAAATTCTGCTTAAAAAATACCACCAGGTGACAGTATCCATGTCACCATCTCCTGGGTGACACCTCCATTCCCGTAGCCACCCTGTCCCCGTGCACTCTGTGTACACCCACGCACTGGAGACAGGAAAGTGCAGACACTGACGATAATCATCCCATTGCGAATGCAAATACCTGCCTTGGGGAGAATGAAATAGCACTGTCTAGATGAGCCTCTCAGTAATTTGCTGGTTTAGGGATTAAACTAATTGTTTTGGAAAGTTTTTCACTACTAGATTTTATCTAATAAAAGTGAATATTGACACTTTGCAAAAGATAAAGAGCATTTTAATTGAAGAGGAATTTGGTTTTTGGACAGAAACTTAACAACGGCAGATTTTTTTTGCACAGAGTTTGCCTTTTCTATAAATAACAAATACTGAGAACACTTCAAGGTTAAATTCTACACAGCTGCACACAAGTATGCATTCATCTTCCAAAATAAATTAGAGTTCCTCAACACCTTATTTTATTACTAATTCAAATATGTTAATAGACATGTTTAAGAGTTGACTACTAGACAAATAAATGCTTTTTTTTTTTTTAAGTGCTAGAAGTGAATTCTTGGTTTATAACAGTAAGCATCAGAGATGCTGCAGGGAAAAAAGGGACAGCATAGTAAAAATCAAATGGAAACATCCTTAGTAGGAGTCAACACAGATACATTTGACTGTCTTAAATGCATGCTGAAGTTTTATTAGAAGCCAAAGATATGCTTCTAATAAATTACAGAAAGGAAGAATGAACTTGGGATAGAATGTAAAAGAGATTTTAAAATAAAAAGATAAAACCTAAATATTTCAGCATTAATCCTTCTACAACTCATGTCACTTAATTGAAATGTCAATGTGATATCTGTAAAGAAACATTAATCCTTTTTGGTTTGTGCTTACAAAGCACAGAAAAATTCCTTAGTAGGCCTGAACAATTAAACAAGCATTGGCCCTAATGGTATTCCCTACTTCTGTAACTAATGCAAATGTTACACTGTAATAAAATTAAAAAAAAATTTGTCTTGAAAAGAGAGTAAAGTTAGCTACCTAGTTAAGGAGTAAATTCCTTTATTTTCCCAAGCACTGAAGTTGAAGCGGGTACCAAAGCACAAAAGGTGAATAACAAAAGAAGTATCATTGCTTCAGATTTTAGAATCACAGAATCGTTTATGTTGGAAAAGACCTTTAAGATCATCAGTCCAACCGTTACCCTAGCACTGCCAAGCCCACCACTAACCCATGTCCCCAAGCACCACATCTACACGTCTTTTAAATCCCTCCAGGGATGGGGACTCCACCACTTCCCTGGGCAGCCTGTTCCAGTGCTGGCCAACCTTTTCAGTGAAGACATTTTTCCTAATATCCAATCTAAACCTCTCCTGGCACAATTTGAGGCTGATTGCTCTTGTCCTATCACTTGTTACCTGGGAGAAGAGACCGACCCCCCCCCCCAGCTACAATCTCCTTTCAGGCAGTTGTAGAGAGCGATCAGGTCTCCCCTCAGCCTCCTGCTCTCTGGACCAAACACCCCCAGTTCCCTCAGCCGCTCCCATCAGACTTGTGCTCCAGACCCTTCACCACTTTGCTGCTCTTCTTTGGGCACGTCCAGCACCTCAATGTCCTTCTTGTAGGGAGGGGCCCAAAACCGAACACAGAACTCGAGGTGTGACCTCACCAGTGCCTAGTACAGGGGATGATCTTTTCCCTAGTTTATATTTATTCTGACAATAAATTCTAATGATATAAAAAATTTAGAGCTATTCATTTACTCATCATTTTATGCATAAAGAAAAATAAGTATATACGCAACAAGGAACATGATGTAATTTAATCTGTACTTCAGAGGTTGTTATAAACCACTTGATAAATTGAGACCGCATAAATACGCACAATCCAATAAATCACTGAGTATGATTATATGTATCAACAACAAGCAGTCTCCAATGATTGAAATTCACTGGTCGGTTATCAAAACTGAAGGGTATTCAAAGGCAGTCATTTTTTCAAGGATAATGGCAGTGTTGCAGCATCGTGTCAATTTAACCAAGAAGAGGTTACGGCGCAGTAGCTGTGCCAGTCACAGGCTCACCAATGAGGAATTTTTCCACCCACAGTACTACATGCATTATTTTCCTTAGACCCGATCCTATTTTTTTTTCACATACAACAGAAAACACAGGTATTTTTCTCACCTTCCTTCTCAAAAAAACCCCTTCTGCAAACTTGCAAACATTAATTCATTACCAGAAGTAGATTTCCTAGCACTAAAAAAATCAGCTAAAACCTGTCTTTGTTTTAAAATATCTGTTGAAGAGTAGATATGGGTTATTCTTCACTCACGGCATTTTTGTGTTGAAAATTTCATTTTTAATTTTCAGAATTTATTATTTAATCTTGTGTTGGCAACTATCATTTTTATCATTAAATATTCCATATAGTTAAAATATTTATTTGCCAATGAATTACAGAGCACTCTGCCCATAAAAAACAATACTTGCCAGCTCCAATCAATTTTTCTTTTACCTACAAATCTCTGTTACCACACAGACTTTGCCAATCAACACTCTCTTTCATATCTAATATTATACCTAACAGCAAAACCCAACATGTCACCCTTCTTGACATCATTTCCACTACTGAAGCACCTAGCACCTTATTCAGCAAGTTCATACAGTGTGGTCAGCAGCAGGGCTTTTAAACCAGCAGATACAATAATTCATCCAACATCTAGAATAATTGCACTGCCATTTGTTTCCCTGGCTGGGGTTATTTACCTTGACTGGCTGAATACCATGGCTTTTCAGTTGGTCGTTCTCTGTTCAATTAGTGGACACTGCATGAGCCTCTGACGAAGGTTTCTGTTTCCCTTTTTAAATTTGGGGCAGAAAGTCATTCAGTGAAGGACATACCTTTGTATCAGACTAACTACCCTCTAATTTCTATGCCCACTATGATGCTCCACTATACAGCTCCCTGTTTTCTCACATGAGCGGGAACACACCCCAGGTGATATAAAAGTGCAGGGAAGGATCTGCCAGCTAACAGGTTGCTGCTGAGATACCGAACCTTAGGTGTGATTTTCATCTGATACAGAGAATATTTTAGCAACGAGTTTCAGAGAGCTTGGGGACTAATTCTGCTGACTTCTGACAACCAATCCTCCCAGCTGATACTCAGATGGACACTCAGAAGGCAGCACGCATCTCAGTCACGGATCCCCTGAAACACCACGTGTGTCAGAAGCTCTGAGGTCAAACCCATTGTGCTGGCAGCTGCTGCTTATGACATTGTTCAAGCTCTATAACCCAGGACGTAAAAAAATGCAGCCTCTTTTTTCACAGCTTGTACTGACCCATCCACCCAAAAAATAATCAGCCCCTAAGCTTAAAAATGTTTCTTATTTTAATAATTTTAAAAAATTATTGTAAAAAATGTGCCCTTCTTTGGACATACTCCAGCACCTCAATGTCTTTCTTGTAGCGTGGGGCCCAAAACTGAACACAGTATTTGAGGCGCAGCCTCACCAGTGCCCAGTACAGGGGACAATCACTGCCCTGGTCCTGCTGGCCACACTATTTCTGATACAAGCCAGGATGCTGTTGGCCACCTTGGCCATCTGGGCACACTGCCGGCTCATATTCAGCCAGTATTAACCAACACCCCCAGGCCCTTTTCTGCCAGGCAGCTTTCCAGCTGCTCTTCCCCAAGCCTGTAGCACTGCCTGGGGTTGGTGTGACCCAAGTGCAGGACCTCGGCCCATCGCTCCAGCCTGTCCAGACCCCTCTGTAGACCATTCCTACCCTCGAGCAGATCAACACTCCCACCCTACGCTCCATCCCCTCGTCCAGATCATTGATAAAGATATTAAACAGAACATTAACTGGTTTGAAGCAAGGCAAGTCAGATCACCCAAAGTTCACAGAGAATCAGCACACCTGTAGTCACCTGTAGTCACAATCCCTTAAATCTCATGATTAAGTAGCAATTTCCAATCATTGCAGCTCTGGGCTTTTAGTAAAAAAATACTTTGTCTACTGGGTCATAGAGCATTATTAATCAATTACAGAGTCTAAGATTTCATGTAAGTTAATGTTTTGTACAGGTATTTCAAAGTATTTTTTATCGTCTTTTAGAGATATCACCCAACACTCCCAGAAGCTGAATTCACAGGTTAGAAGAAGAGGTAAATCCAGTATGTATTTCTCTGCTTCAGTGTACATTCAATTTTATTTATAGGAAATTCTGAAACAATGGAATGTACATTAGCTTAATTTAAGTAGAATATTTTAGATACTTACTTGAGCAAATATATTCAGCTAATTTTTCAGCATTTCCAGACTTTTCTCCTTGTGGAGTGAGGCCAATTTCTTCCACTGTAACCACAAGTAGCAAAGACAGACATTGAAATCCATGAGAATAATTCAGATTTACTATCACAGAAGCATGGGTTGAAAAGGGAGACACAACTTGATCCAAGCACACAAATACTTCTTTGAAAAGTGAAAAATCAGAGCACTTGGAAGTAGTTACATGGTACGAAAAATTCAATTTTGGCTCTAGAAAGACATACATTGAAAAAGTATAAAATAGTGAGCAGCCCAAGAGCCCTTTGAGCTCTCCTGCACAGCAGCAGACTGCACAACAGGATCTCCCCTTGAGCAGGGACGACTCTCAAGGTTATTCGTCGAGGCTGAGAGAATCCTTATCGTGTCATTCAGTAAGTGAATTGGGAATAAGCATGCTAGAACTTTGAAAATTTTAGCTAAGTGATATAAAGGATTGATTGTGCACATATAATCCTTTAGACATGAACTGCTGACCAAGTCTGAGTCTAAGATTGGATCCAGCCTCACCTAGACTCCTCTGAGTAGGAGTTTAGAAAGCAAGGGGGTCCTCTCTGAACCTCATCACTCAACGGGAGGGTCTCCCTGAGAGTTTTGTCTGACCCTGCAGTAAATAATTGAATCTGGTTGAACCACTGTTGCATTTACCATTGAACTTTTTTATTAATAAAATACATTGCTGCTTCCCTCTTGCAGATAAGTGCATCTCTATGACTCCATTCATGACAGCAGCGAAGGCTGAAATCCTCTTGGAAAATTTGGGAGTATAACACTGCTCTTATTTAAGCAAGTAAGTAGGGATAAGATGAATCCCTGAGAAGTTAACTCATTTGGAACTTGATTGATTGAAGATGCTTGTTAGGTGTCACCAGTTGGTGACCCAGTCTTCTTACCAGTTTGCCTGAAAAAATATGCTTCTTATAGAGGTAGCCAGCACTTATCCAAATTATTTTTGGACTAGAAGCAGAAAAACATCAAGACACTTAAAATTCTCAAGTGCTAGTCTTTCTGTAATATTTCTGCATGGTTCAGTGGAAACTGAGGCTACAAAGCAATTTCACAATAAGACAGGCTTTCACAAACTAAAATCTACGTTGCATTTTTGTTACGCACATGAAATATGTATCGCGTCAGATTAAAACCAGTGTCAAGACAAATAAAGCAGCTGACCCACTGAAGTCAACAGGATGTATACTGCTGACTTCTGTTTGGCAAATGCCTCACAGGAACACAGAGGCAATAAATCATAGAATCATAGAACCACAGAATGGTTTTGGGTTGGAAGGGACCTCAAAGCCTTCCAGCCCCCTGCCATGGGGGGCCTTGAACACTGCCAGGGATGGGGCATCCACAACCTCTCTGGGCAACCTGTGCCAGTGCCTCAAGGGCCAGTGCATCGCACTTCGTACAATCTCAGACAATCATGCTATATTCCCCTACATCCAATTTCATTTCCAAAGTGAGTGAAAAAAAAAAAATCAAATGCAAATTAAAAACAAAGGGTTTTTTTTTCTTTTGACTGAATTTTTAAAGTAGTTACTGTCACATTATAATAAAAGTAATGAAAAAACAGAAGCTAGATCCTTAGATGAAGCAAGCATGTATAGTTCTAATGTGTATACCATTACCTGTTTTCAAAATTATCCATTTATAAAACTTACCTGTATTTTTTTTTAAGCACCCTTGAATAGCAGCTAATATTCCAAATATTGTACTTACAAGACAGATTTATCCACGATTTCTTTTTTTAAACCCCAGCTTACCTAGAGAAGCTGTAGCTTTTCCTACCACATATGCTGGTTTGGTATTCCATCTTTGTTTAAGAGATTTTGACCAGGCTGAAAAACATTAAATTAAATTTAAGCACATGGCAACAAAATATGAATGCTAAATGAGTATTTGGACTTTGTTTAATCTACAAATACAGCAAAATAATAATAACTAATACTCCACTACATTTTTCAGCAAATCTGTATGTACAAAATGAATTTTTAATGTATTTTTTCATTGTGTAAATAGCAGTCTACAACACATTTTTAAAAGCCTAATTTGAGTAAACAGTTCTTAGCTGCTTTTGTTAAGTAGCATTTTTAATGCACACTTGCCCTACACCAGATCACATACAACTTGCAATGTTCATTTATATTTTGGCACTAAGAATTTAAAAAAGCATCAAAACTCATAGGAAAAACTAGCACATAGTACAAAGGGAGATTTAGACATACAAACTGGGGGTTTAAAACTGAAGGCTTAGGCAAACCCAAATATAATCTTCTACAACAACAAATAAAAGTGTAAAAATCTATATCCATGCACTACAGTACTCTATAATGCAACTCTTTCTTATACAATAAAAATATAGAAATTGATTCTATTTAAAACGTACGCCAAAAATAAGTTATCAGCTCAGAAATAAAATGTACCAGACACGAAAACAAAATTACTAGGAAATGGTTTTCCTCCTTCAGGCAGTAAGTACGTTATAGATTACACTTCCTGGATCCAGCTACCTGAACCCTACACCTGAAATCCTAGTGGGTCAGAAATAGATACACTAAATCTTTTACTATCTTGTCTTAAAATATCATAGGATATCGAGTCCTTTCTTGGAGGAAGAAAAAAAAAAAAAAAGAAATAGAAACTACAACAGTTTGAAAAAAACCAGAGGAAACTATTCTGAAGAAGGAAAAAGGATTCATGCCCTTTGAAAGGTACCCAAATAGGAACTAAAGACTCATTTTATTGATTAAAATATGTATTTCAACAGCTCCCAAAATGCCTAATCGAGACTTGGGATGAACTCTAAATAAGAGATTACATTTGACCGAAAATCTGAAAATATAGCCTTCTGCTGTTAAAAATGGTAAAATAAGCTGAAAGTGTATTTACAGCTTACTCAAGAATGTAACCTTACTCACCGTACATTGATTAGTATGCCCACAGCCTGAATATGGAGCAGATTAAGTAATGATACAATTTAAGTGCATATAAAAACTCAAAGCCAGAAGTTATCACTTAGCGTAAGAATTTAGCAGAATTTACAAGGATTTGATAGATCATTGGTATGGTAATTTCTATTTAGCACTCTGCAGGATTCTTACTCACAACTAATCTGTTGGCTTTAACGTATCACCATTTCTTCGCTGCTTTTTAGCTAATACTTAATTCACTTGAGAAATTTTATATTCAAGAGACAAATCTCTTTTTCTGTGAGACTTCATAAGAATTATATAAGCACAGAAGTAGCAGTGGCCAGTTTCTATAACATGCTCCTCTCTCTAAGGGAGGTAAGTAGTTAGTAAGCAAAAGTAGGCACTACAGCAAAATATTCCTTATGCATGAGCTAACCACAACTGAAAAAGCTCATGCTAATTAGTAATTTGCACAAAAAGCTCTTTTCTTTCATTTTTAACAACAGCAAAAGTGCAGAAACCCCAACCCTTAAAAGCTCAATTTAGCATAAGGCCTTTATGATGCCAAAAGAACTAAAAGATAAAGCTTTTTCTAAAAGAGGCATACTCCAAACATCTACTGGACGGTGAAATAAAATTACAAACTTCACAAAATCCTGAAACAGAAAGACCAAGGAATATAAATACACACTTACCTTCATTTTTACTATTCTCTTTTAAACATATCTTGATGGCTTCTAATGCTCTTGGACTGGTGAAAACTAGGCCTCCATAACATTCTGGGCAAGAGAGCTACTTATAAACAGTAAATTTAAGAAGTAAGTAAATAAATTAAAAAAAAAAATAAATTTTAAAAGTTATTTTAAAAGGTTGAATTTAAAAAGTTGATCAGTTCTTTATAATCTTGTGATGAACAGAACACCTTCAATAAATGTCTGACACTGAAACGGGCAAATATTTCATTACTGTCAGTAGCCAGAGTATTTATGAGGGAAATGTATAACAAATCTCAAATTCAGAACAAAACTTGCACAGATTATATTAATTCTGAGAATCTGCAGGAACGGACAAGGATTCCTGTCACTGAAATGAGCTGGAAGGATAGGCAAACGACATACGAGGTACTTACTTACAAATTCATACACGAGAAATGAACTGTTATTCCAAGTAGTAACACAGAGGATACTACCCAGACAGCTCCTTGCCCCCTGCCCTCTCAAAGAACTGTTAATATTACTAAAGAGCTCTCAAAGATCAGTAGAAAAAAAGGGAAAATGTTCTTGGATCACTTGTAAATGGCAGATCATGATACATTCAAGCACCTAACAAAGTTCAGTGCTGTTGGAGACTGTCAGTAAAGGAAACCTCCTTTGGAAAACCTTTTCAACATTTTAAAATGAAATATATATGTTGAAGAACAAGTAGAAAGAGAACAGTGACTTAGTTGTCACTACAGTCTTCTAATTGTTTGTTGTGACAAAATGCCCTAATACCTGTGACTATCTATGGTCCATCAACCATCTACCTGACCAACTTAATTCTTTAACAAGTATGGGCAACATATTTCAAGTTGCATACAATATTGTTTTGTGTTGCATACAATTGTGTTTGTGCAAACACAAAAATAAGTTCCATAAAGGGCATTATTAAATCAAGATAAGACACGGCATCTTGACAACCATGGCCTAAATTCTGTTGAAAATAAGAAAACTGAAATAATTTAAAACTTACCTTTTCAAATAAGCTTTCAAGAGATATGAATTCAAATGACAAAACTGGAATCAAAGTTGCTTCAAATCCGTATAATCCTAATTCCTATCAAAAAAAGGTTTACAGCTCTTGAAATAGATTTCAAACAGATGTTTGGGGTTTTTTCCAAAGAATTGACTAAGTCAGCACAAATACTTATTTTTACTAAAGTAAAATACAAAGCCATCTTATTTGCTTTTACTAGTGAATCTAGTTTGGTTTTGCTAGTTATTTAGCAATAATTACAACATAATACTAAACAGCCAGCTGTGGAACTGAGGCTTCCTACACAGCTACTGAGTAGTTACAGTATATACCAGCACATACCTCTGAAGTCCCTAAGTAACCAATGATCACCTAGTCCTGCAAATATTCCTGTACATGTCTGTAATTCTTTAAAGTCAACAGAACTGCTTTTACAGGTAAGACATCCTCACATGAATAAAGGCAGAGAGGACCACAGCAGTAACCTTTTTTTCACATTACATTCCCAATAAGACTACTAACATTTTTTGTAATCTTAATTCTATCCATATGAACATAATCAATATTAATTAATTAAAATGAAATTGTTTTAATATCAGTACTTTGCTGAGGGCTTTAACGGTGAATTCAGTACAAATGCCCCATAACTAAAATAGAATTTTCAGTAACAGCAAATTTTCTAGCATATTTTCTTCTTAGGAAAATTTCAGACGTGCACTCCTAATCTTGATTAAGCATGCTTTTCACTTGCAACAGTTACATTCATCTACCTTGCTGAACACATGATACTATTATTAAATAGCGAAGTGACACAATTGTTTACTTTTTTAAAAGTTTACTCACTTTAATATATGGATCTGGTCCTGAATCTTTGTCTTTGGGATCCTTCAGCAACAGCACCTTCATTGTTTACCAAATAACTGCAAAAGAACTCTGAAATACAATAAAGGGATTTATCTAAATTAGATCTAGAGGACTTTCTACTGAACAGTGACTTTAATAGCTCAGCTTCAAAGAAACCGGGTTGCTAACAGTTGCACTGCTCTCTATACAATGAGTAAGCAGTTAACGTACATTCTCTGGGCATGAATATCCACCCTGATAAGAGCAACAAATAACATGCTGTCTTTAGATAATACTGCTTAAGGGAGAAACTATAAGGAAAGTCACCAATGAGAATACATTTTAAAGGTGAATATTTTGTAGAAGTAACAACCCCTACAACGCAGTCACGTTCAGCAACATAATAACCTGCTATCTACAAAAACTTATTTTATTCTGTTAATTTCCATGCTAGTTTCCACCCTATGCTCACCATAATGAGTATGCAAGGGCTTATGTATCCAGTGATTTAATTTGATGCATTTGGGGTCTCACCTTTTTTCCTGAGGCAAAATATGTGCAGGGCAGTGTTTCAATTTTTTTTTTTTTTAAATACAAATATATGTGTGTATATATAGACACATTTATACACCTGAATAGAATATATACAATATTCACATGCCTTCTTTGATATATCTATAGTAAACAAGGAAAGAGCAAAAAAATACATTCTGCCATTAAAATGGAAGATGATCGTTCTCAGTTCCTTAAAAGTTGACTTGGGTGCTGAATTTAAAGCCTGTTACAACATGTAAGCAAATATACCAAGCATCAACATCAACAAATGCAGTAACACAAATAGAAATCCATTCTCTGACTGCACATTTACCTTAACTATCTATGTTACTTTCCTGATAGATTGCATACTAGCAAATTCTCTTTAAAATTAATAATTATGAATATTCAAATGTACAGAACATCTTAAAATTTATTCATTTCCATGACATGCATTGAAATCCTCCAAACTTCATCAAAGACCAAAAAAATCGGTTCAGACAAAAAATGAAAAAAAGAGAAAAAAGGCAAAAGGCAGCTTTAGACAACAGTGGACAAAACAGGATCTGGTACAAGTAACCAGAGCTCAGTGTCACACATTCACCGACAGCCAGAAGCACTGCCAAACACAGGCGGTGAAAAGGGCACCCAAAGCACCACCCCCAGGAACTCAATATCTGATTGCGATACTACGTTAATTTTGTAATTTTAAAAACTTCATGGTTTTAAGCTACATTTTAAATGTGGTGTCTGATTCTGAACCTCTTACCATTAGACACAGAAGTGCTCACTTCCACAAGAAGTGGCTCAGAACTGACACAGTGGGAACCGGTAGGGCTCTGCAGTTCTGAAATACCAAGGCCTGGGAAGTCAGAGGGAACGACTAAAAGCGCACACGGAAAAAAAAACAAGGACTTTGTCGAGGGCCATATTCTCGAAAATGTAATTCGTGCTGACTTCAAACTAGAGCAAATGCCAAAGTAGATCGTACCCATGACTCCCAAATGCTTTTGAGTTTCCAGTTGCTAGTAGCTTGAAGGAGGTAGGGCTGAGGGACTTTCTCGGTCACTTTAACATTGTAACAGTCTTCACTTTAAAAATCCAAGGTTTGTGTGAAAACATACTTTGCGCATAGTTCTTTGTAGTATAGATTGTTGTTCTGATACTGATGTTACTAACAATCGTTGCTATAACTCTACGTTCAGTGTTTATATTCTGAGACACACTTACATTTCCACTAGTACCAAGAAAAATGTTAACTCTAACTGACCACACCTTCCTATTTCCAAAATACGTAACTCTTAATATGAAGTCATCAAAACATAAATGTAAGGAAAAAAAAATCCTTCCAAATTGTGTAACACAAGATAATAATACTTTTTGGAAAGAGCAATTTCCAAAAGTATTGTAATAAAACTCCCGGATGACATGAGAGAGTTAATTCAGGTACACTTGGGGAAAGCAGATTTCTAATTAATTACGTTAGGTAGTTAGAAATGAATTAACATCCCATCCTATGGCTTATTACTGTGTCAAGCAATGATTAACAATAAGAAATGGGTAAAAATCCATGCTTAACAAGGTAACTTATGATAATAAAATTAATTATTTTGTTTAGATCCTGCATACATAATATATATTGAAACCAAAGAATAATTACAAAGTCATAAAATATCATGAACTACTGCAAGATGCAATTACCTAGCTGTCTCCTCTACAAAGAAATCATACAAGCTGTATTTTGGACTCAGCCATCTGGCTCACTTGTAAAAAGAGCAAGACTGCACAGCCCTGGCGCTCCGAGAAGCCACTGGCTTAGTTTCAATTCTGCCAGAAGGCAGCTCATTTATTGACTCCAAAAAGGGGCTGCAAGTGTCCAACGTAAGACAAATTTGACCTAGGGAATCCATAAGTTTGTGCATTCATGAATAACATATATTTTGATCTGCAACTCCTCTCTGACTGCTCTTGGTTTTATTGCTGAAAAAATTAGTCTCTTTTTCCGCAGCCATAAACCTCTCAGACCATTCTGTTCTTTCTGCCTACGTCGTTCAGACAGGTTCACACAGATTTGGTGACATGTGTCACCAACTGAAAACTGGTGGAATACACCCTTTTCCAAACACCAGGTCCTCACACCCACACACTACGGGTGCAACCCGCCCAAACTCACTTCCATAGCAAGCGTGCCCCACCACCACTTCACTGTGAATCGGGGCAAAATGTAGGCAGGAGAGAAGGCAGACAAGATCCCAAAGAGGGACAAGTACACACGAGCACATTTTCAAACAAAAAATATGCCAATATACATTCAAAGGGTGAAGAAGTTACAAATCCACGATGGATTCTTTTTGTGGGGAAGAACCATACAGAGAAGTTTTTGTGACTTGCTGCAACGATGTGGGGGGTCCCGCTGCACTGGGAATGGTAAGAGAAATACAGGATTTTTACTGGTTTACTCGTGTCCTTGAGATGTTCCTAAGGAGTGCCCGACAAACGACTGAAATACAATTTTCCAAACAGCTAGATTTCTGCTAAATACACTTAGAGTCAAGAACTCCGACAAACATTCCTACTGAATCAAAGAGCATTAAGAGAAAGCACATAAATAAGACAGGCAGCATCTTCAGTAATTTTTGATGTATTCTGAGTGAAGTACTTGCAATACAAAGATATATTTTATATATATTATACATTTTATCTATAAATTATATCGTATATGTTATATATTTAATCAAGAGAGGTATGCACAACCTTCTAAACAACCATAAAAAGTTTCTATTTAGAACAATGAATGGACTTTGCAGAGTCCAGCAGTGCTCAATCTATATCTGGAAAAGAGAATGTGTACAAATAACCTCAGTAAGTTTTACACTGCCAAGTCTTTGTTTATAGGATGATGCTGGCCACCCACTTTTGGCTCACAAAACAAGTGCTTTGTTTGCCTGAGCACCAATAACTACCCTGCAAAGATTGCTCTTCAAATGTTAAAAAAAATACCATTTAAAACCCCTTAGGCTTGCAGACAGCTAATAAGAGGACAACAGATTTTCAGTCTTGAGCACAGAGACACAAAGATGAAGAAAAACTTGTATTAGTCAGTCTGAAGTTTGGGAACCATCCAATTAGCTCTGATAACAAACTACAAGAGTGACTGGACTGCCTAAGGCATTACGTCATGACTGAACACTAAAACCAGTTTGGTGCTATTTCTCTGAGTCCACATTACTTAAAATTAAGTCCACCTTAGTTAATGTAGAAGGAGGGTAATTTTAGGTCACATTACATATTCAGAATATTATCCTTACAGACATAATTGAAATGCTTCCTAGTCACAGCATCACACAGTAAAATTCAATAACCTTGTGCCTTCAATTAAAATATAAAGCTGATTACAATGTGTTTGTAATACAGACCACATCCCTTCACCGGTAGCATTACCTGAATTTGGTTATTCTAGGTCCCTGATACAGTAAAAATGAGCAATAGGCTCTCATATTAAAAAAACCTTTGCAGATTTCTTTATATACAACATTGTACAGAAAGAACATCTCTGTGGGTCACCCAACTTTCATCTCAAAAGCTGTCCCCAAACTAATTGCGAGCTATCTTTAGTACAGAGGATGGCTTGTAAAAAGAAATAGACGGGTCCTTTTGTTTCTTGCTGCTAAGTGACACTGAGAGCTGCAAAATATATTAAATTTTTCTAATACTATTCTGATTATAAGCAACTGTATGGGTCACACAATAAGGTTTGATTGCCAAGTGCAAAGCGAATTGTCTGTTCCATCATAAACATAAATGGAGATGAATTATAAGACACTATGGAGATATGATTTTTAAAAAACCTCTTAAAATCCCTGGTCTAGGATTTTTGATACTACGCATTTCTTACCAATATTCTTTTACTATGATTACATAGGGTAATAACTAGAGAAGAAAAAAAGCCTACCTGTAAGGCTGCCATGAAGTATGGTTCAGAAATCTACCAAATTCACAGGTAATGTAATACATATATCATCAAGTAACAACAACAGATTTGAGAATAATTCCTGCTATTTGGGTGTCTATGTCACAAAACTCAACAACAAAACTGGTTCTTTGACATGGCAATCCAGAGGAGCAGCAAAGGACTCAGACCTTTCTACTACATTATGGATTTTTACCAAAAGCAAAGCTAGTAATTAGCGTCATTCCTGACTGATGTAGTTTCAAAAATAAAATGGAAAACTGTATATAGATAGAGATTGCATCCCCACAGAGGCAGTTTCACTGCAGCAGTAAAGGGCTTTGCCAATACATCTTTTTCCACACTGAATTCTTTCCCTGTGTATCAGTATTCATATTTTGGCAATGACCTAAGCGCTCCCAGAGCAGACACAGCTCTCAAAAAATAATAATAAAAAAATAAACACAGACATGTTGGAGACTTTAAAGGGACATGCAGATTCTAACTTATTTGGATTTTATTTATGAAGCCAAAATTACACATCCCAGGCCCTGTGCCTTGCCCTTCTTCTGGCTGTCAACAGTGAATGCCTGATACTCTTCTTCAAATGATCTCATTAACACCTACCTTTCTTCATTAACTAGACACAAAGACTTAAATGGAACATGGTACACATGAATGAGGCTCAAAACATTAATGGCCATTTTGATACTTTTAGTGCTTAGGATTTTTCAATACATTTTATAAAAAATATCTATCAGGAAAACACATTCACATTGTGCTTACTGCACTCTACCTCACGCCTTTTCTGATTGTTTGGAATTATCTATAACTAGTCAGGGAATTAATTTTTTTTAAGTAAGCAGTGAGCACTTGATTCCTTTTTGAATTCGGCTTTCAGTAATTTGACTAACGCCATAGATGCCGAGGGCAAACTTCTAGGCCCCAGTACTGTATTTCATCCTCCGTTTGGCTTTCTTTTCTTTACAGCAGTGCAGCTGACAGGTTCAAGAGGAACAGGCCAAGAAGAGAGGTGGTGAGGGCAGAAGGAACAGGAGGCCATTTGTGGCATGGGACAATTACTGTGCTTGCCTTAAAGAGACGATGCTTCAGCAGGGCAGGGAGCTGCAATGATTAACACACACCTACACTTCCACGTATCGTTTTCAAGTGTATTTTGAGTCACGGCAGAGTCCGGATGACTTTCCAGAATACTCTGTTTCTTTTACAGCAGGTGACAGCAGCAGCACGAAGAAGGAATCCCGGGTTTTTTAGGAGCGAGGAGAGGGGCGGCCTGGGACGTGTGTCCGTGTGTCTGTCTGTCCGTCCCCGTCCCCCCCCGCTCCCCAGACGCCCCCGGAGCCCTCCCCAGGACTCTCGCCCCTTCGCAGTTTAACACAGCCTCTCCCCGTGATTCACCGCGGACAGGCACGGCGTACCCCAGCTCTGGCCGGGAGAGCTTTGCCCAAGACGGGCCGCGCTACGATCACCACACGCAGAGGTGCTGCTGAGCCACTGCAAGCCCGCACCCCGCACTGCCCCAGCCCGGCCGGCACCACGGCCCTTCCCCGGAGCCCTGCCGAGGATCCCGGCCCCACGGCGAGCAGCATAGGCCACTCGCACCCCGGCCCTCACCTGCGCGCACGGCCGGCACCCGGACCGCCCCAAGCGGGCACCGTGTGTGCCTCCGGCCGCTCCTTCCGGCTGCGGAGCGCCTGCGCGCCGGGGCAGCATGGCTACGCCGGCCAAGCGGCGGGCCCGGGCCCAGCCTTCCGCTGAAGACCGCGGCTTGGAGCCAGAGTCGGGGTCTGAGTCGGACTCTGAGGAGGAGGAAGAAGAAGAGGAGGAGGAAGAAGAGAAGATCGATGAGGTGAGCGGGGCCGCTTACGGCCTTCACGCGGGGCCTGCGCTCGTCCTTCCCTCACAGGCCCCCGGTGCCGGTCTGTCACGGCCATCCCCTGCCCTCCCCCAGAGCCTTCCCCCTCTTGATTCACTGTAACTAAACCGAGCTGCACAGCGATGGAAACAAGCAGCCGGGCTCACGAAGCCGTGAATGGGGGCTGTTGGGGGGGAGAGGGGGGGTCCCCTTGTGAGCTGCCTCGCAAAGGGGTGGGGGCCCAGCGTGGGGCCCTGCGTTCCTGGTCCTGTGGGGGTTTTTTTGGGGTTTTTTTTTTTTTTTGTTTTGTTTTTGTTTTTTTTTTTGTTTTGGTAAATGCTGGAATCCCCGAGGCCGCAGTCGGTTGTACAGGCCCGTGTGTGGAGCCTGTTGCTCGGCGTGCCGACTGGAGGCGGCCACTTGAAAATAATGCTTTCGACTCAGAAGATTTGCTCTAATTTCCTTTTTCTATAAGAAAGGGGGAGGGGAAAAAAAAGCAGAAAAACACCAGACCTCACAGAAATAAAATTTTAATTTCTTTTCTGAGCTCTATATCTCTTTATATATCTGCACCTGGACATATGTGAAAATGCATTATTTAGTTGTGAAACACAACATTGAGGGAAGAGTCCCCCTTTCTAGGAAGAGAAGAGATATGCACTGACTTTAAACTCTTATTAAAATCTGTGGATGGTAAGGCAATCTGTCAAAGAACAGAAGTATCAACATGTTTTAACTCAGTACATTTCAAATTAAATGTTGCTAACTTGATTGTCTTCACTCAAGGATTTCACTTGGAATTACTTATGTTCCTTTTTCTTAGGTGAGGCCTTAGTTAGCATATGTTAGCACATAAAAAAACCCCAGCCCTACTTTTTAAAAAAACTTACATCATGACAAAAAATGTAGGTTTAATTGTGTTATCAGTCATACTAACATGATGGAAAAGCACATTTACCATTTTCTAGAAATGTGCGCGCCACATTAAATGGGTACTGACATGGTTTGAGTGAAGTTCTTAACTAGCACTGATAGTACTTTGCGTTCTAGTACTTCAGTGTTTGTGAACTGATACAGGATGTTGCACTAGTGTCTAAACACTATGAAATTAAAGCTAACAGCAATATATATTTTTTTAAAAGTGCTCAGCATTCCTGCATAATGTAGGTTGGACAGTGGGTTTTATTGTAGTGTTTGTGGATGAAGTTTCTTGAGTCTTCAATGACAGGGGTTTTGAGGACGGTTCCTGTATGTCCTGCACTGGTGTGCACTACTGTGTTTTATTTGCAGTCGTTTGTGCGCTGGATAAAATTTGCAATGTAATGCTTATTTTAGTTTAGTAGTCCAGCTTTTGAGGATGATATATCACTATTACATCTCTTTCAGTTTGGAAGACTTGATGTAAAGGTATATTGAGTTTCCCTCAATTCTTGTATAAGACATCAAGGAATGCATTGCTATTATTAAATAAATATACTGAACAATTATAACTGTACAAACTTAAAGTTATATGTTTAAAGGCCATTTGTTTCTCCAAGTCTCAGCATTTTTAGTTTTGCCATATTAGCCTTTCCCTTTGCCTGTTACTACTTCAGGTGGAAAAAGGCAAATCAGATATTTTCTTCACAGAAGGGGGCACGTGGTAGTTCTGTCAATCTGAGAACAGCAATATGATTGCCAAGTAGGGCCTGGCTGCTGAGAAGGAGCTTTGCTCACTGCTGTATTGTATGTAGCAAAGTATTGTTGCATTTAACAGCTTGCTTTGCAGGCTCTTGCTTTGGATGCAACACAAGGAAGAGAATAAGCACACAGTAGCAAGACAGGACACACCATAATATATGATGAGCCTTTACTTGCCTTTTTTTTTTTTTTTTTTTTTTTTTTTTTTAGATAAATGAAAGATGGAGGGTTTGTAAACTCTCTCACACCAGGCTGTTACTTTGGGTAGTGGAAAAGCTGTGAAGCAAGACCAGTGTTAGAACATCTAGTGCTCCCATAGTTTATATCAATTTTATGGCTATGATTTGCACAGTAAACTGTTTTTTTGTTCAGAATTTACTGGCTTAATCATTCAGTGAGCTCTTTGAATTTTAAAGCAGTGAAAAAGTTCCTGGATGCCAGATGTGAATGCTGTATACACCAAAGAGACAATCTGTTTTCTTATATAGATAGCTTCTCAGGTAAATAATGTGCCCTCCTTGAGAAAGTCACTTAATATATTACCTCTGTAGAGCTTCCTTGCTTTACTAGACCATAGAAGAATATCTGAGTGTGTCACCCAGTCTATATTTTTTCCCCCTCAAAAGTGCTTCTATACCAGTTTTCTACTTTGTAAATTGGCCTATAAGGCTCATCTCCCAGTGAACCATAGAGACCATGACCTTGATAGGGATTGGAGAGAGTTACGAGTCTTCATTGGTGACAAAAGTACGGCTCAGTGGCTTAGATTGTTCAGAAAGTGGAATCCAAACCAGCACTTAGAAGGCAAAGTAAGTTTGGATGATCTTGAACAGTGGTTCACAGAAGAATAGGTAGGCAAAGCAACCTTGGCAGGCAGTACTATTAATATAGAATACCAGTAAAAACGTTTGGTAGATAGATGCACAGCATCTGTTCTGGAAGGAGAAGCAGGGAGTTCACATTCTGTTTTGCTGTGATGAGGTCTCATCATGTGCCTATGGAACAGACTTCCAGAGTGGGGTTAATGATACCATAAGGATTTGAGGAAATAGCAGAAGTATGGTTTTGGATGTAATTATTTAAATGTCTGCAGCAATCTTCATCTTTAGCCAAGGCATTTCACTCCAATCCTGCAGTTTTAAGAGTTTAACTGCCTGGATCAAGCCTCTCTACAGTGAGAGTCTATGTGGCTACAGTAAACATAATTGTGTGAACCAGATTGCAGGAACAAAGCATTAAAGGTTTGTTCACAATACAATTTGTAAGTTACTTTTTAAAAGTTACTTTCACAGATGCTCTCTAAAGATTACAGAAGAAATGATAACTGTAACAACTGCTGAGATTTTTGAAAGGTGGAAATAAATTCTATTTCTGATATTGACCATTACTTGTCTTCAAGTTTCTTACAGTTTAGTTTTGTTTTGATACAGCTTTTTGTCAATTATGTTTGATATTCTGTATTTTACTTCTTCATAGGAAGTCAATATTGAATTTGAAGCACATTCCATATCAGATAATGACTATGATGGGATAAAGAAATTACTACAACAGGTACTCTGACTTCTTATTAGCTTGGTTGATATTTCCTTTAATGAATAATATCTAAAGAGTTATGCAAAGTCATCAGTTCACATTGTCTTTATTGATTCATAGTTTTACTATGCCACAGCTCACAAAGATTAAATAATTACAGCCACAGTGAACATGTGTCTCCTAAAACATGGTTTCAAGAACTTTACCTAATGAGTTGTAGTGCTGTTCTTCCACAGTGTGTATAATCTTTCCATCTTCCTTGTGTTAGTTGCTGCCCAGAAAACCTCATTCAATGTTAAACAGCTTCCTGGAGGTTTTTTTTGTAAATTACTTGTTTGTCTGCTTTTTAAGGACTGTAATGCCTCTGCTCAGTGTGGCAGCTTTCAGTCTTCTTTTGGCTGTTTCTGTTGTAAACCTATGCTCAGCAAGCATTCACATAATTTCAGACTGAAACAGGAATGTGAAATGCCAGCTTGTGGAGGGTTGAGGAGCAAGGGCTTCAAGAAGCTGATTTTTAGTCTTTACAGTATTATATTGAAGGAAGTTAAATAAACAAACTCACTGAATGGAAATTAAAAATGGAACAGAGTGTTGCATAATGACTTAGAGAAATTACTGACTTTATTTCCTACTAAGTGGCCCATGATATATCATCAGGCCTAAAACTTCTTACTACTTGTTTCTTATTTTTCCAGTTGTTTCTAAAAGCTCCTGTTAACACTGCTGAATTAACTGACATATTAATACAACAGAATCATATTGGAAGTATTATCAAGGTAAGACAGAATTTATGTTTGTAAATGAAGTACAATACTTTTAATGTTGAAATGACATAACAGACTTTCAGAAGGGTATCCTGTCTTTGTAATTTGTATGCTTTCTTGCTTTTTTTTGCTTTGAGAATAATTCTTCTGTGGGAGCTGAAATGCCTACTTTCCATGCGTACTTTCAATGCCTGCTTTTCCATGCCTACTTTCAAGCAAACAAGGAATTTTATTGATTATTTTGGTTGTTTTCTTTTTACATATGCAAGGCGCTTCACTTTTCTCTCTGAATTTTGGTGTAGTAGAGTAATAATGCTGTAAATGCTGTCGAGAAGTTTATTACCGTCTCCATAAGAAATAGCACCTTGTGATTTCCCTACATTCTCAGGATATACAGAGATACAGACCAAAAATATCCCGCGTGCAGTTTCCTTTTGTGCAGAGTTCTCTGGGCATAGGAAAGGATCCTGAAAAGAGTCTTGAACAACTTCTGCTGTGGCAGTGGAGCACTCTGCAGAGGCTCCTGAGTTACTCCTGGCTAAGCACCTGTTCAGTGCTGTATATAGTGCTCAAGATGCCATGGTCACATTGCTTTCAAACCCAAACAAGCTGCCCCCCACGGCACACTTGTGCTGTTGTACCATGTTGCATGGTATCATTGCTATACATTCCCTTTTTGTCCTGTGCCAATAGTTTTTCCGCCCAAAATGATCCTTATATTACAACTGCATGACCCCCAGTTTTTTACCAGAGTTCCTCATTGCGAAGTTTTGTTGAGCCTTTTGTTTCACTCTCTATCAAAGCTCTATTGCTCGATGGTTTTTAAGACTTTGCAGGTTTATTTCCCTATGTTAGAAACTGAAGAAAATTAGTTTTGCTTAAGATATTGCCATTCCGTGTACCAAGATGCTGGTTATTATATGTGAGCTATCGAATTTTAGTGCCTTTGAAAAGATCCTGCTGTAGAAGATACATGACCTGGCTCTCCCTATAGCTGGCTCCAAGTACACAGAGACATTCAATGATGTGGCACTTTCATAACCGTAACCAGAATTTGTAGACTGTGTGTTTGTACAGATTACCTAGATGGTTGTCATCTGCTGAGCATTTTCTGGAAAGAAAAACATTTCTTGCTGCAGAGAGTGGAAATAGAATGTCAATATGAATTGTTGCTTTTGCTTTCATTAAATAGCAAGCAGAAGTCCAAGAAGACAGTAGTGACGATGATGAAGATGATGATGAAGTCTTTGGTTTTATCAGCTGCTTAAACTTAACAGAAAGGAAGGTTGGTATTCCTCATTAATGTCTAGACAGTAGTAAGTGAGACTGTCTCCTGCTTTTCTGTCTTGTAGAAAAGCCTGAACAGCTGGATCAGGATTTTGAATTCCACCATGGACGACTACGGTCTTAAAAGTTGCACATCACTTAGCTTTCTTTTGGATCTAGTCCTGCGTAACTTGCTGAAGAGCAAACAGAAAGCAAAGAGTGGAATAGAGAGTTAAAACTAGGTCTAAGAAGTAGTTCCAGGGTAACTGAGCTGTCAGCCTCTTGCATTGCATCACTTTCATGTTTAGCAGCTTTTGAGTTTTGCTGTTGAGTCTACTGGTGTTGCAGCTCCTAGCTTCAGTTCAGTTAAGAACCTTTGTTTGCCCTCAGCTTCAGGCTTGGTAAATAATTTTAGAGAAATTGTGCAGTGCTTTAGGGACTGCTTAAGGAGATTGCTTGTAGGCCTGTAGAATATGTCCCTGAAGTTCACATTCAAGTTTTTCTTGTGTAAATAATTGTTCTATAATGTAAAGAAAATATACCATTTGATTCTAGGGTACACAGTGTGCTGAACAAATCAAAGAGCTGATTCTAAGTCGATGTGAGCAGAGCTGTGAACAACATGTAGTGGAACAACTGAATAAGCTCCTAAATGACAGTACTAAGCCTGTGGGTCTTCTACTAAGTGAAAGATTCATTAATGTACCACCGCAGATTGCTTTGCCCATGCACCAGCAGCTTCAGTAAGTTTGGAGGTTTTTTTGACATGATGTTGAATAGTACTTTTTCTTCGCACGGGGTTTTTGGGTTTTTTTTCAGAAATCTGTATATAGAACTGTGTTCAGGCAGGTGATACTATAGATGTAAGTAAGACAGGAACAGAAAAAATGCTTTCATCTCATATAAGGTCTTTAGTTAATTTTTTAATATTTTTATATCTTTAGGCTTTTCAAATGTTTTAAGATATAAGAAATCATTTAAGAATATGTACTGTTCTACTGCAGAAATAGCTGTGTGTATATAGTAGTTTATCATTGTATTGCAGATTATTTTCGTATTGATCTAGGAAAATTTAAAAATAAGAACTTTTTATAGCATTCTGTTAATGAGTAATTTGGAAGTTTCTGCTCATGTGTTTAATGTCTGGCTCTGGAATGGAAGATTTCAGTTGAGGGACAGGCTTACAAGGTGAATGAGTTCTGGTCCAAGAAAACCATATGCCATGTTTTGATTGGTTTCAAGTACATGAGTGAAGCAGGTTAGGTGCTGGTCGATCTCGACCACTTCATGGATTTATATCATAAGCTGGGTGACAGTAGGTAAATAAATCCACTGAGATAAGTGTTATATTGTTTTAGTGCCATGCTGAGAATCAGGAAATTATGTTGATAAGGAACTCCAGTAATCAAATGAAGATTTTTTTTTTTTTCTCCTTTTTTTTTTTTTTTCTTCCTTTTTTCTCTTGTGTGAGGTGAGATTAGAAGTCAGATGAAGTTGATTGCTGTTATGGCTCATTGAAACGATAAGATAGACCTTTAAGGAATTACTACTTTGATAGGAAAGTGTTTTGGGTTTGTGTGGCAAGGTTTTGGTAGCAGAGCGGCTAGAGGGTTGGCTTCTGTGAGAAGCTACTAGAAGCTTCTCCTGTGTCCTACAGAGCCAATGCCAGCCGGCTACAAGATGGACTCGCTGCTGGCCAAGGCTGAGCCCATCAGTGACGGTGGTAGTGCCTCTGGGATAACAGAGTTAAGGAGGAAAAAAACCCTAGCAGCAGCTTTTGCAGCCAGAGAGAGGAGTGAGAAGATGTGAGAAACTTTGCAGACACCAGGGTCAGTGAAGAAGGAGGGGCAGGAGGTGCTCCAGGTGCCGGAGCAGAGATTCCCCTGCAGCCTGCGGTGAAGGCTGTGAGGAAGCAGGTTGTCCCCCTGCAGCCCATGGAGGATGATGGGGAGCAGAGATTCCACCTGCAGCTTGTGGAGGACCCCACGCTGGAGCAAGTGGAGACACCTGAAAGAGGCTGTGACCTTGTGGGAAGCCCATGCTGGGGCAAGCTCCTGGCAGGACCTGGGGGAACCCACACTGGAGCAGTCAGATCCTGAAGAACTGCACCCTGCGGAAGGGACTCATGCTGGAGCAGTTGGTGAAGAACTGCCGCCCGTGGGAAGGACTCACGTTGGAGAAGTTGGTGGAGGACTGTCTCCCGTGAGAGGGACCCCAGGCTGGAGCAGGGGAGGAGTGTGAGGAGTCCTCCCCCTGAGGAGGAAGGAGCGGCAGAGACACCGTGTGATAAACTGACCACAACCCCCATTCCCCATCCCCCTGTGCTGCTGGTGGGAGGAGGGAGAGAAATCAGGAGTAAAGCCCAGGAAGAAGGGAGGGGTGGGGGAAGAGGTGTTTTAAGAGTTCATTTTATTTCTCATTGCTCTACTCTGTTTTCTGGGTAATAAGTTAGATTAATTTTTTCTAACTTGAGTCTGTTTTGCCTGTGACAGTAACTAGTGAATGATCTCTCCTTGTCCTTATTTCGACTCACAAGCTTCTCATTATATTTCCTCTCCTCTGTCCAGTTGAGAACAGGGAGTGATAGAGCGGCTTTGGTGGGCACCTGGCCTCCAGCCGGGGTCAATCCACCACTCGTATGTAGGGTTGGTTTGGAGGGTTTTTAGAGAAAGAAATGAGGGGCTTGAAGGCTTAGCTTTGACATGTACCACTAGTACTTATTCAGATCTCAGCCTCTGTCTTAAAGGTTTTGGAGCGTTGCAGTGATGACATGGTTAAAACAAGGGTGGGCAAGAGTATTTTCTGGTTCTTCAGTTATAGTTCCTCGTGGAAGTGATAATGTGATGTGTTTTCAAGAGAGTTGCACTTGGAATCATTTCACAGACTCTACCGTGAACAGGATTCTGGGAAAAAGAGGGTTATATTGTGAGGTGTGGAAAGACATCCATATTTTTATTGTTTTAAAGTGCAAATAATACGTTTAAGTACTAGGAATGCGTATGCAAAATTTATTTTCTGAGGCACTCATAAAAGAATAGGCTGCAACATGAATATCCTTTCTATACTAATACATTATAAGATTTACTTAGAAACTTGTTGAGGGTTTAAATTGTGTATGTAAACATATTTTAAAATTGTATGTGTAAACATTTTTAAATTGTATGTATAAACATTTATTTATCTTTAGGAAAGAGTTGACTGAGGCACAGAGAACAAACAAACCTTGTGGAAAGTGTCACTACTACCTTCTTATCAGCAAGACCTTTACAGAAGCCACAAAGAGCAATTCTAAGAGGAGGGAAGGGAGAAAGCAGCAAAAGGAGGAATTAATGTTTGCAAATGCAGAGGAAGAATTCTTTTATGAGGTAACATATGTTATACTTTTAATTTAAAATGTTTGTTTTTCTTTATGTATCAGCAAAAAAGGTGTTTCACTGTAAACTCAAGGGAGGATTTTAGAAAGATATGCTCAAATATATTTTAAATTAAATCCAGCTCTTTTTAGAGTAGTCTTGAGAGATGAGCAAGCAACCTATTTTTGTGTATTGAACACAACACCTTTTGTATTTAGAGAATCATGAAGAAGTGTGCCTCCATAAGTCCAAATTATTAAATTAATCCTCTGTATTGGCATGAATTTACTAATATATTATTTGTATCAGGTCAGAATTAACCTGACTGTAAGATGGTACGGTGTAGACTCTGCCTGTGATAGTGTTACTACCTGATAAAGTCTCCGGTGCTATGAGGATAATGAAAGAATCAAAGAATACCTGAAATAGTGGAGACTTTAGGGGAAAGATGAGGTGTTACTTTTCTTGTGGCCAGTGTCTCAGCCTCAAAGAATTAACAAACTTTACTCATATGGCAATGCCGAAGGGATTGAATTGTATGTAATAATTGTCAGACTTGTTGAAATCCTATGAATGAAATGTCCACAAATGGTAATAAATGTGGATATTGAATTTAGCAGCATGTCCCAGGCCTTCAGAGTTTACAAAAGTTTGAAATTCCTTTTGTTTGGGGAACAGGGCAGTTGTCATCTTTAGTCTGAATAACAGGAAATGTGAAAGACTTGTTGAATTGCTGTGTCAGCTGAACACAGAAGTCTGAGTGTGTGAATTGCAAGAAGTGCAGGTTAGCCTGAATATCTGGTAGCGAGATTCATGCTAACTTGATTTACATCACAAGTGGTGTTTAAGAATGGCAGCTCAAAAAACCTGTTATTAGCTTGCAAGGGTGCTCTAACGTAATCATTTGTCACAGCTTTAAGCACTATGAAGAATAAGGATTCAAAAAAAATGCAGAGGAATCACTGTTGTTCGTCTTGATCAGCATCTGCAATGCATGTTAGTATTTAAATACACCCATCTCTTTCTTTGCCCCTACATAGTCCTGTGTCAGAAATAACTGCTGTTGAGGCTTATTTAGATTTGGTAATGCAGGTAAATGTATTTCTCTGAGATCTCTTCCCAAGAAATTTAACAGATGCAAAGCTCTGCATTTGTGGTGGTGGCGTATTATGTGGAAAGCTGATTTATCTATTTCCTTTTGGATACGTGTTACTTTAAAAAAAAATGCTCAGAAGATCCAAACAAGTAGCTATCACTTCCCTTTTCTGTCTCTGTTCTACTCAGGACAAGTATATCGATAAAAAAATGCTCAAATACTGAAATGAAAATGTTACTTCCTATTTCCTGAGGCAACCTGTCTACACAATTCTGTTGGTTCCAAGCCAAATCAGGAGAGGGGAAGATGCAGGAAATCAAATTAAAAATGTACTTTGAAATGCAAAAAATTTTTCATTGTTTTTTATTTTTTTCAAAGCTTTAAAAATATTATTCTACAATATTGCTTTGTCAAGAGCCTGTTATTTTTCATTTCTGGCAGTGCCTACAGGATAAAGCACTTGCACATGCATCATATGGTTAATGGCAAAGGTTCCTGTGTGTAATCGTTCATGACGTTCTCTGTTAGAGGCTATGATATGGCTGTAATTTTATTTCTTGGGAAGAAGAAAAATGTAAGTGGGTGAATTCATTGTTAGCTCTAGGGAATACTGTGTTAGCCTGTATGCAGTAACAAGTTTGGGATTTTCTTTTTATGTTCCTGCCACAGCAGTTTTGCTGAACTTGAACTCTATGTAAACATGCTATTGAAAAACTGAAGGGGAGAAGCCTGTGATGCCCATGTGTCCGTGGGTGTTATGTTCTAGAAGTCCTATTTTGTATTTATCTCTGGTTTTGTTATTTTGAGTGGCATTTGAAAGACTAATTGTGTGCTTTTATCTAAATTGTAATAATTTTCAATTCAAGTGGACAGACTTTAGTGTTTTTAACAAATGTATTTTAAACATTGTGGAGGACACTTAATAACGTATATGTGTTAAATTAGTATTGGAATGTATATCCTCCCTGATCAAACAAAATGTTAATTAGATTGACATAAAATAGTATTAAATGCAGTGAGGAAGACACATAGAGCGAAATAAACCAGAGAGATGCCTTTTTGCGCTTGTCAGTTCCCTGTGCTTTATTCTGTTCCTTAAAATGTTATTGAGGGAGCAGAAGAAAAGTTCTATTATAACCAGACTTAGAATTGATTAAAGGTTTATGGCCTCCATTGCTCAAATTGTTTGTTCTTGAGCAAAGCCACGCAATTAATGTGATGGTGCTTCCAAAATTAAATTTACAACCTTGAGATGCTGTTAGTAAATAGCAAACATAAAAGGAGACTGGATCTTAACTTTCCCTGCAATGAAAGGAAGTAAGAGAAGTTTTTCTATTTAGGAGTTCAGTTCATACTTCTTAATCTGACTTGTGTGAGAACTAGAAACATTTGTTAGGCAAGTTTTTCTTATCCATCAGGCGTTTTGTCTGGGAAAGCTAATAAAAAGAGACTGTTCTATCTGTATGCAGTATGTATCACTAAAAAGAAATAATACACATTGTGGACACCTACCTGTTTGAAGAAGCATCCTTTATAAATAGGTCTTTCAGTGGCTTCAGCCATCAAGAAACTTTCCAAGAGCTTTTTGAAATTCTGCTCAGCATTCATATTAGTGACCATCCCCTTAATATTTAATTTCTACTGGCAGAATGAAAGAGGGGATTACTGTACTGCATATTCTTACAGATAGCTTAATTTTTAGGACTCTGAGGAGTTTTAGAGTAGGCCACAACAAGAGCAGAGCCAGGTCATTGTGACAGGCCTTCCACATGTTGCCCACACCAAGCTGTACACAGGCTCTGTTCTACCTGTGCTTTTATCTGCGTTTTGGCTGATCTGCTAATTCTTAAAGTTACCCAGCTAGTGGTTTGGTCTTGTGTGGTTTGTTCTTATTCTTGAATGCATGTTAAGAGCCTGATATTCCTGTTACTGGTCAAGGATCCCTGCTAGGTGGTGCAATAGCTTCTAAGGGTTGGCATTTCTTACTGGGATAGTGTGGAATGAGATGCTGTCTTCAAACCATCTAAAATGAGGCACAGTAAGCATATAGAGGGGGCACTGATTGGATTTTTTGGTTTTCCCCTTTTAGGTCTTTTTTCTGACACCAAACTATAATGATTGTAATAATTTTAGAATTTAATGTGAAATATAAATTCTGTGAAAAGTAAACCGTTTAAAGCACTTAATAGTGGATATTCTTGTAGGTTTTTTTGGTGGACCTTTTGAGAGAGAAGAAAATAACTTCTTAATAAACATGTGCATAATAGGGCCATTATTTTTACTTTGTTTAGATGATGTGTTATCTTCATGCTAATTAAAAATTTTAATTTTAATGCATTTGTTTCTGTTGTTTAGAAAGCCCTTCTGAAGTTCAACTACTCTGTGCAAGAGGAAAGTGACACCTGTTTGGGCGGCAGATGGTCCTTTGATGATGTACCAATGAAACCTTTGCGGACTGTTATGATGGTTCCAGCCAATGGAATTAATGTAATTATGGATAAACTCAAAGACTATCTCTCACTCTGAACTTTCCTATAAACGCTGTTTTTTTATAAAGCAGCTGTGTGGAACTATGACTTCGCAATCTTTTCAGAAGACTTCTACTGGTTTTGTACTGCTCAAATGATTCCTCTGTACACTTAGAAGACAAGGAGGTGGTGCAACTAAAATACCCATCAAAGTAATATTTTTAAATATTGTATCTTATTATACATTGGTATCATCACTAAGCAGTCAATAAAAACCCAATGTTACAAGAAAACTTGAAGATCTGCTCAATATGTTTTTAACCCAACATAAATAATTTATTTTTGTTACGAAACAATGCATGCCGCTCCTTTTGTTAAGAAAGGTGCTTTTTCTATATGATCTGTTAAAAACATTTGTGTCAAAAGTTTGAAATAATTACATGGGTTAAGATGGGCATGTATTTTGCACATAGTGTTTTTATTTATATTTTTCCAATATATGATAGTTCAGTCTAAAATCACTGAATAATACATCTTTGTTCAGTGGGAGTTTGGGGAAATTTTTCATTTTCTTTGTTGTCATTGTTAGTTTTCTGTTCTTCCTTCATAGTTGAAGCAGGTGACAAGTGATTGATCACTTCCTGCAGAATATCCTTACTTTCACTAGGAGGAAGATTGCTAAAATAATACTGAGGTACCAGCTCCACGAATCTGGTGAGGAAATAAGAAAAAAACATTATTTTTTTAGTTGAATTTTGAAGTGTTTGAATAGCTATTTCCAGGCTTGTACAAAAGACACCAGCACCATGCTGATGCATACAGCTACAAAGTTGGTATTTCAACTCAAAACCAAAATGCTCTGTAACATGCAGTAGCAGTTTGTACGTGCAGTAGACCTGCACTTAATGTACTCAGTCTACACTTCAGGTGATTGTCGTTCAGTTCTCAATGCTGCAGATTGCATTAAATAGTAAGGTTTCTGGATTTGAACGTATTTTTGGTTCAATAAAATTATGAAAAAAGCTTTCTTTGAAAATAGAAAAGAAAGGACAGTGAAATGTGTATTCTCGGCATAAAGAGGTTTTTGCAGAAGGAAGACTGTAGTCTTTTCTTGAATCCATAAATAGTTGATATGGGAAGATTTAGCTGGCTGGGTACATAAAACATACTGAGAGAAAGATTTGCTGGAAAATAGCTTTTCAGGGAACAAAGACATTTCCAGCTAGATTAATCTATGAGTACACTGCTGTGCTAACTCTTCCTTGATTTTTTTTTTTCCCCCCGTATCTTTTACCTTGTAAGAAACTTTTGTTACTTGTAAGGTGTTTTTTCATTGGCTGAGCTGATTACAGTCACAGTGACAGACATTGAGACCCACTTCAGTTTCTGAACAGATCTGCACACCTTAGGAAATACAAAAGGCTGACTTAAATGATGTTTTGTTTTGCATGAAAAGAATAGTAAAGGTGTGAGATCACAGTTCTTGCCTTTATTAATAGTTCTGAGCTCTAATGCAGTGAGTGATGTGAATGAAAGTGTGTAGCTTTGCTTGATGCCTTCACAGTGACAAAATTATACTGGCAACAAAGTAGTAAAATTTATTCCACATGTATTCACTAGTGAATATAAAAAGTGTGAAAAACAACAATTTCTTCACCCTTCCAGTGATGCCTACTCCTCTTGCTTGACTAGGTATGAAAATTATCGTTTTCTGTTATGCCTATTATATACCTTATATCTAGAGTGAGTCAGTTATGCTTGGAATGATTTCTCAACAGAACCAGATAAAGGAAAAGGAGATGATGACTGGAGTTGACTTCTCCAAGCATTGCTGTCAATGTACGCACATATCCTTACCCTGTCTGTGACTTAGGTTACACTTTTGTGGTAGAGGTATGAGTGAAGAAACAGTTTCATCATTGTTAACTTACAGGTCGGGTGATATCTCGGAGACGACTCTGATGGAATTGTCTTCTGATATACTAAACTCATGGAATAAAACCCACTCAGGAATCTTTCTGGTGTTATAATATGATGAGAAAGGATGAAGCTGGGCCACTTGTCTGTGTGTTAACATTAAGTAGTTACCTGAGCCATCTACATCACGAGCAATCTAAAAAAAAAAAAAAAATGCAGAGTTATCCATTACTTAATTGAATGTTCAAGATGCATAGATCAGTGTTTGCCTATTATATTAAAACCAGGAATTAAACTTGTATTCACATACTTTCAGCTGGAAAGCCTAAACCTCTTCCCAAATTTCTGTAGGAAAGCTAGGGACTGGATACTATGAAATGAGTTAAAGAAAATGTCGATCTGTATATTTGAGAGGAAACTGTCTGCAAGAAATGAGGACGAGCTTATACAGTAAGTATCTGAACTTGGCTTTGAAGGGTCTGTGTGAAAACAAAGAATTGTAAGACTTTAAAATACAACGTGTGGCCGGGCACTTGAAGTAGTGTAGTCTGGAGGGGTCATTCTTACATTTAGGTGGAGCATAGCGATGTGAAGGAAAGCGTGTTTTCAAGTGGGAATAAAACAATCTGATTTATGTTTACAGTTAGAGTACCTCATTTCGTTGAGATGAAGAAAGTGGTATATTATGTATACCTGAACTTTTAACAAGTCAATTCTCTGTTTCCAAGGTGTATTCACAAAAACATCTTCAAAAAAGAAATGAGGTCTGAGAGACTATTACAAGTTAAAGAGTTTTATGAGTAAAAGAGCTCTTTGAGTGAAAGGCATATTGACAGTTTTCCTCTTGCAGTGACGTGTGTGGACTTCATGCTGTGACAGCGGCACCTCAGAGAGAGGATTGAAGTTGGCAGAAGTGTTTGTCTGATACACTGACAAAAAAAAAAGCCATTTATCATTTCTGATGATCAAAACCTTTCACTACCTAACTTAAGTTCTCCGGAAGCATTCTATATAAATTAACAATTCAGTGAGATGAAACCACAATATTTTTCCTTACGTGCATAAAGTAACCAGATAAGAGAGATTTCTTAATGCTTAGTATATTTTCTTTTGATCCAAAGTCCGGTTCTGAAATAGGAAGTTCAATACGCTTCATAATCTCTACTAGTTCCGCTCTGATAATTTCTGCCATCCTCAGTGCAGAACAGCTTAGAAAATAATCACGACACCATTTCTCATTACTGTAGTCTGTGGAGGAAAAAACAGTATTTTGGCTTAAAGCAAAGTCTTACTGATAGGTACTATCCACAGATACTGCTCTGTAAAATGCTTTTGACTGGTGCAATAGATTAAAAACATTTTGGAGCAAGTAGCTGTGTCAGAGCTGTCCAAAATTCTGATAACAAGAACCATACGGACAACTTAGGCTCCTTGCTCGTAAAGTGAGTGGGCAATACTTGATATCCTCATTTAGTTTTATGGAATTTTAGCTGTATTTTTCTGAATAAAAATACTCAAAATCCCTTATTTGGTCTGTAAAAAGTAATGGCTTCAAATAGAAAGAGTAGCAACTCTATTTTTTAGGCTTTCTGGGTTCAGGCCAGGATGTGGAGCTGAAATCATGTTTGCAGTGCTGGTGATGGTCCTGCATGCTGGTAAAGGACAGGTTCTCTTGGACCTCTCTTCAGTATTCAGCATGACTGAATGTGAAACAATCCTACTGTCCTGTCCTAAGTTTTTGCTTGTTATATGCAGACCTATCACTCCAGTGTCTGAGTACTGGACTCGGGCTAAACAAACCCGAGAAGATGTTTGAGCACAGGAAAATGCTGTGAAAAGCTTCTGCGGGCTGTGCAGTCCCCTGGCCTTTATCTGGTTTCCTGTAAATCTGAACTTTACTATTTTCAATTTTTTTCCCTTAAACTTCCCTTTTAGTTGACAGCTATCAGAAAACCACCAGAATTGTTAGGCTGCTGGGGGAATCAAGTCCCTCCTCAGCAGTGTTTTATGTCATTTCACATCTTAAACCTGGATTGTGTGCTTTTTCAGGAGGAACCATCTTTCTGGTTTGGTACAGTATCACTTCAAATTACAATTGTAGTAGTGCCTATGTATCCTTGTTGGATGAGATATGCTGTCCTAGATCACTGTCAATTAGTTAATAAACTAAAACTAATATTTGTTTGTAATGGCAACTATCTTAGGTTTCTCTTCCCTCTGCAAATTAGCAATTCTAGAAAGAATCATTCAAAAAGGGTTTATGAACTAAATGTTTGTTTGGTTTTTTTTCAAAATTGGTTACAATGTGCTTCATTTTGGCTGGTATGGGTACACTTACATTGGCTTGCAGAGTTTGCACTGGCTTCCTTGAAGGCGTTGAAGACATTGATAAGGGTAAAGTGATCTCCTGCAGGGTGTGAGAATTTTCGCCAGCAAGTGAGAGCAATCTCTTCTGTGCCAGGAGGTGCGTGTAAGAAGCAATTAGGAGCTTAGAAAAAAATCAAGCCAGTGGTTATTAAGACACGTAGCCGCATGCACAAGTAGTAACTCCACTGATACATTTTCTTCTTTTCCTTTCTCAGTTTCCTTTAATCTTCACTGTTGGATTGCAGCTGAAGAACTAAATCTATTGCATTCACTAAGGTTTTATTTATATGTTCTTTCAGTCTCTTTTTAGTTAATTTGTGCTGTAAACACAAAAGAAAGGGAGCAGCTTTCTCCTAGACTGATGCCAGAACTGCTTCGTAATGATCCAATTTATCTGGGATCCAAGCATATGGTTTCTTTAATATAGAAAGAAACTAGATCTATGGATGTAATGCCTTGATTTGCTCCTGCATGTTGACATTTGTGCCTTCCAGTGCATTTTACTTCCATTGTGGTACCGTGCTACATAATTTTGTCTTTTGAGATAGTTGTGTTTTTTAAAACTAAAGTGTGCTTCTACTCAACGGTTTACATTTGATATATGTACTTAAAAATTTTATTACATGTTTAGGCCCAGTATTAAAAAAATCAAGCCAGCTTGGGCATAAACCCAAGTTGTTCTATAAGAAGAACTAATGTAGCTTGGTGTCCTGTGGGTTCGTGTCCTCGCTGCCTAAGACTCCTCACAATTTCTGGGCCTAGGATATTCCCTCTGGGCAGAGCACAATAATGCTATGCCAAAACATTTCCTACAGGCAAGGTTAAGCTGTGGCTGTTGAGCAGTAGATAGCTCTCAAGCGTTGATCCTGTACTAGGATTATGCCGTAAAACCAGTAGTGTAGTGCTATATAGTTAGGAGGCTGTAGTGGAAAGAAGTGAGACAGCTAAATATTGCTGAATCCAACATCACTGTGTAATTCTGAGACGTGAAAGAACCTGAGTCTAGCCCTGTCCTGTACTATCTGGTGGGATTCTGAGAAGTCATCGTTGTTATTTGCTATTTGAACAACTTCTGGAATCACCCCCTCTCAGTTATCCTAAAATCTGATTTTGTGCATCTTTGATGTATTAAGATTTCAATAGCAGCTTTTACAGAATGAATAGGTTTAAAATATCGGGGGGTTATGTGTTGGTTTGAAAGCTCTGTCACATCAAATGAAAGAAGATCTATAGTTAACAACCTTCTAATATAAATGTTCTTGCTCCAGACTTCACGTGTCCAGTGTTTGGGGCCAGCTGGTTTGTCTCACGGTGCCATGTATGAGCAGAGTGATCCATCAGGACAGAACGGTATGGATACTTAAGGTTATATTAGTTTTATAAAACATTTAAAGTTTTAAAGAAACAAGATCACCAAGTAAGTCTTTGTAGGTCAACAGTTCAATATCGTTTGTAATTAGAACTTCCCCTAATTTGCTGCTTCAGTGTGTAACAAATGTACGTGAATATGAGATAAGGAAGTTCATTTTGAAGGGATGTTCTGTGTATGCTTTCTGACAAAAGGTTGGCAGTTAATGGGGCATTTGAAGCATGGAATTGGAGTGCTACTTATGAATTCATTACTTGTGTTTCATTGCATGCTTAAAGACTTAAACAGCCAAAGATATTCATTTACTTGAAATAAGTGGGATGTGAATAACAAAAGTTTGCCTTTGGGTTGCCCTTGTGAATAGACTTTGAAAGAGTCTACGTGGATTTGGCAGGTGGCACAAGCCATGCAGTAAGACATTATTTATGGGTACCTGTTACCATGGCCGCAATGGTGAGCATTTCATCAACACACTCAAATTCACACGAAGCCAGAATTGACTTTGACAGTTGTGGATCCAGGGGAAATTCTGACATAATAATTCCAAATTCAGAAAGGTTTCCATCATTATCCAGGGCTGCTAGATAATCAAGATCTTCCAAAGCCTGCATCAGGCTTTCAGGAGCTAATAAAAAGGAAAGATAATTCAAATCCTTGAGAATAGCTACATATAAATGAATGCTTGAATTCTCAGTATAATATTTCGGTTGTATATTTCCTATGTGAAAATTATAGAAGTCAGCTTCTGTCATTTGACAACAGGTAAGAAGAAAAAGTACTAAATGAGATGAATGGAAGGCTGAGAATGTTCTGGAGGAAGAAAACAAGGGGTGACAATTACAGGGCTGCAAATAACTTTGTTGATCTTTTTTCTGTCAGAGCAGTTTTTGTCAAGTCACAACACAGTGAGTGCTGAATAGTGTTTTGTATCCAGATTATGTCAAAAACTCTTTGCACTATTGGCAGTCTTCAGGTATGTTTTATGTGTGTGTTTGTTCTTTTTAAAGAGGTGGTCAAAGATAGTGAGCTCTAGGAAAGAGGATTATAACCAAAAGACAAGCATTTACAGAAGTTGTATCTGTCTTACTGTTCTTGCAGGTATTTGGAATTCTCTTGGTTGCCTTTTAAAATTATTATTATTTTTTCACGTAGTTTCTCATGATGTCAGTAGAAAAATGGGAGCATAATAAAAGAAAATGTCTCCCTAGCAATTGGCTGTACTTTCTCACTGAACAAAATTAAATATTTACTTTTCCCTTATTGTAGGTTATAACTTCCTTACAACCTCCATAGGTAGAAGTGAGAACAGTGAGGCAGAAAAAAATAAGGAGTGAATATAGGAAAATAGTTAGGTAGACTGAGAGACTAATTTGGGAAAAATGTAGGAAATAAGTGAGTTTGGGCTGGATGGGAGTAAATAATAAAGGAGTTTGACAAAGACTCTCCTTTCTCATTAAGTATCTCACTGAATCTCTCCTTTACTATTTTTTTTCACTATTTTTCTCTTGGTTTTCTGCCTCTGAGGCAGTGGAAGACGGAATGAGCTTACGTATACCCTAGCTGTTTTACTCTTATTGACTGCTTTTGCTTTTGGTAGATGGTGCCAGAAGAATGTGAAGCACTATTCTGATATTTTTTTCAGATTTTGAAAAAATTAGTCTTAAGTGTTTTCTCAGCGACACTTTGTCCTGCTGAAAGAATAGTGTAATGAATTCAGACCCTCACAGTTGCAGTGATAAGAAAACATGTCTGAAAGGGTGGGATTAGCCAAATCAGTACTTAAAGTGAGAACTTGAGCAGGTCTGTAGGAAATCTGCTGTTCATGAAAGTAGGTTCCTTTGGCAAAAGAAGCATAGAAGAGCTTTATGTGCAACCGTGGTGGCTACAGTTCTGGGGCTAGAGAGAGTGAACCTGAAAGCTGAGTAGACTTTGTCAAGCCTATGCTCTCCAAAAAAGAGTTGCTAGAGCATGAAAGACACTGGTGGAAACTTGGAAACTCGAAGTGTGAAAGCACTTTCCTCCCAGCTCTTTTCAAAGGTAGATTTCTGTTCCAGGTGTTATTGTAATGGTCAATATCTTTTATGAGTGCCAGTTATTTTAAATTTATAACTGCTCTCCTGTCACTGCAGCAACTTTCTCCTTATTCCAGTTTAAAGAACTGTTTGGTATTTTCTCTCTGTTTTATGGATAACAAGTTAAATTCTAGTCCCATTGAAGTTGGTGGCAAAAATTCCACTGCAGCAGGACTTGGCCTTGTACCCAGCACTGGGAAACTGATGACTGCACTGGCAATTTTTCAGGTTTCTGTGGGCTGCTGTTGGTTTGCATATGTAAAACATTTTTTTTTACATTTTTTTAATGTAAAAAAAATTCTCTAAATAAAAAACCCAACCAAAACACAACCACAGCTACCCACACAGGCAGGGTGTGTATTTGTTCTTGTATCTTCATTAGGACATGACTAGAAATAATTTCTTACTTGAATTAATTACGAAGGGGAACCTATCTTTGGCAGGCTACTTCTGCATCATGAAGATTAAAAGCGAAGAAAGCCTGTAAGGAGCTGGTAGGTCACGTTTCGTCATAACACCTCACTTCAGGCACCCTATCTTCCTGCAAGAAAATCTCGAGTTTGGGCTTTTACTTTGTTGGCATTGTTAGTTTATTGCCATCACTCTGTAATTAACTAGTTATAATGAAGTAGAGAAAAAAGTAAAATGGGAAGCAAACAAACACTTGTTTTTAACCCTTTTCTGTTACTAATGTCTGAAGGGAAAAAATAGTTTATTAATTCCTCCTACATGAGCTTTTACAGAACTACTCCAGCACGTAAATCTGTTAGCGTTGTGGCTTTACTTAATTGTAAAACACTTACTATACTACTAGCTTTCAGAGGAATTCTCTTAGGATTCTATAAATTCCTGTTTAAACTGTGGACCTGTTTCATTTCAGTATTAGAGTTCATATCTCTGCCTGTAAAACACAAGGGGTTTCTGTCTAGAGAGAACATTTGTTATCAGCCATATGAGGTTTAATGGGATAAAAGATGAGCCCTTGCAAAAGCTAAAGCAACTGAGAAGAAAATACTTAGGAAGTTTAAAGAAATTAAAAGTAACAGCTGATGAAGAATAAGAGTCAGTGACAGTAAATAGATAACAGTGATAGAAAATACAAGGAGAGTAAAATGGTCATTCAGACAGATAGTAATTACTAGGAAATCACGGAAAGCTAATTTCCAGAAATCAACAAAGTAGTTTGTGCTAGAACTTACAAAATACATGATTGTATGGCAGCCAATTTCCATCCCCGGATAACATCAGTAATTTGCATTTTTATGCCCTAGAGTTAGTTGCCTTGAGATTTATAAGCACAAATTACTTCCCTATTTTGCTATGAGTGTTACATAGAGAAAAAAAAAAAAGGACTCCTGGAGTTTTATTGTGTTAGAAAGGACAAGATGGTAAAGGTAGATTAAGCATGTGAAGGAATCTGAAATTTAAAAAAGTTACAGAATAGGGCTTTCAGATATGGGTCTGCATTCTGAGGCACAAACTCAATCAAAAGCCATTGTAAGAACAGCAAATGCTCATTTGAGAGTTCTTTGTGATATGGTTCCTATTTAAATACAAACTATGATAAAACAAAAGTAGTGTAAATGTTTAGATATGGAAAGCTCTTCTTTAAAGAACAGAAATCTGCGTTGTCTTATAATGGTTTCTAGCGAGCGTCATTATTTTTAGGGCTGCTTGCCAACGCCAGCTACTGCTGCCATCGAGCAAACCGCAAGTTTGTGACTCAACCGCTGCTTTCACAGGAGCAAAATTAAAGAGAAGCTCTCGAGATGCGTCCTGTGCTTTCAACAAGAAACTGTCACATCCCTGGAAACTGAAAAGGTATTTCCTTATCTGATATTTTCTTACCCTTGCCTGTGTTCTTTGGCTACTTAAGACTGGGTTGCTCAGGACTTGTCTTGGGAAATCTGACCAGTTTTATATAAATACAGATCCTACTCTTGATCATAGTTAGGCTTAATAAAGCAAATATGTAACTAATTGTTAATGCTGAAATAATTTATCTGAGGGTTTCAAGCTGACTTAAAATTATATTCTTCATTTCACAGGTTTTTTATAACTTTGACATGAACAGAATAAGTTATGTTTCTAAAGGTGGCTGCACATTTAATCTTTCAGTATCACATCCTACATGGCTGAAATTGAAGTGCTTACTGTGTGATAAAATAAATACAAAAGTATAATTCTTTTTATATAAGGAAGCAAGTGATACAGCGATTTGCCAAAAATTCTGTAATATTCACTTATTAGATATCAGAATGAAACATAAATCTCATGATTATTAATAGTGCATTTAACTACCATATCATGCTTATCTGGAGGATCTACAGGTCCTGTGTTCTGGTCTACTCTGAAAATTCTGGCTATGTAAAATCCCTGCTCTTTGATAGACCTTTTCTTTCCATAGGAATAACTGTTACAAAGTCAGAGCTGACATGAATGTCAGGTGAAGGGACATTGTCTTTAAAGAGCTGATTCGCTGTTTGGCAAACCACAAGTTTTTCCAGGTTCTGTGAGGCTTAACAGCGTGCAGAACTGCCAGAGTAATTACTGCAGGGGGAATATTCCGGTGAATAGCACTTTCTGGTTTTGTTTTTTAACATTGCTCCTTGGATAGCAAACTGAAGATACGGAGAAATCCATTGCCAAGTTTTCTTCAAATTATGCAAAGATTTTTCCTTCTGCAAGGACAAGCTTCTGTGTGCAGGTTTTATCTTGATTCTCTTTTTTCCCCTGTAACTTCAGAGGTATGATTTTTTTATGAGGCTGTCATGCTCTGATGTCACCAATTCAATAACTGTTATTTTGAAATTATAGTTGATCATTCAAAATTACTTTTCCAAACTCACACTTTGCAGTCGTTCCATTCCCCCTTATGCTGCTTCTTCACCCCTCCAAGCTGGATGGTAATGGTCCCTACTGTGTTTTTCTGCCAGCAGACAGGGACTGACCAGTATTTTCCTACCAAAAATACACAGTTACAGCCACACACCAGGGGTAGCACTGACGTTCAGTGCAGTTGGTTTTCTATCTGCTTTGTGTCATCCTCAAAGCACGCACATGAAAGAATCAACAAGTGAACTTAAGACAATAAATCTTAAGGTAAATAATCTGAGTTTCCATCTTTGACAGTCTGCTTCTAATGAAGAAATGCGCAAACAAATTTTATTTCTGAAACAATTTGAAAATATATGCATTTATACAAGTCTTGTTATTATGGATATTCTAGAAATCCATTCCCAGTGGGGTTATAATAGTGTAGTTCTCAAATGTCATGGTATCTATGACCATCAACAAATATTTTAATCTGAAAATTGTTTATGGTAATTCTGCACAAATGCAGAATCTGCAAACTGCTTTCACCTTGATTTCTTATGGAAATTTTACATGGCTTCATCTTTATACTGATTTGCATAGTTTAAATAAGGATTTTCTAGTGATTTACAAAAATACATAATGTTGCTGCAATCTGTGGGAAAGTTCTTGCTTCCCGTTATATAACACAGAAAAGATCTAGCTGATTAACTGATAAAAATTTAAAGACATCCCTGTTATAGTGGCACAAGAATTCAAATAATGCACTTCAGAACTGCAGTGCCAAAAACATTTTCATATGGCTCATGAATTCTAAAAAGGGTAGCAAGTCTGCTGCATTTGCTCATCTCGATTATAGTGTGAATTAAACGCAGCAGCTGTAAGCCTGACATGTTTGTTGCTTTCATAATGCAGTAATGAGTCAGAGTTAATCCAGGCTTTTATTTTTCCTCAAAGAGCAGCAGAAAAAAAAACACTTGTGCATATTGTTGTTGAGCAGAAATAAAATGTTTTACTGATGTAATTTTTGTTTCTTTACTTATCTGCTGTATGTTCTCTGCTTCACGTACAGGGAACGGACTGTGTGAAGTACTTCTCTTTGAATTCTTGCTATGAGTTTTGGTGTACTTTTGATTTGCTTGTTCAGCAGTTCATCTGTCATCTCAGGGAAAACATTATTTTGTTTAGGAGAAATTCACCTTGGATTAAAAAACCCCAAAGTCTCCATCTGATTCAGTTGCAAAGAACATTTGAGAATGCTAGCTGGACAGAAACGGTGCGTAGGAAAACCTGTGACGTGTTTGGCACATGGGAGATGCTGCAATGTGTTTAGTCCCTTTACTCAAAGGAGATGAAGAGACATGGAATAGCCAAGCCCAGGACAAACTGTGCTGGGGAGAAATAGAAAGGCAGTTATGGTTTTAGTATCTGTGTATTCTGAACAGCACTTGATTTGGCCAGGTCAGATGAGGGCAGACAGAAATACTGCCATGCCTTTTTGTTTGCTTGTGTTGTTTTTTATTCCAGTTGATCTTGTGCCTGCAGTACATAATCCAGAAAGATGTAACATCTATTTGACCTTATGACTAGCAACGAAAAAGCTTTAGGGCTACCTTTTAATTTGGTACAAGAGGTATTTGGAGCTGGGCATCAAGGACTCCGTTGTGTGGCTTCAGACTCAGTCTCTGCTTCTGCTGGAGGATGTCGTGTTTCTTTAGCCACCGGAGACCTGCGTGGCATCGAGTGTGCACAGCAGGTTGGGACTGTCTCAGCACAGAATGAGAAAACTTGGACTTTCACAGGCCAAAATCATTGACCCAAAGCTCTCGGGAGGATGAAGGGCCCAAAAGAAGGTTTTCTGTGCTTGAAAGCTTGACATCTGTTTTGAATTCTGTCTGTTGGTCTAATAAAATAACTAACTCCCCTTACAAATTTGCTTACTTCAGTATTCCTGTTTCTTTCAGACAAACGTATTTCACGCCAGGTATTTCACACTGTCTGTATTCTGATAGTGTGAGCTTTATAGTCATCTCTGGAGTATTGTGGTTGGGATATAACTTAAGTGTTAGGAGGAAAGAGGTTCATTGCCTGCTTAGAAGTGGGAAGAAGAAAACCCCAGGGCAAGGAAAGCCAACGTGTGATCTATCCTAGGATAAAGGAAGGGTTGTACCAGAAAATTAAAGCAAAGTTTCAAATGTTTCATTATCTGGGGCCTTACGATGGGAAGGGGACCAGGAAATTGTGCAGACTTTCTCATCTCCTTTCAGCAGACCCCCTACAGTGTTTGTGGGATTTTTTTCTTTGTTCAAACAGTTTTTCTAACATTCCTCACACTGTTTCAGTAATTTCTCAAACTTTTCAATACCTTGACCTCGCACTTTTGATCTAGTTAGCAAAAACTTTTTCCTGTTTGATGCCCTTCCAAGTAAAGCTGATACATTCAAGTGCCTTTATAATTTTGTATACATCAGCAAGATGCTTGCTTCAGCTGCATTATCTCAAAAATCCAGACAAAACTTAGAATTCCGACATCTGTGAAATCCTTAAATGCCTCTAGCATTTCATTCTCTATGAATACCATCTCCATTGTGCCTTTAAAGCCAAAAATACTGAATGCTTTTCCTAATCTAACTTTACTAATTTGTTCCACAGTTCAAGAAAAACTTTCTTCATATCCAGTAAAAGCACTAATACATTTTAGAATCATTTTTTTTAATAAAATGCTTTCTAAATTTGAGTGGAATCCAACTGACCATTTTCCATGACAGTTTCCTAGATTCAGCGCAGGAGGTGACACTCACAAGGCCAAAATACTCTGATTCTCATCAGTCTTGAATTAGTTACCACTCAGACTGGCAAAGTTTTTTCACATTTTTTTAGGCGTGTTTCTGCCAAACAGGCAGACAAGGGAAAAATAGAATAAATTCTACTTGAAAATTCCACTTACAATCCATCACAACATCCAACAGTGGGAATTAAACTCTTTAATACTAATTAATTATGGTGCACAACAAATAGAAGACAAGCGGTCGTTCTAATTTTGTGTATTTGCATGAGGAAAGGGAAGATAATATAAGAATTCTTCCTATTTGCACTGGAAAATTATCATAAAAGAAGCTAGCAATAGGTCACGTGACCCCAAACCAGTGAAATCAGTGCTATTTCCCTCACTTTAACTGGCTTCAAATCAACAGCAGAATGTGCAGTGGTACTTGGGTTTTGTTGTAGGTCAGAACAGAGAAGAATATCCTTCTACAGAAAAAGCCCTAAAATAGGAACTCAGGAAAAAAAATAAAATAAAAAAGCAACCGCTTTCTTCACGCTCTCACCTCAAAATGCAGAGTATTCCCTGTCTAATATTGAAAGTTTATTCGGGTTTATTTTATAAATAATATTGTCCTTAAGGAACAGCTTATTGTAAATTTGAGGTAAGAGATGCTGGATGATAAGAAGAAAGTTGATTTCCTCCAAATATATCTCCTGGGCAACAACAGTGGTTTATTTGGGTTGTAAACTTTTGATTAAAGGAATATGTTTTGTTATATATTTATACAATGCCTTGTACAATGGGACACAAATTTTCTTTGTGGGTTCCAGGAAAATAATTCAAAACCTAGGTGAGAAGATACTTGGAGTATTGATTTTTTTTTTTTTTTTCATTTCAATTCCATTCAGATACTTTATGGGTTTTTTTCAGAGCAAACAGTTTATGCATGATACCATTTTTCTAAGTGCAACTGTTGCATTGTGAACTGTTCTAGCAGGTAAGTGGTAAAAGCAGTGGTGATATTACAACCACTTCAATAAAAAAACAGTACTGTGAATAAAAGGGCAAAATTAATCTTTAAATAACTGCAGAAATAATAATAAAATATGGAAAATTGGTGCATCATTATTACCTGGCCTGCTTATGAAGTCATAGTGTCCTAAGCCTGCTATATCCATCCTCTTCAGGAAGAGAACCATGCTAGTTAGGTTGGATTCCTGTATTTTGGCTGGTACATGTGGTTTCATTTCTTTGTAAGTAAATTCTTCAGGATACAAGCAGAAAAGTTTTCCTGGAAGAGATTTCAGGAAAATTACTTTCCCCCCCCCGCCCCCCGCATCACCACATTGATTCTATTAATAATTTGAACTAATGGATTTAAATTTTGAGCTAATAATTCTACCTGATGAAGACATGCCCAGAATTTGTTTACGCATCTCTGCTTGACTTTTGCTGATAGGCTGCGTTATAACAGAGTCTGCTCTGATTCTAGGATTGTACACCTTTAAATGAAAAAGATATTAAGCATCAGATAAGTAAAGTGAAGACTGCAAAAATATTAATGGTCTGTATTGAATTTTTGTCTAGGTCATTTTACAGAAAGTGTAACGGTTTCATTTCTTTTTATACAATGTTATTTCACTAGCTTGGAAATGAGAGCAGTCAGTGCTTTGATAAATTGATAGACACGTTTTGCAATAACTCTAAGTATACTCTAAGAAAAATGTCTTTTTCTGAAGAAATGTACCTTACTAAAGCACAAAATGTATTTCTGTGGTATCATCACAAAAAGCATCAAAAAAGATTACTTATTTCTTCCAATGACAGAATCTCATCATTGTCTGATAACATTTTGTTCCATAACTCCAGATTTTTGTCTTAATACTGAAATCTGTCAATTCAGTACAGGAAACAAGGACCGTAAAAAAGATGTATAATGCCCTATTTTTTTTCTTAATTGTACTTTATTTTGATTAAACTGAGGAGCTGATTCACTCACTCTTCTGACCACCAGATGATGTCCATAAGCTTCTGTAGTATATGGCAAGACATATAACAGCTCGATAAGGCAGCTTTCTAGTCATGTCATCTGAATGGATTTTGTCTACTTTAAGCAAGGTTTTAATAAGAATGATAGAATGTGCAGGAGTCAAATTTCTTTTCTTCCAGGTAAATTTATTTTATATCCCAACTGCAAGACTTACACAGGATTTTGTTCTGCACAAAACTTTGCCTGTTCCCTCTACATTCAACTGACTTTCGGCGATATGGATTGAATGTGAGTTTGAATTGCTGAGGAATTAATATTAGAGGACTGAACTTCAGCTGTTATGACAAAATAACTGAAATAAAGGGTTAAAATTGCGTAACCAGTGGAGGTGATTTGATGGCCATCAGGACTGCGTTAGGTTTCTTCCCATCACTTTGTATTTCTGATTCACAGAAGTCTGGAAGCTTCAGATTACCGTGGAAGTGAGATTCATTTCTGTCATCCAAGGGAACTCTAGTTTCAGAAATAAGTTGAGTTTTGTATGGCCTAATTGAAAACTGCTTTTAGACTTTTCTTTGTTTGACACAGAAGTATAACAATTTTTTTTCCCTATGACTTGAGGCTGAGTTAGTTTATAACCCCCAAACGAGAACCCTTGACAGTGATGGTGTTAGACACAGTTCTTTCCAATGCAAATGAAAGGTAGTAGTAGTCCCCAAGATTTTGCCTGAACTGCTTCCAAGGCTCATCAGGATTAGTGATCCCCAATCCAAAATTTTAGGAACACTTAACTTCAATTTTGGTGATTCCATGCTGGATTATATAAAGAAACTGTATGATGTTGGGGTTTTGCCTATGACTGGAGTAATTTTTTGCTCCTGGACTAGCAAAACAAGTAGGATGGTTACAAAGCCTGTCGTAGTTACACAGCTTTCCAATTCACATAATGATTTGTTCCTACATAGTCACTCATTCTTGAGGACATCAGTTTTGTATAAATGAAAGAAAAAAGAGATACGCATTTGTAGCTGCACTAGTCCTTCCCAGGATGGGGGGGGGGAAACAAGAACTGAGAACATAGAATGAACTGGAAAAGGTCAAAGATTAATTTGATAACTGGCAGTGTTTTGAGGTACTTGGATGGAAGCACGTATCTGGAAGGAGCACCAGCAGCTTTAAAAAGAAGTGGTTCCCTGCGTGAGCATCCCTTGGCACTATGTGATCTGTAGTACTACCCTGATTATGAAGTTGTTAAACAAGGGATGAGGTTAATATACTAAACCAGGTAATCTGCCAAGAGGTAGCCAAGAACTAATTGTGTTTTGCTCTATCTATAAGATGCTGAAGAGATAATTATGACTGATAGGCCAAAACTAAGGTGAGATATAATTTGCAAATGAAATGTCATTGGTTTTGTGCCCAAATGAGTGGCAGTTTCAGCTGAGAGTGTTAATCTGGCTTTAGAAACTTTTGTTTTCTGACTACATTTAGGAAGTAATTATGTTTTCCTGCTTGGTTTTCACATGAGATGTCCATGAAAGTTATTTAAATACGTTGTTAATTTGTTAAAAATATTATAGAATCTGACTTATGAAAGAATAGAAAAGTATTAGATCCTTTAGAAACCATTTGCACCAATCTATTAGCTGCACATTCCCCTTCCCCCCACCCTGGAAAAAAGCTTATGCATAGTTCATTCTTGGCATGCTGATTTTGGTTAACTTCACTAACCTTTCTTCTTTCAATCCCGACATCAATGACAAAAGTTACATTTTTAATCCAAATCAAAGATTCTCCAAAGCTTGTGGTGAGCAGCACTTTTCTTCTATATTTTTTGCAGCATTTCTGTTTGTCTTGATTTGGCTTGGGAATTAGGTCTTGTTTTGTGGGGTATAGAGGAACTGGGATGAGTTCTCCAAGGTCAGGATTTAAATTAGACTGTTCCTGTCTGATCATTTGGTAAGCTTTTTCGATTTCCTGTAATCAGGAGAAAGATTACTTTTTTCTTTTTTTCTTATGAGTATGAAAACAAATATCAATATTTAATTTTAAAGCAACTGTTTTATTCTAAAATTAATTTTAACTATGTATCAAACTCTAACAACATTTAAATCTTACAAGATTAATAATTAAAGGGAAAAATTTAAGAGCTATGTATGAGAATTTACCGACTCTATCCACTAACTGTAGACCAGAGAAGATCTGGGCTGTTTTTTGAAATGTCTTTTTTTCCTCTGCAGTTTTCAAAATAGTCTTCTCTGGCTTTAATCATATCCAAACCACCCTCCAGGGGAAGACAGATGTGCAAAAAATATAGCATAGGAAGATCAAGGCTAAGAAATTATGAAACTGTCACTAAACTTTATGTATATAGGACATGTAGGCTGCATCCACATCAATGATTTAGTGCCAAAGGGTTTGGTGCAAATTAGTTGTATATGCAGGGCTGGTAATGCTGTAGGCGATACTCGGGTACCCCACTGGTGCGCCCAAAATGTTTTCTGTTCTGCTGGAACCAAAGTTATGCACGTGGGCGCCCTGAGTGGCGACGTTCCCTGGGAAGCAGCTCTCTACGTGAGCTGGCGAAGGTGCGATGCACGCGGCTGGAGTCAGAACAGATGAGAGCAAATCACTGCTCCAGCCCTCACGCCATCACTGGGAGGGCTGAAACGGCAGAGCCCCTGCTTGGAAACTGCTGGTATGTGCTTAGTCCGATTACAATACATAACAGGATCAAAGTCTGCAGGAACCTCCCTACTTTACCTTAATTATTATGTTTAAGAAGATATAAGTAAGGTAAAGGATTTCCTCCTTCCCAATAATCAATAAACTCTGTGAAGACTTAAAGTCAATAAAATGTCCTTAATCTGTGTTGATGGAACATCACCTTTAAAACAGTCCATGAATTCAGAGGTTGAATATAAATTGTAAAAGGGTTTTTTTTTGTTGTTTTAGTCTTTTTTTTTAAATATAATTTGTGTTGCGAACAATTTTTTAAAGGTATAAAAAAATCATTCGTAGACTTGCTCAGTTGGAAAGGGATTTTGTTGGTTTTTTTTCCAAAAGCATTTTTATTAGCAAACATTTTTGAAAATTGAAGAACCAGATTAAGTTTCTATTTGAGAGTGCCACTACATTCATAGTAGTTACAGGTTGAAAGTATTCTATACAAATTCTTATAAAGATATGACAGTGGCATCTAATAGCAAGGCTGGCACCACGACAACATATAAATCTTAATGTCCTTAGTTTATTCATATTTTTGTTCAGTTTAACAGACAGTTGAGTGCTAGGGAACAGTGAGCCATTAGCAGTATAAAACTTTAAATCACAGTTAAGCAAGAATGCGTGGGATGTGAACTGTGTGGTAACTGTTCATAATGAGTGCTGTTATTCATTGTGAGAGAGAAAACTAAGTAATCTCTTCTCAGCAAGAAAGAAATTATTTTTTTTTAGTATTGTGTGGGACTTGCTCATCAAAAAAAAAAAAAAAAAAGAAAAAATTGAGCAGAAATGAAACTTTGTTCCCAGTACTTCAAAATGGAAAGACTTTGTGTTTTCTCTCAATGTTACCTATTGTAAATATGGGAACTGATACAGAGAATTCACTAATTCATCATTTGTAAAATTTGTGTCTATGAAGTTTATTACTGATGACTAGCATTATTAAAGGTGTTACATATCCATCCCCCTTTTTACAGTGAAAAGCAGTACTACCTGGGTAGTTTATGGTAATTTATCTTTGTGTGTGAAAAGTCATTATCTCCTGGAGCTACTAAGGCAAATTAGTTGTTGTAAAGCAGATTTAATAATACAAAGTAGAAGGCTGAAGATCACTATCAGGAAATAAATAAATAATAATAATAATTTATAATAATTTCAAGTCTTAAAATGTTTATTTGATGGGAGATTGCTTTAACAGCAATAAAGTACTGTGAAATTTTTCTGAGAAGGACGTGATTGTGCAGCCCTGGTGGCAGTGAATTTAGGGCATCTCTGCTGTCTTCAGGGATTCAGAGATACCTCCAGAATAGCCAAGCCCATGCAGATTCCTGGATGATCTGTAGCACCTCCAGGGTGGCATTTGCCTCCTGCTGTTGTGTACACAAATGGTTGGGAAGTTTGCAGCCGTAAAGGAGAATGCAGATGGAAAAACCTTGTAGGCAGGTTTAAGGTAAAAACATTCATGTGAAGTAGGACATTTATGCAAACTGGATATGTGTCCATTCCTGCAAAACGGGGAATCACAAAGGGTGAGGTACCCAATGCCGGAATAGGTTGCAGTGTATTAACTCCCTGCATCTGTCGCCCTTGTCCCTCTGTGCCACCTTTGCTACTTTTTGGGTCACACAGAAGGATGAGGGCCTTTCTTTAAGCCTACAGAAAATCTGATAGCTCCTTGTAAGAGATTACGAAATTGTATTTTTATATATATATAAATACAGCATTATGTATACCATAACTTCTTTGTATGAAAAACCTGAAATGATAAAAGCTGTTTGCAGTGTCTGGTGTCTTAAATACTGGCAACAGATATTTACAGGTCATATAAAAACAGAGATGTAAATTGTTTCTTGATTAAAATCAGAAAAACTGGAATCAGTTAATAACTTACTTGTTCACATGCCAGAAAGATCACGATGTCGCCCTTCTCTTTCGTATGGTGTATCTCGAAGAGCAGTCTTAGTGCAGACAGAAAGTGGTCTTTCTGTACGTTGCAAGAATATACAACCTCTGCGTGGTGTTTGTTTTCCACTCTTATGACGGGGACGCTGCCGTAATAATTCTGCAGTTTGCTGGACATATGAGGCGCAGTGAGTACTACCAGCCTTAATTCTGGTCTTGATACCAAGACATCTTTAAGAAGGCCAAGTAATGCATCTGTTGCAACAGTTCTTTCGTGCACATCATCCAAGATGATAACGCCATAATAGTTCAGAAGAGGAGTAGACATCATTTCCCTTTGTAGCATGTCATCTGTACAGTATCTGAACATACAAACAGAAAACTCTACAAAGGTTCTGGGAGTATTCAGATTTGACCGTAAGAAACTAATTCAGGGTCTTGGGGACAGCTTGGTTCTTTCTGTTCTAACAAGAAAGATTTGATAAGAACAGAGTGTCTATTTTGTAGTCAGTATCGCAGTCTCAACTACATATTTAAATCCTCCTTTAAGCAGCTAGAAACTCAATGTAATTCAATTGAAAGGTTGAAAGGATGCTGTAGGCAAAAGAAGAAATAATTCTACCCTAAGATCATAACTTGTATTGCTTTTCATCTTCCAAACTGTCTAAGCATATTGCATGCCATAACCTATTCTTGAGCTAGGAACTAATACTTTCAGATGAGGAAAAGAAGGTGTACATGCACATTTGAGGCAGTGCCAGGACCAAGATGAGAGATTAATTCATACCGTAAGGCCCTCCTCACTTTTATCCCTATTATTCCTGCTACTGAAAGTTTTTTAAAAGGATAGTATTTTTTGCTGTGTTGCTCAGCAGGTCTTTGAAGTCTTGAACCAGGTTTTAATGTGTGAGAGGATAGGATTCATCTCTCTCTCCCATTAGGAACAGCTGCAGGAAGATGCGCTGCAGAATGAGATTTACAGAGTTCTCCGTGAAAGAGAAAGGACACATGAAAGGAAGAGCGGTTGAACTTGATTTTCAGAAGTGGTGAGTATCCTCTTCTCCACTGGAAAACTGTGGCTGGGAAAAAAAGCTTATGATCTAGATCTTATAGGTTGTGCCTGACATATTAAGGAACCAGAGAAAATAATTCTCCTAACTTTCAGAGAGGCTCAAAATCTGAATCCCTGTTTTGCTGCTGTCACCTGCCCATATTTAATACGTTAAGTGCATTTCTTATCTCTTAAAAAAATCCTCCTAAATATTTTTTCTCTTGTTACTGAATATACCATTTTCTAGCCATAATTTTGATTGCTTCTAAATTTCAGGTTTAGTTTGTGATAGATTATCCCATGTTCTCTTGCAGTAATGAACACTCCTGTACTGGCAAACAGAAAAAGTAGAACGATGTGGAGGTTTCTGAGGTGCTTCACGAAGCTTTGCACTGACAGTAACCTTGCCCACTTAAATCTCTACTACAATTTAGCACAGCATACCTCCCTCAAGCCTTTTACAGTTATTGATTGATGGCAAAATCTCCCATGCACGTGCATTTTAAAATATTATACGCAACCTTTATAAAGCAACATTGGTTTGTTTGTTTTCATACTGTACGTAAAAATCTTGCACCTATAGCAAAGTTTCCCCCACAGTTGGTTGGTTATGAGTCCTGACCACGTTAGTGGAGTGGTGCAATGGAGAGCTAAGGACTGGAGTGCTGTCAGCTGCAAACTTTCGCACTTGCAAAGAACTGTAAGCTACCTATTTGTTTGAAGGCATTAAAACCCAACACACAAACCTCAGGATAGTTTCTGTTGTACAGCAGCTTTCAAATGGGACGAAATACCCCACTTCGTGGCCGACGTTGACATCCATTTCGTCAGCTACGCGCAGGGCCAGCCACACTGCTGCCTGCCTGTGCGCCTGGGTGCATACAACTGCGCCGTGTTGATAGTGGGCAGAAAGGCAATACTCAGCACACCACTGAGGAATCTGTAAGTAAATAAGAAAACAGGTGGATTTGGTATTTAACACGTTTAGCAGAAACTAATGCAAAAGAAGTAGACAGCGTGGAAGAACTAAATCAGCCTGAGCACCTGGTGCGTACTGTCTGCCGGACTGCTGATGGATGAGCTGCGCCTGACACAGAAATTATCTGCCTTGGTAAATGTCAAGGACCTGAATGTCTTAAGTAGTCAAGAGATGGAGTGACATTGGCTGGAAGGTTTACCTGGGAATTTCTCAATTGGATTTGGCTTAGTTGGAACAGAAGGGACAGAATTGACCTCCGGGGAGCAGGTAACACTGGCAGTCTCCTGCTTAGGCACCTGCTCATTGAGCTAACAATGTTGGTGCAGTTGTCAGGGGCTTCTCACCTGGCTCAGCAGTAAACCTGCCTGTGCTACATCATATTCAGGTGCTTGACGTGGCAAACATGTCCCAGGAAGAAGAGGATTTCAAGCTGACAAATGCCAGAGTAAATGTATGTGATTTCAGATTAATTGCTCTGTAAAGAAAGCTAACTGGAACTGACCTATTCCAGAAACCTACGCAGTAGCTCTCTAGTGTATATATTTACAGTAGAAAATCGACACTAGAAAATAGTAAATGAATCTGTTATCATCCTGAGAAAGTAAAATTATATTGTAAATATTATTTTAGTGAGAGTATTAGGTTTCAAATCTCTTAATCACCATATATAAACTAGGTGCATCAGCCACATATCATTTATTTCTGTATAGTTATTTATGTTTCTAAAAATGTTTGAAAAACAGCCAGCAATGTGTTACATCTTATTAAACTTGTTTAAGGACAATTTAAAAAGCTAATATTTCTTAGCAAGTAGTTTATTATTATACGAAGTTTGTTTTGTAGAAATTACAGCCAGTAACACTGTACTCCAAAAAATATTCCAGGCACCAGCTGTGGGTCTATCCTTTTTATAAGAACACAGGAATTTCAATTAGAAGTATGGTGTCTCTAGATCAATATGTGATCTCTAGCAGTGTCCAGCATCGAAGTCTCTGGCAGATGTGAGAGGCCCTGCAACAGTGATTATCCTACAGCTTTACCTGCAGGAAAGTTTTCTCAGTCATAAACGATCATGTTTTGGCTTATAAAACTTGCTGGAAAATTCTTCTCTGCTTACTGTGGTAACAGACTTAGGTTGGTTTATATTATTACAACAGAATTTGACAGTCCGGTGGATATTTATGTGTTTAGAGTCAACTGAGATCTTGGGTTCGGTGATGTCTGTTAACACGAGTTGTGTAGAGTAATTGTGTATTCTTGGAAAAAGCATTTTCTCTTGGCTGAACTGAGAGAAGGACCATTACTTCTCCCTGAGAAACGGCCCCGATGATTTCAATCCTTCATTCCGTGAGAACGTGTTTCACCTTCTCTTATGACCTGCCTGCAAATCCACTGTATTTCTTTCCTGATATAGCACTAATCAGAACCGAAACACACTTTCCAAGTCAGAACATGCATTGAATCCAACACTGGATTCAATATGCATTGAATCCAACACGTTGCAGAGTTTACCATTTCCACTGGGCATTCAAGGTGACGATGGACAAAAAGAAGATCAAATGACAAGTTTAGTCAATATTGGGGAGGAGGAAATAAAATTCTCCAAACGAATAAAATAGTGGCCAGGCAAATATAGGTGGAACTATTTACTGACAAAATACTAAAGCAACTTGAAGTAAGTCCTAAAGTATTTTACACTTAGGGTTGGCCTCTCTGAAGATGGTGGAAATTCACCTGTAATTTCAGTAGGGAAGGATTTTAGCTGATCTATTCTGATACATAGACCGGAAAATATGTAGTTGATAGGTTTTCGAGTTGAAGTGTGGTGTTTTGGTATACAAACAAAGAAAAAATTACAGTGCACATACTGATAGATACAGGAATATTTTATACAGAATTTTTCCAAGGTTCTGTGCATAGTTGGTTTGGAATTTTAAACTACAGGAGTTAATGCATGCGTTGTTCATTCAGTGTTCAGAAAGGGCTTGATATTTTTAAAATTAGTATGTAAAAAGATGTAGTTTGAGAATTTTGTTAGTTGTTTATGACACTGTGTCAGTCACAGTCAGAAAAGTGTTATTCTTCAGTACTCAATTTACCCTGAAGCCCACAAGACTTCATCAACTAAGTAAAATGGCTCGTAACGGACAAATGTAAAGTAAGTGTCAATTGTTTGTGAATATTCGAAGAAAGGTATTTAAATGTATGTTTTTATATATATATATTTACATCTATATTTGACTGCATTAATCTTTTGTCACCTTTTGTATTTCACTTTCCCTCTCTGGCCTTAAAACCTCAGATTACAAAAGGTGGTTGCACATCTGTTTCTATGCTGAGAACTGCTAAACTCGGTACAACTATGTGTGCGTATACCCAGCTCTGAACTGCAGTGCTGAACTCTGCAGAACTGGATGTTATTATACTGCAGGACCATACAGCACGCTGCGCTGCTAACTGGAGCCAGGTACTAGTATGATATAAATCTGAATATTGATGTGCCCCATATAAATAAAGGGAACAGCAGTGAATAGTAAATTGATTGCAAAAAGTTTCTTCAGTTTTGAAAGGACATTAGTAAAATACTAATAGCAACTCTAAAAAGTGTACAATATTAAATGTTCCAAAACGCTCTAAAAATAATACAAAAACCCAACCAAGTATACTGTACTGACCTGGGAGCTCTTGCCAGTCTTAGCATCTCCTGACACAATCACAATTTGATTATGAAGCAAACTTCCCATAAAAGTGTATTTCTCTTTCCATACTGGAAGTTCTTCTCTTTCTTTCATCAGTTTATAATAACGGGAAGAGTAAGGCAAGCCATCGAAAGGATTAAGCTCTAAATCTTCTCCGCAGACTAATATTTCCTCTTCATCACCATCGCTGCAGTCAAGTAATTCTGAAAAGCAGTGGATCTCTGGAGAAAAGGTTAAAAACGCCATTTTTCCTACATATATTATTCCCAGCAAAAACGCATTAATGATGGAAGGACTCCTTTGCACAGATTGATCACTCAGGCCTCCTAAACCTGAGGAAATCCTTTCCTGCTTGCTTCAGGATTAGTATTTCCCAGCTCTCCGGTTTGAAAGTTCAGTCTTGGGATGCAGCTGCCTTCTTGGTGGTCTGTTTGTCACACTTTAAGCGGTTTAATAACCTGGATGAACCTCGAGAAAATATCTTTAAAAAAATCATCCAAACTCTTCAAAATAGCCGTGATTAAACCAAAAGATATTAAACACAAGCCGAGTAGCTTTTGCACTTTAGTAGCACGTTAAAGCCAGACCACGAGTACCAGCCGGTGTGTCTCCTGCTCGGCCAGGCTGGAGAATAATTGGGAAAGAGCACGCTGAGCCTGACCTTTATTGCTCCCGCCTGTCCCAGCTGTCGTGAATAGGAGGCTCCGGAGCGATTATTGTGATTGTGGAGATGGTCATGTGGTGGCTAATCCCGGCACAATGGGGTTCACCCCCGGGCGCAGCAAAAACAGCGCAGGGGCTGGGAGCGTGCAGTTAACGGGAGGTAACTCTGCCTGAAAGCGTCGGTTGGGAAGAGCCAGTGGTTTTATTTTGTGTTATTTGCAGTGGTTTGGAAAGTCAGAGTAGTAAAGAGTCTTTTTATGTACTCTGTCTGCGAACTCAGGAATCTTGTGAGGCTTTAACAGCCTTTGCAGCAATTAAAAATCTAAAATATACTTAATACATTAAAAAAAGCAGAGAGATGCCAATTCTAATCCTGCAAGGCCAGAACTGACCTTGAAAGCTGGGGGAAGAACAAGTTACCGACATAAAGTAACCCCCAACTCTTAGGACTCAAAAGTAGCAAAATAGAGTTTCCTAATCTTGACTGATCTGTACCGTAACACAAATATTAAATAACATTTTTATTGTAGTTCCAGAGGCAAGTCTCCTGTTGAACAATGGTACTGATAATGTCTTGACAGACTGCGAACGCAGCGCTGGTGTGCTTTTTGTAAATCAACCTTTTTCTGTACTAAGTAACATAATAAAAGTTACTGCCTCTTCTTACAAATCTTTCTTGTTTCATAGCTTTGGACCATATCGGCTACGATGCTATTAATGCATTCTCTGATGACAGCAGCATAGAAAACAAACAAAGAGAAGTAGGAGAAAACCTTTTGTTCAGCAGTCGGAACATCTCAATCCAAATGAGGTAAGTTTAATTATATGCTGCTCACAAAACGGGCTGATTATTGGCACTTGGAGTGGCTGGCAGCAAAGACTGACAGGCTGCCCGGTTTGAGGGCCAAAACCAAACATCATCTTCTGGAGGAGCATCTCTGAAAGGCAAAAGGACCGGGTGATTTATCTGCCCGCGCTCTGGCACTGCAGTACTGCAACGTACGCTTCAGACTAACCATCGACAGGGATGTACCTGCCACCTGTGAGATGACAGGATGACATCTTGATATCTGTGAAGATGACATTGAATGATGTCACATTCAGCTGAACCTGGAAGTCACTTTTCCTGTGACCTTAGTGGATCCCTCGATATCTAATGGTTTATCTGATTTTCTGTTACATCCTTCCCTATTTATTGTTGCAAATTCACTACCATTGAGATCTCTGCCTCTCTCTAGTTGTGGTTGAAATTGCTCAATAAGGCATAAATGTCATGAGGGGACTGACAGCGCAATCCTACAGACATTGTTTTTGTGAAATTCAGCTTAAAATGACAAGCAAAGAGATGAATTGCTATTATCCTGAATTTTGCTTGTTTTTCACATGTTTAGCAGCAGTAGCAGCGTGTGCTCTCTGCTTTCCTCAATTACAGCATAGGCTTGTCTTCAAAACATTAAGAATTGGACAGCAATATTTTCTGGTTCATTGAACAAATTTGAATGGTCATACCACAGGAATTTTTCTGGGTTTTTTTTTCCTTTTTGGTACCTACAATGGAAGAGAGGACATTTAACTAAGTTACCAAATCAAGAAGAACGTTTACTATTTGAAAACCAAATATTATGGAACTAATATTCCTTTCATGGTCACAAATGTTTTAACAGGACAGATTGTTAACTGATTTACATTATTTCTCTTTGTTAAAATGGGCTGCGTAAAAGCTTTATCCTGATCTTCAGCCAGGTATCTGATGGAGCACTTTGAGGCTCTGCCGGGAGCATCGGCCCAAGAGCTCTCTGCGGCCAGCCTCTCTGGCAACCGAGGGGTCTAACGAGCCCAGCCAAACACCGGGTTGGGAGCGTGATTGAGCATTGCCTTTGCAAATTAAGACATCCAAGCAGTAGCTCTTTGCTACTCAATACGCCTCATTGCTATCGCTCTGCCGTATTCTTCTAGAGTACCGGTTTCTGCTCCTGCATCTTTTAGTCCTTGATGTTGACCTCACGGTGTCTGTCTGTTCTGTCCTGGTCCTTGTCACTCTTTTGACCGGTCTATTGAACGTCTGCTGTAGTGCTGCTGCGGTTGTTCTTGGCTTTGGCTTTGCTGTTTAGCAAGATCTCTTCTTCCCTTTGGAGTGTTGAGCTCTTTTCTGATATGTGCTGCTTGATCATCTCTTCTGATTGCTGTCATTACAGCAGGCCCTTAAGGATTTGCAAGATACACTTTTTAGCATAATACGGGAGGATTTAATTAATTCTAATAAATAACAGAAACACTTGCTGCAGACGAGTGCTTTTAGTAAATTAGGGTATTAGCTGTTTTCAAAGATATCAATGAGAACTTTGCTATTGATTTAAATTATATGTTGTGCAAGTGCTTATGATAATGTGCTGTAGGAGAGCAGTAAATACCACATAACATATGCTGTATCCTTACTAAAGCCCTGTTAATATATAGGTACTCTTTGCAGCTTTGCTATTAAGTCTTTCAGAGGAAGAGGATTTTCTGTGTGTAATTTTTACAGAATTTGGATTTGTAATATCAATGGTGTTACAATGTTCTTTCTTCTCTGTTCCATTTTTCTTCCCCCATTTTGGCAGCAATAGTTTGCAATAGCAGTAGAAATTTAAGGGTCACTTCTTTTTTCCCCAAGAGTGTTGTTTAAAGAGAGAGTTTCAGATTAAAGTTACGTTATAATGAAGCAAATTAAGCCTATGAAATACGAATGTGAAGTATATCACATTTAAAAAACCAAAATTATAGTTTATTTGTGTTAGATGAGAACCAGCAGATGCTGTCAAGAACAGTTTCTCTTTCCATCCTTTTTTTCCAGCACAAACTCTTTTGATGCCAAATCCCTCCAGCACTCGTGTGTGTGTCCACCGGGATGTGGAACTGCATCTTTGCAGCTGAAAGTGGAGAGGCTGTTCCTAACCTTGAATCACATTTTTCATGAAGGCTTTGCTAATTTTCCCTTTTAACACAAAAAAAGATGTATGCTGGTAACATACCGCTATTTATATGCCTGGTACAACACCCGCTTGCTGTCCTGCACTTTAGACGAGGAACCGTCATCTGTTTGAACTCTTTGTTTTTCTTAATGAGACCAAACGAGGGTTATGTGGAGCCAATGCAGTTCAGAAGACAGATGGCCTCCAAAAGCAGACCTCTTCCTGTTTTACCTACCCATATAGCTTCGTTTATTCCCTGGGACTGGATTTCCCCGCTGAGCCACCTCTGCTTTCCCATGGCCTGAGGCTGGCGGCCTCAGCTGTGGGCCATGTCCAGGACAAGGAGAAGCCCAGGCTGCCCCCAGACCTGCAGCTCACCATCCGCAACACCAAGGGGCAGCCAACCTGCCCAGGCAAGTCTTGCAAGTAGGAAGGTTGGGCAATAGGTAGATTCTGGCCCACGTTAAATCCTCATTGGAGAGCTCTTCAATGGTAAAAGTAGGACAGGGGATGGGGACGGGGGTCTCCTTGTGTATAATAAAAGCTGAACCAGTAACTTGTGTGCATAAACCCGCTGGAGCCGATCGCGGGGGGAGGCGGTGCCAAGGGCTGGTAGAACCTGGAGGTGAGAACGTCACCATGATTTATGGAGTCCTGTTACTAAAAATGACACTTTAATAGTCTGCAGGATTTTTTTTTTTTTGGTTGCTTTTTGTACTGCTGTGAATATGAAAGCTTAGTGCCTGGCCAACGGACAGCAAACAAATGTGGAAACTCCCCCCTCATTTGAAGACTCTCTTAGCTTCTCTGTTGGCCTACTGACAGCAGCGTTTAACCTTGCTTACACTTAACTATATCACTGTTTATTGAGCAAGCTGTAAAACTAAAATACAGAATTTTCATCATATGAGAGAGACTGTGGCAGTACAGACAAGTCACACTTCTGTTGTGCTTTAATTTCCACTTAGGTTTTGTTGGCTGGTAAAATATTATTAGTTTTGCATTGCTGCTCTTAAAAGTACTGACAGCCAGTGATAGATTGGTTTAGAATAAGGTGTTTCAAGTCAGCAAATAAAAAATAATTACCTAGTTTTATCTCATTGGTTGCCCAGTATTGAATAAGAAAGTCATAGGGTTTTGAGCTGAAATTGGGCATGTATAAGCAATATGCTTGCTTGGGTTTGAGATTCTTCATTTTCACATTTATGTGAAGATGAAATAAAAGTATGTAAGATGCTTCCTGGGTCGTTTTTTTTCCTTGTTTGTTAATTGTGGATTGAAATTGGAATTCACTTCAAATCACAATGTCATTGTTTTACGCATTTAATAATATTGAAAATAATAACAAAAATATAATAATTTAAAATTCCAATCAGATTTATTAAGAAAAGGAAGTGTGGCCTAATAGCTAGTGACTTGAGAGAATGGTTTCAGATTAGTATAATCCTATAAGATTCAAATTAAGAAAATATTCTCTCTTCACCTGGAATCTTTAATGGTCAGAAGCTGTTTTGTCATTCCAGCAGGCAACAGGAATTTTTTTAAAATTTCCTATTTTTAATAGGAGAAAAAGTAAATTAAATATGCAATTCAGTATTTTATTAATTGTTCGATATCCTGGCTGTCCCAAATCAGTAGCATGAGCAATTTTAATGATTTTTAGTAGTGATATCTGGTATCCTTTTGTAGTTAAGGATACATAAGATTAGTTTACTTACCATTTAAACCTAAACAGTACTTCTGGAAAGACTTGGCATTTTGCCCGTGTGGTGTAACGGGCATGATGTTCCCGTTAGTACTGCGATTATCACACCAGCTGAACAAACCTAGAGTTGCTGGGATTTTGGATTTTGCTGCGTGAGATGAGCGTATTCATTTCCGTGATGGGTGGTGGGAAGAGGAGATGGTGGAGAAGCGGGAGGTGGGAGGTTACTGCCAGAGCCCTGCGTCCCCACGTCACCTCCAGGAGAGGACCCTGGGATGCACTGGCTTGGTGTGAGACCTTAACCGCCATAACTAATACAAAAAAGAAAGCTGAAACCAAGCTTTTCTTATATATTACCATATTCATCACCATCATTTGCTTAATAAAACCATTGGCTATCTCATTATCTGTAATATAGCTGTGTTAGGACATTATCCACAAAACTGTCAGCCAGGCATCAGATCTGTTTGTTTACTCTTCATTTGAATGATGATATGAACAGCAAACTAGTAGCTTATACGTAATTTTTACCAGTCCTTTTTTTCCCGAGCTGTTTTAAAGAATGGCTTTAAGTGTTATTTAAACACCACGACATCTTAAGAAGACAGATGATAGCAGGCATAACTGGAATTTTATTCTAATTTATTAGTGGAGTTTTTTTGGGTTTTTTAAAATGTAATGGGATATCTTCATCTGTTTTCTATTTTCTTTATGTTGTTTAGAAAAAGCAAGCCCAGCATTCTCTTTTCAAGTCATTAGTATAATATTCATGTGTACTGTAGGCTTAACGCTTTCCAGAGCTGGAACAGCAGGAGGAGGGAGAAATAGAGATAATTCATAGGGAAGAGAATAAAGGATATTTTGAACTTGGATTTGAAATGAGATGAAGAGTCAGCTAGACAGTATTAGTACAGTTTGTTCCAGATGACGGGAACTACAGACAAGAAGTTTGGGTAGGGGCCAAAGTGTCTGATGGGGCGGCAATGAAAACTAGTGCTGTAGCAGTGCGGGGAATGGAGAAACATCAGGCTGTTTGTCAGAGAGGGCTTTTGCTTTATAAACTAAAGAAAAATAGTCTCTGGAAAGTCTCTTGGAATAAGTTGGGAAACTATGTTTGTGAAAATATTAGTGATGTGGTTAAACTTTTGCTTGAATGAGAAAGCTGAAATACTCTCATGGCCTGGAATACGAATTTCTGGATTTTGGGGAGGTAAAGTAGAGCATACGGAAGGGACGTTGAGCAATGAAAGAGAAAGGTGCGCAGTGTGATGGAAAATGACCAAGGTGAAGCACTTACAGAGAGTGGTAAAGAGTGGTGGTGAGAGATTTCCAGGCAGCTAAGAAGGGATCAAGGGCCAGGGAAACCTTCAGTCACCCGGCAGTCAGCAGCTTTTGCAGTTGGTGGAAAGGAGCCATGATTTACCCCAAAGACTTTGAGGAGGAGCTGTACGGGTTCTTCAAATACCTAACCCAGAATCAGAAGATGTTCCCAGCTGTAGAAGAGGTTACTGCAGGGACGAGCGGACCTGCTGGGTCAGCAGCGTGTGGCTGAGCAGTGGTTTTGTGAATTCATGGCTTCAGTTTTCTCTACAACTTGTGGCAGCAGGCATGAAACTTTGAGTGGTCATTGCTGCTCTGATGGATGATAGAATGAGAAGTCTCTTCACTCTAGAGTTAATTTTCTGTATTCTAAGATATTCCAACCGCCTCTTTAGGATTTGATTGATGTGGCTATTTTTAATATTTTCCCAATAAAATACATTACACCCACCCCCCCAAGAGTTTTTATGTCGCAGGTGTCTGCCATTCTCTGCACTGAGGTTCATTCCTTTCTCTGTGGGAATGGATTTCTAATGCTTTAGATCATGCAGAACGGAAAAAGCATACATAAAGTTAATCTCGTTTATTTCTTAATATAAAAAGAAAGTATTTTGTGGCTACTTTGTTGTAACTACAAATTTTATTGATTTGTTTCATGTTCCAAAAATTTTCATTTGTTAGTACTTGTTTATCCTTACTAACTTTTAAGGAACTTGTAACTTAACAACTTATTTAATGAAGCATGAGATGTGAAAATGTTGCACGTTACAAACGTCTTCTGATAAACAAATACTGCGCTCCTGCAAAACACAACGCTGCAGTACTGCAAAAAAATCCGAGGCAAAAGGAGGAGAACTTTGCCTTTCTGAAGGATTGACTTTGCACGCTGGGGTTGAACATTTTTTTCCCCAGTACTGTTTGAACTGAGCTGAAGTTGACATGACTGTTTTCCTCTGGTCACGCAGTTACCGGGAACTGGCAAGGATCGATGTGTTTCGAAGTAAAAGTTTGTTTTGCTTTGATATTAGGAGATTGTTTTCATGTGACACTGCCCTGGCTCAGCGCCTCTCAGCTGCGTTTGGTCACCGTCACTGTCGGGTTTCATTACAGAGCTGTGGTATTGCCGTGATCATCGACTTGAGACCCAGAAAATCCCACCTCGTTGCTTTGGCCACCATTTTGCATTGATTTTGCCTGAGATGTTACAATATTCCAACCCCCGTTGGGTCAGTAGGAGTTTTGTTGCAGACATAAATGGAGTCAGCTTCATTCTTTGGCTTTTACCCTACAGTCAGTATTCAAGCCAAAATATTAGGGAAGTCAACGGGAATTGGCATGGCTATGCTCTGCCAAATCAAGTCCTCCTTGTTGTTATAGATGCAGATAATATTTAGTATGAATGTCTGCTTCGTTACAGATGCAGAACTAAATGTTTGGCCTTTGAATTTAATGGGAATTTTGCCATTGATATAAATCAAGCCAAATTTTCTTCCAGAAAATGTTGTTAATATATCTGAGACATGTGTGGTTAAAAGAATTATGGAAATGTAGCTTATTTTCTTAAGGTAGTGTAACCCTATTTATCTGGGGTCAAACTTTGTTACGGTTTTCAGACGCAAGCAAAAACGTAAAGGGTAGATAATGAGTGATCTCATGATCCTGAACTTCTGTCTACCTCTGTAGAAGAACCCACATGTAATTTTACACGTTGATTAAGAAAAATACCTGCTTTATTATTTTTTCTTCGTTCTCAGTAACTATGTTGCTCCTTCTGAGAAAATTTCACCTTTTATGTCACCTTTGAAAGTTTCCAGAAGGATAACTTTGACTTTTTCCTTTGATAGTGCTAAAGAATACTGCAGCACTAGAACCTGTTTGTGGTACGTTAGGAAGGGCTATATGGTCACAGTAATGAAATCTGGTCTCTCTTATAATAATAAATACTTCCATAAAAATTTTTAGAGCCTTTGAAATGGGAGGCAAATCTAGGATCTTTACCTTTTGTGTAAAAGTTATATTTTGATTTACACATCAGAATATAATTGGATGGACTAAATGATATTGTTTATTTTTAAGAACTACCCCGGTTTATATATCACAGTCCTGGCTCTAGTAAGGTATAAAGGAGTGGCTGTTTTGGTTTCTTTCTCCGGTAGGTAAATTATATCAAATACTAAGCCCTGAGTTGTGTATGCTTTCCTGGTTAATGAAGAGCGGTGCGTGTCTGATGAAATGAGAGTAAAGTGAGACAAATGTGATTCAAGTTAAGTGGTGGCAGGGAAAAGCTTTTCAGAAATAATAGTTAAAGCAGTAAAATTGTACTCACTGAAATCTGCATGCAGGTGAGCTTTGGTTTCTTAGGTGGGGAATCGAGTGACCAGATTATGTCATGATTTGAGGTAAAAAAGCCCCAAACCACACGCTCATCCTTCAGCCCCTCTCCCCACCTTAAAGTAAGATTTCTGCTCTGCAGAGCAGGAGCAACGGCGTTGCACCCAGCTTTGCTCTGTGCCTAGGACCAAAATCCTAATTGTGCTTGCAGAGGCCCCCGAGGAGAGAGTGCCCAAAATGGACTAAACCTGCCTTCTTTCTCCTGCGCTTACTACTATTCAAGTGGGTTTAAAGGATAGAAAATTCTGAGACTTTCGTTGTCCATGGAATATGTGATTTCCTTGATCAAAAAGGCAAGATTTTTCCTAATTCTTTACAGGTATAGTATTTTAATCATATGTAAATTCTTGATTAGTGATTAAAATTATCATCTTATGCATTGCACTAGTTACAGGACAGTATTTGCTATTGCTAAAATATATCTTCATTTAGAGAAAACGAGATTTAAGTGAGAGCAAATCATGATACAGAAAAGATAGAAGTACGTATATGGTAATAGAAATGCAGTATGTGTGTATATAATATATTCCTTCATACACAAACAGCTGTAAATGTTTTAGGTTAACTTTGAAGAAAAATAGTCTCACTGTTCTAGTAAAACTGCTCTTCCAGACTGCAGAAAAACCATAGATGGGAGTGAGTGGGGGGATATAGACTTCTGATAAATCATTTGTTTACGCTGTTTCTCTGGGTTCTAAAAATAAACAGAGGTAAGATGGGATTTGAAAATCATTCAGGAAATGTTTGAATTTTTAAGTTCCTTTGAGTAGGACCTAGTCACCTAGACAGGTTGGCAGCAGAAATGTAACCATAAAACTGGGGTTGGGTTATGTGATCCCCATCTCTCTCTGAAGGCTTCTTTGGCCAAAGAACTTAACTTCAGGACAAGGTTGCTCGTTTTCTGAAGGTGGTAGTACGTCTTGAAGGCTTGTGTTTGCTAATACACCATTCCCCTTTGCGTGCATCTGGAAACTACATATTGTAGTTGACAATGTGTAAAAGTCTAATGGAACAGGAAGCTTAGAGGACTTCCCTTCAAATTGGATGTTCCTTCACGGCTTTGCAGTGAGAGACAACTTTTTTTAGGGAAAGGAAACCATTTTATCAAAAGAGCAGGCACCTACCACGATAGCTCAGGTCCTTCTAAGGAGCAAATTTAGGCCCTGCAATAATTCAGACTGTATGTTGAAAGGGAAAGTGCCCTGGAAAAGGGATGTCTTACACCGAGAGGCTGTAAAAACTTGCTTGAGGCGTTCATACCACCTGGGTGGAGAACTTTAAATCAGTTATTTATGCTGTACGGATGTTGCTGAACCTAATTGCTTTCTACCTAAGCCCACCGTTTTGGTGGTTACCATGTTGTATGAAAGTGATGGAAGGTTTACAACCGAGAGGTATAATTAACCGACAACACGTTGAGAATATCTTTGTGAGGTGTTTTTGTCAGAAGAGAAGTAGTGTAGTTGACATTTAGCTTACGTAGGCTTAAATGTAATGAATGCCGAATAGAGTGAATCAGAGGGAGAATAAATGATGAGTAGTTCTTGTTAAGTGCAACAGGACTTATGTTACTCATTGGCTTAAAAAATACAGTATTCGTACTGGTTTGGTACCGTGTAGTATAGCTCACAGAAAACACTACTGGCTTTCTCATAGTTGTTTCAAAGCTCGAAGTGTATTGCTCACAATGTTTTAAAACATAACTGAAGAGCAATTTAAATTTTTCCTGTCCTTCTATTCACAGGTCCTGTAAATGGAAACTTCTTAAGGAAACTTTGGAATATTCGTGTGGGGTTCAGATAATATTTATGATACTGGCACCTGTAGCATTTGCTCTTTTTTGCTTTTTTTTTTTGTATGAAAGGAAGTGTAAGTAAAAATGACATTTTTAAGAGTCAACTGCAAGTGTTGATACCATTGGGCATCCCAGCTCCTCGGGTTGTGTGTGTTCTCAGAGTTTGCCTCTTTCACCCGCTGGCTTTTTGAAAAATGCTTTCTCGCCAGACTGACTGTCAGACATCTTAATCATTGGCAGTCAAAGGTTTTCCTCACCTTATCACTGGAAACGCATCTTCCACTCTTCTCCAATTTTTGTGGGATCTTACTTTCCCTGAAGATCTATAGATCACCCTTCAGACAGATTTTTCTCATTTATATCTTTTTCTCGTTATATCCATGCTTACCAAGAGTCACTTTTTTTTTTTCAAAATTATCTTTCTTATATCCAGATTTTTGTTATTGGAAGTAGTTTAACCAGAAACAAAAATGTTGGTTAGGTTTTAAAACGGTTTGCCTTAACTGAATATTTCTTGCCTAATTTAAAATTCCTGCATACAGATTGTTTGTTTTCCTCACTTTTGGGGTGTGTGTTTGTAAAGCAGTGCGTTCCAGGTTAGGGCATCACGTGTTTTGTCATCCGGGCTGTAAGAGCAGCAGGGCAAGCGTCTCTGCCTTTTGCTGTCATCACAACAACAGAGATTTTCCTTTTATACTGTCAGGAAACTCAATGTTTGAGAGTGAACAGATATTGGTAAATTAAGCAGCACTTTGTAGACCCATATATGCACGATGATTTACATTATTTTTTAATATTATATAATACCAATATGTTTCCTTTGCCCAGATTTTTTTTATATATATATATATGCATTAAAAAAAAAAAAAAAAAAAAAGAGAAGAAAAATAGAAGGGAATTTCTGAATTGTTTTTCCAAATTTTTGGTCTTGTTTTGTTTTGTCTTGTTCCCTAGATTTTCTTGTTTTGTGACTTGAGCTGCATATTGGTATACACCAGCCCAAAGCCTTCCTGCAATCATGTGGCATCTCAGATTTGTTGAAATGAAATTCGGTAAGAGGAGTTTCTGTCTGTATAGAAAGATTTATAGTGAGAAGTAGAGAGTGCATTAAAACTGAATGCATAGGCTCAGTGTGCTAGTGTGGCAACCATGCCAGATTTGTAAAGTAATCCAATGCATTAACTTTAGATAGTATTTCTCCATCAAATAATGAATTTAACAGTTGATTCTGTTACTTAGATATAGATGCAAAACACATGCATAGTTTTTGTGTGTACTTGTGGTTCTCCAAGCACCTCTTATAGGTACAAGTGCTAAATCAAATGATAACATAATTTATTATTGAATGTCCCAAATCCATTTTCTCATATGTGAAAATATTTATATGAACTATGTTATAAAAGTAATGTTTTGAAATATTTATTAATTTTTTAGGAAAAAAACCCCATCAATAAACTGCATTCTCCAGTTCTAGAAGTGATGCACCGCTGTATTCAGTTGCTTTGGGCCCCAGCAGCAGCAGCAGATAGAAGAGGATCACAAGGACAACGGTTGGACTATTCAGCTGAAGAAAGGAGGTCCGCTGTTGCATACTTACGGAGTCATGGAGACGTAGGTGCAAAGTTAATGTGGTACCGTCTTCAGATTTGGAAAGCATTTTAAAGCTGAGAGTGACTGAAAGGCTGAATATCTGCTCTAAATGTATCTTTTGCAAAAGTAAAATGTAAAAATAGAACTTTGCATTATATTATTAACATTTAATTTATTAATAAATATCTTGAATAATACCATTTTTACTGTAAATATTATCAAGGAATATTTTACTACTCTGTGAATTTTTTTCCAGAAGGGGACATTGCAAGTCCTGAGTTTCAGAGCTATTGCACACCTAGGAACCTGCCATGTCTTCCTTCTTCACACCTACTGTGGTATGATTTCCTATACAGAGTCAGTCCATGGAGGGATGACATCCACAACTTCTGCTGACTTCACTGTGCCTGGGGTTTTGTTTTGTTTTGGTTTTGGTTTTTTTTTACCCCTGCTTATGTGTTCGGTATCTCCCAAATAAGCTCTTGACAATTCTGGAGTCACTCGTAACAAACCAATACTTTGACGCGCTTAGATAACCCATTCACTTTTTAGCTAGCGTCACCAATGAGTACTGAGTCTTCTTGTTTCCCTTTCCTTTCAAGTAAATAGGGAGTGGCGGTGGTAGTTAAATTCAGAGTTTGCTGGATAAAGGCTGCACACTTCGGTGTATGTATGAATGTATTTTCTGGTGACACATATAGTAATGGCCTTCGAAAATTTATGTAAACAAGTTTGTCACTAGGTGGCAGAATTAGACTGTATTAGTACTGACATTTTTTATGATTTGTCCAGTTGGGTTCTTTCTGTTCCATGAATAAATCTTTGACTATACCCAACATTCGAAAAATATCTAAATGTTAAAATAAATTCTAATAAATGCAGCTCTTTTGAAGGAGTATTTGTAAATATAGCAGGTATAGTATGCTGGACTTCAGAATTGTTATAAATATTTGATTAACAGGTCACTTTGGATTTGTGATAAAACCTGCTCTTCTTCTGAAATCTTTACTTCTACATTTTAGAAGTATTTTAGTATTCAAATCTGTGGATGATCTGTAAATGAAAATGTATTGTTCCTCTTTGGTGCTTTCCAAAGATGTATAATATTCAGATATGGCTTTAACTACATGTGCAGATGAGGTATATATATGTGCAAATGTCTTTTCTTGTCTCTAAATGCTGTTTTTCATATGACAACAGCCAATTCACAGGCACAGTTAAGGTTACTTACTAATTAGGTTTTTCCTGTGGGGGGGAACAATTTTATATCTCTTTAGTCGGGGACATAAGCAAAACTGAAAAAACTCTGTTTTAATTGGAAAAAACAGGGATTATACCATTTGTATTCTGGTCTTAATTTATGACTTAGCTTTTATTGAAAAAAAATCATTATGTTCCATTATAGATTATATCTTGGTGCCTGGATTTGCCAGATGCATCAGTATGGGAGCAGCGATGCAGAACTTGAGGACATTTCATTTTGAGGGATGAGGCATATGTTTTGAAACCATTGCAGAAACATCTCTGATCACTTGCTATGTGCTGAAATGCTTGGAAAGTGTTTGGAATATTTGAAGGGACGTGTGAGACTTTCTTTTCTTTTTCGAGGATCTGCTACACAGCATGTCGTAGGCAGCTGTGAGCCAAGAATGTCCTACACATATCAATTAAAGGTCACGAGCCCTAAAGGAGCTTTTGCTTATAGTCCAGTTATATGTGTCCCCTACTAGACAGTAGTACTGATTTTAAATTATAACGAAGTGACTAATTCAAGGACTCATTAGACAGATTTTAAAAAAAAATAAAAAAGGAATGCTTAAAGCCCCATGTTTTCTGAGCAGACATTAGGGAAATCATGTAATTTTACTTTAATAGTCAGATTAACTAACATGAACTAACGTTATTCTGTAGATTAAATTATAGTTATAATAGTCTCTAGAGTGCTCTCTAACATAGGTTTAAAATTAAGACTAAAATGTTACTTGATTTCCTTCTTTTTTTTTTTAAGTTATTTTTAAAAATCTTTTTTCCTTAGCCAAGTATTGGTTGTTCAAGGTAAGCAGGTGCAAAAGCAGCCGTGTACTTTTTGTGTAGCCTATCTCCTTCCTTCTGGATTTAGGAAGAACATGATTACAATACCAGAAATATTTCTGTCAATGAAAGTGCAGACATGCATGCTCTGTCCTGTGACTTAGCATTTTTTTATTGAGAATATAAGTTACATTTCTTTTCAGATGTCCAAGACACTGGTCAGTGAGTACCTTGCCTTGAACGTGTTGTGCTTCTGAAGTTGTTCAAGCTTGCTGTTGGAGGTACTCGGGGGGATGAGACCAGCTACGCAAAGGCTGTTCTGGAGCACGCGGAACCAAGAGTAACTTTTGCAACTGCCAGATGTTCAGCTATCATGAGAATAATAACAAAATCATTAACAATAAAAATAATAAATAATTTTTTTTTCTTCTAATAAACAATCTCAGGCTTGAATAATGCCGGCTTGGAATCAGGCAACTCATTTTCAAGTTTTATATATCATACATATGTATGTTTGTGTGTGTAACTGTGTGTATATACGCATGGACTAAGTAGAAAAGCAAGTATCGTTTAAGCCTGAAATAACTTGTTGCACCAACTCGTTTTTGTTACAGTTTTTTTCTGCTTAACATTCAAAATATTTAACTCTCATTTTTAAAATAATGTCTGCATATTATACACAACAAAACAGAATAGGTTTCTAATTTGTATTCGGCTGGAAAGATGTTCAATAAATCAGAGAAGAAACTACTCTGTTTGAAAGAAGTTTTTTCTCCCCCTTTTGTAAAGTACAAGAGAATTCTGCTTAAATGAAGCATGCAATTTTAATCAATTGTACCCTAAGAAAAGAAGACAAACACCTGCTGCTTGTTAATTGGTGAATGTCTTCACCAATGGACTCGTCATTTATTCACTGCTTTCAGTGCAGCCTTAAATCCTGTAAATTAAAGTCTTATCACTATGCGATAGGACTGTCTGTGCATTTGCAACTAAGCAGCTCAGATAATACGTGAAGTATTTATTTCAAAAGACAAATATGTGACCTTCACCCTCACAGATTCAATGCTTTCATCCAGTAAGGACATTTCCTGTGAAAGGTCAGATCTCTTGTGTGAAACCAAGGGAGAAACATATTTAATCTCCCTAGCTGAAAGATTAATTTCTTGTTAAAAATGGTACCTAACTGTGAAGATCTCCCACTCTGAAAAAGGATTCTCATGTAGAACCAGAGCCTCCTGTGGGGTGGAAGGGACCTCCAGAGCTCATTCAGTCCAGCCTTCTGCTCAGACCAGATCCAGCTACAACAGGTTGCTCAAGGCCTTGTTCAGTTGAGTTTTGAAGCTTTCCAAGGATGGAGATCCCACAGCTTCTCTGTGCTCCAGCTCCAGTGTTTTACCACCTCATGCTCAAATAAGTTGTTTTTTTAGATCAAGTCAGAATTTCCCATCCTTCAAGGCGAGCATGTTACCACCCATCCTTCCACTGTGCACCTAAGGGAAGGGCCTCTCCACCTTCTCTGCACCCTCTGTTCAGGAGCTGAAGACGGCCATTTTCTTTTTTTTCCTCTTCTCCGTAGCTCTTCATTTAGTTGTATTTATTTTCCACAAGCTCTCTGCTACTTTAATTTATAGCTCTTCTTTTGTGTTGGGATTTTGTTCTACTCCCACTTTCTGGCTTCTCATTTGTCGGTTTGCAGCAGAGTTGCAAAGTTTTCCAGGGAAGTATAACACAGTGAGATACAGGACTCCAATTCAGCTGGACAAAATTTTGAATGTTTTCTTCTTTCCTTCCTGTTCTTTCATACTTTTTCTTTCTCATCTTGTTCCCTTCTGTATCTCTTTTCCCTTCTGTATTTCTTTACCTCCTCCTTGCAAGTAATTTTTGCAGCTAAGCACTATCACTGTGCTCAGTTGTTTTGTTCTTATCTTTTCTTTTGCCCTTGCCTCTGGGTTCGTTCTTCATATTTTGGTTTTGCAACTTGTTTCTTTGAGCCTTCATTGTCCTTATTTCCCCTCTTCGCACATGGAGTGGCTGTTAGGCGCCTCTCCTCTCTACGTGATTCCAGTGTTATTTATTTACCTGGAAAATATTTGCTTTGGATAACCTAGCTAATAAACACAAAGAACTGTCAAAATGCAAGATCCAAATATAAGCTCTGTTTTTGTTTTAATTGTTTTAAAATGAGTTGGCAAGCAAAAGGATACAAACACTTCATTTGATCCTGTTTTGTTTCCTTTAGAAGGTTTTTTTAAGATGCACTCTAAAACCATTTCAAAGTCTCCAAGGAAGGCCATATCTGAAATACTTTGTCATATTAATGATATTAGTTCTTATCACAGCTTTGAATAATAAATGACATAAAACATAGCTAGGTGAAAATTGTGGTATGGGTTCTGTTGTTTGAGTAAGCAAACTGGAAGCTAAAAGTTATCAGGACATTGTATTATGAAACGTGAAGATTAATCATCTACCAGCAGTAGGTTAATACTATGTGACTAAAATGAATTTGTCCAACTATTTTCTGGAAAAAACCGCTTTGTGTTTTACTTTCTATAGGAGAACCAACAAATGAAGACCAATTCCATTGGCTGTTGGTGTAAATGATGTAGAGGCAGTTTTTTACATTCTTCAAGGAGGGTAAGAAAATGTTCTGGTCTGAAAGAACAGATTTAGAAGTGTTCAATAGCATTATTATGTTGTTTAAATGTTTTAATAATGGTGTTATGCAATGTTCTGTAAATGTTATTTATATTAAAATTGCCATTATAATGTTATACCATAAATGAGGTGCTATTGTACTTTCAAAATTCTGTTATCAGTGTATCTCCTTTTATATCAGACTTAGCTATTATATTTGCAAATTTTAGCCAAAACTTACTCTGCAAGCATTCATATTGAGGCAAAACGGGACAGAAAAATGGAAGTGGAAAAGTTAGGTATAGTGTGAATATATTTCCTATGTGATACACAGAAACTATATGACATATAGACATTGCTGTATATATCTAGAATCATATCAATATTAAAATATATGATGTATTTTTTATGTCATCATTGCTTTTTCCTGTTTGGAAATTGTGATTTAGTTTAGCTCACAGTTAAAGAATACCTTGTTAATTTTTCTCTTGGGTTGTCTGATATTTTCCAGATTTTGCTATAGGTGTTGAAGCTGAAAGCAATTACACGCTCGTTCGGACCCCTGGCTGGAGGTCACCATCCCCTTCGCCCACGCACGCCATCGTGCAGGTTCTCATCTGCTGGGTTTAAGCCACTTAGTTCAATATCCAGTGAATACGGCTGGAGCTGGTTGAACTTGCGCCGAAGTAGGTTAGAGTTGGCTCGCAGACTCTCTGGAGGGGATAGTGATTTCCAGCCAGAGAACTGGTATCAAGCAGCGGAGGGATAATAGCGCGTGGCCCCGTAGCTGTGTCTGGCACAACTATGCGTCTGTGCCTTCATGTCCGCGTTGTTCAGGAGACTGGGGGGCTTTGATAATCCGCTTTTGCCTCAGTTCTGAGCACAGAACGTTGTAGGTCAGAAGTGATGTCTTTTAGATGGGATCTAAAGAGAGGAAACTTTTGTTGTATGTACTTTTTATGTATTACTGAAGGTCTGTATGTACTTGGCTATAACCAGTAGTGGCTTTTTTTTCCCCCTTCACTAATTCATGTATGTATTCTTAGATTTGCAAAGAAAGAAATCAAACAAAATTAGTGTCTTTATTTAAAAATGTCTGTCTCAAGCTAAACTCTAGCAGACTTCCACATAACACGGGAGCAGTGCCAGACGATCAGCAGGCATCCTTTCCTGTGTCAGACCTCTCCGCTTCATGTGCATTTTGTGAGGGAGTTGCTTGAAGAAAACCTATTTCTCTGTATTCAAAAGCAAAGAATCACTGCACATCACTGCGCATCACTGTGCTCTCTGTCCTACTGATACCTGCCCTTGCATCCTGAAAGTAGTAGTATGCTATTTTCACTGAAAATCCAATATGTAGTCACATGCCAGTTTCTGTTTGTTGTAGGTCAGGTTTTAAGTGCCTTTTACTGGAGGATTGAGAAGCTGCAGTTAAGTAGCTCAGGTAGGTGAGTTCAGCGTGCTGGATGTGCAGCAGCGCTGTTCAAAAGCATAATGCCAAAGAAAGAGGGAGGTGGCTCTGAATGAAATTAAACTGCATTAGGCATTGCTCTTCATTTACGGAATGCTGTCCAAATAATGTCATTTTAGGTCTAGGGTTCTGTAATGATGTCTTTAATTTCTAGGCTGTTATTAAACGCCACCTCCATCCTTTGTGTTAAAAGGCATCAGCTAGGTAGTCCAATGGTTTAAATTACAGAACCTCAGCATAAAGATTTCTTTTAGGATTTGGCAGATGTTTCTTAGTTAAGTTGCAAATCCATAAAAAATCCTTGTGTGCTGATTGCTACGTTGTTTGACACCTATTGAACCCTGATGGTTGGCAATCACAGAACTGGTGATCGCGGGGAGGCTGATAAAATTGTTGTTAGCCTCCAGCAACCCTATGCTTAAAACCTGTATTCCTTGTGATGGTTTTTGATAATTGTCTTGGCTTTTTCTTCCCTGGGCTCTGGTCATCCACTAAAGTTATTTCTCCTAACCGTAGCTTGATACTCTTTAGTAAATAACTTGTGTGCATGTTCTTGAGGTGTTGTCATATTCAGTTATCTGGTGGGACAGCCACCCAACTTCTGCAGGTCTTTCTCTTGGAGCATCCACGTATCTGTCAACTACCTTCTGCTGACTTTCCCGTTATTTTGGTAAACAATGCTGGTTATACTGGGCAGCTTTGTGTCCCACATGCAGCTGTGCTGTCCTGGACGGACATTTGATAAATTGTGCAGGAGGGAATGGTGTTGCTTGGGTTCTTTCATCACCTGTCCATCATTCTTGGACTGCTTAAAGTGTTTCAAGAACTGGCAGGCTCAGTCTCTGGTATATATTTTCTTACTCATATTGTCCCAAAGTTTGTGAGATTTCTTCTGCATTCATTGAAGAAGTGGATGTTATGATTTACTGGTTTTGCTTGAAAAAAAAGAAGCTTTGTGTCGTGTTTTCACCTCTGTCAAAGTACGAATTTGTAACCAAGGAGCTAGGGTTTGAAAACTTTCTGATTTTACAAAGTATTTAAGGTTTTCTAGCTAAAATCACTGTGCAACTCTACATTCACCACAGTGTATTGTAAAAGAGGATAGTTTTGCTCTCTGAGATAATGTTTTTAGACTAATTTTCTGAATTGTGAATTGCATTTACCCACAGAGCCTGCACGTTCAAGCGGGGTACGTGACACGCTTTCAACGCCGTTGCACGGGCTTCACAAACCCATTTCACTACGGTGTCAGCTGGGCTGTGCCTCTACAGCTGACTGAGGATGATGGACAGTGATCACACTTGCATTCTGCTTTCGGCTTAATTTGCTTTATTTACATTTTTACTACATATTTAGTAAATGTATTGATGTGGTGTAGAATTATCGTATCCGTGACTGGGTAAGCCAGTATAATACTGTATTTTGAATCACATTATGCTTTGCTATATCCAAGACAACAAGTTCTTTTAATGTGAATTTAACCATAGTGTAGCTGACACTTTGCATATTCATTTCCATGGCGGTTGGTCTGCTTACTAGTGAGATAAATACATCCTAGTGCTTGGAAAAACATTGTGATAAATATAAATGATTTCTCATTTAGAAATGAAAAAAAAAAAACCAAAACAAAAACGCAAACAACAGAAATCTTCAACTATTGGTAACTGGAACTTGGTTTTGACATGATTGACACAGAAATGTTATTTGGCCAAGCACTACATTGAAGACTCATTAGCTGAGAGACTCCTACAGTTTTGTTAATTGCAACCTTTGAGAGATAAATGCAGATAATTAAGCACCAATCAGATTTGGGTCTGACTGTAATACACAGGACTGAAAAAAGATAACCGTCTCGGTAAAAAAAAGAAGGTTTTCTGCATCAGCATAGTGAGAGTTTTGGAATAGCTATCCAGCTAGCAGGGGAAAAATTCTCATTACACTGAGGACTGTATGTGCTAAATTTTTGAAAGGCATAAAATAATACGGTTGCTTGTAATAGCAGGAGGCTGGACGTGATGACCTGGAAGATACCTTTAAGTCTTGCATTCACAAATTTTCAGATACATGTATATGCATCTATATCTACTATATATAAACACATAGTATCGCATGAGAGGTGCTGTGGAACCATGCTGAGGGACAGAAGAGTCATAGTATCAGAGAATGTCAGCTGAGAATCAACACAATCATCTGATCTTTTAATCATTTTGGAAAATAAGTAAAAGAATAGTCTCTGATGAGATATTTCAGTAGTTTCCATTGATATCTGGAAATATAAAGGTCACACCCTTGCACCAGAGTGGGAATTGAGAATTCAGTAGGAAGAAGAATGACATTCAATGCAAAATTTTGGTGGTGTGGTGACATCCCCTTTCTGAACTAATGGATAGTTAAGGCAATAGGAGAGTCGAGATTCAAATGTGAATTCCTCAGCGCTTGTTTCTGAGCTCTTGTCTGTCCTCTCTGAAGTGAGGCGACCCTTCAAGAGGTTTCAGAAAGCTCTTAGGAGTGCATCAGGCTTTTAAAATAGATTTATGGTGTTATTCCTTGTCTTCACGAGGTCAGGTATTTTCAGCTCTCACATATTAGAGTTAAGCTACCATTGGTACATTTTCACTCTTATTTATCAGAAATTTACTTGGTAATGAAAACACTTTAATTTTTTTGAACAATGATAATGACGTCCTGGTTTTGCAGCAGGTTAATTTCCTTATCTTCTGTATTTTAGATAGCCTGATGTTAGCTACTTTTGCTGGTCACCTGGGTATGGTTAAGTACCTGAGATCACGAGGTGCTTCTTGGGAAGCCAGAGGTCTGGGAGGCTGTACAGCTTTGCACTGGGCTGCGGGCGGAGGACATCATCATGCTGTTGAACGGATGATTGATGAAGGCTGTAATGTAGGTATTTTATCTATACATTTTGCAGAGAAGCCAGCATTGTCCCAAATGGGAAGAGGTTAATCTTTTATCCCCATGTTAGTCCTGCACTGATACATTTCTGAATCCTTTGGGCAAAAAAGAGCGTTGCTGCTTAATGGAAACTCATTTGCCTGAAAGGACGATGACAATGGCACGGGTTCAGAAGAGTGAAGAGCTGTGAAAATGACTGAAAAACAGGGGAGCGGATAAACCCCTGCTAATATGATAGCAATAAGTAGAATAATCTCTAAGACTTTAGGACAGTGATGCTTGTATTATAGGAGTTTTGTAATTAGATCTCTCCTCTTTAGCTATATTTAATTAATGGGAAAATAACAGTTCCTTAATAGGGAACAGGGAGTAAGGGAAAATTTCTCATTAGTTGTTGATACAGGATATAATAGGGAACATTGCTTGCCTATAACTGTATGTTTTTAGTTTTAATAAAAGTATGATATTTTGTTTTATTTGCAGGCTTCCATGAAACAGCAAAGAGGCAGGATTGCCTGGTTTTGGTTTCATATCATAGAGAGACACAAATGTGCAGTAGCAAACAAAATTGGACATATTTAGTAATGGCTCAGTAAATATTAGCAAATGGATGGTATAATTTAATCAACATGGTTGCAGTTGATAAGGTGTTGAAAAGCTCCCATCAAGACTGCTGGGAGGCTAAATGAAAAGCTGAAGATTCAGAGATAAGGACTGATGGATATAATGTCATTCTAATTGAGAATAGTGGGGAACCTAAAGCCCTGAGAAATTAAATTGATGACCTATAAAACAAGCTTAGATTAAGAAAAAAAATCAGATTGATAGAGGCTCCTGCAGAAGAGCAGACAGAGCAAGGGGCAAGAGAAGACTGGGTATGTGTTGGATAAGCTTAAGTTTTGCCTAAGAATTTTCCTGAAGATAGCCAGGATAATACATGTTACATTTTAATGGTATAGGTGTCACTCAAAACTTGTATACTGTGAGATAGAATTTAATCTTGCATTTCTCTTAGAGAGTTGAGAGTGAGCTGTTTTTTTCCTCCCCTTAAAAATCCCCTTTCTCCCCAGAGCCGTCTTGTTTGGGAGCTGTGAGTTGTGCTGAGATTCTCTGTCCCTCAGCTCCCATCACTCTGCTCCCAGCATTAACCTAAGCATATGGTTACTCCTGGCAGCAATCCGGGTTGAGGGAGAAATGCTGCTTGGCTATCTTTGGAGGATGTGAACTGTGAAATGGAGATTTGGTGCATATAGCAATGTCCCAGCTCTGGAGAGCTGGATGGAACACAGCACCCTCATTATTTATCAGGTATTACTGTCTCAGCCATCAGTCGGTTACCGGAGTTTCTGTCTTAGTACCTTTAATGCTGCTGGATATTTGTTATACTAGTAATTTTATGGCTAAGGTGCTTATAATTATATACTTTTTATTACTTAATGTAGTTGTAATGCTGTACAATAGAATATGCTATTCATGCTTATGGTTTGATGCTTTTAGATGAAAAGGCAGGAAAAGTTATTTACTGGGAACTGCAGTTCTCTGGGAGGCATTGCCCCTGGACACGTTCTGCTCTGGGTGAAGATGTCTGGAGAGGTGAAGTTTGGAAAACTCTGTTTAGCAGTAGCTGCTGAGAGGCATTTGTCTTGACTTTTTTCATGCTGTTTCCAGAGTACAAAGGGCAGTAATGTTTTTTGTTCCTCAAAAGACATGAGACTTTGAAGAGGAAGAGCAAGAGCAAGACGCAGGATAGTGCCTCTCCAAGAACTGTATTGCACTGGGAAATAAATAACCTTTCTTCTTTAAGCTTTTGCCCATTTTCTTGTTGTACTGTGGTTGACTTTGGGCTGCTATTGGAGATGAATATCAATTGGAAAACTATCAAATTCGACACATTCTCTGGAACTTCCTTGCAACCATAATGTTTTTATTCTTGCATTTCTGCGTCCTCAGTACTTGGAATAGGCACGTTCTGTAAGAAAGGCATTGAAGTTGTTTGGTGTCTGATGAGATGAGCTCTGTTTATCATTAACAGAATTGCTGAACCAGTTCTATATCTGTATTTTAAGGATTCCAAGACTCCAGTGACTATACTGTCAGTCAGGACAGATTGCGATGGCTTTTAATTTCCACTCTGGCTACTTCATAGACTTCTATAGAAAAGTTGGTCCTTATTGTTTTATTGTGGAGGGCTTGTAGCTGTACCCATTCTAAAGGAGTCAGATGGTGAATATGTTTACTTGGATAAGTTAGTGATAGCACTGGCTGAGCCCTCAAGGAGACCTTATCCACACATAAAAAAATTTAAAGGATCTGTAATTAGAAATCGTTGCTGGGAAAAGCACTGGCTTTGCAATAATAAAGTTTTTTTGGGTAGAGGGACTTCATTGGCTGAGGTGGTGAAATAAGAAGTGAGTAAGGTTAAGTTAAAGTTCCGGCAGCAACCAGACCTCCTGTTGGAAAAAATGTTTTCGCTGCAGCCTTCAGAAACTTCAGTACAGGGGAATGTAAACAGTCAGTGCTGAGACAGGGTTCAGGTACACCTTCTTGGACTGAAGAAACAAGGTCTGAGGGTGTTTCAATAGTCTGGAAAAATCAAAGTTGTAGGAAAAGAGGAATCTGAAATGTGAGCGTATTGAAAGTGTAATTCATCTATTCCAATCAATCCATTTAACTATCTTTCCTGTTATTTATGATGGTGCTTCTGGGTACTATTAGCATACATCTGAGGTTGCAAAGCTTCACGGCAGAAACTACAGACAAAGGAGGGGGAAAAAAGAAAAAAAAAAAAGAAAAAAAAAAGAAAAAAAAAAAAAGAAGAGATTCCTTAGAGAGGCTTGTATGAGATCTTTGTAATCACCTTTAGGTTTGGAATTGGCTTGAATGCTGAATAAAACCGTGGTCTGGCTAGAGAATTGTACCCCAGCAAAATTTGTGCTCCCATACTCCGGAGTTGGAAGCTGGCAGTGGGAATTACTCAAGTAGTAAATCTGGAATTTGGCTTTATACTCTGGCCTGGCACAGGAAATGAGCTGTACCCACGGTGTACTTCTAGGGACCTGGGGCTCTCCTCACTGACAGAAACACCAAGTGTGCCCATCTGAGCCAGGCACAGTGCTGCCGTGGGAATGACTCGAATCCACGTGCCTTGGGAAAATAAAGATAATGTTCAAAAGTCAGGCCTGGCTGAAATAAGAAGGGAAAAAGAAGCTCATTCATATAGAGGATTTAGATAAAATTGGCTAGGGTAGACATAAGACTCTCAAAAGACAACAGAGCACAAAGAGGATCCGAAGAAAGAAGGAATGAATGACAGAGAAAGACCCCAAAATGATAAAGAGGGAGTATGTGAAGAAAGGGTATGGTGGATGTGGAAGGGCCAAGATTGCACAGACTGTCTTGGAGAGAACCGAAGAGCAAAATGGGAATGTGAATGTGCTGGTTGTAGGGCCACTGAGGCTGCTACGGCACATGTCCGCGCTGGTGGCTGAGCTCCCCTGCGGGTTGCAGAATGTGCACCCCTCAGGCCATGGGTAAGGATACCCATGCTTCAAAGTGGAAATGCAGCTTCAGAAGGTTAAAACCACACAAATCCTATTAAAGCTATTGTCCTGTGGTTTGTTATGTCTTACTGAATGCTTGAGAATGTTGGAATGTTGTGTAATCTCTCTACTGTAATAAATCCAGAGGATTTTCTGTTTTCAGAGCTGTTATTTTTCTTTAATTTAGGTTAGTAATTTAAGGTAATAGGTTGAAAATAATTGGAAAAGAAGGAATAGTCCAAAGTTATCCAAAATACATTTTTAGGGAAAAGAATTGTAAGCACCGAATGTATTCATTCGATGAATGTATTTTTCATACATTCCTAATGCTCTTCAAAATTATGCTAGTGATAAACAAGGAGGAGTTTGATTAATTTTTGCAGCTGTTCCTGACCTATGTTTTTATATAAATATGTAAGTCTCATGCAGACTACTTGGACATTACCTAAAAATTCTTTCAGACCATCTGTTTGATGCAGTTTCCAAGTTACTAGGCTTTACTTAATGCCAACCTCAAACGAATGGTTTCTGTACCCGTCTAATGACTGCGTTGCATCCTTGTGTGGGCTGGAAGTAGCAACAGGGGTATTGAAGTGCTTTGGTACTTTATGCTTGGTTAAAACCTTAGTCCATGCTTTAATACCAGTCACTGGCACCCTGCATTAAATTGGTGTAGGACACAGATTATACCTTTCAAAGAGGATTTAGGGTTTTTGTGTCAGTAGGTGCTCCTTGGGCTCCAGGAGAACGTACCCAGACCTGCAGCTGCAACAGCTAGCTGCTGAGATTGTTCTCCAAGGTATTTTTTAGGCTTTTATTTCTAATGTTGATGATTCTGCAAAGTATTCATTACTCTGGTTCTCCTTCAAGTCTGTAGTCACGATTGGGGCTGCACAGTATGAACGTGTGCTGGCACGTGGCAGGTAAGGAAGAGCAACTCCTCCAAAGTGCTCTTCGTCAAACTCCCAGGTGTCAGTATTACATCATAATAGAGAATTTCTTCTGTGGCTACTGGAAAGTGGAGGAGAAGCTGCTGTTAAAAATGAGATTGCTAAAGTAAATGTAGCTCGCTTTCTCTCTGTTTTTTATTGTTGAAAGGAATGTGCTATCGGTTTTGGCTTTCAGTATTATGTAGGACTCCTGGAAGACTGGAAGTTTTCACAGCCAGATATGAATAATTTCTATATATTGATTTTCTGGCTGTGGGTTTATTTTTTAAAATGTATTTCCTTCTCCATTTTATAAATGATTTTTGTTTGTTTGAAGCATGGTCAATTTATTAGAAGGCAAGATGAAAAAACTAAGAGAAAACCTGCTATTTCCCTATCTTCCAGCTCCGAGATGGGTGACTGGGATAACTTTGGGTTTTTTTTTCACCAAGAAAGTGAAAATATGAATACTGGACCTCAGTTAAATGCTGTAACTTGCCTGTTTCACCTCCAGTATTTCATTTTCTAGGTCCTTGGCACTCACTAAATTGTGGAGCTCAGCTTCCTCTTCCTCATGTTCTCTTGTATTTAAATGTATCTATGGGATTTACAGTCACTGTTTTCTAATAACAAAACCAAAACCCTCTTGCATGCAGAGTTAGATGTAAAGCAAGAAATTCAAATAAACAAACATACTTCTTGGCATTCCCCTGAGGATATGACAAACTGTCTTTAAGCTGCTGGAAATTAAATGCTGAATTATATTTTTTCTTCTCTATTGCTTCCCTCTCTTCTTCAAGACCTTTTTTACTTTTATGATTGTCCCTTCAGTAAACTCAAAATTAGCATTTCTTACTCAACCTTGTTAATACTAATCTTTAAATTTTCCAAGGAGATGCTTCTTTACTTCAAATCATGAGCACAATGCTTGTGCAGCAAATTTAGGTTCAGCTCTAGAAGTGAAGAATATGTTTAAGGTGGTAGGGCATCTAATATTCTTTCAGAAAAGTGTATTAGGCTACAACGAACCTGATGTAAAAAAAATATACTTTAGCTTTTGGCTTTCAGAATGAAAAAGTAATTTACAACTTTCATAGTAAAATAATCTGATATAAGTGACCTGAGGTTTTTCCAGACATGTGTGACAGTGACACTGATGGGAAGGTAAAAATGAATCGCCGCTGTTCCATTCTACTCGGAAGAAGGTACTCTTCCCTATAAAGATGTAAACCCTTTATTTTTGCATTTGACAGCCTGATATTAAATAATGCCTTAATTTACTTTAAATTATTGCATTATTGTATGTAGGATACTATTGTATGTAACCTACAATGAAAGAGTCATTGAATAAAAATTTAGAGGAAATTAGATTTTTACATCAACATTATTTTAGTAGGAGGCCATGTTGATTGCGCAGAAAGAGAGAAATGGTGGTAATTCCCACAGACTGGTGAGGACTATTTGTGTTTTGGTACAAATAGCATTAAATTTTCACAGTGGGAGGACTGCTTAGAGGGTAATAGGACATTGTAAACTTTGAGAACAGGGTGTAGAAATTACATGTTGACTCTTCTTAACTGCAGCTAGTATTTGATGGCTGTCTGCACATTATAGCATGAAATATGCACAGGCTAGCGCTTAAAACATTTTTTTAACGCATTGTAATTCTTTCCAGTTTGTAAAATGAAATGTGGTGCTGTCAGGTACTTGCTAGGCTTTGAAATGGCCGTGCTACCTGGGACCCGAGGAGTAAGTTGTACAAACGTACAGCGGTAACTGTATGTCAAAATACAAAGTTTGCTCTAAGAAGTAACTTTCATTTTTTTCTAAAGTCGAGTTAATATTTCTTATATTTCATGATAATGAAAAATACCATGTGGCTTTCTCTTTACTTCTTGTTTGTTATGTTTTTTCCAAAGATGCTTATACTACCAGGCCTCAACGCATCATTGTTTTAAGCCATGATGTGAACAAATTGCCACAACAACAAATACATTCATACAAAAAGGCTATTGAAAATTGAAAGTGGAATTTAAAATATAATTAAAAAATTAATTCATAAGTTACTTGAACACTGTAAAACAAGAAAGCTTCTAAAATTGTTGCAGAAGCATTTTACTTTTTGGGGCGAATATAGTAGTATCTTGTAGTAGCTTTCTCTTCTACTCACTGCTGCTTCTGGAAGCCCATCTGTTGCTTCACAAAAAAGAGCGGTCAGGTACAGTCTGGTGTGCCGTAAGGTATGATTTTCATGGTTTCAGGGTTTAAAAAGTAGTCTTAGATGTCTTTGCAATCTTGATGTTACTTGATATGAAGTCAAGTGTTGAAAAATGCAAAATTAAAGTTTTTTTTTTTAGAAAAATATGATCCTTTAATCCAAATAAAGCATTATCTAATATATTTCACAATCAGGTATTTGTTTTTTCTCCACAGGGTCTTTCACATCTAAATAATGTAGAATAAAAGGAGTAGTATTGCTTAGATTTTCTACAATGGAAGGGGTCTGCAGGTAATGATTCTCCTGCTCTTGTAAATTTGCCAAAACCTGCAGGGCAGAGAGTTGGAAGCTTTTTAAAATTGCTGGCGTGCTCTCACACAGCTGAAACGCAGCAAATGCAAGGCCATTCAACGCCACGTACTTAAAATCTTGAAAAGCGACCTGTCTAGCGTACTTGCCCAAAGGTAATTCTGGCCCATGGAGAAGCAGGTAAGCTACTTCTGCAGTACTACATTTCTCCTCTGTAATCACTTGAGCAAGGGCTGTTGTGTGAGACTTTCCGCTTAATGGTCATGACTTTTTATTCTGTGTCCCTACTACATGCTCTTTCTGTGCTCAGCTCCTTCCGTGGCTTCAGTTTGCAGGATAGCCAATGTGGCTAATGGCTTCTTTTCTGAATGGGGTGCTTTACTTGGTTTAACTGATGTTCTTTTATTTAGCACACCCCTTTTCAATTCTGTTTGATAGAAGTAAAATGTTCTGGTAGTATCTGTCTCTATAAACATCAGTGACGTGCCAATGAAAGGTACCTATAAGAAAAAGGCCGTCTGTTGCATAGTATTTTTCTTTGCTAAGTGTACTTGAAGCAGTGAGGACTTACATGCAGAGTACTTAGATGCACATCTTTCTTGTAGTGAGGGGCCCAAAACTGAACACAGCACTCAAGGTACGGCCTCACCAGTGCCCAGTACAGGGGACAATCACTGCCCTGGTCCTGCTGGCCACACTATTTCTGATACAAGCCAGGATGCTGTTGGTCACCGTGGCCATCTGGGCACACTGCCGGCTCATATTCAGCCAGTATCAACCAAAACCCTCAGGCCCTCTTCTGCCAGGCAGCTTTCCAGCTGCTCTTCCCCAAGCCTGTAGCACTGCCTGGGGTTGGTGTGACCCAAGTGCAGGACCTGGCACTTGGCCTTGTTGAACCTCATACAGGTGGCCTCGGCCCATGGATCCAGCCCATCCAAATCCCTCTGCAGAGCCTTCCTACCCTCAAGCAGATCAACGCTCCCACCCAACTTGGTGTTGTCTGCAAACTTACTGAGGGTGCACTCGATCCCCTCGTCTGGATCACAGATAAAGATATTAAAGAGAACTGGCCTCAGTACCAAGCCCTGGGGAACACCACTTGTGACCAGCCACCAGCTGGATTTAACTCCATTCACCACAAATCTTCGGGCCCGGCCATCCAGCCAGCTTTTTGCCCAGCAAAGAGTATGCCCATCCAAGCCACGAGCAGCCAGTTTCTCCAGGAGAATGCTGTGGGAAAAGGTGTCAAAGGCTTTACTAAAGTCCAGGTAGACAACTTCCACAGCCTTTCCCTCATCCACTAAGTGGGTCACCTTGTCATAGAAGGAGATCAGGTTGGTCAAGCAGGACCTGCCTTTCCTAAACCCATGCCGACTGAGCCTGATCGCCTGGTTGTCCTGTACGTGCCACGTGATGGCACTCAAGGTGATCTGCTCCATAACCTTCCCTGGCATAGAGGTCACACTGACAGGCCTGTGGTTCCCCAGATCCTCCTTCTGGTGATCTTTTTCTTTGAAAATGTTCTCAAAATATACCATGAAATTAAAAAAAAATCTTGCTCCTCTGATAATTGATAGCTCTTAAAAAAACCCCAAAAAACTAGGAATACTAAACCCAAGAGATTTTATGGGGAGAAAGAGGGTAAATATGCCATTTTCTTTTTGTTTACTGCTATTTATTCATTTTCCTTGATGGTGTTTTGTACTTACTGTTCTATTGATTAGCATAATAGCAGCATTGTCATGCAGTGCTTTAGGGAGAGCACACTGTGTTCTTGCCTTGCCTCTGGAAAGGGGATTTGTCTGTACCAGTGTCTCATGTTGAGTAGGTAGGAGGCTGAAATATGTGTGTGGAAGAAGACGACAGACAGGAAGAAAAGGAAGAGCAGGCATCAGCATGGGCTGTTCAGAAGATCTCTCTCATGAAGATAAACTGAACACTAAAAACCCCAAGGATTTAAATGGTGATGCATCAATTTTTAAAGGTGATTTAAAAGTTAAAGTTTGCTGAGCATAGAGAAAGATGAATATATTCTGACAGGACTTAAAGCCTGTGCTGACAGCACTTCTTTCAAACCAGATACTACGGGTCCATACACTAGGCAGATACCGCATAGCAGCAAATGTTGAATTTCATGTTTTGGTGTATCCCATGGTAATTTGTTTGCTTACACTGTCCTTAAGAATGTAAAACCATTCATCTGGTTTTCACAACGGAATTTTACACGACATCTGCATGGCTAATCATAAAGACATTAATTTGGTATGAAAAAATCACACAGCCAGTTACTACTCACATCCTGGGGAAAAAATTGCACCAAAACAAAAGTAGTATGTGATAGCTTGTTTGCTTTTCCCTCCACCCCCTCTAAAAGCTACAGATCCTTTCCTGCCTGTAGTATTTTGCATCTGAATATGTATAAATGTATTTGTATATCTATTAATTGGAAGGATTCCAGATTATATGACTGTTGTATACATTTCACGTACTGGTCAGTTTTGCTAATAAAAAAATCAGCTTGTAGTATGGCAGTAACTACCTTGTGGTGGTTTCACGTGATGGCAGTCATGTTTACAGGGTGTTCAGGTTTGCTTGTCCTTGTTTCAGATAGGGAATAATGTTGGGTTTTTTTTTCCAAATGGCTAGAGATCCTTAGCTTTAGCCACGTCTAACATAAGAGAGTAACTAACGCCGTTAGATAGATAATGTGTATGTGTAATCATGCACTCTTAACCGTAAAACTGCATTCCGTGTCACTGGATACATATGCTTCAGCTGCTTGTTTTAGAAAAGTGCTAATAGTTAATAAATTTGACATATACTTTTCTGCTTAGTAATCTACTTAGTTCACAGCTTGTTTAAATTTTATATTTTTTCCCAGATGGTGCCCTCTTTCTCTCGATGAATACTTAAAGACAGTAAAAGGAATTACATTAGCGATGCCCCATTGCTTCTGGTCTCCTGCTGCTCAGCTGCAGAAGCCAAGGATGTCCTCTCACACCTCACCCACGGGGAGTGACCGGGCTTTCTTACTCCAGCAAAGCAGACGTGATACCAGGCAGTGTGTGCTGGTGCTCGTGCTGTTCGTCAGCTCAGGAATACACCAACAGCCAGGTACGGGGCTCTTTGAGGGATGCAAACCGGTGAGTAAGACCAGGCATTTTAACCTAAAAACTCCACCGTGCTGGTACAGGGGACACCTAGCAGTGTCCTTATTAGCATTCTTCTGCTGTCTTCATACATGCAAAAGGTGTGGCTGTGGTTTGACTAGGGGAAAAGAGGTCCCGACTGTTCTGGACTCAGCGTTGGCGAGATGGCTGCTGGCGATTACAGGCCTAGGGTCGGACGCCCAGTACGGACATTTCTATTTCTATACTTGTAGGATCACGTTGGTGGGTCACATTCATTTTAAACCTAAAGTTTACTGTGAAGTTAACACATGTGCTAAGTCTTACCTAAGCTGATGCCATTAAATTCAGATGGTAGAACTGCTGACGCAAACAGATGTTACAAACTTTTTAGCCATTTCATTTCACCACCTTCTTTCACTACTTAGAATTTCATCTTACGATTTTCAGTGGTTACCAGAAACATTTTGATACAGCACGATGACTTGTCATTCTAAAAAATGGGAGTATTCAAACAAGCGAATTGCGATCATGCCTCTGCTTCAAATTGAGATGCCCCCCCTCACCTCCCATTTTAGCTATAAAGCTACTGCTGACAGGAAAAAGTTAGTGTTTTAAATACAAAATATCTAAAATACACACAAAGCATCATTTTTGTTTCAGCTGCATTGCCAAGCCTAGGATAAGTTGGCATTCTCCTGTTGTAGTAATTTTCCATACATCAAGCACTGTTATTACTATCAGGGTTGCTTTAAGAATTTAAATGTTTTTGTGAGGCATTTGCTTGTGGTTTATTTTGCTTTTCAGCAGCAAACTAAACTATGGTTTATTTTGGTTTATTCAGTTTATCCATAAACATGAGTCCTATGTTGCTACAATGGGGAATAACTGGGAAAATTAAATACAATTACACGTACTGAAATAAGATCCAAATTTCTATCAATGCTTTTATTTTTGCTTAAAGAAACAAAAAGTACAAGCAATGAGGAAACTAACCTATATAAGGTAATAGTTCCTTCTCCCTCTATTCAACTGATATTTGAAAATGGTTTTTATTACAGCATAGGTGAAACAACTGTATTCAGCAGTGCTACTGAGAAGGTACAGAAGAGATCAGATGTAATGCTACCACACAGTAAAGAGATGAATTTTTTTTTTCTTCCATGTCTTAGCATAACCAAAGTCTAGGTATTAAAATACGAATTTTGATTTGGAAACTAAGAAACCCAGAACAATATTTTAAAAGTTAAATACAAAACAGTAGTAAATATGCAAAATACGGTTGATAAGCAGAGCGATGAGGCAAAAGAAATAAGTATAATAGTTGATTCTTAAAACGTAATTCTTTGTAATGCTTGGCTTCCCCCCACCCCCTGCGTCAGTCTAAACAGGACAGCTATGTGACATAGTGAGATGGTACTACCTTACACAGTATAGTTAATTTAAATACCAAAGCATCAATAAGCTAATGAGACTGGGAGGCCTGATATCTGCATTAATATGTACTAACCATATTGTGTTCGAGAAAAATGAGGTTAAAAAAAATACAGTTTTATGATATACAGTACTTCTTCAGTAAGAGAACTTGTCCAAGTGAATCCGTCCTCTTTCAGCACAGATTTCTCGACGATTTCAAACAGTAACGTGAAAAACTGAAAGTACAGTGCAACTGCTAACACTGAGCGATACTTTGGTTAAATACATACGTTACACATCCGTGTGCAGATATCGGGCATTTCACCATGTTCAAGAACAGATTTTTTTTTTTTTTTTTTAAAAAACCTGACATATTTATTCAAAAGTTTGTTATGAACCATTGAGATTGAGTTGTTTATACATTTGATTTATCCATGAGTATCAGCACTCCTTAAAGAACAGATCAAAACTAAAAACTCTACATAGGACCAATAGAGCAGAATTATTCAAGTTCAATGAAACATTACAAAAAAGGCTTCCTTTTTTAGGAAAACGCAGCTATGGTAAAAATATCTACTACAGTGCACTGCACTGTAATAAATATTCAACATAAATTAATAATTTACAAGTACCTGAGCAAGTATACAGAGCACCATAGCACAGCACAGCACCAAAGGCAGTAGCTCAGAATTCTTAAAAATAATGCTGTTTTAAACATTAAAAATTCTAAGTATTGTCATAAAAATGAACTCCAGCTGGAGTTTATAGATAGTGCAAACTTCTGTCTTCACTTTTTAAAATAAAGGTGTCAGATTTTCTAGTCATTTCACATCAGCAGTGTTGCTGGACCTGGATACCTGTGGTGGATGCTTAGGAGCAGGTCTGTCAGAAAGAAAGAAAATAGCAAATTGTTATTTAAATTTTTGTTAATTCTCACTCCAGCATCACGCTTGAGGCATGAAGATGCATGGTAAAACCTCTTGGAGTTCTCCAAGTTAACTTCAGATGCACAGCACGGGACTCTCCTACTGGGAGGAGATCAGGCATGTTACTATAAACACAAATCTCACCAAAAGTGTAAATGGTACCATCAGTACTCTTTGTTTAGTTCCTGGTTTAATTACTGCCTGGCCAGTAGGATAAGCTAGCTCAATGCTTCAGGTGTGGCTTTTTAAACTCTTTATTTCTTTGGGTGCTCATCAATTTTGCACCTGTTCAAGAATGCTATTTGATGCTGTAGAGTAGCAGTTGGTTTCAAAAAGTTGTAGTAGTCAGCTTGAAATATTATTACTTTCAGAACATCTTACTAGAACGGATAGTCAGAAGCTTAACCAAAGTTCACTCTTGTGATCTTTTTGCTAGAAGTATTAGAAAACTAACTTGATTCTATTTTTAATTTTTCTGAGCAATATTAAGTGCCTCACTAGTGAAAAATCCTGTAGTTTAAAATACTACTTTTATCTTCCTTGGCGCTCACTATTTATTCATAGGAAACTGAAGAATATTGGTAAGTACATGTCATTGACTATGCCCATTAACATTAGGCATAGTTATTTCATGTCCAGATTTTTTGGTTTTTTGGTTTTTTTTTGTTTTTGAAGGTACAATGTATGTGCTTTCTGAATGTTTTGGATATTATTTTCAGATGATATAAATTGATGTTCCATTGTGAAATATGTGAACAGAAAATTGCTTTTATTGGTGGTTGATCTTAACAGCATTCAGTTCTCAGCCTAATTCTGTAGGTGGTCTGAGTAGGAATTTTTTTTCGGCAAGAGCTTTGTTTCTCTTGCAATCGGTGCTTATTAACTCATTTCTTTTGCACGGAATTGTATTTATCGGGCAGTTTTTGTAATTACACAGTCAGATGCTTACCGTCAAACCTTCATATGTAGTATAAATTCTCATACTATTGTGGAAGCCAGTGCAATTGTGCTGATATATTCCCAGCGTGAACCAGTCTGATACTGCGTGCTTTTACACAAGCAAATAGAAAATGGTTGTTGCGCAGCTCTCGGCAATAATTTCAGCGGAGCGTAGTTACTCAGAGCATAGCGGATCTGTTCGAAGACATTTTAGATCTGCCATTGAACAAAGCGCTATAACTCAAGCCACTTTGATCAGAACTAACCTTACGGGAGTCACGTGAGGCGGAGCTTTTGTGTGTCCAGGCGCTGCTGCGCACGCGGTGTTGTAGCGCGCTTTGGTCAGAGGGTCTGCTGGAAGAGGCTTCCGAGGAGGGTTTGGTTTGGGGTGTTCCTGTTGGAAAACATGAGGTCATATTAGTCGTTGGAACTGACTTAACATAGCAACAACGGAGAGAAAGTGAAGGTAAGTTCGGGGTGATTGTGACCAGATCTGTTTAAATGAGTAAGCCGTAACTTATTTTTCATTAACAGACACTTATATTTGAAAACACAGGTTTAATACCATATTTTAATGACTTTGTTTCTTTTGATTCTTTACTGTAGAAATACTGGGTGCATCTATTCTGCAGTTAGTGATTAATTGGTGGTAAATGAAAACAACATAGATTAAACACATAACTTTGTAAAAGTAGTTATATAGAAAGATGGAAATACTAGAAATGACTTTAAAATGCAAATTCAGATGACCACACAACCAAACTGCTCAAGTCCAGTTTGAATTGGTAGCATCTGTGGAATTTTTTTTAGAGATGCTGCTGTGCTTTCATTCTGTGGAATTAAATGATTCATTAATAAAGAACAGAAGTCATCTGCTGTCAGGCATGAGCTAATGTCTCTTCTGTGTGGTCCTTGAAACCCTGCAAACATGGTAACGTGTCTGTTTGTGGTCTTCATTATGAAGAACTGGGATAGATTAAGTGACTTGCTCAGGGCACACAAAAACTCCAATATATCCAAAAAACTCACTTCAGATCCTTCTACTATTTGAAATACATAGTCATGCTTTTTCTAAGTAATTTTAGTTTTTATTATCAGTTTGCCATAGCTATCATTAGTAAAGTTGACCAAAATGAAGCAAGGAGAGTTTACAGCATAATCTAGTTAAAGATCCTCTGAAAGATGAAATCAAAAGAAACAAAGAGAGACCTGAATTACTCACAAATAAAGTACAACTTTTCATTATTTGTTTTGAGCATCCCTTTGTTTTATTACTTTTCATGGCAAATGTTTGCTCTTTCAAGAAGGAGATGCAGGTTGACTATCAGTAGGCATTTTGAGAAGGAAGAAAATACGGGAGCTTAAGTAAACCTCATATACAGTAATTTCAAATTTGCCACCACCAACATTTTGAAGCTATATATAATGTCCCTCCTCTTTTTCACTCTCAGCATAACATGTACTAGTTCTTGAGTGAATTGTAAATAGCAACATGAAAAAAATTTCTTATTTTAACTAATATATAGCCAAATCTCATTTTCAGTATAAAAATTCATCTTGACTGTCATCCAGAAGAACTTCTCCTATAAAGCAAGATAAACATGTCTTGCTATGAGAAGTTTGTCTGTGAGCTCTGAGGGTAAAAATAATTGCAAATATTCTTGAAATAATCACGCCTGGAAAATGATGAAATAGCATGCTTGTAAATACTCCATGTAGTTTTATCTCATAGGGCTATCTTGTTGAAAGTCAGAGTTTAATTAAACACTAGTAAAGGAAGTTCTTCAAAATATGATCATTTCCCATGATATAGAACTAGAACCTTGAAACTGTTAAGAGAAGAAATCTTACCATCTGGATTTCTTAACCAGAATTTACTTTGTGCACTAGATTTCTTACAAAGAAACCTTAGGGTGTATGTTTTGAAGTGAAATATGCCCTTTTGGAACAAGTTAGATCACAGCAGAAACTGATACTTTTAAACAACTGAAATATCTCTAGACTAAAATACAAATTTAAGTTGCTTCTGTAATAATTTTGTTAAAACTCCTAATGTTTATTACATGGGAGAGTATATGCATCATCACCTCGAGTGTGACAGCATTTAAAAAACCAAACTTGTAACAAACACACAGACATTAGCATTATAAAGACAGCAAACAACAAACACATCTTTGAACACCATAAAGCCTTGGTTCCCTTGACTGCCTTCACAGAACCGGCCTTTTCCCTCAAGTACTTTTACATGATTAATCACATGAATTAGTCTGATCACCTGAGTATTCAGCTGTTCGCTTGATGCGTCCCTAATTGTCATTGCACGATGCGTATTTCCTCTTCAATTGGCAGAGTGCTTAGGTACCATAATTGGGAAGAGGAACCCATCCAGGCTCAGCAGTCTAGGGAAACAAGGGTCTGAAGAGCTTAAGATCTGGTAGGGATGAGTGAACAAAAAGAGAGGAGAACTGTCCTTGTTGATTTGTTTGTGTCTCTTAGCTGTGTCCCATGTCTCATCACCTCCTGCGACACCCTAGGGAAGGATTGACTTTCTGAGAAGCTCAGAGCAGCAGTGCTAATGGGACCCTATCAGCTGCCTTCCCCCCCAGCCCTCTTTTGGCAGGGGAAGCTGGCTGAAATGGCTAATCCATACGTGCTGATCTGGAACAGTTCTTCAGCTGTGGGGTGAGCATCTTCTCATGGCTGAGCATTAAGATAAGCTTTGATGCCTAAGCCAAACTAATTCTTTAGGCCCTCTTATTCCAGAAGAAATCTCCCTGTGAGGAAGGATGTTGAAACAGCAATTGTACCATAAATACAACTCTGATGCGTACACAAGCTCAACACCTGATTTTTTTATTATTTTTTTTTTTCCCCCAAAGCTTGTAAAAAATCTTTGAATTAATATCCTTAAGGAGGAAGTAGCAAAGTGGCTTTACAGAAAGTCTAATGTGGCAAGCTGGTAAGAAAGAGTAAAAGAAAGATAGGGAAAAAAAAAAAGAAAGAAGGGAGGGAATTCAGATGAAAATGGAGATGGAGAACGTGCAATGGCTGAGATGAAGTAAAATGGAGGAGCCCTTCATGGAGAGGAGATGCCAGCACTGGGAAATGCCAAAAATATTTGAAGAAATAAATCCCCTCCCCCAGGCTGATTACAGGATGGTCTTTTTTATTCTTTTTGTGCCACAGGAGAATCCAAAGTGATACAGCTTTGTATGTTAACACGTGAGGAAACTTGCTGCAGCCTTTGAGGTCCTGGTAAGTCCCTGGCACAGCTCACAGTACCACCATGGCTGTGCCTCCCTGCTTCATCTCTCTCTCCCTTCTCCCAGCCTGATTTTTTCCCTTACAGAGCTTCAGCTCTTCAATGCAAAGAGTTTATGGATGGTTTTTTTGTCCCATTTTATATCAGCAACTTAGCATTTAATGCATTCAGTCTCTGGATTTGGGGAAGTATTAACTATTGCCATGGTCTCTTTACAGCTCTGCTAGAAAGAAAAACATAATTCTCATCTTGAGCAGCTGCAAAGACATCAGGTGCATTAAACTTTTGGGTTTTTTCATTGATTTTTAAATAAGCTACTGGAAGAAGGTGCTTGCCTGAAATGCCCTGGATGAGAAGGGGTGTCTTCCTCAATCTATTTAAATGGGAACTTAATTTGTCTTAGCTGTCTGTGTCCACAGCCAGTCTGAGGAGTCATAGGAGAGGTATTCAGGGGAATAACTGTAGCAGAATGAGCAGAAGATGAGCCCAGCTCGGTTTCACCAGGGGAAAAGTAAAAAAAAAAAACCCCAAGGCTATATTTCCTGTAATAAGGATGACCTGTAAAATATGAGATAAATTTTGGTAATAAGATGATGACAGAAGCAGAGTCAGCAACTGAATGCTAACAGTAACAAAACCAAGTGGAAGTGATTAAATCGGAATGCATGGACTGAACCCACAGTTGGGATAAACCCGCATCATTTCCTTGATTTCAATGGTGCTGCGCTGATTTATATTGACCGTGAACCTGGCCTGTAAATAAAGTATGTTTTCCTTGCGAGAGCATCTGAAAGAAGAAAAAGCTGTTTATCAGTCAAAAGATTGTTAAATATTAAACTTGGCAACAGTTCATTTGCTAAGTGGTTTTTGTTTGTTTGGTTGGTTGGTTTTTTGTGGGTTTTTTTTCTTACTATTTTACTTACATCTGAAAGGAAATTTTATAGCAAAATAATAATCCATTCATTGCTGTCTCAACAGCCACTAGAGGGGAAAAGAGTTGTCTTAGAGTCTACTTAGTATGTTCTGCCTTAGCTATCCACTGCTCTAAGCCCAGAGGAAGCAGGGAAGTAGCTCGTACTTAAATATACCTCTCAGAAGGGAGAAGCAGGAGGAGGCAGCTGTGAAGCCACAGAAACAGCGAACAGTTTCAGATACTCTTCTTCAGCACTGTGCTGCACTACTGAGCATCTGGATGACATTACGAACGTAGCAATGATTTTTAAAGTGCTTCCTCTTGATGACCTGATGGATGCGCTTCCAAGAGAGTGCTGAAGCAATACATTAAGTAATATATATATAAACTAGACCAAAACTATTCTCAAGTTAATTTACTTCTTCCAAGCTTTGAGGGAGTAACATTGTTAACTTCAGAAGAAAAGATTTCCTTCCCATACAGTGTTTTCTGTGTCCGTAGGATATAAAAAGTAGCTATTTCTGACAATCTTGAATTGAGGTTATGGACATAAATTTGAAATAAGATGCTCTTTCTTATTCACTAGGTTGCCTTGAGTTGATTCCCTGTTTGTCCTACTTCTGTTTCATGCAGCAACCGAAAATTGAAAACAGCAATATTTTGCTTGATGGAGTAACCGTCACAACTAATTTGAGCCACCAAACTGAAAAGCTTTGTGGTGGTTTCAGATCTGTCAGTCTTTGGTGATGATACTACCAGAGGTCTTGTACCTTGCACTTTATGTGGGATTGGAAGGGGAGGGCACTTAGGAACATGAATTGTAGTGGTGCGTTGGGCTGCTTTGATGCGCGACAACAGGCTGGGGCAGATACAGCTGCACCATCAGAATGAGAAATGGTTACTTTTTCTTGGAAAGCCTTTTCTCCGTCTGTCTTCTGCTAGTGGGAGACAGCGTAAGCTTATAAGTTGCTAGATAAGAAGAAAAAGAAGATTTTTTTTTTTTTAAATGGAACTATTTGATTAAGAACCAGAAAAGCTCTTGCACTTAAAATCTTAACTTTGACCACTGTGAAATATGCAGAATGTTTTAAGGAATGCCAGAAAATAAACAATGAAACCATTGGAGCTAAAGACAAAAGCGATGCAAACCAATACTACGCCCTATAAAATTGATTTTAGAAAGAATCAGTATTTCCCATTCCCCTGAAAAGGAAAATAAATGACTAGGAAGATGGGAAAGGGAAGATGAAAAAGCCTAAATACTTTGAAAGCAATTAACAAACTGGCCACACATATAAAAGTTGGTCTGAGTGATTTAATGTTCAGACTTAGACAAAATTAAAACTAGATACGCTTTTTGTGCTGTCATAATACATAAGCACGCTGCCATGGCAGCTCAGCACTGTCTCATCCCTTTGTGTTTCTGTATTATATTTACAACCACTGTTCAAAGCCCTGCACTTCAGCAGCTGTTTCTCATAGCCATAGCCGCCTACAAATCATTGGGAAAGTGTCTCAGTGCTGCTCACGAGGTTGCTGCAGGAAGAAGGTGCTCTGTCCTTGGACATCCTACCTAGGTTCAGATAGGCGCCGTCACTCAAGACACAGCTATTTGAGTACGGATTTGCAGCCTGTGCATCCAAACCAATGTGATACTCATTTAAGATAGCTTAGTGATAACGACGTTTACTTCATTGTAATCTTGTACTATATCCAGAATAGCACAATGTCTACAAAACAGAAGTAGCTGGGTGCCTGATTCTTTGCTTAGACACAGTCACGCTACAAATGCGACCAAAAGAGAGAAGCCAGTGACAAGAAAAGGGACGATTTAATATAGGCAACTGCACGGATAACTTCATCTACCCTGAACATCGCCTTGAGATGCATCTTACTACAAAAAAAAAAAAAAAGGGTTACCAGCTCTAAACATTGCAATGAAAGGTACATCTACGTGAAATAGTGTGGGTAATTACAAGTTTGCTTTTCAGATCTGTGCTCTGGGAAAAAACCCAAACAATTCATACAGCTCTTGGCAGAACAGAAGTGCATCAAGCTAATACACCTTTTGCTCTTTCGCAAGACATCTGCAGCTTGACTTCCCAAGCTATATCACTGTACTTGGCACCTTGCTAACAAACCGTACAGTTTCCCATCCAGTTGGGCAGCTGGCAAGATGAGCCTCTGTTTGCCTGTAATATGGAGCTTGTTTATACTCTTGTGTCTTGAGTGGTGAGGAGAGAGTCCAGGATCCTAAATTTTAGGATCACAGTCTCGGTTGGCATAAACCAGTATATCTACACCGCATTTTTAAACTTGTACAAAGCATAAAGGAAATACTGAGGAAAAAGGCCAATATGAAAGATGAGAAACCACTTCATTCCTCTTCACCACATGCAGATACTCACACACTAAATATTAAATAGAAGAGAAGCTTAAAGAAAACCAACGGTTACCTGGGCAAACCTCAGCGCAGGGTTAGCTGGCAAGGGTCTTTCAGGCACAGCTTGGTGACACGGCAGCTGGGGAAGGGGTGGTAGGACTCGCTGTGGCGTTTTTAATTGTGGCAAATTGTGTGTCTTCACAGGGTTACTAATGTCAATGATCTGATATGGCAGCGGTCTTCTTGGACCATCTCTCTATAAAAACAACCCCAACGAAGAATTATAAACTTCAAGAGTTGACGTAAACATTGCTACTTTAACATCTATGTTATTTGCTTGCTTTTTTCTTCTACTCTGCTTTCATCTACCTTCAACAACTCTGCAAATAGAGAAGCAATTAACAGCTTCCAGAGTCCTGCTCAAGCACTAATCCTTCACCATTCAGATGTAGTTCTGGTCTAAGCTGGCTGGCTCTATCCTGGAGACTAAACTATTTCTTTTCTGCGCTTGACATCTCCACCTGTCTAAAACTTGGAAGCCATAAATGTATTTTGCAGCCCACGTCAACTTCCATTTCACATGTTGTTAGTTCTGCATGATGTTAATATCATGTAATAATTGTGTTATAATAAATTACCTAAATGAGATTCAAAATATGTAATATGCTTTTTTCTTCTTTAAATAAACCCCACAAACTATTTAGGGACTCACTTTTTGTGTGTTTGTATTTTGTGGCTTCATGATCAGGTTTTTACTGAGAGATGTGGTATGAACATGATTAGGCTCTGATGAACTGGAAGGCCTTGCTGGGCTCACAGACCTGCAGTACAAACATATATTTATTGAACACAACATTCTGCTTTATAACAGTTTTTTAAACAGTAGCCTCTTTCCAGAATGAGATTTTGCAAGGACTTTCTGACTTTTTATAATAAACAAGGAAAGTAAAAATTGTCTAGTGCTCCTGCAAGAATAAAAATAAATATTGATTTTTTGGAAACCAGTAGTCTGTTAAATTAGCTTCTGCAATCTGTGGAAATGCAGCTTTGTAACACCCAAGAGACTATTCTAATGAATCTAGCATTTAAACAGTAATGACCTCAAATATGAAAGTTTCAGCTCACTTGACTGAGTTTAGATAAAAGGCCATGCAACGTAATGAAATCATTTCAAGGAAACGAAGATAAAGGCAATACTTCCTTCACTTCTTAATTTTTTATCACAAAAGAGAACAGGTATATAGTCAACCCAAAAGCTACATTATTTACCAACAATCAATAAAGTTAACCTAAACCAGGACAAACATTGCAGTTAATACCTGGTGAATATTTTTGTTAAGGCTGGCTCTTTCTAACCTGTTCACACCGTTCTGTGATGAACGTCAAGATCAGAGCTGCCATGTTTACAGCTACTTTCTTCTAATACCTATTAGAGAATAATTAGGGAAAATAAACATACCTTAGTTTCTCTATTGTTGTCTTTTTACTTGTAAACAACCATCTCATGAAAGTCTTCCTTTTCAGATACATGATTGATCCAGCAAAGATAAGGCACAGGATGGTTATCAACACTCCTATGGTTAAACTCTTATTATCTGCAACAAAACACATTGAGTTGACTTCTATCAAGAGCCATCTTTATTGAAATGTGCTATGTGGATGGAGCAGGACATTGCTGCCCGGCCAAGTTTCTAACTGCAATGCAGGTGAAGTGAATAAACTATGACTTCAAGACTAATAAACTCTTATTTCTTCTAGCCTGATGCTTGAATTTTGGCCTGTTTTAAAGTTATTTAACATTGGGGAAAAATTGGCTAAAGTACAATGTTGTAGGTCCCTTCCAATGGAACTAGTCAAGTCTAGTCAGATATATGGGTCCGAACATGAACACCTACGTGTGCTCTGCACTTGTGTTCAGGTTCTGCTTAGATTGTCACCTGCAAGTGGGACCACAGGGCGCACGGGCTGTTGTCCTCACCCAGGCACCCAGACGGTGATGGCTGTGGTAGTGCCGACTGGCACTTCTTCATGGGGTGCCCGCTGTCAAGGGCAGGGCAGGAGGGAGAAGGGACAGAAATGCCTAGGCCAGGGTTTGGGTAAAGCGGAAACTTTTAAATATTCTATCCCTCAAACATAAGCAGTAACTCTAGCTCCTTTATAACCAGATTTTAAGGGTTTCATTGCACTTTAACACTGGGCAAACAGGCTGAAATCTGGACTAGTGTGGTCCAGCCCGGAGGGCTGTCAAGTTGAATCCGGAGGCAAGAGAGGAGCGGAAGGAATGCCTTCAGCAACGGTGCCGCGTGCTCTCGGAGGGACGCTCTGCTCAGCGAGCGGCTTCAGCCTTCTGTACTTGTTCCAATTTCCAGAGTGCTTTAAGCCGCTTTAAGTGCCTTGCTGGGACCTAAGTGAGGCACAACGGTGAGATGAACCCTGACTAGACGACTTGCAGCTGAAAGAAAGCCTTATTTTTAGGAAGAGGTAAGCAGCAGCTCTGATCGTTATGGATATGTGATATGATCATTGCCTGGAGGAAAGGATGTTGTGATTCTTTGGGACTGCTGACCTAAAAAATGCACACTCCCACAGCAGGAGAAACATCTTTAATCTTTGCCCTGGTAACCTATCGTCGCTGTCTCAGCCTTATCCTGATAGATTTTCAGCCAGCTGGTTCTCATCTACCGGCCTAAACTCACTCGGCTGCTGGTGAACAGAGTCAGCAACACTGACTGAACAAACTACACACGGGGCATGACGTGCTACGCTTTATACCTTACAGCACCGCAGAATAATAAATTCCCCACCACCTCTAAAAGATTCATAAAATTAATGAGCTAAGATTATGCAATTTAAATTAATTAAACATTTCTACCTAACAATTAAATATTTAAGGCTTCTTTGCAAGAAAAATACAGTGTCAAAGATGTAGGTTTGTTCAAAGTCAGCTGGGTAAAATCAGTTACTAAGTACTAATGAGACCATGTGCCTTGTTTGACTAAGATGAAAGTATTTTATTGAGCTAATCCTTCTGTAATTTGATTTAGAGATGTGCAAACTACTCAGATCATAACCCGAACCACCCCATCAAGTATTCATATTTAAATCCAAGTGTCAGCGATAGAAAATTAGGTCCTCTAGCACTTTCTGTATTTGTTTAGTCCCAGTATTACTGAATGTAGAAATGTCTTTAGAGAAAAATGGTGAACCTATCATAATTAAACTATTGTTAAATCAATTTTCTGTTACATTGAAGTGTTGGCTTCCAAAACACAAAATGCAAGAATTATGAAAGGTGCCCTATATTTGTCTTCTCCAGTTAGCATTGTCTATGCAGCACATTATTATGATATATTTTGTAGCTCCCTACGTACTCAGCTTTCAGGTAAGCTGAAAAAGGCCTATAATACTTTAGAGCAAATCTTAAAAGAAAACATTTAACACACAAGTAATCACACTGGTTCAGTGCCTGAGCACATCTTACCGACTGGTAGGTATTTAAAAAAAAGATCTTTCAACAGTGAAATCATAATGTGAAGCTTTGTCATGGAAATGACCGTGATGTCATAAATCGAGTATTACAATTCACTGCAGGATCTTGCACGTAGAGAATACAATCCACTTTTTGGTTCTGAATAGTAATATTCATATGAAAACATGCAGATCATTTTCCAGCAAGTTTTATTTTATATATGTATATGTGAGTAGACTGCTTGTTCTGTCACTTAGACATAAATCAGAAACGTGTCTGTGGAAGCCACTAAAGTTACAGTACTCTGGGGAAAAACTGGCATGTGATGATTATCAAATCCTATAAAAGTTCACAATGTGTAGAAATAATTCCTTCTGAGGTTGGCCAAAGGTGAAGTAAGATACTATAGCTAATGTTCTGCAGACTGAATGAGGGGAAATTGGAATACAAGTTACAGAAAATGCACGTCTCCTACTACTATCATATGTGAAGGCAACTTCTGGTAAATGTTTGGAAGCTATCTATGGGATGTAGTTTTAATCTGATACGGTCAGAAATCTGGTTTTCCACAACAGAAAAGATCCTTCTTAGAAGCACAATATAAAATATATTTTTGATTATGCCATAATTTTGGATTTAAAATCACTGCAATATCCACTCTTCATTAGGCACACAACTACAGCAGCAAGTTATGTGTACAATAAGGTAGTTCTGTCCCGATGCACTCAGTGGAGAACGCTGGAGCTTGGCATATCTCAAGGTGAATCCAAGAGTACTGCAATGTTCATCTACCATGGCAACAGGATTAGCTCAAGTGTGGGAGTTAGCTCCTCATCCTCAGCTTAAATCAATACCATTTCCTACTTATTGCACTGAGCTACTAAACTTGACTGTGTCTCTTGAAAAAAAAAAAGAAAGGCAAAGAAAAGAACCCACCAGGTTCACTGTGCTTTTAGTTATGCAAGAAAATTGATGCACTCACCTGCCCTTGGTTTCGCTTCATGAAATTTTCAAGTTGGTGCCAACGCGTTTGGGTTAAGCTATTTGATTTACTGATTTATTTCCCAACCTTGCAAGCTCATTGCTTACAAGACAACACTTTGTATTTCCACTCTTTATCATGGAAACAACAAGCAAAGCATGAATTACTACTGACCTGCTTGCCTAATTGGTCCGCTGTCCATGCTGCCACCAAAGCCTGGCTTGTCGCAGTACGGAGGGGCCCAGTCAGCCTCGCAGTGACAGTTCTTTTTATTGTTGCAGACCTGCAAAACAAGACAAATGACTTGACTTAACATGAAAAGGATTACCTTACAGATCTGCGAGCAGCACTGGCTGATAAGGCCTCCTAATCAGATAGTGACACATCTGAAAGAAATAAAACCTATAAAAGAAAAGAGATGTGCAGGTACCTGCCTATTGGCACGACTAAGAGGGCACAGAGCAACTCGGCGTGCAAGATGTCATGGAGTAACAGGGATCCTAAAAAGCATTCTTTATTTGGCAGGTGAATCGTTTGAGTTGCACCAGCTGACAACTTCCATAATACAAGGATAAACACACACCTCTTAAGTCTTACTCTCTCTTTGCCTCCAGCAGCAACGTTATCTGCTTTCTAACTTTTGTTCCTCCTGCCTTCACAGAAACAAGAGTCTCTCTACACTGTTAACGCTGGAAAGCTTTGTCAGCCCACTTGAATGCTCCTCTCCATCAAGGGCTTGCACTAGCCTGCATACTGATTTTACCACTGCTCTCAGATGAACCAGTTGCTGGAAGAACGTGTGAAGCTGGAATCAGGGCTGAGGAAACCCTCCCTTCGATATCACACCTGCACTGTCTATAAAGATACAGTCCTCAGTGTTCAGGTGGTTTTCATCTGAGTTAAGGCACAACTAGCAAGACCTGCTTTAGCAAATGCTCCCTGCAGAACAAGAGAGCTCCAAGGGACCGGAGACCATCATTAACTCAGCTTATCCCTGCTGCACAGAGCAGAAGGAGCCGGTAGAATCATGGCTTTTTCCTCAGGAGGTCCCACAGTCCCAAAAACCCATCAAAAGAAGGGCTGCTTTTTATTTCCCTTTGCTACCAGCCAAGTAGTGGCTTTGTTAGTAATATAGAGGCTAAAGCTCCACGCTGTATCAACAGAATACACGAACCAAACGGGCCCAAAATGTTCTTGCACAGGACAAAGATGGCACAGTCACACGTAGATGCTCAAATTGATTTTTAAATAAAGTTTGTGGGCTTAGGGCTAGTTGCCAATATGGTTCTAAATTCTGTGCTAACACTGATCATCACTGATCTACTACCACCACGGAGAAACTACACAATCGATTAATAAATGGGTATCTAATCTAAGACACTTGGTAGTTCACAAGCATCTGCAAATAGGCATTTCGCTGGCAAGGTCAGCTGGCAGGCTTTCAGAAGGACTGTACTGGCTGTGTCCGCAGAGTATTAAAATATCATTCACATAGCTTTGACTGGCTATGGTCATGTAAAATGCCAAAAAAAAAAAAAACCCAAAAAAACAACCAACTTTTCAAAGACAGCAAGATAATTAAAAATGTCATTTGTTAAGCATTGGGTTTTTTACATTAAAGTGCTACAGGAGTTCCCATCTACAATTCTACAAGGTAATTTTTTGCTATTCAGGAGTCGCCAGAGGTTCTCCATCGCACAGACTTAAAGATGCTCGTGTAAGCTGATGCTCATTCCAGCACAATGATAACATGCAGCACTCTCCACACCGCCCAGTTTTTCAAATATGGGATGATAAAATAAGTTAAATATCAAATTGAAATCCCTTCTCAGGAGATGACAGAGAATTTCCTATGGCTCTTCCAATGTGGTTGCCACAGCTTTTCACAGAAACAAACAGATCATTAGCAAATCAAAGTTAATAAGGCATAGCTTGACATAATTATAATTTTCATAATATAAACTAGGTTTCAAAACACTTTGATATTATTAACTCATATCATCAATTTTTTTCATCCTGCACCACTTTCATACCATGAAACTCATCAATATGGTTTTTGCTTTATTTTAATACTTTTAGAAATGTTATTCTATTTGAATCTCAATTCAAATGCATATTTTAACTTTTCTGTATTCACATAGAAACTATATTTTTTCTAAATGTTAATGGGAATTCTTCGTGAAGGAAAGTTAGACTTAAAATTGCTTTGGAGATGACAAAATTCCTTTCTATCACAGACTGTTAATTAAGAACAAGATAATTGTTACCTGATAAATATTTCTTTGTTAAAGAAAAATAATTTCATTTCTTGCAGTTCATATAAGGGACACTGAAAATGGAAATGCATAATAAAAAGTATTGCAGTGACTTTGATATATTACAAACAATCACAGATCCCAAATATTACGTAAAACAGTTTCTTGTCCACTGTTTACTGACAGACTGTAAAAAAAGTGTTCCTATAATGCTTACTCCACGTCCATGGCATTTTGTGGCACATTTATGTACACCAAAAACACTCGTATTCTGGCACCGGCGATTAAGGCAAATCTGCAAAATAAGAGGAAAGGAGTTTTAACAGGGACAGAACTGCTGGTGCTCACAAGGAGTTATGTCCCTCTCTGTACACCTGGTCACCCATCAGTGGTTCTTTTAGCAGTTAAAGATTTCCCAACACACATGCTGCATTGGCAACGTTACACTGACAAAAAGATAAGGACAAGAAGAATTACGTGTGGTCTTCTTTTTATGCCTTTGTAAGTCTCTTAGGTCCAAATCTGTGGAAGTTGAACCCTGCTCTTGATCGGCATCCTGGCCAATAGTGAATTTCAGACATAGTTCATATTTGGTTGATATGCTGAGCTCGTGTAAATAAACACTCACAGTTTCACTGAAGTGGAACTAGTGGTGAGCCACTTGGGGTTTGGGGTTTCTTTAAAAGCCAATTTAAAACCCAGTAATTTGCATCTTTTCAGGACTAGGAATGCTTTGAGCAGGATTCTTTCATGAACCTGATCTGGCTGCACTCATGTCTTCGCAGCAGCAGATGATTCCTCAAGGAAAGGTTCAGGTCCCCTCGTGGTGTAAATTCACATAGTTCAGTTTATATCGATAGCACAATGCTTATTCGTGCTAGTGCAGAACCTGGACCCAGGACAGCCTTAATATCTGGCTGAGGTCATTGGTATATATGGGCTCATCATTGTTCTTCAGCAAAACTGAGGTCTTTCTAAGAGTTTTCCCAAGCTAAACCATTTTTTTTTTTTTTTGGTGTCAAATATAAACCAACCATATTTAAAGTGTAATAATAATCTTATAGGAAACGGACGTAAAGAAAGTAATAAAATTCAAATTTTTTTGTTTTCTAGTCATTATGGGTAAAGTTTACTCTGCCAATATAGCTGAAAATTGAGGTAAAGCAAGATTAGTACCATCTAATAATACCATCAAACAATCAAATGACCGATTAGGATGTCAGCAATGAGAAGTTATCCTAGTCAAAACTGAAAAAAAGAAGAAATTAAGACTGGAGTAACTGTTACTATGCTATGTTGACCAAAAAAAAAATATAAAGAGAAACAAAATCACTGCACAATTTTGCTCATGTTTAACTGCAGTTCAGTTCAGTAGTACTAAAAGTCAGTCACAATAATTAGCATTAAGCAGGGAATAGTGTTGAAGGAGACGACAGGGATGCTTAATCAGGGCACTTATCCCCTGGGGAGAGGGAAAAATGGAAAGGAAATTAGAGTGAATTGGCATCAACATGCACGCATGTAGAGAATATGGTCTGATTACAGCAGTATTCACAATTCAAATATTCATGGTGCAGTAGCTCACAGAATTTTGATCACATTAAAATGGCTGCATTTCAAATTGTGTATCTTCAGCTTAGAAAGCTCAAGAATATTTAAATTCATATTCTTAATCCATAATACAAATGCACTAATGTCCTCAAAGTAAAACATACAATTTCGTAAGTATTAGCCTGTGTATTCTATAGTGTGCATGTGTATGATTAGATAGATTAGAAAGATCAAATACTCATTAGTAAAACATAATGGGGTGCTTTCCCAGCGTTGAATTTTCTTTGAAAAGACAGTTTATAACAGATTGACTTAGAAACATTGTAAGGGTTGTTTTCCTGTAACAGAACTGTAGTTTCACTAGGGACAGATTCTAAACCGGTTCCCAATGCAGTGTGATAATCCAACATAACTCAAAAGCATTCAGAAATTCAGAGGCTTATTTGAATTTACCACAAATTATCAAAGCACTTTTTTTTTTTTTTTTTCCTCTTTGCAAGTAATCCACTGAGGTTATCGAAGCCTTCTTCATTTCAATAGTTCTTGGACTCCTTTCCATTGCTCCCTCCCCCCCGTAAACTCATGGCTGTCTCCCACCTTTCTCTGTTCCTTTTCTCATAAAAGAAAACCTAAGAATGAGACAGACATATGACATTTGGACTACATTCACATTGGAGAATTCACAAAGTTTGCAAAATATGATTGCCAAAAATCAGTTTTGGTGGCTGAACATCAATGGGTTTAGATTTTTCTAATAGTGCATACAGACATAGTTTTTCCTCCAAGAAAAAAAAAAAAAAAAAAAAGAGGAGGGAGCCATAATCAGCAGATGTAATAAAATTTGAAACCTAAAGAGAAGTTAACGACAATCTTGCAGTGCCATAGACACTGGGAAAGTGAATACATTGAACTCCTCAGAGATTCATTAACAAGCCTGTAATGTATTTTGCTGTACTTATTTTGCAGAAAATCTCTAACCTACATGGACAGATACTTTGGGCTGTCCTTAAAAAATCAGTTATAAACTTCAGCAACTTGCATTGCATCTGCAAAACTGTAATCCAGAATAATGGCCAAAAGGAGAAGGGAGTAAAAACTAACTTGATGTGAGCATGAGAATCAATTCTTTTGAGGGGGGAAAAAAATAATTAAAAAAAAATAATCCCAAAGCAAAACCCAGTCAGTTTAGTACAAAACACTTTGTGACGGGAGGGTAATGATATTCCTCTTGTTTGGGAGTATTTCAGAACCTTACTTTTCCATCTTCACACTTGGTTCCCGACAGCACAAGACCAGGATCGGGCATATCATCACCCAAATACACATGGGTACCACGACACAGAATCTTGCCACCTTCCTGAAGTGGGATATTAGTTTCTATGGAAACAGCATTGGTACCAATTACTGGTCGATTTGCTCCTCCTTGACACTGAATTTTTCCACATTTAGCATCTCTGAAGGAAATAAACAAACCCAAAGATTAGTTAAATTATTTTAAATGTTATAAGCCCTCTCCCACCACCATGCATCCGCTCCTGTGTTTGTAGGGAGAGACCCTACCTGGGTTCACATTTAGCAAAGGAGCTCTTGGAGTCTTTGCCACAGTTGCCGTAAGGATCACCTGCTGAATTGACTCTCTCAAAGCAGATCCCAGGAGCAGGTTTCGCACCTGAAACAAAACCTAATCAGAACTTTCATCTCATACAAGGTGTTTTTAATAATTTTCTTTGAGCTCCGCCGATGCTTTAGGGGAAGGTACGATGTGATCTGCATATTGATGAAGCACAACAAAACAGTCGTCAGGATCAGCATGCTAATTGAAGAGCCTGAATGTGCGGGTTTTCCACTGTTATTTGTCTCTCTTGGCAATGCTGAGCAACAGACAATGCAGAACTCATTCTCTTTCAGAATTTTTCTAGATGATATCCCTCTCGTGAATCCTCCTAGGACACAAAAAACCTTTAGGAAATGCCAAATCTAGTTTGGTGAAGAAAGACAAAGGCCAGCTGGTAAGTTAACTCCCTTCTTTTTACAGGAGTCCACGTGATTTTTGCGAGAGCCCAAGAGCTGAAGCCAAAGAAAATACTTTTCAAGAAAGGCCTTTTTAAGTGCAATTCAGAACAACAAGAAACCACAAAAAAACCCCAGTTGCAAACTAGAGTGCTATGTAACTGTAAACACACAAGCACATGACATGGCAAAGAGAATACACTGCTGTTAGCTCAAGCTAATGTACTGGGGAGAGGAAGAGAACCCATCCCCACCTTCATCCTCAGTAAATTCACTCCTGAGAGGAAAGACTGACATGAAAGAAGGGTCATTTCTACCATGCTGGTAGAAGTAGGATTCTGGGAAGACAGGCAGCATCTGGTTCTTATCTACCATAGCCTTTCATGATGGAGACATATCCTAACAGCAAAGGAACTTCCCTGATGGGAGTAGTACTGGAAATGTTTGTGCTGACAGATTACTCATCCCTATGTTTTAGAAGTTAAAAGGTACTATTAGAACATCTATTCTAATGTCTTATGCAGACAATCTCCTGTCCACTTTTTCCCCAGATTATGACCAAGTATTGAATATCTTCTAGGGGAAGATACATGTGCTCATCTGAAATGTCTAAGAGGTGGAGGATATACTTCCCTGGTTTGACTGTTGCAATGACTAATTAGTCCATGTATGAGAATTTAATCCTTTGTTCTACTGTGAAGCGTGGCTTTTATTTTCAGCCATTAATTGCTGCTCTTTGTAAGATTAAGAGGTCCTTTGCTAGGGCCCTTTACTACCCCATATTTTCTTTCCATGAAGATAATTAATAGCACAATCAAGTCATTGCCAACATTTCAACTACTCCGATAGACAGCCTTGCTTTGAGGAGATGAGGTCCTACGGAGATACACTGGCTAAAACTCTTAACAGATATCTGTTAGATACATTTTTGTACTTTTGATAGATCAGCCAAACTAAAACAAAAAGAACTGGCAACAAATGATGTAATAGCCTAAATGCTGAGAATATACCATTTCTATAGCGTTCCCTGATCTTTAACAGAGATAGAATATCTGAGTTAACCTTACATTTTTTTCAAATGTTTTGAGCCACTTCCAAGTGTGTATGCCTCTAACTGTGGGTAAAACACATCATTTATTTGAACCGTCCTGAAGATTTCATTTGAAAGCCTTCAAAGAGGAAGGAGGGTTAAAAAAAAAAAAAAAAAAAAAAAAAAGGGGGGGTCACATTCCTGGAGAAGAAAATACAAGTATGATTGTAAAACTTCCAGTGACTGTGAATCTTTTCATTAATAACTCAAAGATTAAAGCCTCAATTAATTATCTGCATTTCACAGTAGGAAGCTTGACTAATACTATATACAGCAATCTAATGCTATTAAGGACAAAATGTTAAAACTTGGAGAGGTTTAAGATGGCACCCTTTTTTCCTTCTACCATTTTTACATACTGAAACTGGAAAACTCAGAAAGAAAGGCACAGAAGGAACAGAATATAAGCTGCTGGTTCCCTGGAGAGCAGGACAAGAGCTTGAAATTCTTTGGAAGATTATGATCAAGCTTGCTGAGTTCAGAATATTTCTCAAATCTGGAACTATTAAAAGGGACTCACACAGGATTCTTTCACTTCTTTTCATTAAGCCACAAGCAATAATCAAAAAATCAACAAAAGCATTCAGACAAGGCACTGTGCAAAAAGCAATAGTAAAATTTCCATTTTCAGCATGTAGATTCCTCCTCGTCTTTCCAGGGCAGGCACATTAACTATTCAGCTTGATACAAACATTAACATGTGCATATACTTTGCCAGCTTTAGAAGGGAAGGAAAAAAAACCACACTGAAAGCAAGAGGCCAAGTAAAACTGCTTTTTCCTCCCACATCTGCAAAGACCAACATGCTCAGATCTACCTTGCCAAAGGAACAAGCCCCCCACCCATCTACCGTGATCATATGCGATTGCTATGGGTCTCATCTTTTCTTGGCCAGGAGCCTTGTGCCCCGGCTAGTTCAGCCAACGGCATATCATTGCAATGATGGGAAGCTTCCTTGGAGATGTGTCAGCAGCAGCCCAGACCTCAGCCACGCTTTCCCCAGCGTGGTATGTGGCTCCAAAAGCCGCCAAAAGCAAAACGAATGCTCATGTCTTGTGCTTTGGCTGTATGTGACCTAACAAAGACTTATTAAAAAAATGGTGTTAAAAAAGAGAAAGGGCTCACTGAAATACTACGAGAGTTTAAGGTATTTATACACCTGGTGAAACTTTTTTTGTTTGGTTGCTTTTTTTGAATGTAGAAGCCAAGTGTGCTATGCATGATGGAAAGCAGCCTGCAGGAAGAAGAACACATCTGCGGCATCCTTGCAGGGCTCAGACAGTGAGATTTAACTCCAACCAGTAATACTTGACAAGAAAAAAGATCTTGTGGAGTACAAAAAAATGCTCCCCTGCCAGGCTCAGAGCAGTCTGTGTATGAAAACACCTGGTACCCAATGATCATCTGTGGCTTGGAAACTAAAATCTAGCTTCAATTTCTGTCTTTGGTATCAAACCAAAACACGTTGTTGCTTCGGATTCAGATGGCTGTTCCCCCTCCTGACTGGTTTCTCACAATATTTGGACTTTTTTATAGATGAAAACATATTAGAGTGTAAGAAGCTGAACAGATGGAGCTACCAAGTTAAAAGAAGGTTTCCAGAGGATGCTTAAGGAAGAGAATTGTAATGCTGTGTTTCGGGAGAAAACCCATTTATCATGATTGCACCACATAAACTGAAGTAGAAACTCCTGTCTTTCTCTATTTTGCTACCTCTACAAGCAAAGACAAAATGATTTGTGAAAGATTTCCAGTGGTTATTAAGTGCTTTGAGCTGGATGAGCAGCATTTATTTCACTTTTCTATTGATAATTATAGTAACATGACCCTGTAATTAAGGTTCTGTCAGCCTTTCCACGCCAAGCCTTATTGACGGGATTAAATCAAATGTTTGAAACTGCAGAAGGTCAAAGCTCACCACTGCACTTGTCAGCCTGGAGACTTTTTTTTCTTCAAATGTGTATATTGATGAGCCAACTTCTATCCCTATGCAACTGCAAAAAAAAGGAGAAGTTCTATGCTTTTGGAAGCGGTGCAGAAATGCTGTGTCATTTCAGATCAGTGCAAGACCTGCTGCAATGAGAAAATACCGTCACGGTCTCTGAAAGCGAAGACAGCAATTTCTGACCATGGTGCTGATTCCAAGAGCAGAGAAACACCCGCTCTCAGGCTGACAGTTCAATTCAGCTCCCAACATTGTCTCAAGATTTATTAAAAAAAAATAAAAAAAAATACAGTGTTTATGGGTGTGGAGGGAAAAAAACCCCAACAAACCAACCTGATTAAAAGACTGGAGTTCTGTTGCTCAGAGTATACCAACAGGCACCGTGAACAACTGTATAAACAAATATAAGCATAAAAATACAGTTCTCTGTCATGTGATTTGCACCTGGATTTTATATCTCATTAAGTTTGTTGTACGGCACTGATGATGCAAAGCAAACTTTCCACAAGCTCCCCTTGGCCTCTCCATCTTGGTCATCCCTGTTGTTAAGTCTGTGCAAGAGCAAGATGGGGTTGAGCTGTTATTTTTTGCGTTTAAGGAGTATGCTAGCTCTCACTTGCTTGGGAAATATGGCTTAATGCCTTTCACATCTCCAAAAAAAAAAAATGGCCCATCCATAAATCTCTGGTGATCAAAATAGTTTGATTTTACTGGATTCAAAGCTTTCCAGTGTTTGGATAAGTTAGTAGTTTTGCAGCTAACTAAGATGGGAAACCCATCTATTTTGCCTAGAGGGTTGTACCTGGAAAAAACTGCAAAGCTCTTATAACACTGACAGGCCTTTGTAACAAATATTGACATTAAAATCAAGATAGTTCCTGCCTACACAAATGGCCATGTCTATGCAACAAATTTAAGTGTGCTCTAATTATTAAGCCAATGCCTGCCATTGGCTCCCCCAAATCATTGCTTTTTTTCCTCTTGGGGAAAAGTAGGGAAAACACACTGACAAACATCTCTTTTCCTTCCCTAAAGAATCATTTTCTTGTCAATGTAGAAAAAAGCCGTGAGTCTAAAGCTGAGAATCTTCTATTCCTTGGTAATCAATAATTTCTCTCTCTCAAATAGCTTTATCTGTGTATCTAGTTGCTCGCAGAAAATGCCAGTGGAGTGCCAGACATTACACAAACGCATCACTAGTGATGTATCTTTCAGTCACACTACTATCAATAGGCCAGATCAGAGCAATTTGATATTTTTGAATATGAAAGAAAAAAAGGTCACAAGCAATTCATGCATATTGCTTGTTAAAGAGAAAAATGATAGGAATTAAGGTGAGGGAGAGAGTAGAGACATTTGTGTGTTCTGCGAATGAACTTGGTCTTTAAGAGGAATTTATGGCTGTTTTCAGAGACTGTCCCCAGGTGCTCCTCCCCTCTTTCACTCCGAGCTCTCCATGCTATTGCAGATAGGGAACAGCAAAAAGCATTCCTCCATTTGATTTGAGTGTATCTGTTGAAAGTAACTAAAAAACGCAAGGAAATACAAGTACTTCTTTCTGGAAACAGATTCCTGTTGCTCAGCCTAATGTAAACAAGCTCTGACAGTGCCCATCATTTTTCTCTAACTAGATCTAAAAATATTAAGAATGACGTTTATCATTGGGCTACTGGACATCTGTAAGCCGATGAATAAAGAAAGATATACAAAAGAAGACAGTGATAAGGAATTAAATGTACTGAATATTATTTTAAGAATAGTTATTGTATTTTGTTCTGCATGGCTCTCTCCTGCTGGGAAGGAGAAGAAAGGAATTACTGCAAATAAACTATGATCTGTTTTCTCTTTATGGTATGGATTTTTTTAAAAAAACCCACACAACTACTCCTTCACTCCACTCCAACACACACAATAGTTTAAAACAATTTTAATCAATTATAACAATCTGGTAAAAGGTTCACACGTATCTTATTGATACGAAGTCCAGAGACAACATCTGAGAATGTCAAGTCTCTCGGCTGCAAGCAAGGCTGGAAGGAAATTTTGAAAACCTGTCCCATGATATTTTTCCTGCTGCGTGGCCCACCTAGCCCCCTTCCCATTCCAGCCCATTCATCTGCCAGCTCATACTCCAACCAGATGTGATCAAGTGGTGGATGTTCACATCCCTAGTCTTTAAATCCAGAACACAGGCCTTGGTTTTTGCTTGAACCCTATCTGCTAAACTGCTCGAAGGTTTACTTTACTGGCATTATTTCTAATTTATACTTCCAAAAAATGTGATCAGAATCAAGCCTTTCAGTTCAGGTTTGGTAACGTCCCGTTCTCCCTTTCAAAATCTTTATCCTTGGGTATTCCCAAGACAAATAAGAGTATTCCAGTTAAAGTCTGTTTGAGCTTTGCTCTTAACAAAGTCATCTTTCTCATAAGCAGACCCCCATAGCCTTGACCACTGGAGACTCTGTGCACAGCAGAAGGAAGACAAGACAGAATTAGGGGAGCCTGGGGGGGTTTGGAGGACGTGCGGTGTTAGGAAACAGACCTGGCAAGGGAACTGCAGCAATTCAGCTCTCTGACCTTTAGCTGAATTTTTCTCAGCGACTGAAATTATTAACAGTCCGACCGAGTAACTTTCCATGGCATGGGAAACTGGTTCATAAGGAGATTTTGCTTTATACAAGAGAGAATGTTTCTGTATCCAGGGGATTAAAAATCCCAGTATGACTAAGACTGGAGGCTATAATTGTACATGCCTATATGAGCTCATATTAACTCTACGACGTGAGTGGGATTCGGAGCAGCGCATCAGGTGCATGGTTTCTTCCATGTGGGGAGTTTAATTCTGAACTGGAACTCATCTACCATGTTCTTATACCTGCATGACCAAGCTAACCTGCTATCTGCAGCAGTGGCATCATTTCTTGAGATACTTTAATGGTCTTTAAAACAAAAATTGTGAATGGTCCAAGTCCCTGTGAAGATACCAGATAAATCCTTCAAACAGATAAATCCTTCAATAGACTTCTGATGAGGGTTTTGACCAAGGGAAACATCTGCGTGTCATTACATCGATACACAAGTTTTGAAAGAGTTGAAGGCAGAGAGATACTGAATTGAAAGAGGCTAAGAGAGCTGAAAAAGTTAGTTTAAAAGAAATAATTAAATCTACCTTGAAACAATGCTTCTCTTCAGGAGAGGTAAAAGTGATTTTCCCATTTGAGAGGGAGGGTAAGTGAGATGCTGAAGGAAACATGACTTGTCCCCCGCAATGCAGGAGGCAATAGCAAAATGCTGAGTTAGTACTTGTATTTCAGTGGAAGGGCTGCAGGTGAACAGAAAGGTGAACGGCTTTCCTGGGACATCATCTGTTTTGGATAACCCAAGAACTCATGCTGCTAGTTTTTTGCAAAAAGTAGGTAAATTCCCATGGGAGAATAAAATCTCTTTCTGCTTGATTGTGTCCTGTGCTAAGAGGACTGTCAGGAGGTTGGCTTACAGCGTAACACCAATTAATAAAATATACACAATGACACAGGAATCTTATGATAATGTGAAATACTGAACTCTGTTTGGGGATGTAGACAGACATATATGTTTTGCAGATGAGCAATTTAGAGCACAGAAGGACGGCTACACACCGGTCTGAAAAATGATGCGATTTCAGCCTGTCAAGAGCATTCAGCACTTTGTAAGATGACATAGGGCCACATCAAAGGCAGTATTAAATGATTTGTCTAAGTTCTCCTAGCCATTTGCAGCAGTGCTGCAGAATGAACCTAGTTACTGTTGCTCTCTACCTCCTGCTGCAAGAAATGAACACGACTGCAAATCAAGGATAAAATGAATCACAAAATGATTCCATCATTATTCAGTTCTCCGTTTCCTAAAAGAATAGATACAGATTGGTACTGCATAAAATTCCTCCAAATTCATCTATAATCACAAACTTTTTTTTGCCAAGTCAATCTCCTGGTTCGCAAACTCACCTGGGCCCCAGAGGGTGATACACTGCTGCTCGTGGGTCTGGCATATGCCGTTGTAGCAATAGCCGTCTACCCTGTGGCACGCGTGCCCGTCGTGCAGGTACACGTTGGCTGGGCAGTGAGGGCTGGCTCCTGTGCAAAACTCTGGCAGATCACAGGAATTACTTGATTCTCTGCAAGAAATCCCCGCTGGTTTTAACTGCAAAACAAACAAAACCCCTTAGCTGCTGTAATTCCAATCAATAAGAGTTATGCAGCGGTATAACCCATGCAGCGCACGAACAGCTTTTTCCACTGGCTCAGCACCAACTGACCGCAGAGGACACTATAAGGATTACGCAGCTCTTTAAATACATTTATTTGACACATGTTGTGAAGAGTTTGGCAGGAAGGAGGGCCAAACTGAAGCTGCAGCTGCAAACATGGCTCACGTGGCTCAGGTCAGAAGGTAAACCCAGCCTTTTGTTTGTTTTCAAATACGAACCAAAGTTTTCCGCGTGCCTCCAGCAATCACGCCGAAACACATGGGCACAGAAACACCTTGGGCCGTACTGCAGAGGATCGTCTTTAGCACTGACCAAACATCAGACCAGAAACCTTTTCATCCATACGGCTGTGACAGCACTGCAGTGACCAGGGCAGCCAGCTGATGATGTAATGTTATGTTATGTGGTATGTTATGGCTCACGAAGCCACCGGCCCACCTCGCTCTGGATTCAGCTGCCTGACAGTTTCCTGGGATGGAGGTGCATTTCCTCATGGAAATGTCGCTCTGTTATGGGCAGCAAGATCTTCTTCAGCTTAATTATACAAGTAGTCCATGTAACTCGTCCTGTCCTGTCCTGATTTCCCCGGATAACTACGGTTTTTCAGAGCTGAAGGCAACCAGTAGGCAACGGTGGAATGTGCCAATCCGAACATTCGCTTATCAAGAACCACAAAAGATGGGTGTGCTCTGGGAGCAGCGCTGAATTTTAACTGCATCACCACAGTGCCTTTCGTAAAAAGCAAAAAGACATGGAGATTGATTTCGCTAAAAAGGATTTGCTAGCTGTTTTGATAGCTTGCTGCTACTGAGCTTTTAGGCAGATGGTTGCCACAGACACAACGGAAAGTTGCTGAATGCTTTATTAGCCCATATGCAAGACATGGTCTGAGAATTCAAAAAGGTCAATGCCTGCAGCAAGCTGGCTTTTCACAGTACGTTAGGAGTCCACAAGAGCTGATGATCTGCCATTAAAAATAAATATGCTGTTGACAGAATTAATATTTTAAGAGTCTTCCCATAAAAAGAGGGTCCAGCATTTAATGACTGCTTGCCAGAGCACAACATCCATATGAGCATGAAAGAAATCAAAGCCTACAAAAGTTCATGAAAAAGAAGAGGTTTTGCGTGAGCAAATGAAGTGGCTACAAATAGCACAGACACTATTAAAAAAGTCTGTTGGTCTCTCCTTCAATAACTGTTACGGTTTGAGAATTTTCTGAATTGCTTACATGAAATGCAAGTGTCTTAATGCTTAACGATACCAATTTGCTTGTTCTCCATCCTTGCTTACTGCTCTGAAGCTTGTGGAATTCTGCCCACCCCAGACAGATAAGAAACGTTTCTGTCGGTTCACCTGGCAGTCTTCGCAGCAAAGTCCATGCGCGCACACTGCTCCTGGTTTCAAAGTACAGGTAGTCGCATTACAGCACCGGTTTGTACATTCCTAGATGGAGGACAAATTTAGAGCAGACAACTTTCGTCACAATAAGCTGTAAATCAAGAGGCTGCTGATAGCTCTGCCAAGAAAAGCTAGGCGTGAAATAATGAATTATGCATGAAATTCTACAATTTGATCCAAACAGTCTTGTCTGTCCTTAGATTCAACAAGCACAGTAATTGTAGTAAACCCAGAGAAGCCATTGAGGAAGGCTGGTTTATTCTAGCTATGGATCTAATCCCAAATATCACAAACAACTCAAGGATGCTGATACCAATCCTGACACAGTAGTACGATGGTTTATTTCCACAAAAATCAGTGGAATGATTCTATTGCCTCCACTGAGGATCCAGGCCCTGTGTTGCAGTTACTGAGCATCACGACTACAGCTCTCTATTTTGTGATAGGTGCTCACCAGCCTTCTGTATTACATGGAGACCAGTGGCTGCCGCAGAGAAAGATGATGACACCATTCCATGTAATCTCTTATCAGGCTATGCCAGTAATAGAGATGAAATGAGTATGAATTGCATTCTCACTAACTGATACATCCCAATTTCACACTTACGGATTAGATGGTGGCATGTGTGGGTTTTTGCAAACTTTATTGTCAGTAGAATGAGCTACTAAGAAGTTTCAGAAAATAATGAATTTGTTTTTCCAAGATTATGCTCACAAGCTGCAAGTTACATCAGCTGTGCTGGAATCTCAGCTCTCCAGCAAAAATAGCAGCAGATAAAATTGCTCTTCAGCTGTGTTAAGTCAGTTTGACTTAACATGGGATCACTAACAATATAGGGAACGCAGGAAAAATAAGCGGGTTAGAATGATGTTCACAGCCTCTTGTTACTTTTTTGGCTTTTGTAAAACTTTCCAACTGGAAGACAGGGCTACCACTGCACTCACAAATAAAGAGCAAAATGATTCTCAGCATTTCACTGTTTTCTTAGATAATATCTGCCTGAATATACAAAGCTAACTGTGCTACTCTGAAGCAGTGGAACAACTTCCTGCACCTATTTTTGATCATGCCGGAAGGCAGCAGGCTACGCAAATATTTCTGTGCAGCTGCTGTATTTAAGAAGTAACGTTCCTCTGCACAGAAGCCCATTTTATAAACTCACCTCAATAGCAACCTGAGAAAAGCAGAGTGGAGGAAAGCAATGCCAGTCTAATTAAGGTACTTCTGAAACAGTCGGCTCCTATCCCCCATCACCTAGCCCTACACCAGCCCGCCATGGAAAGCAATCGGCATGCCACAGACAGATTGGGATAAAGATACAGCTCTTTGAATGATGTTACTGCAGCCTTCGAAATTTCCAATTCCTCACTCACTTATTACTCGTTGTAGGGAATGAGCTTAGTAAATAGTTTCTGTGCCTGGGCTATTAAATTGTCAGGAATGGTTTTAACATAAACAGGCAAGCAAACAGAAAAGGCTCACGAGGCTTTTGGAGGCTGGAGGCTGCCACTCAAAACTACTGCTGTGTTGTAGTTTATTATAATTAGTTATTAGTAGTAACAACAGCAATGATGGGAGTTGGGTTTCTTGGCGTAGGTCTCCTGGGCTCATCAGGGAGTATCTCAGACTAATGCAACAGCAATTCTAGCATCACCTACACAGTGTCGGACACCGTAGACAGGACATCTTGCTTTCCCCCCCCTTCTTTTCTATGAATACAAGACAGACCACACTAGGTCAGCCTAGAATCCTTCTAGCCTTGTCTCCCCCGGACAGCAGCCAGCAGCAGATGCTTAAGGACAAGAATGTGAACACACATACACGACACCTTCCTAGTCTCCTGGCTTTCCGTTGGCTCCACGGGCATTTTTAGTACCTGTAACATTCCACGGAAAGGACCTCGCAAGTAATTGACACTGTTTGGGGAGCAGCTCCTTCTGCTTGCTTGAAACCTGCCATTTCCTAATTTCATTGGTGCAGTTCTTGTCAGGGGCAATCGCTCCCTACTCACTCTTTCCATTTCACTCACAATTTTATCAGCTTCTGTCACGTTTTCCTTAATTTTCTTCTTTTCCAGCCAGAGCCCCTCCAAAACTTTGAACCACTTTATTGCTTTTCTTTCAACCTTTTCCATTCTGCTTTATCCTTCCTGAGATCAGGGAGGGGTAGGAAAAACTGCCCATGCAGTTTCAGATGCAGGACGCTGCAGATTTATAGAGGCCTACTGGTGCTTTGTTTGGTTTTGCTATTTCTTCTCTAGTAATTTCTAACAGCCTATTTACCTTTTAGACCACTCTTGAGCACTGAGCTGACATTTTCATGAGACTATTTATTGCAATATGAAGTCTTGTTCCTCTATGGTCAGAGTCAGCTCAGAGTCCATCATCTTATATGTGATGTTTGGAATGTGCATCACTGCACTGAATCCCATTTGTCATCTTAATGCCCCGTCCAGCTGTCTCAGAAGGTTTCTCTGCAGTTCTTCACAGCCACCCTTCATCTCCACCATCCTAACTAATGTCATCAGCAAATTCAAGACTATTCCTCTTCCCAGGCTGTTTATGAATATGCTGAATTGTGAAGTCCCCAGGACATATCTCATGGATACATCACAGCAGATCTCCTTCCGCTGCATAAAATGGATGATTTATACCTGGTTGTATTTCCTATCTTTTAACCCAATTTTTGCCCACGCAATATTCTCTCGTCCTACAGCTGCTTAGTCTCCTGAAGAGGCTTTGGTGAAAGGCTTCGGTCTAAAGCCTGTCTGAAGTCCTAACAGGGTGCAATAACAGCATTGTCCCTTTCCATCCACTTGCTAAGTCCTTCAGAGCACTGTGATGGGTTTGTACAACAAGATTTCCTGGCACAACAGCTGTGTTGACTCGTCCCTGGCATGTCACAGCTGTTCAGGCACTAGCTCTTAATTACATTTGGAAGTAATTTGTCTGACTTCTGAGTTACCAATTTGTAGTTTTCTGAACCTCCTTGCAGCCTGTTATACAATTAGCCACATTTGTCACCTTTCAGTTCAGTTCCCACGGACAAAGGATTTTTTTTTCTTCTTCTTCTATCTTTCCATGTGTAATCTACAAGCCTCCTTCCATAGACACTGTAGCACATCAGACATTTTTGGTAATATAATGCAAAATGAAGTTGGAGCTTAACTGGTAATGTCATCCTTGGTTGGGTCTTACACTCTTGGCTTGGTGGTGGGCATGCCAGCATCCATTATACTCAAGGAGATGACCCATGTCTGATGCACATGAGACTGTCGCGTGGATGGATGGAGACGGTAAAGCAGTCGCTACTGTGTTAGTGTTTCCAGGGTGGTCTGAAGTGTGGGAGGTGTGCTACAGTCATGACTCTTCACCCTTATGAACCCATTGCTGTCCTACTGCTAGGGAACGTCAGTGAGCACAGATCTCAACAAGGGGCTAATATTTTAGGGTAAAGGAGAAATATCCCTACAAACCACCTATGTCTACATATTCAGACTGATATTTAATTCTGATCACTGATAAAATACAACTAGCAGACATTGTTATACAGCTTTCCATGCCATAAAATACTGCACCGCTATTGACAAAATTCAGCTGGTATAAGTGACTGGGCGGTGAACTATTAACTAATCTAATGGGTTTTCTGGTACCACTCAGATTATAGCAGTGTATTCCAAATCAAGTTCATTGGGTCCAAGCTGCAGTTTTTCAATACAATTAAAAAGGAAAAACAGAGAGAGAGGAGGCAAATCAAGTCAGTGCTTGCTGACGTTAAGTGGCTTTGACTTGAAAAGGTATTGCTAACATTCAAAAGTGAAAATGAGAAAGATAACTGGGTTAGAAAGACATTTGCAAGCTGCTTGCACTCTATTGACTTTAAACAAGAAGATAAGCCTGCTTCCTCCAACCTTGTTACCCTGAAGAATGAGTGAACTGTCAGGAAATCCTTATGGCTTGTGTAAATCCAATACACTGTATAGACAGGATACAGCAATATCTCGCTGTTTTAACTGCTCTGATCTATTTTGTCTGCAGAACCATATTTATCACAGGAAACAAATCCCTCATCTGCTGATGTATTTAATTCGGATAATCTGGGAGAAGTTCAATACAGTCAATGAGCATGGAAAGCCAAAGGGATAAGGATGTTGGCTCAGATATTATTTGACCCCCAGGTTTTGCCTATCTTCTCCTGATCTGAGCAGTCCTCTGACACATTCACTAAACCAAATGGAATGGTCTTTGAAGTAGTAGCAGTCTTTTTGGGAGGCAATAAAGGCTATTTCTGTTAGTAAGGTAATTGGCTAGTGGCAAAGAAAAATCTCATAGTGAAGGAGGGAAAGGTCTTGTACCTAAAAATTGAAGTTGGTTGCAATGAAAAAATACCTAGGCAACATTTATATAATGTTTATATAACTGTTTCTATTTCTATAACTATTTATATTTATAATATATGAGTGGCTTCTCATACATGGAAACAGACCTTCAATTAAGGCATGCTATCTTGAGAAACATGAGCAATGTTAACAAATTTTGAGTTTAGCTTATTAGCTAGTACTTAAAGGAATTTCTGCTGTGAGGAACATGACAGTTAGTCATGGCTAGTCTGTTGGACAAGCCATGAGAGAGTTTGTTCTCTAATGGGGAATCGAGCACATTCTTAACTAAAGCCCTGCCAGAACTTTAGCAACTCAAATGCAAGACAAGCAGAAATGTCCCACATTTCTGAGGACTCTGAGGTTTAAGCTGATAAGATAGAAGCAGTGGAGGGAGAGTTTTGTTTTACACCAAGTAGCGTTAAACACGCCAAACCAATTCTGATTCGTCTTTACTGTTAAAACCTGCAGACAGGAGGTGAGCAGCAATTCTCAGGCAGCGTCTTACATCAGGCTCCCCGCAGTCGCACTCCTCTCCATCTTCCACATAGCCGTTCCCACACTTCTGTCCACCAAAGGACTCCTTGACTTCAGGCAAGTTAAACAGACACATTCCCACTCCTTTTTCCAGGCTGTTTTCCAGGTCCTTTCTACTGCAGCTACTGAAAACCATGGGAAATGGATAGCTAGAAGAAAAATACACAGAGACAAAAAAAAAGAGATAGTATTATCAGATGAAAACATCTCTCTCCTGTCACACTGATGACCTTTTAGCACATCAATGCACTAACAAGAAAATTGTGTTCGGGTTTTTTTAACCCTTTGACATAGGATTGAGAAAGACCAATTCACTGTGAAATTGTGCCAAAAACATTTAATGATTTCTGACTATGAGTAAGGGAATTTCCATCACTTTCACTTAAATTTGTAGCTGCTGTTAAGGATTGGAAGTGTTTATATTTGGAATTCCCTCTCCCCTTTTTGCATATGTAGTTATGGAGCAAACTTTGATCATGAGCCTAAAGAAATACTGGGCTTGCAAGGAGAATTCCCACATTTACAGGACTGCAAAACACCGTAATTCTTCTTGGAAAATTCAGCCTCAAATGGCAAATTCATTCATCTTGCTCTGCAGTATGGCAAACTTCCTGCTCTTTTCAGGAAAAAAAACCCAGAGAAAAACACCGAGTTACTTGATAAGAGCCTGCTTCTGCAATTCATCAAAGTCTAGCTTGGGAACTGCACGATGAAAGCAAATACAGTTCTTATTTTAAAGCAGGATGACTGTAAAGACACCACTGAAAATACCGATAATTTGAATTCACACTGCTGAGAGCAGGATTTGGCCTTTGAATTCTATTGGAAAGCACACGGACAATGTTATCAGAATGATCCACTGTAGTACAAATATCACCAGATAATTTGTGGTTTTCTGTTGGAGGACTTCATTCCATTTTCACTAATGAACATTTGCAGTTTGATTCACAGATATGAGACAAAGCGGCACCTGGATCTGGCCGTCGGCGTCACGTCCTAAAGTCTGCAGTGCCCTCTCCGCACCGAGATGTGCACATGGTTACGTTGAATCTGGATCACAACCAAGTGGTAAAACAGCATCTCCCCTAAGACTTGGTACCTTCCTCACTGCTGCTCCATGGTCCAGCAGTAATTTCAACATTATGGCAGCACTGGGAGCAACCTGATAATGACCGGACTTTATTCACTAAATGCTTTGCATCACTCACATGTTATTAGGGCATAATCTTTACAGACAAGCAAGATAATAGATGGAATTTCTGCATTGCTGAACTCCAGATGTCGATTATTCCACTGTTGTTTCTAATATCCTGAAATGAAGAGCTTGTTTTGTGAATGATGATGCCTATAGGTATCAGAAAGGGATCATTTCTATTAAAAAAAGGAAATTTTTGACAATTACAAATGCAATAGAGCTTCCTCTGCTGACATAAGGAGGTTAATTAAGATCTTCTAGAAAGGTTGTGGGTACCTTACAGAACAGAGTTTATTTTATGACTATTTAAAATTATCTCTTTTACAGATTTTTTTTTGCAATAAAAGAGCCAGCTCATTCGAAAAGAACATAAACATGGCTCTGAAGAAGAAAATAATTTTTGTGCATCACTACAGGGCTTGTCTAGTTAAAATAAACAGTTTTGTGATTCACTGACATATGACTTCAGAAAGTTAATAGGCATCTCCACTTAAAAAGCTGTATTCTGGAAAATATCAATGTTAAGGCAAAATGGCAGAGTCTAAAATAAATAAAGAAATTTCAGAATAGCATGAGGTAGTAGTCAGGCTGCTAGCTGCAGCTCTGGGCCCCAAGGGAAAACAGCGAAGGTACTTGGAGTAATGGAACAGAAAATAAAGGCACTTGGGAAACCTCCTACTAACCATTTCATATCGAGCAATTGGAGATGTTCTTAACAGGACACCACAAACTCCTGGGATTGGGGAAAAAAGCCCACAAAATTTTGTGTACGTGACTATGAACAAGCAGATGGATGTACACTGCTATCAAACACCGGAAAAAACCCTCAAGAAACCCAGATACATCTGACTGATAAATCCTGCACAAAATATATGAGTGCTTGATCAGACATGATCCTCATATCAAAGTGTGAATAAATGAATACTGCATCATCCAGGCAAGATCCTTCGCTTCAGTGACATAGATTTACTTTGATATCCACTCAGATGAACACAAGGAGACATACATACCTTACACAGACTGAAATCAATTTGGGAACACAAATAATGCATTTTTCCCTGTGCCATATGTCTCAGCCACACATGGACCAGGAGAACAGCTCACCAGTCAAAACTATCAATATCTTAGGGCTGTTCCTTTGTATCCATGAATGCTCAGCATCATTTGTATGAACATGAGATGTGTCTGTCCATCACCAGGAGAACAGAATCCTTACTCTGTTCCAGAGGTGAAATAATGTCATTGTTAATGAATGAGGTTTCTGTTTCCCCCCAGAGGAACTTCAAGCTGTTTCCTATTTTGAACTAAGAGATCCATTCGTCTTCTGGCTTTTCCTGCTCTTGACGCTGATTTCCTCAGCTGACATCAGTGCAGCACATGTTATTTGATTAAATTTCCTGAAAATAATTTTCTTTACCAAGTAAGCCCAAAATAAAGCAATACAAAACCAGAGGTGAACTCAACAAGTGGAAACAGAGAGCAACTGAAGGATAACCGCACCATGCAAGAGAAGATCCCACACCAGTTGATGCTAGTTGGTATTTCATTGGAAACATAATTGATCTTTAATAACGTGATATTCTGACACACAACCATTCTTCATTTTTTTGTCAAAAAAAATCCCATGTAACAGCCACAGCATTTGATCATTGGGATTTTAGGCTACATTTTGGCTGTCTTTGCAATTTTTAAGCTGTTTCATCAGAAGCATGAAATCCCGGGCAGATGGGAAGGGAAGATATAGCTATCAGATGTCAGTAGGCGCAACATTTAAGTGAATCTGGAGCTTGTGAAAAACAACAAAGTAATAGTCATGTGAAAGAAACTTGTCCTCTGAGCAAATGCAGCAAGGTTCCTCGCACCACCCTGTTCAGAAGCTTCAGACTTCACCTGGAAGGACTACCTTTGGGTGGGAAAAGGTAGTGGGGTCTCTACAGTAAAGTCAGTCCCTGTCTCCAGGATTTCAGTAACATGCTGAAGAGGGATATTTGTGCTTTCTGTGGCACCCCAGACACTTATTTTATTGGCAAGATGCTCAGCTATCAGCTCATAGAGGCCGTTGGAGAACCTTCCAGAGGTAAAAAATTCATTAGCAATCAGTATATTCCATTATCCTTCACTCAAGACATTTTCTTTTACAGATACCTATTTTTTTTTTTTTGCATTTGGGAAGAGAAAAGAAAATTTAATAGCAGGTTAGTCCAACCTGATTCCTATTCTAACATACTGAATAGCTCACACATTTTCTACACTGTTTGAATCTGTAGATTTAATACACAATGGATCATTTTGTCAGACCATTCTGGCTGTGGGTACAACTCTACAGAACTCAAATCGTGCCCAGCGCTACATCAGTCTCTTCAGTGGCTTTACAGCAAGGAAAATAATTTCAGAGTCCTTCTACTCCTCTTGAATCCACAGCATTCCTCAGTGTCTCCTTGGTGCTTAAAAGATGCACTTAATGTCAAGCAACGAATATCCTAGTTCCCAGCAAAAATAGCCTTGACTGTTCCTGCAAATGAGAGCTTCACAGTTACAAGAGGATGCCTGGTAATTGATTCCTTTAGAAACAGAGTCTGGTCTTGTCCCATTCATTTATATTTCAAGCACTCAAGGCATTCAAATGCCACTTTCCTCTATGTAGTTTTGCATTTAGCCTGTATTAGATGGCTCCTTTCATTAAATAAGTGAAGTGGCATCATCGCTGTGTCAAGTCCCTTTTAAGAATAGAGAATTCTTTGTATTAGCACCGTGTTGCCCAGCATAGCTTTTTTTTTGCATGAACTATAAAAGTTCATCTCCATCATCTCCATTTCAGAGGCATTTCCCCTCCTAATGGGCTGAATAACAAGAGAGTACCAGCACAGAAACAGAAAGAGTCACTGCCCCAGAAAATTACAGTCTTAAGAGATAGACAGGGAAGCGTTCAGGAGAAACACAGTGGCTACTGATCGATGCAGGGTAACACACAGATCAGCTACAGCTCTAGCACCGACCCCGCCGCTGAAGCTGGTGTGCCCTGTTTGCCATTGCTGCCTTTCCCGGTGCTCCAGCTGGAAAAGGCCTGGAGGAGCGCTGACTTGGGCTGCAGGAGATCTTTGCTCCATTCCGAACCCCACCTCTGCATTGCAGCAATACCTTGGGAAAGCCATCTGAAGTGAAACTCCCTTGGTTCCTCCAAACTTCTAGACCTCTATCTACATCTATAGGTATCTAAATAATACTACCTTGGATCTACCTTCTCCATGTTCCTCCACCATAAAACTCAACGTATTTTGCTGTTTCTCAAGAAGCACCAGTGAAGCGGTAACACCATCAATGCTTCTGGCAGTTCTCTATGCATTGCACTGGAAGATAAACTGCAGGTTCACAACAGCTTGAAAACTAACATTTTGATTATTATGATTATTGCTATCCAGTCTCAGATTTTTTTTTATAAAAGTCCTAAAGTTCTTGAATAAAAACTAAATGCGTTATTCTCTCCAAAATGTTGTTATACATATACAGACATTCATTATATGTATATATACATTATACATCTATTTATAGGGTTTATTTATTCCAGTTCATATCGCAACCTGATTATTCAGTATTATGGCAATGTTTATACAGAGCCTTTTACCAAAAGACCCTGAAGTGTTTTACAATTATTCACTCAATTAAAATGCACAACGCCCCCAAAGAGCTCCATTAAGTACCACCAGGCCTTCCTCCCTGAGGTAATATGATAATTGGAGATTATATTAATTTTAAAAGGGCATTTTGATTTTCCAGAGCACACTTATTGAAACAACTGTTGACTAGCTAACTTCCAGAGGTGCAGAAAACTGGGACCTGGCTTTGTCCAGAATGCTTGAAAAATCAAGCCTGAGAGGCCATATCTGGAAGTAGCTCAGGCATCAGCTTTTTAAGAGCATGAAGGCACTCAAAGACAAGAAGGGTGCTCAGCCCCAGCCCTCTGAGTCAGAAATTTCTCTAGTTGAGCACCTGAATTTCCAACACTTTCCATGACAACACCTTGTCTGACCTGGTGTTGTCATGAACCAGGTGTCATGACATCGCAGTGTCTCTTTGTGTCTGTCTCAACCCTAGGACCCTTTGAGATTCACAAATATAAATACTTACTCTCCTTAATCTCCAAAATGCTTGATTTTTGGCTGCACAGTCGCTCACAAGTGGAGGGGAGGAGAGCAACTCCGATCCCTTTTTGGAGGCAGCAGACGTGAGTTTGAACTGCCTCTTGTTCAGATTCTACAGAATGACTTATGCACAAATATTTAGATTTTCTGTTGCAAATCCCAGTCTTACAGAGGGACCTAAAAATAGGGGGTTGTAACTTAGAAATATAGTTGCTTTTGTTAATTCAGGTATAAGTGATTTTTCCATGGAAAAAATGTCAGTGGTAGAGAGAGTAACACAAGAATAACACTTGAGTGTAGACGCTCAAGCAACACGAATGTTTCTAGACAACAAGGTGTTGATCTCAAGGAACTATGACAAATTTCCAGCCTCATCTAACTCCTGATCTAATTGACACAACTGTTTCCCACTAAAAAGCATCACCCTTGGTTTTAACATAGACATTATTACTGATCTCCATTTCTTAAAAACAACTTTTTATGGTCTCCTAAGAGATATAACCCTACTAGGATAAAAGTGAATTTGCTATTGGATGACATTTTCTGACACTTCAGCTATTCTGTACAGTATATATGTTAATGAATTAGTAAGCATAAAGAACCTCACAGAATTAGGTATTAATCAGGAGATAAAATCCAGTTTTCTTTGATATTGAAATAGGTGTTCAAATACTACAGAACCCCTTGTGTATAAAGTTCTGTCATTACGTATTAGTTCATACGCCTCATGTTTTAATAGCAATTGTTTAAAATTAGACAAGTGCCATGATATGGAAGGGCTTTTTAATCTATTATTTAAACAATGTGTTCATTTGTAAGTACTTTGGAGGGAGAAAGACACAAATACAGTTTTAAAGCAGATCCCACAAGCACAATAAAGTAAAGGGAGACCCTAAAGGGACCTGCAGATTCTCTCCCACCCGAAGCTTTTGCAAATGGCAAACACCCAGGGCAATTGGGAGGAGGGGGGTAAACTGGAGGACTCTCCGGGCTCCTGGAAACGTGCAGACCCTTGCAAGCAGCACTTGACAGAGCTTTGCATGACACACCACTCCCAGAACTGATGGAGCATACCTTTTTAGGCAGTGTTGGAAGGATTTAGCTAAAAATGTAGTGTGTTTTTATATATATATATATATATATATATATATATATAAAAACTATTGAAATGGGAAGTTTCCTTCAAAATGCAGCAGATGTCTGACAGCTCATACTTATTTTTGTAGGCTATTTTTCACTCTCTTGCTCCTCTCTTATAGTTTTAATCCCTAGAGCATCAATAAAGTAGAGCACAGAATTGGGCCATGTAGTTATACATGACATCAAAGCTCTTGCTGTCTGAGTTCATGGTCAGTGATTTAAAAACAAGCCTAGATTTCTCCTACAGCTTTTGTCATGTTCACACCATGGAAGCTTTTACACTTCCAATAAATAACTGCGAATATGTCACACTACTGGTTAATTTAATTGATGTGTAGTGGCAACGGCTTGTTGTGCTACAATGAAATTTCCGGGGTTATTGAAAAGAAAGTCTTTCCAAGTAAATGTTTAAACTTCACGCACAAATGCTTTAGGTTCATTTTAATTTGGCCCTGGGGATAGTGCAGATTCCCAGAATGCATTCGAGTGATCTCACCTCAGGTGCCTAGATTGGATTGTCGGAGCCCCAGCTGAGATTTGACCTCTCCCTTTAAATTGAAGGTGAAAATTTAACTACCTGAGATATTCAAAAAGGCAGATTTATAATACCGAATGTGGGACTTCAGGGCAGAAAGCAGCGATGAAACAAACGGCTGGATGGTTCAGAAAAATACTTTCTGCAAAGGACCAACACTTAATGGCTTTATGCAGTATACGCTGTCATGCCTTGATATTGCAGCAGTCACAAAACTGCCAAATAAAATATTATTAGCGGTTACTTTTACTTTGACAAATGTACAGTCAGAGAAGTTTTTTCTTGTTGAGAGGCCTATTGTGACTTTCCTTTCTGCGTTCGGGGGGGTGAAGCAATACTAAACCAATTTATCAATCCCGACAGTATTCTGACTATATGCTGGAGTTATCTGCGTTGCAAAAGCTCCATGGGAATTGAACTCAGACAACTGTTCTTCCTGTTGGAAACCACACAGCCAGAGAAAGTAGCTATAATCAGTTTGAATTTGCCTCTGGCTCATCTTTTGCTCCGTTTCCTTTTAGACCACTACCTCATTAATAAAAATTTGCTGGATTGCTGAGAGTTCAGCTTTCACAATCTACTACTTAGAATTTGAGGTTAATCCAATGCTGACTGCAGTAAAAGTTAAAAAGCAACAACTAGCAGAGGGAGGGATGAAAAGGGCAGGGCAGGTCTGGTCCCAGGCCGAGGAACAGCCGGGCAGCAGGCACGCCGTGCCTCCAGCCGTTGCCGGCCGCGAAGGAAACTCTGGATGAGAAGCACAACCAGAATGCCCTGTGTTTAAATTTGTCACACAAAACCACAACATCCTCAGCACGTGACAAGGCAATAAAGACAAACAATCCATCCCGTTGCTCAAAGTACCTTGCTGCGGATCAGCTTCCTACTGATTTCTGGTTAGATAAAAGGCACTGTTTGCCCTGGCCTGGAGTGCTACGTCACGATGACACTCCATTTAGTTCCCAACATGATTTTAAAATCAGCTTTTGTTTTAGGCAGTTACATTCTGATTTTCTCCCTTGGAAAATTTTGGAATTGTTTTTTAAACGGGTGAGAAGCAGATTGGGAGGAAAAGAAAAGCAATCTGATTTTTGGAACTGGGTTTTGAGAGCATGTTTGGATGAGGGAGAAGAACAAAATCATTTTTCAAAAGCCAAAGCAGACCAAACAAAAAGGAATATGAAACCCAAGCTGTAATACAGAAAAATCAACCCATTATATTTTTTAATGGTCATTTCCCCCTTTCACTGGTACAAGCTCCTGTCCTGCCTGTTGCGTACCCTAAACAGAACTCATGATGTACTGCACCCTAAAGAACAGAAGAAGCATACCCGGTTACTCTCCGAAGCATACCCAGTTACTCTCCCAGCTGATGTGATCGGTGTGACCAGCTTGATTTAAAGACCTGCCGTACTGTCTTTGCCTCAGCGGATGGATTTGGGCGAGGATGAGCCTGTACGTCAGGTGAGCAAATCAAAGGACAGCAAGTTAAAGGAAGAGGACTAAACCCACAAGGAGGAACCCAGGGCAGGGAGATGAGATTTGGGAAGCATCCCTCTGGACTAAGCACGTGCAGAAGCTGCCCACTGGGAAGCGCAGTTGCAGAAGCACTAAGAGAATGAAGCTTATGGAAATGCCGGCTGGCGAGACATGGGTGCTAGAGAGAAATGTCTGAGCCCTGCAAAAAGCTGGAAATAATATATACCTGGGGGACAGGCTCATACTGATTTCACTTAACATCTGTACTACCTGGTCTCTTAATAAATCAGGACTTCAAGACAGGAGTATCTGACTTGCAAGCAGCATGGCTCTTTTTTTTTTTTTTTTTTATTTTTTATTTTTTAGAAGATCCAAAGGAAAGATAAGTGTGGCATAACAGTGCCAGAAATCAGACTGCATTCTCCCAGCATTTCCATCTTCCCGGTGTGCATACTACAACACAAGCACTGAGAAAAAAACAGCTTTTCCCATATCACATAAATCACCTCAGAAAATGGAAGTGAATTCTTTAGAAAAAAAAATAATCCTAAATATAAAATAACAATCATTTTTTCTAGGCTCCCTTTTGTTTTTCACAGAGCTTGGACAAAAAAACCACCAAACCCAACAACTAATTAGTATCAACATTGCATGTCATCATCATTTCAAGCCGTGAGAACAGAATGGATCCAGCCACAATCTGAAACTTAGGGATACTTGAAGCAAGCAAATTAAAGCTTTCACTCAGGAGTGAAAGGCTCCTGAGAAATCTAAGGAATCCATAGGTATCCTGATGAAATCCTGGCCTTATTGAAGTCCATAGGAGCCTTCCTATTGACTTTCGAGGGAGCCTGGATTTCACATCTAATGCTAGTCTGCCAGCAGAACATCAATGACAAAGATGAACGCAATTTCCATGCCACGTTAGAAGCCAGAAAGGCTCCCTAGGACACCAAAGTTATATCACCTCTTTATTTTCAGTGCCTTTACACTAAAATAGGTGGTTGCTTATCTTCAGCTCACCACTGGGGCTGTGCCATTCAGTTTGAAAAAGCTGAAATGAAGCCTACCTGCATTTCTGCCGGAAGAATCCTACAGTAAACGTGTCCGGGACTTTGTAATAGACTTTGACATTAGAAAAGAAAAAGAATGACTTTGCAGGAAGCAATTGTTGGGTTAAAATGGACATCTTCCCCCCTCTGAATTTTAAACATTTTGCACATCTATCCCAGGCACAAAAGACTCTGTGATTCCCATGACAACTGTGGCAAACGCAGCTGTAGGCATCATTTAATTACAGTGATTCAGCCTTCCAAGTCAACATCAATTCCTTAAAGTGCTTCGGGCCATACAGCACATGTTCCAAAAGGAGCGTTCATGTGACCTTAAGAATATGCCCTTTAAGGTATGTTTCCATTTATACTCTGCGAATCTGGAATTCATTAACACCAATTAAAACTGGACATTGTGTGCTTAATTCTCTATGCACTGCACTACAGATTTACCCCTGCAGGTTGAAAAGTTTTTTTGATGAAACAGAAAGCTAAGATAAAGGGAAATGTCCTTATATGATTTATTCTCATGGGTCATGGCAATAGCAGTACTGCAGGAGAAAAATGTCCCTTACAGAGCTATATTTTCTATGGATATCACACCGACAAGACAAAACGCAGCTGAGCTCTCGCATACCAGCGTCCAAGCCAGTAAAACTGTACCCGTTCTGGATACATCGCATAGTAGAAAACACAGCTTGTCCTTAAGTATCTGCTATAAATAATCACACCAGAAGTAAAATGTGTTTTCATTTGAGAAGTAACCTCTCTCCTTGTCAGCTTCACTTACAGAAAACGCGTGCTGTAAATCTGTATGAGTTCTCCTCTAGAATACACCAAAAAAGCCAAATATTTTCACTTAAACCAGCACATCTACTGAAATGTGAAAGAGTAAACTAAATAAAAAGCAATATCTGGGTTTTTTTTGAAAGACCTGCCCCGTAGCTCTGTGTGCTAATTGTTAACAGTCACCCACTCCTGTAAAGGACTGGGAAACGCGCAACGTATTTCAGCCAACGCTACTAATTCTTCAACGCATCTCTTATTTACCATGACAATTAAATATATCTGTAAAGTATGGAAATTATTAACAAAAGGGAATGCCAAATGCACTGCAGACATGGAGCTCCTTGGAGCTAAGTGAAAGACTGACATAAATCTTTCCTGTAATCTCGTGGCTGTTTCCTACTAAAGGAAGGACCAGAATGCAATGTGCTAAATTACTAGGGCATAGGGATATGTTGCTTAAGTTTTTTAAAAAAGCAGTTGCACTGCTGGCACGACAGACCTAGCTCTGTCACAAGCAATTTATTACATCAGTATATCAACTTTATTAAAAAAAGGAAAAGACAACGAAGAAGTCTGCCTTTGTGCAGAGCTCAGCTCAGACTAGTTGGAAACATAAACAGCTTCAGAGTTTAATTAGAAACTGTTTATGTCTTAAAGATAATTTCATTTTCTTCAAATAGTAACAGAGGTAATTCCAGATAGTTCTGCTGACTCCACAGTTTCATGTCTCTAAGCTGCCAGACTGAAAAATGCAAAATGAGGTCTGCACAACTGAAAACAAACTGAGAGGGGTCAGGAAATACTGTGCTAACTAATAACGGTTTGATTATCTAATGTTTAACAGCTCTGCTGCTACAAGATGCCGCGAGATGTCTAGAAAGAAGAAAAGAGAACCAGTCAGTAAATTAAAGCGTCCTTTCCCACACTGTATTTCTGATTTCTGTCCCATTTCTAGCATGACCTTTTGCCTTTTTTTTTTTTTTAGCTTTTAAAGATTTTGTTTGCTTGTTTGTTTTTTTGTTTTTTACCTTGTGAAGTGTTGGAAGAAGTGGTTTTCACTTCAAGTTGATTTGGTACCAAAGCCAAGATGCTGTTTTCATGGCATACCTGACTGTGGCCCGAAGCTAGTGTGCTGGAAATCCCCGGAGGGTGTAGGTTTTCACAGCCTGGCTCTGCAGACTCCAGCTCAGAGTCTGAATAACCAAAATCAAGGTGACCCTATATCCTCCTTCCTTGAGATCATTTTTCAAAAAGAAGAAATGTGATTGAAACTAATACTTAATACAGTAAATGACACATATGATTAGCACTTTCCTAACTTGTCCTTAATAGTTTTTAACTATGTTTTATTTATTTAACCATATGTTTAAAATGTAGTTAAATATATTTTTGTATGGCAGTTTAAAAACAAAAATCAAACAAAATCAGATGACAAAATAACAAGGCTACCCACAAAAGCCTTTGAGAGTCAACCCTATTGAGTAAAACAGTTCTCCAGGCAGCATCAGCCACCCATCTATCATGCAAATATATATTTATGCATTATAAAATCAGCAGTACTGTTACTAGCCTTCTTTTGATGTGCAGTCCTAAATCTCATTAATGGTAATGGGCGATACACGAGGGAAGAACAGACCTTCAGCACCATCGAAGGACATCAGTTGTGTAACGATAACGATAGGGTGCCGTTCCCCCAGACACTGCCCTTGGTGGTGAAGGCAACTGAAGAAGCTGCTGAGCATCTCCTCGCCCTCATCCCATCAGGATAACTGTGCGCCTGAATTTCCGGAGAGTAATTAAACTAAATAACCCTCATTAGTATACAACTTCTGCTCCCACAAACCTTGTCCTTAACTTGGATGATTCCCATCATCTGGATAATTGTGCAGCCCCACAAAACGCTATTCCAGTTCACCAGAGGTGGAACTAAACAGCAGCATGGGAGCGAATCAGGTTGGGATTTAGACCCACAGGGCAATTTCTCTGCCCAAACCCATATTTCATGGTGTGGGTGTAATGCGATCATCAGAAATATCAGATGGCTTTTGGATAGAGACCCTATAGACGGATTCTATAATTCACATGCCCATGACCTACTGTTTAATTTTACTTTAATAGGGAGAACAAGCTGACCTTGATGGTCCTTCCCATCTTTAAATATTCCCCATTTCTGCTCAGTAGTACTTAGACTGAGTCAATTAGTTTAATTTGGGACTGTCACTCAGCCGATTTGTAACCAACCGTATTTTGCTCTCGCATTCACAAATAAGCAGCTTCCCATTAGCTATATCTGTTTTAATTCTAACATAAAGGTTTCAATTTTACTTAAAAACATACTGATAACAGTGGGTGTTCTTTGGATTGGTTACAGTGGGTGTTCTTTGGATTGGTTAAAAAAAAAAGAAGTCTTCTCCAAATTTCAGCAGTAAATGAGCCAGTATTTTTCTACATATTTTGTATGATTTCTACTATGTGCTGTTTCTGTGTCCCTAATTGTTCTCCCCCAAATCCTGCCTCCAAAAACTCAATAATTAAAGTGAAATTGTGTACTGAAAGGCAATTACTCAAAATTAGCTGTTATTTTTCTACCAAGAGGCACAGTTCCATAAAAATCCTCTAAAATGATGATCAATAGCTGAGAGGTTAAAGAATTGATCTCAGTTCCATTTCTCCTTTTTCTTCCCTTATGATTACTACACAAAATCCAGTTCCCTGGCTGGAGCAGAGCCCCAAGCTGTCCAGCAGCACAGGCAAAACACAGGCATTTCCACCAGCACAAAGTCACAGTCCAACCTCCACTTCCCTGTAAGATGTGCAGTCATATTTATCCTGGTAAAATTGAATTTAAAACCTGACCGAATCAGAATGATATACTGACTTTAAATTCTAGCTGTGAAAATGGAAATGGTAACACAAAATCTAAGGTAAGAATGGCAAAAAACCAAACAACAACAACAACAAAAGAATAGTCAGGCATAGAGGGATTCTATTTATTCTTTGACTTTTCCAAAGGAACATCACTCTAAACGGAACATGACAAAGCGGAATTGTTTTGCGGAGAAATTATTATAGAGAAGCTGCTTCCTTGTTTATGTTACTGGCCCAGACCTTCCTACACGGCACCAAACGGCTTTCCCTCCCTAATGCTTCGTGCCATCACTGGGATGCAAACCAGCATACGCCCTGGAACAAGGCAACTCTTGCAACAGAGAAAAAACAAGTCTACTAGGGAGCTAGATTAGAATAGAAGTTTCTGAAGAGATATTCTTTCATTCAGAAGTCGGTTGAGCAAACAGCAACGGCCAAGACCTCGCTCACACATCAGATTTTGCACTGTCTAAATATATACTACTTGTTTCACATCTTGAAACAATAGCCTACACAGTATTTTTCTTTTCCTAAGGATTTGTTATTTTCAATTATTTTGCATTTATTTCATCTTTTCTTCATCATAGTCTTTGAAAAGAAGCAATTTACAGCCAAGGTAGAAATAAGAGTCGAAGCAGACTTACATGACCTGCTGCCAGGCTGCGCGGGAGGTGCAGCAGGATTTGGAAGACTGGACACAGAATGATGGTTCTTGACGCTAGAGTTCAAGGGCATTCGAAGGTATGCCCTTGCAGACAGCCACGGTTCCTCAGCACAAACCCATCCTGCCTTCCTACAATTGTACTTGTTTGCAGGGACAAACTCCAAGCTGGTTTGCATTTTCCACTGTAGTTTCAGTGCAATGGGGTAACTGGGGTCTGCCGAATGGGCGTGTAAAAGCCCCCCAGGATTCACAGCTGTAAAGACAGCTTTCAGCCTACGGTTAAAGCGTGCACCCTTCCAGCTCAATATGAGGTATTTCATCTCACAATACGTGGATAGAAAAAGAAATGGGGTATGGGCAATAGGGCAGACCTGGAGAAAATCTCTATCATTTCCATAGCTAGGTGCAAATGGGACTGCAGGAGAGACAAGACAGCCTTTTCTCCTGTCCTTCTCTTTTCTATCAGCATGGTGAAAACCCGCCTCTGTCTACAGAGGTGCAAAGAGAGATGAAACAAGTGGCTCTATCCTAGGAGCCTGCCTGGCATTTCAATTAGCCATGGCTGGGATGATTCAGCAACAAGAACTGATGCTGGTAAGAGCAAGACACTTCTGTGAGATGACAAGGGAAGAAGCTTTCATTATAGCAACTCATGGCACTCAGCAAAGGGATGGAGGCTACAGTAGGATCAGCATCTGATGAGCTTGGTAAAACTAGCTGTCCTTAACGACTCCTGGTCTCTCATTAACACCTAAACTGGGTGATAATGAGGGGAAATGGAGAGGCATCAAGGAGTACTTTCTGTTAGAGGGAAGGAAGCACATGTTTACAGTATGTTCAACTTCCCTGATGTTGTTTAAGTCACCTATATATAAACTAGAAGGGCACGCTAGTGGCAAGGACACAGACATGCGGGTGAGGGGAAGTATAAACCCTTGGGTTTACAGGAGGGGAAAAAGATTAACTAAACATGTTTAAGGCTGGCAAGAAATTTCAAGCATATATTAACTCTTAAGCGTTCAAATATTTTGGGGTAACTTACCTGGTTTCAGTGCCTATGGTGATACCTGTGCTCAATTTTGATGAAGGACCACATAAAAAGTGCATTTCCAAAATTATTAAAGGAACAAGCACTGCTAATTGGCATAATTTTGCTCCACAGTTTGTGCTAAATTCTGCTTTCAGTTGCAGTGGTATAAATCTAGACCAATGCCTTGGGTTTCACCAGAACTCTTCTTTATTTATCTAGCTGTCAGGAAGAATTTTTTCACTCCTAAGAGTGGAAACTTTAGGGAGATACTTGGAAAACAAGTGGAATACTGAAATGGCCTCGCTGAGTCAGCCTAGTCCCTTAGTTCTCAGATGCTGCAATCTCAGTAAAAAGATTTGGAAATCTCTTAAAGACTCCTTATGTCCTTTTTCACTTGGAACAGTCTATGGTCAAAAGAACAAGAGGACCTGAATGAGGAACACTAAAACATATGCTTAGAAAAGGGAACAATGTGTTAGTACTAAATATTTCCTTGCTGACATGATTTTTATACCAAAAATACCACTTCTACAGTGGAATTTATGTCATTTCCATAGCAGATATTTGAATCTATAAAAGGCCTGGAGTACCACAAATTTTGGGGTTTACATGCTTATTTCCATGTTATACAAAACATATTTTGCTAAAGTGTTGGGTCTTTAAGGCGTATGTAGCTCACACACAAGTGGTACATATCTTGCTGGTATCTTTTCAGAGTAAAAGCTATAGGAAGCTCATTAAAGGACAGGTCCAACAGAGCTTAAATTCCACATTAATCCCTGGAGATTTTTTCCACCAAGAATTTCCAAGACCTTTTCAAAGACTGAAACATAAGAACTGGAAGAAGATGGCAATAATTAATGAAATCACTTTTAAGTAAAACCCCTTTAAACCTTTCCTTTTGCTGCACAACCACACAAATGACTCAAAGTTAAGTTTACAGAGGCTTTTCTGTTATAGCCCAGATATTTCTTATTATTTTTAGATATTAGATAAGGACTTCTCAGAGGCTTGTACTTTTTACACAACCTTCAGCCCAAAGACTTTTTTTTTTTTCCTTACACTTGTTAAATCTACCTTAAACTAACAGAAATTAGAAGAGCACACGGTGAGTGTCAATGAGTACACTGAGCAGGCTGTCTCTCTAAATGCATGTGGCTTCCCTGGGATGCTCTTTGTTTTGACGCTTTTGCTATTCTAAGAATGCATTTCAGATAGGGAATATTAATTTGGCCTTCCCTTAACAGACACATACTTCCAGAGCCGAAAACTCTTCAGTTTTCCTTGAATGATGGTGCTCAGGGGAATACTAGTATTGGTCAGATGTTGGGTAAGTATTCAAATTGGGAAAATGCAGTTTGACTTAAGGCCTAAAGTATTCTCCCGGAATACTTATTACAGACTGACAGCACAGTATGAAGGTAAAGCCTAAGGCTATAAACCTGATGTTAAAATTTCCATTTATAAATCAATAATCACTGCAAACAAAACAGCCTACTCGGTTTTGTGAATGCCACAACTCTTCCTCAGGCACAAGTTGTACGTAAGTTTTGGTAAAAATCCAAAGAGAGCGTTACAAAGCTGAAGTGTACCTGATGGCCCCCTCCCCAAACGGTCAAACCTGTGGGGTGCTGGAGTTGGGCACGGCGTTGCTGAAGGTAGCACAGCCTTTAACCTGCAAGGTGCTACAGAAACCCCAACAGAAGGTGAGCTGAGCTGCTTGGACTCCCGTCAGAGGAAGAAAGTCTGGACTGGCACATCCAGCCCAGAGTACAGCTTCAGATACACCCAAAGGACTCTGGTGCAGAAGGCAGAACCAGGGAAGAGCTATCTACTCTCACGTTAGAGATACCTTCACAGGATGAGTTCAGAAAGTGTCTAGAAATTTCTGTCCTGAGAGCGTCTCCTGCATTTGTTTCCAGAAGTGGAGTAAGGGAGTAAGTGGATGCCCAACCCATAATTCGGCTGAGGTGACTGAAGCTTGCATGCATCTTTCAGGAGCTCAGAGCCCGGAGCCCAGACCTGTCTGCCCACTGCTTACCAGCTACGGCATCACCTCACCTCTGAGCCCTGTTTCCAATTCCAGTTTGTTTTCACAGTGTGCATACGAGCCCTGATGTGCTGCAGAATGCAGTTCCATACGGATATTTACTACCTATTGTTTTAGAAGAGCCAAGCTATTCTTCTTTTCCAGTCTGTAGAAATCACTCTCATTCTCCTCCACATACACAACTCTCTTTTGTTTGTCTCTTAACTTGCTGTGCTTGGCCAATGGCCAGAATCCCTTTTTCTGCCTTGAAGGAGAGTGACAGCATGCCTTTGAAGAAACGCCAAGGCTGCTGTTAGGCTGACCAGCAGGGAGCAATCCTGCCCAACACTCCCTGGCCTCTCCCAGATTGCTTTCCTTCTTTCCCAGAAACATGCAGTCTTGGAGAAGGCAGAGGCTGAGCTGATCACAATTCCCAGAAGAAATTTTTAAGCAACAGATGAAGTTTAAGCACACACAGAGAATGCTGGAGCTGGAAGAGACATCAGAAGATCATCCAGACCATGCTCTTGCCCCAAGGCAAATCCAGCTGTACCTACAAGACACCACTGACAGATATTTGTCCGACTGGTTCTTACCAGCTTCCAGTCACCGGCAGTAATATTTCTGCAGGGAGACCAGTCCAGCACATCACTTACCGTCAGAAAGCTTTGGTCAATCTACCCTCTCTTACTTCAGTTTAATCCTATCAGGTCTTGTCTCAATATGGACATGGAGAACTCATTCATGATATCATTTGGTTTCTGACAGCAGTTTAAAACACAGAGAAGCAAGCTGTAACTAGTTACCCTGGACATGGTGCCTGTACTTTTTGTGTCTCCAAAAACACTACGCTTCTCTGTTGACACAGTGCCTTTATCATCAGCACAGTAACCGTTCAGCACCGACTCAGAGAGACGACCATGAGTTCACTGCCTTTATTTCCCATCTTTCCTTGGAAGATCTCCCTCTGGCCACTGAACAGCCCTAACCTCACTGACTTCACAGATTTAATTTGCTCACGTGCTAATACTGCTGCATACTTATAATAAGGGGTGAAAGGTAAAAGTCTGTGCAAAACTAAAAACCTTCTCTGCACAAGACAAAGGCTTTACAGAGTGTCTAATAACATATTTCCTGCATTTATTTCCTACAGATTCGTCTTAGTCTTGGCCTTGGGACGCTGCTCGTTTCCTACTATGACTATGATACTCGGCTGGTAAGACGAGAGAAGGTGAAATTCTGATTCAACATTTGCAATGCAGCTTGGTGGGTTTTTTTGTCTTTTTTTAAATTAACCAGTTGCTTACGGCATTTTTGTGTCTCACACTGGTAACAGGGAAATAGAAAGGTACAATGGTACATGTCGTGCTCTGATAACAAATCTAATTGTTTCAGCTTGAGGGGGATAACTGCGAGAAGATTTGATAGGTGTTTAAAAGGTTTTTCTTTTTTCCCTTTAAATGTTCCTGAGACACAAAATGAAACTAAAAACTTCCCACGATAACTGTAAATTGCCAGTGCTTACCCTTGCACTTACCCAGTAGAGGGGTTCATGATGCAGCCCCCTTTATCGGTGGATGCTTTGCAGTTACAGCCCCTCTCCATTGTATCATGATTCATCCCAAAATTGTGTCCCAGTTCATGAGCCAGGGTGACTGCTGCACCTAGCGGGTTTTCTGAGTGATCCTTAAGGAAAGGAAAAAAAAAAAAAAAAAAAAGAACTAGTGAGGTCAATGTATAAAACCAATTTAAAATACACATTCCCCCTCTAAGGCCACTAAATCCCCCAAACTCCCGAGACATGGCAGTGGCAGAAAACAGTCACCCAGATGTGGAGTGTTGGGAAGGGTAATCATTTATGGGAGAGGAGGAGTGTGATGAGGGAAAAGTGAGCAGATCCTTCATGACAGGGCGCAGATTACAAATGCAGCAAGACGCTTCCCTTGGTCTATTTTATATTCTCCAGAATGTTTCTTTAATATCAGAAAGTCCAAGATTTCACAAGCCTCATAAGTAAAACCAAGTATCTTTTAAAACCTTTTCAAAATGAAAATCAAAATCTTCGATGGCCTCTTCTTAACACCTATGGACATTCTAAATGTTGCAAGTGTCAAAATTGAAATATTAACATTAATCCTTGTTGAAATGCTGATTTTTGGGACAATTATTTCTGAGAAATTCACTGCATGATCTGATTACAGGCTGCTGGTTGGACTGATATTTTGGCCTGACCACAAGTAAGAGACCTTTCCACATCGATCATTTTCCTTGAGGGGAAAAAAAATCCACGGTACTCATATGAAAGCTTTCCTTAAAGGCATAAACACGTGACATAAATGCATGAGCCACTATTTATCAGTCAGCAAATGGAATTACTATGTACATCTGCTTGCTCTAAAAGCATATATGAATGTATTCGTTTTAAATAACTCTTTTAGCATCATCTAAGCCAACTTTCAGACTACAAAGAAATAAAACTGTCTAAAATACTAGCTATATATTAATGAATCCCTTAGTACATGATCTGGGGTAGAGTTAAGAGTTTCTTCTTTCATTTGTCTGTGCTAATATTTTTAGTGAATCATTTCTCAAACAGGAAACAAAATCAAAAAGATTTCAGTCATTCTGAAAACAAGAAACTATTCCTTCTGCATTTGGAATAAACTCAGAAGAATTTTATCTTTTAACAAGGGATCTCTGTTTAGTTTTTCCTGAATTTTAAAACTGTAATGTAAAAATCTTCCGACTAACATAACAGCCAGTTCGTGTGCAGTTATATTCTAAGATGCCTGTTTGCTGAAAGAAGCTGTACAACCTGTCCTAGTAAAAGAGACAACAGAGTAAACCTATGCAGCAAAATAATCTGTAATAATCAAGAAAATATATACTCCTACACACTCTTATATATGGAGATGTCTTATCTAGATACTAGTCACATACAGATTGATTTATCTTTGTACTCATAGCAATTTGTGAAATATTTAGAGAATTCAAGGTAAGCTAACCTGATGTCCTAAAAAGAGCACAACCTCTCACTCAACTGGAAAACAATGCAGGACCGAAGACTAAGAAAACAATGATATAATTCCATATAATTTACCAGCAGCACACTGGAGTGATGCCTTGAAATTAGGGCTAAGTGGTCAAGACAGAAACTCCTCTAAGCTTGGAGCTAGACAGACGAACTGAGCTGTTTTTCTTCATTTTGCCAGTCTCTCTTACTGAACAGAGATTACGTTTGTTTGAACACCTCTAGAGCTGGCAATTAAAAATAAAAACAAGAATTCACCCAGTCCACTCCAAAACTAGAGCAATAAATGATCTGAAATGTAATTTCGGTCTTGAATAGGCAAACAATTATTACAGCCCATGCGGTTCTCATTACTTGCTCAAATCCACTTGGAATGCAATTTTATCAGTTTCTAGAGAGGGTTTTTAAAACAAGGAATGTGATGTCTCAGCAAAAGAGGTTATTTGAAGACAGCATAAATGAAGATTATCAAAACAAACAGTGACATGTCCCATTTGATACTGAGACCAAGGACTAAAGAAATGAATAGCAATGTGACTTTGATTTATTCCACCAGGGTCTTTTAAAGCTAACTTGAGCAGTAAAAGTCATTACCAAACAGTTTCACAACCACTGAATAAGCAACCATCTACTGTTAAGACATTATAAGCTGTTGCACAAAACATGCAGCTGCTTTCAGCTGAACTCTGCTCCATTCCACTGAGATTCACATCAAATCATGATAATAAAATACTGTCACCTACAGCTAGAACAGGCTAATGTCCCAGTCCTGGTACTTTCCATGCAGGTTCACTCAGTTGTAGGAATAGGTTTCCTAAATCACACCTTTATTTTCATTTAAGCAATTCACTGAAATATAAGTGCCCTAGTTCCACACTTGTTTAGCCTAACTTCTCACTAAAGTCAACAGAAATTTGACATGAGTGAAAATACTACATTACATTGCAGCAACTCAGCAATATTTTACTTTTAAATCCATTAATTTAGTGGGCAATCTTTTGAAACAGAAGAATGAAGATTGAATCATGTGTCAAAGGCTTACTTTAATGTCAACTTTTGTTTGGTCTTTCTACAACACAACAGAATCATCACGATAAAATTATAATGCTCTTGATACACCAAAAGCTTCTCTGCAACTGCTCTCCCTACTTTGAGTTTTTCTTAAAACTAGTGGGAGACAGGGCGTCACCTACCATTGAGAGAATTCGGCCCGATAGAAAAGTTGAGGGGGCAGGCTCTCAGGGAGGCATGACAGAGGAATTTAGATCATATAGTAGAGCTGACCGCCAACAGTCAGGAACATCAGATCCCTCCAGTTTTTGTATTCAAATTTTATTTCTCATGCAAACTCTCCGCTGTCTCTTCTTTCAGAACAGTTTTGAAAACGTGGGAGCTTTTTGGTATTGAGTGTTCGGGGTGGGATGGGGAAGAGGTTGGCTGAATTACAAGGATGGCCAAATCGCTGGTTGACCAGTGTTGAGATGGTTGAGCACTATAGCCTCCCAGGTTAACAGTTATTCTTTCATTTGTGTATGTTCCAAATTTAGAGCTTTCTTCTGTAGGTACCGGTATATATAAAACCTTTTTTTAGTATACACCTGAATTAGCTTTTGTTAAGTGGGGGGGGGAAGGTTGGGCAGTTGTCCATTTGGGTTTTGAGGATGAGTGTTTGCTTGTTTGGGATTTAGCTCCTGTTTGAGGATTTGCTTAAAGAACTGGAAAACATTTCTAGTTTTGCTGTGCAAGCCATGAGTTAATTTGCACCTCAGAAGTTTCAGTTCACTGAGGTGGGAGTCTCTGGGAAACATTGCGCTCCCCTGCACGACTGAAGCTCAGCCTGGCCCATGATTCAACCACAGACACTTGGATTCTCCTGGACATATAAATCAGTCTCTCCTCTGTCAGAGCCATGAGAGCACTTTAAAAAAATGCTGATTCTTGTTTCCTTGTTACTGGAATGAAATAATTTTTGTTGTTTCTATTTAGAATGACAGTGCCCAGGGTGAAGAGGACTGACTTTGCAGTAAATTACACTGTAGCGTATTTTAAACCTTATGCTAAAAATTAAAAGGACAAAGATGTCATCATTAAGGGCATCTCTGACTCTAGACAGAGCCAAAGCAGTGACTGCTGGCCTGAGGGTGAAATGGATAAAATGGGGCTGTCTGCCTCATATATGCCTTTGCCAAGATTTGGAAGCGCACTGGGACACTACTGCTTTTTCTTCCTCTTTTCCTCCTTTTCCTTTTGTACCTCTCCCCCTCAGGTACCCAGCGAATAGCTGTAACAAACACCAGTTAGAGAGTCAGCTTCTAAAGCTACCAAGAGGCTCAAGCCTTTGTCTTTTCTACAATTTTGACGTGACTTTCTCTAAATTATGTGATTTGATTGTTCTTTCCCACTCTTTCCTATACCTCAGCTTCCCTGCTCACCTCGTAAATCCATCCTCCCAGTCTAAACCATCTATACATCATCTTCCACGAATGCACACATGGCCCCAGCTTGGCTTCTTGCCTACTTGTCCATGAGACCACAAAGGAGCCCTGCATTGTGGACCAACCTCAGCTCGGACGCTAGTTAAGATGGAAAGAAATGCAGGAGCTTCAAGGGGCTGTGCTTCTGGGATTACCCCGCTACCTGGATTGTCTTGAGGGAAAAGCCTTAGTGGTTAGCCCCACGAAGCTCTGAAGAACTGGGAGTATTGAGACCATGCAAACTCTGAAATGTTGGGCTCCCATCTCATTTATGTAGGCATCTGCAGCTGAGGGTCCAACAGAGCTGGAGAGAACCACCACATCACCTGAGGTGCTGGAAGTCTCAACAAAGTTGTAGAAAACACAAAGGTTTTCAGCACGTACAGGCTGAACTTGGAGAATATCAAAGAGGTTTTTAGGGCTAACTGGCTTCCAGCTCTGGAGTTGAGCCCTGAGGTCACGAGCTGAGCCTGTTAGTGGCCTCCAAGCTCTGGGAGTCCGCATCTAACTTTATTTAAAATCTTTTATTGCAAAGCTTAGTTAATGCAAAACTTCTTTCCCCCACTTAGCACAAAACACTGTTCAAAAGTAAAAAACAAACAAACAAATAAAAAATTCTGAAAGAAAATACTCCAGAACCACTTCCAGAAACTGGCTACGGTGTTTACTTTTATGTTCATCATGCCTAGCATATAACAACAGCATTACCAGTAATAATCTTTGAGAGGCTCAGGTAGAATAAATGCCATTGTTTGTTCTTGTTGTCTGGCAATGTAATAAAACCACTGTGCTGCAAAGATGGAAAATAAGGCCTTACACAGAAAACTCTGTAAATACAGAATAAAATCAATATAATAAAAGATTCAGGATAGACTGTTGTTGCCTGTAACACTAGTATACCCAAGCGTATAGCAAATACATCTTTTGGTTCTCATCTTTCACAGCACCTCAACACCTGATTTAATGATATTTAGGAGTAGAGGATTCTTACAAAGAGGCTATGCTATATTTTAATGCAATATTTTGATTTTTTTTTCACTATGGAAACAATGTGCATGTAGATATAGATAATATTGAGACTGAGAATGGGACAAAAGGGGCTGATGTTCTGGTTCAGAATACAGTACTACAAAACTTGAGATCGTGGCGCAACAGTTGGGCCACTTTCAAGTCCTGTGCTTTTACCGCTTACCATGACGACCCCTCCAGACTGCTCTGCAGTGCACATGCTCATTATGGGCGCCATGCCAATGGTAGTCCCTTGGAAGTACACCCCGCTGCAGGAGGGAGGGAAAGGAGAAGAATCACAGTATCACCATTCAGTGCCAAGACACCGCCCTATTATTTTCAGTCTTGTAGTTCTGCCAATCTCAAACAAAGATCCCATTTCAAATGTGTCAGCTCGAGACATTTGCAGGTTTAAAACAATGAAAAGCACAGATTAGTCATGCCGACTTGCCGAACTGACGATGACAGCATCCCTGCTATGAAAAACATCCATTTGATCACTGTCCTTTGGGCTTTGACTGAAGTTAGGGAATAGAAATACAAAAAAAAATAATGATGCGTCTAGTTTAAAGAAGGGTTATTTCAATGCAGAGGGAAGTTTATATGCTACTTGTTATAATACACAGTTTAGAATGTAATCATTCCAAACAAAGTATTATTATAGAGAGAGAGCAATCAAATCTCTCATGAGGGACAGTTTGGAAGGGCTCACGCTATTCTTACACAGAAAATGTAAGAATATCTACGTAACGAGTAAAGAGCTCCTTTTAATTACTAAGATGTCAGGTATGTTTATCTGTATAGTATAAAGAATGGTTCATTGATCAAAGTGATACCTGGTTCAAGAAAGAGGTGTTTCTTACTTTGTTTTTAAGAGTGCTTTTACTTTGAGCATATTTAGTCAATTACTTTAATCCAGGAAACAGCAGCAGGGTAAAAGATGGGTATGATTTAATTTTTAAGCCACAAATGCAAATGAATTGTCCAATTTAGACTGCATTTTAAATTTTACTGAGGTCTTTCTACTAACAAACAGGCTTCACATAGTGCCCCATTAGCTCTACTTTTGGGGTGAGGGCAGGAGTGCCCTCTAAAAAATTAGACAGCTTAAACTGCTTGTAAATTCATACCCAAAGTATTTACCAGCTTATTACACATCTGCACTTCTACGTGAGTTGTATTCAGGAAAGGCCTACAAGTACCAGGGCTGTTGCAGAGCTGTGGAAGGAAATTCATCTGAAGCTGCTGAAGGGCTCTGCAAAACACTTTGATGTTTGATGTTTGCAGAGGGGAAAGACAAACCCTCTGGAGCACAGACGTTCCTCCCAACAGCTTAGCAACTGGGGAAGAATTCAGTACAGCTATTCTCAAACCACTGGAATCCCGGCCGATATTAAATACAGTGTGAAGTCTACCTTATCAGCTGTGCATTGTCATGGGGTTTACGAGGTAGTAGTTTTAGCTTTCTCCAGTCCAGAAACTCATGGAGGCTGGTGAAAGGGTCTTGAGAAATAGAGCACTTATCCATGTCATTCCATACTTCCACTCCGACCAGGGCTACTCGAATATTTAGTGGCCTATAGAACTAATGAGAAAAGAAAAATAGAAATATGTCTCTAAACCCCATTTTAGATAACATTGGATTAAAAGATTTCAACAGAAGCATAATGTGCATATGAACCTTTCTTGCAGAGGCTTAAACGGTCTCTTCTCCAGGGCCTACACTATTATCCCACTGGTAAATGCCACAGTTGCTATAAGAGGGGAGCCAGAGCAGCATTAGCAATGGAGCAGAGATAACAATTCTGATGGGAGACTAATGTGAAGAAGGATTCAAGGATTGATCCAGCCCAGATTTGGCTGACAGTCTAAGAAAAGCATATACTAGATCGTTCTCTTGTTTATATGCATTACAGTCATTCGGATAACATTGGCATTTGCTGAGCATAAATTAAGCATGAAAAAAAATATATTATAACATGCAAAATTAATTTTCAGCAGGTAACATATAAACACCTGTCCTCCAGTAATAAGTCAGCAAGACAATTATGGAAGAGGTGGAGGTGTCTTCAGCAGCCTGTTTTTAATCAAGAATGCTTCTCCTGGAGTTATTGCCCTTGAAGTATCACTTGATAAGTTCTCAGCTAAATTAAGACTCCCTCAGTTTTAATTTCACTACTGGACTCCTGATTTTTTCTGGCCATACAGCACAACAAAAATAAACTTTAATTTGTTCAAAAAAACACTGTAGAGGGCTGTTAGCATTTAATGTTTATGTCAAGAAATTACTTCAAATACAAAAAAATACAGTGCATATCTCTTTCTTATTGCTCTCACTCAGCCATCAACTTCTGTTTCCTTAGGCACTGCATATTTTTAATTCTGCCATCTTCCTTGGGCTGTATATCTTATTGACCGTGTCTTCACAGGCCTTTTGTTGGCCTTACAGTTGGACGATCTCTTGCTGCTGCAGAGGACTTTGTTCTCCAAATTCCTCCTCAAAATAATCCTTTTTCTATGGGCTGTTCTATATGTGGTCATGCTCACCCTCTTCCCAGGTTAATAAAATCCTAGGGTCAAATTGTACATCTCTGTAGGAATAGTGCTTCCACAGATACATGCATCCCATATATAGCAGAGCAGAGCTCACAGCTTAGTATGTTGAAGGGCATACGAAAGGTTTAAGTTTACTTTTTTGGTTTTACTGGTTGGAGAGAAGCATTGCCCTGAAACACCGGAGAATTAGGAAAGCAGCAGGGCTAGCTCCTTGAAAAGGTGGGTGGATAAGGAGATGCAGCAAAGATTGTGAAAGCTGCTGATCTGAGCATGGCGGCTTTCTGAATTTACTAGTAGAAGAAACATAGATTTCACAGCAACGTCCTTCAGAAAGCGTAGTAAGATTTGAAAAAGCGAAATAATGCTCATGTTCTTACCTTATCAACATAGTTTGCAATTTCTATCAGCCTCTGCTTAATTTTTTCCACATCCTTGCCTTGTCTCTGAAACTGAGAATGTAAAGGATCAATGTACTAGCAGCAAAAATACCACAGGTTCCCCTCAACAGCCCCCCTGCTCTGCCAGCACCGTTGGTGATGCCTGGGGATTACACAGTGCAACCAAAGGCACACTCCTGTTGGCTTCATGGGACCAGGATCTGCCTCAGAATAAGCACAGGCTATGGGACAGTTCTGACAAAAAGTTTTAAAATCCCTATGTCTTACCTAGTGATCTTTCTGGGACTGATGTTTTGTGAAAAAGAAAAGGCTCTTCTGTTAGCTGTTTCGGCAGAGTCATTGTTATTCCCTAACTGGCAATGTTCAAGGAGACAAAAAAAAAAAAAAAATCTAAGTAGCAAAACAATTCAAACCAAGATCTTTGGCTGCCATTCAACTCACTGGAACATTTCTACAGCCAGTTCTGGCTACTCTCTTTGAGGGTCTCTTTGCAAACCATCAGGAAGGCAGTCGTGTTTCCTGCAAGGTGATGGTAAAGTACCACTTCAAAAGCCAGTGCAGGATCCTACGGTGTCTTCCAAACAGTGACGGTCCCACCGAGGGCAGAGTCGATGGCAATGAAACTTAACTAGCCCAAGGAGACCCTGGGCAGCGAATTAGTATTTGTGTATTCTTGAATTACTGCCAGATATCCCAATTATCTGAGAGTCAAATTCCTTATGAAGTATTGCAAGAAACTTTTACAACCAGCTATGAGTGTTGCCCTGTGTTAATAGTGCCTTCCACTGCTTAGCCCTAATTAGGGAAGAAGCTTTACTTTTGAAAACCACCATATTACTCTGAAGCAGATTACTTGCAATAGCATCGAAGCTGACCTGAGCTACCTGTTTCCCACCCGTGCTTCCCGTAACTTTTTAGTTTTAAGTTTCTTACCTCACGATTATCTGCCACAATAACAAGCTCCACATACTTTGTTGTCTTCAGAGTCTCTCTCTTGTACTGCCAAAAAAGATGCAAATAGTATTTTGTTTTTGCAATAAGCGACCCTTGGAACCAGCGCTCCCTGAGGCCAACAAAGTGTTTGCAAGAGGAGATACACAACATCTCAGATTTCCAAAGATTTCACTACATACAAATTTGTATTGTATTCCTTCTCCTCATAGAAATTTTCCTTTTATCTACCACAACAGAGACAGACTATGTGGTACTTACAAAAAAACCCCCAGGATTTGATCACAGCAAGCAGGAATGTGGTGCAAAGTCTCTCTCAACCTTTCAGCTTTCTGCAGCTGAAACGTTTGAGTTATCTTTCCTCGCAGGAGAATATCATCTCTAGCAGAAAGACCTTTGCTATTTCCAAGGCACATTTAAAGAAATGAGGAGATGCCTTTTAGCAAACATTTCACACAATAGACAAACTGGCTACTAAGAAAAATGAGAGATAAAGGGATATTGAGTGAAGTAGAGAAGAGGTCAAGTGGTCAACTGATAAATTATGTAGGAAGAAAAATCCAGAGTGAACTGTCAGTGTCAGAAAGTAAACTCATACTCTAAAAACGGAAGGCATACATTTAATTTTGTATCTGTATGTTCATAGAAAACAGCTGGTAATGCTACTTGCAGTTCTAAATGCAGGTCTAAAAGAATCGTAATATTTAGCTGCACAAAGATCACTGAAGAAAATGAAATTATTTTGTAATAGAACTAATCACAGCACAGTTCCTCTGCTACCCTAAATTTACATGACCTATTAATGCCTGTAAAAGTTCTGTGATTTACAGCAGCTGAGCATCTATTCTATCATTTCTCCCTTGTTTCTGGAATAAGACAGGGAAAAAAGGTCTCAGCAGTATGTCTGATCTTCGTGCCAGAACTTAAGGAGCTTAAGCAGATGTATGACCTATTAATGACCGTGATGTCTTGAACTAAACTAAAGCTCTATAACCTAAAACATGACTAAAGGACTAAAGCTTTCCAAAGCAAACTGTTCCAAGGCAAACTGTGTGATCCCCTAAGCTAAAAGTCAGTGCTGGACATCACCTTCCAGCCAAATTTCACAAGGTTTTCTTCACATCACCAAAGTGTTCCTCTTTGTTATCTGCAGATTAATGATTCTGAATGTTTTGCAAGCAGCATTGTCTTTAGAGGAAAGTGGCAGATGTGAATTGTAGTAACTCTGACTTTCAAACTCATATTTAATAGTGTTACACAGCCTTCAAACTACAATAACTGGAAAATAATTAAGTTCCATTTGGACAGTATTTATGAACTGAGAAAGCAGTAGAAGCTATCATTAATGAACTAAACATTGATGATATAAACACTTCACAGGATTACGCTTATTAGGGGGTCTGGCAAATGAGCTCAGGTAGATATTCTTACAACTTTCTCCTCGTATTGGGGTTCTCTGTCACTTTGTGCTCCACTGGCGGCAACTGTCACCACCATGGGGTCACGGTGTGTGCAGAGACTTGGTGCACATGCCCATGTCTCATCTGCCACACAGGTCATGAGCAGTGCTTGGCGATATGCTGGTGGGGAACCAGGACACCAAGGCGTCATCGTGTCCTGCTCCTGTAACATCAGCAGATGCGATACAAAGGGCCTGCCATGCCACAGTAGACTTCAGCTGAGCCTACAATGCTCTGGCAGAGCTCGATTTACCTCTCTGCAAAATATAACAGACATGAGTGAGATGCCACGTAAGGCAAATGACCATAGGGGTTTTGTTTGTGATGGAATTGATCTCTCAGACACTAAAAGTCTAACAGAAACCTGAAATTTATTATGCAGTCCTCATCAGAGATGCAGCCCCAAGGTCCTTCTAGTCTTCCAAATGAAGAGTAAAAGATGAGATATGAAAATCCAGGTACAAAGATATAAGAAGAGCTCTGTTACATCAGTCAGTTTAAACCATTTACTTTTTACCAAGAGTAAAACTGTTTGGACTGGAGAAAGTTAGCCTGAGAGAAGTTGGCTAGCAGGGTATAACCATGTAAGCCTCTGGTGACTGACTAGCGTAATGAATCCATTCCTGTGATTTGCCCAAAGGCTATGTGCATTCCTTGGATTTATTTATAGAATGTACCTAATTAAGACTTTTTCAGCTTGCTTTCTGCAGCCAACTGCATCAATGCACAACCCATTGCCTGAGTTAATCCTTCGGAATTAAAATGAAGAGTCAACAATACAGCCATGATAGATATACATGATGGGAGACAATATGCTTTGTTCCATTGACCTCTGCCTTTCTCCCCTATTTCCACCATACCTGATCCTATCACAAAACCTCTATCCCATGTCGCTGTAGCCCTTCCTCATGCTCCCCTACCTGGGAATATTCATGGCTCGGATTCCCACTGCAATCTTGCAGCCACACTCTTTCTCCGTGATCCACTCACCCCAAACGGCTCACCTGCCTGATCTGTGGTCCACCAGCACCACCAAAATGGCAATTTCGTGAGGCTACAGAGAAAAAGCCATGCTGTAGGGCCTGTCTTACACATCAGCTTGCTTTCTGTAGGATCCTATCTCAATGGAGCTCAACTGGAAAACACACTCCCTGCTGCAATTTGAGGGTCCACTGAGTTATGAAATGACCCAGTATTAGCAGAGACCCAGCTCCGATGGGGCAAAACGTGTCTGCACACATCTGCTACATTATCTGACTTGCTCTATTAAATCTGGTGTTTGGATCTGGGAAGCTGAGTCTACTGTGTTTGTCCCATCATTTATCTGTATTTAAATCTAACCCAAAGGCTAGTCTAACTTTGTGTTATATCGATCTCACGTTTCGGCTCTGCTCAATAAGCGTTTAGTGTAGGTACTTGAGTGATGGGTCAGGGAAAAACCCAACCAACCAAACCAACAAAAACCTTCCCCCAAACCTGCCAAGAAACCCAAAATTTTTGTCCTGCCCTAAACCTGAGACTGGATTTCTGGTTTTTGCCATCACCCAGTATAATTTGGTGCAGCCTTATGTGTCCATATTTTGCAGGTCATCTTTATTCAGTACGTCCTGACAGTTGTATTGGGTCTGGCTGAGATGGAGTTAATTCTCCCCACAGCAGCCCTCATAGTGCTGTGCTGTGTATTGGTAGCTAGCAAACTGTTGATAACACACCAGTGTTTTGGCTACTACTGAGCAGTGCCAGCACACATCAAGGCTTTCCAACATTTCTTTTTCCCCAGCAGCAGGCTGGGGGTGGGCAAGATCTTGGGAGGGGACACAGCTAGGACAGCTGACCCAAACTGACCAAAGGGATATTCCATACCATATGATGTCATGCTCAGCAGTAAGAAACTGAGAATAGGGGGAGGAACAGGGTGGGGGCATTCGTTGTTTTTTTTTACAATGTTTGTCTTCCGGAGTAAGGGACACACTTACTGAAGCCCTACTTCCCAGGAAGTGGCCGGACATCGCCTGCTGATGGGAAGTAGAGAATAATCTTTGCTTTTTGCTTTGCTTCCGCGCGCGGCTTTTTGCTTTAGCTACATTAAACTGCCTTTATCTCGACCCACGAGTCTGGAATTGTTTTTTCTCCATCTTCCTTTCTCCCCTCCCTGCCTTGCTGGGGAGGCGAGTGATAGAGCGGCTCTGGTGGGCACCTGGCCCCCAGCCAGGGTCAACCCACCACAACAGTCTACTTAGCTGATGACAACACTGAAATGTGAAAACTTACTCCACACATTACATCTGACAACTTTCAAAATTCATACATTAGAAGCGTATCCAACATACTCATTATATATATAGTACCTATCCATATGATGTGACTGGTGACAGTTTTTATAATTAAGTCCGCTGAACCACAGCAAAAATATTTTTCAGATATTTAAGGTGAATTCTGGCATGTAGTTGAAGCCATCAACAAAATGTGAGAACCATGAGGGTAATAGTAAAATTGCTTTGATTGTATCAGCTAGTTATACGCACACCTTTTATTTCAGTTGCCTAGTGTTACATTGATTGCCTCAGTGAAATTCAGTCAAAAGTCACAAACACTTTGGGGAAACCTTAATAAAGTTGTGAAAAGTGCTTTTCCAATGTTTTCAACCTACACATATTTTCAGAAATATGCTTAGCCCAGAAAATGGTATATGTAAAGGCTAATGCATTAGATGTAATATTTAATATTCCTAAAATGTAAAATAATTTAATTCCACTACAAAAATAATATCTAGGAATGCCATTTAGGTCGCTTTCCTTAACAATTAACTTGATGCAAAGGCTTAGTAGTACATGTAAGTATAAATTCCAATACGTGACATTTAATAAATGCTGAGGGCAAATTTGTATCATTGTATAATTTTGGAACACCTAAACCAGTCTTTTCAACAATCCCCATCCAATAAGCAGATGAACTTACTACAGTATTTCCTCTTCCTGATTTTTAGCTCATTTAATTTTCTGTTGTTTCCATTAGCTATATGCATTTCATATTATGTGCATTTTTTTCTACATAGAAACAATTGCAATAATACATCTGTAAAATAATATGGTGAGAATTTGTTTTGTCTGCATAAGATACGTTCCTACTAGAATGGAAAGGTTCAAAACCTAATATTAGCAAAGCTTCACAGCTATCATGTTCTCTTCCATCCTGGGTAGGCAAGAACTTTTCCAGACACTGCTCAGTGTTCTTGTGGGGTCTTAAATTCTTGTTGTAATCATACATCAACCAAAATATATTACCCTAATATGAAACCATAAACTTTTTTGTGCTTTCTCATTACCAAAAAGAAAGTAACAAGTAAGTTATGCATACAGGGTCAAGAAAAAGCAATAAAGCTTTAGCAAATTGTGTAAGTACATGTTTCATTTTAAGCATGCACTTAAGCACATGATGTCAACAGAAGTTGACTATATGGTTTAATATTTTGCTCAGTAGGGACTCTTTGCAACAGAGTTGTGGTGGACAGTAATATGGAAATGTTACCAGAGACATACTCAGCAAACCAAAAACTCATCCACCTACCCTGCCAGCTTGAGAATTGTGTGATGGGTCATTGTCATCAGTTCTCATGGCAGAGATGTCCAGCTGGTGGCCACAAGATCCAGGGGCTATTTTCAAATTCTCTGCTCGGTAGATCTTGTGTTCACTTGTAGCACCTTCTAATGGCTCCAGAATGTAGCTTTTGTTTTCAAATGCAATAATTCCCCTGTTACAGAAGAGGACAGAGTAAGATGCATAGTTTTCAAGAGCTAACATATGTCTGTCTACAACAAAGTTACAACAGGTTTTAATAATGATGGAGTATGAAAAAGCAAAACACTGATTTACAATGCTCCATGGTCTGGTGGAGCAGGAAACATCAAAGCTATATATTTGTCATCACAGCACACTATGCTTTAAAAGAAGCAATGGCTCAAAGAAAGTTTTCCTCTTCTGAAGTGCTGTAGTATAGAACAAAATTATATCTGTGTTTTATGTGTTTTCCATTCTCCCAGTAATGCATTGCCATTGCTGAGTGGAGTCACAATGTGCGTGCTTCTGAGGACCCACAGCAAACAGTAATGAACAGAAGCATGGTGAAGTGCTTTTGTAAGAAAAGGTACAGAGTGAAAGTATTCATTATGATCTGCAGTGGGCATTATGCCTTTTAAACCAAATGCTGATGCAAGCATCAGTTCTGCCAGATGAAAGATGCATTGCAGTATCAAAATGGATTATTAAACGTTGCACAGTGGGGCAGCAGAATGAAGCTCAGGTATATTAACCAGTGGATGCCTGTTTAACACATTTTACTACTCATAATAATAATTGTCACAGCAATACCACTCTGAGGACCTCAAAGATTTTCCATCAATGAAAGCACTCTTGTTGCATTACTGGCAACTACGGTATACAAAGAGGAAAGAGGGGTTTAGGAAGAGATGCAACACCTTACTCCAAGAATATATGGAAGAACATAAGACAGGTAGCCAATTCTGGGCTTTGTGTGCTGCCTCCTAACCAAAAACTGCTCTCCCCGTATACTCCTGACAACTCAGCAAATAAAAGCCATGCTTGGGTTCTTGTTCTGGGTCCTGCCCAATTATTCTGAACTGCCACAGTAAAACACAGTTGGCACAAGGTTGAAAGTCATTCCCAATTCCTCCTGCTGAAGGCAAGCTGCTGGCATAAGGTTGCTATTTCAGCTCCGCCCAGACATATAGGCAGTGTGGTATGGATGTCCATGGTCTGCACATGCTGGAACAGGATTTCTGGTACCATATGGCATAAAGTAGGAGATCTCCAACAATACCACTGGAATTAGTAATCATAAGTGCAACTGGAGGACCACAGAGTAAGAAGACTGCTCTACCGTACATCAGGACTGGCACAGCATAAGAAGGCATGAAGTCAGTTTACAGACAGGGTTCAGGCAGAAATTACTGTAAGAGAAAGTGAATTAATATTTTGTGCCAAACTTACAACTTGCACCCTGAGCACATACTGCCAACCACCCAGGAGGATCCTACATAATTCCTGCATCGAGCTGGACATCAGGTTTTGTTGGATAACTGTGTGACCAAAGAAAGGCACTCTTTAAAACCCATCTCTCTTTCCTAAACTAGGGATAAGCATTTGCTTATGGGGTGTTGCAAGCATTCATCAATTAGACAGTACACTGAATAGTGCACTGCATTACTAATTTCTTCCCTGTCTTTAAATTATGAAGGCATTAATCACTAAGCACTGGCAAAATTTCAGCAGTAATAATTATTATCTACATACCTAGAATTCCTATGGAACTTTTAATCAGCCAGTTCCTCAGTTCCTCCTCTAAACTGCTCTATATTGTCTATATATGCTATTATACAGCTGTCTTTTTGGTGTATAGGAAGTGTCTGCTTTTTTATTTCTGTCTGTACTCAACAAAGGTAAGATACTACAACGATTGTGAGACTGATACATGTGTCTATACAATTCTTCTGCAGAAAGCTAAAAGAAAGAAAAAAAGGAAAAAGAGGAAGGACCCAGAAGCAGGTTAATGACACCATAAATACTGATTTAAAAATAAAAAGAAAAAATATTAGGAAAAAGCTGTCCTGGCTATTCTGTTCTTAGGAAGATATGATGAAGAAGTTCAAAGTCTTTGGCATCCTAACCAGTTAACTGAAATTTTCATTCCAAGCTGACTGCACAGTTTTGCTACAAAACATCATTAACCTCAGTTCAGCCAAGCCGACAGATGACCTTTTTACTCTTAACTAGAACAGCTAGAAGTCCAAGACAAAAAAAAAAAAAAAAAAAAGACAACAAAAACACACCACAAAAAAAACCCCAAACAACCAACAACAAACCCCCCAAAACCAACAAAACACTGGAAAGCCATGATAGTAAAATGGTTGTGCAACAGCATTTGCAGGAGCCTGCTTTACTGATCTGAACCAAGAATCAGGGTCTGATAATTCATTTGTAGCTTCCTTAGTACCCTTAGCAAATCAGGTAAGATATATTATTTACCCATCGCACAGGCATGCTGTGTGTGATGGGTCACAGCTGGAAAAGCAGGAGTGATTTATCACAGCAACCCTTGTAGCTACCGCTAGGATACACTATAGCATGCATGACATATGAGAGACCTCCGAGCAGGTCACCCCATGATTTCAGTAACCTTACACCCTACGGTTCTAAATTATTTTCAGATCTGCCTTATTCCTTGAAGAATTTTGGAAACTAGGACAACATATTCCCTTTACTCCCATAATCAGCAACTCTGTAATCAGCACAATCAAATAAGGATTGTTGTCTTTCCCTTGTGCAATTAATCATTTAATTTTGGAGGCAGCTGGAACCAGCAATGGAGGCAGAACTCCATTAGTCATAGTTTGAAATGGGCCAGCCTGACCATCTTCCTTTACTGACAACTCAAAACCAACATAAAACCATGAAGGGTTTTATTTTTTATTGTTAAACTTTAACCTGCTTAGAACATTCACTTAAAAAAATATAGGCTTAAACAGTTTTCAAAGCCAGCATCTTGGTGTCAAGAGTTCATAGCCAAAACATTGCACAGCAAAGCCAGGTTTCCAATGCACCCCTTGTATACCCAGCTTCTGCCTAAAATAATTAAAGACCCATTTCTTTACACCTCATTTTCTTTAGCTGCAGAGGATATAGACAAATGATCAGAAACCAGAGTGATTAATCTTGTTTTCTACCAAGCACACCAAAACCAGGGCAGCCGATCCAACTTGCCACTGAGACTCCAATCCCAAGGGACAGCATGAGCCTGTAAGAACAGTTCCACCAGTGCATATGAAGCAATCCCATGGCAACAAAAATTCTGCAGATCGGCATGAAGAAAAATATACATTTCATTTAATGCACGCTTATCCTTTGAGTGCTGCCAGGATCTCAGCACCTGGCTTGTGACCATCTGTAATAAGATAATGAATATCAAATATGAATTATCTTGGCCAGCTCTCTGTTTTTGACTAATTTTCTTTTTCTACACTTGCATTTTCCCCCCATCGATCAGTGCCAAGCACAGCACCTTAAAAATGTAATTACTCTAAAGCTATGGTTTCTTTCTTTTTTGATGTGTGCAGGATTAGGTAAACAGTACCTACCAGTCATTCAGTGCTAAGAACTGGATGCAAATAAAATAAATCCATAACTACTTTTTCCCTCCCATTTTGTCAGGTGTTTCAAAAAAGCCTCTGGTACTCCTACACCATTTCTGTGTCTTCCTCTTGAACGTGGTCCTCCCACTCTCCTGAGGCAGCCTGTGTTCCCCAAAGAACAAGATGGTGCAACTTTTCCAGTTTACAGGAAGCATTAATGTTAAATAATATAATGTTTTCCAATGTGACAAATAGACAGTATATTAAACTACAGATCCCCAACCACAAATTATACAAGGAACCCCAAAGGGATTTCAGCAACTCTGTGAGTGCTTGAGCAGTGGCTATTCTTTAAGAATAACTTATACTGAAATCTGTGGGATTTCTACCATTACCTCTACCAGGCAAAAGACTACCAGAATTCTCAAGCTTATAAATATTTGGGAAAAATGCAATATAAAGTATACATTTTTTGGTCTTCAGGTATCTAATTCATGGCATCTGTCTTTTACTCAGGTCCAAATTATGTGATGCTGGGAAGTCAGAAAGATCTTGCAAAAGTGCTGGGCAAGGAAGACAAGAGACAATTCAACCCCTATCTAACACTACAGGCTGTCCTTTTCATCACTGGTAGCAGAGAGGGAGGGGGAAAAAAAATCTATACCATAGAGTATGTCCAGACATCAGTTCACAGGCTCCAAGCCAACTGGAAGCAGCTTCAGTGTGGTCTTGAGCCTGAGCTAATGTTTTACTCTAGCCCTCAACAGGGTTTGAACCCTGCTCATGTCTGGTGGTCAGCACCAAATAAACCACATCCACATTGCTGCTAATCACCTCTAAGTACGAACGACTCGCTGGTATTTGCCTACTATATGCCATTATATGCCATATGGACGCATGGGGAATGTGTATATGAGATGGCTTATGATGGGACGACTCCCTCCATCTCAGAGAAAAAGAAATTAAAATATAACTTAAATAATTAATTTGTTATTAATTGCTGTTTAACTTGCCAGGAATCTCTCAATTAGGGAAGTGTAATTTGATGGAATAATTCCACTATTTAAATCATTGATAAAGTAAAATGTGGTATTTTTTTCTCTTAAAAAGAAAAACCAAAACAAAACCTAATGCAAGGCCAGTCGTATTTCATAAATCAACAGGCTTTAGGAAATCTCAAAATATAAATGGGATTTTTCTTTTCCAACTTGTCAGCAGAAGCAAAGGCCCTGCCAACATAAACCATCAATGCATACTTGTCTGAGAAAATGTGATGCTGAAGTAAAACTTGGCTAGGACAGCATTATATGAAACTGTGATATATTATTCTGCTGTACTATATGGGGAAAGTTAAGTAAATCAATAAATCTGATATCCATGAATGCAATTAAACATTTGGTTTTAATGAAACTCAAAGTTATACTTATTTCTAAACAATAATAATAAAAAGCTCTATTACCACTGGCGAAGAATGTAGATGTTTTCAGTTTGTAAGAAATTAATTAGACTATAGAGAGCTGTCATGCTTACACACCACATATTCACATTAAGTCTGTCTCTGCCCACGGACGCAGAGAAAGGCTATGCAGTACTCATGTGCCACCTCAAAACCTACAGGACCTTCAGGTCACAATTAATCTACAGCTTTTAAAGTAAAGGGTCTGATCCCACAGCTGTGGCACTGATTTCAACAGGAGTTTTAGGTGAATCGATAATAGAATCGGAGCCTCGTGGCCCTGGAGCGTTGTGCTCAGGATGCTCACGATGGAGGTACAGCAGTTACTCACTGCAGTGTTTCTCAACAGGCACGATATCAGAAGGTGATCTGTAAAGCAATAGAGCATTTTTATTTATTTTCCTTACCAATTCTACCTTCTCAGGACTTTGTATAACAAATTCCCAGGCAAGTAAGCAGGCAAACAAACAAAAAAGAAAAATGAAGTAGTGAATGAAAACTTCACTTTTACTCTGTTTCAATTAGTTGCAGATTAATACTATTAGGATAAATGAACAAGATGAACTGTGGACTATTTTTCTAATGGGCTAGGTGATCTTTCGATATTTTCAAAATTATTTGGTCATTCTTTAACTTTAAAGGCCTGGGAAATATAGAGAATGGGAGCTGGACTCCCAAAACAGAAGTACTGCTGTCTCCACCACTGCCCCCTGGGCAGCCTTGGACAGGCAATTCACCTCTTTCCACATCAGTTCCCCACCTTTAAAACGGAGTAAATTTTAGTAACCACACACAATAATTATCTATTGAAGAAAAGCATCACACAAGACCCAAGTAATACTGTTATCCTACTATACTGCACATCAGGATTCAATTAATATAACAAGTCTGACCCAAATCAACAAAGGACAACATCTTAAAGGGAGGTTAAAGCAGTAGCATTATTGGTTTTACAGATTGCAGTAGTGGTAGAGGTGTTCTCACGCAGACACATCATTAGTCAAATATGTTTTATTCCAGCCAGTGCCTTTCATTAACTTGAAAATATATTCTATAGCACAGTGTCTAAAATGTAGTCGTACCCAGAGACTACTGTAGCACGCACTTAATCCTTTCTCGGTGCAAGACAGATCTGTCCAGAGTGAATGCATATTGGTCTGCAACTTTGATGCCTGGAATTTAAACAGGGAGTTACTCAAATCGAAAGCGATAATGCAATTTCATGTTCAGCATTTGGGTTGCAAGAAACAGTAATTGTGTTATCAGAGAAAGTGTCACATGTGAGCTCAACTGGGAGGGTGAGAAGACAGACCAAGGAAAGCAGAGGAAAATGAAGAAGGAAAGGGATGTTGGCTTCAGTGCCAATTTAGTGAGCACATTTTATAGCACTGTGCAGCAAACAGTGTGACAATAAAAGAAGGCTTGATTCAAAGTTGCACATCATGTTAAGGCTCATAGGATGCTTTTTCAAATCACAAAATGTATAAAATATTTTAACCTTAGGTTATTGTTAGTTTTTTTTAAATTAAGTGCTGTCAGATACAGACTTGATGGAGAAGGAGTAGGCTCAGCCAGGTACAGCTCATCTATCACACGTGTCCCAGCGGTACCAGTGATGCTTGGGGGATTACTGTGCACCCGGGACAGCGTGCACACAGTTGTCAAAGAATGCAGATAACGTTCATCTCAGATCATAGAGGTGATCGTAATCCAGGAGCTGTTTACCACTTGAACAGACAGAATACAGAAGCTATGAAACCCTGGAAGCTGAATGCTTTCTAACGTTAAGCTCAAAAACCTCCAGTAGTTTCACGGTCAGATAACTTACAAACCATGTGAGATGTTTATATGAACTAAAAGCTCTTCAGAAAGCATGGAGAAAAAGCACACGTCCAAAACGGTGCTTTTTGCAACTGGGATTTTCTCCTAACTTCTTTTTTGGATGAAATCTCCCCTTCAGTGGGGAAATCATGCTTGAGGAGTCATGAGGAATTTAAATTTTTTTCTCACTGGTTTCCTACTACCATTCCTTTTTTAAATAGTTGATGTCTGGAGTGTCATATTTAAATCCCCTCTTCAGCTGACTGTGTCTGGGATGCGGTGAGTTCAGCCAGACCAGCTGAAAAATGGATGGCTCTAGTATCGGCGGCCTCATGTAGCATAACTATGTAATCCCATTAAAAATGACCGTCTATTCAGTTCTGGGGCCTTATCCCCATCACTGGCACTGTGGACACAGCATCTTTCAGTCATTGATGAGGTTGGACAATGATTGAGTACTTTTTGTATGTGTGAATGGGCTTATTATCTAGCAAGTGAGTAACTCTGAGGGATTCTTAGGATTTTCAAGAGCATATTGGTGTTTTAGAAAGAAAAGACTTCCTGGGAGATTTGTATCCTTAAACTACCGAGGCATTTCTAAGAGCAACTCTCAGGCTCCCCGCCCCCCACCAGAGAGGTCACTGCAGATGCCTTGTAGCTGCACGTCCCCCTGCCAGCATCCCCTGCCAGCCCCTGGACCATGGAGACTGGGCTCTTCTTCAGGCTGCATTTTTGTGTGTATTTGCTAGGTTGCAGGAAAAGTAATAGGAGAAACAAATCCTCCAAGTCTATACAAATCTATCACAGAAGATGTGTGTGGTGGCTACAGGCCAAAATTATTTGCTAAGAACTTAAAGAGCCTCTGAGCTAGATAAACGGAAGGGTATTTCCTGAGGACAGGAAGGAAACGACTTGACTTTGTCGTACCTTCAGCTTCCCACAAGCTTTGACAGTCTAATTGGCTTTCTTATCCGGATGGAAGCGCTGGAAATCCTGATTACCCATTGTTCCCATTTCGTGCATTCAGCATTTACCGTCTCCTCTCCACCATTCAGCTCTTCCTCCTCCGGAGAAGCCAGCAGGATACAGATTATGGCATGATTATATTCTCCTCCAACCTGCATTTTAGGCAGTTATCGTTGTCAGTCCAACTATTTATGCCATTGTAATCCTACGTGTAGCGAGGCACTCGAATGTTATGTCTGAGAGGGTGTAACATAGCTGGAATACGTGAGTGTCTGTGTATAAGGAAGCCAAGTCTACTTCTCACTACATCTCACCCCCTCTATATGCCTGAAAACCATAAACTAGCCAAACCTGTCTTAGCTTGCAGATTTCACACTTGATTCTTCCTGTAGCTCATCACAGAACGATCACATCCTATTTACAAGCTAATAACTCATCTCAAATGCTCAACCATGTGGCTGCACTGTAAGTGAGAACTGGAGGGTTGCAGTAGGTCAGAGCAAGGTTGCTCCAGCTCAGCACCTTGTCTCTGGCCCTGGTCAACAGCAGATACTTGGGGGTAAGATATAAGGACATAACAGGCACACTCCAGTTGGTACCCCCAGCTCTGACAGCGTGAGAGTCAGGGACATCTTTGGGTTTGACAGCCCTGGAGAGGCTCCCCCAGCTCCCCGCTCTAAATCGTCTCATCTTTTTTGAATCTACTGATATTTTTCACATTGACACCCACCTGTGGCAGTGAACTCCACAGCTTGACTATGTAGTGAATAAAAAAGTACTTTCCTTTGCTCTAAAGTTTCATTTGATGTCTCCTAATTTTGGGGTTATGAAAATATTCAGTAATTGTCCCTTCTTCAGCATGACATTCAACCTTGTTTCATCATACCCCCTTTTTTCCGTCATCTCCTTTCAAAAGTGACAAATCCTAGTCTATTTTCGCTCCTTGGATAAAAGCTGTTCCATACCTTTGATCATAATTTTTGCCCTTCTCTGTACCTTTTCTGGATATAATGCTTCCTTTTCTGAGATGGGGATGGGGATGGGAAAAACAAGAACTGCATGCAGAATTCAGGATGTGAGTGCACTACGGATTTATAAAGTGGTAATGAGGGTTTTTGTTCTATCCTCTATTTCTGTCTCAGTAATTCCTATGATCCTTTTTGCTTCTTTGACTACTGCTGAGCACTCAGGCTTCAGAGCATGCTAAAATGTGGAACCTATTCTTTATGACTAGTTTCGTGTCTTTTAATGAACTCTCCTAATCTGGGGGAAAAGACACAGTCCCTACCTATCCACACCTGGAACAATGCCCAAGGTACCTGTCTAGTAGGAGTGGGAGGATATTAGTGCTCTGAGATTTCAGCGAGCTAACAGCGTGCACTTCCTTTCATTAGATGTTTTTCAGGCACTTAAACTTTAGCCCCATGCAACAGCTGTGTGAGGTAGGTAAGAATCATGAAATGAATTTAACAGATGGAGAAACCGAGACAGAGAGATTTGTCCAATTCACTTAGAAACTGTCACAAAGCCAGGAACAGACTGAGAGCGAGACCAGTCTTTCCTTTCACCGGCTGCTGTAAGTGAAACGGCTGCCCCAGGGACTGTCCTCACCCAGGGCTCCATGGCCGCACAATGTCTTACGCCTTTACCCCTGCAGCTTGCAGTCTTTATCATGCCATGGAAAAACAAGAATCCCTACTCCAATGGGCAAGCACACCATCTTACCCTACCCTACCCTACCCTACCCTACCCTACCCTACCCTACCCTACCCATAACTATTCTTTCAAGCTGTAATACCAGTCAAGTTGGCAGCAAAGCAAGCCATGAAGTAGTTTTGAACTGTCCTATTTCTCCTCATATTATTTCAGACTGGATCACATGCAGTGAGTAAATCATAGAATCACAGAATGGTTTGGGTTGGAAGGGACCTTTGAAGGTCATCTAGTCCAACCCTCCTGCAATGAGCAGGGACATCTTCTACTAGATCCTTCCACCCAAATTCTCAAAGGACGCAGTGCCACAATAATGTTTTGGTGGCAGAGGTATATAGTGACCTGTGGGCCTGATTCTGGAAGGTTCTTAGTGCTCTCAGGACCTCAGTGCAACTACTTGGGATTTCACACCCCCTGGCCCTTTATCCTAACCAGTTTTAATGAGAAGGTCTGGATGGTTCAAGGAGCTGACAATGAATTATGAAACCTTTCAGACAGACATCACTGGCTCAGATCAAGCACAGGTAATGACTGTAAGTTATACACTGTTGGCTATCAGGCTGTGAAATGAGTTTTGTGGAGTAAGTCAACAGGCACCCTTATCACAAACTGTTCTTGCTCATGGACACTCTCTTAACCAACCTCAGCAGCAAATGCAGCAGCTAAACGGGCACGGATACTGAGATACGTCCTTAATTGTTCTCCTGCTATAGCGAAACACGCATTGGCAGGGAAACTTAGGAAAATTTGTACTGAAAAACATGCTGCTACACTTTTCCTGTGGGGAAGGAGCGTAAAACTGTCAGCTTGCGCTTTGGGGATTTATCTGTGATAGTACCAGATGAGAGAAAAATGTCACCACCAGCATATGTTGCCTTGACATACCTGACTACCTAAAACTGGGAAATTACTCTGTGAGCTCACCAACTGTAAAAAGGGCACATCGGAGGAGAAAGAAAATGCATTTAATGTGGAGAAGAGTAATTTCTCTTGAGAGTGCTTAACTTCTTAGGTAGCTCTGGAACAAGACATCGGGGCAGACCCTGTCTCACACAGTGCAAATTTTCCCTGTGGACCTTGCAGCAATGCAATCCCTCTAACTAAAATACCCAGAGCACCGCATTATATTTTTATATACAAAAGACTGTGAGAATGATTGGTGAACGCAGACTGCCATGATCCACGCAAGGGGTCCATTAGAGTAAACTTGTGGAAGGTACCAGATACATACCGAAGCACCCACAAAATCCTTCTCCATGTGGGAATTCCACGGGAATCCCATCCCCTACAGCAAAGGGGTCCCTCCGACAGGGAGAGGGGTCCTGGTAACAACCTGTTTGGTCTCTCTGCTGCTGTCTCTCCCAAAGCTCCATTATAAAAGCCTTGGTAATCCCACTGTTGCACAAAATGCAAAATCAAGGGAAAAAGACTCCAGCTACTCATGCTGTTTGTAGATAAATTAAACAAACACAGAAAAGGTTGAGACAGCTGGAAATTTGACAGGAAAACTGGGTTTTCCAGGGAGAACACTAGAGCCAATTTACAGTTAATTACTGTGATTTGGAACAGCTCTGTGAGTAAATACCAGTCTCTGATTGTCCAAGTAAGGAAGATAATTGTTTCCTGAACTGTGTCCATTGTGTATTTAATATGTTGTCAGCCTGTTCCTTTCTCAAACTCAGAAGAGATTTGGTTTTCAGCAATGTGAATCTGCTATTCTTCTGTTAACAAGTAGCTAAAATCCTAATGCTGAGCACCATACCTGCCATGAACGCAATTTATGGAGCTCCACAGCCACATTTATAAAGCAAACTCTCCTAATGACGAGGCTGCTGGACGGTGCCTGAGTTCGCAGCTGCAAAGCAGTTCTGCCATCACTGGTGAAACAGCTTTGAGGACAAGGGGGCCTGGAGGACCACCGGGCACTGCCAGCCCCAAACTGTGCCAAGCACCGCGCTGCTGTAAAAGGGTATAGACAAGGATGGGCAGCAGGAGAGAAGGGACATCATGGAAACCCTCCAAACTTCATTATCTATTTCTTTTTTTTCTCTTCAGAGCAACCAGAGGGAAAATGTTTCTACAGAGATTGTACCAAGATTTGAACACCAGATATTGATACATTCACTAAAAGGCAAACCAGAAACTCAATGGGCACTAGGATGGTTTCTTAAGGAGCTCAAGTACTACTGAAATGTTGGCTCACCTGAGTCCAGAGCAGGTACTGAGACTGACTGAGGAGTCGGGGTACCCTTGTACGTTCCCATGGTAATAGCAGTGACCCTGATTGAAAAAAAAAAATAAAAATTTCAATAGTCATAAACACTCTTTGCCCTCTATTTTCTTCATGTTTTCCCATCCCCTTTATTTCAAAGTGATTATCAATTTCAGGCTACAGCATTCAGAACCACTCTGACAGCACCTTTCCTGCCCCACTAAATTTTCACCATACTTAGTCCAAATGGTTCCTAAATGGAAATCTTGGGTGTTTTTAAACTCTGAAGTGTGGGAGTGGATTTTTTGTTTGTTTTGTTTTCTGTTGTGTTGTGTTTTTTTAAAGAGGGTCAACGGTGTTTAAATTTCATGATTGATCACCTTTTCCTGTGTTATTTTATTTGAAGTTACAATATGGAATATTTTATAAAATTAATCAGATGAACAAATCAGCTGACACATTTTACTACTTTTATAGACATATATTTTAGTTTGAGGTCATTTACATCTACGTATGTCAATAGGAGGTAGCTATGTGTAAAAGGAAGTATAAAAAAAGCCAATTCCAATCCTACAGTTTGAAAAAAATTGCAGAGCAAATGAAGGGGAAGGGAACCAGGTTGGAAAGGAAACCTTCTATTGAATTACCCAACGAGTGGCTGCATGTTATTAAGAACAACCAAGAATAAGAGGGTCTTCTATTTTGAGAGGCAACAATCCAGTTTCATTTTGGGGCTAGGTTATTGTATTTCCTTAATAATCCACTGCTTGCAAAAGGCACCCACGACAGAGATCCTTTCTCAGCACACACACATATCTGTCTGGAATCCAGGTTAATTTTATTGTTGACTAAAGGTTATATTACATTCCCAATTATGTGACTGGCTGGAAAGCAACGATTGTGTCACGTCCAGCATTTCTTTTCTCATGGCTCCTTTGAATGCCACCTGGAAGCTGAAAACACTGCTGTAAAAGGTTCCTATCTTATTAGTGCAAAGGAAAGTTATCACTCACGCTTCAACCTGTCATCTCACTGTGCCGTTTTATTACTCGGTTCATTCACATCCATCTAGCTGCATTAATTAACCTTTTCAGTTTTGGGGCATGGTTTTCACTTACCAAGCCTCACATAGCGGACTTCTAAAGACCACCTTGATTTTGTTAAAGAAAGCAATAGCTATGAAAATGCCGGCAAGATGGAATAATTCAGATATGAATTTTTCTGGAAATAAGGTTATACCATGAAAAATATTTGTTTAGAGCATTTGTATTTCCAACATGAGCAACTGAACACAGAACAGCAACATCTGACTTTCTAAACACAATTCTCAATAGCTTTTCTCTGTGTGAGGAATGACAGAAACAGGGTAATAGTATTTTACTCTTGGGTATTTTTATCATCAGTAGTCATAAAGAGTCGGTAACACGATAGCAAGGATAAAGGCACAGTAAAAGGGAGGAAGTCACAGACTGAATTTTTTGGGGATGATTGCTTCAGTCACAATTGCTGTGGACGTCAAAGTTTTCAGCATGAGTATACTATTTCACTTTATTTTAACGTTATCAGTCACATGCATCCAGTTGATAAGACAGAAGGAAAACCAACACCCCTCCTCAGCACTGACTCTCACACGGTGACCCTGAAACAGTCTAAAACCAAAAATAAAGTAGGTTTATTCTCATCACTTAAAGTATGAGGCAGAGGTGCAGTTCAGAGCGCTTAAGCAGCCCATCATCGGGGTTTAGCATCACCAGTGTCCTCAGTGAAACGGGGAGGTCAAGCTGGTATCTCGTGCCACGCAGGCGGCTGCTGCACTCTAGCTGTCTTTATCAAAGAGTGAATTGTGGCAAAGGGCCCGATTTCTTTCCCTCTCCATACACAACTTGTCATTTTATTAACTTTGAGCTCCTTGTTGTGGCCCATTTCACAACTTCTCTGAGATCCACATGCTATACGATGCCAAAGTTCAACACTGAAAATGTAAACTTAGCAGACCGTGGCCTGCAATCGGACTGGTAGAAAATTGATTTCTAGCTCAGTAACTCCACTGAACTGCAGGATTTTTTTTTCTCCTATCAAGTCTTTTTATTCCTGTAAACTAGTATATAAAATGGATGACCCTCTAAAAACAAATAATTACTGTGGCTGATTTGTCATACTTAAAACAGTACTCTACCCTTACTTGAGATCATTTAATAAATACCAGCTTTTGACAACTGTAAATTTTTCAAGTGCTATAAACCAGAAAACTAACTGGACACTGACTCGTGTGCTAGAGAAACTCCCCACATGACAGCTCCCCAAACCCAACTTGGTCTGACCTCTAAGCAGAATTTGACTAAGCAACTTTTCAATGGGAAATTGGATTTGGTTTTCAACTACAGACTATATTGATGTCCTCAGTGAAGAAGAGATATAAAAATGAAATCACAGCGACTTATCTTTTTGAAACCATATTGCAGTATTTAATAAAAAATGAATTCACTGATCTCTCAAAAAAATAATTTAGGCAGCAAAACACACTGTCAGTATTAATCATGACTTACCGCCATTACGAAAACCGATTTTTTTTTTAGCCTAGCTATCATTAGTTGTACACATATTCATGTTAACATAGGTTAATCTGTCAAAAACTTGTGTGCTTCACTTCTTTCCTTTTACTTCCTTTAGAAGTCTATACAGCCTTCCCGTTTCTAAAACAAATGACTATTTTCTACTAAGCTGTTTTTGAAGAAGATATGAGCAGCCAGCAAAAAAGAAAACAGTGAAAGTTTGCCAAATGATTGCTTTACTTGAGAAGTCTGGGGCTATAATGAAGATGCTTTTTCAGAAGTAAGACGTTATGCATGGAAATAATGTCTTTCACTGATACCAGCAAAGCCCATTATGGATGGGAACACAAAGCAAGATGCCTCTTCTGACAGCATCAATAAATAAGTAACGTAACATAACAAATACTTTATAGGACTTAGGCAGATAAAAGACAAACTTTGTAATTAAAATCGTTTGCTGCATTGTTTCTAATTAAGGCGTTCATACTGCCAGAGGACAAAAACATTACTACCTTAAAGTGTTTTTTATTTATGAAAAGTAGTTTTTAACTGCTGATTTTAACAAGGATCACATTAGCCATATTTATCTAAATCTATATACATAGACATAAACATAAACATATACACACATACTTATGTGTGTGTATATATATAAAAAAGTATATCCATAACAGTCTTAAGGTCTGGTTTAAAAACTAAACCCAACGAAGCAACCCCTTCTCCCAAACCCCAGCCATGGCTTCCCCAATGTGGAAAGACACCCAAGCCTTCAAAACCTCTGATGGGAGCTTCAGCACTATGGAAATTAGATATTTAGGGCTCTGTTCCTAACTGAACCAGGACTTTCCTCCATACCTGATCACCAATGACTGCATTTATTATAAAATTTTAATGGGTATATTTCCAAGAAGCCGAATAAATCTTACAGATTTTAAAAGTCACCTGGTTAAAAACCCCACAGCTTGTCTTTAACGTCTCTCTCTCAAAATTCACGTGTAGTAGGATCACAGCAGTCAAAAAGGTACTGAAGGCAACAATAAAAAAAGATCACACATCTAGCTGTTTCATCCCATGGCTCAGATCCCGGCAGAGAGCACTTCGGGTTTTAACGATGAAACATCACCTACCCACGAAACGCCAACCTTACCGTGTAATTGCGTGCGAGAACCACATCAGTGCCGTCTTTCAAATAATGTGTTTCTGTGAAGCTGCTGGCTAATAGGCCCCTGAAAAATATAAAGTACATGGAATATTAAGGCCACATCGCCTTGACTCTGTCCTTTAGTGGTTCCGTTTAAGATAGTGATCAAAGCCAAGCATTAATGATACAATGACTACCGGGACTGTGTGCGAAATAAGGAAAAACATAACTCCAAACACCGACGCGGCAGTACATGAACACTTCCTGCGCTAATTGTGAAAAGACTACAAGTTTCCAGACTGCTTTCTCTTCCAAAGGAGGACTGCATGCCAGCACATCTCCGTATTGACTCTTCCATGTAATTTTCAACACATTTTACATTAAATCTGAAATCTAGACATTTGGAGTATTGTTAAGTAATGGTGGGTTTTGCAAAAGGAAAACGTTTTCCCTCTGTTACTTATTTTACTGTATAATGTGTTGTATTCACCACCAAGTGACCACCCAAAGACTAGTTTAGTTCTTGGTAAATGAAACAAACTTCTTCCTTTGACACTCAAGGGAAAACACTGCAAGAACATTCCAGAACTTAGAGTACCGGATTTATTCTGATCATCTGAAAAGGATATTCACAAACGGAAATCTAATGACTTGAAATGATGTATCAGTAGATGGTGAAAGACCATGTCTGTGATGAGACATTTTGTTCTCATTCTCTCCACATTCCCCCTCCTGCCTTTAGCAATGACATAAAAATTTTGACTTGCAATTACCATTTTCTGGAAATCTCCAGAGAGGGTCATGTGCATAGCAACTATGAAAACTTTTCTTTTTGTAGTAAACTCATGGAACAGGGAAAGCAGCAGCTGCTTTTTAAAAAAAAAAAAAAAAAAAAAAAAAAGTCTTGCTATTGATCTGTTTTTCAACTCCTTATCTAACGAGCATTTCTAACAAGGCTAGAAGGAAAAATACATATTTACATTTACTCCTAACATAGGTGTTAACCTACGTGCCTCAATACAAACATGCTTGAGCTTTGAGAAACACTCCAGTGAAATGTGAAAGCACAAGATAGAAGAAACTAAAGATAAATGACACCATCACCTCCCGAAAACTGAAGAGTGTGGACTATTGAAAATCTTTGGCACAGCATTTCACAATATTCTGTTCCACTTCACAGAAGTGTTCCTCCCTTGGGTTGTTCATTTGAACAGACCAGGCCCTTTCTTTTATTTAAAGCTGGTTAATGCTGCACTCTTTTGTATATACTAGTGTGAACTAGTACACAGTCTGGATACACATTTCTTGCACTCTGCATAAACATTAAAACTAGAACATGAACCAACATCCAATTTTCATTACTGATTTCTTTGCATCACATTAATATCCAATGGCTCAGTCATGATAAGGACCTGGTTGTGCTAGAAACTGTATATTAGAGATAAAACCCATCTTTAAAAGCCTCTGTCTTAATGCAGAAGAAAAAAAATGCTGAATGAAACAAGAATTAAAAAAAAGAAAAAAGAAAAAAGAAAAGAAAAAAAATAGAAGCAAATGGCATCATAAAAAGATGAAGATAGCGAAGCCCCAACACAATGAGTATTCAAGCACGATTCTCACTTTACATCTTTCAGCTTTTGGGAAATATTAGCATATTAATAGATACCGAATGTTACAGCACTACAGCGTTTGGTGGGTGGTACAGGAACTGCTCAGGATCTCAGCCAACCACCACACCTAGAGCAGGATTTGGTTGCCCGACCAAGCATCTAACGTTGATTTAGACTCCATATATTTCACCAGCCAGCCCCGTCAGGACACCTCCAACACCCTGAGGTGTCTCAGGCGGCACTTGACACCTCTGCTTATCTCACCTCTTGTGCCCGCAGCCTCTGGAAGGCCTGCCTGAAACTAAGAGTGCTGTGGCTATGTTTCCTACTCTCTCGTTATCATAAAGAGCAGCTGCTTTCTTAATTATCATTATTATTTATATAACAACACCGCTAAGGTCTGCGCTTAGCAGGCATTCGTTACCTTTGTAAAGGCAAAAGGTGAGATCCCATTGCTGTTGAAGCCAACAGAGTTCTGCTGTGTACTTTTTGGAAATGAGATTTCATATAGGATACCTGAATGATTTTTATTTCATGAGACAAAATACAGGCAAGGGATAGGGTAACAGATGTAGCATAAGGGCAAAGCGATTGAGCAATATACTCGCTTTGTGCTCTGCTATTTCCAAAGTGTTTGACAGCAGTGATGATAAAGGTGACCTTTCCGCTTCTGTTCATTCTACCCTCAGGCACAGATTTAGAAAATATTTCATAGATTCATAGATTTTAATACCAGAAGGGAGTGCTGTGATCAGCAACCTGACCTGCCGCATTATGTAGGTCATTGGACTTGAATTAATCTTCTCGCACAATGACTGTGATGGAACCAGGTCCATTTTCTTATTGTATAGAGCCCTTGTCTAGATCTCCCACGATCAAGAAGCTATCACAAGCCTGGTAAGTTTTTAACAGTTACTTACACTCAATGTAAAAATACTGCACTTTGTATCTAGCTCGACTGTGTCAATGTTCAGTTTGCAACCACTGGATCTTATTCCCCTACATCAATGCTTCATTTTAATTTGAGTCTTTCATGGACAGTTCTACTTACTAAAGTGAGGAAATATAGCAGGTAAACAAATTCCTGATGAAGATGTCATCAATCTTCCTGCCAGCATGAAAGTTTGCTATCTACCCTGATGAAAATACCGGCTGAACGTAAGAATTCCCAGAGTCAATAGTAAAAGAGCAGCAAGAGCACTGAGATGATGGAGTCCCACCATTGGACTAACCTAATAAGCCAAAGTAGGATTTCAAATCATGGAAATTTCATGCACTGCTGAAGGACCATTTTAAGAAAATGAGAAAGTTTTTTCAGGAGTCTTCATTAATGCTCCTTCAGTTTCGTAACTAAGACATCATTGCCGAGACATCTGTTTTCCTGCCACGTACGGCACTAATGCTAGTGTGAGAGGAAGCCAGAGGAAAAGTTTTCTCTGCACTGTAGAGGCTGGGGACCTCTACAAGACATGTCGCCAGGAAGTCCAACAATTCCTGGCACAGAGAGAAGCTGTTATCCTCACTTTCAAAATGTTTAATATCTTAAAAGCTGTATAGGCATATAAGTATGCAGCATTAGTATCCAGGGACAGCAAGTCATCTAAAGGCATTTCTTGAAAGATGAAAACTAAGTGTAACAAGGACTCAAATTCCACAACTGAGTGTGCGCTGCTTCACTTTCCAATTATGGCAATAATGTTTAACACACTAAACAATGAATTCAACATATGTATCTATTTGGTAATTTAATTACCTCCCCAAAAAGATATGCAATGTAATAGATTGATTTACATTTCTGTTTGTGACCCACAGTAAAGGAGAATAATAGAGGAAAGTAAATTAATTTAGATGGCAAGCTACTTAACCTAATTGGATCAATGTAGTTCTGAAAGAGCAGGGATCAAAATAACATTAATATATCATAGTGCGATTCATCACCATGTCTGGAGTTTCAAATGTTGTCAGCTACAACGCTCAGCAGTACCAGATGATTATCAATTTTTTGCACTGCATGAAGAAGAAACAAATGCTATCGAGAACTGCATCAACTGCTGGATACGATTAAACCAAATCAGTCGAAGTAACACCACAACTTTGTCACTTATTCTCTGAAGATGCAAAAGTGCAATTCTTTAGTTAAATTACTTATGTGCTTAGTCACTATGTTTGTCAGCACTATGGATTTTTTTCACGTTTCCCAGAGCCAAATTAACAAGTTGAAGCTTCGATGGCCCAGAAGGACAAGTTTTTCCCTCCTGACCTAAGACAGACACAGCACGGGCTTCCTCATCCTCTGCAAATCAGCAGGAAGCTTACCTGTCAGATTCGCTGAAACATTTTCAGGTGTCAAGCAGCTTCCACTGACCTAAGCCTCAGGGAATATGACGAACATTATTTAAACTTGTAACCCTCACCTTCCCAGCCCCCCCCAACGTGAAGTCTTAGGCAGTTCGTTTGGGGAGGGGGAAAATGCCCTATTTTAAACACATCAAATTCTTTACTCAATCCATTTAATGACAGGAATGGTAATTTAACACGCTGCCTCTCACTTGCAAATGAGAAAATCCCTCTCTGCTCTCCAGGCACCAATATATTATTTCAAAAGGTTATAATGATATTTCATCACCCAGGGAGAGGCAGAAAGACAGAGTTGCAGAAGTTAGGGATGGAAAAAATCTAGTGGATCATACAGATGGCCTCCCTGGAAGCCAAGTGTGCTGTAGATCAAATTAGGTTCTGTCTCACTGAGCTTCAAATGTCAGAAGCAATGCTGATCCCACCACTTTCCAAGGGAGATTACTTTGCATTCCAACAGATGTTACTGTCACGATGCATTTCCTGATATTCAGCCTTTGCTAGATTTTCCTAGTTACACTTCTTTCACTAGCTGAAACAATTGCTTTTCCTTCTTGGTACATATATCATTCAGATAGGTGCAGATTATTATCAAATTCTCCCTTTACCATCCACATGCTGAGTGCAGCATATCAGGCTATAAAAAAATGACAAGAGCTGTGTACTTTTCATGCTAGTGCTACTCAGGAAAAATCTAAGTATTATCAGAGTAGGAGCAGACACCGGGGTTTCCCTTGATGATATAGGAGAAACTGGTAGACAAAAGCCTAAGGAGTAAATCTCTTTCTAACAGCACACAGGCTTGTTTTGCAATCTGTCTTTTAGGATGAAACTTCTTTGGTTGCCCTCCCTGTTCCAGGTCATCCCCCTGCAATACAGACGTAAGGGGGAAGACACCAACATTGTTATCCATCAAAAGACATCTACAAGTCTCTCAAAGCTGCTCTGTGAGACTGATGTGACACCCAGCAACTGAGATTCAACAGCCCTGCTTTAAAGCTGAACAGTACAATGTCTGGATAATCTGGTACACATTTCTTCCACGTCCTGGGTGGTGCGTGGCCAACTGTTACACATCTCAGAAAGACCATGCATGGTCCTCTGGCATGACACGGAGCATAAAACTTGACCTTTGCTTCAGCAGGGAGTCAGGGCTGGCGGAAGAGACCCAAGTTTTTACAATAACAAATGCCTGCTGTTGCCAGCACTGTCTGGTTGTTAGTGCTGGGGAGCGAGCAGGGACCTGGGCTGCTTCTCTTGGGCAGGCGCTCTGTGGCATACAGCCCAAACCCACCCAGCACTCCCAGGGATGCGGCATGATCCGCCTACTGCCATCAGGCGTGAACTAGGACTTTGAGACAGGGTAACGTGAAGCAGGAACTGGACACTGAGCTAAAATCCCATGCCTGAAATGGAAACACCATAAACAATTTCTAAAAGCAGCTCTGTGTTTTCTTTTGAATCTCATGGAGGTGTAAAGCAGCCTCAAATCTGAGCTAGAGTTTTGTTGACTATTTTATTCTGAGCTCTGACATGCCTAAAAATGAATCCTGGGTACTCTTCATTTACACTGCAAGACTAACAGCACTGAGATGTATAATCTGATTTTTGTTTCTGCAACTCCTCATCCTGTGGAAAGGTTTGGAAATGCAGCCCCTAATTGTCATCTTAAATCTTGTTTCAAATATGGTCACACCTGGAGATCTCTGCTCTGGGGTCCAACATCACAGCAATGCACCCTTGGTTAGGAGGTTCCACAGGGTTGCTTTTGATGATGTAGAGAATGGGGCTGAGAACTGAACGTTGGGAAGAACATACACTTTTCACGCTCTCAAGTTTGCTCTTCTGCTTACCTTTGATTTTGACTAACACCCCAGTGTAGTTACAGTACTTGAAGAACCGGCGGCTTAGGAAGAACATTAAATATTCCTATGACTTCTTAAATGATGTCAGCCAGCTGCTCTACCTACTCCGTGGGAGCGCTGATCGTAATAAGCCACTGGCAGCGCAAGGCCGACTCCAGTCTGACCGCGGTGCTTCCCCTCTCCTCAGCAACGCTGCCTGCAGCTCAGACAGACAGCTGACCTTTACTTACTCTCGTTACTCTTTCGCCTCCTTCCGAATGATAAAGTGCCTGTTTTCTCCCCCATCCAAGTACTGCCTCACTCTGTTATACAAATTCTTATCAAAAGCCCTCCGGCAATGCACTTTAAACCTTGCCCACAAACGGGGGAGGTGAGCAGAGTGAAACGGTGGCATATAGGCAGTTATAAAAAATGTCATCTAACCCTCTGCCTACTGACACCGGCGTACTCCATTAATTCTTAAGTATCTCAATTCAGGTCATTTTGACCTTTATACTGGAATTAGTTGTTATTTCTTCAGTTGTATTTCTTCACAGGTCTATCCATAGCAATAAACACGTCTGTTAAGCCTTCTGTTTCTGCAGTGGTGGTCTCAGTGCGAGTACCTCCTTATATTCACAAAGGCGATACTCACAGAGACGTTTTTCAATTCTTCTTTCTCATTACGATATAACGAATGAGTGAAGCATGGGTAATGAGTTTCCCATGCACAGGCACCTAACATCATCTTATTCGCAAAACCACCACATATTCTTTAAACACGCCACTTTTGTTCCCCTTGTTTAATTATCTTAAGTGATTTGAAATGCTTTTGGACATTTTCCCACTGAATGTCTCCACTTTATAATATCCTATCTGCTACACTCCAGTGTGCTGCCATACAGGGACTGCAATGTCATAATCGAAGAACCTGAGAGATTGAAATTCACGGAGCTTAATTAGCACAACAATTCTGAGGGAAAGAGGGGAGCAAAATAAAACCATAATAGCTAGGAAATCAACCAAGCATCCAAAGTTTCGATATTAACTCTATGGTAGTAGCCTCTGGCCTATTTCACATGGTCTGTAGATAGACAATTTGAGTTGATCTAATGCTACATTTGAAAAATATGTCTCTGTACTTCTACCCAGTTCATTTGATGTGGAAATTCGTATAATCCTGAGTCTACTGGAGTCCATGTTTAAAATCCCACTCCCATCCCCATGCATGAGTGGAATAATATCTGGCACGAAGAGAGCAAATTTTCATAAACACAGGCTACAACGTCAAAAGCAAGAGCCACGCTCTGAGTTGTCCCTGGACAGTGCGTTGAAACACAGGCACTCTCATCATCATAGCTGCTCCCCGGTGTGCTGGGGATAGGGAGATGAGGGACAGGCACAGCTTTTAAAGACTACAAGCATCCTGTCTTCCTTCAGAACTAGTCACTACGTGAGGTTGCGGCACATACAGAAAACCCAAGAACAATCTAAGCAAATAAATCTAAACAACTAAGGGAGAAATCCACCTCCCTAGCTGGAAATCACTAAATGATTGAGAGCTTTCTTATTTCCTGACTGCTTGGAAAATAAACCATAAACCTCACCTCCCCAAACTTCAATAGAAAAAGATTGAAATGAAATTAAGCACGTCACGCAGCCTCCCATGCTACTCCAGGCTCTGGGCTGCACACCCTGCTTCCATCACTCATTGTAATGTTCACGGCAAACATTTACTTGCCAAAACTCTAGCACTTATTTTATCATTCTAATTCCAAAACATTAATGAACAGACTACCAGTGTTGCAGTGAAAGTATCTTCTCTCTCAGAAGAAGATAAACAACGTGTTTTCCAACCAAGTAGATGGGTCAAAACAAGTTCTCTCCTTAAAATGGCTTAAGCTTGGCTGAAACCCTCAGGGTAGTTAGTAATAATGGGACAGTGTTAGGTACCCTGAACCTCGGATGGTCAGTAAGGGAAGAAGCAACCCGCATGGCATGAGGGGGGGAATGAGAGAAATACCAGCAAGGCTCGCTCTGTCTTCGCAAGAGAGCTTGGAGACATAGAAAAACTTCTCCAGCAGAAGAGGGAACGGCACCACTTCTGTGAGCTTTGACTAAAACCGCTCATCTCGCACACACCGAAAGCCAAAGTCAGCACCGGTTTCCCAGCATCCCGCCCATGTTAACTGCAAAGATATTCTGAATTTGTTTTTCACCATCCAACTCCAATATTCCAAAGCAGCATTTGACAGTTTTCAGCATTTCTCTCACAGAATTGTCCTAGGAGACCTCCTTGTGAGGAATATTTTATACTACCTCCTTGAACTTCCCCGTGTAGTGGAATAATAGAAATCATGTTATCGGTTCAGCTGAGCAGCATGCCATGAAAAGCAAACACCTTCAGTAAAGGCTCCAGAATAACACTGGCCACAATTTGTTGTCAGCTACGGAGAGACGACAGTGCTTAATGGCTAACTGATTTTTCTTGGAAAAATGCAATTCTGTACATTTAGACAAACTATGTAGGCTGACTGCTTTAGAGATACTTTACTGTGTGAGCAACATTAAGTACTTTTAACTTAGAGTAATGGAAGTGGCCGTGAAACCCTGAAGCATCATGCCAAAAGTTAAAGCACTATGCTGGAAATATAACCACTGAACTACTACACCTCTGAAGTTTCTACGGCAAAGATCAAAAGTAACGTGCACTGCTACGCTGCGGGCTGAACCTGGACAAATTTACGCAACTCAGTATTCTGAATTGGCTTTGGTTAGACTAAAGACTACCACTGCTCTGAAACTTCTGGCTCCCCTTCCATGGATCTGTTCCTCAGATGACAGTAGCGTGGTTTCTTATGAAATGCATACTTCCTATTACTATGCTTCCATTAAAACTTGTGCAAGATAATCTAGGGGCTTTTCTTTAACATTCTGCTCTTGCACGCAGAACACAGCGTTAGAGTTACAGATGTAGGCACCACAGACAGTACCGTAAAATCGTGACTCAAAAGACTCACTAGAAAACATTGAGATGTTTCAGAAGCTAAGTACATATATCACAAGTGGCAGACATAATATTTTAATGCATTCTTTTCTAACATCACAGTACTGCTTTTCATTAAACAAATTCTTTATAGTTCCTGTACCGTTTATAGGATGGCATATTTTCATTAAATAGTAAGTTCGGAGATACCGGGCTGGAAAGCTGTCAAAGTCTGTTTGAAATGTTTCATTCAATTAAATATGTCATTTGTAAGGGAGTAAAATTATGCAGCTGAACAGATATCATTGGGCAAATCGTCTAACTGTACTTTCATCTGAACATTTCCAGACTAGCACAGAACTCTATTTAAAACGTCCAAGAAAACTAGTCCTAACATGGAAAATTTATAAACATAGAAATTTAAGCAATTGCAATGAAAAATCAGAACTTATTAAAATATAACTAGCAAAACGTAAATAGTGCTGTGGGATTACAAATGTTATATGCAAGCATCTGCGATACTTTTAGAAAGCCAGGCTCTTACTTAGCCTAGGTTTATTCTTAGACTCTAACCAATAATCACATCCTCTCTGTATCTTATTCTTGCTTTTGAGTGTGTGCCTGTGGGTTTGCCTTTTGCATTTTTAATTTAAATGAAGTTGTCTTGCCATTTCTGCCAGCTTGTTGAAACATAAAATAGTATTTTTGTTTTACTAAGCCCACAGTTTTTTCCTTGCCCCAGGAATGAGCCATTTGCTCTAAGTAGGCTGTACTCATATTTCACTCGCAGAACACCATTGACTTTTACAGATACGCCTTCATTTTGCCCTATGCCTCATCATCTGTCTCACTAACCTTTTAAAATTCTGGATGAAGAGGGCAGAGATGTGTAAGGATATTTTTGTGCAAAATCTGTGTTTAAGTCTCAAGCCTACAAATGATGCTCATTTAAAACTAAGTAGGTGCAAAAGCCATAAGATTGGCTGCAGGTTGTCAGACTGAAGGTCCACCTAGTCCTATATTCTGTCTCCAACAGTGGCCAATACTTGGGAAATAACTCGTGAAGAGGAGAAGCATGCTACATTTCCCTGAAATACTGCTCCTGCTCTGCCTCCAAATCCTTTATGAGCCAGGGACAAATGTGGAGTGGAGACTCTGAGATTAAACAAGAGATCACAAGGGTGTTCTCACTCTCCCCGACACGCTTCCTTTCCAATTAAAGCAGTGACTTCCATGAAGATCATTAATTTGGTAACACAAGACTGCAGCTGCAGATTTTAGGCATCACGTTAAGGCTAACGGCAGCAATTACAGCTGGTGTGCTCGGAAGTCTGCTTCATGGAAGTTGATGGATAAGGCTTTGGTTTTGGTGCCGAGCGCAATATTACTGGAACGGTAAAAACAGCCAGTAAGATACCCACTGTCTCAGTAACCTGCGTGCTTTTGTTTGGAGGCTGACTATGATTGCTCGGGTGGTTTTCAAGTGTGTAAGGGTTATTCTTACCAGAGCAAGCAAAGCTGCACGAGAACATGGACTCCTGTCAACATTCCTCCGATCCAATAAAAATGCAATCACTCTCTGGCACTGCTAGCAGCATCATTTCTTCAACGAAGGTGTAACTGCACGTTTTCCAAATCACTTCTGACATGAGCACATCCTTCACCATGCAGGCTTCATGACGGTGGGCTGCTCTTGCCCTGTACCGACTGCCTCGGCCCCCGCCATCGGGCAGCGCATCCCAAACACCGCATCAGCTGGTGGCATCTGGCACTTCAAGTGACTTGGGAAAGTCTGGAGTGATTTTTCAAGTAACGTTAGGCTACAGTCTCAGAGGGTGATGGCTCATTTCCAACTAACTCTGCTTCAACATATCACTTGAAATTGGGATGAGGTGATTTGGGTGTTTGCAGAACAAAAGCACGGGCCTGAGGTATCAAGCAATGAGCGAGTTTATAGAGTAGAGGCATGTGAGAGAAAGGATGGGGGTTGAAATATTCCTCATTCCTTCCTTCCTTCCTTCTTACCCATCAATTACTTTCCTACATTCCCTGCATTTTACCTTAGCCATTCTTCATCATCTTTCCATCCCCTCTCCTTTTCCCCACATTCTCCCTCCATAGCTCTCCTTTCATCACTTCTTACATGCCTATGTTTGTTATTAGTGTGGAACAGGAGATCCGTTTTTCTTACTAAGCAAGACACAAAAAAGCAACACAACTACATTGGTGTTTTTCTTAAACCTCAAATCCGGGGGTACCACAACACAGTAGATGAGGCTGGCAATTGCCAGGGCACCACGCGACCAACACCACAAGACGTGACTTCAGTGGGACCTCTAATGGAGGTAACACAGATCATCATCCCTATTTGTCAGGCCAGGCTCCAAGTTCCTGTTTTCCAGGCAGGAAAGGAAGAATGGCCAGTGAAATCAGGACACTGGGGTAAGGGTAAACTAGGTTTTAAGCTTTTTTCTTTGGTTTTTTTTTTTTTCACCTCTCTCCCTGCTGGACGTTCCACTGTATCTAATTCTTTGCCTTGTGTCAGAACCTTTTATGAAGCAAATAACACATTAATTAGACAGAAAATGACTGCAGGAGAGCATCAGACCAATGCCTGTGGTTTTACTAGGTGAGCTGGCTCGCTGCAGACCGGGAGCGTGGCAGAGCTGCAGCAGACGGACGTGGGAAGGCAGGGCAGGCAGTGGGGCTGGGCCATGAGGATCCCTCCGCCCCGCTCCAGTGGCAAGCCTCTGGTCAGAAACACAAGGAAAAAACCCACAACATCAGCTGCTTCTGCTTTTACTCATTTAGGAAATGATTAATGTCAGAAAGAGATTCTGCCTTCTTGCTACAGCAAGGTTTTTTGCTGGCCCAGGGGTCCAAACTTGCTTCTCACCTCACTCGAGGGCATCTCATCGCACTGAAGTCACTGAAGATACGCTGGTAAAAAGCTTGGGCGAGAAGGATCAGACACTGTCTTTTAGCAGTTAAGACACAAAATTATAATTTTCTTTTCAATTCAAGGGGGTAATTAGTTTATAGTAACATTTAACATTTAGTTGCTGACAGAGATATGACACTTATCTTACATAAGTCATTTTAATTATTCCTACTAACCAAGACCTCAAAAATATTGTGTAGTCTAAGCTAACAATGCCTTTCCAGATATTTTTGGTTCTACTGTCATTTGAAAAATTGATGCCTAGAGCATCAGCATTTATCAAGCTCATTATAGATCTCATCCGAATGACTACAGATAATTAAAAGTATGCTTCATTTTTATTGTAATGTTTTCTCCCCTAACACTGCAAAGTAATTCTGTTGTTGCTTAGGGTTTTAGGAATTAATGTAGACTCATCTGCCAGAAAATAAAGTTTCATAGGATTATATACAAACTATTCATATATATGGACATGAGTCACATGCAGAAATGGTAGGTGCCTACACACACACACACACACACACACACACACACTCTCTCTCTCTCTCTCTCCCGCTCTCTTTGGGGCACTATAGACTTTTCCACGTACATAAAATAGCCTTAAAAGTGAATGGTTATTTCACATACACAGCTTGAGTCACTTGGATAACCATCCTTTTAAAATAAGTCTTCTCTGAGGCACTTGGTCAATTTAGACACAAAAAAAAATCCCTTTAGAAAATGTTTGCCATTCTTACATTTACATATTACCTATATGAAATATATGCACCTGATGCTCCATAATCTTACACCGCACAGAATTATTCACACTTAAATAAAGCGTATGTACGCTACTACTGCAGACATCAGTGGAGAAATCCTGGCAGCGTATTGCTTTATTTTGTGTAGGTGTTACTCACTTAGAAGACGCCTAGAGTGAAGAAACAAATCTTTTGAGAAACTATTCAACAAGAGTCTGGAGAGCCATCCTTCCTGAGCTAAGATTGAAGTGATATATTGAAAGTTTTCTAGTGATGTAAAACCCATTAGGAAACTTCTGAACTAACTCAGCTTCCTCTGCATGGAGAACTACGTCATTCACCTATAAAAAGCTGGATAAATGTAGGGCGTGCATTTCCACATGGCACTGAATTCACATCAGTTTAAATATTATTTTCTACTATTCATGCATCAGGCTATGTCTATCATACCTGGAACCGCTATGATAGTTGTTAATAATGTTCATATAAAACACATATATGAATTTTTCTGGGCTGTTTATGAGTTCACAATAATTAGCACAACACTGAGTCTGACTTGCAGAAGTATAATACATTGCACCTAGAAACCTGCTCCATTCTAGGATCCTTAACAGTACTTCAATTAAATAACATAATGTACGATGAATTTCCTTGGCACACCTTTATCATCAAATGCTTTATGTTTTGACATGACTTTCCAGGTTACTTTGAAACTAAAATTACCCATGAATAGCAATGGCATTAAAAAGCAATTACAGATACATGCCTTTTTAATGCCTCTATTATAATCCACATTCTGGTAAATCAGAGAGAGCCTACTCAATGGCACAGGCACAGAAAAAAACTCTAATGATTTAGTATTAACATCCATGTGAAGCAGTGCTAGCAAGGGGTTGGTAAGGTAGTTTCAGACTGAGGTAACTAAGAGGGGGAAAAAAAAATATAATGAGTAGAATCTGACATAAACATTAGGAAATAGATCTATATTTTATAAAGGCTATTTCCTCCAAGACAGTTTAGGTTTCCTCCTACTCACAGAATGAATTCACAGTGAATAAACCCTTGACTCATGAGACTATTTCACATGCAGATTTGGATTTTATGTAAATTATTTAAGTATATTTTAGAAAACTTGAGCAGTGATGTAGAAATGTTCCCCTGCCTATGCATATCAGTCAAAGAAACAGCACGCATCACCAAGGAATTCATAAGGGTAAAACTTTTGCCAACAGGCTTAAGACTAGACTTTGGCATGGAAAAGATGAGACTACATTATCCTATCCCTTAAATTTGCCACCTCCTCACAACAGGAGGAGCAGGCAGTGCCTTGGACCGGGCTGTGCTAGCAGTATGAAAACCTCTGCCCAGAACAGCACATTGCAACTGGAGAAACCTAAATCCAGAGCACGTGGAGACATGCGTTAATGCCAGTCAAAATCCAAAAGGAAAACTTTGCAACTTTCACATCTGGAATATCAAAAGAAAGGCGAATTAAATGAAAGGATATGATTGTTTTGATTTATCTCCTGGTTATTTCCAAACCACTCAGAATTATCTTTATTTTATTTGAGTTACACTCAAACCAGGACTTGTTCCTCCATGTTTTAGTGTTGGATAGTATCAGATAAGGCAAGAGATTGTTTTTAACAACAAAGAACTAAAATGACAAAACCCCCAGAGTAAGTCCGTCCAACAGAGTTCTCCAAAGGAGAACTGTTGAGACACTACAAGAGGCTCGAGGTAATCAATGTATAATTGTCCTCTGCACTGCAAACACACAAAAAAATTCTGTTTGCTTTCTTGCACATAGCTGAATTTTTACTCTTTAAATTTATTTATGTAAAAAAACCCAAACCCATAAGACATCTTATTGTCCTACCTATTGTTGATTGTCCTACCTAAAATAAAGAGTGATTTTTTTTATTTAGGCTGGGCTCTGCCATTAGGTCAATACTAACAGGGAAATCACTAGGCCGTTTTACTTGAGAGATGTTACACTGTGCTGCACCGTAGGAATTAGCTACAACGCTTCCATAGCAAAAAGCAGGAGATGATAAAATTTTATCAGTATCATGCCAGCTGCCCAAAGAACGCAGCACACACCGAAGGTGCATGGGAGACTTTCTACCACTCGTGTCTGTCTGCTACCCAAAGCCGGACAAGCCTACAACAGCGGTGTCGACAAAGGTTAAAGAGAAAGCACACATGACAGAAGAGATGCCAGGTTGTCAGGGAGATCTAGATAATACTGAACAAAAAAGCTTTAACCCTGCCCGGTTAGGTGAGGGAACAGAAGACACAGTCTGAGCTACTAACAGAATAGCAGGGAATTCAACAATTTGGGAAACGTGTAATGGAATACTGAGCCTTTCCCCTCCAGACCTCTGGTTTTAATTAGATCCTTGTCCAAAATAATGGAAACGTTTTTTAGCAACTGGTGGCTGATGTGTAGATTGCAAAAAACGAGCTGGTTGGAGATTAGACAGTGATATCATAGTACAATAGACTCAATCTAGCCACAGTCCCCTTTCTCCTCTCAATTCTGCCAACTGTCTGAGCAGGAGGGAGATACCGTATAAATCCCCAACTATTCTCTCATTATTAGGAGACAAGAGGCAGAGCACGACAGAGGTAGACAAAGTGGGCAGGGTACAGAAGGGCGCAGTAAAACCGGCTTACTCGTTCTGCATGCAAAGCTCATCAATCCCAGGGATGTTAGTCCAGCATCTCAGACAGCTAACTAATGCAATAAAAGGAACAGAGGAAAAACAGAAATAATAAAGTTAAACAGCTAGGAAAACCAAAGCAACAACCACTAAAGAGGTATGTAGAATTTTTCCTCAAATTTGTAGGCATTTTCTAGGTGTCAGTAATGCTTTGGGACATCCTTCTGCTCTTTGAAATGCTTTTCTTCTTCACATCCTGACTATTTTTTATGGGAAGTGGTTGTTTTTTCTTAATTTAATTCACTGCACCTTCAAATTTTGGCCTAATTTTCTCCATGGGAGTCAGGTCCTTCAGTTCAATAACAAATGATACGTACCCTGCCACAGCTTTTAGGCAGAGCAGTAATTTTTATGCTAACCACTGTTATCATAGCTCTAATGTTTTTGGATGCCATTAATGATATACTTCTACTTGATCCTCCCCTTTAAGGCCAATCTGCTTGGTGCTGGATTTCCCCTTGGTCTGCTCCAATTTTTGGTGGTCCAGAGAGGACAACTATCCCAGCTGTACTTCGGAAAGTGCAATGGCTTGCAATTCACATGACCTCCTGACACACGCTGTTTCCCCATACCGTAACACGCCAAGAGAGATGAGCTTTGGTCTGCAGCCCAAGGCACTGGGTTTTTTCAGCATCGAGAGCTATGAGGAAGTTTTCCTTGGAAAATGGTCCTCAGCACAGCAGTTAATTTCTTTACCTTGATCTGACAGAAATATTTACTCTCAAAGAGTACATCAGCTGGTGAATGTACATACTTGGTTCCACAAGCATATTTTAGACATACCTAGAAAGTGCACAGGAAGCAATACTTCATAAATATTAGTGCAAATCAATAGAACCTCATTATCTCCTACTGAGTTATGGTGATTCATATCAACTAAAAGAGATATGACAACAAAAAATAGAATTCAAAAGAGACTGGGTCCTTCGATTAAAATCAGGCAGCAAACAAATGAGGCTGAGTTTTGAACTCAATGAAAGACAGTAATTGTGACTTATGAAAGAAGAAAAAAACCATCACGGCACTGGAATTCCAGAAATCTGCTCGCCTAGGAGGAAATTTTTCTTATCCTTTCTGATGGATGAGAGGCTCAAAGTACAGTGTCACTGAAACAGGAAAGTAACTGCAGCTACAGAGACCCAAATCTGCCAAGATACAGAAAACGCTGCCAAAAAGGCATTTTAAACTTTAACAAGACCTGACCGGAGACTATTTGGCTTGTCTCAGCTTCCTGATGGTTAAAAGCTGGAAAGGTAGCAGAACCTCAGCAAAAATACCTGGAAAGCCTAAGTGGCAGAAAAATAGCCAGGAGTGTATCTGGAAGGGGGAGGACACAGGAACATCAGTTTTCAGTTTGCTGATATCTCCAGAGTTTTAAAGATATTGTTTACTTGAAAGCTTTTCTAAAGCTGGCTTGATAACGCACCAGATCAGCTTGGCCTGTGACTTTGCACCTCGACAAACAGAAGGCAAAACTTCCTTCGCTTCCCAAAATGCCCCTCCGCATCTCACTGACCTTATTTTTGTTTACATGCTTTCATATAATTTTTTGCTTTGATGGTCTAGAAGCAAGAAAGTCTTACAACTCTTGTGATATAAATGGTTCCAGTATGAAAGCAATGACCAACCACCCTATGAAAGGATCAGCAAGAAAATGTTGACGTTTTGCATGTTTGTTTGTATTTGAAGAATCCCCATTGCCAATTACAGTTGGCTGCTGTCAGAGAACATTACCCCCAACAAGATCTCTAGAAACACACAACGAACATGATCTTGAAGTTTCTAATACTCCAGATCAGTAGAAAGCTTGAGGACAGTGATATCATGCTGCCAACAGCTGTCATAAATAGTATGGTTTCATCTTGTCATTGGCCTAACAACTGTCTTTTCCTTTTCTATTTTATGCTTCAGCATATCTTCAGCTGTCATAACAGATATGTCAAGCAATGTTACTGTCCCAACAATATCAGTTCAAATTACTTCCCAGAATATTCCTCTTCTGGCCTCTCAGAGGCATGAGTCTATTTTCTCAACTGCAGTCAGGGCAACAGTAGAACTAATTCACTCCATATCAGTGTGTCTTTTCCATAAAGTACCAAATTCAAGATGTCAAAGATTAATCCGAAAGGCAAATTCAGGTAAAATTGCTAAATCACAGCACTTACGTGCTGAGTTGCTATGCAAAACTTCCCAGCTAAAGGAAGAAAACCTTTTGCTTACGGCATCAATGACAAGGTAACAGAAAGCCACATTCTGCCATCTGTGCCGACCGATGATCCGCAGGCTTTTCCCACCAGCAAAATTAGGAATGCGCAATGCTCTTTCTAAGCTTTGCTACTTCTGAATAATTATCTGCTCCTGGAATCACAGATGTGAAGAACATAATGGTTTACAGAGAAATCCTCAAGAACAACACTGTTCCAGTAGTATAGATTTAAACACATCTCCAAAAAACCTCCAAGATGAAGGAGGAAGGAAAACTGTCATTCTACGGGCTGCAAATTCAGAAAAAGCTGCCGCACATAACAAACACATCACAGGTCAGCCTGCACTCACTGATGCAGCTCTCGATGGACTGTTCAGACCTTTTTTTCCCCTATGCAAACACCAGTGTTTAGGAATCCTGTTCTCCCATGAAGACACAGCTCTTGCTGTAGCAGAGCCCTGAACCTCCCATGTATTTATTGTAAGGTGTCAGCTGTGGGTAGTAGTGAAGAAGAAAGGCTGACAAATGCTCTTTCTCGCTGTATGGCTCTGTGTTAAAAAAGCAGGTGTGCCATAGCATGAATATTTTATTTCCACGGAGAAATTATTTCCTCATTATGATGTACTAGCTGCTCTGCACAGCTGATTTCACACTTGGATGGTGTAGATGATGCTACAGGTCATATAGTCGCTTTCTGACACACGAGATAAAAACCTGTCTGCTGGAGTCAAACCCCAAGCTGTCTTCATCAGAGCCAGTATTTCACTCAAATCATTACAGCAAATATGGTTTATCTGTAGGTAGAAGAAGAAAGGAGTAAGCCAGCAGACAGCATTCAATCTAAGACATAGAAACATATCAGATAATACATAGGAGAGCTAAATTGTGTCTGTGCAGAGGTGGACATGCATCAAGTATCCCAACAGTGAACTGCTGCCACAAAAATGAAGTCTAGTCAATTTAAATTGCAGCGAAGTGTATTTTCAAGTTTTCTCTTTTCCCTTTATTTGCCTGCCAATTGTGTGTGTGTGCAGGTACTATTTCATTTTCTTGTTTTGAAAAACATCTCCTCCTCTTCCCAATGGGAAAAGCCTACCAAAACTAAATAGACAACTGCAGAATTATGGCTAGGATCCAGCGGAGATTTCAGCACCCATTTAAGTAAAAACACATGCTTATTTCCAGCTCTCTTCAGAGAAGTCTTTAAGCACATGGCTGAAGCTTTTCAAGTGTTGGGTTTGTTTTTGTTTGGTTGGTTTTTCGGGTTTTTTTTAGCTGTTTGATAAAAGTAAATGTTAAGTAATCAAGCCCTTCAGAAGAGAAGCAGCACTCAAGCGTGCAGGTCTTAACTGGGACTTGTACAGCATATAAGCCTAGGTTTGCTCAGGGCACTTTCTGCCAAGATGTTTCTGTATCTAAAAAGCCAATATGCAACAAAGAGGAAAGGAAAAAATGAATTGTACTTCATCTCCTTTGTGCACAGTAAGTGTTGAAAACATCCAGACAGAAGTATGACTCTTAACCGTGGCCCATTTAACAAACAAAGAAATTGTCCCTACGACACAAAGAGCAACAACAGTGTACCTATGGAACGTGAGAGCATGATTTGGACTGCAGCGGCTCTTCTATCCAGACAGAACGCTGGCTCGTCTGAGCATGAAAGCAAATCAAACATCAAGAGAGGAGAGCATGGCAAGTGCCACCCTATCCTATCATGAAGGATCATCGATGAGTTAGCAAAATCATTCAGCAGGTACAGGCAAGAAAAAAGTTTTTTCATAAAAAATGTTTACAAGAAAATCATAATCTGGCTTCTCTATTCTTGTTACTTCACCTGTTCTCTCTCTACAGCTATCCTTAGGCGTCTGGGCTAAGAGGCTAAGAAACCAGTGTCCTCTGACTGTTTGGCTCCTGCCTCCCAAAACCCAGCCAGACCGCGAGGTGCTGAATGCCAGGCTGATGGGTTTCAACGGTCTTCATGCTGCTGCAGGATCTGTGCAGCACGCGATGCAAGGCCAGCTTCTGCTTCCCCCAGGTATTCATGGTCATCCATAAGTATCAAAAGTTTTCTGCCTCACATCTGATTAATTCCCATACGAGTTTGGAAAACACTATAAAAATCTTCATTCAAATAAAAGAAGGGATAACTATAGAAAAGAGTCCTTTTGAAAGCACCATGATATTTACAGTTCCAATATCAGCAACTTCTGTACTCCAGGCAGAATGAAATCCAATAAAATTCACCAGAGAAATTTCAATATATTTAGAGAAAATAAAAGAGACAAGGAATATGGCTCTGAAAAATCAGAAGACTGCGGAAGCCTTAGAGATAAACCACAATTTACAATCTACTCAAGTTATTTATAGCAATTTAAAAGTATCTGGAGATTGCACCAGGAAACTGGTGAGTTGCTTCTACAGCTTCTCACTTGTCTGTCCTCTCCGGACCAACACTGGGTGCTACTTAACCCAGCAGCCTGCAGTAGATCTCCATAACGTTCAGGAGCAGTGATCTCCATAACATTCAGGCTCTCCAGCATCTTAAGCCAAGCAGTGCAGAATAGCAATAGAAGTTGTGGAACAGTACAAGGGAGGATCATTATCCTATACAACTGGTCCAAATGGTACTCTGAGGTGTCAGTGGTGAACACAATTTCCAGAATACAAGCATCTATTCCATGTGGCCACCAAAATGTTCACAACCAATTCAAGCCAACCAGTAAGACTTATTAAACATGTGGCTGCAGCTAGTTCATTATTTCTTACCACTTTGTACTCTAACGATAATATCTCAGGCTTCAATAATACTGTGACAGTGTTAGACTTCTGTGTGGGTTTGTAAAATGCTGAGTCACGATAAATGGATTTAAAACATCAACTGATAACAGAACAGGATTTTCAACGTGGGCATGAGGAAAGAAAGAAAAAGAATGAAAGTGGTAAGAAAGGCCATTAGTCTAACTGCTGTAGACTGGGGAGGGTGTTCATCCTGAGTAAAGGTTTTTGTAAAGGTATCGATCCATCATTATAAAATGAAATAAGTCAAAGGGTTAAAGTATAAAGAAGTACTGGCAGACTTTCATTTATGGAATTGCACTATGATTGTATCTCACAGTGTGAAGGTGAATGAGTTTTGCTGTTTTACGGGAAGACTGCTACGGAAATTGAAGAGTATGTCTTTTGGCATAACTATCAGTCCCTTCTGGGGCTTGGTTATACTGGGAAGTGCTAGGATGGACTTAACCCTTCTATCCCTTACAAGAATAACGATTCACCATCCCTGAAATACACACTGAAGCTTCCTTAATATGATGAAGAACAAGGGAAAAAAAAAAAAAAAAAAGAACATCTGATATTTAAAGGTCAACTAAAAGACAAACATCTGAAATAATACTCGAGACTAGTCAGTAATGAGAGAGACAAGAGAAAAAAATGAGCAGGAAGAACCCCTTGAGTTTACTCCTAATTCCCCTACTGAAGCACCTTCAGGAACTCTCTTCATCTGTCCAATTCCTTAGTTTCTTCATCTGTGAAACACAGTTATGCTCTCATGCCCCAGTACTGCAGACTACACAGTGGTACCCGCAGATCTTCACCATTTATATCACATAGCCCTGTGGAGTCTGCTGTAGAAAACAAATACAGTTCCAGGGTTACACAATGTGAAGAGTTTCATATCTAGCTATATCAGACTTCTAATGCAAGACCTTAAAGAGAAATAAAACTCATAATCAAAACCTAAGAATAGACACATCACTTCAAGAGAGGAATAATGAAAATAATACTAAAAATGTAGCAGTGTTAGGGGACAGACATGAAAGTGAGGGACTTCCATGCTCAGATGAGGACATCTGCACAAAGATGGTCAAAAAGGATCAATAGGTTGGTGCAGACAGTAGCGTCATGGGTATGATGATGGAGTGCAGGAGGGAAGGGACACTGGTATTTATACATGTATCTTGGCTACAGCCATGGGCAAATTAGAACTGACCACGTGACTTCATATGCTACTCTGATGATGGAAAATTCTAGCCTAGTGGCTAGCCTGATTAGTTTGAATTATCAACAGAAAACACATTATCACATCATCGCTAGAGAAAGACTTTATGACTATTACATATTCAGCTCTTAAGAAGTCAGGAGGCGAACAGAATTGTATTAGGTAAGAGAGAAGATCCAGAAGGAGGGAAATGGGAAAACTACTCCTAAATAATAATCCATCTTAATTACAAATTATTTATGTAATGAACTGTAAATACATTTACTTCTGTCTGTATAAAAATGCATATCTTTCTATTGTTAATTCATTTTAGAGTTGCATCAATACCACTGTCTTTACCTTTCCAATAAAACGCCACTCTAACCTTGTTAGACGTGTCTTCAAACAATGTATGTTGTGGTGTTCTGCTGTCGGGTATTCATGTTGTGGCAGTTTTAGACCACTCCTGACTGCTATGATATTCTATTAAAATACTAAGTATTTTAAACTTTAAAAAAAGTTACTTAGCCAGTAAGAAACAACGAGGAACAGCGTGAGCACAGATGAAGAGCTGGCAGCAAATGGCCTCTATTTTGTTCTCAGTCACAGTAAGTTTCCAAGCACTCATCTAAAGAGGTTATGATTACATTCACACTTCTATCCATCACCCTTGTCCTGTTTCATCAAAGGGCAAAGCTCAGATTCACATGATGAGTTACAGGTAAGTAACCATTACCACTTCTTTAAAGTGTAAGAAGTATTCTTACATAAAATATTCAAAAAAAGGAGATCTTGTAAAGTAATTAATTTTTCAAAGACATGATCACCAAACCGTTAGTTTTAACATCAGTTAGTTGGTTGAAGGAGAACCTAGAGAGGAACTCAGCATTACCAGCTAAAATACATTAAAATTATAATTCATCTTTCCCATCTTAGCATTTCAATGCACATTTTTAATACATGTTTAAAATCAGACCCTGTTCTTCAGGAGGACAAGGCTTTCAAGTGCTTTGTAAGGTGCAGACATGCACAATACAAAGGCAATACAAAGGAGCTAGACCTGGATTCTGGCATCTTTTAACGGCTATTTCTCCAGCTCTCAATTTTGCAATGATTCTATAGAAAGTGACTTTGCCTGTTCTTGCACTTACAGACTCTGTGATCTTATCGTCTTGGCTGCATCCCATTGTGCTCTCTGTCTCATAACTTCAGCATTTTTCTCTCCTCAGCTGTATTCCAGCCTTTCTTCCACTCACGTGTCCACTAATGTGTCTACCTGAATGGTACCCATTTGCTTCACACATTAGGAAACTGAGATTTTAGAAGCGAATACGTGATGGAAGTTCTGCCACCCATACCAAGAGGCTCGGAGCTTGACCAACTGCTACGTACAACTTCAAACCCTGAACTGAGCCAGTTAGGCACTGTGCGGCAGGCTAAAAGTTACAGGTGAACAATAATGATAATAATACAATTGCATTTCAAACCAAAACAAGAAAACACGTTCATGAGTCTAATCCAACAAGCAAGAGAAATTTAGATGGGGCTATATTAAATCCAGGTTGTTTAATATCCCAGCCTTCATAAATTTAAGAGCATTTCTTAAAGCAGCATCACAGAGGCTTCCATGTGCTTTATTTTTATATCAGGGCATGTTTCATACCTCTAATCACCCTTTCTTTCTTCTCCCCCTTCTGTCTGCAGAAGACACCCAACCGAGAGTGACTTCAGCTCACCTACCCCACTTTATGGAGCAATATTATAATGTTATATTATAACAGTACGCCTGCAGAGTTTTCACTATGAGCTGCTATCTCTATCAAGAATGGAAGAGCTTAACCTGGATTCAGGACAAAAGCCACTGAACGAGCATTTTAAAAAGGCTGAGACCTATAAAACAATTATGAGCAAAAGGAAGTTTTGTAACTGAATCTTTGTCAGCATTGTTGGAGGAAAATAGGTCATGTCAAGCAAACCTAATCATTGATATGATTACATGTTTGGTTTTATAAAGATGATTACATGGTTTAAACTGTTGTAAAGCATTTGACCTAGTATCACAGTGTACTGACTAAAGATCCATGTACAAGACATGTTAAATGAAACAGGGACTAGTGAAGCAGGAAAATTCATAAAATGATTGTCAGCAAAGAACGCTCTTATGCAGTTCCTGGTGGGATTCCACAGGGTTTTGCAGCAGGCACTGTGTTATTCTGCACTGCCATCAACAACTTTGAAGTAAACATAAAATATGCAGCTTCCTCCAACTTGGAAGGAAATTCATGTGATGAGAAAGAAAGGACTATGCTGTTAATTGGGCCACTTGAAGGAGATGTCTATTCGTGCAGCAAAATACAAAGACATGGAGCCATTAGAAACGTCTCCACATTAGTGGTGGCTTTGATTTTCTTAAACTAGTATGAATGCAGCATCGACCCACAGAATAGTGAGAAAGAAGAGGGGAGCTTTTTCTTGGAAAGCAGTGATTGTAGAATAATGCAGTGATTGTAGAATAATGCAGGGTTGTACGTAACAAGATCAGCCATCCAAATCTCTGGACATGAGAAAAAGTGGTCAAGTGAAAGAATGACCCAAAATTGAAAGAACTGGGAAAAGTGCTCCCAAGTAGCAGAAAATTGAGACAATTTGGTGAGTGGTTCAAAGGATAATTACAGGACCTTTAAGAATACAGCAAAGAAAGAGAAAGAGGCATCTTAACAGCTCTGAGGGCTTCTCAAAGGAAAAAAAAAAAAAAAAAAAGAGAAAAATATTGAAGGAAGATTCTTCTGATCTAGACTGGGCCTCTGTGAAAGGTCTGAGTTAGGTCACCAGGCGTGTCAGGGAGCTCTGCGGCAGCCGAGGGAGGTCTGCACTGCGCTGCCAAGCTAAAAGCATGTCCCAGGTAGCTATGTCTGCCAACCACTCCAGCAAGGGCATAACTCAACAGCAGCCAGTGGCCTGGAATAAATAAAAGGTCAGACTAGAGAACATAACAGGTAGACCTCATGGTCTGTATGCATCTGTGTGTAAATGCCCAACATGCAGGCAGAAGGAAATGTTATTAGTGTCTTGCAACCAAGACGAAAGAGATTAGATGCAAAAATATTTCAAGGCGAGAAAGGCTGCTGGGGATGCATCTCCCAGGGCAACACAGCATGAATTAGGAGTTGTGGATACAGGATGCTCTGGCCTCTGTAACTGTACCCATGCAGGGGACAGCTGGCAGCCTATTAAGCGGCTTGGAGAATATCAAGACACCTATGATGCTACTAAGTCCCAACGTTTAAAATAAAGCTCATAATAGTGAGATCTCAACTTCTGTGTCATACCAGGCCGGCTGAAAGCTACACACCCCTTATGCAGAGAACACGAAGATGAGGAGCATTGCTGGCAATAAATCTGATAGACCGTTCCTAATCAGAGGCCTCCTTCCTCTTTGAATTTGATGGAATCCGCTATTGAACATGTTGCCTATCATTACTACACATACATCAGGTTATTGTGATGCAAGTTAAAACACGCAGCAGGAAAAGTTAATTTTTTAAAAAAAAAAAACCCATATATATTTCTTTAAATTATACTTTGGTCTGAAAACACAATTAGTCAGTTAGTCCATGTATTAATTTCCGATAAGGACTTTTTCTCAGAATTCTCCACAAACACCATTGTTTTTGTTTGGATAAACAAATTGGCCATTGCTTTTCAAATGGATGAGCAGCAGATAACAGCGTTCAGAGCGCCTGCTGGCTACCCGGGAATGCAAGGTATTCCAGTATAATGAGATATTGCAGAACATGAGATTTGATACTTCTTTAACAAAATGGCATTTCTCTGACAGAAGTCTTTTGAGGTTAAGTATGTAGAGCAGCTACAATTTCTGTGAATGAAATCTACCCTGATTCTCTGATCACATCTATTTTCTCTCTCAAGTGTAAGCTGAAAACATCAAAACCATCTCATTTCCCTCTTCTCCCTCTCCCCCACCCTTTACTAAAAATAGTGGTGGTACTTTCAGGAAAAGGTCCATAAAAGCACTACTGTTGCTCTGAGTTCACTTGTGATTTTTCAAGTGTCCTTGTTTTGACAATGTATTTCTTATCTGTTGTTTGGAATATTTTAAAACCACTGAGCCACGTTGCAGTATATAACTCTCCACTGCAAAATTCACCAAGGAGCAAATTAAATAAAAAAAGAGTTAAAGAAAATATCTATATGTGCAATACAAAATAAGTAAGATACAACCACTGGCTCTTACTAAACACAATCCGACTCCATAGTGTAATTTACTTTCTTGGTATGTTACCCTCCATCTTCCAATATCCTTCCTTTCTAAAGATCTCCCCTCTACAACCGACGTGGACCAGAAACTCTTGTACCGTTGTAAGTTTTGTCATAATTTAATGTGTCCTTTGAAACACACCTACTCTTCCTAAATGAATTCATTGAAATCATGATTTATCACCTCACTTTTCATTTCATCAGCCAGTAATCAGATTCTTAATGTGATAATATTAATGCCAAATAGATTTTCACAGGAAGAAATATGAAAACAAATTCCATATGCTCCATTCTTCCTGTTTATTGACTCTTACTAGCTGACAGGGCACAGAAAAAACCCCGGAAGTCTGAAGGCAATGTGTGATGTTCATTTCAAAAGTTCTCAGTGGTGATATAAGCAACAAGAACTAAGAAATAATCTTAGTTGTTTCTGGCTACCCTAAATATGCATGCTTAAATGTTGTAAAATTGGGAAATCAAGCTAGTATCTGTGCTATGCAAGGCTTCTGGAGGTATATATGCATATTAACCATCTCTTTACAAGATAACTCTGCCTTCAAATCACAGATAATCACTCTGGAAATGAACAGATCTCTACTCAGGTAAGTGAAAATATTACAGGGAAATATCAAATACCGGTCAAAGGCACATTTGCTCATTGTTCGAAGATGTCACATGAAATATGATGTCAACAAATATGTTTCATTCCCTGCTATACATCAGAGTAAGTAAAATCTGTCAGTAGGTTGGCCCGATGAAGTGTCAGAATGCAAAACGGGGAAAAGTAGAAATGGAGCTACAAGTGTTTAACAGAAGACCCTAAATTTAATATTGTTTCCCCTTTACTGGCAAGAAAAACACGATGGTGGGCAGATGCAGACACTGTTTTCTCTGGCTCTTTCAGTGAGACATTTGCCATCTGGTTTGTTGAGGTAAAGTGAGCTGAGAGAAAAAGCCAAAATCTCTCTTTGAATGTTAAATGAGTTGTTTCTGTTAGAGAGCAGATACTAAAACTTCGACTGCCTCGGTAGAGGGTTCTTTCTCTTCCTTTAAACAACCGTTCAGTTGTTAATACACTATTCAATTATAAGTAATGCAGCATATACAAGAAAATCTAATGACACTATAACATTTATAAGTTAAAAGCAAAGGCTTCATATGCTGACAATGAATTGCAATTTTTATCTCAAGGTATGTATGCTTACCCTTTCCAATGTTCACTTTCAATTCTGTAAACTATCTTTTTACATTTCATGTATATTTATGAATATACTATTACTGCCAAATTCCTAGCTTAGCTATCCTTGCAGAGCTTAATACATATTCAAAAGTCACAGCTGTGACTAGGAGGAGATGAGTATTTTTGTGGAAACCAATTTTTCTCACATATCAAAATGTATTTCCTTAATTTATTGTCACATGCTTGTTAAACCATATTTTAGATTCTTTTCCTAATGCATACTTATGCAGAATATGTATTGCAGTTTAGAAGACTCCTACAATTGCAGTCCATACTTATTTAAAGAAAGATTTCCTTCAATTATGACATACTGTGGGCAAAACACTGGCAATAGCATTTGGTGCTTAACAGGAACACTTGGAAAACCAACAAAACTCTAAAATTTTATTAACATGCAGAGTGTTGATGACTCTCCTATAATATCTGTGACAGTTATTATGGCTGCTCTCAGAAATTACTAATTAAGTAACTCAGTAATAAGGATAAAGGATGACAACTGAAATAGATTTAATTCACGATAAAAATCACTCTGTATACTACAGAATATACTTGTGCTTTATGAATGTTGGGAAAAGCCATCTTCTGAAAAGAAACCCGAGAAATTTACTGTTTATCACTCAGTCTCAACTGAACAAATGACTTTTTAAATCGTGATTTCACTGAAAGATGTGACTGTTGGGCTAGCCGTAAATGCCTGATGCATGAGCTGTTACTCATAGGTAGAGCGAGACGGTATCGCTCCCTTTGGCAATGATCCCATGGGAAGGGAAGGTTTGGTGGTAGCGTATAAAGGGTCATTTTGTGGAATACAGAGATACTAATCTTCTCTAAAATTGCAGCTAAATGTTTAATTTAAAAATGTTACAAATTTCGGTTCAGTGACATCTAGGTTTGGACCAATAACAAAATGGAAATTTTCAAGCGGTCGTTCCTGATGACCTCTCAGTCAAAGGCTACAGGAGAAACTGAGGAGACTAGCGAGGCCAGCAGAAGTGGCTCACCTTGGTAATTAGTGCCGAAGCTATTTCCTTTCCAGGCGACCGACACTCCCATTTATTCCAGTGGACATGGTTGTCCTGACTGGCACAAGAGCTATGTTTTTGCAGTGTTACCACACGCTAAATCCAAGCATGGCCAAACCAAAACAAATTGTTACTCAGGCAACACGAATAACCAGGAGCGAGCTGGTAGATAGATTAACCAGCTAGAACCTCTTCAGTCTGTACCAGACAAGCATTTAGCTAGTGCATCTAAAATACACATTTCCTTTCCTAGTCTGGACAAACTCAAAGAACAGTAATTGTTAAGTTATAACAAGATACGCAAAGAATAAAACATCTGGCATTAAGATACAGTCTGTTCTGGAAAACAATATAGATGTAATGGTTTTGCATACTTTGCACATTTATAATGGAACGGCACTATCTCTAGAGCATGGATTTTCCCAATATCATTTTCATCTGGTGAGCGAGCCAGAGTTTGTTAACCATCTGCATATGTGCAGTATAGATTTTAAAAGTAATTATTTTTATAGCATTCCAAATTGCTATTGCATAAAATAGCGTATATTTTTCAGTTAAACAGCCGGAGGTTACATAAGTTGTAAAATACCATTTTGCGTTCATTTTAGTTTAGCTGTTGTGCAACTGAAAGTTTGTGTATATATATTTTGTCTCAAGGAAGTGTAAACATTTGGATTGAAGTTTTAAGGTCCCTTGCTGGTGACAATATTTGAAGGGAGAGGTCTTGCTGGTTTATTTTCATGCCTGTGGGGATACACTTGGGATGATGTCTATCATGACCAAAGTCTACAGAGATTTAATTCAGATGGAAATTGTTCAGGTGGGGTTTTGCAGGGACAAGGGGTTTCATTAGAATACATGACTCTCTTATCTCTTTCTACTTTTTCCTCCTGAATGAACACTACCGAAATTCTGATTTACAAGGGAAAAACAATGTCTACAACATCCGTTTAAGGCTAACCATGGGCTGCGGTTGTGCTGTTGTCTTTACTGTTCAAGAACGCTTGGGTTTTTGGGAGAGAGGAGGATTTGGTCTGAAGCCTTCTGCTGTATACTTTGTGAATTAAGTAATTAGAAATACCCTAGGTTTCTGAAATATTTACAAACATAAATAAAACAGGGCCGAATTGCAACTGAGTAAAAATGACTTGGCTTCAAACAACAACTTTCAGCAGGCAGTTTCATGGAGACAATACAATTAAATCTGTAGTTAAACCTTTGGAAAAAAAAAAACAAACCCTCCACTGAAAACTAAGTGAAGTCTAACGTGCATTTAAATTTTTCATGTACCCAAAGACAGAGTAATTTCTCTTCAAGATAGCCATCGTACCCAAAATAGCTGCTCGGCTCAGTCCCAGACTGGCTGAGCTGCATCTTCACTAGGACAAGCTACTTCGAAAAGATCTCTCATTATTTGAAAGGTCAGAATGAGACTGAATATCTCAAAAACACTGAAAAAAAATAATTACTGAAGGCTCTTATTTTATTTTTATTTTGCTTTCTTTCAGAGGAGAGCATTGCTGGCGGTTAAATCCACATAAGAATTCATACGAAGTTAGAAGGCTTCTGATAAGTGAGTCTTGCAAAATATTATGCTTTTTATGCCTCAGGCAAACAAATTTTTTCTGGTGGATAAAAAACAATATCATCCTACTAACATGTGTAAAGTCTATTCCTTCATGCACAAATTCCATAATTATTTTCCAGGCTTTGATAAATAGCATGAATTCTATATTATGCATGGTCTTCCCCTGTAATGAATAAATTTGCTTTTAAAAGACTGCAGCCCTAATAACTAAATAGGAAATAAACAAGAAAAACGGAAATATGAACTGTTTCAACATGCTGATTGCAAATAAGGTAAAAAAAAAAAAAAAAGGCAAAACCCCTGAAGTGTATTCAAAGTTTGATAATGAGTTCCAAATGAGACTATTCTAAATGTAACACCTTCAGACAGCTGTAAATTTGATCTACAAGAGTAACAACTGTAGCAGTGATTTCTAACCAGGAATTACTAGCCCTATTACGTCTGGTACATTTTTTATTCATAGTTTTATGTTTTTCTTTTAGCATCCATTTAAACACAGTTGCATATTTTTTGAAATAAATTGACAAAACTGCACTGTGGCTGAATCAATGTAAAGCAAATACAGCAATTAATATTTTTGCTTTTGAAATGCCACTGGCTTTCCTTAACAAAATGCATTTGCCAGTGCCGAGAAACTTTTAAGATTTTAGATCCATTTCTACTATAGGTGTCTGCAAATATCTCCAATCTCCACTTCCATGCCCTCACCCACAAATCTTGAGAGCAACCTGAAGTTTGATCAACGTGGTGAGATGACAAAGACTAACGATCTGCCTATATGATTCAGACTGCAGAAATTAGGAAATCAGATTAGGAATTAAATAATATAAGGCACATTTAGCATAGCCTAAACTCCTCTGAGCTTTGCAGGTCATACCGATGTCATCAATTAATTTGGTTGTGGAAGAGCGCACATAATTATTTTTTTTTTAATATTAGGCTTGCTTTCTCCAACGAGATACTTGTATGCATAACTATGAGTGCGTGAAAAGTACCACTGAAATCAGCATTATTCACATATTCAGGGTTTGCACAAGCTGCAGACTTGGACCACGATATGGTACTTTGGACTGGGAGAGAGCAAAATGCTGCCTTTTTTTCCGCTCTACAGAAATTTGCTTATGTTAGTCTCCAATTACTAATTATTACTTTGAAAATAAAGTCAAGGACACTGGGTTACATGTGAAATAATTTTCCCCTGCGTGCTAAGCAAACTAAATCAAAGGGTCTTAAAGAGCTTTCAGTCCGTATCTCTGAGCATTATTTCTTTATCACAGAAGACTCCCATTAAAAAGTAGACCAATTATAGACATCAAAGCGAACTTGCACACGCTATGACATATTTTAAACACCAAATTACTTAATTCATTAAGAAGTATTTAAGTGAAGGGAACCCTATTTTTCCCACCATCTAGAAACCCAAGGTGGTTTTGTGTACCTGCATCTTCTTTTCAATGATAGAGTTATTACAAACCAACAGTTTCTTCTACTCTGTAAACCATTTCTCTTCAAAATTACTTGAAGTTATGGAAACAACGTGCAAAAAGCTGCATTCGAAAGCTCCAAAAATATTCGATAAGCGGTTGATGTATTACAGTGATCTAATCAAAATATCTTTTTTATCAAAATATCTCTTTTTGTGCAAGAGGTAAGTGCTTACACCTGTGTAAGCTGAGGTCTCTTTCTGCTTTTCCCCTTCTGAAAAAGTCGTGCAGAAAGCAAGCCAGGAAATAATAGTTAAAAAGCTGGTGATTCCCAGCCCAGTGCCACTCCAAAGTGCTGCCGTGACCGTGTAAGGTAGTGTCACCGCTAACAATATTTTATTAAAAACTGGGATCTAGTTCAATTCCAGCTGTTCTCCATATGAGCAGTTCACTTCACTGGAAAGGAAGGGTTTCCCTCCTCACATATTTAAGGCAGACCTCGTGTGCAATACAGTTATTCAGCTGTGTGAGATGACAGACAATTCAACTTTTGCTCAAGCAACCTCATAAATCTCTGCTCACATCACTCAGATCAACAAAACACAACTCTTAAAAAGCACTGCCTTTTGTTATGCTTTCTTGATTTCATTCTCCTTTCTTGGTTTTCTGTTTGTTCTGGGATTTCTCTCTCTCCCTGCATAGTTGTACGTGCATGAGAAAAAGAGAAAGGGAGGGTGAGGGAGTCTTGCATCAATACCCACACTTCAAACAATAAAAGAGAGTTCAGAAAAAATTGCCAACTCTGACCTGTCATCTCAGTGGTTATATTCCCTCCACGCAGAAGAACAAGATTCAGTTTTGAAGTCATTACATTCTTACACAAATACACCTCTATTTACCTTTTGACTGCCTGTTTTTTGGGGATGCCCTTAGGGCACAGAAGTGCTGAAAATCTAAATGAAGACACAATTATAATGACACTCAGCGTAAAATCAGTCAAAGTTGACAACACTACCTCAATGCAGAAAAGAAAAACCAAACCAGCAGTATGACACGCAAGGAACATTCATGTCCCACCAGCCAACGCCAGGTTGGAAGTGCCAGAGCAACCACCCAACGCTGACTATCTTAGCATGAAACCCTGCATTCGCAATGGTCTTTCTGGTTTCCCCCCAGCACAAGTGTTTTTCCCCGAGGACGGTGGAAATGCCAGGTTCTCTCTCCTCTCCTGCAACCCAGTCTACTTTCTTTCAGGGCCCAATCCTTGGAGTCATTGCAGTGCGATGAAGGGTGGAATGCCGAATGCTCTCAGTCGCAGCTCCCTGCCCCAAACCAGTGGGTTTCCTTCTGGAATCCAGTTGCAAAATCAAGGTCTTGTGTACCACATAGCACAAAACTCCTCCTTGTTCCTGCAAGACTATCCATCAAAGTATATAAAATTATTACAACTGGCAGCTACTTATGTATGTGGAAATGGCATTCTTCTTCGGGTATATTTTAGTCTACAAGCCAAAAACAATGCTATGAACATCCAAGGGTATGAAGATTACAGCAAATTAAGGGCACTTCACATCGGAATGAAAGCATCTGCTGAAGGGAGGACGGTGAGAGTGGATGTAGATATTTTCACTTAGCCTGTATTAACTTTCTATTTTTGATTAATTCATTTTAACTTTCTGAGCTTCCCTGTATCAAGAAGTCCCCAGAGAGCTTCCAAGAGACTCTCATTCTCGCTGCTGTAGCAGCTCCTGTCACTGGAGGGCACACTGTTGCTGCTTTCGCAGGCTTTCACAGGCTCATCACAAAAATTTTTGGACAGATAATTTTTTTTTTTCCTTTGAAAAAATATGTTATCTTCCCAAATCATCTGAATGCACAAGTCTTCCTTTATAGAACTCTGACTGCTAAATTGTGCAAGAAAAAAACCCAAACCCCCAAAAAATAAAAAGCAAAAAAAATTCCAGAGTTTTTATTTCCTGTGTAGCGTTCCAGACAGTGTAACTATTCATTAACTTTAAAGCATACAGTTTAAAATTCTGTTTTTCTTTTGGTCTCAACTTTATATCCTGGAGTTCATTTAGACCAAAACCAAGTCCCTGGCTCTGATTCTACCTTTAATATTAGGAAAATTGGGCTTCCATCCATTTAGGCTGTTATGCTTATTCAGCATTTCCTCTAGATACTTGAGGAAAAACCTGACCCAGGTAAAGCTCCTTCTTCAGGCTATGCATTGAACCCCAGAGAAAAATCCTTTTTCATTATGCCTGTGCTCCTCTGGCAGAGCTCTCTCGGCTCTTGAGTGTACAGATAGCGTGAAACACTGAGCTATGGTACAAATTATGAAAGAATTAATAGGAAGAAAAAAAAAAAGAGTATTCCTAAATGTTTAAAGCTCACTCAGTAGAAATCACACAAAGCAATTAATACTCTGAGACTACCTGCCTTTTGCAACCCCTATGTAGTGTGTAGGGGAAATTGCAGCAGAGCAGCCCAGCTCCGTGTTCCTGCCAGGTTCCTCCACATGATGCTTTTGCTCCACCAGCCCTGAAGAGGGAGACCACAGAGGCAAATGCACAAGCAGATTCTTCTGAAATGGGCCCTCTGTGTGGTTTCTCCTTCCTGCCACAGCCTACGAGATTCAAATTTGAGCCACCCAGGGCCAGGAAATAATGTTTCCCAATGCCAACGGGCTCCTCAATACTTTTGAAATCATACTGTGACCCATGGCTTGGAGCGGTTGGACACAACTACTGGAGAAGTTTTTTGGAAAGCGATTTCATTAGCACACATGATTGGCCTGACTCTGCCTGAAAAGTCAATGGTAAAACTCAAAGTGATTTTAATGAGAGAAGAAGTAGGTCAGTACTGGAAAATCTCATGCACAGCCTTTATATTCTGTCACTGATTCCTTGTGATCCCCAGAGAAAGAGGAATAATTCTGAATCTCTACAAGCAAAACAGGGAAGTCAGTTTTACTGCCCTGGCTGGGGTTTTGTACGATCTGTAGAAAAGTCCTTTACAGAATAAGAGTTTAACTGTGACACATTCAAATAAGTGGCAAATGCATCTTTGCTGTTGTCTCAGTCTTTCAGATCATCTCACTGTAAAGTTTCCTTTAAAAAAAAAAAAAAAAAAAGAAAGAGCCCAAAATTAATAGAGTTTTAGATCAAGATATTTTAGACTGCAGTGTAAAAAGTCTCACGTAGATATAAAAGCTGCTGGAGGACACGTACAAGTGTCAACAACTCAGTGTCAGTCCCTAAAAGGATCAATTCTTAATTCCCTGACCAAATCAGGTTATAACACAGCCCGTACTGTTCAGACTCGGAGGGTTTCTTAGCTCCATTTACAGGCTGAGTTTGTCTTTGCCTTGAATGTGTGTTATTCGATCCTGCATACCTCCCAGCCCAGACCCTGAATGCTTCATTTATTAATCTGATATTATTTCCTCTGTAGGCAAACGAAAGGATTCACAGCTGACGATTCGGACTGGTTGCTAAACAGCTGGGTCTTCTTCCAAGCCTTTTTCACGCTATGCCTTTTCGCATGCTTGAGAGTTCAGCTACAGCTATGTTATACAAACTTTTCAGCTAAAGGAACAAATTAAAACTCCGGATTCCAAGCCACTTTAGATTGGCAACCACATACAATTGCTGAATCTCCCTAAGCCATAACAAAACTGTCGTGGAGATCAGACCCCTATTTCCAAAGCCTTCATGGAAGTTTTCCATTCTGGCCCGGCTCGTCACATCACATCACCGATACGCAGCGACAGGCCGAGACCCACGTCCTTTCGGTAATGCCATACACCACGGTCCCCACTCTAATTACAAACTTGACCAGTGTGGAGAGGGCCCAGCGCTCCCTGCAAGGCTCTGATTTACTGGTTGCACCGTGTGTGCATAGGTTGTATTCCCCACTCTGTCCCCACACGGTCCCCAGGGAGGGGGGGGGTCCTGCACCAAGGACGATTCATCGGTCCACTTGGTCAACTCCCGAAGAGGCCTCTGGAGAAAGAGCAGGTGGACATAAACTGCAGGCCCATCCTTAGATGTCACATAATCCCCTGCCAGAACTTCATTTCCAAAGCGTCAGCTTCCTACCAGTGAGGAATAGCACAACAGAACATTTGAAATTGGATAAACGTGGCTAATTATCAAGGGAATGATAATTGTGACAGTGAAATATGATGATCTACTAGGTCAAATATTTTCTTCAAAGAATCATGCTTGAAAATTATATTGAAAGCTTGACTTAGACAGATTGCAGGGAACTGATCCAACACTATGTTCAAAGATATTTTTCCCCTGAAGAAATCATTCACTGCACTACACAAGACTTGCACGGACAAAAGCACAAACACAAAAATAATTTAATAGTTGTTCTGACTCATCTTCCTGTGTTAACATCATTAGCACTGATTCGTACTGGAATATCAATCAAATCTTGCATTCATGTTTTCCTGCAATACCAGGTGAGGTCTTAAATGATATTCTGGTAAGTTCAAGACAAGTTGAAAAACCAAAATGTTAATATTGACAGGATTTTTAAAGCACCATCTATAGATAATTTGTACCTGACAAAGTACTATTTTCTATTCGGCAGATAAGATCTCCTCATTACATATCAAAAATGGATTGCAGCTTTGTTTTCAGGGAGCGTAACATTTATATGCTTAGTTATTAATCAAATTCAACAGGCCACAAAAGTTCACCCAATATCCCAGGTCCCTGATCCTTACATTTCCACCCTGAAATGATGAAATTATGTTGTTGTTTGATAAAATCACATGACATTATAGTTTGCAAAAGAACCACAGGACTATAGGACTAGAAGGAATCACCTGGTAATAAATGTTCACTTCAGAAGGGTGGATATAACATCAGTTCCATTCATCTCTGGTTGAGAAATTCCCAGAATCTCATAATAAAACAAAAGCCTTCAGAAAAGAAACCCAGAAGCCATAAAACGTTGCTGTGCCACAGGAGGACGGCAGGAGAGATCAAAGGTATTGCCACTGTCTTAGATCCCTCCATCAGTAACAGATTTGGTAGCTGAAAACACAAATTATCTGGAGACATTTGTACTTGCTCATCTACCTCCGTATGATAGAGGAAATCCTATGTTACTATGAAAACTTTAAAATAAAAAGTACTATGTTCAAACAATATTTCTACAGATGACCATCTAGATATAATATGAATCATAAATTAAGTACAGTTGCATCCAGATAAGTCACAGTTGCATCTCATTATCCACATCCATCCAGATGTTCTGGAAACCATTCATTATAGTTACGTTCTGTAACTATAGAGATAGTTACATTGTGTAAACACCCTATGATTTACTGTAGTTTTAATTGCTATAGGAGTGAACCTAGATGTCTAGAGCATGTTTTACTGACCACGTCATGATGCAGAGGTCTTCAAATGTGACCAGGTTAGTAGCCATAGACACTTGAAGAAAGCAATCATACTGCGAGGTCTCAGCCAGGAGACCACTGCCTACCATGGCTACAGACCATGAATGATATTATGGATATCTTTGGAAATCATGATTATAAATTTATTAACCAAAGATGAGCATTAGGTCAATTAATCATTAACTTAACGATGAATGTTAGGTCATTACATCTACTCTAATATGCATTTTCTCCTACTTGTTGTACAAGATCACCAGCTACTGTAAATCAACATAGCTCAGATAAATTGGACCATTGATTTTATGTCAATGATGGATCTAATCTAACAGCTTCTTTGCTCTTATTTTTCAGCTTTGCCTAACTTATACTACTTACTTTGCCTGCCCCTGCCATGCTGTCTAATACTCTAATAGACTGTCATTCTGGCAAGCTGATGCATACATTAAAACACCAAAGAAGTTAAGAAGATGGAATTTGTTAAAAAAAGGTGCTGGCAGCTGCAAGATGTCAGCTGCATTTGTAATAATAAAGCACTCTTCTGGGGAGCACAAAAACCACAATTTTGAATAATTAATCCAAAACCCAAGCTAAGTCCATAATGCTAGCCAAGGGTGATAACATGAGCGTATTTTATTAGTAGAACATCATCCATTTATTATTTTCTGGCATACAACATTACTGCTTACATTCTATCATGGCATGTGAATTTGTATTATGGTCCTACATGCTACTCCACCCTCAAAGCACAAGAGGTTCTCTGTACATCGTTAAATGTCTATCTGTTCCTTTGGCATATCGAGCATTCATTTTGAATAAAGGAGGGGTTTTTTTCCTGCGCTGAATTCTCACCTCAAAAGTGCCCATTTGGAGAAACCTTTTAAACACATCAAGCAGCAAAGAGTGCTAAAAGAGTGTTCTAGCCTCCCCTGCATAGGGCATGCTAAAATCCTGCTGAACCACTCATTACTGGAGAATGCTCCAGGAAAAAAAAAAAAAAAAAAGTCTCTTGTAAAAGATAAAGAAAACTGAGATTTCATATTAATATCAACAGACTTTGATCTAGCAATAGATCTACCAAATGTTATTCCAGTATCACATTCTAAATCTTTGTCTCTAAAACGATGTGGATTGTCAGAACTTCATACATAAATTTATAAGAGACCATCTTTAATTTCATGCAAATGACAGTCCTAAATGGCCCTAGTAAAATAGTCATTGTCTTCTACTATCATAAATTTCAAACTTCTTTCAGTTTTTCATGAACTTGGAATATGAATGACATTCTAACTGTCCTCATAACACATTACTATGGCCTTGGCCTTGCACTGTGTTGCTATGCTGAAACATTAAGTTCCAACAAAAAAAGCTGATATCAAGCAAAAGTTTTAGCAAAATTCTCCATAAAGTCAGGAAGGTAAATGTTTTAACATGCTCTAAATGGCCCTCTTATTTCCTAGGTAAAATTGTGTGCCATATTCAGTTCAAATTCATGATTATTTTGGAGCCCCACACACTGTACTTTGATTAATTTGTTAACTTAAGGGTTTCATCCAGTTATCCTATTTTTGTTATACTAATGACAATATCTACCTCTATTTTCTGATTGAATGGCTAAATGTTTTCCTTCAAAGTATTTTCTGAGGAGGAAAAATAGGTTCTAGAGACTTTTTCCAGAAATGCCTGTCTTCAGGACAGAAAAATAGGAAGCCAACAGATTTCCCAGCTCCACTCCTGTAGCCATGATGCCATCCTACGTATTTACTAACTGTGTAGTGGTAATAAACGTGACCAAGCTAGTTCATCATGTGGCCAGGCTCTGGTGTGAACTTACCGAGACCCAAACACAGCCGTAGTTTGGAAGACTCCTAACTAATAGATGAGTCTCAATGAGTCCATTTCCACGTTACTTGTCTCTCAGGATTAAAACAGAAACCCTGTCAGGTCACCAAGGGCAATGTATTGGTTCTTGAAATGCATCCAGAGCTGTGACACGCTGTAACAGTTGGGTCACAGATATAAATAGTTCAAACCGATTAATAGTACAGATGTTCGTTTACTGCAGCTATGGGGAGCAATTCTACATCCAAGCCGCCTGCAGAGCTTCTGTGGGCTTTTGGGACATGAATCAAACATGACAAGGACCTCACAGGTCTTATTCTACATCATCATGGAAATTTTACTGTGGCCTTTCAGGAGTCAGAGAGTCAGAAATGAATGCGCTGTTGCTGATAAAGGCATTCGGTTCATTCAGGCCCACTGAAAAAAAATCAGTCTCAAATCTTCCATTAAAACATTATGAAAGTTGGTCTTGGAAGTCACCACTTTATAATTAGTACCTGTAATATAGAATTACCACGTGTATGGTTCAGGGTCCATATGAATTCATGCAGTGAATTCCCCTATGTCATGACAATAATAAAATAAGAAATTCAGAGATAGTCTGTGAGGGAATGGGGAACCAGCGGAGTATCTGCAACTGTTCTTAAAAATTAATGATGAATTTTCAAAAGGAGGAAACGAATCAGTGGCAGGAATGAATGGTATTAGGATAACTTTCACATGCAATTGAATAGAAACAGAACAAATAAAACTCACTACTGAGAAGATGAAAATGATAAACAAACCATGACTAAGGCATCACAGGAACCAAGAAGAAGGGTATAGCACGCTCCTCTTTCCTATTTATCCACGGAGAGATTAAAAAAAGCAACACTTCTTAACCACCACTTGGTGCCTTTATTTCAGATTAAGGGTGTTATAGTCCTTCTGCATTTAGGACACCACTGCTCAAAATATACTTGTGAGTGTAAATATAAGAATCAGTCTTTTAAATCTTCCTTTTACACTGATGATAGATGTATCATATGAAGTAGCTGTGTCCTAGCAACAACATAACTCTTGCTAAACTCAGGCAATTGGAAAATCAGTCAAATTCAGACACAATTAAGATTAAATGTCATAACTGACAAGGTATGAAAAATACTAGGCCTTTCCAATTTAACCTTTTTTTTTTGTTCTCATCTCCATATCTTTTGTAATGATTCATGCAATGACATTAGTAATACACAGAAATAAATTAAAATTGACTTTTGCTAAAAGATCTGAATAGTACATTAGCTCTTCTCTAAGCATGTCTGAGTGGAGTTCCCATTCTCCTCTGAACTGAACGCACGCAGCTGATACAAAACAGGAGTGTATCCAAGCTCCAAATCGGGCTCTTTCAGTATTTAAACTTAGATCGCATCCTAAACTTCTTTCTAAGCCTGAAGGCTCCTGATTTTTCCTTGATTGGACTTCAACTCAACACCATTCCCAAGTCTTTTTTCATCGTCTAGTGGATGCAAAGACTCCTGTCTATGCTCTATTTGAGAAAATCCTGTGCTTCTGAATCCTATGTTTCTATCCCTCCTAAAGATAAGGTTTTCTATTTTCCTATAGAAAACAGAGTTGCTTCCTCTTCTATACAAGGTTCAACAATTGAAATCAGTCAGTCAGTTCTGGTATCAATAAAATTGTTTCTTCAAGATCCCAGAGAAAATTAAAAATGACACACTATGATAGATTCAGCATATTTTCAAGTCTCTTAAGTTACTAGGTTTCATTTTACTTCTCTGCTATGGCATATTTTCCCGTAGTTTTTTCTTTAACATAAGTTTTGTAAAGCAAAGAATCTATCCTGTGACCAGCTCATTCTCTCCCATTGCTACCTGTTGGCTTCCTCTCTTCTGTAAAAATATCTTTTTATTTAGGTAACTGAAAGTAATGATATAGAGAACACACAGGAATTGCTTATGGTTAACGCTGTTACAGCTTTACAAATTAAAATGACCTTAAATGAGTAATGTGTCCCCTTGACCTAACCTATTCTTCCTGTTCAATTTTCAGTCAGGAATTATCATGTTGCGTCGGTTTCCTTATACCTCATTCCTGACATAATTTCCTAAGGGAAAAGACAGTTTCCCAACATCCTCTTCCAATACCAGCTGGGCACTCTTCCTTGTACCTGGTATGCAACTTCCGGTGTTAAAGCAATTTGCATATTTTAGTCCTATCAATAGCTGCACTGTCGATCACATACTTGACATTCTTTCTTTGTTTGAACTGAGGTATTATCTTAAATTTTCCTGATCTCCAAATTGCAATAAGCCCTTTCTAATGAATTCTGTTTCAGAATCCGTCTGGGAGTTAAAACCAAAACAAGTTTCAGCAGTCCAGCTGGGTGCATCCGTGCTCTCCTGACTTCCAAAGCTCACCGCAGTGACTCCACTCCTGTGCAAGCTTGCCGTGTAAGAAAGGTTTTCCCTAGAAGATTGCTATGCATGTAGCTTACCTGAGCCTCTCTTCGCTGCTGTCACCTACACAAAACATACATACTGGTGCTCCTTAGCCTGCTGTGAACAGGTAGAAGTGGTGTCCAGGATGGAGTACCATGTGGCATATATGCCGTGTAACGTAAACCAGGTTGCAATCACCGCCTCCTGTCATGCCTTCCCAGGAATCACCTCACTGCATGATTTCACGCCCATGTGAAAGCTAGGTGAGTTAATTCTGTGATCTCATGGCATCAGCAAACCCATCCGCATTCAGTGACTGAATCCCCTCAGATTCCTTAACCTCATTGTATCAGCATTGCCTCTTAGATCTTCCAGACTATTAATCACAACTGCTCTACTACCTTCAGCTCTCTTTCACTTTTTTCCCCTTTTATCATGTCTAAAGTAGCAAGGTGGTTTTTTTCCTACTGACCTCTTTACATTTCAGTGCTAAACCTTTATCAAAGGGGTCTCCATTTCTCCCCTTTTCCCCTAGATCACCAATGATGGTAAAAGTCCTACTCTTCCTTCCACAAAAGACTTTCCCACATCAATTTTGCTTCATGTCGCCATCCAGTTCCTCCCTCAGACTCTTTTGTCACTACTCCACCATATTGTTTCTCTACTTTTGCCTCATTGAAACTGTTAAACAAGGAACATGGCAGTCTCATTTAATGAGTTTCTGCTCTGTGTCTGTTATTCCCACTTATTTAACATAGGTCAAATACACTTCTGCTGACAATGCAGAGCTCTAGAAGACTTAACTGGATTCCGATCCAACCCATGACTAATGTGAGTTATTGATTTATATCCAAATGGAGATGCATTTCTGTTCAGTTACTCCCTAAGCGTTTTACACTCCCAGAAGTGAAAATACCGAAACACTTTAGTACCCAAAAATTTAGATTGTCTTTTTCACCACCAGGACAACGTTCCCCTGTGCCACCGCACTGTTCATCCAACATTGCACATGTGAGCCAAGGATGGCATTTCTGAGAAGCGACTATCAGTCAAGAGCCTCAGCCCTGGTGGCAGTGACTTCATTTTGGTGTTGACATGAAATTATAATCACAGCTAAAGAGACTGCCTATATCCCACATCCCCATCTTATACATTTGCTTAAAAACTGGTGCTCTGACTCGTGTGTAACCTATGCGCAAGTCCTTTCTCGCATTCTTCCTCCAGGAATGTACTACTCTAATAAAGTACGAGTGGTACACCATGTTTTACAATCCCACAGCAGTGTCAGAGTACCGCTCAAGGCAACTGTCACAAGCAGTAGCAGTCTTTTAGGTGATCCCTTTAGATAAAGTAAGGACGAGGAAATTGCATCTGGCTGAAGTTTAAGATTCATTTCCATTTTAAGGTAAGGAAGAGCTCAGGTTGTAGATCGCAATTACCAAAACGCATTGATTTCTCAAAAAATATTACTGTAATGCAAAATTTTGGAATCTTGTTGGATCTGCAATTCTTAGACACTTCAGTTATCACCTGCTGAATTTTAACAGACACATCTGCCCTTGCATGGTCTTCAGGAAACCTGGCAAAATCCACAGAGTTGAGATCGGATCTCAGGCTCTGAGTCTCTCGCAAAACATGTAGTGCTGCAGGTAGAATACTCTCCCTACAGTCTACCTGTATGGAAAATCCATACCTTCCCTGTAATAAGAGGATTATGGGAAAACCAACAAAAGAGGGATTGTCTCCTTTCATTTCTCCTGCCAAAAATGAGAATGTTTTCCTGCTGAACTGAAAATTAAGGACACATCCTGCTCTGTTTTAACTCTCAGACGTTGACAGACTATTCAAAGCCTACCTGGTAAGACTCCTCAAGCGCAGGGGATATTGTGGTTTCAGCTGATGTTGTGAATGAATATAACCATGAAAAACTAACTTAATAAATCTGCTACACCTCTAATTGTCTTAAGAATAGGTGAGTAAACATTAGGAAAATCTACGAAGGTCACCCCGGTGCAGAAAGCCTGTGCAAAAATCGGCAACGGCAAAAGCCCTAGAGATGTGGTTTCGGTACACTACATGATCTTCCACAGCCCCTCTGCTCTTGAAGTGATTTTCACCCTGCTTGAACTTTGTAAAAAGTGTGTATAAAACAGCAAAGAAGAACATTTGAGATGAGAAAAGCAACCATGTTATGATTAAATATGTATGGTAATGCCAGTGCCCCTTGTGGAAGTATACAAGAAAAGCAGTTGGCTATTAAGCCAAGTAACACAAGACAAGGCATCCACCTCTCTGCAGACTTCTAATACTGTAAGGACAGTTTCCAAGGAGAAAGCTAATATCACTGTAATACTTACTTTTCCCAGTAAAACATATATGCTTTTGCAGAACAGGATTCACTTCTGAAGCTGTACCAACAAGTAAATTATTCATAACAGAAGAGATAAAAGACAGAACATTTCACAGAGTAAAACATTTAGACCCCCCCCCTAGCTCTGAGGGTGTGATCATACTCATACTATCCGGGCATACTGGGAATCTAAATGAACCTAAATTAAGTGGTACAAGCTATGCATATAAAATACATAAAGTTGATCAAAAAAGAGAGCTCTCCTGTACCTACATTTCATCTTTCATGTTGAACTAGTTCAAACAGAATTAAGCAAAGACGCAATTAATCAATGCTCTTACATTGTGCTACTTATCAATATGTGAGTGTAAAACTTCAATAAAATAGGATGCTTAAAGGGCTGCTAAATGTATCAATATTCAATTAAATAATGTTAATAAAGCCATTAAAAGAGAATTACCAAGGGTTTACATAGGAAGTATCTCTGTCTGACATTAGGTGGCTCTTTAAACATTTTCTAAAGAAATATTGTACAAAGCTATTAAAATATTTATGCAATGCTTGCATTAGTTCTATTTAACGGGCATAGCAGCAATAATATCAGCACTTTAAAATGCTTCGCTTCTCAGTGCCATGTGATTATCCACCAGTTATGAGAGATAAATAAATTCCCAGTCTTAGAATTTTAATGCTTTTCATTACAAAGAAAAGATCTTCAAATCCTTCATTAAGCTCATAGCTTCACCAAAATTGGATGCTTCCAACTATTTGTTGGGAAACTAATATTAGAGCATGCTGCAGCAGGAACCTGGGCTGGAGCTTGCCACCAGGGCTCTCGCCCGCTGCTCAGCCATTCAGGTAGCCCCAGAGGAAACTTGGGTCTCGCCCCAAATCTTAGTTGGTTGTGAACTCAGGCCTCGCAGGCAAACCCTTCATGGAGAACTTAGAAAGCAAGGAAGATTATTTCATTCAAAGAGATTGTGCTGGTGCAGCAGTTCTGGGGTTTGTGGCTCCTCCTCTATTACTGAGTAACAAAAGGCCTCCTAGGACTTGTTAAATTAGCCAATGTAATGAAGTCCAATTCTGTGTTATTTGCACAGGGACTGGAAAAGATTTCATGTTTCCATGTACATAAACAAAACCTGGCTCAGCACACCAGGGACTTAAGAGGTTTATAAAATATAAAAGACATTCACATTAATCTGTTAAACAATTCATTCTCTACCCTGCCCTTTCCTACTAAGTGAATTCATTACTTATTAAAGATATATATTTGCTGCTGGCCTTTTTGCTGCCAGTGACTCACTGCTGGACCCCAAAACCTTGGGGCTCAGCGGTGGGGGCAGAGATGCTGGCCCTGGGGCATGTCCAGCCAGGGCGGGAGGAGAAGGCACTGCGCCGGCAGCTCAAGCACTGGCAGCAAATTGAAGATGCAAGTACATCTCTTCCTATTATGAGGAGGATTTTGGGTCCATAACAATGTCAGCCTTGCTGTAGCGAGCAGGACAGAATGTTTTTGGGACTGCACCATTGATCAGAATTAAATTATTAGGAGATGTGGAAATGAAACAAATGAATTCATGCCCTGGAAAACAAAAAATAAAGCAGTCCCTCTGATGCTGCCTAGACTGTGGTGAGTATTTTTTGTTCCAGGAATTGCTAAGCTAACAGAAAATGCTTATTTCTTGCAGAACAGCTTGGGCAAACTTTGTGAAGATAAACCCATCTTTACATTCAGGCATCTGTGACTCCTCTCAAGGAACTGTCACTTGCAATTTTGAGGGATACTCCTCTAAATTTGTATTAAAAAAATCCATATTTTTTTCTGAAAATAACAGCATTTCATATTTAAAAAGACCAAACGGGTGCTAGTAAATAAAAATATCTTAACAAGAACCATTTTGGTTTTTTTTTTTTTAAAAGATCATTATACCAAATCACTACACCTCTAATTCAAAGAAAGTCAAATGCATGCCCTGCTTGAGCATTATCCCCACAATAGTTTGGAAAGACATTAATTTGCCACAATTTACATCCACAAAAGAAAGCAATAAAGACTTTTAAAGGTCATGGAACTTCTCTACGAACAAAGTTTGTACCACACTTCAACCAAAGTGCAAGTAGAAGTGAAAATAGTAGCTACTTGCTTTTGATTGCTTTATTTTCAGAAGACTCTAACAGCTACCCACTTCTTTAACAAAACCAAAAAAATCTTACTATCACATTCCCTCCTCTCCTCCCTAAATATTTTTGTTTCAGAAACATTTATGTCACAATCATTTCGGGTTTTTATGCTACCTAAACATTATCGCCCAGCTAATATTGTGACATTATCTACTTTGTATTTGGGGGGGGGGGTGGGGTGTTCTGTTTATGTAGGGATAAAAGATATATTCTAATTTTATTTCTTGTGTAGCATTCAAAATCCCTGCTGTTTCAAAAATTAGAGTTTTATTTGTCCAACTAAAACTGCATAAGCCATCCAATGGGTCTGTGGAACAAGTTAGTTAAACTATTGTAGCTTCCACCAATCCAATCCAATCTCCAACTAGATTAGTTTCAAATCTAATCAGATTACGATACACCTAACAGGCACTAGCCAGTCCGTAATGGGAGATTTGCCCATTTCCCAGCCAAATGCAGTGGGTCTGAACACTCTTATTTTCATTTTGGATCCTCTGCCAAGTTATCGTACAGTCATCTTTCACCCAATGATTGTACGAGTGTCTTTTTTAAAGCCCATACCCAGCCAGGGGACACATCTACTACAGGAAATGGTGTTGCACCGGACTTGACACGTACTGCAAAGAAACAAATGTGTACGTTGAATTTATGAGTCATCCCAATACATTTATTAAGCATTAAGTTGTGCTTTTACAACTGGTCTTCATCAAAGATATTTCATCTGTTAGCCAAAGCGTCATCTTTTCTAATGACTCATAATGAAGACTCATTCCATTTAGCTTGATTTTACTGGCTCATCAGCCTCTTGTTCTCAAGGGGCTAAGCTGTTCCTTTCAGCATGTTCAACCCACATACAAGTGGCCATTAACTATACTTTCTCATTATGTAAGAATCAGCTAATCAAGACTGACCAAGAAATAACTGATGTTGTGATTAAAGAAAGAGAGACATCTGCTTGGAATTATCCAGACCGCTGTTTCAAAACTGATAAGGCATTTACTGCCTTGGTATTAAATTATAACAAGAATAAATGATTTGGGGGAGTGGTGGGGAGAATGTGGAGTTCACTTTACCTATCACATGGAAGGGGAAGAGATGGAGAGCACAAAGTGCAAGGAAGGACCTACAGTGAGAAGAAAAGGCAGAACCTGTCTGTAAATCGCATCAACACAAGTGAGAGGGAAGCAGACAAAAATTCAAGGCTATATTTGAGGGACTGTTTGTAATGTAAAGAAAACTATTCTTTCCGTGGTTTTCAGAGATGTAGCAAAGGCTAAGTTGTGAAAATATCTCTACTTCCATTTCCTAATTCCCATTCAGTTTTTTTTTTTCCTTTTTTTTAATATCCAAAATAAAAATAACATTCATATCTATCAAATTCTTTTCTCATGTAAATCAGGAACCATTTCCCTGAAGTCAGAGTGGGCTGCATATATGTATTTCTAATTAAGTTTGACTAGGAGGCTTGCTTTACTTTCTTTCTAAATGTCATATGCAACTCTTCTGAAGCCAAAAGTTCACTTATTTTGATCAGAGCACAGGAGATACATACTTCCTCTTATTCTCTCTTTTTACAGAAAAATAAATAAATAAATACAAAATTAGATATGGTCATTTTATACATAAGCACTACCTAAACACAGACACCAGAATGCTAGTCAGATAATATATGTAATGTGATAGAGACTACACTGAAACCGAATCATAACTAGAGCTGTAACTGAACAACTGAACATAACTCTATTTTTCCTTAGGGGAAAAAAGAGCATCAGATAGGAAGAGGACAGTGTGCTTTTACTGGACTAAACAACACTGAGAAAGTGCAAATATGTGGGTCAGAGGAAGGAACAGGCAAGCTCTGCTCTCATCCCGAGAGGACTCGGGAAGCATAAATTGCCAAGAACAGTCCCATTTAGGGGGAGTATTACAGCGTACTCAAATTACCTTCTTCATACAAAAAGCATACTTCTACACACAGCCAGGTACTCGATTTTTTTTCATAGCTACTTCAAATGAACAAGTAGCAGGTAGTAAGATAAAAGCACAGAACTAAATTGGACCAATTTCTTGAAGGAATCTGTCTGGATTACTGAGGCCAGACATCAAAGAGGGGGAAAAAAAAGTGCCCCGTTGCCAAGCTTATGTTTCCATATATGTATTTCCTCCACACACAGACTCTTCATATAGACTCTGCTTTTTGAATCATCCCTCTTGGCCGATATTGCAATACTTAGTGCTCATATGCTGCTTTTCATCTTCAAAATGTGAGCAAATTAATCCTCGAGGCTCTGCTTGAAGGAAATGAAATAAATAAATACCACGAGCCCTATTTCCCAGGCGGGCAGCCGGCGGTGGGGAGGTGAGCTGACTTGGCCCGGGGGTAGCAGAGCACCTCCCGGCCTCACGCTCCCGCCCCACCACACTCTGCGAGCGGGTATTTATTTCTTCAGCGCTTTCTGCCATCCTCTGCAGCCCTGAGAAACTGCTCTGTCACTTGGACAGGAACTGACATTTTCTGGAAAGAGTCTCAAATTTAGCATCCAGGAAAGTATCTGCTTCTCCTCTGAATCCAGCCCTATGCAGAAGATTCTTGTCCTTAAGTACCTTACGTCTGGCTTTTTCTCTTTCTTTCTTAATTTCTTTTTTTCCCTCCTTCTTTTTCTCTCTTTTTCTTTTCCGTCCCTTTTATTATTTTAAAGAGGAAAACCTTCCATAAGTAGATGCAGAGAAACAGCTGTTGCAGCGAGCAGCTCTGCAGACATGCCTGCTGCCTGACTCACATACGCCTCGCTCAAAAAATGTAAAAGAAACCGTTACATCAGTGATGTTGAATCAGATCGTGCCCAAAGAAACATCCAGGGATCATACTCTTCTCCTGTCGACGTGGGGCATTAATTTCTTCCTCCCACTGGCCCTCCTCTTTCCCTGTATTTTGTGAGACAGGAGGACCCATATATTTTTAGAGAGGGGATCTGTGCACACTGGGCTCCTTACCTGGACCCCTGGCAGAACAGAAAAACTGGAAATGCTGAAGGCTGCCCTACTTTGTCTATGGAAATTCGTATATGCCTGGAAATCCCTCTCAAAGGAGTTTTGAAAAAGGGCAAAAAAGAGGAAAAAAAGAGAAAAAAAAAAAGGAAAAGAGAGAAAAAGAAGAAAAAAGAAAGAAGAAAGAAAAAAAGGAAAAGAGAGAGCCAGAGTAGATCAAAATTTATGTGGAAGTTCCTGCACTCAATTCCTGACTGATATTTTTAAAGGAAACTAAGGTATGAACTCTTCACAAGAACAGGATGACTAATTTCTCTTTAGCTGCTTAAAAATATTCCTACATTCAGTTCTTCATAAATGTTTATTCCTTTAGGGCTACGAGGATGTAAAACCATGTCCCAGGACCTCAAAACACAAATCAGTTGGGGCAGATTATGGGGGAAGGAAAAAAGTCTTCTTGGACTTTCAGGTACCTAAACTCCATGACCACAGCATGGCAAAGCTGCCAAACCTGAGGATTTTACCATGCCTGGGACAATATTATCAAGGGTTTGGTTTTGGTTTGGTTTTGTGTTGGGGTTTTTTTTTTTTTTTAGACTGATGATGGAGCAGAAAAGCTGGAGGGTATGAATCTTAAATATCACAACAAAAGAGAAGGTTAAAAAGAACTCCAAATACTTGCATTTTTTTTGACTGTTGTGATTTTTTTTCCAGTTCCATTTTACAGTGACATGGACATGTATTGCCAGGACATGGGTCATCCTCTTCCTGCTGTTATCTCCTTTCCGATCCATCCACCAACCAGCTGAAATCCTAGGAGTGCAAACTCAGGGAAGGGACGATTACCTGCACGGACCGCGATGCCAACAGCAGCAGCCATCTGACATACAGATAGTCTATCGTATAAATATAGATGAGGTTTAGGGAAACACTAAGGTGTTCCCCTTCCTTGTAGGTGTGCAGTTTGTGCCTTGGTGGGTCGCAGGGGAAGGGTTGAGCGGATGTTCGCTCAGATGCTGAAGATTAATTTGTGTTTTACGTAACTTTGGACATTTACAGACACAAATCCACATTACTCAATGTTCACGGTAAGGAATCAATGACAGTTGTGCAGAGTGTGAGTTGGGAGGACAAGCGCGCGGACCCCTGCAACCCCACACATGGACAAGGAGATCGACTGTTCTAGGAACCATCCCCTGCAGATCACCAGAAAGGTCTCCAGCAGGTACATGGCCACTTTTGGTGGAAATCAGTCGAAAGCTGGGAAGCCAGTGCCCGCTTTGGGAGGCGTATGCTATGCCCAGCCCCAGGCCTGGTGGGGACGTGGATCTGGCTCCTGGACAGGGATTATGAGCAGAACTGAATTGTTCCTTTTGAATACTTCATTTCCACATGCAACATAAAATAACAGAGAATTCATCTGAGGAACTGTACTTCAGTGTACTCTGTATTTACTGACCCCCCCAAAAATAATACATGAAACAGTGAACACTATAAGCAAATGAAATAGCTGGCATCTTTCCCTCCAGAATTTTATGAAGGCAACACTGTTCTTCTCTCTGCAAAGCCTCCAGGAGAAGTTGAGATCCTAGGAACCGAGTGCGTGCCAGCAAAATGCCACTAGATGCAAAAAGAGACGCTGGACGTACTGTCACATATCTGCTCTTATACAAAGACATTGGACCCCTGGGATGGAGCATCAAAGTGAAAATATCTAATAGAAAATTCATTAAAAGCAGGGTCAGCCTCAATATTAACTTGAAACCTCATTTACAGTCCTCCCTGTGTTTCTGAAGCCAGAAAGCAATATCCACAAATGTTTCTGAAAAGCAGGAGAATCCTCTCGGTTTTGGCCTGCTATCTTTACACGTGTTGTGAAAAGGAGACCAAACATCCCCGGTAATGCCGGGGCATGTGACGATGCAAAGCAGAATCCAGCGCTTCCCCTTCACTGCCTATTGAAACGCTGCTCACGCTTGTTAGAAACAAACTAAAAAAGCCCAACAATCAAAAGCAATCTGAAACCTGCCCAAGCAGCAGATAGCAGAAACACGTGAGGAACACCCAGGAGCTTTGTGAGCAAAGCCTGGGTCCAGCTGGACGCACCCGTACTTCGCCTGCCAACCTGCAAAACGTCCCGGCGTTGGCTGCGAGGCCGTCGCTCCTCGGGCGCGTAACGCTTCTGCGCCACGTGGGCTGGCATCTGACTATCAGTGGGAGATTGCAAGGTTTCCAGAAAGTCATTTTTATCTCTTGTCTCTCCCCTAATTATTTATTTTACAGTCCCAGATGATTATATTTTGTCCGTGTGTTTGTTATCATGGTGATCAAGCTGACTCCAGCCCGCTCGCAGGAGGGAGGGAGCGCACATTCCTATTGTTGTCTGATAGCCAGCTCTCCTCCCTGACCTCTCTGCTGAGCAAGGTTAAAATGAAATGCTGAAAACCTCACATTCTGCAGCACAAAGGGAGATTAAAACACTGTTCTGAAAATACAATATTCTACTGCTGCAATATATCTAGGGACCAAACTCTAAAGCAGGCATTTCTTTATTAAATTTATTGCACCAGCAAGTATATTTCCCTCTCCATTATTCTTATATATTTAATTGGCAGGTACAGCTCTAGGGTTGCTCTGACTGACAGACACTTGAACAAGCAAAACCTTGTGTTAACTTGGTTCATGCTGTCAACTGATTCAGCCCGGGAAACTACTTTTCTCAGCAAAACCTCCGCGCGGAGAAAACAGTACCTGTCCTACCCATCAGACTCGAACTTTTTTTGCACGCTCTGCGAACCGGGTTTGTAGTTCTGCCGTACGCACAGAAATGTTAACCTTCCCCATATCTCAGTTTTCCCACCTGAGAAAGGGGACCACTCCTGTGCCAAGGCTGCGGGGCAAGGACAGAGCAGCACTGGCTCTCCTGACCCAAAATCCTCCCCCAGACACAGTCCTCTCTTCTCTCCAGGGGACTTGGCACAGCCCCGTTGCCCTGCTGTTTTATGGGGAGAGAAGAAGCTTGGCCGTGTTAGAGATGATGACATTCAGCCACAAGAAGGTCTCCAGTCTTTTTATCCTCTCCACTTCCAGCATATTATATCAGTGTATGAATACCTTTTCCCATTGTTCCTTTCTTTTGGTGTATTCATGTAAGGCGAGGAAAAACAGATCAAGCAAGCAGTGGTTTCTCTCCTGATGGAGCTGAACCCTTTCATCCCAACACAGCTCCAAAACGACACAGCCAAAGGTAGCCCCGACCACACTACCTCGACTACCATTGCTAATACCAACTTACGCTAAGAACTCATTCAGTTATAGAACAAATCTCAGTGCCCACACTAACTGTGCCATCCTTATACCACAAAGCTACAGCAAATACCTGTGCCCTTAGAGCCACAGATTTATACCATCGTTACTGCAGCCGTGGTAGCTGAATCTCCACGTGTCAGTGCGGTGTAGACCATTTGACTGTTGCCATTGCAGAAGGCAAAAATTGTTACTTCCATTAAAGCGAAACTTTTACTTCAATTAAAGTGAAATCCCAACTGTCAGCTCACGCTGAAACGCTGCAGTACAGCTGCCAGCTCCAGCGTTTGCAGATAAAACAGTCAGGGGTCACAGTTTTTTGGCTAAGTTACAGCACAGAATTATAATAGCAAGTATATTTGAAAGGTCCTGTTTCTCTATTTGCTATTTGTTTGTTTAGATTTGTTTCCTCTATCTGTATTTCGAGCCATTGATTGTATACAAGCGTGTCAATTCATTAACAAATTTTGTCAGCTCTCTTCTTTGGCACTGGAAATGGGTTGTTTCCCTGCTAAATTAATCCAGCTACAATGTCACTTGCACACCAATCAGCGCTCCTATTCAGAAAGGTCAGGCAGAAGAGAGAACTATTTTTATTATTTTTTTTTTTTTTTAACCAAAAAAGAACACAAAGGATTTCTGAACGCTAAAGCCTCACTGTAACAGGTCACATTAGCACTGTGGATGAAGATGCCTATCGCCCGCTTTTCTGCCCGAGGGAATGCTGCTAGAACCCTCTCTGTCCCGGAGCCAAGCTCTCAAAGTGACCTCCAACACTGGACCATGCCGTCCCCATCCATCCCTGATACTGTGTCTCTGGGTAGAAGTGGTAGATGTGCAAGGGGGACAGTCATGATGCTCTAAACATCGGGAGGTCTCTGGGATCCTAGGGGATTTAAAGGATAAGATGGAGACTTATACCATGGCCTGGGGTGGATTTTGCCTCCTGATTATGAGAATTTTTACTGGGAGAATAAAAGGCGGCAATCTAACCTGATATATTCCCTTTTATATATCGCTTTGTTAAAGGCTGTGTTATAAACCTGACAAAAAAAGAGCATAAAGTTATGGGGAAATGAATAGTGAACTCTGCTTCTCCAAAACACTAGGGTTGTCTTTCCATTTCCACGTTCCCCGGGACATCGCCAACGGCCCGTCAGCCACAACCGCACTGATCGCACCCTCGCTGCTCCCTCTGCAAAGCTGGGCATCGAATTCCCACCGGAAGGAAACTGTCCAGGGATCACCTGAGATGCTGCTGATGTCCTCAGGGCAAAGCCATCCTACCTCCATACTTGCCCTCATGTCCTCTCGACTTACCTCAGCTTTTTATCTTTATCTGCCACGGACTCAGGTATATACAGGAGTCAGCACTGAAAAAGCTCTCTAACATCTGTTCAAAGTTGTATTTCTTTGACATTCATAATTATGACCTTCGTCAGCAAATCATTTAAGCATGAAATTAATTTTGAAAATAAGTGATTCCACTGACTTTACCTGGATTACTCATATGTTTAAAGTTAAAAGAACACTTAAGTACTTTGCTGTATATAGCCCTATTTCTGACAGTGTAAAATGTTTCCAGTTGCAGAAAAACAGCCAGTAGTCACATACCGTTCCACTCTCCAACTCAGATTTAATCTTACAAGGGTTTTGTTTCATTTACACAACAGTAAGCTTACTTTCCTCTCAGACCCACATGCTGCAATCAACTTTAAAGGAATTTATATGTGCATACATTACTGTCCCTTGCACAACAGAAGTGCATCAGTATTATTGATGCAACGCACACCAGTAGAGTCAGCTGCTCTGAAGGGTGGTTTATTTTGCAGCTGATTGATGATTTGCTGATTCTGGAAATCTCTCCATATGACAAGTGTTTCTAAAACATTTAAGATACTACAGAGCTCAAGGTTCTCAAGAGTGCAATCATATTTTGCAACTAAATCCTAGTAAGAAATGTACTTGCAACATAAGCTCACTAGCAGGTTTTCTATGATTGACAAATTGAATTCATGGCGAATAATTTTGGTGTTGCAGTTACAAATGTGCAATGCCTGAAAATTAATCACGAAACTATTTAATGAATATGTACAAAAGTAAACTTAACAGCTGGAAACCAAAGAGAAGATTTTAAGCCCTAAGCTGTGAAGTTAGGTTCCAATAACTCTTCCAGAACTAATTTACCACATCTTGCCCAATACATATGAACACATCTTGCTGAGTCTAAATATCAGAAAACACCAAACTGACATTAAATATTTCCATAGATAACAGATGGTTTAACACATCAGTCCCCACTTGGGGTTGCCTAATGCATCGGAATCATGTTTTGAAATACAAGTCAAGGTTTGGAAAATCTCTAAGGTTTTCAATAAATGGAGTTTTATGTCAAGACTACTCAAAGTAGCTGTTTCTACTAACCATGGAAAATCACATCCAGTTTTTTTTTTGCATGACCCAATGCAGAAATTATGTAATTTAGGGGACCCATCCACCTCCACCTCCACCCCCACCATTCTCCAAGGAATAACATGCTTTACATGAAACGACAGTAAAATAACATCACACGTATCAGAGCATCATATGTGTTGTCACTTACTACTCAAGAAAATATGTTTGTGTTTAGCACTCTGCTTCTGCCTAAAGCATGCTGATTTAATGGCTACTCCAATGCTCAGCATCAATGCTTTCAAGATATTTGAACTGCACGTTTCATGCCAACATCAGGAAGATGTAGCAGGCTGGAGGAGGCAGGGTCTGTATGCACATCCGCTGGTCCTCTCTGCAGCCTCATGGGCCAGAGCTGTAGTGTGGAAACATTTCTCCCTTCCCCAGGCATGCGATGACCTTCTCACACCTCTGGAGCCCATCATCTACCTTAGGACCAGTCTGGCCCGCTGCCACCGGCCATTGTTCCCCATCCTCTGCTCTGCAGACATGTATTCTCTCATTTATCTCCTGGACATTATTTTTCACTCCATGAACCTGCAGGACCCCCTGGAAGCAGCATGAGATTGTTTGCCCCGGGGAGCATAGACCAGTCATGCAGACTGATGCGCTGGCTTATTGACAGAAACCAGTAACACATAGACCTGCACACACCCCTATCAAAGCAACTTCTGCACAGACTTGCAACACTCAGACCATTATTTCTTCTGAAAAATCAAAGTCAGTAATACCGGAGAACAGGAAGAAATGATTTTGCAAAACCATGACCAACTTTTTTGTGTGGTTTGGGATCTATGAACCGCCTCATACACTACAAATGCCAATCACAGGCAAGGCTAATTGTAGCGTTTTACAATACTACCTAGGAGCTCCTGTTAAGATGAGGAACCTCATGTTAACACCATACAGAAGTCTTCTAGAATGCAAATCTTCTGGTAGACACTCCACCAGACAGGTAAACTAGAAAATAATCATTGATAAATGCTGTATTTCTTAAGGAGCAGATCTCAACATCTCCAAATCTGGTTAGTCAGACAGATGCTCACAGAGTTAATTTACTATACTTTCAGGTCCTACACTTAAAAGGGGTGGAGATTGCATCTTACAATTTTCTAAATCTGACTTTATCACAGGTACAAGAGAGGTTGGTATGTTCAGCAAGGCCTGTATTAGCAGTTTTATGTTCTTTTAATCGCTGACATGGAATGTAAATAGTTTCCTCAATTGCTGCATACTTCCCATTCCTGAAGGAAGGCACACCCTTTGACAAAGATTAAGAGAATATAAAGTTAAATCCCTGTTTACTAAAGGAATTAATCCTCCTCTAGTTACTGAAACAGAGCAACCTATGCTTGGGAATCTACATACCCTTCAAGAACAGGAAATGAACAACCAAGGAGCATTAAAAATAATGTAAGGAAAGCTGAAGATTTGGGCCTGATGTTGAATAATGAAGCTAACTGGATTTTATCACTGTTGGGTAATGTTAGGGTTCATCCAAACGACTGGAAATAAAAAGCATTTTCTGTTGTTTTACAGCAGAGGACTAAAGGGGTGCCCCGTCGTTTTCCATTGAAGTTGTCCATCACCAGCCCGAGGCAGCATGTACCCGGCCTCCCTTGGACATTTGCTTTCACATGCACATTCCTTCCTCTTAACACATAAAGCTGTGCCACTTACGTCTACAGTCTCTCTATTACAGTAAAAAAATACCGCTTTTGCTTTTATTTCACAGCAGGGAAACCTACAGAACACATAGATCCTTGCTAACATTTATAAAAAGTTTTCCCTAGGCTAAGAGTGATCTTTGCCAAGTAGCACATAGTTGTCCTGATCTGGATTCCCACAATATATTCTTGAGATATTCTTAGAGGAAAATCAGTTGAACAGTTGAGAAGGCAGACTAAGGCTTTGATGACGTTGGTTCCCCTTGTCGCAGACTTTCAGAGAAGTGACTTTATTTCTGTGTGTTTCTGTACCTCTTTGTGAAAAACTCTGCTGGGTTTCTGCCCGTGGGACCATCTCAACAGCAGCCCCTGGTATCACTCTCTGAAAGCTTACGGACATAAGGGGAGTTGTCAAGAGCACGTGGAAGAAGATGCAATATTTACAGCACACAAACAAGGGCTCAAGCTCAGCTTTGGTCACGGGCCTCGTGAGCAGCACAAAAATCCCATCATCAGCCCCTTGCCAGCAAACCCATGGAGCTCCCTTTTAGAAGTCCAGCAGGGTTTAAGCCCAAATCCTTGACTCATCTTCCCCGAGCAGAGCCGACAGCCACTGCACGGAGGCAACCATGGTCACCGGCAGTGCCTGGAGGGACGAGTCCTCCAGAAACAGTGCCAGAGGCTGTAAGGTTTTCCACATGACTGTAAATAAAGAGCTTACCACAGGAAAGGAGGACAAACCCAAACCAAATAAAAATAATGATCAACAGGAAAACACTGAGAGGCAACGTGTCCATTTTCAGTCCCACATAAATGCAAATGACCATAGAGATTCTTGCTCTATAAGCAGTGTGCAAATACAGACAACCCAAACTGGAATAAAACTCTCTTGTTAGGGGCCTGTTCTGTGAGGGACAAACTTGCCTCAGGTTATTTTAAACCATCAATTTTAAAATTACAACCCTTCTCTGAGAACCCTCAGTACAAAGTGAACATGCAACAAGGGTACTTACTCATTTCTCTCCAGATTGATGACTAGATGTTTACTTTCAGCTTGTATTACAAACTGCAGCAGTGCCGGGTGATTCTGAAAAAGGAAAAGACAGATGGCTGAGTCCAAACCCAGAGCCCACCACCTTGCACCCCGCTCTGCCAGGGAGCTGGACACACGTCTGCCGTTGCAGGATCAGGCCCTGCTTGGGAGGAGCAAGCAGCTACAAAGAGAAGTGCTTGCGGTGGACAAACATCGAGAGGCAGCACGGCAGGGCAGGATTTCACACCTGGGTCTTCAAGACACCATGGTGCGCCCTCAGGCATCACTTGCAACTTTGCATATCAGAGAGCATCTCACCTGGGAAGATAAGCACAGTGATGCAGTACATAGCCGTTCCAGGAGACATCTGGTACAGCTGCTTTGAATTTTCTCTTTTTCCTCTCCATGTACCAGCATAACTGCATTAAACACTAATATAATCCCTTATTAATGCTCAATCTTGCCGTACCATGTTTTAAAGTGAGGTATAGGTAATCAGGTTTGGGCTTTGTGTGACCATGTTCAGGTTAAGAAACCCATGTTCAAAGCAAGTACCTCCTGCACTAGGAGCAGCCCTGCGGTGCTGTGATCACAGTCACAGGGTGGCTCCAACAGAAACGCTTTTTTCCCCTTAGGCTGAGTACGCTAAATATTCACATTTAGAACTGCTCATGTGATCTAAGACCACCATGGAAACTAAACATAAACCTATGTATTTTAACCTTTTCATAAGGAATAATTAAGTTTTAGCTTAAAAAAGAAAAGAATTGCTCTTGGAGCAATTAGAAATATGGTCCACAGTATTATTAAGTATCCCTGTGAGAACAACTGACAAGTTATTTGTACGTATATACTAGTATTTAAGAGAATTTTCTAAACAAGACATCGACAGCAGAGAATACGGAAATCCCAGTTGCACTCCAGCATGGAGCAGGGATCGGGACATCTGGATTGTATTTTCAGCACCATCGTGACTGCGTGCAATCTTCACATTGCCGTTCCCCTGATTATAAAACAAGTTCTTTTTCATCTCAAGCATCCGAAGGTAAATCCGCTATTTTCGTGGAAGCTGTGCAAGAGCATCAGAAAGGTCTGGTGATGCCTTCGCCCTCGGAGGCGGGAGGGAGTGGAGGCTGAAACACTTGTTTGAAGAAAGGGGCAGTGCACCTATACGGGCTCTTGAAACTGTACTTCAAATGAGAAAGCAAAGTTTACAATACGCTAGTTACTCTTAATCCAAAAGACTGAACTCACATATATTTTAAGGCTGTTTACACTTAACTTACATTTCATTAAACAAACTTACTGGATTGCGAGACAGTGTTTCCTTGTTTTGAAATTCCGCCAGTAGCTCAATAAATCAGTTGTTCCTCCGTACACTCAATATGCTTTTCTGAAGATTTATGTCAGTCAATTGCAGTCCCGAAGCAGGATAATTTTAGGGGTATAGTATTTAATTGATTTATTGAGAAAAGTGTCTGAATTTGTGATTGCTACGGCAGTGCCTTGATGGAGCCCTGGCTGCGTGACAGCCAGAGCACCCCGCCCATGAAATGCAATGATTTTTAAATGATTTGGGAAAGCATACATATTTATTAAAAAGTGAAATTATGAGGAGGCTGTCACAGACTAAACAAAATTGTAATTTTGTTATAATAAAAAATAGCTGACAACTCCCCGGTGCTCTCAGACATTATTAAGCACAGATTGCGAAGGAGATACCATTGCTTTCTTCTAAGTGTCCTGTCCCACTGCTCATGCAAATTCAAACATGTTTTCCCTCTCCCCATGCGAAACAGCAACAATATTGAAATTCTGCATCTATGTGAACTTTGCAGAAACTAGATCCCACTAGAATGCTAAATAAATGCTTCAGACTATCCTTGGCATTCAGCAAACACATGGGAGTCATTTATTGGCATGAATATTTAGAAGGAGTGTTGATTACCACTTTAATATTAGTGCATTGGTTCCAAACCCCGTCAGATATACATACTATAGAGTTTTGAGAGAGTAAAATACAATTAATTACAATATAACACAGTAAATAATTAAGATATTGCAGGAGCACAAATGGATTCTTTTCAGCTAAAGGCCCGCTGTTAATATGTAAATGATAACTATGTTTATTCATGAGCTCACAGTGGTACTTATTTGACAGTCAACTGATGTTAGTAAGTTGTAAAGTTAAAAAAGCAGCTGCAGAATAAAACAGACTGTTACAAGACAAAAACATCTCTCAGAGAATTCCTAACGCTGAAACTTCTTATTATTGAGCACCATAATGTCCCCAGTTAGGATGCTGGACTGCTTTGCGTGAGACCTAGGTTCAGATTCTTGCTTTACCGTAGATTTTTCTTTTAAACAAATGGCTCATTTCCTTGTTTGCCATCTGGGAAGAGATGAAGCTATACTTTTTCTTATTCTGACTGGCAGTCATGAGCACAAATACAGTAAAAATTACACACTGCTCAGATGGTATGGTGATTGGAAACACATATGCACTTAAAATGATACATTTCTAATGTGAAAGAAAAATAAATATCATTCAGAAAGGGCGTTTTAGCTTTGTGGGTTTTTTTTTCCTTTTCCTTTTTTTAAAAATATACACTTGTGAAAAGATCTTTCACTTTACTTTTTTGCAGCGGTGGTGGAGTCTCCCCTAAAGTGTTTGCATGGTTCAGCTACAAGACCTTAAAAGCTCATTTTGAATCTCATGAAGCACCGCAATACTTTCCCCTTGCAATCAATATTTTCAAAACTGAGTTGCAAGATGAAAGGGGAATAACTATAAATACAGATATTAGATTGCTATTTTATATTTTGTTTAGAATAATCGAAAAAGTACATTGTGAGGACACATACTCTTGTGCTCAGAACATTTCATAAAGAACCACTTGTTATAAGCCTTTCTTAAGAACTACAAAAAATAATTTCTATGCTGATACCACAACTTATTCCCATATCGATCCCTTTAAAATTATCAAATGTGAAAGTAAAGTGAACCTTATGTGAGTAGCATTATTTAAATCATAATAAATTACTTGGTATGGTTCTACCTTATTTTCTCTACAGACTTAGGTTTTCTAGTTCTTTCTACTTTTAAACTACAATTTTCTGCTTTCTTTTTGGCATGTTTTTTTGCAGCATAAGAGAAGATGTCATCAATGCACACAAACTGTTCCCTGATATCCTAAGAGGCAGAACTAACTTCAGGATGATTGCAGTAATACTCTCCGTAACTTTTCCCTCTTATTGAGAGGATTTACTTTCAAAATCTACATCAAATTGTATCAGCAGAAAAGTATTTCCCCCATTAATTTGCTCCTTGATTGTTTGCTTGCTGAGGGATGTTGGTTTGAATTGGCATTGGTGAAACAATATTTTGAAGGAAATTAGTGAAACAAGAAGTTAAGGCCAAGAATTCTCTATGATAAAGCAGATAAATATTGAACAAAGTGCTACTTGAACAACTGGAAGCTGATGAGACAGTAGCTTATTTCTGAATCAGGGAAGTTCTCTTGTTTTCTTACAACGGAATTAAAATCACTCTGCACTAGTAAAACTAGTTTAACTAGTAGATTTTTTTAAGTACTACTCACTTTTTTCCCCTTTTAAATCACATTGATCTCCAGATCTTCATATACAAAGAGAGAAGAAAGGATGGTTTGGGGATTAAGGGCTTCCCCTGTGAACCTGGAGATGGTGTCAGGAGCCCAGCTCTACCACAGACTTGTGTCTTGGCTGGGACAACTGCATTTCATTGTGGGAAACAACAAAACCCTCCAGCTGAGCCAACCTGTTACACCTCAACTCTTGTTGTGCTTCACTTACCCTTTCTACCTCTTCCCTCCAACTTGCCTCTCAAAATGGACATGGCAATAGTTTTCATCCTCCTGTCTTTGTCTACTTAGCACATAAACTGTTTTACAGACATGCTTCCTAAACACAGAGGTGAGCAAATAGGCACCTTCCTTCTGCTGAAGGCACCAAGGCATTACAAGAATAGTGGCTCAAAACCAGCAATAACACTTTTCCTTTAGTTGCTCATGTTTTATCACATCACCATGAATAGCAAGACAGAGTCTCAGCAGCAGATTTTGAACTCCTCATACTTTCAGGGACTACTTTCTATTAATAATAATGATATGATAGCCTCAAAAAAAAAAAAAATTCCATTTTTATGCGTGAAATACTAGTAGCTGTCCATGTGGAGTAGATTTGTTCACCTTGGTGGGATGCCCATTCTGGAATTTGAATACAAAGTAGTTCTCACTGAGCATATTTTTCTGCACAGTAATCGAGGAAAAAGTCTTAATCATTGCTGGATCATCTCTTCCTTTGGGCTGTGGAGCTGGCAAGCAGTGCGATCACACTGCAGTGCTGTTCACTTTTCCCTTGATACTGACTGTTGAGATTGGGATAAAATACTTTGTTTCATTTCTTACTGCATTTGAAGAGAGAGAAAACTGATGAGGTGGACATTCCTAACACATATGTCTTTACACCTTCCTCTCTATAAAAGATAAAGTATGTTATTGGATTAAGAAACATGAGTTAGACTAGCACATACAACTTTAAATAAAAAATATTCTAGCAATTATGTGATAGAAATAAAAGAAAATCTCTATAGACAAGGGAAAGAGTGTATACAAATTCAAACCAGAAGCATTCATTCATTTGGAAAGAGAAATGCATTTTCAGCTGTATTGGATGTCCAAATCCAGTATTTGAGATTACAGATCAGCACAAGAAATAGAACCAAAAGGGATGATTTCGCTTCTCTGGTTTCAAAGTTTTAAATTATATCCTAACATGGTAGACTGAAATAGGCAGGTTTGTTTAATCCAGCAAAGTGGTTTCCAGTCCCTCCAGAGCTGCTGTTAACTTCACTAAAGCCAACCTCGCAACAGGGCTGACTGCGTCTGCAGTCAAGTTGACCTACACCCATGAAGTGCCTGTCATATGTCAGGCCACAGATTGCATGAACTGTCCTCACAGGTCACTGGTGGGACGCTCCTGGTCATAAATAGTTAAAATGGCAAGATGGTAAGGAAACAAACAATTTTAAGGAGAACTATGGATTGCATAGTTGTATGCAACAAGGCCCCTGACATTCAACACGGACCAAAAATAAAAACGCAGCAAGACGTCGTAGACTGTCACTTTTAATAATTAGTTGCCTGGACTTTAGTTTGAAGTAAGAGAAATCACATCATCAGTGACAAGCACAGAAGAGATTCTGGAAGCCACTCTAGCCTTGCACCAAGCTTGTCATCGCTATACCGGACCATAACAACAAAGTACAATTTTCCTGCAGGACACATGAAGAACATAGAGATGCAAGAGACAAATGTCATTTATTTTGACCAGCTATTGCAAAGCTAGCCTGGCTCTGATATCCTCTGATATTTATGTGGTCGTGGATGGTAACTTAACACGGTGTTATACAGGACAATTGGATGCCAAAGCAAATCAGTGTTTGTTTATGAAAACAGTGAGAGGAATAGTGAAAAGACATCTCCATAATGTGGAGAAACCAGAATATGTATCTGAAACTTCAGCATATATTTAGAACAAAACTAAATACATAGCTCATCCATGCAGAAATTACCTGTTCTCAAAGACAACAAAGACTGTTGCCTTTTGGTAACCTGGTTTCCCCCAGCATTTACACACGTCAAATCAGACTTGATGCTGTGATAGTCAAAGTACTCTACCAGGAGATATTTTGGGACCGTTTTTTAATCCAGAGTCTTAAACGGTGCAAAAAGTACATTCAGTCTAAGGAGAAGACCCTATTTACTTTTTCCTCTATGCTCCTGAAAACAAAAAAATCGAACACAAAAAAGTGAGGGTCATAAATTTTTTATCTCTTAAATATAGCATAGGAAATGGAAGATGCCATGAAGCTCATCAAAGGGCTGGAGCACTTCCCCTGTGAGGACAGGCTGAGAGAACTGGGGTTGTTCAGCTTGGAGAAGAGAAGGCTCTGGGGAGGCCTTAGAGCACCTTCCAGTCCCTGAAGGGGCTCCAGGAAAGCTGGAGAGGGACTGGTGACAAGGGCAGGGAGGGACAGGCCAAGGGGAATGGCCTGAAGCTGCAGGAGGGCAGATGGAGATGGGATCTGAGGCAGAAATCCTTCCCTGTGAGGGTGCTGAGGCCCTGGCACAGGTTGCCCAGAGAAGCTGTGGCTGCCCCTGGCTCCCTGGCAGTGTCCAAGGCCAGGTTGGATGGGGCTTTGGGCAACCTGGGCTAGTGGAGGGTGTCCCTGCCCATGGCAGGGGGTTGGAACTAGATGGGCTTTGAGGTCCCTTCCCACCCAAACCACTCTATGATATATCAGATAGTTACGTTCCACACAAATCTTGATGTTTTTTCTTATATCTGAAGAGCTTACATCAGGCATTAGAAATTACATAACTGAGGAAAGAGTACATTATTTCCAGTAGGGATAAATTCTATGCCATTTTGTGCTATCTATATGAAAATACCTTTCTCTCCCCTCACCCTCCCCTTATTTGTCACACGCTGACGTGTTGGTGCCTTCACAAGCGAAAAGGTATGATGTTTGTAGTTATCAGGTATTCAGGCTGGTATTTACCCCTCTACTATCTGTAATACACAAAGAGGGAAAAGCTGGAAAATCCATAAGAAATAAAGCCACCTGGGGAATCTTACCGTGATAACTGGAATTCAACCCAACAAATGCAACCTGTCTACAAAGTATATACATTTAAGATAATTACAATTGGCAATGAATACTATAAATTGAATGCATTGCTTTTACACCAATAAACATTTCTTCCTTTTCTTTTGGCTTTAGTTTAGAAGCAAACACAAGAGGCTACGTTTCTTGCAAACACCTCAAAACCCGAGCGATATTTTATGCAGACATGAAAAGTATAAACATTTAATTCATATTGTTTTGCAAGTTCCTAAGGGCAGTGAATTCGGCTGTGCTTTCCTTACTGTCAAATGACAAGCATGTATCCCTGTGGCAGCATATAATGAGTAGCAACAAAGAGAACAGAGTGTTTTGCAGTTGGTTGTTGGCTTTTGGGGTTTTGGGTTTTTTTTGGGTTTTTTTAATGGCGTACCAAAGAATCACAGCCCCTTAACAAACTGGCGGAGCCACTCCAATAATGTAGGGAACCAAAGAACTTCCAAGCGTGTTCCCAACTTTATTTTAAAGTGATTCTTTGAAAACAGAATGACCATACTCTTTTCTCTCTTGCTGACTATACAAACAGATGCAAGATTCTTCTATCTAGAATAATTTCTAATTATTTTTTCTTTTTTTTTTTTTTTTTCCTTTTTCTTATCTCCTCGTATAGTATATCCATCTGCTGCTTGGAGGGAGCAAAACCCCTGTTTTTCCACTCTCTTCTTTTCCTGCTTCCTACGCTGCTGCCCACCACAAGACACAGCAGAAACCATCTCACAGGAGGTCCTAAGGCAGGGACAAGGCAAAGGCAGCAGCTCTTCTGCCCCTTCCCTGGCTTCCTTACAGGAATAGAGAACTCCACCATGGAGCTCATGTGACATGCATAAAATAGGAGAAACAGGACAACCTTGGGAATGACCCAAATTCAGCAGACTTCTCTTCATAAGCTAAAAAGATTTTCAATTAAAATTTTAAAAAAATAAATGTTTAGATGCACTGCCATTGTCCCACTGGCAGTCCCAGCCTCTGGCCATCAGGTCATTTGGCAACATCTGCTGAAGCTCCCACGAACCTCTGTAAAGGGCTTTTAAATTAACGTTCCTTGCTCACTGCTGGTGTCCCAATATCCCTATCCAGAGTTAAAAATTCAAGCAAAAAAAAGGCTCAAGAAAGAGGAAACTGAGAAGTTAATTGTGCCAGACCAAAATCAATAAAACTACACAGCTCTAGCACACAGTTTCCTGGTTTCCATGCAGAAATACAAAGCTAATGACTACTCTGGGAAAGGGAAAGCATGCTTACAATTTAGCTACATCCTTTTTGTGAGGTATTCCTGATTTACATTTTTTTAAAATTAAAGAATAACCTAGCTAAAACATGTTCAAAATGTCATAACATTATGGATCAAATATTTTAGGAGCAAATCCAAAATAAATAGTTTGATGTTTTAAAAAAGTCTGCATCTTCTGAGGCTGAGTTGTTATGCTATGAACTTATTTGGTGTCAGTAAAAAGTCAGGCATGAAAGCTGAATTCAACATTTACGCCATATTTTCATTATCAGGCACTGAAGTTGCACTAAAACGTATTTATGTGCATCTGGCCAGCTAAACAGGGATTAACAGGAAATTTACAACTTTACACATTTAAAAAAAAAAAAAGAAAAGTCAAATGTGTTCTTTCTTTCTTTTTAATTAAATCCAAGCAGAACAAATAGGGCAGCCTTGTTTTTTAAAGCAGTTATCCAATTATCTGCTGAACTATATCGGTTAGAAATAGGTCAAAATCAATACTCCTTTTTCAGGACAAACTTTGAAACAAAAATCTTTCAAAGATTCCTAAAAACAAGTTCAGAGAACAAACATTAGTGAATTATGAGAAAGGGGACTGGTGTTGCCAACACTTTGAAAAAGCCGATCGGGAGCGAGCTCCGCTATCCTCTGTTTCAGGATGTGGTTTGGGAGAAGGATGCGTGCTGTAACACAAACCAGCCAGTGCGAGGTATTGAAGCCCTTCCTGTATCTTTGCAGCAGGATGGATGCAAACCAACATAAACCAACATTCGGTGTGTATTTATTACACTTCTCTGCCTGCCTGATGACCTGCAAGGAGTCTGCTCCGCATCTGGGAGTGGGTGATTCACTAGATTCACGAATCACAAAGGAAGGAAGAAAGGAAAATGCAACAACATATGGTTTTGACCAAATGGAAACGAGTGCACCAAACTGTGAACTCAATTTTGTATTAAGAACAACTAATAAAAATAATAAAAAAAGTACGTATGCTTTTAGCCAGCTCTCATTTATTGCGATGTATCCCAAACAGATCCCCTCTCAGGGTGCTGCCTGCCATCTCACTGAAGGACTATCTCCACAAAGCTATCTAAGGGCACCAAATTCTGTCATTTGGGTACTGACCCGACCCCACGGAGCACAGGACTTTCTACCCAGACCACCAGTACATCCGGTGGGCCCTCGGCGTGGAAGCGGGTCAAGAGCGGCAGTGCTTTTTAATTGAGTCTGACGGAGGGTTGTGTTGGTTGCTATCACAACCCGTTCCCTAAACTGGCTGGAAAGACCATGCCCTGCCCGTGCCCTGCCTCTCCTCCACCACACCGCAACCTTGCCAAAGAGGTCAGGCAGGAGGTTGAATGCACCAGTGCAGATTTTAGCTTTTCAAAAGACTTGCAATGATAAAGGTTTTTTTAACAGTAAAAAAAAGACTTGTTGAAGAGTCTGGTTAAAAAAATAAATCCTCCCCTACATGGGTTTTCCTTACTGTGTTGCCTCAAAAGGTTAAAATAGAAATACCCACAGCTCCGTAAGTCTCTGCATGGCCTTAGATTCAGAAAAGACGACTGATACTACACAGCCTCGGAGGTCCAAGAAGCACATGGCAGCTCATCCTCCGGTACCTGCCGTGCTGTCAGGTCTGCTCATGGCAGCCTTTTACTATCACCTCTGGACCATGATGGGCCACTCTGTAAAAGGGATATTTAACGCCTGCAAAGTTCAGGCCCAACATCAGAAATTTTCCCCTGACTCAAAAACGGACTAAAACCTGGCAGAGGAATAAAACAACCTGGAATTTGCTCAAAGTAAACCCATAGTCATTATACAGTATTTACACTGTACGTACGAATCACAACTGTTCATTTTGCTATCAAACAGATGGGAGCAAAAAATACCTCATTGTTGGAATACATTATGTGCTGCTTAAACAATGCTTCGTGGAAGGCTGTGCAAAGAAAACAAACATATCTGTTTTGTAGTAAAGTGTTACAAAACAAAACTTAATAGAGCTGGCAGCTAGGAAGCAATTGCAATGGGTCTGGGTAGTCTTAGTTATTGAACAGAACTCGTTGCAGACGGTCCTTTGCAATTTGGGTAATTATAATGGGAATGAACAGCTGTTGATATTTGCCAATTTAAAATGTACGTGAACTTCTTTGAGGACTGTGCCATGTAGATTTAGTAGATCCCATTTGGGTTTAAAACTACGCATAGCTTTACAAGTCAAATTCCTCCTCGTTATGAGGACACTGGGGACTGTGACCTCCTTTTACTAGAAATTTGATTACAATGTACTCAAAAAATCAAGGTCAAGCATGGACTGCGTCAAAGACTGTACATCAACTAGCTACTCCCTGTCATTGTATTTTATGCAGGTTGCTCCTTTTGTCCTGCCATGCTTTCTGTGAGTATTCCCATCTAATAGCTCTACAGTCTACCACCCACGTACCCACTGTCTTTTAACAGAGCTGGAGCTGAACAGCAAACCTGACCCTCTTTAGAACCATCTCTTCTCTCCTTCTATGCACATAATTATTGCAGCCTACATTTGTGGGGAACCCACAACGTGCTGTGCACCGTGGGGGTCAAGAATTATGATGATAATTTCTTCTAAGTTCCCAATGATAAGAACCGACATGTTTTCCACGTTGCATCTGACAAGGTTCTCCACAGTGGGAGCTGCCTGGCATGCTGAGGAGGGTGCGAGCAGACGAGCCTTACGTATTATGCATGGGGACTGTATGCACAATGTATGCTGGGGGAGCAGCAGAGCAAGAGAACTGTGTTTCAGGGACAAGAGGAATTCTGAATGGTGCCCATTATAGACATTATCTGAGCCACCTGCTCACTCCTTACGTCCCTTCAGTGTCACCTGCATCCTCAGAGCCTCCTGCGACAGTCCCAGGATGGAGGTTTCTCCACATACACGCAGAAGGGATACAAAGCCATTGAAGAGCAAAAATAAAAACCACAGTCAGCCTCCTCTCAATTTTTCCACGGTTCAGCTAACTAACACGGAAAGAAAGAACGCAAAATACAGTAGTAACTGTGTCCACCGAGAAGCAAACTGAGATGGCCACCCATTTCACTGAACTGAAAGTCAACTCAGAAAGCTTCAAGAAAGCCCATAAATTATTCTGTCACTGAAAGAGGATTTCAGATGCTTTTTGTCTCCCGTCAATACAAATCTGGCTGGGCTCAGTAAGTTATATTAAATGCACATGTATCTCCTTCAAGCCACATTTCATGCTCTCCAAACATCTTTCTCTAAATTAGATCCTTTCATATTCCTTGAAAAGCTCAGTTCTTAATTAGGAAAGAGTTCTGATTTTCCATTTTCATTAATTCATTTGATTTCAAGATTTTGAAGCCAGAGTAATTGCAACTAAAGGAAACTTATTGAAAGGCAAACAGATACAATCAGTTTCAGACAATGAGAAATTTAAGAATTTTTATAATGCAAGTAAAGGGTAGGTCTAAATGTCCTGGCTAAACTGAATCCTTGACAATGCAACAACCTCCAGAGAAGCAGTGATATATGTTTTGCTTCTCTGAATGAACTCGGAGGGTTGGCTAGATTAATGCTTAAATCACTTAATTATTTGGCTTAATTCATATGCTGTTCTTCACTTTCAGATCCCTCCTGCTCCCCTCCAATCACCCTGCTCCACTGCACCAGGTCTGTGCCAAGATCTCTGAGCTCTGACTTCGTTCTCTCTAAACATCTTTTCATATTATGTGGCTCAGATTAAATCTTCTTCGCTAATTTGTTATTGCAATCACAGATGTGCTTCTGGATTCAAGTTCCCTTTTGCATCACAAATACTGGAATGCAAACCAGAAGCGAGGACTCGGTATCTAATTTCCACTCTTTCAAACTGTAATTTGTCTCTGATGATCCTTTGAAGATGACAAATGAGTTATACAAAGACAGATAAAATATTAATATTTTTTAAACTAATGGGAGATTTCACCCCAGTCTTGGGCTACTCAAGATAACTTGACAAACTTTCCAAAACTGTACTTCCAAGACACATGAATCATTTTTATATCCTGGAATGTGCCCTAAGAGAAAGAAGGATCTGAAGATTTCCTAGTAAAGTAAATGATATTGCAAACCTGTGGGCAGCATCTCACATTTTTCTGCTAAATTAGAAAGAGACTTTACTTACAGATAGCCCATCTATACATTTACATTCTTGTAGAAAATAAATGACACAAAGTAGTGTGGAAAGCTCAGAAAACTTATCTAAGAAAGCACTCCCTAGAACAAAAACATATGTTTCATTCTGAATGATACCCAGAGATTTAAAGTATTAATGACCGGCATATTTCTTGCCACAAAGGCAAAGACAAAGCACAAATGAAAATGCCATTTGCCATTAATATATACACAAAAAACTTAAATAAAATGTATCTATTAATTATAAAATACATTTTAAAAGATATTTCACTTGATTATAGAAGGCCAATATGCAGCTAATTCCTCCTGTAGATAATTTGCTTAAGTATTTTCAGTTGCTCACTGAGCTTATTGAAAATCTGTTTCCTTTATTATTACTCATATGTTCAGTCAAAAAAACCCCAAACAAACCTATGAAATGATATTTCTAGAACAAGCTCTCTCATGACATATTAGATAAACTTGTGGGTCTAAAAAAATAACCCCTGTATCGAAGTTATATAAATTGATATTAAAGCTCAGCAAAGATCTGCTTTACACTAAATCATCTAGAAATAGCACACCTTTTCTCCATTGAAGGGCATGAGGTAAATAACTGAAGAGGAGGTAAAACAGATAATCAATTATTTCAGTTGGCTTCAGGGTTAGTGCTGAAATTTTCAGCCCCTTAGAGAAAAAGCTAAAATCAATATAGCACAGCATTTTGAGATAACAAAAAGGAGAAACATCTCAAAGGCATTCGCAACATGTGATAAAAGTATAAAGAAAAGTCCGCTGTCACCTTCAGCTGCTCTACCACACGGTGTAAATGAACAGAAATATTCCTGTTTCTTTGCTGAACTGACTGCACAGGGTTAGAAAACAGGAAAATGAAAATTCCGCAGAAGGCTCGTAAAACGTTTCAATTACCCAATCTCGGTCTCATAGACCAATACAGCAAAACAGAACGAGCAAGAATATTTTTCAGTGGATGCTGGAGTCAAATACCCATGGGGACTGTGGGAAAACAGACTTGACAGTAGCTTTGAAATTCTGGAAGAAAGCAGCAGTTGCTCGTGCAGCTAAAAGATGAGGAGCAAGTGGAGTTACACGCTGCACACTCTATGTTAATTGTTCTTTCTGTAACTGGATGTTTTTCCAAGATCTGTCTGTGGAAAACCCAGGCTACCAGAGCACCCCATCATGGGAGAAGACTGTCTATCTGCCTTTTTGGACAGCTTTCAGTTGCCTTTATGTTAATATATCACTCAAGCATGTATTTACAATGTTTCCCCCTCTTCTTGTCACTCCGTTATTTGTACATGTCCTGCTCTATTTTGCCTGCCCTCCTCAATACCAGAAGCCAGTGAATTAGCACAGGTAAGAGAATAATAAAGATCGTCTGAGACAAGTCTATTTTACGCGGTTTTGCCTGAGCAAACGCAGTAAAGCTCTGACAATACACTGATTTAAATGTTGGTGATGATAGTCTCAAATTCTCTATTTCTTATTTCCATTTCAGAGAGATCTTTTTCCCCCAGGACTAAACCCCGAAGGAAATTTAAATACAGCAGTTTCCCAAGGATGGGCTATGATACACACAGTATTTAGGTATTTGTACTAGATGAATTGTGTGCCATATGCTGTTGAATTTCCATCAGCTTCGGAGATTTATTGTCTTCAGAGGCAAAATCCTCACTTTTAGACACAGAGGAGCCTTCCTTTTGGACCTAGAACTACAAACCAACTATCCTTTTTAGCAAAAAAAAAAAAAAAAAAAAAAAGATAAAATGAAAACAGAAAAATCATATTTTCCAGCTTAGCATTAGGGAGAGCTGGTAACCACAAAAGAGATATATTACTGAGGAGCACTGAGTGAAAAAATCTGTTGAACACCTGAAAATTTCTAACAATAGGCCAACCACAGCATTATCTGCCCCAAACACGCCATGCTCTGCATCCCATCGACTTCCTTCACAGCTACTGACACAAAACTGCAGAAAAGATACTGAAAGGAAAAAAAAAAAAAAAAAGACAAAAAAAAAAGACTCACAACCAGCTCTGAACTGAACATGTTTTCATTCTGATGATCCTTCAAAAAAAAAACAACAACAAACCAACCAACAACCCAACCCCAACCCCATCACCGCGTCTGTTCACCGCCAATTAAAAATAAGACAGCTCTGCAACACAGCCCATGTGATCTACCAGGACTTTACAACCCCAGCGTCCCAGAATGTGTTTTGAATTACTTCATGCTTATTGTAAGCAGTTGAAATTGTCATCTCAGGATTTGGTCTATTTATGATGCACTGCAGTTAAATCCTCTCCTCCCTTCCCCCTTCCTGAAAATCTTTTGAAGCTGTGATGCTTCTCAGAGTAACAGATGACACAGATATGAGTCTGCTGCCGCCACCCAACATTGTTTATGGCATTATACTCCCAGAAAACCATCGAAGGGCCTCTGGTGAAGCCTGATTATTTCTGTGTAACAAGTTTTCCATAAAATCCAGAAAGATATACAAAAGAGACTTCACCCATCTTTCAAAATATTCATCTCCCCATGCAAGGTTTGTTTACAATATTTTATAGCATATACTTTGGAAAGAGGCAGTAAGGAAAGTGCTGCTACAAGACACAGTCAACAGTTCACACGGACACTGTATTTTTCCATAACCTGTCTCAACAGAATGGCTTATACATCTCTTTCTTGAGCCCTCAAAATTCCTCAAAGAAAGGATTTCCTCAGGCTGTTCACTACCACTTTCTAAAACTACCTTCCATTTTCATAAGAGCCTCTTCTACTGCTGCCACCGAGCACCTGCGAGACAGAGGTGTGCCACCATCTCCATTTAGAGATGAACATTCACGTTAGCAGAATGCAGAGAGGAAGGCTTCTGGAAAGGTTCATTAGCGTCTCTATAAATAGCAAGCGTTTGCCAGATACGGGTACTGCTATGCCGTATCGCAAAGCGTCAGCCAACACAGTATGTTTAGAGAAGGACTTTGAAGCACAGGAGCAAGCCAGAGTCTCCTGGCAGGTTTAAAACTATATATAGTCTTTTGGGAAATTGTTGTCCAGGCTCATCAACATCTAAATAGAGAAGGGCTCTGCAGGGGTTCCCCCTACTGCGCTGATTTCCTGAGATGATGAGGGAAGGAGCATTTTAGAGCCATTAAGCCAAAGCTTAAATGAGAAGCCTTGCTCACCAGAAGACTGAAGAGGTCCAGTGAGGAACTCGGATGGACAACTCATTGAGATGCACAAGCAAGTAACATTTGAGGACTGAATAAATTGGTTACAGCTAGATAAAGAATTAGGAAGAGCAAAGATGCCACGTGTGTACTCATCCTCTGAGGGGCTCCCGAGCACCTGCATCTGAACCGCCTCAGCCCAGGGCTGCCGCACGGTTCCCTCAGACAACAGTTACTCACTTTTATGTAGAGATTCTGTTTTTAAAGAAACCTAGATTTCATGATACCTTTGATAAAGAAGGTATATCTACAGCCCCCCACAACAACTCAATCAAATTTTAGTTTGCAAATCAAAATTCACAGATAAGAATACCTTGCACAAAGAAACTTTACCTTAGGCTAAATACATGGGACAAGTTATTTCCTTTCCATATATCAAGGCTGTGAGAGTGACATTGCATCAACAGACAAGATACAGCTCCCAAAAATTGAAGAAGCAGATTTGCACATTCCGGAGATGCAGATGAATGATTTTGGGGGACAGGTAAAGACAGCAATAAATTGCCATACAACTTTATTTTACGCTGAATAAATTTCTCACCAGCTCGCAGTACACTGTCAGGTACCAGACAGCACACCAAAAGCACAGATCATGAAAGTAATTGCACTATTGTTCTTGAGGAACTTTTGAAACTCTCACTGCTATGACGAGGAAATATATGCATGTAATATAAAAATATAGAATGTAAAAATGTGAAATGGCACAGTGGCTGCTGAAAAAACAAAGCATACCGTGGTATTTCCAAACCATTCGGCTTGATTGTGATGGCTATTGTAAGAATTCACATTCAGCTTAAGGCTGGAAAAACAAACCAACATTGCCATTAACAACTTCAAGCAGAGACTGGACCCTTCATCTAAATTATTTAGTAAGAAAGGCTGTGAAGAACTTTGCGATATTTCTGTGAAAAAAAAAAAAAAAAAATTCCATCTCCCTTTGTTACCTGTCAAAAATTATTACAATTATAGGAAATATTTGTTCAGCTCTAACACCCAATACTGGGGGAGCCCCCCCACCCACAGGACACTGATCTTCATATACACCGGCCAAAACGTCTGTAGCAGCTGGTCCTGTTGCAATTTTTAAGCTCTTTAATGATGACACAGACAACATCCACATTTTCAATGACTGAATGCTGGTTTTATTTCTTTTACACTATGCTTTCTTTTTTCCGCTGCTTAGTCCTAAAATTAGAGTAACTCTATCTACATACATGAAGTTCATGACATTGGCAAGTATGTTACAAGGACACACTGATAAGCTCTCTGCTTCTAAATGTAATTCCTTCCTAATAACTTGTCCTAGCAAAGCAGAAGCGTTGATAGGAATTTCACTCAATGGTATGCATCTTCCCTCTCAACTACTTGATTTTATGATTTGATTTCAACACACAATCGTGCCATAACCTTATTCAGCCATTTTCCCCTCACATATTGTTGCAAAAAAATTTCAAATCATGATTTAAGAGCTGAATCCTGAGACGAGGTTGGAAACAGAGTATCTGTATGTATGTATAGATATAGATGATATAGATATCGATATAGTATCTATATCGATATTGATAGAGATATACCTGCTGGGAAATTCAGCAATGGGGTGGGGAGGCCTCAGGAATCTCTCTTAAAGAAATGGCCCAAATCTAGCTGTCATTCTCATCATCTCAAACACACAGGTTTGGAGAAATTGCTAAATATGGATTCTGTGAAGGTGAGGGATGAAATTAGAGTTGATTTCAATTCTACAAATAGAAATTTCTTTTTAAATTAGTTAATAAAAGATGTATGGAAGTGTGTGTTAAAATTAATAAATTCAATTTTTAAAATAAATTGATGCTTGATGATTAAATTTCATATTTGAGAGCAGTAAAAATGTACACGTGGAAGAAAAATACATAATACACTAAAACATTATTTCTCAAAATGTTCCTTAAAATACAGTGTTTTCACGTCAATGTTAATCTCCCTCAAAGAAAGGTGATCATGCTAAATTTGGACTGATTTATATAGCTCATCACAGACTATAAAAATCTCAAGTAATGTTCTTCATAGTACATACAAGCTGCTCTGAAATCGCCTCCAAGATTTTAACAGCGAAAATCCTTGTATGCAGCATTGCAAACACTCCTCCTCTTTAATTCTTTGAGAACTAAAATCTTGAAAATATTTGTTCCCTTGTTCTGACAACACATGCATGATTTATCCACACATGCAAGACATCCCTCTTTCCCCCAGAACGGCAAATCCTTGCTCCCTAAAAGTTGTACAGCAAGACTATGAATACAAATAATACTTTTAATCTGAAAAGGCCATTACCAAAGTCAAACTGATGTCCCATGGCTGGGATTAAACTTTATTCCCATTTTACAGATGGAAAAGGGAAAGACAATAAAAGGGGAGAAGTTTGACTGGACAACGCAAACAATTTAGGTTTCCGTCTTAAAAAAAAACCAAACCACAAACCAACTGTTTCTATCCATATCTTAAATTTGCCCTCTGCGCCTTGCAGTGTTCCCAGGCTCTTGGTGCCTGGTCTCCACAGAGCAGCGGTTTCCTTCCCTCCCTCCCTCCTGGGGGGATCCTGGGAAACAACCCACAGATCAGAGTTTAAACCGGTCCGGCCCTATTCCCTTTTTTCCTTTATAATCAACATACCGTGGCAGTAAGCAATTCTGCACTAGCACTTGCAATGAAAAAAAGGAGGTCAATATTTTGAAATGTCTTTTTGTTGCAATTGAAGCCTTTTACAACCAGAAATGCTAACGGAATAAATAGAAACTCAATAAAGTATGAAATATAGTACTTTATGTTTAATTATGGGCACTAAAATTGATTTTCATTTCTCTCTGCAGGGTGTACTTTTGGGTTTGGGTTTTTTTGTTGGTTTTTTTTACATACGCCACTCACTTATTCACAGTAGTTCACATGCCTCAATGTATCTCAATAGCTACTTCACTAACAAACATGACATCTCTTGGCAATAAAAGGTTAAAATTCACTTTGCCCTCTGACTATAACAAAAATACCTTTGCAAGCTAATGACTGTAACAGGCTGGTCTGTTCCCGAATAAACATTCTAGGGATTTCCTGAGGTGTTGTTTTGTTTTTTCTCCCCCCCCCCCCATCTTTTTAATTGAGGGAAAAGAATTTGGAGGGCACAGCCAGCTTAGATGCTATTTCAGTCAAAAATATGTATATATTGTCTTTCTATACACTTTTTAAACTGAAAAAATACATTTACACAGCTTCTGGATATTCATTTTATAGAAAAAAAAATCTTTAAAGCTTATCCAACTCATCTCCTTCTGCCAGCTTTCCTTGCCAACTCTTTCTTAGTAATGCCAGTAAATGCCAAAAAAAGTCTGGTTTAAACAATGTTTCTGTCTGTTGAAACCAAGAGAAAGGCAGTTTATGTTGGAGATACTCGATTTAGGGATCCCACTTTTTCTTCAGTTGCTGAAAACGCACCCTGACCATGTCAGCGTAGGCAGAAGGGAGCGTGCAATATTAAAGCAGTAATATGCTAGAAGTTGCTTTGAGGACAAAATTACACAGTTCCTCTTATTGGCTTTTCCTACAGCAGATTCATTTCCAGAAACTCCCCTCTCCTTTGAAAAAGGCAGATTCAGTATCTGCCAAGGAAACGGTCCTTTTTGGGGCAGGGATACTATGGCTGTTTAGATTAACACATCTAAGAGCTTTTGCCTCATCGTCACTTGCCAGGAGTTGAAGCAGACCTCCTTCAGCAGCGTTTCTTTTTCGGTACAAGATGTACTTAATGTGAAAACATCTAGGGAAAGATGATGGAATGGGTGAAACTAAAGTAAATAATGTCATCAGAGACACACCACTGTAGGATTTCATCCAAGACTGCTGCCCGAAGCAGCCTGCTATCTCCAACACTCACACAAATGAAGCGTGCCGGAAAAGAGCATCCACCAGCGTGCAAAAATTAGGCATCTCAATGAAGGTCTGCTCCTCCCCTAGCTAGGCAGCAGCTTTGAGTAAAAATGTTTGCTCCTGTGCCTGTTTAAGTGGCCTCAGGTAACAAATACAATGCTCCCAAATGTTAAAATTATCTACAGGCTTCACTTTAAACACACGATGTAAAACGCTGCCACCTCAGAAGGAGGCAAAAGACTCCAGACAGCGATGACTGACTGGGAAGGGTTTGGCAGGTTTGCCCCAAAAAGATCATTTTTGTGCAGGACTGCCAAAGCGCTCCTCAGAGGACGTGGTCGGTGGAGAGAGAAGGAGCAAACAATGAGATGAACTCTGCCCAGACACCGCCCAGTAGCTCCTGGTGGACGGAGATGGCCAGAAGAGGAAGGGGGAACAAGTTCATTCAGCAGAAGCAAAATAAAGTTGATCGTAGGGCAGGAGACACAGTAAGGGCAAAGGAATGAGGGCAGGACCCAAGAGCACTTCATTTCCTGAGAGTGATTCAGACTTCAGAGGAAACAACGTATTAGCATCCTGGGACTTGGGGCAGAGGATGAACAGGCAATGACGAAGGCAGAGCTGAAGGTATCAACGGTGCTTAAGGCATTCTGGTTCGTTGGGGAGCAGCAAGAGGCGATGAGACCCTTCCTTGGATTCAGTGGCCCCGTCAAAGCGACCACGAGTGTCTAAATACTGTCTCGGCGTGAGCAAACACATGCTTGGTGCAACCAGTATCACTAGCAGATTTATCGTTACACTGACCAGAAATATCGCGAGCACATCATTGCGGGACAGAGAGGAGATCAAGCCCAGTAAAATGCCTGCGGACGCTGGCAGCACCCCCACCACACACGCATCATACAAATGGAAATGCATCGCACAAATTATCACCAAATGCATTTTGTCTCCGGTCTCACTAAGCTCCATCACTCCACCGTGTCTACAATGCCATAAATTGCAATCGTTTTGTTAAATTAAGCTTCGAAAGCTCAATTACACTTCAAACCCGTGTCCTTGAGGAAAAGGCACAAAAGGGACACGCAATTTCCTCAAGATAGAAATTGAACACAAACTTTCTGCTATGATATCAAAATGATACAGATGCCTCACCTACGTAAGCTTTTCAAAAACAATCGGCAGATTTTTTGGCAGTCATTTTATTTCTAGAAAAATAGCCACACTTTGAAATCCTTTTATTGTCAAGATATTACTACTGTGTTTAAAAAAGGCTTATTATCAATCCTAATTATTTTTTCTTATCAAGCTTTAAACTGCACATAACCTGTATGATTTCTCGTTACAATTCTGAGAAATGAGAAATATTCCTATAGAAGAGGTAAATCAACTGGGGTTTGAGTAAATCATATTGAAATATAATTATAATTCAACAACAAAGACATCAGGCTCATTAACGATAGGACCCGGTGCATCGACCAGCTAAATTTCCCTTTTCATCCCTAAAATGTACACCAAGTACAATGAATTGTACAATGGCTTCCTGAGATAAGGGTCTTCATCACAGCATACGTCAGCAGCTCTTAGTTCCCATGGTCTTCCCCTGCTCAGAGGACTTTAGTCCTTGGGAAGGCCCCGAGTTCTGCTGCTGTTACCTGCGAGCCCTCCAACGGCTCCTCCGTGTACCGAGAGTGTATGGTGGGAGAGAGCCTGCTGTAGGAACTGCCTTGCGTTCGGTTTGACTCAAGGCAATCACAGTAAGAATTAAGAACAAGGGAGATTCTCCTTTTGCCTGTAAAAAACCACCAATCACATGTTCATAGCTGGAAAGCAAAGTATTATTTTAATCCAACGCTGAAATTCATACCTTACGCTCGCAAGATCTGTTGCAAGAGACGTGAAATAGCCAAGTATAAGCTAAATTAATTCAATATGAAAATGCCTCAGTACAAGCACTTTACAAACCCAGCATAATGCCGCATAATTGCAAGAACTTAGTTTTAGATTTTAATACCACGTTAAAGGCTTGCTAGCATTAACTGCATCATTAAGATCTAAATATTTTTTTCCATTTTATTACGGAAAGTACGATCTGTTTGTTTGGGTTTTGTTGTTTGTTTTTGGTTTTTTTTTTTTTAAATACCAGTCTGAACACTCACTCTAAAGAACATCTCTCCAGTCCCATCACCTTACAGAGGAACACATGAACGGATTCCTCAAGCTCAGCTCTGAGACACTACCTCATAGCTGGTGGGTCACGGACAGCAAACGCCACAAAGCACTTCTGCAGAGTCCCATCGTATACAATTGCTGGCAGAGGGAGGCCGGGTGGTACGGGGAGACAGAGCTCGCCCGAGACTATTATATCACTGGTGATCTTTACTGGCCAAGTATGACAAAATTCCTCCCAACAGCTCAGCGTGATACAAGCTCGTGAAAGGGACTTTCACCCCATTGAGGGCTCCAAGATGCTAAGGGGAGGGGGGGTGTCTGGCGGATGGTTAATACAAAACTCTGCATTTTCTGTTTATTGAAATAGCAATCTCTCTCAATAATATCTGCTATTTATATTGTGCATAAACGATCGCACAAAACTTTACAAACTTGACACACTGTATCACTTAAGCTAGAAATGAAATGGGCCGTTTTCTGGGATGAATCCCAATTGCTTAACACTTCCCAGTATGCCCAAGCGTTTCAGGCAGGAAATGAATACTAGTATATCTAGTTGAAACTAGGGCACTGATTCAGTGCAGACAGAGAAAAGAATTTCCCCTACTCAATCACCAACGCAAAGGTTTTATTGGTGGTCCCAACTCCAGGAATTCCTCAAGCCTGTAGCTGCTGTGTAGGATCCAGCAAGTCCCTAGAACCAGGATACACCCACCGACATTCCTAAAACACGTCATAAATGAAATTGTCGGGTTGATCGATTGGTGAAACACGGGTGCGGGGCTAGATGAGAAGAAGGGAACGTGTTTTCCTCCGTGAGGACCTGCTCCTGCACCAGGTAAGGTGAGAGGGATGCTGCAAGCTGCTTTTGCTCACCCAGGGAGCCGATCCAGCCCTACGAGCATAGTCACAGAAATTCAACCGGGTACCAAAGGAGGTGACCCACTCCCTTTCCTAATAGCTTCCATGCAAAAATCATGCTATTTCTGAATGAAATAAATGCAGAAGAGTTATTAAATAATAGAGCATATTTGAACTAATTAGCCCTCACAGTGGCCCTACAAGGCAGGGGGATAGGTATAATAAAAAGCAAAAGAAATAACGGATTGTTTACTAGGCTATTAAATTAATGACTACCAGGTTACTAATTAAAGGCTCAAGGAGCAGATCTCCCAGAGAATTTTATCGAGGATTAGTGCAGTTTCTCACACCGCTGAGGCTGGCTGTGCCAAGCGACATTCCCAGCTGATGACACAGCCTTAGCAGCATGCACAGCTCTGCCTCTTATATTTGATACTCATGAGTCATAAAAATATGGAGAGCACTATAAATTCTGTTTATGCCTCTCTCTCTTAAGATATGTAAAACAACAATGTAAAAGAGCTATGAAAGCTGTCCTCTCTGTCTTCAAAGACTTGTTTAAGCAGCGCTGTATGATTCCCCTTAATACAATTGTCTGGAAGTCTTAACTTTGGTAATTATTTCAAATGAAAAAGAACAGCGGGAGGCTCTGTTGAAGGGAATATAAACAATTATCACTTGCACGAAGGCTATGCCAGTTATGAAATAAACTTGAATGGGTTTGCTCTTGAAAACACTGAGCACTAAATTAATTATCTGACATAGCAGGCCTCTCAGCTGTACTCCATGCATCAAACCCAATATTAGAGTCACGCAAGAACACCAAGAGGTGCAGCAAAGAGTGGAAAAGTGAACCGGCACAGAGATCTTGTTAAACTGGAGTCTTTCCAATGGGTGCACCAATAACTTTATAATCATACTGAAAGTGGTGTGCACACCATCGCTCCGGATGATAGACTGGGCTATGACAGATTGTGCCTGTTCTGCCAGTTTGCAAGAGAAATGCAGCAATGCAGGAGCATAAAGATAGGATCAAAGGGGTAAGGCTCATCCCTGCTTGGCAGCTTCAAATACGTTCTTGAATCTCCAGCATTATTCCTCAGATTTTTTTAACAAATTTGAAGTTATTTCTTGTTCCTTCCAATGATTTTTTGTTTCAATGGCAAAAATCCCTTGCTCTAGTAGGTGTTGAATTAGAGCCTTACAGTGAAGGCATGAAAAAAAATGCAAAAAGGTGAAAAGAATCAGTGTAATATCTGATACATTTGATAAATCCAGAGAACCATGAAGATACCTAACAACTGTCAGAGCCCATGATACTTTCACAGATAGTGGAGAATTTCACATTGAGATTCAAGTAATCAGTGTCCAGAATGACATACAGATAATCAAGATTCTGATGTTTATGAACACAATCCATAACACAATACTTCACGAATGAGGCAGGCAGAAATGCAAAAGTTACTTCTTTGCAAGCTCAGTGAGATGCAATGCATGCTAAGCAGTAAAAAATGGTAATCTTCTGCCACTTTACATGCAGAATCTTTTGAGCTGTGACAAGCGTACACTTAAAAACCAGAAGAAATATGATCTAAGAACATATTTATAGCTGGCCTTCATCTTTATCTTTGCATTTCATTGCTACAGTTTATATTCAAAGTATAACATAACACCAAGAAAGAAAAAAAAAAGTGTTGCTACAAGAAAAGGAACTGTCTTCTCATCTTTCTTTTCTCCTTTTTTGAAAACATGTCTTTAAGATTTCGATTTGCAAACTTGATTTATACCAGCCCAGCCAAAGGAAGGAAACTGATTCACACTAGCTCAGTATCTGGCCTTGAAAGCTTAAAGTAGGTGAAACAGTTTTAATGTTCTCTGAATCAGTCCCCCTCTCCCCCAAGGGGAAACGAATTTCTGATTTATTTGGATTTAAAAGTCATCGATGTTGGAGTCATAGCTGTTCTTCATCAGGGAACCCTCTGCAGGTCTTCCCGTCCTCTCTGCCCACCACGGGCATCGTTATTTTCCTTCACTTGTCTCTAACCTCAACAGCAACACATCTGAATCTCCTAGTGTGTGGAAAGCCATCCAGCATCCGCCACCGAACGAGAGGTCTAACGCTCTGCAAGGTGGGGAAAAGGTTTCTTTGCCAATATACTTTTTATATACTGAGGTCAGTAGCAAGACTTTAAAAGAGTCAGGTGAGAGTCACTGTGATTCAAGTGTACTAAGGGTCTAATCCATTGACAGGTATCTTGTGTGCATCTACTTTCTCATAGTTTATTTTTAAGAGGTTACACAGCAAAATTTATTCATTGTCCTCTATACATCACCCAAATTTAATGTTAAAAAGCAAATTCTCTGCATAATTTGAAAGCAACCTACACTGGGATCTTGCAAACTCAAAGCAACCAAAGCGTTTCAAGCCTTTCCAGCTTCTCATGTGGTTCTTCAGAAACCATGTTCAGCTCCATGCTGCTTGGCTACAGGTCCTTCAATACCTGCCCAGGTTCAGCAGCATTCAAATTTGTCTTTACGAATGGCAATCGTAGCCTGACTGGAGCACGCAGCTACGTATGGACCAGTTTAATATTGCACTCAAACAATACAGAGATCAGAATTACAAAAGTATGTGCACAAGCATCAAAAGATGCAAAGTATCATCCAGTAGGGACAATTGCACCTAACTTGCTCATATGCTTTTAGAAACCTCAGAGGATTAAATCGTTCAAAGCACTTGATCAGCCTCATGATTATTTTTGAGTCCTTGCAGGTGCCAGCAATGGTGTTACAGATCCTGCACAGCCAAGACTAGAGAAAAACCCCACATCTGAGTGGCAGATGCCACAACCTGAGGACTCTGTGTTTACTTGCATAATTGATCATATCATATACGCACAAAATGCTTTCAATTTCCCAGAACCTTAATGCATTTTAAGATCTGGACTAAACCCTGGATACAAAGCCAACTTCATTAATGAGTGTGTCACTCCAGGAGAATGAATGCAGCTCAAGGCAATGCCATGCTGGGACCTCCCCCAGCATTACAGCTATTTCAGGTCTGCCCTGGATGGGCCCTGGCAGGCAGTGTTTCCCCACAGTTATGACCTTTTAAGCATAGAAATGGAGCCAAGAAACCCTTAATGCCCGTGCGAAACGTTTCCTGCCTAGCGCTTGTCTCTCCAAGAGAAGGCACGTGCTCCAGGCTCCGGTCTAAAGCAACCAACGTTACCTGACCTACAGCTCCTGTGATGCAGGGATCTGGCACACATTAACCAGTGTGTGTCCCTAACAGGGTGTGAGGATAAAAGCTGAAGCCAAACAGATGGTCCTCTAAAAATCTTCCCTAAAGTGTTCTGTGTACTAAAACATCACTTACCCAACTTCCATCAAACTTGGCTTGATTTGCAAATCTCAAGCCAAGTTTGAAGAAAAATATTCAGCTGGAAACATGCAGGGAAAAGAGTCTTTTTTCCTGTACTTGAATAATATGAAAATGAAATAATTTTGTTCAAACCTTAGAAAAATTTAAGAAAAATAGAACCCAACCCTCTTGGGTGTAAACCAAGCACTGGGGGGGGCGGGGGGGGGATCAACACAGACTGCAAAGTGATGAACAAACGAAAAAGAAAAGTGGAAGGAGAACCGGAGCTATAATGTATAATGACCTATCAACACATTCTATAATGCACACAAAATTTCAGCGAAGACGGAAATCACATCTGCACTGAATATGGGCAGCTATTGTTTGAAAGCACAGAGCAACGTTGCACAACACTTCAGGGTCCTGATTCCGCTGCCACACGCCCACAAAGACAGTTACTCATCAGTAGTCCTGACTAACAACTGGATACTCAAAATAGTAGCCACTAATTTTAGCAGCATGTGTTCAGGATTAGCAACTGAGTATTATTTCCAGTTAATAGAAGAGTTTAACTGGGCACCACTAGAATACTCCAACTGAAAATGATCTATATCTTCTGAACTCAACAGAAGATGCCAGGAGAAATGTTAACTACCACTAACAAGATGAACAGCATCGTACGGTTGCAAAAACATATGTGCATTTCCCTAGTAACATCTAAGTATATATATTTTATTTTATAATGTGCTTCACTACATAAAGTGTTTGCATGAACATATGCATCTTTTTAAACCAGAAAGAAGCAATAGCATTTCTGAAATAATACAACCCCAATGAGATCCAGGTCTTGGTCTCTTACAGCTTTGACTTGGGGTGGGGAGGTAGGGGAGAAAATCGATCTGCCCAGTAAACGATAGATTCTTTCCAGAAACAAAACACTACATTTATACTTAGGGAAACCCAAAGTCTTTAAATATAATTTGATTACATGTCTGATTTTAAAATTGGATTTTCCCTATCATTAATTTGAATTGTCAGTCTTAGGAAGTACCTCAACCATTAGATGACCTTGAAAAAGTGCACCCTAACTGTATTAAAGTAAAACCAGGTTATAGCTAAGTAACTCTTTTATTTTTTTCTTCTTGGTAAATGTAATTTTATTGCTGCTGGTGAGCAGATCTGTGTGTTTGTGCAATTACTGTGACTAGTTTCAGCTTTTTTGCTTCTGCTCTGCACAATGTACTGCATAGATGGCCCTCAACGAGAAAGTCATTAGCTTAATAATAATTCCTGACAGATTATAAATGAGATATTCCAACAGATATTGCAGTGACTCCGGGGGTAAATAAAGGGACAGTTTTATCTTCAAGATGGGAAAGAAAGAGTAAGCTGCACTAAATGACTAGCATGGTTTCTCAGGGACTAATTGTTAAGCAGGAGTATTTACAATCAAAGGACTGGAGAACGGGACTACCATTGTGAGGCAATTATCTATACACAAATAACGTTAATACTTTGGCATTTTTATAACCACTACATTATTTATTTTACTATATATTGTAAGGCCATACCATTCCCCTGGTTACAAGTATGCAGTAATTCATACTTTTTTTTTTTTTTTTTTACTTCATATAAAATTAAAATAAAACGGAGGAACACTTTGAAATGAGTTGAAGAACAATAGGTCCTATTTAACCATGAAATACAACAGTATTTAACTTTTGTGCTTTTGATCAATATTTATGTGACAAGCTATTAATTACTCTTCTCCTCTACCACTTTAATGCTGTTGTTCTTCCCACAGCAAGATCTGCACTTTTGTCTATTTAATTTATAACAGTTTCCATGGAAAAGAAGTATTCAAAGAAAAAAAAAAGTGCTGATACAGCACGTGGATCTGTCTACCAAACCACAAATCTTTTCTAATGTTCATCTTAAACTGAAAGCAATTCTGGGAAACAAATTAATGATATAAATCACATTATCATTACTCACATAAAGATACTCTGTTGTAATTCTTTCAGAAAGCTACAGTGAGTAGCTAAAGGAACTCTATATGGAGAACGCCTGTTTCTAATTAAATGGTCTAAAAATAGAGTTGCACATACATCTAGGACCAAGCCATCTGTGTTATCTCTTTAAGATAAGCTATTACACACCCACAATGATATCCCTTTCATCACTGCAGATACTCGAAACTAGGACTGGCCCTTCTTTTCCATTTAGGAAGGGAAGAAGAAAAAGGAAGAAAAATTTTAATCCAGACAAGATTTTTTGAAAGTCAGATGCCTTGTTTTGAAATCTCTTTTCCCACCTACTTCTGTCAGTCAGCAGCATGATTCAAAACCGTGTCCTGCAAACAGTGGCAGTAGTCAAGGAGGATTTCTGCATGAAACACTTTCCCAGTGCAATAAAGAAAGCTGTAATGGGCTGTCTGGGCTGTCTGCATTGTCTGTGTGTGATGGAGGTTGCCTTTTTTTTTTTTTTTTCTTCTTTTTAATTTTTTTTTTTAAACTATTTAAAAATTTAACTTTTTTCTCCTCATTCTGACAATTAAAAGAACAATATAAAAAGTAAGGTGGAACAAAACTGGACCTGAGTTAAGAAGGCTGGGTAAGAGATTCCCACGACGTCTTTGGTGATAATCAACAACAACCTGCCTTCATACTTCAAGCAGGAGACCAAGGAGACAGAAAACAGCCCTTTTCTCCTAAAACCAGCTACCTCTATTATCAGCCAACGTCCGAGGGGAAAAAAGGGAGGAAAGCCTGTCAAGAGGGGGAAACAATCCCCGCTTAGAGGCAGTGACAGACCATCCCCTGGTTAGGCAAAGGGAGAGCAGAGTGAAGGACGACTCGCCCCCGCTCCCTCCGTGGGACGGCATTTGGGGGGCCACCTCCCCGATGGGCTCCAGGTAATGCCTCGGGCTGCAGTCAACGAAGCAACGTTATTTATGCTTTTCCTTCGAGTCCTTGCCGCCAGACTGTATTTAATGAAACAAACGTGTTTGTTGTCTTTGCCCCTCCCTCAGTTTTGGGGCTGGTTTGCTGTTGTACGATATAATGTCAAGCGGTGTAGGTTAACCTCTTTAAACAAGCTGTTTCACGTCGAGGTTCCATTTCTGCCATCAGAAATAAGAATGCCACTTTACACAAAAAAAAGTATTCCTTTCAACCAAAGAACTTATCCATTTTGCTAAATCAGGTAAGTAACAATTTTAGACAGTGAGCTCTCCACAAAAATATAAAAAATACGCTTATAACGGATATGATGAAAAAAAGTGCGTTTACTTTCCCCTAAAGGCTTCCAATTGTTATACATCTTACAGTAAAATAATAGGCAAAATGAAAACTAACCTTTGAATAAAAGCCATTTCCTGGTCTCCACTGTTCTCCATTCAAAAGGAAGGGAACTGTTATCTCATAATCTTTTGACTGGTCCTTTGGCATCTGCTGTCTCGAGGACTCCAATTTGCTGTCCACATTCTCGCCTAGGGACAGGGAGAAGTACTTCAGGTTAGTCGGGAACAGCGTCTGACAACGTGCAACTCGTTATTTAAGGGACCCGGCAGCATATTTCAAAAGGAAATAATTCAGGAAAAGAATTAAATATTAAACCATTGTGGGGTCATACTGTCAAGTGTTGACACCTACACAAATTTCCAAGAGAGCTGGGGTTCTGGGTGAGAAGTGTCGAGGTGATTTCCACTGATGATTACATGGCACATTCCTGTAGCCGCAGAAGACAAAGACTGCACATAAGGCGTAGAGAAACCAGGATGCAAAGATAAGGAGCTGGGATGCAAGACTTAAATAAAAAAATTTGGAGAGGTATTGGCACCACTGCTTAAAGTGTTACATTAATAATCCCACTAGAGTTTGGAAATTATTTTTTTTTTCCATTGAAGATGACAGCAGGGCGGGCTGCAGTAGGTGGCCGTCTTTTCAGTGTCATCATTAAGAGAGTCAGCAAGCTGCAGCGATTTAGAAGCGATAAGATTTTATAGGACTATTTTTCCATAATTAAGGTAAGAAATTAGCCCTGATCATTCCACTCCCCAATCCCTCTTCTCCCCATCCCTCTTCCCAGATACAGCCGCACTAGATCAGATTCAAATCAGGGGTGGTAGGAGGGGGGACAGTGCCCCGGGGGTGCAACTGGAGCCCTCCCCTCCCTGGGGCGAACAAACCCTGCACGACACAGGCTCCCGAAGGGCAGGCAGCAACCCCAGATTCTCCCTTACAGCCCTCCCGTTTCTGCGATGGGGTGAGCTGGTCCTCACGCTTCGTGAGCTGGAGACAGAGCAGAGATGTAACGACCCGGTCTGGGGTTCCCGAAAGCACCAGGTTTATTGTACAAAGCAGATTTACCAGGTTTAATCCTTGGTATTTCATTATCCCCCAAACACTTCTTAATGCCCCATCCTCCCCTCTAAACATGGAAATGTCCAGTTGTACTCCGTTTTAACAAGGCTGAACTGTGTACAGCAAAAGACTGACTGTTTACTTAGCAGCCTCAGCATTTGGATATGAACACGCAAGGAGGTCACGAAGTACTGAGAACCCCGTAAGATCAAGGATGCACATTCTCATTAGTGGCGGAAAAAAAGTCTCAAAGAGAATGTAAACTCTCATTGAAATAATGCTCTACTCCTACACAGTCAGATGACTTCAATTCATACTACAGTGTCAAAAAGCTATTTGCATGCAACTTTTATCAAATGGTTTTCCTCTCACTAAACATACTAATGGTATTGTGCCTGTCAAAGCAGAGTCCTAAAACCAGTATCATAGTACAAGAGCTGGAAATGGTATTGTGAATAAATCTCAAAGAGAAGATAGGGCTGGCTTCCAGGTGCCATGGGACAGTCAAAACGCTGGTGGGGTTTGCCACACTCTTGACCTACCACCACACTGAGCCCTCTGGAGCACTTGGACCCTGGGAGGATGAGGCACCAGTCTTCCCAGGTGCTCTAGAAACGTGTCCATCCTCCATTGAGACGGAGAAAGGTCAGCATGACCTGTCTTCATCCTTCCCCCATTGCCTTTGTGCCGGGAGGAGCAGAGGGAAGGTGACAGGGGAAGGAGCAGCTCAACCACATCTTGGAGCTGAACCATGTGAAGGGAGTGAGAGGAGAGCTGTGGGGTCAGACCTACACACACAGCCCACTGCTCCGTACTGCCGACCCGGCATCCTGACCTGCCCTCTCTGGTCACCGAACACTCTCTGAGGACCAAAAGCTGTGTTTTGGGCAGAATGAGACTGATTTAGTCACTGTTAGAATTAGCTTAAAAACATCTACACAGTCATTAGTGTTAAGCTGAAGTGAGAGGAAGAAAAGTTCAGTATTTTCAAGTATGCTTTTAAAAATATGATACTTTCTCTAACCCCCCCCCCCAAAAAAAAAAAAGACTAAGATAAAAAGATAAAGTATATTGGAGAGAGGTGTTCCTGTAGAGAAAGGGTTCTCACCCCACGCTTAGCGCAGCCCAAGCCCAGGTGACAGGGGTCTGGGAGGACGCAGTGTCAGCCCTTGGAAGGGATGCTCCAAACCCTGCACACGATTGGGTTCACCCCTGTGGAGGCGTTTGAGATACCATCTCATCTGCCTAGGAGGGTCTAGACAACCTCACAGCTCTTTATTCTGATTATCAGGCATGAAGCTCCCTGTACAGAACAGAAATTTATGAAGCATATCTCAGAGAAATGAGAAAAGTTTGGCTCTAGCCCTGATTTTTTTTTTTCCTCTTGCTCACTAGAGCAGTCTGAACTATGAATTAAATGACTCAAGCCCTTCTATTACTTTGTAGGATTTGCACTCTGAAAGTTTCATGAGATCTAAATTTTAAGAAACCCTACGATCATACTTTTCCTCCCACGGACACATTGTCTATGTCGCTTCTACACAGTCTTACACCATGGAGCTGCAGCTAGATATCAAGGAAGCATCACACAGTCTCTCTGGTACTCCTGCACATGCAAGTTGCCTTTCTTATTAATTCTATAAAGCATTAACATCACAATATTACCCGAAACAGAAGAAAAATGAGAGGGGGAGGGATCAGCATTTGTGCACAGATGTGTTATTCCCTCATTACATGGCATGGCCCAGAAAGTGCAACTGCTATAAAAATATCACGGGAAAAGGGAACAATATCTACAAAAAGCGCGGTTCAATTTTGTCACTCCTCTTCTCTCATGACAAAGCGGTGCTTGTGTTGCATAACAAAGTAAGGTTACAATGAGCAAATTTAATCCTACACACATGCTTATTTATCTGCACACTAAAAATGCATATTGTGCAGAAGTGTTGATAGTCTGGAGACAGACATCAAGACAGGTTTATAGGCAGCAGTTATATCTTTATTGGAAGAGATAATTTATTTGGGGGAAACAAAACAGACAAGCTTTAGGGTTTGCAAACTCCTCTGAAGCCATAGCATTTATAAAACACAAGATCAATTTCTATCTAGTTGCTTTCCTTCAGCCAAATATTTTGCTGCTTATCTGAATGTTTTTTATTTAAATTATTGGGTGTGATAAAAATCACAGCTTCCTGCAGAAGGCAGAGAAAGCACTGCAGCCCAGTCACGGGGCCTCATTCAGACGAGCGCTTGGGCACATGCTTAAGATTATGCACTTGCTTAACTCCCAACTGTCCTCAGTGTGATATATGCACATTATAGCTTATTTTGTAAATCAAGTAACAACGTTTTTCTGATTTAAGGTCATTATATTTACGTACTATGCATTTTTCCGAAAGATGACAAAATAAAGAAACCTGTATAACTGATAGGTAAACTCCAGTTCAGTCTTTAAATATAAAAGTAGGGGGAAGATAAAAAGGTAGATCCTTTAAATAGGATTCTGCAACCAGATTGCAAAGCTTCAAAGAACACGTTGCAGGAAACAAGGGATCACAGTCAGTGAAGAGCGACCCACACATATCCGTCTGCGATGGGAAAGATGACAGCACCTAAAGGACCGAACAACGGGATGCAGACAGAAACGATACGGGTAGAGGAAGTCAGGAGAAAAAAATCCACAAAAAAACCACAAGAAGAGAGCCAGGCCCAAAACCGTAGGCATAGAAATTGGAGTTGAAGTGTGCAGGAAACTTTGAAAAAATGGGACAAAGAGATGCGCAGCCCCAGAGCAGCCCTGAGTCTGAGCAGCGGTGTGGGCTCCTGAGTAGCTGCACAGGTGGGACAGCTGCTGGCAACCTCGGAAAGCCTTTGGCATGCACTGCCCTTGCCTCAAAGTTGGCAACACCAGAGAATTTATCCCAGTGAGGGATAACACTTCACCCAGTCTCTTGCACGATGGCTGAACAAAACGCAGTCCCAGTTTTCTTCTGTTGATTTTGGGCCGCCCATCTCCAAGCAGAAGCAGAGCCCTCCCAAAGAGCATCCGAAGAGCACCAGGAGAGGAGTGCGACGGGACAGGACCGGAGATCTGTGCTAACGAAGGGTTTCCATCACCTTGACCACATCCCGTGAGCTCCCAGGGCTGCAGTTCCTCATGCGCGCAGACGTGCTGGTATTTCCTCTCTGCCACTCTTCATCTCCTTTACCCATTTTCCTTAGGATTTCTTTGAAGCTGGAGCCATTAGAGTTGTTTGCATTACATTAATAACGAGGCCTCTTCTCTACGGGGACTCTTGGTATTACAGCAATATAAATAGTGTAATAATTGAAATCAGAGAATTTAAATTTCGGTAATGTGTCATGAGAGGGGAAGAAAATCAGGCCATCTGTATTACCAGAAACTTTTATTAGACCCAGGTTTCCTATCTCTTGTGTCACATGCACCTACTTACTCACCTACGTATTTTCCATTTCAGTGAAATTCTGTCCAGTTCTTCCTGACGCAAGCTCGTCTCCCACGTTTTCACATGAAAAACTTCACAGTCGTGTCTATCTGTTTTCTATTTTCAGCCTGCACTGAAGGTAACGCTTTTGATCCACAAGCAGCCCACAAGCTGATGTAGCACCCTTTATTCTTTTTTTTTTTTTCAGTAATATAAAAGATACTTTGTACAAATAGTGAGATGAGTAGATGTTATCTGTCAGTGACTTTTGTGCGGCTTAAATATTTTTCATCTGCCATGTACTTCTACAACTTTTCTTCTTTGCACAGTATCATACAAGGACTTGTTGGCAAAGAAGTTAAGAATAGTTTTCATCTTTTTGCTTTCTATTTCAGTTCCTCCGAGCTCTGTGTAAAATAAACTCCAAGCTTGCGACGTGACATCTTTGTTTAGCGGGCGCTGCCTCCTGAAGAAGCCCAGACACGCTTCAGATTTGCATTTAGTTAAAATTAATAAGCTTTTAGCCAGGCAGTGCAATTTATTTGTCCTTATGATAAACAAAACGGTGAACGCTCTCAAGACCGAGTGGGTCTGGAGAAAACAGACCGAAGTGGAAGAAAAGAAATAAAATCCCCCCCCAACTGCACACCCCTACCATCCCGCTAGTGCTGGTTTTGCTCCCCCCTCCCTGGCACGGCACAGGAGAGCGGAGTCAGACCTGGGGTGGTTTATAAACACCATCCACCTATTAGCACACAGATTTAAAGCCAACGTACGACCCCGTGCTTCCTTCCCGTTGTGGATGTGCACGTTCTGGGAGTCCCACCTGCGCTTCTTGTCCCACACCGGTTCACGTGGTCCCATCAGGGTGCCCGGGTGCCCTGGCAGCCCCAGCACCCCACTGAGCCCAGCCCGGCCGTCGGCCCTCCCCCAGGGACGGATGCCCACCTCCAGCCCAGACCCCAGCCCTCCCCCCAGCACACGTCATGTCACCACTGCACTTACGGCTGAGTTAGGAAAGTAACAGAAGCGGAGGAATAAAAAAAAGGCTACATTAAACTGTATTATGATTCTTGTGTTACCTTTCATATTATAAAGGGGCTCAGCATTGTAAGTTGCAGCCTATCTACTCTTTCCTCTGCGAAAAACCACCCATGCACCAGAATAATCTTAGGTCAGAAAAGAGTAATAGAACAGAGTAATCTTACTGCAAATTGAAACCAGCTACTGGCACTGCTCTGTTTCGCAAGGCTTTGGCAATGCTGTGGACAACAGAAAGGGCATACTTTATCCTTTCCCCTCCTCATTTTCTCCAGTTTCCTCAGCTTAGTCCACAGCCAGTGGGATCCATGATTTGGATGGGTCATTTCTGGCCAGAGACGAAGGGCTACATAGGCGGCTGCCTCCTGCACTTGGACCGATGGCAATTAGTTTTGTGTCAGGGTACTGAGGCATGCCCACAGGTTCTGCTGCCAGCCAGCTGCCCCTATAGTCCATAATACCTTGGGTCTGTTCTGTGCCACCAGCCCCAGCAAGCTGGGCAGGAACCCAACAGAGCCACCCACTGCCACCCAGGACACCCATCAGATGGGAAAGAGCTTTAGGCCCCTCATCGGTCGCTTCCCTCATGTCTTATTTGGGATGACTCCTTTATCACCTCCAGATTCAAAATAGAACTTTTTTATCCAAAATTACCAAGCTTTTACATTGAGAGAGGAGGACCAATCATTCAACCTTTAAGATTGGACTGAGCTTATGAAATTTAAGAAGGGGGTGAAACTGTGTAAGGCGTAGAGACTACCCACCAAGCACATCACTAACCAACCAAGTGAAGGAAGGTTTCTACCAGGGTTCAGTAAGAAAAGGTATTAGGATCAGTCTCAATATTTCTATCAGCAACCCTTACTCAACATGCACAAGTGTTCTCCTGAAATCCAGTGCTCCAAGTTAGGAGACAACGTCTCCATGGGGAAGGAAAGAAAGAATCCAGTAACCTGCACGTTGGAGCAAAGGGTTGAAACCAAGTAGTACAGAATGGAGAGTTCTACCCCTAGGGACCATGAACATTACTGCTTAGAGCAGTAAGCTTCAAAGGCAAACGACACAAGAAAGACCCGTACATGCTATTCATTATAGCATTGATATTACACAAAGCAAAGACAGTCCTGGAACAACGCATCAAAAGAGATGTTTCCAGTGAACATCAGATATTTAAGTTACTCCTGAGAATTACTAATGCAAGAACATCTGGAATACTGTGGGCATTTCTCCTCACCTGCATTCATCAAGATTAATTCAGCCTGGAGTTGCTGGATTGGAAAGGCTGCCAGGGTGATCATGGAAGCGGAAAGACAAGGGAACTAAAATAATTATTTTTCATAATCTAGAAAACCAAAGATGATAGGATCCATGATTGTCCTTTAGCTTTATATACGTCTTGGTGTTTATCTTGCCAGTGCTGATATATTCATAGATGGCAAGAGTAGAAAGTGGCTATACGTAAAGGTAGATTGGATCGCAATACACAACTTCTGAGCAAAGAGGATCACATTCAGCTTTTGTGCATCAAGGAAAAACAATTAAAAAATCAACTTTCTTTAAATGGAAATTGTTAACATTAGCACTCAGACTACATCATGCCAAAACCAAAAGTGTCCACTATCCAACTATCTGGCCAAGGACTGGGGATGTGTGCTCCCAGTTCTCTGTTCCACTCCATCTTCCAGCAAAAGCCCAAACATTACCCAAGCTAAACATTATCCAGGCACAGATCTTGCTGAAACTATCTTCTAGAATGGTACCCATTCTGTCTGCGACAGGAAAAATAACAAATTGTCACTTATTAATATAACAAAAATGCAAATTATAATTATATCTGATAATAAATATGAAAATGCTGCAAAATGAACCAGCACAAGATTTACAGCGCATAATGGCAAAAAGAAAGCCCAGTAACTTGCATAGGGTCAAATAAGCAATAGCTTGCCTTAAAGTCAACCATCCGTCCTTCTTAACTTTTACACTAACCACCATCTGAAAACAGAGCCACCCTCTCAAAGAAAGGACAAAAATCAGAGACTCCACCAGACTGATAAGGCACTTCCCATTAGCCCACTAACAGCACTTAGCCAGCTTTAAAAAAGACAGGACATAACATGCTGGACTCTGCCCTCATCTGTATGTAAGCACAAAAATCTGGGGAAGATTTGACTGTGCATAAAATAAAAATCTTATCTCTTGCAGTAAAGCTTTTATTCATTCAAAATCATAAATCATTTTTCCAACTAACCTTTGCACATCTAAGCAGTATGTTGATTCTCTCTACAAAATCTAGTAAAATTAGTCCTTTCATGGCCTGCCTAGAAAATAATTATTTTTTTTAAAAAAAAAAAAAAGCAACCCACCTAACTATACACAAAGTTTTACTTGTTTTCTCACTCCTCCCCCCATTCCCAAACCCAAGACCTCAGGCATTTAAGCACAAGCAGCTTTTGAAAAACTACTAATTCCATGGATCTTCTTGGGCTTCAGTCTTGTCTTTTCTTTCACATTGCAAAATTACAACTCGTACAAAATTTTTAAAACATCAAAAACCAGGAAGGGTCTTCGATAAGCCTGAGGACCGGCAACAGCCAGATGACTCCACACATTCCTGAATTTAATTTTCTGTTCTTTCTGCTTCTAATAATGAAAAAAAAAGATCCTCTCTACAGCTTGACAGGTCTGTCAACTTTGAACTGATCTGTGTGTGACTTGTCCACTTGGTCTTTCACACTAAGCAGCTTCCCGAGCACTGACTGCTTGGATGAGAAATAGGAGTCTGAGACGCACTGGTCCCCTTTAACTAAACAGTCTTAAAAACATGCTTTTTAATATTTCAGTTTTATAATTCTAAGAACTATCCCCTGTCATCACTTGTTCTTGCATGAGTTATTCCCTTCCTAAATCTAATTCCGCCGATGAAATAATCTGCGAGAGGGAACAGCCCTCCCACCCTTCCCCCACAAAATCCCGTAAACTCCATGGAAAAAGTCATGTGTTCAACATTTTAATATGGACATGGGTGCGAAAGCTTAAATTTGAAGGTAACTTGCTGTTCTTCTCCACCAAAGGCTCTGCGGTCAGTGTCACTGCGCGACCAGCTGAACAAACTAATGACACATTTTAGGGCAAAAAATAGAGAGAGAGAGAGGGGAAAAAAAGAAAAATAAAATGTTCATTGTGGAACATACCCCCTAAGCAGTTGGATCATCTTAATCTTCAAGCTTCTGTAATACAACTGTTGGAAGGCTCTAAGTCTGCGCACAATAAAGTGCTTTATTCAGGGAACCATATGACTCCATCAGTTATTCAAGCACATGTTTGGCACAGATTGAAAGTGAAAAGCATAGCTAAGTCAAATATTTCAAAACTGAACTTGTCTTTCTAACACACATGGTTTATATATTGGTGTAATATCTATATAACTTTTCAGTTCTCATATACGGTAATGTCATGGCTAAAGTACAAAATGATGTCTGCTGCACTAGGCAGCATCGCGCTTCTTGGGAGTTAACACATGCCAAAAAGCCATTTACTAGAAAATTAAAAGGGAAATATCACACTTGACAGGTCCTCAAGAAAACTGTAAAAATAGCTTTTGTTCATTCTTTTTCTTGAATACCTATTTCTCGAATCAGGATGCTACACCATTCTTCACTAGAGAGCTGCGCTGTAACAAATCCAGGACAGCCAGTTCCTTCCTCATCATGCGCCCGAGATCGGTCCCCTCTGTTTGCAGATGAAATATTGCTCGTCATACAGAGTTACTCCTGCTGATGCAAATGCGATTAAAGCAATCTTGGGAGAGCACAGTGTGATTAAAGCATAAGTAATGCGAGAAGGATTTGGGCTCTCATTATACAAAATACATATTGAAATGCACTCAAGGAAAGAAGCCAGTATATCTCAATATCCTCCCTGTTCTCGAGAACAAAATGTGACAAGTGGAGTTTTGAGAACAACATTTGCCATTGACTGCAGGAGGGGGCAGGAAGACGGCAGAACATTTCAAATAGTGAAAACCAAGCTTTATTACCGTGTATAGAATATATACATATACTATATTTGGGAAACAGCTGTCCAGCCTCATTTGTGACGTTGTTATGTTTGACTGAGGAATTACTATTCAGGACCAGTCCAAAGACAGAATTGTCTTTTTGTCCTAGAAGAGAACATTTCAAAATATGAGAGAAATAAAGCAGCAAAGCCGAAGCATTGAACTGGAGGGCATTTCGGCACACCAGGCGATGGGTATGTACTGAGAGGATCCCCCCACGGAAAAGCTCAGCGCTTGGAGTTCACAGAAAAGGACAAGTTGTAAATACAAGATTCAAACCCAAAGCAGCTTTGAAAAATAAGTGACACGACGGCTTAGGAGAACTTCTGTCCTCTTGCTGCAAATCCTGGTTTAAAGTTGCTTCTTTTCCTAGTCCTGGGGCACACCATATAAATTGACCCAGTCATTCTTTCTCATGAAAACAAGCAGGACAGGACTAATAAAAGGCGAAAAATAGCGAGGGTTGCCTTTCCCGCAGGTATTTCCAGGATGCCGTAGCGAAGGATGTTGTATCTTAACTCAGCATCACCCCAGCACCATCCCAGCATAGGCACTACTGGGGCATCTCTGCTTCTCCCTAAACTACTGCTCCTTCCCCAAAGGATCCCAGTCCCAGAGATTCTCATTTTGATTATAAACTCAGCCTTGCACCCTTCAGCATCAGCGAGGCACCACCTAACAAAAACACTTGAGTAGAGAAATAATAACCCGTGCTTTACGAGCACAGGCACCACTAATCCATAGAGCCCCAGTGCCAAAGAAAGAAGTACTGACTATATTCACTTTTCAGCAATGAGTCCACATGATTACACCAAAGTCCAGACCCACAGTTCCTCTCCATTGTCTCCCCTCCAAGCCCTCGAGAAAGGCTCCTTTCCACTGACTAAAGTTCAAAACTACTCCCCAAAACACAATTTCCTTCCGGTCTTTTAAAAGGTATAGTACAATCTTTTTCTCCAATGATTTACCAGCCTCCCCCACGGAGTACGAGGAATCCTTAGCATAGCTGTAGTGAGGGATGTTCCTCCCCATACACAACCACCAGTGAAAAAACCTACCGAGTGGGAGTTTGAGTAGTGCTCGTCACATGCACACAAACCATTCATTCAGATGTTCTCTGGGAAATCACACTGAAAACACAGCAAATCCAGCTGAAGCAAATTTCAGCATTAATTTAGGTAAAAATGCTTGGGAAACGATTCGTAGTTCTTTCCCAAGCCCAGCAAATGAGCTCCTGGGCTGGGGAGTTAATATCCATCATGCGTTTTTGTTTGTGCGGGGAATACCTGCTACTCGCATTACACAACAGCAGAAAAAGAAAAATTAACTGCACCTGTACTAACATAAGCTGTCACTGAAGTCTGCCTTCCTATTTCTTGAATCATGAATGAACAGCAAACTTAGAGGTACTTAATGTTCTTGAAGCCACCTATCCTGCTCGGTTTTATGTCTGTGACCTTACAACAAATGTCGCCATAAGCACTGGATCAGTCCATAACTCCTGACTTTCACAGGCTTCTTCAGGAGATGAGCTACAGGAGTAATGCACATTTATTTTTATTGTTTCCTCGGGGCAGGGAGAGCACCCAGGATATCTTCCCAGGTCACTAACACAGCTTTGCTCATCTAACCTATACATCCTCTGATCCTGTCAGGCAGCTTTTAAATGAATAGCACAGAACATCAGCACCAGGTTGTACAAAGGAGTCAGATCCATGAAGGTGAGACAATTTATCCCAACCGAGGATCAGACCCACAAACAAGGAACACACACAACACAAAATAAATAGACAAGCTCCTTCTTTCTAAAGTGTGAAGATTTCTTCTGCAACGACCCTGCACTGTCCCCTCAACCACCAGTGTTTACCCAAAGTGTCTCTTCAGTGGGGCACATTTTCCTCACTTAAGAGCCAACAGATGAAGAAATAAATAATATTTCACTTGGAATGCTTACCTCACACTTTAAAATCTCTGTCAAAATGCAAGAGCAGTTTTTAGCCTGGATACAGTTTTATGATCTCCAATTCAAAAAGGAACGTGGCTCAGAAGTGAGCCGCCGCATCCTTCCCTATAAGCTGCAGAGGCCACATTTTATTTTCAGCTATAGCTCTGTCACTGCAGTGCTCTCGATGGCAGAAAAGGAATGTAATAGAGACCTAAATAATCTGGACTGAATAGGTCTCTTCATGTCTCCCAATTGTTGAGGTAACAGAGGATGTTCAGCACATTACCATGGCTGCATACAGACAGCACTGCTGAATCAAGGTACTGGTGATGCTCAGCTCCACGCATGGTCAGGCCCATATGCTCACCTTATGAAATGTAGCATTATGACAAAGTCCAGATTTGTGGGTTTTTTTTTTTTTTTTTTTTTTTTTTTTACATGACTACATCAAAACACAATCCCATAACACTTGGATTCAGAGAAGTTTATATTTTAATATATTCTTTCAAAGGTAAGCAGTCACACGAGGTTTATTTCTCTTGCTTGATCAGCTGTTTTCAGAATTAGAAAACATTAAATAAAAGCAAGAAAACAGCAGACTTTCACCATTGTCAGAAGAAGGTTTTTCACTTAATGCATATGACATATACTGTTAGACTGTATTTGTAGGGACTGACATGGTTCCTCTTAACAAATATCTCAGAATAAACTAGTTAAAGAGTCTTTTGTGCCAAATTCTGCATCCAGCTTTTTACGCCTTGCTGTGTGTTATCCAGCGTGGTTAACAGGCCATGAAACATTTCACTTCTTGGCTTATTAGATCATATATTTTGGACAAGAAAGAATGTGTTCATCTAACCAACGGTTTCATCATGTTGATCTTGCAAATGGACAAGCCTCCGCCCCAATCTACCAAATATTTCTCATCCTAACTCCAAGTCATGGAAAGCAGAAAACTCATTTATATAGGGTGTAAAAAATTAATGATACAACATGAAGTGATTGAACAGAAGAGTCAGCATTTCTGATTAGATGACGCAGTTGATCAAATCACTTTCTGAAACACCGATGCCAACATCACACTAGGTACCCATGTAGTCTCGAACTCTTAAGCGATGCTAAAAAGAGAAGGGTCAACATCCTGGAGCAGGGGTCTCCTAAGAAACAATACCTTCTCTCAGTTAGCATGATCCTTTTCTCAAAGAGATAAAAATTTAATGAAGTAGAAGCATTTTGCTCCGTGTTAGCCAGAAACAAAAGAGATTGTCCTTTTGGGCTGCACCGTCCCATCAAGAATCAGCTGCAATCCTCTAACAGGCGTTACTCAAGCCATGGATTTTTAATTTAGTCTGTCACAGATTTGCCCTGGAGACTCAGCAGAGTCTAAGAGAAGCCCCTGCAGGTGTGATTTTAGGCCTTTAGTAGTACAAAATTTTGGAGATGATGCATTTTTGTCCTAGGAGTAACCTGAAAGCCACTTGAAATGCAAGTACAATGTCCATGCAACACGAAGAACAAAATCTGAGATGATGTAGAGTAAAATACCGAAGCTTGTAGAGGAAGAAAAAGCCATCAGAAAAAGGGATTAGATAAAAAAATCTCTCCGATATGAAGAGCATGAAGGGCCTGGCATCCTAAGCAGGACTGGATGCTGCGTGAGATGCAGAGCTGGGGAGAGCCTGCTGGTGCAGCAGAGCCTGGCCATGTACCAGCGTTTCAGAGCCAACTGCAGACACCCTAGAAATGTCACCTCTTGCTTTATAAATCTGACAGCAAAAGTCAAGACAAACCCCACCCCCTCAGCCCTCAAAGACGCAGTCTCCAAAAGTCAGGCTCTCGGACTTGGCAGAAGCTGGGCTGCTAAAACACCCTGGATGTGGACGTGCGGGCTGCTCCGCCGCCCCGCGCTGCCCGCATCCTGCCGCCTGCCTGCCAAACGCAGCGTGCCGCTCACCATTCGCATGCAACACCGCAGCCCTGGAGCGCAAACGGTGCTGCCCAAAAGGATGCACATGAATGCTAATAAAATGAAGCCCAGCTGGACTCCTTGGACAATTTGCACTGGCAACGTGAGATATGTTAGAAACATAGGGACTGCTAGCAATAAATCTGTCAGGATTAGGATATGTGAGGTCTGAACAAGGCTGGTGGAGGACCAAATAAGCATTTACATGAATTCAGCCTTTTTAAAACTGAATTTCGTGATCAATGGCTGACAGCCTGAGTGGAAGCACCAGACAAACAGAGCCCTGATCCACTGCAGTCACTCACATGGCATTAGAAAAGTGCCACCGGGGCAGCCTCCGCACTGCGAGCAGGATGAAAAGCCGCCCAAAACGCAGCCTGTCAATCATTAGTTCAAGGATGCTCTTTGCGGCTGGACGGAGACCTTTCCAAAAATCTCAAGGAAAGCAAGAGATGAGAAGCCCGACAAAACACCAGCGAACAGCCCAGCAGCTCCCCAGCGAGCAGGAGAGTTAACGATGCGAACATGATTTGAAGAATGGGCATAATATCCTCAGCTGGTGTATTTTGGCATGGATCTGTGGAGCCCCACGGACAGTGACAGCTCATGCCAGGCTATCTGCAGGGGACCTGATAGGGATAATCGTCAGACAAGAAGGTGATTATACACAGACCGTAAATATCTGCCACAAATGCTGGAACAGTTTGAAAGAAGACAGTGTTTGAAAGTGAGCTCTAAAACAGAGTGCGTCGGAGAGATCGGGTTTAAAGTGAGAGACAAGGAAAGATTTCTTCTTCTGTAATTTATTTCCATTACAATCAGTAACAAAAATAAAGTCTGACAGAAAAGTTATTTTAATTGAAGGTAAAGAATTTTGGACTGCAATTTTAGGATTTTCGTTTTTTCTGCTGTTCTTCCAGCTAACACCTAAATATCTAAAAGAGATGTAAGAGTTTCCCCACGCACACTAATTTGGAGTTTAACTTCATGCACCATCACTTTCACTGTCTGCACTGCAGATACAGGAAGGCCTTGACTCTGCAAAAAAGCTTATACAGATGTAGATTTTAAGGCATTTGACTAAATCTCTAAGATTAGACCTAGATATCATCCTCCACCAGGATAGCAAGGCTAATTGTGCTTTGTTGAGGCCGGCACTTCAGTTGGTTTTCCTTTTTGTCCATGAGGTCCTTTAACCAGAAACCAAGAGCTAGCAATACTGAAAACTGGAAATGGCAATAGTAAAACCATAAAAATTGGAAAGGAAACTCATATTAAAAGTGAGCGGCAAGGCTACTTTTAAGCCATCTAGCTCATAACCTGGTAATTCCTGTTTAATATTAGAGTTGTTACTTGGGCAGTCCCACATTATGCACGTCTCCTGCCTTTTAAAACAATCACATTTCAAAGCCAGTTTTCAAGGCGTGTCGTAACTTAAACTCGTCTTTATCACTGAGCGCGTGTTTATGTAAAAATGAGGATGTCCTGGCGGCACCTCAGATCACTAACGCCGGGCCCAGAGCAGTCGCAGCACTAAAGCCAGCTGAGGTGGAAGTTGCAAAGCTTCAAAACGCCCAGTCGAGACGCGTGCCAGCACAGCTAAGAGGACTTTTCGTCACCGGGCAGCTTCGCCGGGTCTAGAAGCACGCGGCTGTAACTTTCAGCACCTCTGTGACCAAGAAAGCAGCACATGCTCTGGCAAAGCTAAAGCTGTTCTCTACTTTGACAGGGAAAAAAATGGAATTAAAGGAGAGGATGCTCGCTGAGCACTCTGGCTGCAGATGCAAAAGAGCAAGTTATAGACGTGTTACGGAAAGCAGAGGAGTAGGAGAGCCATAGCAAGGCAAACCCAAAATCCAGCTGAGCTGCAAGGGTCAGCAAGCACCACTGTTGCTCAGGCTTAGACATCTAAAGATGGGCACCATAAAGATGAGCAGCGGACACAAACTTTACAGAGAGCTTAATTCATCAGTGCAAACATAACCTTAAAGCTTCGACTTGGCTCTGAGGGAATCCCAAAACACAGGTGACAGGATTTCCACCACCACATACCGTTCCTTTCTCTCATCCGTCTGCTGGATCTAAGTCACCTACAGTTTGCCCTCTTGTTTTCTTGTAGGCACAACTACTTTGGGGAATGTTTATTTCTGCATTTCTGTCATATGCGAATGCTTGAAGCATCTTACCTCAAACTTTCCTGGATGCGTTAGCCACGTTTACCCTCGGTCTTAGCGCACCTCCAAAAGACGGAGGGGCCTGGCAAGCCCCAGGGGCTCAGAGAAGGGGTACGCGCTGCCTGCACCCAAACCAACCAGCCCTCGACCCACGCAAAGGGAACAGCCACAGGGGAACCGGGCACTTATTTCTCCTCATCTACCTGAGAATTTCTGCAGCCTTTATTCCCAATATGCTGATTTGGTGTAAACACAAACGTTGAGGAAGAGAAATCAAGACCCCTCACAAAGACAAAGCAAAGCTTCAACCTCTGTTAATTCATTCAGATAAAACCTAGGTGCTCGATTAAATGCAACAACTTGCTCTGTCTGCCCTAGGATTTCAATGCGCTGGCTAACACGGGATAAAGTATAGCTCTATCTTTCTCTTAGCAAGTCCAGAGCCAAAGTCCCAGTGAAAGTCACTGTGCATAAATTTGGAGACAAGCAAACATTTACAAAGTTTAAAGTTACAATGAAAAAAAAAAAAAGACCCAAGACAAGAGTTTGTAGTAACACGTAGGGACACACACTCTTCAGCGCTGTTACGTATATTTAGACGAGAGAATCTCCCTTCCTCGCTCACATAAAATATGCATTGTCAGCTGCTGCTTAATGAAGAGGACAGGGCCTGGGCCCTCCAGTGATTCCTGAATAAGCCCCAGACTTGCCGTACAAAAAGACAAGTCACTTTTTCTAGGCTCTTCCCCCATGAGGAACACGGATACCACAGAGCCAGCACTGCAAAACATCGTTAAAACCAAAGCCACCGATCCCCAACTTGTGCTCGCTTTGAATGACCGTAGTGGCAAGTAAACTTTTTACCCAGCAAGGACGCTTTTAGCATCACTATTCGGCTTTTTCAGGCAATTCTTCCCGGCTGGAAGCTGAGCCCAAACCCTGACACTACTCCCAAATCCCGCGTCCAGCCCCAGCCCGCGGGTGGCTGTTGGCAGGGGACCCTTAGGGGATAACTGCTCCGCGGGCCCTGCCTGCCGCAGCGGGGACCCCGCAGGGCACCCCCTTCCCCGGGGGTCCCCGGCACCAGACCCACCCCGGCGGGACCTGGGGGGGGGGGGGGGGGGTGCAAAGCGGAGCTTTTCCGCTAACGGCTTGGAAGTCCTCACGCCGCGGAGCGGGAGTTCCGCGGCCGCAGCCGGCGTGGCTCCGCGTATCCCCGGCCGGGCCGCCCGCACCGTGTGTTCCCCCCCACCCACCCACCCACCGCGGAGCCGCCGCCGCCGTCCCGCAGCGCGGAGCGGAGCGGGGGAGGCCGGGGGGGGGGGGGGGAGCAGCGCGGGGAGAAGCGCGGCGGGGGGCGCAAAGTCCGCGCCGGCAGCGGCCGGGAAAGCGGCCCCCGCGCAGCCGAGTGAGTGCTGCTGGGTGCGCTCACTTTGGTACAGTGCTCTGGTGCTCGTCCCCGTAAAATGGAGCGTAGGGTGAGGGTATTTCAGGAAAAAAAAAAAAAAGAAAAAAGTATATCTATGTATGATTAACTTACCTTGAGCTCTGGGTGATGCTAAAAAGAGCCAGCTGAGGCTCAGCAGCAGCATGGAAATCTGGGCTGGGGGGTGCGGAGGAGGGAAACGCTGCTGCTCTGCATGGAGACGCTTTGACATCTTAGCCCAGACTGAGGGAGACAAACTTTCATCAGCTGGGGCTGGAGAGCAGCACCATAATATACAGTTACAGAGAGGAGCGAGCTGGGACTCAGGATGTGAGAGATTTCCTGCATGCAGTTAACTCCAAAACCCCTCCTGCTCCTGAATGAGCTGCTGATGAGTTGGGCTCTGCTTTCTAAGGGGGGAAAAAAAAAAAAAAAAAAAAAAAAAAGTGGTTTTGGTGGTTGTGGGTTTTTTTTTTTTTGTTTTTAAAGAGGTTTGGATTTTTTTATTTCTTTTTTGGCAAGGACAATTCTGTTGACCGTTGCAGTAACAGCAGCCTGTCCGTGCTGGCCTGCGCTCCTTACCATGGAACAAATGAGCTCCGCGGCCGCCCCTCCGCGGGGTCCTACCGCCCGCCGCCGCGCAGGCAGCGCCGAGCACCGCGCGGGTCCGGGGGGCTCTGGGGTCCCCCCGGCTGCCAAGGTTTCCCCGTTTCTGCTGCACACACAGCCCTGGCTACTTCCTCTGGAAAGTCATCTGCATACGTTAGAGCTCAGGGATTATTTATTGGGTTTATAATTATTTCGGAGTTGTTTCTGGTGCCTCCAACTTAGTTCATATTGTGGGGTTTTTAAAGAGAAAAGAAAAGAAAAGAAAACAAAACAAAAACCCAACACACCCACAGAGTTGCCAGATGCATTTTTTAAAATCTTCCTCATTCGAATGAGTATTACTGACTGTCTGGGAGAATAACCAAATACAGATTATCTATTCCTTAACGTACCACCAAAATACATATAATGCCCACATGTTGTGCAGAATGCTGTAGAGCAGTAGAAAGAAAGAACCTAATCCTGTAAATCCCCACAGACTTTTATTGTGCAGTTTTATTTTTAATTTCTTAAGATTCTTCCCAAATCTCACCATTTGGATATCGATACTTAATTCTGCAGATTGGCCCCATGTCCCTGGTGCATGAAACAGTTGGCAAAACTGGCCTAATATGTTTCTGTACATCAGCAGGCACTGCACCATGCAATCCCACTTAAAAATTGATTTTGGAACCACAGATTTGGGTCTGTCCTGGAGCAGAGGCTGGTACCTATTCACGGTGATCCGGACTATGCCTTTCCCCAGCTCAGAGGATAAATGAGCCAGCAGAAACTCAGTGGGTGCAAAAGGCTGCGGTCCCCAAGCTGGAGCCGTGCACCATGCCCACTTCGTGCGGCTGAGGGCACCTCTGAACCACCCCGGTGGGCAGCAGTCACATCCCCAGGAGAGCAGTGGCAGTGTCAGGTCATCTCAGCACAAATACACCTGGAAAAGAGCTGGGATCAGGAAGCACGTGCAGAAAGGCCTCTTAGCGGCTGCTTTTCTTCACAGGTAAAAAGTTTGTTTTCTCCCCTTACCCCTCTGCCCAAAACTAGACCCATGGACTCACCTCCAGCTGCCCTGAATTTTGACCTCTATCTACACTTACCCCTCCTGTCTCACCTCAGCAGCACACATTTGCTTCATCATTCCCATTCCCAGAAAGACCCTATCCTTGCAAGGAGTCGAGGAGTATCCTATGTATAACTTTAAATATCCAAACACTAAATGTTCCCTAGTCACCCATTATCAATTACATTTTAACAGCTAAAGTAGCAACATTTCATCCCTTAAAACAAAAACTAATGAACTCTACTGACTATCTCATTAAGGGTGTACGTGCTCCGCACAGCACATTGGTTAAAAATGTTAAAATTAAAACGGATGATTCGTTTGTGGAAGGCCACCATAAAAGTCATTTAGACATTTTTATTCTTTGAAGCTATTTTCCCCATTAAAAAAAAAAAAAAAAATCAGTCAAAGGGAACTAAAGACTTCTACATTGAGTTTTGGTAATCCCACATGGCTTTTCACTTAAATGGTAGTATTTTTATTTTGAGTAACAATATTCACTAACGGAGAATGTACAGCCAATTATATCTTGGTCATTCACTAGCATGGATGAACTAGATATTAGCAGAGTTCCTCCTCCCCAAAACTTAACCAGAAAGGAACATTTGATTTTACCATAGTAATTTTATGTGCTTGAAGTTGATAAATCGATAGTTTATCACAAAAGAGCCCAGAATATTTTATGAATGACATCCATGTAGGAATGCTACTGAATTACAGTTACCTCTTGCTCTGGAGAACAACAGTACGATTTCACAGCAGTCTCAAAACTCTTTTGGAAAAAAAAACCCTCAAGGAAAGGGGAAGTTAATCTGAAGTGCCCCTGCCTCACTGCTCTGTGCGTAAGAGAGGCCAAACCTTGACTTTTAATTTCTCATGTCAAACCACCTCCCACAATTAGTTTTACGAGGCTTGGTTTATCCACTTCAGAAGAACAAGGCTGAGTTTCCCTGCAGGAAATGAAAATTGCATCCAGGTTGTGTGGCTGCTTCAAAGGGGGCCACAATCCCGATTCTCCAGGTTATTCCTGCAGGCGATGGCTCTCCATCCATCCTTCCCAGCTTTGTTCTTTAGCACTGTCAGAGGAAGAGGAATAGGGGTGTTCTGTGCCTCACTGCTTCTGGGACTTTCTTTACCTTTGTATCTTTTTGCTCCTGCTTCTTTATGCTCCCCCTCCCCCCTTCATTTTTGTTCTCCTTATCTTCCTTGCTCTATGTATTTAGTTTTTCTCTACTTCAACCACAATTAGCTTTTCTTTCCAAAGAGTGCACTCCACTCTGTGCTACTTTAGGGCTATCCTGCAATAACAGCAGCATATGAACAGCTAAATAGCCTTTTCGCTCTTCATTATTACCTCCTTGGGAAAGGAAAACCTAACACATTGATGTTTCTTCTCTATTGCTATAGATAGAGGGTGGCATATGCTGGTAGTTTAGTTTGCACTTGGCTGTAAGCCTCAGCCTCTGCTCTGCAGGAAAAGCAAGCCAGCCACTACCTTCAAAGGGAAGAGCGGGGATCCCAGTGCTGCAGCATCCCTGTGCTTTGAGATGTGTGCATGAAATATCTCACCCTGCGGCTGTGGGTCACCTGTGGCTGGAGGAAAGACCAAGGAATGAAGTGACAAGGATCTCCGAGATCCTATCAGACCCCTCTTCAGGCACGTCTTTCGACTGCATCTAACGCGCCTCTCGGCAGGACACCGTGAGAATTGCTAATGCTCACAGGGTGCTCAGGAATGTGTCCTGCATTAATCCTTACCTCTTGGCACTCACCAGGCTGGGCTACAGCTACGCATCCTTTTCTCTCCAGCTCTCAGACCTCCCTCTGACTTGTGTCACTGTGTCACTTTAATAGGTCAAGTTGAAGTAGCTTAACTTTCAGTTTGCATTTACATATGAAAATAATTTGATGTAAAGAGCACTCATGATTTTTAACAGTTAATATTTGACTGTATGACAATACAGGCAGTTGGCTTGGACTCTGGTTATCAAATTACTAATTCATACAGGAGCTTTAGTTCACATGGCACTGAAAAGGTCAATTCAGAAGAGAGCAATACGGAAGAGACCAGTGTGGAATAATTTACCTGGAAACAAGCATAGCATATGGGTTCGTACAGACACCAGAAAGGAGGAGGATGCACTGAGGGAAACACCAATTTCCATTATTTTCACTTTGGTTAAAGAAGGAGTTTTGAGAAGGAATTAGTGACTGATGGAAACAACATGGGGAAAAAAAAAAAAAAAAAAGCAGAGAGAACATATGTTAAGTCTAAAACCTCCAGACTATGATACTGTATGCTTTTGTGACATTAGACGGAAGGCACAGTAACAAACTATATGGCACCTGAGAGATGGATTATGGTATGCTATAGGATATGGAGTATTAAAGAGAACAAAAAGGAAAAAGAAAAAAAAAAAGAAAAGAAAAGAGAAAAAGAAAGATATGTCTACTACCCTTCTCTGCTAGAGCAGGCATGGCATCCCAGGCTGTGTTACAGCCTGAGTTAACCAAAGAGAGGATAAACCACCTCAGTGAGTTGAACAATTTCAAGAGAAGAGGTCCTGGTGGGGAGAAAGCACCTCTGTAACACTGCTCTTACATCTTCCCAGATCAGCTGTGATCTCCTTTTGGATATCCAGGAAACCTCACTGTAATCACAATATCAAATATTATCCAGAAATCCAAGTCCTTTTATTCCCATATGTGCCAAGATGCGTGAAGACTTGCCTGGGCTTAGCTACAGGGATCTATGATTTTGGGGCCTCCGGGCTGAAGTTTTTGCTTCTTTGAGTAAACAAAACAAAACAAAAAAGCTTTTCCCTTTGAAATCCGTGTGTCCCCTACCCAGCTGCTGAGACTTTGTGTCTCCAGTCCTCCCTCACTTCATTAACTCTCTGCAAAATCAAGATCCAGCTGAATTGTGACTGCAGTGGCAGATTACAGTCCTCTATAATTAACAGGCGTAGATATAGCATAGTACAGCGTGACCTTTAGCCGCAGAGTTTCGCTATAGACCTCTGTCACAACGTTCAGACATAAAATAGCATGCTCCCGAGAATAGCATCCGTCAGCTCTGCAGGCTGAAATAAAATACTGGCTGTAAATATTGTTTACTGCAAATACTTGAGAGAAGTTGCATTCTATAGATTTCCTGGTCTACGAGGGCATGTTTCCATCCTCCGGATCTTTAGCGAGCGTGCACTCCAGCACGCCTTGCTGTGCCGGCACACTGTCCTGAGCCGCACAGTGAGTCTGAACCAAGTCATTAAGCCCACGAAATGGCACGCAAGGTCAGCAATCTCCCCTTTCTGTTATCAATACATTCCCACCTTCCCCTCCACTCCCCTTGCAGCTCCCTACTTTGGTTATGACCTTGCTCTCTTCCTGTCCTAGAGGTCCCATAAAGTCAAATTCATCTGACGTTTCTGCCCCGAAGCTCTGAATTTGCCGGTGCAGGTGGGAGCACTCAGCAGAGGGCAAACCAGGCAGCTCCTTCTGCAGCCAGACCTCGCCACGCCACGCCACGAGGCCGGGCTCTGCCTGTTTGTCCACGTGGATGGGTGCCCAGTGCCCAGCTGGTGCCCGTGACGTTCAATAGAGCTCAGTTTAATTACAGGCACGGAGTTCTCCTGACTTTGAGAACCAAGGATTTACTCAGTTTCTCACTTGCTGCAGACGTGCAAGGGACACACTTACAAAGTTGGGTTTTTGTTGAGTGGAGACTGTTTCCTACTGAGACTTATCTGTGAGCCATTCGAAGTGACATGGTCCATTGTACTTGTAGAAAACCTTGAACTACTATAGCCGGCAGCTGTAGTACTGAATTAATTTTATCATGGATCACAGAACCCCAAACCTGAAATGTTTCTAGATACCTTTTTTTTTTGATAGAGAAGAAACTAAACCAACCCCTACCTTGTTTGAATGATAAAGTGTTATTCTATTCAAATATAAGTAAAATTTACACAGCAATCCCGAAGTTATTTATACATTTAATAAATGAGATGCAGTATTTTTAGCCTGTCTCGGGGATCAAACGTAATCCGAGGGAGCAAGCCCCTTCCATTAAGCCGTGTTTGGCGAACACTGCCTGCTAGCATCACTTCTACCTGGCAGAAGGACAGCAGGGCTGATGGCGAGTGGCACGTGCTCATCACGTTCCTCCCCTCCTGCCTGCTCTGCCCAGTTTGTCCTTCCCCTCCACTGCAACATCATTTTGGAAAACAGCTCCTTTCCTCTAGCAAAGCAGGGGAGTAAGCTCTGCTATAATGCTGATTAAGCTCTATATACTACTTTATAGGGAAACTACACAGAGACTGTTGCAGGCTGCTGTAACAGGGCCAAGGGTGAAAAAGCCAAGAGGAGCTCAAGCAAGAGCAAACAAAGAAACCCACCGCTCCAAGGATACAGGACCTTAACAACAACAACAGCAACCCCCTAAATTCTTCAGCAGTTAAAACACAAAAACCCAAACCTCACACGGTCCCTAGTTACATTCTTTTCCTGTAGCATAAACCCTCGGTCATGCAAACACAGAGCTCTCCGTGAGCACAGCCACCGCCGCCGGCTGAGCCTCCTGTGCCCCCCACCCCATAGCTGAGCCTCCCTTGGGGCACCCTCCCTGCCGTGGGGCACCCCCGCGGCCCCCAGCACCCTGACCCAACAGCCCCGACATCCCGGGGGACGTAGGGCTCAGCTCCCCGCTTCACCCCGAATTAGCCATTGACGTTTTCCTCTTCCAACCTTTACTCCAGGAGGAGGGAAAAAAAACCCCACGCCAGCTAAAGTTTCTTCTGTTTTACTAGCAGATGACCAAATACTTAGCTTCACAAATAGCAAATAAATAAATAAACAATCATCTTCAGCATGTCTGCACAGCCCTAAAACTCCCCTTTTCGTTCTGGTGCTGCTGTTTTCTTACTCAAACGTATTGCAGTAACCGATGAGCCCCGCTCTCCCTTGCAGCGCACAGCGAGAACCCCCAGCTTGGTTAATGCTACCGGACAGGAAATAATATTCTGCAAAATAAATTAAAAATAAATAAATAAATAAATAAAGGAAAAAAGGTTGCGCTCTCTTCCCATTTGGTGCTCTGCTGTTGATCAACCCCGATTTATTGTAGTGAGAAGGGAATTCTGCAACGTAGGAAGCAGCACCAAGGTTTTTCTGCCCAGCAGCCTGCTACAGAAAAATCCTGAAAACGTCCAAACCAGAGTAATTTGGGCCTGTGTTCTGGACATTCTATATCCTCTCCCTGAGGACCTGAATAGCTCCTTATTTTTCAGACCTCCTTGCTTTCCCACGGTGGAAGAAACATCATTTTACCCTTTTTTACTAATTTCAATACTTATTCTGAGAAGTGACGATTCTCCCGCAGGATCCCTTTATCAGACAGGACATTTCTGAGAGCATGGCAGGACGGTTTCCTGTGCTAAAATCTCTTTAAATATGACAAATAACTCATTAAATATGGGTTTTTTTTTTAAACTTCAGACCAGACATTGAGAATAAGCACTTTGATCTGTTGCTGCAAATTTCACTGTCTCCCTGAAAACAAAAGAAAAAAACCCACAAATTTTCACATGTCTCACAAGAGGACAGCATTCAACCCAGACTAAAAATTATGAAGTCATATATTTTTAACATTCCTGTCTAGCCCTCTGCAAACCACAAAACAATGCAACATCCATCATCATAAACACTAGGACAGTAAATTAGGAGCACAGCATATTTTGGGGTGTTTATAAAGAAAAATAAATATTCCTAATGGGAAATCTGAGAAATCATTAGAAAGTACTGTGGTATACATCATGGGAAAATGAAATCAATTACGTCTTAATCTCATATTATTTATGAGAGGAAGAGTGAAACAGAGCTTCTTTTATTATAAGCATTTTCTGACTTTTAGTTTCTGATGCAAAACTTTCATTTGCTTTGGGTCACAAACGCAGCAAGTGAAACCTTTCAAAACTAAACCAGAAGGAAACCGTTGGCTTTGTAAGATCAGCTAATAGTATTAGATAGAAAAGTCAGCCTATAATTATATATCTTTCATGCAGTTTAACTTATGCCATTACATAATTAAATTTAGACCAATGAGACCTCAAAGTTATATTTTTACATAATAACAAACACAAAAATTATATATGTGCTCCCAGTAGCATTACAAGTTAAGTATATATTTGGCGACACTTTACAGTAAGTGGGTATTCATTACTAATTCCTCTGGTATTCATTGTAATAACATTAGTCACGAAGAACTAATGGGGATATAATATTTGAGCACTGGCTTCCTTCTCTATACATCGGCGGCGCAGAATACGGCGGTAATTCCCTGACATCACTGCAACGCTGTGCAAGACCACACCGCTGTCATTCGGGGGGGTATTCAAAATTTGCTGTGGTGTTGTCATTGCCCTGGCTGGGCAGTCCTCAGGCGGCTGCACCATGCAGCCAGCCCCTTACTGATCTGTGGGAAGGGCATTGGCCTTTCTTCATCATTTCTCCCCCAAATCATGGCGCGGGGCCGTCTCTAGCCTATCTGCCTGCCTCCTTCCGCAGTGACACGATTTCAGAGGACAATCCAGTTACAAAAACAGACTTCTGTGCTGAACGCGGTTTTTCTTTTAACTCCCTGGCCACAGTTATATATGACAATTCATTAAAATGGCTGTTGAGGGACCTTTTCTCCAGACACCATTAGCAGGTAATCTTCTAATTAGTCCAAGTTCAGACTGGACACCATTCCCCTGACCACCCTTTGGTCACGATCTTTATTAACTTTCCCCACATCACCCCAGAAGGGAATACAAAGTGCTCACTTACTTTAGGGAACAAAAGGTCTAAGAGAGCACAGAAACACGAAATAGAAATGGAAGTCTCCTCATTCTTCAACTTCGAGAGCTGCAAGAGCACATGGTGTATTAACAGATGGCCCGAGCGAGAAGGTGAAGCTCAAATGACTCCAAAAGGATCTTTGCCATTTTCTACTTGCAATTTCTCAAACCAATTGTAGACCTGCAGGAACTCTAGAACCACGGAGCAGCCTACATCTAATAGGTGTTTGCATAAGGATTTTCCTATAATTATATATTAACTAAAGTCTAGTCATTGTAAGATACTGTGGAAGACAAAAGTATTTAAAACATGAAGTCTAAAAATACATCACTGTGACCAATTTCTGAAAAAAAAAATAATAATCTCTGCAATTAGGGGCTCTTTTTCATATTCCAACTGTGCAACACGAACCTCAAGCAGTTCATTGCACTTTTCCTATTTACTAATTGTATGTAATGGTGTGTACCGTGAGCACATTTGTGCAGTTTCTTTTTTTTTCTTTTTCTTTTTTTCTTTTAATCACTCTGCAGCTGGTAGGGAGATGATACACCTCATTATCTTATTCTGTGGGTCATCTAAAATGGATATAAAGTAATTCTGCCTCCTACAGCTTTGGTATGGAGCCAAGGAGAATGAGGAAAAGTAAGATGCTTGACTTAAAAAAGAGGATGCTTTTTATTTTCAACATAGAAATGCATTTTCACATGGCATGCTTCTTTCAACAGTTTTGCCATAGCTAAATAGGTATGGCAAGAGAGAAAACCGTAACCTCCCAAAACACCTCCAGGTAGTTCAGCTGGGAGACAAGTTTGCGTTCCAGAGCCCAACATTATCAATAGTCAGACTAGCACCACTCAACGAGCAACACAGCTCCTCTCTCTGAATAAGGATTTTGGGCAAGGTTTTTTATGATTGTGATATCAGTAGATGTATATTTAAATTAAAGCTTAATAAATATTTTCATACAGACATTGAGCTTCTCTGCCTACAGTATATCTGACAGACTGTCAGTATCTTCTGTTATCCTAATCCATTTTTATGCTCAAGTGTCCTTGCATTTTACTTTGTGTCACTGCTTTCTAATCACCTTTTATTCAGAAGACATCAGATTGGGAATAGTCTCAGCTGGGGTTGGAACTTCTCAACCCCCTCATTGCCTGATGCTGAACTGTGGCCATGACAGCAGGGAAGCACGGTGAGGGCATCTCACAGGCATCCAGCCGGCCGTAACCCAGCTCAGCAAGAAGCATATTGAGTAATAAACTACACAGGCTTAAGTCATGGTGGTTGATGAAATATGACCCTGTGGGACAACCCTGTCTACTGATCTACTCTGTCAGTGAACAAGTGGCCAGTCAATGCTCCTGCAAAGATAATTACCCACTCAACAAAGCACACAGGCATTTTTGTCCCTGAAGTCAAAGGGGCAAACACCTCTACGGCCGAGGCAAGCTGCAGTATTTTTAGCCATGGAGCTGTTACTGTGGTGGATGTATCGGGGACTGGTTTCCTCTGGAGAGAGCTGCCAGAAACTTTATCCCTGCTTTTCTGTGTTGTTTTCCTTGTAAATCAGCTCTCTCACAGAAAACATTGCACTAACATGACCAATCCCAGATACTCAACAACAAAACTCCTAAAAAGTCTTACCCAGACAGTCTCCTCATCTATCTGACCAGCTGAGTAAACTTGGAGAAGTAACTAATGACTTGCATACACATACACAGGAAAATATTTGGGTTTAAAATAAATCCCCAGAATACTGTAACCCTCAGTGCTTTACGTTGCAATGACTTTCAACCTTTAATGAGGTAGTTCTGTCAGATGAAATTAATGACGCCAGCAAGCAAACAAACACCATGTCTTGCACACCTAAAACACTGTGCGTTCTCCTTGTGGGCTCCATTTTGAATAATGCGAAACTTCAAGCCTAGCGAGAGGCTTTCTGTCTCGGAAGGAGAACACCAAGTCAATGCACTGGCAAGCCTACGTAGGGTCTGTGCCTTAACATCCCAAAACCATCTCGACATCTCACCCCAATCAACATTTGTTATTAAATACTGTTCTGCGGGCACGTAAAATCAGTGGTGTGAAAAGAGATGACCCAACGAGGGAGAAGGGGAACAGATGGCAATGCCTATTACCAGAGATGTTAATCCTCGTATAGCTATACCAACAGGAGAATGTGTCACTCCTGAAGACACAGGGCATGGACAAACAGCCAGAGAACCCGAACTCACACAGCATCTAACAAGGAGGAAAATTCCAGTATTTGACAAACGTGGGTGATCTCCAACTTAGGCTGGGGAGTTTGTTGTGTTGAGCACTATCCGATGGCGGATGTACTTTTCACTTTGAAATGCCTGCAAGTGCAAAGTGAAATTATGCCAATTTTTTTCCTAACTCTAAACTCTGTTAAATTGATGCCTGCTTGTATAGGGCTAAGTCTATGAGGCTCATGAAGTAATGTTTTCCTGTACAGTCTATTTTCTATTACAATGACTGGATTGTAGAGCTGAAATGAATGTCAGAATTGTTTGCTGGATACATTACCAGATACCTTCTTTTCTGAGGCCCAGAAAGAGAAATTAGGTTTGCAACAGAGATCATTTTTGGTTTTCTGAAGCAAAGGTTTCATATCATATAAAACATTCCCAGACAGTGATTTGCATTACACATTTTGCTCACTAGGTATACTCCCAAGCTTATTTATACAAGAGAATTTCCACCTCAAATTGCCACATATTTGTCTTGCAGATTTTGCAAATTACATTTAGAGAAAATAAAAACATTTGGAAATAAACCTTCTACAAAGCCAAAAGATTTTGTGAATAGTGCACTGGCTTTATGTCTGTGAGAAGGTGGAGTTACTCACGAGGATGCAGCAGGCCGGTGCCGTACCCTGTCTCCAAGGATGGTCAGCAGAAAGGAGAGGAAACGAGGTCAGTTGAGAAGAGTCCTGCCCTGGTCAGCATGCCAATGGGGGTGCCAAGGGGCAGAAACCAGGCTAAGCCATGTCACACCAAGCCCGTGCCATTCATCCCAGTTGCTCATGTGGTTCATTTCCTCACGAGGACTTGGGTGCTGTGATTTCTAAGGATGAATAGCTCCTCTGTTTGATATTCCCAGCCAGACAGTGAGAAACATGTCAAATGTGCATATATATATTTACATAGGCATGTATGAGCATGGAGGAGGGATTTATCATGGCAGTCAGATTAAGCCATTTCCCTTTAGTTCCTGGGCATTCTGCAGAACAAATGTCCAATTTCAATGTAAAATACTCTTCCACTCCCAACGAGGAAGGCTCTGGCTCTTCTGCTCTGCCAGAGAAGTGGGAAAAGTTTTGGGGCTCTCTTCTCCTGGTGACACTAGGTGTCAGTCCCATACCAGGGGACATGCCTGACCCAGGCTGTGAGTATCTTGCTGTGTGCTCCTCTGCAATCCATCCAGATCCCCATGGAAACCAAATACCAAATGCCTTGTCTCCATACCAAATGTCTTGCTGTGGCTCTAGGGTAAGACTACAAGCAGACTTAAATGTATACAGTAAAGCAAGCTTAAAGATATACAGTATTTCTCTGTAGATGTGTGCAGGAAATAATGCTCCTGAAGGGTACAAACAATGAACCAAAGCTGCATTTCTCTGAAGTTGAGAAACTAGAGCCTAAGGAACCAGGGGTGAAAAATGCTAGGTTCCCACTGAAATCAAAGGGGATTTTGGCACCGACTTCTATAGGAAATGTCTCTAGTTGTTGTAGTGAGCTATAACTGGACGAAAGTTTGAAAGATAATCCTTCAGATTCAGTCTAGGAGACCATGTGTGTGGGGGTGTTTATGGCTGTAATTTATCAGTCTGTGGTGGAGACCCAGAAGTCCACTAGAGAGAGAAAGGCCCTCCTGTTTTAGGCAGGCCACATGTTTTTCCTGGAGAGCAGCAAGAAGGATAAATGAACCCGCAGGAGACCAGATCTACCACGGAGCTGAGCTGCAAAGTTTGGAGGACGCTCCTTCTTGCAGTCCCTTTTATAAGTTCTACTTGGAGCCATTTGTGGTCCAGCCCTGATTTTGGTTTCCAGTACAGCGTTACTTGCTTGGTTAAAACAGACTTTTTTGGGAAAGAACCCTGGCAGTTTCTTCCTCACAGCCAGCATTACCTTACCTTACATGTCTCTCGAAATGTGTTGAACCAATTGACGAGGTTTTAAAGATACCTATCTGGAACGCAATATATTTGTTCAATAAATCTCTGTCTTCTCTGTGAGCAAAAATTAACATCGTCAAGCCTACTTTACAAACTGGGAAGCTGGAACACAGAGAGGGAAAGTAATCTAACAGAGACAAAGCACAAAATATAACGAGGTTCCTTGTGTCCAGCACAGGTCACACAGCTGGAGGCTATCTCAGTGGCCAAAGCCCAGCTCACAAACATCCCTCTTCCAAAAAACCTGACCTTACATCTCAGGCTAGATTAGAAAAATAAAACATATATATCAAAGGCCAAATTTCAGCCTCATGCAAACACACTCAACTGAGTGTTTGTGCAACAGAGGTTAACACATGCAATGTTTTTTAGGGGCAGTATTTTTTACCCTAGGATTTGTGGCATACAAAGGCATGACTTCTCAAGCACTTTCAATAATTGTGTTATATTTAACAGTACCAAATAAAAACATAGCAGTTGGATCAATATTATATTCATGTTTTATTCCATAAATAAACTCCATTGGTTTGTAAGCTGGTTGTTTTTACTTCCAAAATGTACAAATAAAGATTTAAACATTTTTGGAGACAACATTACAGATGGTTTTAGTTCTGCAGTTTTGATGCAAACGTACTTCTTGGCACCACTTCTTAATATGCCATTTCTATAAATACTTAATGCTTACAGAAGTGGAGTAAAATATATATTATAGTGAAAAATACGAAAAACAGTGTTATAATCAAATTTTTAAGTATTGCTCTTTAGCAGGTAAGCTTGCTGTGTAGATTCACTATATAAACAGGAATAGAGTTCTTCAGAGAACTAAAATATTGGTCCCTTTTGGTATGTTAAGTATTAATGTGAAACTGCTGCTGCTATGAGTATGTGGTAATGCTATTTCAGCTAGTTTCTAAACATAACAAATAATGATATTCATTTTTCTTTACTTCCAGGATTTAACTCACGGGAAATCAATTAATAGAATACTTCAGAGAAATAAGTTTTCCAGGTCTTATCAATTCAGTTCTATTGCTACAGAGACATATACTTTTTAAAAGATTAAGATAAATAATACCACTGTAATTCAGTATTTGCATTACAAATTCTTAAAATTATTTCCTCTGGGTAAACTGACCAAAAGGTGATGCTCTGAAATAGCTGTGTTCCCTTTCAGACTGTTTTTGATTACTTGAAAGTTGCCTTAAAATTTCAAGTGAAATATAAATGATCTTTCTTTTTATAAAGATCCAAAGATAAGAAAAATACCTCCAGGTAAGTGAGATAACAGTAAATTTTATGGCTTATCTAGCAGTCAAACGCATTCAAGATCCAATTAGGATGATGGACAAGAGGATCCTTTGTCACTCTGTGTTTCGTTGAAGGAGCTGGTCCAGCAATTGCTAGGGGAAAAAATAAATAAATTATACAATAGCCTTAAGATACCATTAAAATACATGAGGTGGCTACAACTGTAGAAATCTTCAGTGAGGTGAGATGATATTGGCATCAAAATCTACTGGCTACATCATTGCTCAAAAAAAAAAAAAAAGTACTGAAAGCTTTTCCATCTTGGACAGGGAGGGTGTAATTAGATGGAGGAATAGAGCACTTAAAAAAGGGAAAACTGGCACTTGTGTGGAATGTGGAGCAGGATTACCTGGGAACGCCTCAGATCTGCACCTGGATTAACTGCGTTAATGCAACTTTCTACCACAACTAACTAATTACACATTAAAAAAAAAAAAAAAAAAAAAAAGGGTCCTGAGTGCTTATTCCAACACAAGATTCAGCTGTTAATTCTAGTTTAAAGAAGTACCTAACCCCAAGGACAAGATTTAAGAAACATCCTTTGCTCTCAGGGTTTGCACATGGTTAGCACAGGCTCTCCAGGCAGGTGCTGCCGCTGTGGACTCCTTTCACAAGATAAAGAGGGGTGACAAAACCGTCCTTGGCATTCACAGTACCTCCTCACCTTTTTAAAGAGCTCAACACGCAGTCTGTTACTCTGGATGATGATCCGTTTCTGTTTTTCTTCTTGTTTCTTCTTTACTTCAGGTAAGTTGTCATAAATCCTGGAACGAATTTAGAAAGCTAACTTCGCGCATCATCCCTGGGACTTGCAAATAATTGGGTTTTCCTATAGGAAATATTTGTCTTTGGTGAAGTACTTGTCATTAATAGGCATCTCTAACTACTTGAATTAGATTTATGGCATGGGAATTATAAAATATTAGTAATAATGTTTTTATATAAAATCTGACTTTTTGAAAAACTCTTCTAATTTTGGACTACAAAGTAAAGAAAGAGATGGGATCAGGTTATCTCAATGCAGCAGCATAATTCCAGAGTAGCTTCTAATGAGCTGGAGCTGGTTTCAATTTATAGCAACATAATTCCAACCAGAATCTGGGCTGTACACTTTTTTTTTTTTATATTTATGTCACAAAATTAATATCAAGCAATTATTTGCAAGTATTTTTCTAAAATAGAAGAAAACCATCATTGTAAGACAGTAGACTGTTAACATTTTTTCACTGTCATTGGGAACTCTTGTTACAAAAGGGAACACAAACATTTTACAAATAACTGAGTTGCCCTCAAAAAGGTGACTTCTGGTCTGACCTTTTTCCATTGAAATCAATGAGAAAATTCCCAGGGGTTTGAAAAAGCAGCGGGACCTTCCTTCACAGCAGTCCTGTTCTTTGCATGCATGCAAAGCCTGTTTAGTTCTGATTTTTCTTCGTACTATTTTGCAATACCAAGTTCTTGAAGCAGCCTGTTTTGGCTGGGGATTGTATTTTGGAGAAGAGAACTGGGACACACCTTGAGCACTCTTAAAAACGGGGTGAATCCTGCATGGTAGCTGTTTGCAGCTTTCCTTGCTGTAAACGACAGCGTGAAGTGCAATGCAGTTAGAGGTCATGTACCACGTTTCTAAGAGTTTGCTGTAATTCCCAGGCTGCATGCCATAATGAGGATGGAAAAAAACCCCAAAGTGACTGCACTGCTTACAATTTTGAAGGTCCAGCACGAGGTACCTCTCAGGGACTTAGTTTTCACACCACGGGTACCCCATGCCATCTGAAACTGCTAGAAAAAGGATGCTGAAAGGGCAGGGCTGACCCCAACGTATCAAATTAATACAGTGCAGGAAAAATACAAGCACTGCACAAAAGCGTGGCAAGCAGCGTGACAGAACAACCCTCCAGCAGACGAAGATGACGTGGAAATACGCTGCCTTAGGCACGAGATGGCAGGGATTCACGGTGAACTCTAAACCGCAGCAATTTGTACCTTTTGGATCTCATATGCATCTCCTTCTCTGGAATGAATCTTTCCTTTGGTTTGAAGAGGTTATCTAGAAGAGAGAAAATAAAGTTAATATTGGAGGAATCTGCATTTACTGAAATGTAAAATATCACGTTCCATGTAGTCATGTTATGATATTTCCGATCAAATTTTTGATGGCTTAAGGCCAGATCCAAATCTCCCTAAGTCAATGGAAAGGCATTTAGCAGCTTCATCTGGAGCTGAACTGGTTCCCAAAGCTCCCCTACAGAAAAGGAAGGATGGATAAGATGCATTGCAGAGTTCATTTATTTTACATGCATATGACTTTTTTCATTGTCACACGCAGCTGTGTACATCCTTTATTCAGATCAAGAACCAGTGACAATTACTGCTGTCTCAAGCGACCTATTTTCCCCATATGCAAGCAATTGCACCCACACACTGGCCACATCCTCAGCTGATGTGTGTTGGGAACCTAGCCTGGTACAATCATTTCTGATTCAATTTACACCTGTTTTGCAGGGCTGTGAATAATTATGCTGAGCTTTAGGACGAGGAAAATTATATTACTCTTTCCTGATCAAATACGAAGATATCTGTGATAATTTCAATCAGCATTTCCCTGGATACGGGAAAATAATTACTGATCTTAGCAGTTGGTGAGTCTCAAAATAGGTAATTTTAACACCTTCCTTGCAAAAATTGTTTCTGATTGGAAGGGATGGTGTTCATACAAGGTGTGAAGCCAGTAAACACATAATCAGAATTGATTCTTGATGAAAGAGACTACGTCTAACCATGTTTATCAGGGAGAGGAGGGAGGAGAGGACTGCTGCCTGCACAGCTATGTTATTGAGATTTACACCAGGATGATGAAAGAAAAAGTGGGGAAATGGGGCAGGGTCTCCGCTCCGTATGGCAGGACACATCCAGAGGAGGGGAAGGAACATCCCTGCAGAGCACAAGCTGCTGCCCTGATGCACACAGGCAACATGGATCGTTGTAACGAGCTTCTCCGTTCAGGTGTGTGAAAGGAATGGGTTTACGTTCTGGTCTCTGAACACAAGGACAACTGGAGCGTTGCCTACGCCCAGCCCCTGTGGACAGGGGTATGATAGCCTGTGTAGAATCATAGAATGGTTTGGGTTGGAAGGGACCTTAAAGATCATAGCATCATAGAATCATAGAATGGTTAGGGTTAGAAGGGACCTCAAAGCCCATCCAGTCCCACCCCCTGCCGTGGGCAGGGACAGCCTCCACTAGCCCAGGTTGCCCAAAGACCCATCCAACCTGGTCTTAAACACTTCCAGGGATGGGGCAACCCATGTAGTCATGGTAATCTGAATACCAAAGGTATTTGCCGGTATCTTTGCAGAACATATATATAAAAGATAAATATATGTGCAAACTTCCATTTTCCAGGGAAGTTTAGAAGACGTAACGTAAATCACAGCAGGCACCACGTTGGCCTCTTTCTGCCATCTCACTGAAGACACAAAACACAATAATCAAGGCAGAGAAGTAAATACTGAGAATAATTCATTCCAGAACTGCCCAGTGCAGCTGCTGGCCCTGAGCAGACACAGCAACCACTACCCCAAAAAGACCCCTTCCCCACCGGGTTTCCTTCCCCGCTGTTTAGGACACCAAACCTTTCAGGGATATTTATGGGAGATGTCTTAGCAACCAAACAGCCCCGAGCAGCTTACAGGGCTACATCCGGAGGGAAAGTTTTCCTCAGATTACTGTTTCTCAGGAAAACGCTACATGTCCTTTAAGATCACTGTTGTATCTCGATGTAAAAATAAAAGGGAGCTTTGAAGCAGTTCCTATTCTGAACTTGTACAGTTTTCAAAGCATAAATTGAGAAAAGAGGGGAGGCTGCGAAGCCTCTTCTGCCTGAGGACTAACTTTTTTCCACTCAGCAGTTGTCTACGCTTAATCATGCTTATTAAATCTTCAGTACACACAAGCAACATGCTCAATTTGCTAGGAAAATATAATTTGCCTTTTATTTATTAGTGGTTTTATATTCATTTATGTGTTCGTTAACTTAAAAGGAATAAACACTTGGATGCTTTTGCTGTCCAAATAACCCTGAAACTTAAGGGAGCAGATTGCCTGTGATCTGGACAGTCCTGGAGAAGGATTAGGGTCAAGAGTCATCAATTTTCTGGGACCAGTGTGGATCCCAGCACACTTCAGAGCAGCAGCCTCTCTGCTCAAGGTTGTACAACTCATTCTGACAGCTCAGGATTGCAGGATGCATCCCTTCCCGCAAGACATGTCCTCTGACTCGGAGAACGGCACGGGATCAGTCTGAAAGTGTATAAACCCATCGCTATGGGTTCTCCGCAGCGCTAAAACAAAAATAGGAGGCACTTCGTGCTGCACAGCAAATTCAGGCACCTTTTTAGGTATGTGTGGTAATGTGGTCCTCAGTATAAGGAGGGCCACGAAGCTGTTCGGAGGGCTGGAGCACCTCTGCTATGGAGACAGGCTGAGAGAGTTGGGGTTGTTCAGCCTGGAGAAGAGAAGGCTGCGGGGAGATCTAATTGCGGCCTTGCAGTACCTGAAGGGGCCTACAGGAAAGATGGTGAGGGACTGTTTATCAGGGAGTGTAGTGACAGGACAAGGGGGAATGGGTTTAAGCTGCAGGAGGGGAGATGGAGATGAGATGTGAGGCAGAAGTCCTTCCCCATGAGGGTGGTGAGGCCCTGGCACAGTGTGTTGGTTTTGCGTGGCAAGGTTTTGGTAGCGGGGGGGGCTACAGGGGTGGCTTCTGTGAGAAGCTGCTAGAAGCTTCCCCTGTGTCTGACAGAGCCAATGCCAGCCGGCTCCAAGACGGACCCGCCGCTGGCCAAGGCCAAGCCAATCAGCGCCTCTGTGATAACATATTTAAGAAAGACAAAAACAGTTAGAGAGAGCTTTTGCAGCCAGAGAGAGGAGGGAGAAGATGTAAGAACATCTGCAGACACCAAGGTCAGTGAAGAAGGAGGGGGAGGAGGTGCTCCAGGCGCCGGAGCAAGATTCCCCTGCAGCCCGTGGTGAAGACCATGGTGAAGCAGGCTGTCCCCCTGCAGCCCATGGAGGGAGGATGAGGGGGTGTAGAGATTCCACCTGCAGCCCGTGGAGGACCCCACGCCGGAGCAGGTGGAGACACCTGAAGGAGGCTGTGGCCCCGTGGGAAGCCCGCGCTGGAGCAAGCTCCTGGCAGGACCTGTGGATCCGTGGAGAGAGGAGCCCACGCCAGAGCAGGTTTGCTGACAGGACTTGTGACCCCGTGGGGGACCCACGCTGGAGCAGTTTGCTCCTGAAGGTCTGCACCCCGTGGAGGAGACTCACGTTGGAGAAGGCCGTGAAGGACTGTCTCCCGTGAGAGGGACCCCACGCTGGAGCAGGGGAACAATGAGTCCTCCCCCTGAGGATGAAGAAGCGGCAGAAACACCGCGTGAGGAACTGACCGTAACCCCCACTCCCCGTCCCCCTGTGCCGCTGGGGGGGGAGGAGGTTGAAGCCGGGAGTGAAGTTGAGCCCGGGAAGATGGGAGGGGTGGGGGGAGGTGTTTTAAGATTTTGGTTTTATTTCTCATTCCTCTGCTCTGTTTTGCTTAGTAATAAATAAGATGAATTCCCTCTCTAAGTTCGGTCTGGTTTGCTCGTGATGATAATTAGAGAATGATCTCTCCCTGTCCTTATCTCGACCCGTAAGTTTTACCTTTTCTCCCCTGTCTAATGAAAGAGGGGAGTGATAGAGCGGCTCTGGTGGGCACCTGGCCCTCAGCCAGGGTCAACCCACCACAGTTCTTTTTGGCGCCCAACGTGGGGCACGAGAAAATCGAGATAAGGATAGTAATGGGAAGAGGTAACGGGCAAAACATTGACTGAACGTAACTTGAGAGTGATATAGTGGTGAAGGGATTAGAGGTAGATTTTGTGTGTAGATTGTCCACTCCTGTTTGGTGTTGTGATAGTGTTGTTTTGATGTTGGTGTGTGGAATTCTTTTTTCTTTTCCTTTGTTGATGTGATTAGTGTTTGTGAAGTTTTGTGTTGAATGTATATTTTAATGATAATTCTTAAATATGTGATTCACAGAGGCGAGGGGTGGAATGTGTTGGTTTTGCGTGGCAAGGTTTTGGTAGCGGGGGGGGCTACAGGGGTGGCTTCTGTGAGAAGCTGCTAGAAGCTTCCCCTGTGTCTGACAGAGCCAATGCCAGCCGGCTCCAAGACGGACCCGCCGCTGGCCAAGGCCAAGCCAATCAGCGCCTCTGTGATAACATATTTAAGAAAGACAAAAACAGTTAGAGAGAGCTTTTGCAGCCAGAGAGAGGAGGGAGAAGATGTAAGAACATCTGCAGACACCAAGGTCAGTGAAGAAGGAGGGGGAGGAGGTGCTCCAGGCGCCGGAGCAAGATTCCCCTGCAGCCCGTGGTGAAGACCATGGTGAAGCAGGCTGTCCCCCTGCAGCCCATGGAGGGAGGATGAGGGGGTGTAGAGATTCCACCTGCAGCCCGTGGAGGACCCCACGCCGGAGCAGGTGGAGACACCTGAAGGAGGCTGTGGCCCCGTGGGAAGCCCGCGCTGGAGCAAGCTCCTGGCAGGACCTGTGGATCCGTGGAGAGAGGAGCCCACGCCAGAGCAGGTTTGCTGACAGGACTTGTGACCCCGTGGGGGACCCACGCTGGAGCAGTTTGCTCCTGAAGGTCTGCACCCCGTGGAGGAGACTCACGTTGGAGAAGGCCGTGAAGGACTGTCTCCCGTGAGAGGGACCCCACGCTGGAGCAGGGGAACAATGAGTCCTCCCCCTGAGGATGAAGAAGCGGCAGAAACACCGCGTGAGGAACTGACCGTAACCCCCACTCCCCGTCCCCCTGTGCCGCTGGGGGGGGAGGAGGTTGAAGCCGGGAGTGAAGTTGAGCCCGGGAAGATGGGAGGGGTGGGGGGAGGTGTTTTAAGATTTTGGTTTTATTTCTCATTCCTCTGCTCTGTTTTGCTTAGTAATAAATAAGATGAATTCCCTCTCTAAGTTCGGTCTGGTTTGCTCGTGATGATAATTAGAGAATGATCTCTCCCTGTCCTTATCTCGACCCGTAAGTTTTACCTTTTCTCCCCTGTCTAATGAAAGAGGGGAGTGATAGAGCGGCTCTGGTGGGCACCTGGCCCTCAGCCAGGGTCAACCCACCACACACAGGTTGCCCAGAGAAGCTGTGGCTGCCCCTGGCTCCCTGGCAGTGTTCAAGGCCAGGTTGGATGGGGCTTTGGGCAACCTGGGCTAGTGGAGGGTGTCCCTGCCCATGGCAGGGGGTTGGAACTGGATGGGCTGTGAGGTCCCTTCCAACCCAAACCAGTCTGGGATTCTATGACCTCTGATGTGATCACCACTTCCTTGCATGTTCCCCTGTCCTTGGGCACAGAAGAGCAGCTGAGGGCATTGGAAATAACACTCCAGCAGAAACCTGCACTGCCTGCACCAAGCCCTCCCACAGTGAGTCGTGGCAGACCTCTCCCAAGATGCAATACCATCAGACAGCGTGAGTGGCCAGCACAGAGCCTGGGTTTTGTGTGATTTCCTATCCATTGTGAATCACATCTGCTCAAATTTAGGAATTTTTATTCCAAGAATTCTCAGACATAGGATTTCTGGAACAAAACTAATTGTTTCAGGGATCTCCCCTGCTTTTCCTAAGTAAAAGCTGTTAATGACACATTAACATTTCCAGACCCCTGTGTGTAGCCACCAGAACACGTGAGGGATGAAAAACCCCGCTGGGGATCTCCAGGCCTGGGACCTATCTTGTAAACAGCATGACAAGCTAATCTGTATTTTTTCTACAAGTTGCTAAGACAGGCTGGCCTCTGTGTTCGAGGCGGTGGGAAGCACCAGGAGCCGGGAGCTGTGCGGGTGCTGGAGCACACGGCTGTTCCTCCAGAATAATCCTCTCCTGATGGCACAGAAATGGTCTTGGAGGTCATCAGACACATCGCTGCCCACTACGTATGTGGCTGTGCCGGTGGCTTTGAAGGGAAGGGTTAAAAAGAGACTCTGGGGAAAAAATTAAATCTACCTTGGTTATAAAAAAATCTCTTTGTGAAGCAGCTTGGAGTCAAAAGGTTAACACTCAAGGGTAAACATTCATGTATCTCTCGGCTCACTCTCAGGTCACTATGTATAAGAAAAAAAAATCACATACAAGCATCAAGCAGATATAAAGCTAGTCCTTGATGGATTTTAGGATTAGAATTCAAAAATTAACTGAAAAATAAATAAAAGTTCGTATAAATGAAGAAAAAAAAATCATATGTGCATTTAAATATTTGTTAATATTCAATACCGAGGAAAAAGCGTATTTCAAAGTGGAAGAGCAGCACACATTCAGAGCTATAATAACCTGCCAAACACATTATGAAGACTTGAATTAACATTCTTTCCTACCAAGCAAAGATCAAAGTGGGGCATGAGGTGGACAATTCCCCAGGTTGATAGACTTCTAAATTGCATTTTATCAAAGTTCCTTATCAAATTCCATAGCCTTGTATTACTTTTGGAGAAAACTATTCTGAAGGATAGAAAAGAAGGGATTTCAAAGCAGACATTCAGCATTTTCAATGACGCACCACAGCTGAAAAATAATATAGACAGATAGGCATGAAACACTTCACTGGTGTTTTATTCAAACCTTGAATAAACATACTGAGCTTCTGGTATCTACACCAACACTGCATGCAACCGTGGTCTGACACCCCCATAGTGGGAGAAAGAAGCCACTTCAGGGTGTTGTAAATGAAGGTAAATGGGTCATCACTGCAATATATTTTAACTAACGCTAAACTGCACCTCAGACAGGATGAGTAACTTTCCTGCTCGGGAAGTTAGTAAATGTTTAGACAGAGAACAGATAAAATAATTGTGTTGGAACCGTCCCCTGACTTCCTATTTACCATTAAATCACTGAAACACTTAAAAAGAAAAAAAGTGGCAAAATTTATCAAAGGCTAAACTCTGCGCGTCAAAATATACATACATTTTCTCCTAACATGAATGCAAATTCTCAAAGTTTGTTAGGAGCTAAAATATGTCTTTGAGGATGTGTTGTCAGTCTCTGAAAAGCAAAGCACTGATAACGGTGGTTCTCTAATTAAACTGCTTTTGACTGAACTGTAAAAATCATTCACCAAAAGCCCATTTGCCCAGAGAAATCCTAAGATATAAAAGGGTTTTTTTTTTAAACACTGTTTTTTAAAATCAACAGTCCTCTACAAAATAAACTAGCCTTGAATCTAAGATAAATGTCAAGGTGGCATTTAGTTTAGCATGCCCATAGCATTTGACTGGGAATTCATCCAGAGAATATAAACCAGTGCCTACACCCAGGGGTGCTGCCCAAACTTTTGCACGTTATATGTCAATGACTTCATGCAACGAATTACTTCAGCTGCAGTCAACAGATGAGGTTTTGGTATTATTTATAAAAAATGCAATAACTCATTAGTTAAGGGTTCGATGGTAGGACTCCCTGGACTTTCTGCTCATCTCAGAGAAATGCTGAAGCTCAAAAGTAGTCCTTCACCCAAGAGGACCCACAGGAAGGTGGTTTGTGAGCTTTCCGGCTCTTCAGGGCTGTCCTACACTGTGGCTACTGAGACTTCTGATCCTCCTTAATATTTCAGTCTTAACAATGGAAAACATCACTAGTATGTCTACAAAACCTGTCAAGTTTACAGGTTTATGAAAAAATTTTCATACTAAATTAATTTTGGGAATGATGCCAGAGATTTCAGTCCCCTATGACCAAATAATACTTGAACATTCATGGATTTAATCCAGAAGAAAATTTAATTAGCATCTCACCTGGCCTTTCTAAATCATTCTTGTTTGATTAGAGCATGTAGTCTTGAAAAACATAAAATTTATTTCAAACAATAACAATTGATGAAGAAGGTATGACAGATCTTGGTAAATTCATCAAAAGATTAATTTAATCTTTGCTAAAATTTGCACCAGCTTCCTAATCCCAATTTCTTTAGCTTCAATTTCTAATCATGGGTGAAATCAGACCTTTTACTCCTGGATTAAAACATCCATAATAAAAAAGTCAGTTTTCTATTTGGCTGCTTCACGACTCCAATGAAATTATCCCCCAGCAAAATGACTGAACTTTGTGAGTCACCCATCATGAGGCAAATTGTTTCAGTGCTGTCATCATCCACACAGAAAACTCTTCATAGTTGAAGATTTTCCAGTTTTTTGCCACCTTCTTTGCACAGAGGCTGGCTGTCTCCCCGCTTCACAAGCATGAGGGCATGGAGGGGACGCGCTGGTCACCTCATTCACTGCATCACCTCCTCCCCTGTCATCACAGTGAGCCCGAGCATCGGGCTCCCGAGGGACCGCGTCACCCACTGCCAGTGACCTGCAATGTGCTGCCGTGTTTAGCTGACTCATAGGCACTGTTCTAATCAATGGCATGCATAATAATATCATAAAAATAGGTCATTCCTCTTCCTAATTCAATTACCTGACTGCAGCTTAGTCTTTATTCAGAGCTGTCAGCCTTAACCAAGAGACCAGATGCCAAGAGGACCAGAGGCACTACTGCTAGCTATGAGTTTTGATGGGGAAAAGGAACCTAAGAGATGACACAACTCAAGTCACACATGAACAGAGATGGGCTGGTGGCTGCAAACATCTTAGCAGCCACCAATGGCATCTGAAGACCACGAGGATGCACGTCAGCGGCTGCAGGATTTGCTGGCTGCACGCTGATTGCAAATGCTCTGATTGCCATCTTCTCCTCTCTCTACAGTCCAAATAAAACCCTCCCTGGCGTAGAGCTGCTCAAGAAACCAACCCCTTGAAAACACAAACAAACAAATTGCAATCCTTGCCCTCCAGGCTTCTGCAGTTACAATAAAGCTTTTTGGAAAAGTTTAGAAGCACGACCAAGGAGGTATAAACTTGTTTCCAAAATATTACTAAAGATACGGGATTCGGATACAAATCCAGAGAAACACAGCAGGCACCGCGGTAGGGGTTGAATGGTAACTTTCAACTTATATTGCCATTTTCAATGAACCACTACCCTCTCAAAGGAAAGGAAAATGGAAGGTATGAAAAAAACATATGTGCCTGAGAAATTTTTTTAAACCTCTGAAAGTGCTTGTGTACACTAAGATCACAAGGCTGTTCATTATGCAGATTTAAAGGCCTATAAACAGCTGGTAGTCCTGTCACTGAAGTAATTACATTACGGTTTTCGAGATTTAAATCCAGTTATTTGAACATTGTTTCTATTCAGTTCGTCACAGTGGGATCTCTAATTTGTTCGACATAGTCAACAGCAGAGTAGTCTATCTTGGACTAATTAGCACTCGAAATTTAGTAGTACACATTACACAGCACAAAGGCTAGCGTGAGAGTTGCAGGTTCTCTGCCTTCAAAGTGCTCTTGTGACGATAAAATCTTCTGCAGGATAAACATTTTCATTTTTCTAAGATTACTTTCAGCATTTTGTAAAACTCTGCTCATGAATTACAATTAAAAATGGTAAACAACTGGTTTTTTGAGGATGAGGAGGTAAACGGAAACTGCACAGATGTTGGTATTTATATGGAAATGATGTTAAATGCCAATTATTTCTTTCTCCTACAAGAAACTAAAGTTGTAATAACACTGACAAAACATTGGAAAACTGTGCTAGCTAATAATCACATATTATCAATAATACATTTTAGTCTGATAGAATAATCTCAGGTGGAGAAAGATCTCTGAAGGTCATTGTTCTTTTTTGTGGGTGAAAATTATTTTATCAAAATAAAAGCTGCCAGTCCAGAGTGAAGTGCATGTAACAAGCTTACTTCAGAGGAATGTAATTGCAGCAGACTTGTCAAGTGCAGAGGGAAACATCTTGGGCTGCAGTTTAACCCCCATTTTCACCTGCATAAAAGCAAGCTGCCACCCAAGGGTACAATGCCACCTCTCCCCCTCCTGTGCCACCTTCTCGTGCGGGCACGGACGTGCACACGGGGAACCGGGCCAGGGATTGTCCTCTGGTGGTGGAAAACTAGTTGGATAACTAATGTTACTGCCAGCTCTTGCGGCAACTACGCTGCAGCGACCTGCTCTGCGAGCACCTCGGCGTTGCACAGAGGAACTCTACTCCTGCCTGGCCACAAACGCGCTTATAATCCATCCTTGGGGTCACTGTGTCAGGGTCAATGGAAATTAAACTCATCAGCCAACCTGCTCTTACAAAAAAAGACCATTGGAAAATGTATGAGGGAGTGCTGGCAACGAGCCCTGTGAACCTCAGAGACATAAAAACTCTACCTCCCCAAATCCCAAAGACATCAGGAAAGAGAAAAAAATGAGAAAGGAGGAAGCGATCAGACTGAAAAAGCAACCACAAGATCACACCCTGAAGCCTAGAGGTGCCATCAATACAATGCTGTATACTTAAGCAAGTTTCCAGGTCATTATTTTACCCTCCTGGGTTCTTCATTTCAAATGTTGTTTCAATGCGTGTTGCTGTGAAAGTGCAGCCTACTTCCCGAGACCAAGAAACCTGCAGGCGGGCTGCGTTTGGCAGAGATTTTTAAGACTAGCATGGAGAACAGGAGAACCAGTAGTACTAGTACCAAATACGATACCAAAGCAACTGCCCTGCATGCACAGAAGTGTTTGCTGCCCAGTTCCCTTGACTTCTAATGATACCTGAGGTCTAATACCTGTTTGGGCATTTATAAGTGACTGCAACAGACGCAGGCTTCCAGATCATAGAATCATAGAATCTTTAAGCTTGGAAAAGACCTCTAAGATCACCAAGTCCAACACCACCATGTCTATAAACCATGTCCCAAAGTGCCACGTCTACAGATGACTCCAGGAACGTACGTGGTACCATAGGGAGGACACAGGGCAGGTCCGTGCCCTCTGCTGCTGCCCAGTGCACCCCGGGCAACCGGGCCGTTCCCTGGAAAGCAACGGCTGCGATAACACTCACGGAGCCTCAACCACCAGCCCTGTCCCCAGCTGCGGTGTCAGTGTCAGCTGCTCCGGGACCACCACTGGCTCACAGCCGGGTATAGACAGAGATAAGAGGTGGCGTTCAGGACTTTCTGTGTATGGACATACAGACGCACCTTAGGATGACATTTTGCCTTTTCTGGCCACTTTGTGTCCTGCATAAATCCCAGGCTCTCCACCACTTGAAAAGCTGGCTTTGCAATACATAGGGATGAACCCTGCCACGTTTCCTTTGCTTAGCCAGCTTTGGCTGGCAGGCAGCTTTCAGAGTCGTCTGTGGAGGGGTGCGGCACAGGAGCCACCCGGGAACTCTCTTTTTGGAAGGATATGCTCTCATTCCACCCATAAAAATCAGAGGCTGGTGCTACCCTCCTCACCGTCTCCCGCCCTCCCTCTCGCCTCCCCTGCGCCAGCTCATCTGATGACAACACTGTTTGATGAGCTGGATCAGTCGTTAGATCTGATACAGCCTCAAAGAGAGAGTCCTAATTTTAAAAAGTAATCGATTTAAAAGCAGCTCCTGCTAGATCCAACTGAAATACGGGGGCACGGATGGGCCACGCGCAGTGACAGAGCAAGCGGTGACGCTGCTGCTTGTGCCTGCAGCCTCCCCTGCACCGGGTTATAACGTGAAATGGCATCCTCAGATCACTGGGATTTTGACGTCCGCTTTCCGTCTCAGTAAATGAAAGCGTGCTTGCATCCCCTACGGCTGCGTTTTCATTTCATTTTACTTTTGTTTTCTCAAACATGACAAAAGGCTTTTGTTGCTTTAAAAGCACATTTTACATGCTAAAATGGCATTTCCAGAGAATACAGAATAACGTTGACAACAGATGATAACTTCTCCTCCTTCCAGCCGTGGGGCAGGCAGAAGGGAAGGAGAAGGCTGTGACCCCGGTGTCATCAGCAGAGGCATCAGAAGGATACAGGCAGCGCGAGGTGAGCACGAGGGGGAAGCCCTTACCTCTTCTGCAAGAGGGGTTGCAACTAGAAAAGCTTGGGAGCATCTGTAGGAAACAAAGATCCTCCACTCTGGGACTCATTAATGATACTAATCCTTCTGCACAATAGCATCCACCAGCAGAAGTCCTAAAATACCAATTGTCAGGACTCAGAGCAAATTACATATGCTCAGTACGCTCCCACGCAGCCCTCTGAACTGCAGCCCACACAGCTGTGCTTTATCAGGGATCTAGGATTTCCAATATTAATTACAGTTATGCTTAAATAACAGACATGTGACACTTCTGTCATTATAAAAATATTAAGATCTCACAAAGAGAAAATTACGTGTGGCTACACAAAGGCAGATGAGCTACAGAAACTAAAGACCCTCTTTAGACAAATTTATCTTTAATGACCAACCACTAGAAGAGGGAAATAGTAATTTACTTGAATAATTAATTAATATATTTCAATATTATGCTTTTATTACTCATTAAACAAACATAAAGATTAATCTTTAATTACAATTTAAGGAGAAACAGGTTTAATCTTTCATTTTATTGTTTCGTAAAGTATTTGCAGAGTTGTTTAGGGGACTTTCAACGATGACCAAACAAAGGGGGAGAAATTTGCCACTTCTTCTGAGATATGTGACAAAGTCCTGGCGTGTGCCACTGCCTGCTGGGAGGGTTTGCTTTGCTGGTGCTGGCGCAGGGCAGCGGGGGCCTGAGAGATCTGAACCCAAAGTAAATTAACTTCGATAATTGAAGTGGTGAATGAATTCTATCCACTCTTTAAAATATAATTCATGTTTTGTGCTTTGTGTACTTATGCTTATTTACTTCTTACTACAAAAACCCATTACATACCTGATGTAAGGTAAACTCTGTCATACCACAGCAAACGGCACAGATGCGGTGATAGAAACTGGTACTCTCCAATGCAAAGCCTGCCAAGACCCCCGAGATGGGGACTGCGCCCCGCTTTCCTGCACCCAATTGCATTCCCCAGGGAGCAAAACACATGTCTGTGTTTCCTAGTGTTGAGGATATCAAAGATTTTCTTTCCTGCTTCCTCCACGTGACCCTTCTAGTTGTTTTATGTTTTCAATTGATTTACTTTTCAGTAGTATAACATGGCTTCAAACAGCCACAGATTTAAAACCGAAATGTAGAGGAATGCCAATCAACCAGATAAATCATCTTCTTTAGTTAACTGAATTAAGTAACAGCCAGATGGCAATCATAAAAAAAAAATAAAGAAAGAAAAACAAAACTAATTTGTTCATCATCTTGCACCTAGATAATATTTACAGAGGTACTACTGGGAGGGAGCTGCGAGTGACCTTCTCAGAGAGAATCATTTTACTCACTAGATATTGAGTCTGTTTACCACTAGGATAATAAAACAACCTAATCAACTTGAATTAGGAAATCACAGAGTTCAGATGCATTGATTTAGCAGCCTTGCATCCAGCTGCTGGGCAGACAAGTGTTCTTTCACAGCTCACTGCTGAGGGCTTCATGAGTCAAGTGGCAAGTTCACACCCGAAGCTGGTGAGAAGACCAGATTGGGACTCCTACTCCCAAATCCCACCTGTCCCCCTACCTGTCACTTCTCTCCCCAAACTGGTCTTTTTGTGAGCTGTGAGACATATTAAATGCCATTTATTGCTATCACCTCTACAACTATGAGCAACTTGCATCATGCGGAAGAACACAACTGCATGCGACAATGACAAGAAGTCCCCAAGGAAGGGTCCTTCCACCGCCACAGACCACGGAAAACCCCTCATCCCCACTAACCCACCTCTGTGCTTCAGAGATGTTCTGCTCTGAGCATCGGGAGAGATGCTGGAGTGCTGGCGGCGTGAAACAGGAGCAGTGGGTCTCACGTTTTTTCACCAAGTTAATATGGAGACACTGTACACGTGGCAAGATTTCAAAGACAGCTACAGACCTGTTGCTGGTCACAATTCAACTTACCACTGAGCGGGTGAGGAATGGTGTATTGTTTTTTTTTGCTTGAAGTGGATGTTGAGGAAAGCTTGCGAACAGGCAGCGCTCCTTGGCTGCTGGCGGGAGCATCATTCTGCTGGGCTTTCCTCAGCTGGACCATGTGTTCAAGCCTCTTCAGCCTTTCTTGTGAACGGGAAATGAACTGAGGCTTATGGATTTCTAGAGCTTCCTAAATGAAACAGAGAAACCACTTGGTTTTAGAAGAATGAAAGGGAATTAAAAAAAAAAAGTGGTATGTGTCTAACTGGGTTCGGTAAGAGATTATCAATGAAAACGATTGTTCGTCTGTAGGAAAGTTAGCAAACTGCCTTCCTATCTGTCTTTACTTTCTTTTACTGTTAGAAAGCTGCCTTGGTGTGAAACTTCCAGTTCAGACAAAGGAGAATTTCTGAAAAAAATTCCAACTTTCACAAAATATGTTCAAAAGGTTTTGAATTACATATTTTTATAAGTTACCCAAATTCAAGTTCTTGATGTTTTGCCTATTTTCTTGTCTCACCCCATCGCCGAGGCAGCCTGTCACTGACAGTTCACAAACTTCCCTGTTTATTTAGATTGTCATGCAGATCCATTCATGGACGATCCAGAAGGAAAACGCTTTCCAGTCAAAGGCTGCTTCAGCATCTGGGAATGTCTCGGGACGGAAGACAGGAGTGGAGACCGGTCTGCAACACGTGCTGGGGCTTGGCATCGACCCGGGGCCGTGTCTGTACCTACGGCTACCGCTTGTGGTACGGGGTGTCATACACATTTGGGAAATTCTCAGTTTCAAGGCACAATTTCAAAAGTGCCTTTGGGAAATTTGTGAATCCTCAAACTTTTATTGTTTTCCTCCGTGGGAATGGCAGGTGGGGCTTAGAATGGAGAGTTTTTACAGACAGATATCCAAGCAAGGCTTGGCAGCTTATGCAAGCTAATGAAACTTCACTGGAAAGGAGAAAAATCAAGAAAATGCGAACTTCTGCCCTCAGCCACTGCCCAGGAAGCAAATACCATCCATGGGGGAAAAAAAAAAAAAAAGGAAAAAAAAGGGGGGGGAAAAAAAAAGGAAAAATAAGAATAAAAACCCCAACCCCCATATTAACAACAACCATAACAACAAACTGATATCTTACCCTCAGTGTCCGCTGGGCTGGTGGAGTTTTCTGAGCCTGGGAGATGGTTTCTGTCCAGGCGAGCGTGCTGTTTTGCTCACGAGTAACATCCAGCGAGTGAGCCACAGACAGTGTTACCCTGCTGGCTCGCGCCCACTCGTCCTCCTCCTTGCTCTCCTTTATTTTGTCACTTGAACCACAGAATTCATAATCACCTTCGAGAGATTTAAAAGTTCATTAAGAGTGCATGGTTAATTTTTTATTGGGTTCTCCACCTCATTAGACATAGAGGGCAATTTCTGAAATAAGAACGCCAAGGTATTATTAATAGGCCTCATTAAGCAGAATAGATCAAATCTAATCATAGGTGCTACTCACTGCCCTGTGACACCCAGAGTATCTTTCACATTAAGCCAGACATCACATCGAAGCATAATTAAACCGCTCGGGTGCTTAGCTCCCTTGGCTGGTACGCGCTTCCCAAAAGCGAGACGCTTCTGTAACACAGTTGCATCGTGGGAAGCAAAGGATATCACGCTGCGACACGCACTTTGAGTTCATTTCAATTTATTGCATGTATTGTAGGAAATAACACATTGTTATGGACCTTAATCACATATCGTTTCTCTTTGAGCATACTGAGGCTTTCATAAACACTATTCTTGGGGTTTTTTTTCTTTGCTGATAATACAGTTTGCTTTCTATCATTTCTATACATTCATTAGCCGTTGGAAAGACTCCATGAAAAAGATAATAAACAAAAGTTTAATATGCATTATAGTGTATTATTATGAAAGCTATTAATTCACCAAGTCCTCTATTGAAAAAAAATATTTTTTTCTACACTTACAATTATGCTTTAATGCTCTACGAGGGATACTCCCTGCACAAATTAGGACCAAAAGAGGCTATGTGCTCAAAACTCAGAGTTGACAGGATTCTCATTTAGAGGACAGAATTAATCCAAAATAACAAAGGAACTTCGGAAGAGCTCCATATGAACTATTTTGAAAAGTCACACTGGAGTACTTCTTCCTTGCCAAATAATTTGATTTCTAGAACTAAATATCTGGGAATAAAGCCCATTACTGTTTTATTTCAATTTTTGGTTACAATAAACTTAGAATATTTTCCTCTTTATGACATATTGTACATATTATATAGTACTTAAAAAAAATATTAAAATGATCTGTGTTGGGTACAGTTGCCTTATAAAAGCCTGAACTGTATTTCCTCCCTAATATTGTTCTTGTTAATATTTTGGGAAAAAAGTTAAAATCTGTGAACATGAAATTAAACTCCTCGATAAGCCAGGTTTACAGAGGTGTCGATTAATTTGATCTTTGATAGATCTCAGTGGACGCTTCACTTTTGTAAAACTAAGTCACTTCCAGTTAGTGAAATGGCATGATTTAACCTCAGGCACTGAAAGCAGAAAGTCAGCTTCTCTCATCTAAATGGGTGTTATAATCAGTAGCTTTATAGTCAATAATGAGAAAGTTTTGCGTGCCTGCCTACAAAAAATCCATAAGAAAAAATTGCTCTAAGAAAAAAGGCTTTATGACCATTATAGCATTTTAAGGTATTCTTGGAATAAATTCCTCACAAACCTATTGATGCTAAAGCCAAACTAACCTACATCTCAGTTGTCTTCTGCAATAAAACCTTATGCATGAATACAGCTGCTTGTGTCATCTCCATTTCAGCTATTTGAATAAATGTTGGAATTAAGACATCCAAACAGATGCTGAACTAGAAGAAATCATGTTTTACATGCTGAAACCTTATGACAATCAAGTGTTAAAACTTTTTTTTTTTATTTTATTCATGATAATCTCTCCAAATGAAGCATTTCATGGTATACCTGTGCACCACATAGTTCAGGGTCCCATGTCAAAAAAAAAAAAAAAATAAATTGCAGAAGTGAAAGAAAGGTATCAGGGTATCAGAACAAGGTTGTAAAAAATAACCTCACTTCTGGTGTTTCTTGGTTCACCTGGAAATGTTTGACTCTGCAATTGTAACGTTTTTCCAAGATTTTCTTGAATCTACTTACAAAGTAAGCCTATCTTTCTCATTTTAATCTTGTTTTCTATTAACCATAGCAATGTATACAGTCAGATTGGTTGATTGATCTCTCACCAGATGACTCATACTCAGCACTTAAAGCTGGACAAAAATGGACTGACTTTCCATTATTTCACTTTTTTCTTTGAGACTGATCTCATCTTATTATTGAAACCATATTCCTAACAACCACAGTAGGATTTGTACCTTACTTTTTAGGAGCTGGTTTCGCCTGTGAACATTTTCTTCCGAGAGGATTCTTGATGAAGCTTTTCTATTGCACATAGTATTGGAGACAGACATTTTTGGTTTTAGGACGCCCTGTGCTTGGATGTCTTTGGATTTGGAGGTGCCTTTGGAGGGATCTCTCTTTTTCGACGAGCCATCAGTAGCAGCAGCGATTGCCTTTCTGGATGCTGGATCTGGAAGAGAGCCAGAGGCCATTGCACTGCTCCTGCCTGTGGTGCACTGCTTCTTCTTGCTTCCCGACACCATTTGTGTTCCTGTGAAAAAAAAAACAGGAAAAACAACCCCAAATTCTGTAACACGGGAACATTTTTCTTCTCAGCCCTCTAGTCCTCCTAATTTCTATTTCCTGCGAAACCGCTCTCAGTTGTATATTTTAAAAGTTGTAACTGATACAAATTTATCATGACTGCCATGCAGCTGTACTGCAACAAGATGTTACCGATAGAAATAATCAGAGGGGATACTCTTCATAAAAATAAACTGCCATTCTAAATAATACATACACACTCCGATGGGCAGCGTGGAAGGAGTCAAGATACCTCTCACAAAAGGGTATTCTATCTGTCTTTGTCTCGTCTCTTATTCACTTGAGAGGAGCATTTTAGATTAGTTAAACCTGGTCAAAATTATGGTTACGGATTCAATGGTGGCTGTGATAAAAACTGAGGTCCAAGAGGTTTCGGGATCAGGGTTTTAACTTTTCTGTAGCAGAGCGGCTGCCTCAGAAGCATTTCCCTTCTCCCACCATTTCTAGTGTCCTGTTCTACCTCTGTGCAAAGCTGCAGCAGGAACCAGCAGCAAAAAGGTCTGATTTGTACAAGATCCGCTTTCCCCTGAAATGGTTTTGATGAGAAGGATGTTGCACAGCAGCTACAACTGCAGGACCCTGCCATGTCAAAAGCGACAGAGCTAGTTGGGTAAGCTCTGTGCTATACAAACCTTGAAAGATGATTCAAGCTGACCACAACTACGGCCAGCAAAACCCTAGAAAACAAAGTGTGGGCAAATAAGCACACAGAGGTGTCCATTTCCCAGGGTGCATTTTAGGCAGAATTTTGAAGCAGGAAGGGATAGAATAGAATAAAAAAAAATCAGGAAATTAAATCCAAAGAATTAGCGACAGCAAAGCAAGGGCATCAGGATCAGCAAGGGAGAAGAAAGAAGGAGCAGATGGGAACTATTTTATGTCCCTATAAACCACTCGGCAGTAGTCCCTGGTAGGCAGGCACCCACACGGCTGTGCGCACAGCGTGACTCTGCTCTTCTTTTTTAATCATGTGCATAAATTGCCTATTGGCAGTTCTAGTCACAGGCTGACATGGGACCTAAAGATTTATATAGGTGGAACTGACCAATAGCTACTAAAAAACTCTGAAAGAAGGCAACCAAGAGATTTGGGCGGTACAAGGTAAAAAAACTCAACAACTGGTTTCAGACCAAACCATAAACACAAGCAAACCAGGCAGGGATCGACTTGATCTCTGTTGTGGACATAAGACATTTAACAAATGACTGGTGTTTCACGACAAGAACTTTTTAAAAAGCGTCCCCGTAATCCTTTTCTCTGCTGACTCATTCTCAGCAGCTGCCCCTCTCTAAACACTTCTTTCCAGTGTCTTGGTTGAGGACAGAGGGAAGATTAGAAGTGTTTTTCTTCTTTCATCCAATCCACGAGAAAGAGTGACATGCCACATCATGTTAGACACTTCCTTCTCTCATAGTCATTAAGTAAAATTAGATCCTGCGGTGTGGTGTGGGAAGTTCTCAATTCACTTTCCCCATCCTTAATCCACCCACAACAGGTGACAAATATTCTTTGCCACAAAATGATGGTCTCCTACACATTGTAGTGATCTGAATGGCTCGTGGGTTTTTTTGATCATCCTGTACTTCTGAGGAAATCAGAGGTATTACGGTACAGCATCGAGGGTTTTCCCTTACCACGCAGATCAGAAAGCTTCTAACATCTTCTGTTTCTTTCCGTAAAGTGGATTGCCCATACAGGGAGAAGAAGTCATCTTCCGAGGGGATCCTCTAGTGAGGGATCCCTGAAGATCAGCATAGACAGGAAAATTAACTTTTTTCTAATGAACTTCATTGAGATAAAGTCCATCCTAAGCAATTTCACAGCCATGCAGAAAATCTGGTCAAATCAAGGAAGTGCACACAGAGCTCCCAAATTCTAGGCTAGCATCCAAGTTCTCGCTCTTCTCTCTGGTATAACTTTTTTTTTTCTCCCTGCTTTTCACACATTGCAAATATTTGCCTTATCTTTTGTCAAAACGTAGCTCTCTCCTTGGATGAAAATAGTTTTGATCCAAATACTCTCAACAAACTGGATAGACTCAATTCTGTACCTACACTCAGTTGGAGCTCATGCATATACAGTGATCTGTTCCTTCATTCCCTGACTGATCCCATACCTGCAGCTATACACTGTGTTTCTACAAATGTTTTATGACATGTAGAGGGAAAAAAACATTGGGACAGATTAATGGGGTCATGGGCATCAAAGAGTGTTTGTGGGAGAGGGTAGAAACAAGCAGCATGGTAGGAGATGATGAAGAAAGCAGCAGGTAGCAATAAGTAACTTCAGAGCGGCAGAGAAGGAAGTCTGTTCACAAAGGCAGCCAAGATATTAGAAGGACAGAGGGGGGAAAAAAAAAAGAAAGGAGCAAAGCCACAGAAAGGGCTTGAATGGAAAACAGATTGTCTCTTTACATTGTCTTTCAAATTAAAATAGTTTACTGGCCAGCAGAAAGCAGAGAGGAGAAGAAGAGAAAGCACAAAGGAGAAAAGAGTTTCTGCTTATCCAAAGCAGCATCACAGTAGGAGACAATTTGCCTTCATATCAAGAAACGGTCTGTGCAACAACTGTGTGTGTTGTGAAGCCAAACAGCTTCTTCACTGAGACTGTCAGACCTCTCAGCCCACTGCTGCGTCCCCAGGAGAGGCCGTTTACTGCTGCTGGGCACTGGTATCCAAAACTACAGAACGAATCGTCAGGGTGGTGAAAACGGGCTGCAAGGTAGCAGCATAAAACAGCGGAGACCAGAGTGAGTGAAGGAGCTGTCTGTAAGTCACATCTCTCCAACATCTTAGAACGTGGATCTGAACAAAAGACAGAAGAGCTGCCTGCAGTATTCACACTCCATTTACTCCCCACTACCAAACTAGCTATCTGTGGATATTGGCTTCCAAGTGTATGTACAGTAACCTTCAAGAACTGAGAATTAAGCCCCAGGAATTTTCTTACATATAGTGCAAATGGAGACAGCCTTCCCTTCTGCGTCCCTTCCCTGCCAAAAGAAATGCCACCAGCGGCATTCTGCCCATAAGGGCTGGGGATTCCCACAAAGGCGTGGATTGGAGAGAAACAAAAGATAGATATGAACAAAACTAGGAATGGGGTCTAAAATAATAATAAAAAATTATGCTGGCTGCTTCTTAGCACTTTATAACAACAAAAGGATGCCTAAGAAAGAATTTAATAAAGCAAGATTCCTTATGAAATTCAGGTATAAAAATGCTGCATCCTTTCTGCATGAAAAGTGTCTTCCTTAGATCTTGTACTGTATTATAACTAAATCTTAATCCTTATTAGATTCACAGTATGGTGGGGATTTTTTTTTTTTTTTTGGTAGTTAATTAAGGCAATAAGAAAAGGTGTGCCTTGGTCTTGTCTAACACCGAAGACAATCAGAATAATAACAGAGCCAATTTCTGTTAGAGGGTAAATTCTTCCCTCTAACTCCCTTTGGAATTAACCTTTCAATTCAAAAGGTCCACCTGGGCGTAGTCAATCCCCAGGAAAACACAGCAAAGCAAACCAGGCTTGGGCTCCAAAGATCAACTCCCTCATCCTCAAAGCAGCTGTCAATTAACTAAGGAATGCAGATGCAAATGGTATTTAGAAAAAAAGAAAAAGGCAAAGGTACTTAAAGGTAGGATCACAGAGTTCCAGTCTGGATATTCTGGATCCATTTTTAATATACTGTGTGGGGAATTAGGACTGCTAGTCTCATTAAGACTATCTGGAATTATGTATCTAAATCCCCCCGCACCAAACTTGAAATATATACGCCCCGCTGAGAATAGCTAGAATTGCAACTGGATGACTAGCAATATATGGTTTTTCTATTATCCCAGCTGAAGAAAGACTTTAAAACTAACGAACAAAGACATGCAAGTGTAATGCTTTGGGAGATATAGGAGAACAAAACTCAAAGAAACAGAAAGCAGAATGACTCCATTAATAAAATTCAGCTAACATAGATCCTAGTTGTAAAAGTTCAGGAGAAAAAGTTAAGGAACAAAATCATAATTACATATGGAGAAAAGTAATTTTTGCCCTATGCAAGAAAGAAGAAGACAACAGTTCAATTTTTAAATAATGACTTAGTGAAAACCATATGATATTGGAGGAGTTTAAAATATCCTGTAATACCAGGGGTAGGTTTTCAAAAGCTCTTTTTTTTAAAGAATCCTTGATCTCTGAGTAAAATGAGTATATTGTTTCACTGTAAAGTATCTTTTTACATTTTCTTCCCTCTCCCTTCAGGGGGTTTTGCTAACAGGAAGTGACCCTGCATTATAGCAGGTTAAACTTGCCTTTCCTTGAAACATGGTCAATTCAGGCAAAAATACACTTTTCCATTGTTACTACTTTTATTTTTTTCTTTTCCTTTTACAACGGGATAATGCGGCTTTTCATACTTTCACGTAACACTCTTCCTAGCGTTTCAGTGTGGATTTTTAGACGATTCATGACAAAGTACTTCTTTGAAATTGGCCAAAGATCATTTTAACAGACGCAGCGCTACAAATCCTCCACGACCACCAAGCAAGCCTGACAAGAGGTGGTGGGGGAAGGAGACACACAGTCTTGATTCACTGTGTGTCATTAATGAGATCAGACATCACCACTGGAAGTAGGCTTTACACTATAGACCACCTGCTAGGGATTTTTTTGTTGTTGTTTAATTTAATAAAAGCCCCATGCCCTGGGATGCTGAGTTCTCCCAGACCTCTGTGATGCGAACTGACACTGCCAATACCCCAAGCAAAGAGGACCAGTAATTAACGTTCCTTAAATGTAAGAAACTTCTACCTTCAAGATTTAGAACCATGCATATGTAGGCATAGGTTTTACAGAGCCCACATGTGCCTCAGGCAGGCAGGCAGCAATCCATAACCCAAACCAAGACTCCAGCGTCCTGATGACAAAGACTGATGACTCAATTCCTATCGTGAATCAAGTATTACCACTCCTAAGCCATACAATCTTAGATATAAGTAAACAGACTGCATCATCTCAACAGCCTGGTAACACAGAAAAATGGAAACATTGAGAGCAATGACAATATTATTAGTTATTTCAGTGTTTGCCAAGGGATAGAAGATAGGACGGATAATTTATTGTTCTGATCGCTGCCAAGGAAAAGACATCACTTCTGATGACTGATTAGTCAACAAGCTGCAGTCGGAGTACGAGAAAATTCAGAGTTTTACTAAAATTTCTGACCAGCAGTGAGACCTATGTCCCTACCTGCCTTCTGATTTTGTCACATGCCTCGTCTGCAAGAGGCAGCATCAGCTGCTGTTCAGCATTAGCATCCATGGAAACTACTCAATTTGCAAAAAATCCTGACAGTAATGTAGCTCTTCCCCTGCTCCCTAATCAAAATGTAATGCTTAACGAGGTCTTGGATTTACCTTTCAGCAAAAAACCTGGGGCTAGATCCTGAAAAACGGGGCTGGGCCACGTCCTCAGCTCCATTCCCAGAATTGTCAAGACCCAAAGTGGAGGTAAGTTTGCAAGCTTGAACCGAGAGAATCAGTTGGCCGGTTACTCCTGATGAACATGTCATTGTACCTATACTAACGCTTCTTCAAACAGCCCTGCCTGCTGAGGATAAGGCTTAATTATCTCAGCTATATCAATAACACCTCAAGCTAAAAGTCTAGATTAAAAAATTTTCTTTAACAAAAAAGGTCGTGTTTTTTTTCTAGCTAGCTCTTTTGCGTTGTGGTTTTTGTGGTTTTTTGTTTTTTTTTTTTTTTTTTTTAAATGACATTGACAGCTGTGGACACATTTCTCAGAAAGAAGATGCTTTCTTTTTGCAAAAGCTAATATTTGACTGTAGAAAGTTGTAACCATTTAAAAGAGAAAGCTTATCAAGTGTACCTAAGAGCTACTAGGCTTCAAACCTATAATCAGTCCAAAGTAGGAAGAGCCTCTTGATGTCAAGAAACAGCTTGTTTACGGAAGGCTTTTGGCAAAATTAGAGTGTAGTCCAACACTTGGCTTCAGAGCAAACAATCCCATAATGCAGCTAATCAACGGCACCTAACACTAAGTCTCTTTGTGGTGAGCGCCAATTTATTTTCTCAAAACACTTTGCAAATAATTAATCAATCGTCTCTCTCGGTGTTAAATAAGGGAACGCCACTTATTTCGGGGACCTAATGGGTAGCAACGTGCTGCTCAGGACAGGATGTGACGCACCGATTCTGACTGCGCACGGAGAGGCTCGGTGGAACAAGAGTGTAATTTGCAATGACTGCACCAGCAAAAAGGAAACGTTCCTGCCTGGCACCTGCACGGGATCATCTTACACTCTGAATCATGAGAGTGTACTATTGCTGCAGAATATTTTAGTGGTCAGGAAAAAAATCCACCCACGTGATTTGATTCGACTGCTTGCACCAGAGAGTTCCCAATACCCAGCTGGTTGAGAATAACTTTTGTATATTTTGCTAACGTTTTTCCCCTTTGCTTCCTATGTGCTGGGACAGGATAAAAGGAAAAATATTCCCTTTTCATTAAACCTTTCATAATTTGGAGGTTGGTCAAGCACCTGGTAATTATTTTCTCATTGAAGATAATCAGTCTTAGATTTTAGCCTCATGCCTTGAATCATCATTGTTTTTCTTGTCATGCCTTTTTGGCCATGCTATACCAAAGCCGTGTCTTTAACAACCCCAAAACTCCCAGGCAACTGGTCCTTAGACTGAGAGGATCTCTGTTCATATTGTTAAGAACCATGGAAATGGTTATTGAAAATACTTTGCAATTTGCTGCTCTACTTAGGAGACATTCTCTGTAACATCCACGTAACAAAAGCTCAGAGTTAGACATCCATGTTTGCATTTCAAGGATGTCATGCTGGAAGCTATCAGGCACTATTGTAGTGACTCAAGGAGTAATCTGATGCAGTGTGACTTTAAAAAAAATATTCAGGATGATTCAGACTGTTTAAATGGTGATTTACAGGGTAAGAAATGTATCGACCACTTGGTATTCTCATCATGTCGAAGACACCTAGTTGTGCGGCTCTTTCTGATAATTTACCACAGCCAGACCGAGCCAACTACTCATTTCACAGACTGCAGAAGAGTTGCTCCTAGTTTAAACTAAGTGTGAATAAGGAGAAAATGAAGCCCTTTACTCCAGTGGCATAATGCAGTCACTGAATCCACATAGTCCATCTCTTTCTCTTAATCATTATTTTAATGATCCTAGTATTCAACCCTCCACTGCTTGCCCTGAGTGCTAACGAGTGACTTGCCCCCTCCAGAGTCTTTCACTTCAAATTGTTTCACATTTTTACCAACTCTGACAGCTCAAGGTAGAACTGTCCACCCTGAACAACATGGAAAACAGTGGAAAAATCAAACCCTTAACTTTCACGTGCCAAAACAAGGAGAGCCTAACTTTAATTTGGGTCTTCAGCAGACAATATGATCTTGAGAAAATAATTCTAGTTTATCAGTTTCACTCACAGAAATGCTGTCCATAACATCATTAACAAGGCAGACATCCTTCTGTCTTCTAGGGAAATGATGGCATTTCTATCCAACAGGTTTGTTGCTATGCCCTATAGTATAAAACTGAGCCTTTAATCAGCGAAAGGCATGCTTCCTGAAGGTGGGGATTTCCTTCAACTTCTGTCAAATTATTTTATGACCATACCCTTAAACAAGTGAAAACAAACAAACAAAACCCCACACAAACCCAAAAAAGAACCCCCCCCCTTCAACCATCCATATTTAAGCTTGTTGCTTAAAACCACAGAGAAAAATTAGCCCCACAGGAAAATACGAGTGCTCTAACCACAGCCAGGGTTGCTGTGACATCGTGGCACCACCGAATCACCAGTGCCATCACTGAAAACCAGCCTAGGGGCAGCTTTGGCTCATACGACCTTGAACATCATCTCTGCCTGTCGCTTACATCTGTCACCTGCAGCCTCCGAGGGTGGCTACTCATCCATATGACAGGGTAGAGGGCCACATCGCTCTTCTGAGTCCCACAGTTTTTCTAAATAAGTGGAGTAAGAAAGAATACACCTCCGCACTGACCCCTTGCTTCTCCTCCTACACCCGATGAGCATCATCACCCCTTCCTTTGTCACACCAGATGATGGAGAAACTGGCAGTAGGCATATGAAACAAGGAGCAAAGCTCAAGAGCTTGGTACTCTATAAATGTAAAAGGACCTTCAGGGAAGAGGAGGCATCCTCTTCCTTTCAAAACAAATTAAAAAAACTCCAAGATAAAGGAGAGGCAACTCTCCTTTTTGCCCATCACACAGGTTGCGGTCTGTCTTGAAGGCTGGTAGCATCTTCTGGAGTCACTCATAATTGAGGACTCTCGGTTCCTCACTGAATTTTCAACATCTGTAAGTACGGAGTCCTCAGTTTCTCAGCATCTCGCACAGTACATGAAGGTCACATTGCAGTGTGACACAGACCCAATGACAGAAAATGTCTAGACTAAGGAAAATTGACAACCTCCTCCATTTTAAATTTATACCAGATGAAGTGAAACATCAAAGGAGGTCCTTTTAATGGGCTTTTTGGCATGTGGTCCTTTGTTCTTAACAAGTCGGCACCAGCTGCTATGTCCATAATGCCAAGTCAGTAATGTCCCCGGCCAGATTTTCGGCTGAGGTAAATCAGTGTCACTCCTCTGAAGGCAGATATTTCTATTGGTTGACATCAGCTGAAGATTTGGCTCCTCATGCTTAGCAGGTGCAAGCTAAAGTAAAATCTTCTGTGCCATATTTCACATTCCTCCTGTCTTCACCATCACTACTGCTGTACACATTCTCAAGCTGGAGAGTTAATTAGCATCAGCTGTAGCTACTCAAGTTTCTATACAATAAATTCCATATTGTAAGGAACAGCTTTCGTCTAATTATATCTTGTTCATGTGTGTGTGTGTATATATATACACACACATATATTAACACACACACACACACACTAATCTTGTACTCTGGGTTATTGCGTGGTGACTTTCCCATAAACAGAAGATGAGGTGAGAACACCAGAGAGGCCACATCCATTCATCCATCGCAATATTTCAAATACTATTTAGTAATTGAAAGTAAATACTATTAATAGTCTTCAGTCTTAAGATTGCCTACATTAGCTTATCCTGATTACCATGAGTATATACTAGTTTAAAGGTGACCTACATATATTTTCTTGATATACAAAGATCTCAAATACCAGGGGCTTTTCAGTGTGTGTTTAAAATAAAAACATCCTTTTGCTTTGCAGGTAGCAGCATATCAAAATCCCACAGCACCAGCTGTTCCAATTGTACTCCAGATGAAGTGTATATATGTGTGTATATATAGACATACAAAAAAATTAAAATAGCTCTTGAAACAAATTAACATCTCGTTATTTACCCCTTAGTAAATATGCTGCTGGCTTCAGCACTCGTTAATAAAACTCTTGTTTAAGAAGGAAACAGAAGCCTATAATCACCTGGGGCTGCTCAAGACCCCAAAAGCCCAGATCCCATCTCAGTTTTCCCCATCCACTGTCTTGGGTTGGTTAAATAAGTAAATTATGCTTTCAAGTCACCTGCCGTTCTCTTTGGGAAAAAGTATAAGCAAGTATGATACCAGCTCTCTGATCTGTCTTGTTCACCAATTTAAATGTGTTCTTCCCCTTCTCCAGTGCATCATTCCTGATGTCTGCAGGAGAAGGGACGCTGGCAGTGCAGCCCCCCCGGGCACCCCTGGTGCCAGGGCTGGCTCCCAGCACCCGCACTGGCTGCCACCCGTGTTCATGCCTGCAGTCACGCATCACCACTGCGTCATATTCGCCTTCCATTGCTGACTCACACATACCTCATAATCCTGATTCCCCTACGTGTGGGTAGTTTACATATGACTGTGATTCCTGAGATGCCCTTTTGTCATCTCCCCCCATCCTCCCTGCGCATCCTCCAAATCTTCTGTATCTCACCGTAAGGCTGTGGGAGCCGGCACAGCAGCTCCCATCCAAACCAGATTTACCTTTCTCTCCACCTCAGCTGTTCTTCCTTAAGGAAGTCTGCACAGTGGTATTGGGCATGACAACAAAAGAAAAAAAAAAAGTGTAGGTATTATAAAAGTTGAGGTGTTAGCAGAAATGATTTCAGTTTGTAACATAGCTGACGTTTGTGAAGGTGCTCAGGCATCAAGACATTTACGATTATCTAAGCTTAAACATAAATTTAGATGTTGGCATTTATAATCTTTCATAGTAAAGTGATGATATTGTTTAATCAAGAGGTCAAAATGAATTTAAAGTTGTCCCATTTACTTCTCTTTGCCCCTTTTTAATAATTCAGCATAGAGCCCAGTAGGTAATATATTGTAAAAGATGGATTGAAAACTAGATATTCATGTGGTATATATTTTTCATGAAAGGTAGGTGAGAAATTAAGATTAAAAATGCTCCTGTCTTCAGCAGGAACAAGACTAATCTTTTCATTTTTAACTTACCTTGTATTTATGAGACATCAGCTACGGACAGTAAAGGAAATTGCAGCATTCACTTAAAAGCAGCGTTAGCAAGTTCTGACAGCTTGTTAAAAGCCATGACCAAAGGCAGGGTGATGCACATCGATCACCTGTGACAAGCACCTCATGGAGCTTGGCCCAGGCTTATCCTTGGTCGCACCTCTGAGGTGGGTCGTGTGGCTCTCGGCAGGTCATTTCACACTGATGGGTACACGTTCCTTAAGCTGCCCAAGGGATTGAAATGCTGCCTGCTCATTAAAAATAAACATAATTATGTCCTACGACTCTTATGTCCTCCTGCAGTTCAAGTCTGACTGAACGTGTAACGTGGATTTTCCAGCTCTTACAGTCCCATTTCTTGCCAGGTAATGGAAGTAAAGTACCCAAAGCAATAGAGTCAGTAGAAGATACAGTCCGTACTGGTGAAATCACAAGATCATATTCCATCCTTAGGATGCTATAGCATGAAATACGGCTTTGAACGCTAACTGAGTCTGAGAGATTTGGATTTCTAAGTACAATTACCATCCATGAGCATAGCCCCAGATTTACATTTCATTAATATGCTTAAAATATCCTTTTTATATGTGGCACATTGTGGAAATATATACCTCTGGAGATTATCTGGACCAACCTCCTGCTGAAAGCAGGGCCTTAGATTAGGTTATCCAGGTCCATGTAAAGCCAAGTCTTGAATACTTGGATCTGAACATGAACTAGTATGAGTAATACTATGAGTAGAGTCATCACTACTTTAGTGAAGCCACATGAAAAATTAGAAGAGGCCATGACTCAACCCGCCCTATAGGAAACAGCAAACCTGGCCCCACTACCTGTAAAGCAGAGAAGTATTTGGGTGCTCATTCCACTTCAGATCCTAATAAAGCAGCCTATACATCCTGGAAACTACATTTACAGATTTCATACAGAAAAGTCTAGCCTAGAAGGTAATTTTTTTTTTTTTTGGCTATGGTGACGTTATTACCACTTGTATTTCTGCCAGCAGGAAGGTATTGCCTACAGCTGCAAACTCATATAAACTCAAACTTTCTGGGTCATCAGAAATGTGACGGACAAAGCACTCGCCACAGTTCCTTCATCCATAAGATAACTATGTTAAAGCATCAACAGGGTGTCGAAAATTGCTCGCTGCCCCTTCTTTGAAAGTTCTTCCTTCTTTTTAAACATTTCATTTCACAAACATTTCATTGCATAAACATATAGCAGACCAAAGCTTAATGGGAATGGATTTGAGCTAGTAAACATTGGAGGAAAAAAAATATTTAAAAGAATTGAGAATCTGTGAGGGTGTACAGGGCTTTGCTGATGGGGGAGTTACTTTGCTGTGCTCGTAAAGCAGCATCTTGCAATACAGGTCTGTAATTTGGAGCTGTATACACAGAAGTGCCACAGCAAAAAGCAGGAAGGAAACCGTGTGCCATTATAGCTTGCTTTAGATATTTAAAACTAGTCCAGGAAAAACCCACATAACAGGCTATAGGACTGCACCAGGTTTGCACCAGAACAGAGTATTGAAGAGATCACTTCTCTCCCTCGCTTCACCCATTTTCAGAACTAAAGGGAACTCACTTTTTCATTTTCTCCCAGGTTAAAATCATACCAATTGCCTTTCACTTTAATGAGCAGTGCGGATGTCTCATGCCTTTAACTAGGCTTCTTATGATTCGTCACGTTTAATGGCTGACGGCTATGCAAGAGCTCATTACTTTGGGGATCCTGGTGAGAAAGACTGTTGTTTTCAGGCATTATTCTGGCTGTTTGTACGAATTTCACACAGGAAAGTTGTGGTAAGGTGATAAACACCTTCTTATACATTACAAAGGGTCTGATCAAGAGAAATATATATCTTTACATTCTACATTATTGCTTACACAAAAGGTGGAAGCAGTTAAAAAGTAACACTTCCCATGTTTATTTACACCTGTATTCTTGTGTACACAAATGGTGGAAATCATTCTTCAAAAATCACTGTTTCTCAGCTGGTTACCTCATTTATTTCCTCTTTTTAGTAAAACTGTGGAGCCATGAGCAGTATCCTATTTCACTTTCTAATTACTTCTACTAAAAGCGATTCTTTCGTGACCACCTCTGTATCACCAAGCCCAGGCAAGGCGCAATATATTTCTAATCCTTGTTTCTGTGGTATATCTGAGAGAGACCTCAGACGGTGTTGAACAAAGCCTTGAATGCATAGTACTTTATATGGAAACTTCAGGAGGACATTCTTATTTGAAATCAGGATGGTATGCAATGAAGTCCAAAGCTGAAACAATTTACTGGTGTTGGTCAGTGGAAGGTCCTCACCAACCTCACCCCACTACATTTCTTCCTTGCTTTAGTGCTGGTTGGCATCTTCGCTCTCCTGCTCCCCATTCTGCCATCTCCCCTTCCACAACAGACAATCTGGATTACACTCATAAACACAAGGAAATAATTTTTCTTGGGCTTTCTTCAGCAGCCAGCCTGAGGGGTGTTTCGCCCTGCAGACCCAGGCGGCTCTCGTTTAAGGGCCTAACTCTGGAATTACCAACACCGCCGGTTTCTCTGTGGAAAATCCTGGCTCTGTTGATAATTTTCCTTAAGGTTAAAGCAGGAGGCCTCTGAATAAAGCAGTACCTTCTCACTGTTTGCACCTTGATAACTGCAAGAGCAGTCCCACTGGCTTCAGGCATGGGAAAGCGAGCGCAGCAGTAACAGCAAGGTGCAAAGGGACGGTGCAGCCCGGGTTCTGTACCTTGTCCGGCCCACGAGACAGCACACAACTTCTCATCGTTCTCTTTTTTTCCATTTGCAGAGTGGGAAGATGAAGGTTACAAATGAATCTTAGGCAGTAGCTTATGTCCGTACACTGACCCTTAGATCTAAAAGGCCATATTAGAACAAGGTAATTGCAATTAAATGTAGCCCAAGGTTGCAGGATACATGGGGGGGTAAGTTTTAACCTTAGTGTTTTTGGTAAAAACCAGACTCACTCATTGACATTCTTCCCATCCACACTCCCTTCCTGGAGAGTCAATAAACTCAGCTGTGGTTATTCAAGCGCACTGTAAAATAGCTGCCACAGCCCGGTGCAGCAGAAGCTATACCACTCTGGGCATGAAGCAATCCCCACGGTACCTTTCCCTTCCCCGAGAGCAATGTTGCAAAGAAAATGTTATGTTTGCAAAATGCTCAGAGATGTTTGAAACAAACGTGTTAAAGATTTGCAAACCATTTACCTGGAGCCAATAGTTGTAAAGGCCTAGGCTTATTACTATAGCTTTCTAAGTAAAAGCTGAACATGATCATTTTTAATTGCAAGGAGCACAAAACCAAGCTCAGTGCAGCCATCTCCTCCTTATTCTCACACCTTGAAATTCAGCCTTTATACAAAGAAAGACCCGATTATTTTCAGGGGCTAAGCGCTTGCATGTTGCTGGGAGAAAACAAAAAAGATACAGTTATAAAAGGCTAAAAATAGAAGATTAATGCAGAAAACATAGGCAGAGTTTTCTCTATCATCCGATGAGCACCATGCATCACTAGCATGGCGAATATATTCATGGTAGTCCTGGAACTGAAAATGTCTGGGTTGTGCTCTGACTCACCGTGCCTTTGCAGAAGCAAAGTTTACTATTATCTGCTCACATAAAATCATTGTGGTGGGTCCATTCCAGCCTGAACCTCTGCTCCACCAGACTGAGGTTTGTGGAAATTACTTACCTGCCTCATCACTTGAATCAAGAAGCTGGAGAGACAATGTCCTGTGATACCTGCCAGGCTGCTTATCATCATCTTTCCTTGTCGTTACTACGTTATTAGGTCTTCTGGGTATATCCACAAATGCTGGAAGTTCAGAGACAAAGACACTTTGCAAAGAGTATTTACTACCCAAATAGCCTTCATTTGTTGTCTCTTTATTAATTATACTATTTTCTGTTAAGTCTGCACTCCAGTTTGTTCTGAGTGAAGTCTTGTTTTCTTCTAGGAGCTTTGTCTTAAATACCTCCTCTATTGGCTCTCCATTAGCTATGCCATCTACTCCATCTGCTGTTAATCTAGACGAACTGCAATTTATATTGAATGACAACACTGATCTATGAATTTTTTGGCATTTAATTCGAGGTTGGTCAATGTACACATTGAGTGACTTGTCTAAATAATAGATGGTATTTGGACACTGCTGAGAAACTTGAAGGTGGACACATGAGATGAATGAAGGTGGTACTTCCTCTCTCCCATCACTGCTTTGAAGACCCACGCTGTTCTCCTTGTTTCCAGAGTCAAAAATCTGCTTTCGTGGCTCTTTACCTAATTGTGAGCAAGAATCAGAAATCTTTAATGGAGAGACAATTTGGTTTGCGTGGCCCAGCAGATGCCAGCGACAGAACTTGCTCGGGGTAGAGGCGACAGCGTTGAGCTCTTGCACAGCCCCAGCTCCACGTGCTGGGTCGCTGGAGCCTGCAGCAACACGCCTGGCTGTAATAGTTATGGAGGCAAACCCTTTCCACTGGTTTTGACACTGTTTTCCCTCTGTGACAGGAGAGTCCGATGGAGACTCGGCGTCATCTAAAGACGCTTGAATTTCTAATCTGCTGGGAAGTACCGTAAATGCTCTGTTAGTGTTGACTGAACCATGATTAGCCAAAGATTGCTTCGTGTGATAAGCGCTGGGCTGGGGGATCATGGACTGCATAGGCAAAGCAGGCCAATTTTCTTTTGATTTATTCTCATCAATCATCTGCGAAAGGACTATCGGTGAAATCAATTTTGTGTTTTGTGATGACAGAGATTCCTGCAAATGAAAAGATTCAAATTAGCAACATACACTATCATAATATATGTAACTGTTTCTTATCTACCATCTATCACGCTAGACAGTTTTGTTCGAGATTTCTAGTTAATTTTCTATTCATCCTGACTTTTCTGTCATTTAAAAGCACACACTCTTGAAATCAGCTCTGAATTGTCTAGGAGACTTCAATGAAAACCTTATCACTCTGTTGCAAAAAATATTAACATTAAAAGTGTGTATTCTATACTATTATTTTCAGTATTTAACCCATTGTCGCACTTGGGATTTGTGGCTTCTATGTTTCTTTAAAAATGGACATGTCCAAGGCAATTGCCAGTTTCAGACTCTAATCTGCTGTTTCATGATGGTCTGCTTGAATTTAAAATGCATTTAAATATATTATGGGTCATTAGTCTGAAGGTCCACGTGTGCCATCGCATGCTGCAGAGGACATGCGGGCACCAGGGTCATGACTGCTCTACAACCTCACCAGTTATAAGCATGGAAAAACTTTTCCATGATCCCTCCCACAAAAGTGATATAATTTCCTATAAGGGCTCCAGGTATTACTTTAATTCATTAGTTCCCTCTTGCCTATCGTTACTTGGTAACGCCTATCAGTAATGTAAAACCACATATGTCCAAGATTGATTGACAGTGGCCCAAACTCATTTTTCCAACCATGACAGTAAACGTCTATCTTGATAGACTGTACATTACTTCACTCGATGTGACAAAGGATGTGCTTTTACGTTAAAGCTATCCGACAACGACCAACCCCGAGTTTAAAATCTCCTGCTATTATTATCCACACGGCTAGTCACATAAGTTGCATGCAATAAAGCATCTGGCCTAACCTCATCGCTGCTGTAAATGGGCTGATTAGATTGCTCCTGCCCTGTGTTCCTAGATCTCCTGATCCCAATAGAAAACCCCCCACCGAATTGGCATGCAAATTCTGAAGATTAGCTCTATAATGAAAACTCTATCAAGTTCATTCCGGGTTTAAGTGCCTTTTGCTAGCTGTACTGCTCCTGCTTGTTATGAATTCATCTCAGTCATATCTGGGTGTCTATCCTCTGATAATCAATGCCAGTTCTTGACAACTATTTCACAAAACATAACTTCTTCCTCAAAGAAGACTACGTGAGTGACAGAGTTGTGACCTCCCAGGTGCCATGATCATCCTTCTCAGGGCTTGGGTGCCAGAGAGGGGACCTTGCACCAAAGCCCACTGGGAAAATCATTCCTGTGCTCCTGTCCCCAAGCACGGAGGCAGCACAGAAACCGGGCTCCTTTGTAGCTCTTGGGAAGGCTGATTTGGGAACCCAAACAGAGAGAGTTAGATGAAGAGTTTATTAACGAGGTGAAATGCCAGGTAAATTTTATCAACTCTTTAAACCAGCTGCCTGTGGTTTTGACAATTCAATAATTTCACAGCCCCAGGGAAAGCATTTTCTTCCTTCTTTGTTTCTTTCATGGTTTGTAACATTTGCCTCATATTTTCTGCACTGCATTTACTTCTACCTACAGGTTTAAGACCTTTGCATGCCTTCCAAAACTCTCAAATTCCCTGAGATTTCTACAGGGCACCAAAGAAGAATGTTGCTTGAAATACTTTATTTTGGATGCATTTCTCATGTTCCAGTAGTTAATTTGGCTTCTTTTGTTAAGGGCTGCACAGATGGAGACATCCTGCAAGAGTCCAAAAGCGTGTCAAAAATACTCCCGACTAGCCTCAAACTCATGCACCAATATTTTAAATAATTTGCTTTTCCTTTTTCTGCTTGAATATACGTATTATTCCCTCCTCCCAACCTTTGGCAAAAAAATGGATCTTTAAAGTTTGACCAGCTGATCCTATACTCAGGAGCTTTCAAGCTTCCCTGCATCTTGTGAAAAAAAAAAATAAATGCGCACTTACACAAAGTAATTGCAGTGAACTGAAAACCTCAGTCTTTATCTTGAGAACATCTGAGGCAGAGTGTACTGATATTTGGGACACCACTTGATTTAGTCTCCTGAGGTGTTTTGAACAACTCTTTTTCCCCACAAAACATGCTATTTTTTCCCCTCTCACCAAGAGCACATTGAATTACAACATTTAGCTATCTTTTTATTTGGCTTTCCTGCTGCCTAAGCTAAGCCTAGCTAAGCCTAACTAAAATACACTGCTCAGCAATCAGCAGTCATTTTTTTAAACACAAATGCATTCTGCTGACTGCTATGTAGACATAATTTATTTATTTCACCTTGGTAGAGCTCGATTTTCTCTCTGCAGCCCTCTCCTGCTGAAGGTCTGTGTGTGCCCTCTGACCATCAGTGCCCCATTGCTTTTGCATCACTCCTGGGGGAAAAAAGCAGAGAAAGTAACATTATTTTCAGTGTCCTGGAAGAGATGAGTTAGAAAATGTGGATTTAAATGGAGTGCAAGCAGGAGGGAAAGAGCTACTGTAAATGATCTGATTGCCCTGGGATCTTGTTATGGGAGGGATCCTATTTCTCCCTTTTCCCAGGAGAGGCACTGGAAATAGCCCCTGGGATCCTGTTGCAAAGATGTGTTTGTGGATAGTCTCACGATGTGTTCAGGGCTGGTCTGAAGCTTGGATATCTCTGCTTTTGATTTCCGTGGCTTCAGGCATGAGTGTGGAGGAATCAGGGAAGATGGGAAATGTGGATTTCAACAAAAGTCACTTTTGTGTAGTCTGCAGAACTGGGAGCACAAAAGAGCACATTAATGAGCTGGATGCTATGAGTTTGGTTTCATTTGAACTAAGTCACCTTCACATTTAAAGAACTACAGTAATTTTAAATCCTATTCAGAAATTCTATTACACCATAACTTTTCTAGTTTGGTGATAACTATTACACCAGTACATCAGTCTCTGATTTTGCCATCTCTTGTTTTCTGTGAGTGCTAGCCTGTCTGCAGCTTTTTTACACAGAGCTAATTTCCATCTAACACGGGCCTGGGCTATTGCAATGATGCATTACATCTGCTGTCAACAGTTTTGCCAGAAACTACGTTATTTTCTCTTTTGTAATAAGCATCCAAAATTAATTTTTAAAAATTCTCTATTTGGACTGAAATCTCTTGACATTACTGGCTGTTGTTTTATAGCAACAAGTCACACCACTGGTAAGACTCTTTTTTTTTTTTTCTTTCATTTAGCCTGCAACGGAAGTTGATTATTTTTTACTAAGCAGAATTTCAGTTTACATGTAGCATTATATTAACAAAGGAATATGATCAACTCTACTTTAAGAGCGTTCATTAAAGCATATCCACCATCACAGGCTTCATGACTTCATCTCCTTGGGTGCAGCTACGAGTAGAAGGGAAAGAGGAGGAAGGTATCAGGTCTATCCCCCATTGAGAGATCTCCTCGAGTCCCACCATGGAACAGCAATCACAAAACACTAACGGGATGTTTGTTGAACCTTCTTGCTTTAATAAAGCATACTAAGGTATACCTAAATACTTCACTTGCACAGCTCTGAGATGCCAATGCCACTGTGTATATTCATAGCTGGCATGAAAAAAAGAGGTTTGCTTTTGTCATTGAGCAAAAGAAGGTCCTGAGCAACAGAGAAAACAGCTGGACTCATTAGCCACAGTATGAAAAAATGAGAATCCAGAAAATAGCCAGAGCAGAAGGCCCACTACACATTTTTTGGCAAAGAAATAATGCACGGTTGTAATCAGTGAAAACGCAATGAACCTGGTATAACACTGGATCATGGTAACTGCTGGCACAAAACATGGGCAAGATGCCTGTGGAGCCTGCTCCTCACCCTGTCGTGGTACACCGTGAGAAGGAGGTGCTGCGCTTTCGGTGAAGGACAAAATCCACCTGTGTCCACAAGCAGTGGGATAGGGGTAACTGCTGGGAGAGCCTTGTGGAAAGGTTATTTTCAGTGTATCAGTACTCCAGTGAGTTACATGCAAATGCCTTCACGATGAAGAGCTGCTACATATGCCGTCTTACTTTTTAAAACAAGTAAACAGGGAATAACTTGCAGAGAAGGATAAAGAAGACATTCTTGGATGATTTTTGAGGTCTTGCCTTGATTCAAAGTTTTGATAAAAACCCCATATGTAATTAAAGAGACAACTTCAACTAAGTTATCAATATTTTCCTCAGACGCTTTACAGTAAGAAAGCCACAGTTGTCTCAGATGGAGCTGGAAAGCTACAACAGGAGAACATCAACTTCTGAATGTCAACCAGTGCGCAAGAAAATCCAGAAGGCTGGCTGGAGATAAATCAGATCCAGACAGGCATGTTTTGCCAGATGGCCTTTCATGAATTTCATTCAAATGTATTTTCAGCACAAGAGAAAGACTGAGTACTACAGGGTCAAACAAGAACAAGTTGTCAAAGTCCACATAGAGGATTACACATAGTATGTAAGTTATTCTTATAAAAGTAACCTCCTGTGATTAGCAATAATCTTTAGGTAGGACCTTCCAATTTCACACAGATCCCTTGGAACAGATTAGTTGGTTCTTGCTCGTTTAACTTTAAAAAGTAGCTGTTCCTGGAGCAGGAGAGATAGGATGAAGTGAGGTGGGAAGAAGAGAAGAAAATTTATTTTCTTTGGTGAATCATCCAGAATGGAGTTTTGCATTGCATTTTGTACCATATCCTGACATTCTCCTACTACTATGGGAATCCTAGTGTTGGAAATCACTCAGACTTTTGGCAAGTCATTTAATCTAGTTGCTGAAATAGATTAAATGGCATCGGTGGCAAAAGCTCTAGTATTTTTTCATTATATTATTAAATCTATTCTTGGAAGCTTCACATTTGTTAATTCATGTCAACAGAACAAGCAAAAATAAACCCCCAAAACCCCCAACCCTTTAAAAAGAGGTTGAATCTGTGTTTGAAATGAAGACACTTCAGGGAGCACAAGGGTTTAGCTTGGATGTGTCACACAGAGTTTTCATAGAAATTCTCATTGCTGACAAAACACGTAGCACTGTAACTCTTGTTACACAACGAAATGCAAAGTTCAATTTTTCCCTGGTGCAAAAGCATGAAAGAAATGGCATTTCAAGTACTTTCCATCTCTGTGGGGAGTATCAGAAACTTATTTCTGAGTTGAAATCCTGAGGATTTGTTTAACCTCCCCAGACCTTCCCTTCCCACCATGACCCACCTCTCCAGCTTATGAACGGGAGATGCGACGAGGAATAGAGGAGCAGTTGCTGGCATATGAACTTTGTCCTATTACATCTTCTTTTTTTTTTTTTTTTTTTCCACCACAAATACTGTTTGTTGAACCAAATGATACGCTCCTTGGCAAGGCATCTGGACATCCGGCTACAGACCAGGGTTTTCCTAATTACGGAGTGCAGCTGGAATCGATTCTCCCAGTCTCGAGTGCCTGGATGTCTGCCTCGGGCCAACTGGCAGACAGCTCAGATAATGATTCAGAAAAGATGTACTTGTAAATCAGCTTGCTAAAACACAGATAGATTGCAAAGGTGAGGGTGCTGGTGAAAAATAGCGTACCACGAATATTTGGCATGCTCAGGACAGCCCAGTTTGTTCCAGCTGAGGTTTTGCACAGAACTTGAGACACACGTGAAAACAGTCCAGTATTTTGCCAGTATTTCAGGTCTTTCCTAGACACATACAGACTGCCATGCCAGGGGAGGCCGTTTGATGACACCCAGAGTGACACTGGGCAGAGCTGGAATGACTATAGACTACTGGCCCTGGCCTCATCTCTGGTTTTTGTCATGAAAGTTGCATATTTCATTCATTTACTATTCATATGCTGACAAATTTCAAACGTGTGTCAACACTTCTGATCTCCTCTGCTCTGCTCCAAGCCCTGCTTGCTGTGCACTGACCAGGTCTGCCATCCCCTCTGAGCCACCAGCATCACCTCAAATAGAACTGTTCTGCAGGCTCCAGGAACCTCCAGTGCTTCCCTCAAAACACCATAAAACAGCATTGCAGAACAAATACACCACTGCAAAAAGGGGAAAACTTCTCCACCAAAAAATTATCTTTTTTCATTGATCCTTAGCCCACCATCTGAGACCTCTGAGGGGAGCTGGGCTCCCTCCCAGGTCCACGGAAGCCAGGGTCCCTACAGCTCCCAGGTCAGCACTGTTGATTACCCAAAAATGCTCAAATTCCCCTCTCAGAACCTGGGAGGTAAAGGACATCGATGGCTTGGCTGCAGGGTCAGGCATCAGAGCAATCACTCAGCTAATACCATGTCTTTGGCATCATGTAAAACCTTTTTGTAAGCTTTTTCTCCTTCTACACGTTATTCCTACTGTAAATTATCAGCAGATAAACCATAACATTAAAATCAACTTGGAGGAATTCACTGATACTTTATTCTGTTTAAAAATTAGATTTGTTTAAGTTTTCTTGTGACTTTTTTAATTCAAATACCTGAGGAAGCCTTGAGGAAAAAAAGTGTCATCATTAAAGATTCACCGCGGTCCCTCTCAGTGAGGGCTGGGAGAGATCATAATTCACTTCTTCAGATTGAAGTGAGTCATCCAGTAAAACCATCCAGACATTACAGATACATCTAAGAAGAAAGCCAAGTCAGAATGAACACCAGAACCAAATCCGTGTCTTCTGGTCTTCTTCATGTGTCATAAAGAAAGAATATCATAAAATTGCAGAGTATTGTCATCTAAAAATAAATCTGAACAATGAAGCTGAAGTTCACATGCCCAGTACTAAAACTAGAGACAGATAAATGCTGAAAATGCCACTTTATACCAAAGTTCCTGCTGATATTAAATTGATTTATATGGAATCTACTGGTGAATATCGTATTTACTTCTTGGTGGAGAGAGCGATGCATTCCCAGAAAGCCTTGGCACAGACACAGCCTTGCCATCCTTCAAGGACATTTTCCTGAGCCTTCAGAAGTGATGTTAAGTCAAAGGAGGAGAAGTGTTGCATTGACAATGGTCCAAAGGCAGCATCCCAGTGAAGACGGGGCAGAGGCAGGGCAGAAGGCAGCCCCATAGCCACACGTGGATTTTACTCTCTTATGATCTCATAAAAATGCACCTGATTTTCATCTCTGCAGGATCTGACATTCAGCTACCTTCATGTAAGAAAAGACAGCAGTTTTCACTAAGATACTTAAGGAGCACACAATGTCATCCTGATAGCTCGAACACAGCTAGAAGCCACACTGTACTTACCCATCAAGAGAGGATGACAGAGGGAGAGTACATCAGTCCTGTTAAAGCATCTGTGCTGAACTTATAAGAAGTGGCATGCACCTACCTACAATGGGGGTCAAACACCAATCTAAACGGGGAGAAAGCAGCTGCCAACTCTTTTCTTGAAATCTTTCTTGTCATGAAAAAAGTCAAACCAATACAAACAACTACTTTGCCACAAAAGAAAGTACTTGAACACAGTTGCATGAAGGTAAGAGTATTTTAAGGCAGCTTTGTTGGGAAGATTTTTAAACCAGAGTAAGCAAAACAGCCTGAAATCATTTCAGTCTGAACAGGATTCATTATGTAAACAAAATAGAAAAATATTTTTTTTAAGATGTCAGGATGGATTTTCTTCTATTACAAGTAGCATCATGAGATTTGTTAACTGAATTATCTTTCCCTGCTTGCACACCTTGAAGCTGTAGCTGGCTGCCTGCAGAGATGATTACAGGATCCGCCACAGAATGGACAAATGAGTTCTGGTCTGCTATCAAAAAGCCGGAAGTCATAAATCTCTCATTATCCGTGCCATTAGAAGCAAGGTGCTCATCAGGGGGCTAGAAAGAGCACAGGAATTATATCTTGAAAGCCATGCATAAGAGAAAAAGGTACTGTGTTTTCATTACGCATTGCTATTATTCTTTATCGTCACTTAATAAAATAAAGTGGGGAATCACCCCCAGCATATCCATCGCACATAGAGACAAAACTAAGTAGATTCTTCACTTTGTCCTTTTTCCCTTTCTCCTCCTCCAAGTTTTATAGCTTTTTTCCTTTTTTTTTTAAATTTTCAGTGGCATGGGAAGGAACACGTTCTTAGTTTTCTCTAGGCAGCATAAGCTTACACTAACAAATCTCAGTCCCTAGAAGCAGTGACTAACTCACCAAATCTGCTGAAGCCCAACTGGGTGCACATAATTCAGGCCAAGGACTCAAATGGGACTACACAGGAAGATTTAACTGACATAGGTTTGATTTCTTCAGTCTAAATAACATGGTCTGTCACCAGAGCTCCCTGCTGGAGCTCTTCTGAGATGTTTAGAAAATGTAGTAGGAGGGGAATGGGGAGCTCAAAAACAGGGTGTTAGAGGGAGGATATCTGTAAGGCACAGAGAATTGGAGTGGATCATGAGGGATAATAGTGTTTAATAGCCAAATCATCCTCTTTCATAATTTTTCTTCAGTGGTTTCACCGTAGAAATGGAAGAAATGCCATAAACGTCACAGGTTCCTATTCCTGTGGCAATGAGAGGAAGAACTGGAGACAAGGAACAAGCTATCAAGCTCCCCAACACTGATGAGCCAAGCAATGAAGGAATTCAAGCTCCATGGTTCCTCCCACTTCGGTGGGACTGGCTTCCACTGATCTCTTTGCACTCCTAAAAGCAATGCAATAGTGTCCATGTATTTCATTATGGTTCTGAGAGACAGATATTTTTGTATAATTCGGATGCGTTTTCCTGACGGGATTTTGCAAAGCAGTGAGGGATTGTGCATGAGCAGCAAAAACCCCAAACTCTCCTTGGAGAAAAATTCTGATTCCTGTACGAGATGCTCTATCCTCACACCAAGGTAAGGGGCAGCACAAGGGAGATGACACCTTTGGTTTCTCAAAGTTCCTGCTTGGTGGGCATCTTTTTTTTTTTTTTTTTTTTTTTTTTGAAAGCTGCTGACATTAAAACGTTATTTGGGATTTTTTAAACAAGTCCTCCTGTGGGGCCTCATCAGCTCTGGAAGCAGCATCTGCAGAGGAATCACCTGGAGGGGTTTTGTCCTGGAGGTGACATTTGGGACCATGTGGGAAATGGCAGAGCCAAATGGCAACCAAATGGAGATGAAGGGCTGATGGGCTCTGCAAGTCTCTCACTGGAGGAGAAAAACCAAGAGCAAGGAGATCACCAGAGGCCTGATGTTTCACGTAAGAAATATGTAACACTGACTTTTGGGTTAGACTTGAATAAAACATTTAAATATGAACACTAGATGTGCCAGAAGTTTGTACAGAAAAGAAGGTAGACAGGAGATAGAGACAAAGGAAGGAGGTGAGTCCAAGCAACATTGACATTTGCATTTTTCAGGTTCTACTTTTTCTCCAAATTTAAGGCATTCTGAACACTACTCCTTGTTCGGATCCTTGCACAAAGCTTCATTAGTACCTACCGTAACATTATTTGGCTTGTTGACCACTAAGCAGCTAATGTACCCTCAAAATAAAGATGTGACTAAAAGAAACATTTCATACAGAAAGAGCTGTTGGAAGGGATCCTCTACCACTCTGAGTCCCCTTGACAGCGTGTTATGAAGACATCTACATTTTAGTGACCACGTCCGTTTCTGAAAGTACAAGAATGTTTGAGACAGCCAGAAAATTCTTAAGTGACTGTAAACATGACAAATACTATGCATAAGCAAACAAAGGAAAAGCAGTTCTGCAGCCAAAAAGTATATTTATGAAGAGTTATTTTAGCGCTATTGCATGTATTCATGTAAAGGTCATAACATGCACAGAATTTGATAGTACAAATGGGTTTTGTAAATAAAAATTCCACCAGTCTTACTCAGAACTGGTAGCAACTACAAAACAGACACATTTGCCTAAAGCTGCTTATGCATAATAGGAGCCAGAGGTAATTGTGTGGCCTCAGCAATTCAATATGTCTTATATTTATCTGCTTTTTTAAGAGCACAACTTTAAGACAAGAAACTGTAGAGAGGACAAGAGAAAACCTGAGCACTGTCTGTTATACATGCATTTTATGACTCTATACGTATCCTGCTGCACCGATTTTTCACCATGCTTTTGTTGAACAATGGTATTTGCTTTATTGATTTTTTTCCCCCCTTTTAATACTCTTAATACAGTGGTGGCTCCAGAAAATGATGTGTGCTGTGGGTACAGATGCTTTTGTCAAGACATCAAAGCAGCGATTCCAACACACATCTATATTAGACCAATTTTGTTTCCAAAACAAAGAAACAGGATGTTCATATGAGCCAAATTTGACACTGAACAATTTGTACAATGGAACTAAACTCAGTGGAGCACCAGTCATGCCAGATTTAATATAGACTTTTCATGTTACTTTTGTATAACAGAAGCATTCATTTTTGTGTAATACTTGGGATATTATTTCTTTCTGGAAAGTCTTTCACATTAACTGCTGTGATTACAGACATCAGAAACTGCTTGATAATAGGGGATGCAGTAGGCTAGAACCAAGAGAAAAACAATCAGTGCCCACAGGATAAAAACCACAATAGCTAAGATTTAAATAAATATGAAGCCTAAAGAGTTAAGTTTCTAAGTCACTAGTTTGATCACAAAGTAAATAGTTTTGTTCTGCAGTTGCCACTGACTTGCCTCGGCTCTAAATCTAACGACCCTTCACGCAGCTGAACTTAGTAATTATTCTACCACGTAAAACTCTTGGGTTGGTGAAATAATCCTGACATGTGCCCTTTGAAGGGAAAGGGAAAAACAAATCTCTATTCATAGTCTGCTTTTACCACGCGGCTGTGATTTGTTTGATCTTGCAGTTAGCCCTTTTGAATTCCATCGCAACAGGTTTAGAAACATAGATCATGCTAGAGATTAAAACAAAAACGCAGTAATATGAATGTAAAACAGGGCATGGAGGATTTTGTTTTTGTCACCAGGGTCAACAAAAAATAATTGGTAATTGTTTGGGTTTTTTTCCCCCCTAATCACGCAGGCTTTCAATTCAGAAATAGAAGGTGCAAAAAAGCTGAGAACTGATCATTAAATGTTAGAGCCTTCAGAACCTTAGGTTTTGGTGTCTTTTAAATACGGCTTGGCAAGGAATGAGATTTAGAGTTCTCAAGCTCTCTTTTGGCTGTGGGTGTCACCTGAACGAGAAGGAGCCAGGCTGGGAGCTGTCGGCACCCACCCGGCCCCACCGGCCGGCCAGACCAGGCAGCCGTGGCTGCTCTTCCAAAAAGCAATAACTTGCTGCCTAGCAACAACTCAAAACTCTTGATTGTTTGTGTATTCCATTTCTTGTGCAAAACTAAAAGCTCAGATCCCAAATTATTGCATTCAGCAACATCAGAGCTGCAACAGATGGATAAGAAAACGCATTTTCCTTTACTTGCTGCAAGACTTCCTTGCTGTGTAGTGTTGCATTCATAAAATATACACACACAACCCAACACATTTTGATGCAAGACCAATCTGGAAAATATTTCAATATGTGAATAGCTATTTTAACAATAGTTGTCACCTAGGAGCTACTTCTATGAATAAAATAATTCACATATCTACACGTTTTAATGATGAGGTCACTAAGACTGGTTTACAGCCAAACACAAAGGGTCACATTTTCTTGGGCATAAGTGTGCTGGATAGCATGACACAGGAAAGTTGTCCCTGTGCTTTAGAAGTCCTGGTTTTTTTCCTAATTATTATTAACTGCAAGTGAAACAATTAAGGAAAAAAGGCACAACCCTTTTGCACTGTGATCTCTACTTGGATCAAATTTCTAGCCTGATTTCAGAAGGAATTTGATTTATGCCCTATCCTTCTGTCTGTCCAACCTGGGGCTTTTAAGCTTGTGGGCTGTTTCAACCAACATGACAGAAAGGTCGATAGCTGATCTCCAACAAGCTTACTGCAAAAATCAATGGCTTTGTAGAAATAAGAGGTTGCTACACAGAGTTCACCAGGTCTGCCCTGCTTGATCCGCAGACACACTTACCATCTGGGACGACATCCATAGTGCCACATCACTGGTGGTGGGTGCTGCTCCTTGTGGAGCTCCCCGTGGTCTTGGGGTACTGACTTATGGGCTTGATTTCTTTCTTGTTAGTCTGTATTTTCAATTTCATCTTTTTGTTTGCATTCTCCAAAAAATTATGGAAATCTCATGCTAAGATTATGGAAATTGAGAGGCTTAAAGAAAAGTTAAGTGCTGGAGGCCAATCTAATGATGCCGTAACTGCTTGACCTCGGTATTGCTGTACCTTAGACATAATCATGTACAACATCTGTCCTGTCTAAAGCCACATAGCAAATCATCACCAGAGTAGTCACCTTCCTAAATTTGCCTACTATGATAGACACAGCATTGGATACCCAAATTTTACTACAGAGAATACCTGGAATAATGCCACGTGAAGTAATAACTGAACAGCTTAGGTTGGTCTAACAAAACGCTGAAGTAACTATCTATCGAAGGCAAAATTAAGTTGTTAATGGATGATTACCACCACCACTTTGTCCTACAGTTGTTCTGTTCAGCAACAATCTCCGATCCAGAGTCAACACATAAGCCATTAAATAATTTAGCCACACTCTTCATCGAGTACGACTTCCCCAACCAAATTCGGGCCCTTTTCAGTATTTCCATTGTGTGCTCTGAGACAAGAATTGATCCCAAAGGTCTCTTCAGGTCCACCAGATACAGGAGACAGACTTTGCTAAATGTGCTTTCAAAAACCTCTTTGGTCATTATCGATATTCTCTCTAACATTACCTACCATTAAATCCCCAGCTAGAAGCTGCAGAATGACCTATAGGACATTACCAAGCATTTTCAAGCTTAACAAGGAGTATGCTAAGAGCTCACAACCCCATATGGGAGACACCGATGCTCAGGTGCGACGTGACCAGGTGACAATCTGTCTGAAGCCAAGAACAATGAACTTTGCATTGGGAGTGGGGAGAGATTCATCCTTGTGCAGAGACCCAGTGCAAGCCTGGATGCTTTGGCAAAGAAGTTCGGGTGGAATTTTCTTTTAGGAAAGTTTCAGCTAGAAATTTGGTTTAGACATGAAACAATACAGCCTATCTATATTGCTTCGATCCTCATGCAATCTGTATTTTGAAGTCTCCACTCTCCATTTTGGGCTGGCTCCCAGCTTAACTCTCTCATGATGCAACATGACCCTCACCGTCTCTAACCTAAGCAAAAGTACCAAAGAAAAATTCCTTTGAAACAGTCGGCATTTTGTGGAATAGGCTGTAATTATTAACTCGACCTCCTTGCAATGGGCTTGCACGTACACAGTGCCAGGGGATTACTCGCTGCCAGTCACATTAATTGACTTAGTTAATATGTGCATCGGCAAAACACAGTAACTAGTTCTACCTGGCTTCTGAATCCTTGTGAAAATACAGCTCCCACCCCTTTCACCCCTGACCCGTACTCCTGGAGAAACCACAGGTAACGGACACGTTGCTGTGAGTACACTCTTGTCTGTCACTCTCCTGCTGGTCCCACACTTTCCCGTTTTAGAACAGTGTCCTGGCTATAGTCTCAGCCACAATACAACTGCAGGTAGCTGCAAGAGGCCAGTGAAGTACTTCATTCCCACCAACTATGCTCCCTCCTTCCAGAAGTAACAATGTCACTGCTCCTCTGAGTAGCTTCTACCCTCCCTTCCCCTTTCTCACAGCACAACTACATGTTCTTTTTATCCTAATTTTCTTGGGCCAATAAGTTCAGGAAGATGTCTTTATTGGATTATTTGAAATTACTCTGCTTGACTTCCAATGTTTTATAGGATGGGATGAGATTTTTGACTGTTCTGCTGTTTGCTTTTTGGGTTTGTAATGGACATTTTTTTACATCCACTCAAAAAAGTTACCTTGGTGACTTTTATAGAATCATGGAAGGGTTTAGGTGGGAAAGAACCTTAAAGATCATCTAGTTCCACCCCCCCGCCACGGGCAGGGACACCCTCCACTAGCCCAGGTTGCCCAAAGCCCCATCCAACCTGGCCTTGAACACTGCCAGGGAGCCAGGGGCAGCCACAGCTTCTCTGGGCAACCTGTGCCAGGGCCTCAGCACCCTCACAGGAAAGGATTTCTGCCTCCCATTCCATCTCCATCTCCCCTCCTGCAGCTTCAGGCCATTCCCCTTGGCCTGTCACTCCCTGCCCTTGGCACCAGCCCCTCTCCAGCTTTCCTGGAGCCCCTTCGGGGACTGGAAGATGCTCTAAGGTCTCCCTGGAGCCTTCTCTTCTCCAGGCTGAACAACCCCAACTCTCTCAGCCTGTCTCCATAGCAGAGGTGCTCCAGCCCTCTGATCAGCTTTGTGGCATCCTCCTGACTCACTCCAACAGCTCAATGTCTGTTTTGTACTGGGGACCCCTGAGTTGGACACAATACTCCAAGTGGGGTCTCACAAGAGCAGAGTAGAAGGCAAAGGCAAATTTCCAAAGGCAAAATGGAGAAAAGCTTGGCCTTTGCTGGGGCACATATAAGTGCATGCTGAGAGCACTCTGACAGCTGCCTCATCACAAGGAGGCAAACAGGGTCACAATCCAGTAATGTTTTATTTTAAACCATGGACATCTATTCTCTCCTTGGAGCTCAGCTTAGAGATCCTGTATTTTGTTTCCCATAATACATATATGCAACTTGGTTAGTGAGAATCATAAACAGATGTGTATACACAGGTATTGAATCTACAGAGTACTGCATTATTCAAGAGAGCTGAGACTAAAAAGCCAATTTTTACAACAGAAGTATTTACTGTAAATTAAAATTTTACCAACTGAAGCCAACTTTAGAGGATTAGTACAATATTCATGTGCTGCTTTAATCACTCAAAAGATCAGGATCAAATAATGGTAAGAAAGAAGCAGCAAATTCCGGGTTACTCTTCTGTACATTGCTTCATATATTTTGGTAACTGCAATCCTATAGCACATACTGATGTTACACACGGACGCACGCTGAAGGGATACCTACAGCAGCAGGCACAACAGCGTGCATAATCTTACATTCGTTTGGGTTAAAGGGTTTGGCCTCCTTAAACAGATCAAACAACAGGCTTTCAGAATAATGCCTTTTCAAAAAGAAAAAAAAAATTAAAATTCACTCGTAAGTAAATACGCTATTGGGATGCTTGGTGGGATAGAAGTCACCTATCATGTAAAGAAACAAAAGTTTCAGCAAGTTATTTGTGTTACTTTAAATAAAAGGGCAAAAATGTTCCTCATAGACTAGACTGAAAGTATTCTTTTGGAAGATCAGCCTAGTCTATGTCATATTGATTTAGGATCGTCTTAGTACTCTAAATTTATTACTGCATTAATTAGAGTAATATTGGGATTAACACCTTGGCCAGAATGTTCATGCTGATAGGTATATAAATGCAGATTTATATTCTTCATTCAACATTTAAGGAAAGCTTATTAATCCGCAATGAGGTGGTGGGTTGTTGCCTTTTTTTAAAAATTTAAATAAAGTACTGAAACTGAGCACAAAATGCTTTTGTACCTTGGGTATAAGTTAGTGTTTCTGGCTGTGGTAGCCATAGTGACAGCACTAGGATTTTCCCAGGATTTCCAAGGTTGGGGGCTTGGGGTTTTGATGTTGTTTTGGTTTTCAGCGTTGGGTTTTTTAATTCCCAGACAGCACTGCCAACTTAGCTCCCTGTTGCTTTTAAAAAGCAATAGCTAAATCAATAAGGTGGTGGTGACTTCCCTGAAACTAGCCAAGGGAAAGCTCCACCATCTCCAAAATTTAGTCTTCCAAACCCCTGCTTTTCTACTAAAGCTTCCAGTTAGCAGTTACTTCTTGGCTGAGCTGGATTAAGATCTGGAATATACTAAACCCAAATTATTATAGCTTCATGCTCAGATTCCTGGAATAAACTCCTCCTTTGGGGAACCAACCCCAAAGTTGGGTCCATCGGGCTGGGTCAAAAGTAATAGAGAAAGAAGCAGCGAAGAAAGTCTATACGGTATGAAGTAATGCTGTAATAAAATACAGTATTTCCTTGAATAAGGAGTTTCCAATACCTTCGCCTACAGCAAGTTATGACAACAGCCGCTGCTTTGTATGAAGAAATAAACACCTTTATGTTACTGACCTCTATCACATACAGCCGCGAAATCAGAGTGCAATTGTAGTTATTTGCTGCTTTTTAGATATTCATTTCTCTTCCCTGGTGCTTAACAGGGCTGACTGAAGGCAACTTATACTGGATTAGGCTTCCAACACCTTCATGCATTATAGACTTCCAAATACATTTTTCCCTCTCAGAAGGTGAAAGTGTTGAGTCACTTCTTTTAAAGATCTGATGGAGGTTATTGCTCATAAAAAGAAAAAGCCGGCGGTTCAAGGCAGGGCTAAGTGAAACACAGCAGATTCTGTGCAGAAACACATCTCCAGCTCCGGAGAGCAGCACCGAGTCTCCGCGGGACTCGGGCTCCCGGCTCCCCTGCTTTGCTCTGCTTACCCTTTCCTGGCTTAAACCAGCCAGGTGCTAGCAGCTTATCTGAGATCATAACGTGGATTAACAAGGGCTCATCAGATGGAACCATACGCCAGAAATAATTATGGTTTAAAATGCAAGAGCCTGGCAGGAAGGGATTGTCATTTGTGAAGCCAGTCCATTTAATGGAGAAATAACCCACATATTACAGTAGAGGATAATTTGGCAGTTACAGTTTCAGTGGCTCAGAGGCATAAAATACAGTCTCATCAATGTGTAAGATTAGAAGTAATTAGCCCCTATATGGTAAAGGCATCAGTCAGAAACTAGACTCCATCTGGGGACTTTTTGTAATGATGCCTCAGGGACAAGTAAGATGGGACCTTTGACTTACATGATTTGGAAGGGACTGAGACCTAATTAAATCTGCAAAGATGCAGTAACTGCAGTAAAAGGGATTTTTAAATATGAAACATATTCCGTTTCTCTAAACAAACTAGGTATATTACACTCTGGAACAGTAAGAGAATTAATCAAAAGACAGTGAGCAAACAGCTGCTGTGTGGCTGCCAAATAGATGATGATACAGGATTATAGAGAATTGAAGAACATTTAATAAGAATTGAAAAATATTTAATAGTTCTTTTTTTTTTAAGGATAAGGTTTTATTTAATTGTGGTGAAAACCAAACACACAACCCCCATCGTAAATCCAAGAGTATGGGGCTTTTAAAATCTGTTTCTCCAAATGCATAATAAACGCTGATTGCCTTAAATAAATAAAAGCTAATTCTCTTGCAGAAATAATATACAATTTACTTTTTCTCTCATTACAAAAGAACAGACTTACATCTTTTCAAAGAGGGATACACAGAGCTATTATATTTTTGCTACTGAGTTCCATAAAGCACTTACCATCTTCCATTTTCTTAAAAAGGCTTGGCACTTTGTAGTGGAGAAATGAAAAATTTTAAGTTAGCTTCTCAGCCATGATTGCCTCATTTACATGAGCTATATTCTCCCAAGAAAAAAAAAAACCCACCAAAACAAAAAACCGAACAAAAAAAATCACTATATGATATTAACATTTTTCTACCATAACTCAATACTCTGCATTTTGTCAATGCAAAGCTGGATCATTAAAGCCTGGAAGCTAAATGGAAAAGTATTTTAAGGCCATGAACTAAGAGTGAAGCAACAGAGATATACTGATCTCAAAGAGAAAACAGTACCTACATGACACATGTAAGTTTACATGCTTCATCATGCTGTTTAAAAAAGACTAATTAAAACAGCATCAAACTCATATGGAGGTAGGTCAATTCTGAAAGAAGTTACCGTCTAGCCAAAAAGTCAGTATTTTTTGTTCTACATTTCTAAAAGTCTTAGAAGCAACTTGATCCTTGCACATATGATCATGGTGGAGCTATATTTTTAATTTATTTACTTTAAGAAAGAACCATCTTCAGCCCTTCCTGAGTCATAGAATTATAGAATCATTTAGGTTGGAAAAGACCTTTAAGATCATCGAGTCCAACCATTACCCCAGCACTGCCAAGCCCACCACTAACCCAAGCACCACATCTACACGTCTTTTAAATCCCTCCAGGGACGGGGACTCCACCACTTCCCTGGGCAGCCCGTTCCAAGGAGCGAGAACTCTTTTGGGTGAAGAAATTTTTCCTAATATCCGATCTAAACCTCTCCTTGTGCAACTTGAGGCCATTTCCTCTTGTCCTATCACTTGTTACTTGGGAGAAGAGACTGACCCCCACCTGGCTACACCCTCCTTTCAGGCAGTTGTAGAGAGTGGTCAGGTCTCCCCTCAGCCTCCTGCTCTCCAGACCAAACACCCCCAGTTCCCTCAGCTGCTCATAGCAGTTGACAATTCAGTGTTTTAATCTACACTATTTGGGATTGCCTGTAGAACTGGGAACTTAATAATCCTTATTTCAGCCAGAGTTGGTGAAAGGATAATCAAACCAAGCCTCCAGCTACAAACACATTAACCCATACAACACACCCACAGTCAACTGGACAACAACTAAAAACATGTTATTAGCATGATGACCAAGACCATTCACTTAAAAAGAACCCCATACAAACCAGCTACTGACAATAAAGAAATGACCATGGCATCTCACTGGGGACGTATGGAACTATCGTAACTCAAACGCTGCCATGATGATCTGTGAAAATAATCCAGCCGTCAAACATTTTGAAATGGATTAGTGTTTTCCTTTAACTACAGCACACATATATGAAATGACTTGTCCTCTGCACAGTAGGCTCTGATCCACGTTTCTTTACTGTGGATATCCATCTGTGCACAATGCAGTTCCACCAGAAGCTATATTGAAGAAGTTCAGTGGGCTCTTTCTTTACGAGAAAAGAAAATGTACCCACTCTGGTTTTAGTAGAAGAGCATGATGAGCTTGATGGCTAGTCAATCACCATGAGAAAAATCAACAACAATCTAAATGCTCAAGTATTTCAAGCCTTCAAGTGACCTTTCAAAAGGATTTCAGCTTGAAAATACAATATGAGGAAAAGCTATAGATTTTGGAATTCATCTTATATCTAAAGCCTTTGCTAAATGTCTCCTAGAGATTGCTAGAAATGTAAAATAAACAGCAGTGGGGATCAAAACTAGGAAAAAAAGAATTAAGGAAAAGGTGGGCTGGTGTCCAGCTGGTGAGCTGGGTCAAGCAACATGTATAACTATTTGTCTTTGATTACGTGTTTTGGAAATACCACTCAGCTTTCAGAGGGAGAGCAATTTCTCCTCAGATAGTCAGTTAGACGAACTGGGAAAGACACAGGTGGACACAGGGAGAAAAAAACAAAAGAAAAACAAAACGAAAAACCCTCACAGAAAAAATAGTCCCACCCTGACAGAGCAGTCCCTGTGCAGGAAAATGCAATGGAGAGAAGGAAAAAGGAGAGCTTTACTGGGAAAACCCTGGGGACTAAGGAGGAGGCCTGCAAAGAAAGGCTGGCTCCATCTGCACCAGAAGAGAACAGCACAGTTAATGCTTTTAAAGATGAGAGAGTTTTCTTGGTTGGGTGTTTTTTGGGGTTCCATTCCCCATCCCCCCCAACTAAAAGCTGAAGAAAAGTTGGTTATAAAAGCCTCTGTAGCTTTGGACAGAGCGGAGAGGAGAGTCTTGGGTTAAAAAAAAAAAAAAAACACCACACAATTGCAAAGAACAGTTAAGATATGGAAGACTGCATTTATACATAGACCACAAAAATAGCAACCGAAGCACTACTAACTGTGCGAGTTCGAATAAGAATACATAGGGTAGAAGCGCTGAGTAATCCAGAATGCTTGCTTATTTTTAAAAAAAGGGATATTGATATGACAGGCATCTCAGAAATATGATGGTATTAAGGTAAATCAGTGGACACTACGAAAAAAAACCAACAGTATAAATTACATAGAAATTACAAAAGACCAGGCTCACAAAGGAGCAGAGCCAGGAACAAAAGAAAATATACAGTAAACTAGGTAAATCAACAGAATACACATAGCAGTACCTCAAAACCTCCTTAAACTCAATTTCCATCCTAAAACAGCAGAAGTATACTAAGAACTGATATTTTCCCAGAATGACCCAGAAAGGGGACCATTACTGCAAAATACTGACACTAAATAAGTTGGGACTTGTCAGCAAAAGTAAAAAAAGCAGCAATACGGTAGAGATCTACAAAAAATCACAAACAGCTTTCAGAAGATGTATAGGAAGAGGCAAGCAGAGATGTGAAACTACTGGGTAGATACACACATTAGAAGGTATTTTTTCTGCACAACGTGTAATTAAATTGTGAACCTAAACGACCAGAATCAGGATAATGACGTAACTGGATCCTTGCTCTGACCCAGTGTTGCTATTATGTTCCCATCACAGGACCTCTATAAAAGATACTCTGGGCATCCTTTAGAAATATTTAGGAACATAAAACCTTAAGAAATAACGCAGAGGTGGGTTTGGGGTGTTTTTTGTTGTTGTTTTGGGGTTGGGGTGGGATTTTTTTTGTTAGGGGAGGGGTTTGTTTGTTTTTTTTTTTAACAGACCAGGTATTTTTTGCTGATATTCAAAGCCATAATGATGGTAAATTCTGATACAGAGCTAAATGGCATACTGCAAGTATTCATGAATGTGAGCAACTGCGGTGTTTTACTGTGAGATGACACATCTAGGAGATTAATGCACCTTTCACATAAACACAACCTGCAAGAAAATTCTACCCTTTCCAAGGAGTAAATTGTTCAAGTAACTCCGTTATGCAATTATTTTAGTAAGTATAAATTGCAAAAACCACAACAAAAGGAGTTCATAGCTGCTGTTCTCTCTGATGTATATTTACAGAGGAACTCAATAAATTAACAAAACAGAAACAAGTTTAGAGGTTCCACTTCAAACTTATTTGTGGCGAAACAACATGCACCAGGCTGAAGAAGAAATCTCTGTTCTAAAATAAAAGCTAAGCTGTTTATCGAAAAAGAAAGCAGCACATTCAAGGCTTTTGCCCGTCCCATTCTATGGGAGGATACTCTAGTGAAGAAGGTCATAAGTTTCATAGTCTGTATCGCTGTTAGGAAGCAATGACAGATTTATTGTAAAGATTTGTCAGCAACAGCAGTGAGGTCACCGTGCCCCAATACACAGAAAACGTTCACCTACCTGTAACCCTATTACAGCTGCAGGCTAAACATTTCCTTACCCAAGCCTTTGGCTTGAGAAAACATGTATTTACCTTATAAAGCTGTAATTCTGCATCAACATTCAGCTAATTGGAGGTTTACTGTCATTAATTTAGATAATATACATTCATCTTACAAAACCAGCTTCTAGCAGCTTCCTTAATTTAACCTTTCTTTTAGCCTTCTTTTTTTACTGTCACACAACTAGCAATTCAGTGCTCACAAATGACCTCCATGCCACAATCATGCCATAACAATCAACGGTCAAAAATTCATAAACCAGATTAAATTCTACAGCATTCGCTTTGATGAATTAGTGGAATTTGTTCCCTTTAGTTGCTCAGAGTTAATCTTTGATTTTTAGCTGAGTGCACTGCATTGGAAAGAGTAAACTAGGGACACATCATATTTTTGTTACTTCACATGGCTATAATAGAAACAGAGCCACAGCATCCATTGCAGTAAAGCTGACTTTTGAAGATTTTTGCCTTTTTTTTTTTTTTTTTTTTTTGCTTTTTATCTATGTTATCTCACTACTTAAAGCAATATATAAGGAGGAACTTCTCCTCTCAATTTGAGATTGCTGCATGACACTATAATGATTATACTTTCCTACCTGGTGTCACACCATGCCAGAATGAAGCAGAGCTGAAGATCGTTTTCCCAAAAAGCTTTAAAGGTGGCAAATGATCCCAAAGTAAAAAATTAACTCTATCACTCCAAATCACATAACATGTTTTGTTCAACATAAAATTATTATTCACCATTCAAATTAAGGATTGCAAGGGAAATTCATTCTGAGCTTTTTCCATTTTCCTCATACTCACAATTTGGCTAATGAACCAAAAAACCAATTAGCGAAACATCTCAATTTATAGCAGGTTGAGGTAATCTTTAGCCAGGGCACAGTTAAAACTCCTGCACTGTGAAAAGACGACTTTTCATCCTCAGCAACAGCACTGGGGAGTTAATGAGCCTTCTTAATACAAAGCATCAGCGATGGCACTATTTGCCCAAAGACAGAGACTTCACCTCTCCCCAGCAGCACCTACCAGAAAGCAGCAGAATCTGGGTGAAATCTCTGTGTAAACACAGCATTTTCTTTCTGTTGACATTTTGTGGATCTTGGCGTATTTTGGCACATGGATGCGCAGTCCACGGTGGTGCACGGCAGAGGGTGGATGTCTGTGTGGAGCTACTTGTCTTGGAGAAGCTTCATTTTCATGTAGTAGGTGTCCTCTTGCAGGTACAGTTCCCTCTTACATCCCTCAGTTTTCCATCCGAGGGGTTGTGGTGAAGGCTTTCTCCTAGTTTGCATCCCTACTCACTGGGTACAGCCGCTCTGGCCGACCCGAGCCCGTGCTTTGTGCATGGCCAAGGAGAGGGACTACGTTAGTGGCCACTTTCCAGCTTCAGCACTGAGCCAAGGGTGTCCTCTGAGGTGCCCCAGTCCCATGAACCAAGGGAAAAAGTTTCACACTTTAGAGATGTGAAAATCAAGAGGTTTGAGGATTCAAAAGAGGGAAAGGTGGAGGGGACAGCACTCAAATCAGTTGATGGGCCAATGGGGAGGGCATATCTCAACTCCCACCTTCTTCCCAGATGCTGGGATCCACAGATCAAACCCACTCCATGTCAGGTGCCTCAGCTAGTTTCTCTAATTATAAGTAAATGGCTCGTCAAAGGGCTAAAGAAACAGGAGATGGACTTTAGCCCTGAGATGAAAGAGTATTTTCCCAGTTCCCAGAACAAACGCATTAGCAAGGCTGGAGGGTGGGCCAGCTAAAACAGTAGAGGGTTCGTGGCATACAAGAAAGCACATAAAGGAAGAGGGGAGGCAATCCACTGCTGAAAGGAATTCTTTGCTCCATGGACCGCTCATGCATTTTACACTACAAAAAGTACCTTAATAAAGTACTTTTTAAAAAATAAGAACCAAGAACTGCAGCCCAGACATGCCCTTCTGCTGCCAACACAGGTGGCACTAAGCTCTGTTAACACAGAATATACCCTTGTTTGCTAAACCACAGTTCTTCCACGGGGTTTCCACCCTACTATCACCTGTTTCTTAACATTGCGTTATCACCCTTGGTTAAACTAATTAAAGAGATATGTTCTGTACCAGAGAGGCATGTGTTCACAAGCATAAGACATGCATCAATTGCTTCTTCCTCTATTAAACCATATCAAATCCTTACACGCCTACCTAGGACCCCAAAATATTTCCCATCTCCCAAAGTTCCTACCACTTCTCACATACCTCAATCCTCAATACCACCCTTGACATCCAGAAGTCACATCCAATCCCACCTCTTCACGCACCAGCCAGAATGCCTTGCAGCTGACTGGGGTAAGGGTCTCAGAGCAGGAGCTCACCTTAGCTGGAAGAAGGATAGAGTCATAGGGGTACAGCATGGACCTCTACAAGATACGGATTTTTTTTTGAGGTCCTGCCTGTTTGGAGGCATTTATTGCATGCAGTTCGGTTAAGCGCTTCTACGAAGGCATCTGGGAGCAACCGATCCAAAATTCTAGTAGCACTATGGTATGCACTTCACAGTTTGGAGGAATTTCATTTCAACAGGAGAGCACTTCCAGGGAGATCCTCTGCTGATACCCTTTCTTGCAATCAGTTTGTGCAAGCCCAGTTGGAAAAAGAGAGATGCAAGAGAAGGAAAGTGCTTACACTGGAAGTGGACCCTGCCTGACACATGCACAATTAACGAGTCCCAGAATTGGACACAATTCAGATGTACATAGACAGACTCAGTTCGCTACAAACATGAAGTGCAAGAAATAATTTGAACTACTCAAACATTATTGAGCTGCAATCAACTAATCACTTAGGAAAAAGACCAAGAGTCATGAACAGCTTAATGTAAACATCTTTTCAGTGTGCAATAATAGGCAAAAAGGAAAACAAGTATTAGGCTGCATAAGGAACAGAATGCATTATGGAAAATACAGTAGCACTAAACATGATATAGTGGTATGCTGAAGTGCTGTGTCTACTACTGATTCTCGTCTGTAAAATTTTAAGGGGACTTAAGTTGTTTAGGTATATCTGTTATTTTTAGCCTTTCTGTACCAGGTGCTCTTATAGCAAGAATTTGGGAATGGGCAATAAATATGGGAGGCTTTGTTTTTAAATTCAGTGCATCAATAGCCAAAAGTTTGCTGAAAAAATATTTAATTCAATTCAACCAAGAGTTCCTCTGAGGCTTGGGCTCAATTCAAGGCTAGGTGGTAGAAGTCAGCCACTTCCTTTTTCCTTAGCATAGTAAAGAAAAAGGAGAATGAACTTGACTTTATTTACAGCAATGCTAATATTATGAGAAGCATGAGACTTGATAATTGAGCCAGGAGTAGAAGTGGAAGTCTCCTGTGACAGCCTGTAATTGTCAGAGCTCCAGTTAAACTCAGCAGACACAGATCCAAGTAATATTTTTCAATGCCTGGATAGTACCTGTATCAAACCTGGCCTCCGGACCTCTAGAGATTTGCTTCTCAGTGCATTTTGGTCCTTCCATTTTAATACAGCAAATATTAACCAGAAAACCGTATGGGTAATTCTCCACTTCATGCTAAAAATATTTCATCTATAAATGCGTGAAAAATTCCATTCCCTAGCAACTGTGAGATTCCTGCTTGAAACAGTGATGGGAAAGATGGGGGTCCAGGAATTTTAGAGTCCAGCAAGGATTCTGTGGGTGTGAAATTGTTGGCAATTATTTCTGATCACTGGCTGCACATGTTTTTGCTGAACGCGTTCAGATTTACTGTAGAAATTGGCCTGAAGTGTTACTGAATTCTGGGAGCCCTGATTAAAATAAACTGTGTTCAAGATACATGTACTGCAGAGAGACTCTCGGGTCCAGGGAGAGCTCTGCATGAGCAGAAAGTGTCAGACACCAGAACAACAACAAATTAAAGAAATGAATCGTCTCAGGAAATATTATTGCTGGTTTCTGAAAACAAGCTGAAACGCAGTTGCTACCTGAGGAGCACAAAGGGGAAGAGAAACAACATTAAAAGTAATAAAGTGGAATTCGGATGCGAGTAAGAGGCAGAGCAGCTCACTGAAGATCCAGACAGTAAATGAGCATAGATGATTAAGACGAAGTCATTACACAGTAACCTGCCGTGATCATCTACCAGCTGGAAGGGTTGGAAGGCAGTCCCAGCTCAAGAGAAAACGCCCCTTCCTCACTCTTTCCTTCGCTGCTCCTCACAGACCCAGACCAGGACTTCTTTTACCAGCCTGCAAAATGCAGACAGTAGCCCAAGTTTCCTTGCAGCCCGCTGAGCTATTCCTCAGGTTTCTCTCCCTGCTTCTTTCTGACCTTTCTGCTCCTCAAGCTGGACGAGCTCCTCGAAGTAGCCACCGAAACAGCTCTTTCACTCTTCGCAAGCCTATCATCCCCACATCTTTCCTTGGATGCTTCCCACACACATTCGCCGTGCAGTTCAGGGAGAATTTCACAGATAGTGACACCATTTTGGAGTCACAGACTTGCCCCAACCAGGCGCCGCAGAAGCTGCGGTCCTGCGCCCTCGCAGCCCTTGCACCCTGTGCCAGCCTCGTGGGGTGAAAGCAGCCGATGCTATGCAAGAGTGGGCCCTTCTCACAGCTCCCCAATGAGCCCTGAGCAAGAAAAGACCCCCTGGTTTTATGGAAGAGGGCTCAGAGACTCATTTACAAGCCCTTTTATCTTCCACCTGCGAGAGAAAAGGGACCTGCAGTGGTGTTTGGCTCGCACTCTCACATCCTCCTCCCACGTACAATAACCAAGTCAGCCCACAGTTCCCAGAGGAGACAAGCACATGAAAGCGATTGCTAACAGCTCAGCTGCTGGTGGAAGGCTCTGCGCGCTGCCGAGGGAGGTTTTGGCTTTGGGCAGCGTGGCAACGTCGAAATTGCCATCAACCACACAAAGATGAATCAAGAGACCAATGCAGATTGCTGGCCAACTTGGTCTCCTGCCTCCTCGGAGGATGCAAAGAGAAGATCAAACCTTATTTAACGATCTCGTGTTGCCAATGTGAATGTGGGTATCAAGGAGATCATATAAGCGTGGTTGTATTAAGGATGACTCCCTGGGCCATGGCTGAATTTTGTGCTTAAGGCAAGGCTTCAGCACTTGAGTGAGGAACGGAAGGTCTTTCTCCCAAACACAAAAGTACTTATCCTTTGAGCACAGAAGCGTCTTTCTGCTATCTTACTTGTAACCTTTACATTAATTTGCCATTCTAAAATGTTTGTAGGTGATATCATGACAGTTTCCTTTTAAAGAGATTTATTTTACAGCTAAATTGCTGGTTTGTATTCTGAAATCTCAGCTACAAGGCTTCACAGTGTTTGGGGGTCCTGGGAATTAACGTACTACGTTTCTCTTTCTCAGACTGTCACATCTGCCTTTTTTAGTCATCCTGCTATAAGGTATTTCTCCAAGGAGGTGATTTTGCCTCCTTCTCACCATATCCTTGGCAAGAAATGCATTTTAGTTAGCTAATTAAATATAGTTATATTGTACATCAAATATCAGTAATAATATAAGGCAGTAACATTATATCTACTGTGAGAACAAGCTGCATAATACATTTTATCTGTAATATGTCACTGTGATAAGAATTCAAAGCTGCTGTGCTTTTAAATCTTTGCTTGGCAGAGCGACTAGCAAGCACCAGGGTCTGGCAAGCAGTTTTTGGGAAAGACGATGCTGTCATGCTGAAGGCAAGGATCCTCCTCCACGCACCTTCCCAAAGGTGATGCAAAGCCCTGATTGCCTATGGAGGAGCCCGTGGAGTCACGTGGAGTCCTGCATCCAGCTTTTACCAGGTTTTTTATCAGCCCTCGACGTAACTGTGCCCATGTGCTGTCCTTCCCCGGGTTTCTCCTGCCAGCCACGTTCCCAGTGCTTGTGCGAGGCCGTGTCCTCAGCTTTCTGCTCCTCCTCTGCCTCTCCAGAGTATGAACAACTCTCTTTTTCTGCATTCTACATCAACTGGTACAACACAAAGAAAAACTCCGCTCACTCATGCTTTGTATGTGTATGCTTTGGCTAGCACATGCTTATGCTCACATCAGAAACTGCTATTTATTTTTTTTTCTTCCATCTTGTGGTTTCCTTAATATGAACAATTAAACTTCTATGCTGATTGAATACTAGTATATCCCAGGAATTCAAGATCTAATCTGACCTAAAACAGCTTATGTTTTTATACATGCTTTTTTTTTTTTCTCGTCCCAAAGGATTCCAGCATCTGCAATTGCTGCAATCATAGAATGATTAAAATTAAGCCCTTTCTGGAGCAGTCAGTAGAAGGCATGCTGATAACTTGCCTTCACTACCTATTTCAGTGGAGGAAAAGAGGGAAAGCTTGGCTAAGCACAACGGCTAAATGTCAATAGATAGAGGAAATCTGTGGGATGCTCAGAATGCAGTAAATGTAGCCAATGTTTCTTCTAAAGCCCAGAGAAGTAAATAAAGATATTTTTTGTGAACTAAGTTTAAATTGTTCCAAAAAACGTACTCTTTTGGAGCCTGCTAAATCTAATACCTTGTTCATCAAGTTATGATCTCCACCAGATGCATACAGTTCTTGACAAGCTACTCATCTTCTACCACCAATGTCCATAAGTCAGCAAAAATGGTTGTGAAAGGATACAAAAAATATTAAGTATCTACAGAGATAGGTTCCTAGAAATTGGCAGTATCCATGGCCAGGTTCACTTGGGCACTGGAGGATGCAAGCACAAGGCTCGCATTCATCTCCATTAATATTTTGAGTCAAAGCTTAAAGAACAGTAAAACAAACTAAGCTGTAAAAGAAAATACATATTAGCATTTAGATTAATAGTTATTATCTCTAATTCCCATCACCAGACAACAGTGAAATACATGATGATGGTTTAAGATTTTTTTTCAAAAAGGTTAAGGGCTCCCTGAATTCAAAGGGCTGGGAAACACTGGTCTGTAAGATAAATAGCGCTGGCCTGACATGTGCTGCACGTCCTCAGTACATCTGGACTCTAGTTGGAATTAAAATTCATATTGCAGTAGCAATTAAAAGACAGAACTAGGTCATGTTGTTCAAGACACTATGCAGGCAAAGAAAGAAAAAAAAACCTGAAGCAAGCAGCATTTGCCCTAAAAATTTCAGCATTGAGAAACTCAGAAATACAAGATAAGAAAAAGAGGAGGATACAACAATAAAATAACAGTTTGGGCGATTTAGCTAGGCTGTGCTATGCGCGCTCACCTTTTCACCAGGCAAAGGCTGTTACCACCAGGCAGTTCTCAGTTTGCATTATGACAACTTAATTTTAAGGAGAGGCCAGGGACCGGCGATGCTCAGCACCCGCCGAGCGCTGAACGCTCAGTGGCGCGCTCGGCCCTGGCTCAGCGCTCTGCACACCGGCTGGTGCTGCGTGTGTGATGCGTTTCTTTACACCTACATACAGCGTTGTTTGCAAGAGTCATTTCTGTGGCTGAAAGATTTTTATAAAAGAAACCATAGCAACCCTCCTAAATCTACTGCGGTTAACAATTTGCAATGTCCATTCTGGTACGCAGCTTTTTCTTTTCTCCCATTGAGTTCGGTATCTCCGTCCAACTATTTTATTCTGTACGGAAAGAATTGTGCGAGAGATATATCCACAATGCACTCCATGGTATATCATACTCAGCGTGACAATGCGCATTGTATTCTCCACATCCAATTTTAGATGTGGGAAGTGAGAATGAAATCACATTGCTTCAATTTCTTTTTTAAAATTGCGCTGAGGAATTTTGAGCTGTTATCTGCAGGTTAGCGCGGAACCTCCCTGCAGACTGCTTTTCCGGTTTTGCAATACTGCACAACATTATTAATGAAGGTGAGCACCCGCTTTCAATTTAATGGGTGTCTCATCTTCACTCAGTCACATGAGCAAAAAGATGGTTGAACAAAAACTTTAGCAAAGCGAGAGCCAGCCACGTAGTTGTTGATTAAATCTTACGTTCAGCATATTTTAGCCTAAAAAGTGATCTGTTAACAAAAAATGACTATACAGGAAAAATGTACCGTCCTTCTGGAATACTTAGTAGAGGAACCTTGACTGTTAAAGCCTGATATTATTGAAAAAGACAACCAAAAAAACCCTTAAATACCCTTCCAAAAGAGCCCTCGCTAGGCACAAGAGCTGCGGGTAGGATTGATTTACACGCACAATCGTCTGGCGGCTGTGAAGGTATTTCCTTCATCTACATGGCTGAAGTGCTGGATGTGAGGAGACCAGGACCAGCACTGCACTGGTGACACGAGGAGGAGAGCGAGCTCCTTCCCAGCATCGGGACAGCCGCAGTTGGTGGTTTCAGAAGAGACAGCAGGCAGAAGAGTTGCAGAGTACCCGTCCGTGCGTGGCCACGGGCTCTGCCCTCTCCTCCCCATGGGCACTTCGGAGCCAAGCCATGGATGCTACCCCCCCCCCGACTGCCCGCTTGTTGTGTCCTCAACCTCCCAACTTTATTTTACATGTATGCAGCTCTGGGAGACACCAGAAATCTAGATCGATAGAATGATAAAAATAAATGCCATCAATGAAATTCAAACAGATAGATTTGAAACACGACCCCAGGGGCGCTCCACGCTACCCACGAGGACTGAGCTAGTGTTACCTTCTCCTCAGTGTTCTGCTGCTAAAAACCTTTTTTTTCCAATTTTTTTTTCCATATGTTTATCCTGGGCTATACTACAGATACAAGGGAAATTGTGCATATATATTCTCTTGACCCAATTCTTCATCTCCCAAAAGACTGCCAAAATGACTGGCAACAGGTAATTTTGTCACTGTTTATTAGATGTTTGTTCTGCACCATTACACATCCTCTGCCCCTCACAAAGCCTGCACTGACAGTCTTTAGCCATTAGGAAGGATTTATATAAAGGCAGCAAAGATATATCTTTTAGTTGTTTGTGATACATCCCTATGCAGGACCTTAATTATTAATGGTAACACACCATCAACAAGTCAGGATACAACGCTCGGCCAGAGGCTGTGTATACTTTGTAGGGAGTGGAGGAGAGAGTACGCATGCTCAAAATAGATAGTGGTCATCGCTCTACGACAACAGTAGTGTACGCTGAGTTTTCCCAGCGGCTTCTGGTGGACTGTCAGGTGTCAGACAGTGCCACAGGAGGGGGTCGCAAGTGTAATTCAACATGAGAACAAAACTCTCGGAAACGCATTGCCAGGAAATAGGAAAACAGCAAAAAATGACAAAGTGGTTGCTACAGAAAAACACCGCAGTATTGTTCAGAGTAATTCACACAGATCACTTGATTTTGACAGCAACTGTAAAGGTTTTTTTAAGATTCACCCACAACTGAAGGGAATATCTTGCTAGTAATAGATTAACTCTTTTATCAACTCAGGAAACAATTAAAGACTTAGTTGAAAGATAACATATTTCTCTCTGGGGCCACTGATGCCTCAAACCATGGAAATATCAAGCACTTTCCAACAGTTGTTCATTACCATAACAGTTAGAGGGAGACTCCAGTGTCTAATAATATTCCTAATATTGCTTCTCTGAACATAAGCAAATTATACTAAAAAATTTTTTTAAAAAAATCAAACGGTTTAACCTTTGAAAGCATACCATCATTTACTGCTCATAATGCGAGAGATCATTTTGAAAGACACCACTGTCAACTAATGAATGAAAATGAACACACTCTTCCAGCTAATTGCACTTACAGCACAATACAGCAACGTGTGCTATAGACAAGTCAGTTCTCGAAGGCTGTGAAATAAAAAAAGTTTTCAATCGATGTTTTTTACTCATGTACTATAGCTAATTCTGGCCCGGAGGAGATGCTTCGTTTGTCAGTTGTGGCTACATGACAAGGCTGTGGCATGGACCCTCAATATACTTTACAGCTTAGACTTCTTCAAATGAAGGTTATAAAACCAGTTGCTTTCTGCCTGTTAGTAATTACTGTTAATCATTAGGTGACAGTTCAGTACTTGTCATTTAAATATATTAAGGCTGACATTCAGGTTCAGAACTTCCCTTTCTGTAGTTCTGAACGATTTCCTCATCTGCAGTTCAACCGAAAAAGAGTCTGGGGCTCTCTCCTATTGCTCCCTGCCTGCTCTTCTGCTCAAGAAATGAAAACTTCCTTGGACATCACTAGGTGTCACTACTGGGTGTACACAAAAAACCCCACTGGCTCAGGAGCTTGGCTAATTCCTGAACTGATTACCCCACTGGGAGGAAGAACTGCACTTTCCCAAAGAACTACGCAATTCAAAACTTGAGGATGAATCTTTCATGCATGAATTTTACAAGCCATGGAAGCACGACTGACGTGTTGCACCATCACAGAACCGTGATTAATGCATGTTGCACATCACAGATGGAAATCCGAGATAGGTTTGGGCCTGGGAACACATACATAGGTTTCAATCTAGTGGAGGGTGTCCCTGCCCATGGCAGGGGCTTGGAACTAGATGGTCTTTAAGGTCCCTTTCAACCCAAACCACTCTAGGATTCTATGAGAGTGACTGTCCTCTGCTCACCTCTTCCTCTCTGGAGAGATAGAGAGACAGAAATGTCACATGAAACAAGAGCAACGTCATATGAAAGAAGAACACTCTTGAAACACGCCCTGGGGAGGTACCAGCTTGGGGTTGGGCTGGACCACAAAGAGGGTAAGTACTGCTGCTCCTCCAGGCTGGATTTCTCTCAGACACAGAGGGATTTACAGCAAAGGAACACATGGACAACAAGTAAAAACCTTTATTTTAAGAAGTTAATATGCATTGCAGTTTTATCTATCTGTGCTGTTGTCATACTTAATATGCATAGTCATACCAGCTCAGCTTTTCCACTTAGAAGCCACTAGGCAGCTACTAATAAGCATATAATTAAGGTAGTTATGTTGGTTTAATCTTTTGTTAAGGTTAAAGACCAAACTGAGTCATCCACAATGTCTTGTGGTTCCCTTCTGCCGGAGGCTGTTCCCTGGTCACGCATGTGGCACTGCTGTCCCCAAGGTCCTACACACAACAAACATGGCAAGTCCCACCACAAGGACACGTGGAACCATGGGACACATCTCCTGCTCCAGGCTCTGCTCCATAGCCAGCGACCACATTGCGCTATGTCGGACTTGATGATCTTAAAGGTTTTTTCCAACCTAAATGATTCTATGTTAGCTGAAGTTTGCTGTGTGGCTCTGACCTGGGGGACCAGTGAAGTGGTTGATGTTCAGGCAGTGCTTGGCTTTCCCAAGGCCACGCTCCCAGCCCTTGCTCAATCTGCATGTTGTGCAGGCTGCACACTGGCTTTTCCAGTCTTTCTGCTTTCTCTGCCACAGGCTCCCAGACAGCTGCAAAACAACAGCTAGAAAATTTCCTCTACCTGTACTTTAAAACTGGTCTTTTATTTTGTGTACTACTTGGGCTTAGAACTGGAGGTCGGTATTGTTTCAAATATCTTACTGCAGTTTAACTACCGTTTATACAAGCTTTGCAATGGAAGCCCAAAGTAGGAAACCTCAGCACACGTCCATGTTGATACAGCACAGTCCATGAACTGCAGCAAAGCCACAATGCTAAGGCCACAATGCACTGCCTTTTTGTGTCATCAACCCCAAAAGAGCAGCAAAATACATCTTACGCAAAGGAGGGAACGCTGCCAAACCACGAAGAACCTGCTCTTACCATTGCTCGCAGCATGCACAGCCATAGCTTTGCTCTCACAGAGCTTCTCACCGGGGGAAATAGTGGAGACTACGCATCCCCCTGCCCTCGCTCTCGGGTGGGAGCAAGGAGACACGAGCATCCTCTAATGAAGACAGACATGAGAATGATGTCAGTGATTACAGAACACACTTCTTACTGTACTCAGTTTGTGTACGAACAAGGAAAAAAGCCCAGGCTGTTCCCAATGGCCACACACATGAATTTTGATACAAAGTGAGCTGAACCATCCTTGAACACTTTTTTTTGGCCAAATTTTAAAGACTTTTCAATAAATTTGCATGAATAGCTATCTCTAAAACTCATGAAAGGTAGTAAAAATTGAAACGGGCACCTGACCTCTGCCCATTGCCAGGAGGAGATCCTTAAACAAAAATAGCTGCATGCAAGATCTTTTTTTAATAACTCAACAAAGGAGAATGGATGTAGAAAAAAAGTACGCAACTTTCTAACCACAGTTTGGAGAAGTTAATGTGCAACCAATGCTTGTGGGGTTCTCCAGAGGTTAGGAACTGACCCCATGGGCAGGGGACAGAAAGGGACTTACCTGGAGAGACTTAATGCTCCTGCTGGGACCATGCATGGAGTAAGTGAAAATAAACGCTGTTGCCAAGGGCCACTCCAGTCTCTGCCCTAGCAGCAGCTGCCAGTCTGCCCTTCCAGCCTCTTGGCACTGGTCGTTTTATTGCCTCCGGCACTCTGCTGTCCCTAACAGGCATGGAGCCTCAGCTTTAAACTGTTTCTATACGATGTATCTGTGCAAACAGATACTACTAATATAGTATACCTCATTTGCAAATACAAAACATCAAAATCTTTGCCATGTATTGAAGCCGATTAAAGAATAATCAGTTCATTCTTCATATCTCAATGCAACCAGCAAAAAGCAAACAGGTACTTAATACCAACTTCACTTAACTGCAAGTTTGATATACCATCTGGATCCGTTATCCATTGCATTTTTACTTCATGGCTATTTTGGCTCCTTCAGGGCGCACACAAGAGAACATTTCCCCAGAGGACGCATCTTAACACGGCAATGACTGCAACAGTGGTAGGGCGACGTTCGTATCCACACTACCAGCGCTGGCGTCCAGCACAAACACAGGCTGATGCCTTGCAGAGCACCAGGAACAGTTCATGACTATACTTCTCAACCCCATTGTACCAAAAGCTTTTAAGTAATTAGTTTTCTGTCATTAACAGATGTGCCGCCTGGGGAAAGGCACACAGGTGCTCCCAAGCCCCGTCCTGGGTTGCAGGGCAGCACTATTTGGTCTTGGAGTGGAAAGCTCAGAAGTGCCGAGCTGGGCTGATAAGGAGGGCAACAACCGCGACATTTATACAAACGCGTTATGCTCAAGACAGAACTGCAGATGTTATTCTGGCAAGATCAGAGACCATAACTGCAATAAAAATATTCACAGGACGTTACCACAAACCCCATATATTTAAATCAGAAAAATAAACAATATTTATCAACATCCACTTTGATGGAGACCCAAAAGTACCTTATGAGACATCAGGTGTCATAGTGATTTTTTGCTAAAGTTACATCCTATCCTGAAAGAAGCAAAGTTTACGTACCTCATGCACCAAAAAGTAATCTACAAACACAGTCAACAGGCTGAGCAGTGCTATTCCAACTGCAAGCACATCTCTAATAAAATATGTGGGGTTTGTACCTCCTTACTGACACATCTAATACATTATTCCATTTCTCTCTTTCATACTTTTAGAAGCAAAATAGACATTTGGTAAAGTCTAGTTTAATATTATCACTAAGGCATTCAAACACATCACTAAAAACTGTGTTGCTAAAATTACATGACAGAAAAAAAGCCCAGGTAAAACAGACACTGTTATCTCCTTGAAAAATACGGGCCTTATGCTACGGCACCTACTGATGCGAGTCCATTGAAACCAACAGGATTACTTACGTGAATGAGGATTACTCCCACGATTAAGGAGTGCAGGATTACATCCATTGTTTGCATAACTCTTGTTATTTACATATCCCTATTTTCACCTCTTGTTTTTGTTTCTAAAAAACACAGGGCCTTTAATTACTGTTAGCACTAGATATCGTTATGTTGCACTTTTATCCCGTCAAAATTTGGCTGTCTTTTGGATGTCAAATAAAATGCTTTTATGATCAAAACAAAGAAAATGAAGTAGAAGCAGCAGAATCTGGACAACATAATTAAAAACAAAAAAATTAAGAGGGAGAGCTTGTTATCCACAATCAAAACTTATTCATGATTCATTTCATATTCATGCTCCTATCCACGGCCTCTGCTCTTGGCAGCTGATTATTTCTATCAATTTTTTAACTGTGCCAAGTCGTGAGTTACCCGAGAGTTCTCAGGCAATGCCGATAGTATCACTACTGGAAAGTAACAAAAATCAGGCAAACAAATGAAACAAATATTATAGGTAGGTATACTGATAGTGAATAATAAAACCAAAATATCTCATGCTTTTTACCTTACAAAGAAGTGGCAAGTCTAGCCTTAGTTCATCACTGCCATATGCTTTACATACATACAAAATATATCTCCTTCCTATCCTTTACAAAATTGGGTAAGTTACCAACGCTTTTCAACTATTTTATGATACAACAGAATAGTTAAAGTATGGTAAGAATGTCATGCAGGTCTCAGTTCCTGTTCCCAACCCAATCAGAAATGCATTTAACTGGATAAAGAGCAACAACACAAGTTACGCTTACAACAGGGAACCAACATTTCTTACAAAAAATAATACATGTACTTTCAGATTCTCCACTTTGGCACTGAATTACATTAGCCTCAGTTTTGTTTGCAAGAAATCAGACTTGGATCATAAATATATTTTGTTTTAGTAGTGTGCTACAGGGATTTGAAAATTTAAATTATACAAGTTAATTTAAGAAGGCTTGATTCTAACTTTAGTGTCAGCTCTGTAGATACTGTTTACATGTTTTCTAGAGTTAAAAATGCAGATATTGCATGCCTTTCTAGGCTTCTTTACGTCATTTTAAAAGCTAAAAGAATACGGACTATTTTTAGAAAGACAGGTAAAACACTGCACGTTATAGTTACTGCAAACTGAAAAGAGCTTGCAGCAGATTCAGAAAACACCAAAAGTTGCACAAACTTACCAAAGAAGCAACCTGTTTTCTTCCAAGAAGAGTAGTTTATGGTCAAGTACATCTGAGTTACAAAAGACTGTGTTTCCCGGGTCCATCTTGCACGAGGCTTAACCTGCAAATCCACCCGACTGTATCGGGCGCAGCGGAGGCACGGAGTTTTTCCCTCTCCAGAAGGCATTTCGGCGCTCCTCGGGGACGCGCAATGGCCCGAGCGCGGCCAGGCCAGCCACCACTTGTTGCAATGGTAACAGGGAAAGCCAGGATCTGCCTGCTCGGGCTGCAAGAGCGTGAATAATTCATGCCTTCCACCTCCCCGCATTAGCATGCTGCTCAGGCAGCTCCAACGAAGCAATTCATTTTGTCCTTTGTCTTCAGGAAAAGCTTGCTGGATTAATGAGGGTTATCTGTGATGATAAAACCTGGGCCTGCTGATTTATTTAGTCTGATTGGTTAGAATTTGTGTCCCTAAATGCAGGTTTTACGGCCAGAATATAAATTCAGTTGTGCATCGCCAACCTTAGGCAGGCGTGGGTTGTTTGGCTACAGCAACAATATCCAGCTACAGCACATGAATGTTTCATTTTCTTGACTTAAATATTGTAAGCCGGGCTCTTTGTTTCTGAGTGCTTCTTGAAGAAAGTTAAGAGGAAATCTCCAAGTACGCTGCTTGCACGTGGCTTTGTGCATATTTCTGGAATGACCTCTTGGACTGCTAAATAGCTAACACCTGGCTTCCAAAATGTTTGCATTCTAAGTACAAGATATGGAAAAAAAAACCAACCCTGCAATGAAAACCAGCAAATTTATAATTTACTTAAAAAAAAAAATTCATACATTGCAGTGTTATTTTTAAAAGAGGGTTTTGAAGGTGATATTTTTCACTGTGATAATTTAATTTTTATTTAAAGGTTTTTAAATAATTAACAGTAGCACCATTATATTCCTCAATGTTTACCATCTAGAAATCTACGATAACTGAAAGTAATAATAAAATAATCATAATTCTGATCAATTGATGACAAAATTAATAACTGAACTCAATGAAGGATTTTTTTTAATCAATTACCTATGAAGTTATATAATGCATTATTGGGATGAATAAACACAAATTTTGCCATTTTATCTGGTACTGCTAAGAGTAGCACTGGAATATTGTATTAGTTTTGGTATCCATATTCTACATAGGACACTGGCAAGTAAGAGATTGTAGAAAACAGCTGCAGAAATTATTTGAACTCAGTGAGCATAAAGGTCTTAAAAATACGTGATTCAAGCTGGTTTGCGGTCAAAAAGGATATTGAGAGTTAACTTGACTACAGTGTCCAAAGGGCTTTACAAGGAGTAAATACTTCGGATAGAAGGACTTCTGAGGTACATAGTTCTAATGGAGAAGGTGATTACCTACTACAAAAATCTGAGTACACTAGTGACCTCTACATTTCCTAGATACCTTTCTAGATGACATGCTTTTGCCAAACAAATAACAAAATGTTATTGGACTCAGAACAGGCATAAAGACTTAAAATGCAGAGAACATTCAAACAAATCCCTTAAAATCCTTTCAGCATTGTATCACGTCGCTCATTGAAGTCTCCAGTACATATCTTCCTATCAGTTGCATATAGTGTTTTTGGCAATCTTTATATAAAAAATTCTTTGCAATTATTTCAAGATTTCATCCGGAGAACCATTACATTGTAATGCAAATTAGGCTAATGAATGTTTCATGGCAGACTTCATAGTGTTTGCTGCTGAGCCTTTCTAGAACAACCCAGGTGGACGCACTTTTCCTCCCACCATTTTCTCATCATTCCAGTCAAGACAAGAAAGAAAAAAAAAACTTGGAGCATAAGGATATGAAATCGCTTGCTTTTGCCTGAGAACTTATAAGTAAAGCTTATTTCTGCCTCTAATATTCTTATTCTAGTCTGGTTTAGACTGAGAAAAACACAACTTTATTCAGTCTTTGATGTAGATGGGATTGAATGATTTTCAGGACTTTGATCACCAGCTTGAAACTGCATCAGGGATAGAATAGTTTGTGATAATCCTCTAGATTTGGGCACAAAGTAGAATTTGCTGTTTCTTCCATGCCGTAGAGTTTCAAGGTGGTGAATACAGAGATCACTGTTGAGGTCACCCTTTCCTATGGTGGGCTTCTAACAATGGCCAAAAAATACATTTTCACCTGAAATAATGCTCTTCCTTCACCTGCGCTAAGTGTTGAAAATGTCCTTTAGGATACATGCAACATTAAAGGAATGGTTAGGCAGAAAGGAAGAGGGTAGCCAGACAAATACTGACCAACTCAGTGCTGGGAAACATTTCCCCCGGGATGTATCAAGACCAAATTTGCTTTTCATTCTGTATATATAACGATATCTCTGGCTGCAGCTGCAGAAGGGGATTATGTAGGTCGATATCAGTAGAACAGCTTCAGCAATGAAGTTGGGATGTCCTGCAACTTCTCTAGAGGTCTCCAGGTAGATGGTGAACAGGAATGAGTGCGTGAGCTACAGAGGAGGAAAAGGGAACAGCTGTCTATTGATGCTATGCGAGTTTTGCCTGAAAAATTGATTGACGCAGTTGTAGCTCAGACTACCTATTCAGCCAATGTCACATATGCAAGTCAGTGACAAATTATGGCTGACTATGCTTGAATGCTACAGAAACGTTGAGTAGCATGAGCAGGAAGATGGGGTTCCTATCCATTGCCATCAAAATATCATCTTTTAGTGCTGTTGACAGCTTAATAGCTACTTCTGTACTTCGGAGAGCATTGTGAAGTACTGCCACTATATTATTAACCTAGGTTGGAACTTTCCTGCAAATGCAGAGCAAAAACCACACAAATGAAGTTTCTGAAATAGTTTAAGATTAAAGGTGTGCTGTTCACAACATGAATCTCTCTAATTGCATTTCAGGAGGACCCAATAACATTTTAACACCAATTACGTTATCATCAAATTGATTCCGTTCCATGTTAAATATCCAGATGGTGGCATGCAGTACAAATCAAGCATTTTTAATTCCATTTGTTTCCTACAGGCATCTGATAAGGGATGTGGATATGGGGGAGGTACGGAGCCTCCCATTGACCTGTGAGATACAGTGTGTAGTGCTCCCGTGGGGGCTAGCAGGGCTACATCCCTTTAGGAAATCTCCACTGCTTATTAAAAAAAAAAAAAAAAAAAAAAAAGCCTTTGTGCAAAGCTGCACCCATGTATGTAATTACTTTAAATCATTCCTAGACTATCCAAAGTTGCATCGTACCTGTGAAATGGTTTGCATGGCCCCAGTCTGTCACAGTTCAAAGACGACATGTATAATATCACACAGATTAAGCATATTGTGTAGCTGGGGAGGGACAGAGCGATCGTCTGACTATGGAAAGGATTTGGGATTCAGGAGATTGGAGTGTGACTGTCTATTGATACCTTTAAATTAGCTATCACTGTAGTATCTGGTTTCTGTCAAGGTATTGCAGAAAATCAGTGAGATGCATCTAGGAGGTTAGTGAATCAATTCTCTGCTCTGCCCCTGGGCTGACCCTTCCCTGTTGGCTGTCTTTCAACGTGTCACCTCAGTTATTTGGCTTTTTTTGTTGTTGTTCCTTGGCACCATTGCCAGGCCACGTGTTCTTTGCCGAGAGGCCTGTGTGCGGCTGCCACCTACCCAAGGTGGCACCTATCAAAGGTGATCAAGCCGGCTTTGAGATGAGACACCGAATGGTGGCTCTTGTGGCACCAGGAGGGTCAATGCTCCAGGACGACCGAGGACACCACCATTAATCAGCCCTGGAGAGCCGTGGTAATGGGGTAGCAGACTTGCCAAAGCCAGGGTTCTGCATTCTGCTGTGACATTATTCCCCACCTGGGTTGTTGGTTTTTTTTTTTTTTTTTGAAGTACCAGGAAAACAAAGCATTACAAAAAAATGTCAAGCTGTGAAAAGAAAAGTCAAAAGCCAGAAAATTCAAAGCTAATGCTGATTCTTTAACTCAAGTCACTAACTCAGAGGCATGCCTGAAGCCTGGGCAGAAGCCTTAGCCGAACTCTTGTTGGTTTGTGGAACCAGCTGAGGATTCGCACATCCGAGGGGACACAGATTCATATACGAATACAGGAGGGAAAGAGGGACTGGCTGAGTTAAGAGGCTGGATGTCACTGGTATGGGGAAAAAGAGGGGCAATCAAGAGACAAATTTTCTGAGAAATTAGGTAGGGGAAGGGAGGTGAGAGAGGAGATAAGCTCGTCCTGGAGACTGGCAGAAAAAGAAAGATTAAGGACACTGACAAATGAGAAACCCAAGAGAGAAGACATGAGTTAAAAGGTGGCCAGGGGAAGAAAGAAGTTCAGACAGGAAAGACAGGGAATAATTGTGGGGAAAAAACCCAAACCAACCCAGATAGAGTGAGAGGAGAGGGACTTGGATAGGGATCTGGTATCGATCCGGCACAAAGGTGAAGACTGGAGCGAAAATGGAAGGAGGACATTCTGGATCTCGCAGAGAGGAAGAAATGTAATTTAGGACTGTGAGAGACTGAAGAATTAAAATCAAGAGGAAAAAAAAGCTCACATGTGGTGGCAGAAGAGTCAGGGCATATTAGATTTGCTCCTCTTTGGTAACCGGGGTGGGACCCGAGTCGAGTCGCCATTCCTTGCTGTGCCCAGGACACTTCGCATATTGATCCTGCTAGTTGAGTCCTGTCCTTAATTTCTGCTTATTATTTCAAAACTTCAAATTACACACAAGAAATAGAGACTAAACCAATCATTAAGGCTGCAAATAAAACACCCAAAAGTAAGGAAATTCTAAGAAAACTGAGGAGGGAAGGTTTTTGCAAACCCTGTGACACATATATATATATTGCTCTTCTGTTCAAGATCTTAGAGCATTTTGGCTCTTTGAAAATACACACAGCTGGATACTTACATTTAATTAAATAGTTTTTAAGATAATGACTACATCAGCTTCAGCATAATTCACAATTAAAAGCAATCAAACCCAAAATTCAAAATTGCTCTTATTCAAATATCTAACATCAGTAATAGCCTATACAGTTTTCAATGAAATGGGAGTCATAAACCTACATTCCAGAGTTAACAGTTGTAATAAGTACAGATCTATGGGTACTAAGGAAGTATCTATGTGTACATTCTTGTGTCTCTCATTTATTAGGCTAAAGCTGAGACATCCCAAAAAAATGTCTTTAATTAGTTTAAGCACTTAATTTAACAAAACAAGCAGTTTAAACAAATACAAACTACTATTTTCCAGCCACCGCGTACATGAAACAACTAGTATTTTTGCAAGATTAATAAAGTTACAGGTGATTTTATAACAACCTGATTAAAGCATAATTTAAACCTAAGAGCAAGGATATTTTTTGCATCAGTACTGAGTCAAGAGAAAAAAAATACTATCTATTAATAAATACCATAGTACTGTTTTTGTATAATTCCTCCATGTTTGTAATATCTATGAAGACACTTTAGAAAGCGAGCCGCTTTGCTTATAAAGACATGCAATGAAAGTACTTGTGTAATTTTTCCCTTGAATAAACAAGAACATATTTTCTGTTCTGTCATGTAATCCATGCATTAAGGAAGAACAGTGCAATGATGAGAAAATAATTGAAGTTAGAAAATCAGGAAAAAATACTGATAAGTGGACTGAGGGGATAGTTTGCTGGCTCACATTTCAGATGCATTACATAAAGTGGCTAAATATTTGCATGGAGTGTAATTAACTTCCCCCCCCCCCTCCCCTATAGCAGAACGTGGCATTACAACATAGTGAGCGCACTCAACTGCACTAAAATCAGTGGGAAACAAAGAGACCCGGCATTTTTCTCAATCCAGGTCAGAGTCCTTTTGGCTGCAATCCAGCATTGGATCTCTCGCAAGCCCACTTCATTACAGGCAGACTCAGGCAGTGATTCTCAAGAGAAGAACATGGGCTCAGAATTCCCATTACTTGGCCCAGCTGGGCGGCCTAAATTCCCATGGCCTTTTGTAGCCGTCTCAAGAGATGATGAAGTTTCTTTGATTTATCAATAGACAATCCAAAAACCGGATTGATGGTAAAAGAAGGAGGAAGTAGCAGTGCAATTTTGCAAAATCGCCAAGAAAATGCAGCTAGCAAATGTCTCCCTGATAAACATTCATACAGCAACAGGGAGCTGAACTGTGCATTATTGGTCTTCAGCAATTCTGTAGCAATTGTTCCCGCAAAGGTTTCGTCCCATCATTATTCATCGAGTTACTTCCCTAAACTTCATTTAGATATCATTCTGGGAATACCATTATTTTAAGAATATAAATAGTAATTGTTAACTTCAAATACTTTTCAAAACAATTTTCAAATACTTCAAAAGTCTAAGCATTGGTGGAGTATTTTACTGCAGTGAAGAGTTACTTTCCCAAAGGTCTGCTACAACACAGGTGAAATATGGGCTCTTTCAGAGGCAATAGCAGATCTGCCCACACCTTCATAGGTGACCACACTATACCAGAAGCCTTACTTGCCCCATCCTTTCACTGCCACCCGCTCATTACCTAGATATGAGGAATGCCTTTCTGTTACAGACCTCCACAACGTCCCTCCCTATGGGCCCTCATTCTTTATTTAATACTTATTGAGTAAATCATTAATCACCACCACCTCAGCTAAAGAACAAGACTTCAGAGCTGGTTGTAGGTAAGACATGAGAAGTTGCAGTTGCCTTCAGCTGCAGAAGTAGGACCTTGAGACCAGCAGCACGGGAGAGACACATGCCCAACGCCTCATCTGATGTCCACCACCAAAGACCCTGATGGCCAAGGAAGACCCAGCAGAACTGCTGGAGCAGGACAAGGAATAAGGGAGGGTGAATTAAATCTAATTAATATGAACTGTTCTAACAGACAGCATCACATTCGCAGACATGAGAGAGAAACAAGAGGCTTTGTTTACAAGTGTCCTTAAAACTTGGAGAGAAAAATCCCTTCCTTTTTGTCATTAAAAAATAAAATACAGTAGAGACTATCATAAAGAACCGTCCGTATTGCACAGCCTGGACCGTAGAAATGAACTGCACAGAGCAGCTCTTCTATACACCAGATGCAGCCTACCACTTAATGATTCGCTTCATGGGTAATTTGTACAAAGAGGAAACATTTCCTTTTTTGACTCATTTTAGTTTTGTGCCATAAATAGAAAAATAAATTGATGTGCAAAGTATCTAAACTGAGAAAGTGCCTGTAATAGCCTCTATTTCCTCAAATATTTATCTCCCAAACATTTTTAAAATTTAAACATAAACTATTTAATTGCTAATAAGCCGTGTGATAATAATTTGGTTAAAGTAGTAAAATAGACATATGTTTGGTAACTGGCTGTGCTGTTCATGGGTCCTGGTTAGCAGTACTGCTGGACTTGGATTATATCTTCATTGTTGTATCGCTGACAGAAGACTTACAGTTTTAAAGACTCCTAAACACTTAAATGAGAATAAAGAGGAGGAGATGAAGTTACGATCTCTTACATAGACGCAACCATTTAATGTTGCTTTTGCCTCCCAGAAGCAGTATTATCCAAGGTTATGAAGAGACAAGTCCTACCATTAGTTCACATAATTTTATGTAAGCTCCACCAGAGTTAGAGTCAAATTCTGCGTTTTTCCCTGCACAACATTTCCAAGGTCTTTCTTAGACAACAAATATAAGAGTTTTGCTTTTTAACTGTGCATTGCAAAGTGCTCATATCGCTCTTGATTAACCTCCGTCTTGGACTATTAGAAATATCTCTCTGACCCTGACAAATCCCAAACCACCTCGCTTATAGCCATCCTTCCTCACAGATAATTTTTCTGGCTCATTGCTTCAGCCAAATGACTCCTCTGTTCACAGCCCTCCACTGGCCGCTCTTCCCTGTTGCTTCAAACACAAACTGCTACAGAGATGTCGATCCCTGCCTCTGCTCCGACACGAACACAGCCTGGCTGCTGCTGTGGCATACCTCTCAGTTTTGAATTGCATTTCATGCCAGTCTTAATGGACTGAAAGAATTCCCCTCTCAAAATTAAAAGGAGACCTGATTTTCCTCTTTCGGACCCTCCCTTAAAGGTGGGTTCTCTGCTGCGACTCCTGCAGAGAAAAAACACCAAACAACTTGATAACGGCCAAGGAACTAACATCCCAGGACAGTTCTTGAGATCCTCACGGTAACCTCGTATTTCTCACAGTTTTTGTGAGAGCCACCCATATTTTCCCAGCTTTTACTTTGACAGTAAATTTTCTGGCGCAGTTACCACATTTCAGTTTCTGTTAAGTGCCGATCCCAATGAGCTGAGACGCCTGGCCGGTGCTGCGGTACAGATGGGACCGTGATTCTCAGTTTGGCAGCCACACCAAAATAAATAGATCATTTCAGAGCGGGTCGATTTAATGCTTTCCCTTTCATATTTTAATGGGTCTATATAGGGCTCACAAGAGAGGTCAGCAGAAAAAAAAAAAGTGGTACATGTGAATCAGGAGCAAGTCTTTACAATTTCTCAGTTGATGTTTAATAAATTGTCTTCTCCACCCAGCTCACAGGATCCCAGGATAATCCGGGTGGGAAGGGACCCGGGATGGCTCAGTCCAGCCCCTGCCCCAGGCAGAGCCAGCTCCGGGGTCAGACCCGGCTGCTCAGGGCTTTTCCCCAGCCGGTCTTGAAGCCCCTGAGGATGGGGACGGTGCAGCCTCTCTGGGGAGCCCATCCCTCGGCTCCTCTGCCCTCGATCGTGGTAAATCCACAGACCTGGGGGGATGCTCAGAAACACGCAGATTCACAGCGCGAGAGGCTGCACTGATTTCTGACAGAAATCTGCCTGACAGAAGGAAAATCCTGTTTGCCCACCACAACTTTGGAATTGCTTAGATAATGGAATAGATCACCACTTTAATATTACCTCTGCTGTCCAGGTCTCTCATTATAGTTTAAAACCAGAAATGATTATTTTTTTCAACTAAGATTATGAAAACGTCCATGCTACCACAAAAGCATCAGAGCAAGCCTGGGACCGCATCCCACACTCTCATTTACTGATCACCATTTCCTCTTGCTGTACCTTTTCTTTGGGTCTGTTTTAGGCCGAAGCTCTTCAAAGCCATCCTGGACAAAACCTCGGCCTCACTGGAGCGGATGGAAAATCTCCCCTCGGCTGCTATGAGGTACAAATCCTGGATCATCTTTGCTTTGCCATGTAAATTGCTAAGGCTCCCCAAGGCGTATAGGGTTTGATTACTTTGTCATCTGCAGCCACCGGGTCTCATATAAAAGAAATTTACAGGCACAGTAACCTCCTCGACCTGAAACAGTGAACAACAAGAAGTAATTTCATTGTGTAGTGTATGGGGTTTCACATTTTCCCTTTGGCCATAGTACCGTCTCCCAATTCAAGTAAGTAAATTAATTCCCGGATACAAACTTACCGAGGGCTTTCTTCACCTCTCGGTGTCTTGTTGCCTGATTTTCTAAGAAATTAATGACTTTTGTAAATAATTGAAAAGGGAAGAGCAAATAGGAGATGACAAAAGTTCATCTGACTGCAAACGTTGCTAGGAAGGGCGTCGTTTCTGAAGAGGTCACATAAATGGCAGGCTTCTAGTAAATTAAAACGTAGGTCAATGAGGTTGATGGCTACAATAACCTGCTGGAACTTGGCAAAACACAACAGCGATTAAGGATAACACAAATGTTATTCCCATCTCTAAGCTGTAGGTGACTGCATTTTAATTTTTTTCTCATGATAAAAATAAAATATCTGCAAATATCTTTTGCAGAAATTCAAGGCAGAGGGATCTGTTAGCTTATGCTATGTTGTGATTCCATCTTAAAACCTTGCTGCACTTAAAAAAAAAAAAAGCGCAGGCAAGGAAGGAATCCATATTTCACAGAAGATGGTCCACAGGTTGTGTCCACTCAGACCCACATGGAAAGACACTTTTGGTCTAGAGGTCTGCCAGCTCATCCTCATAGGTACATACATTTTTAATGTACATTTTCTTTGGGACAGAGTTCATGCCAGATTGTCACATGAAAGGCTGATGGGCCTTTCAAGAGCAAAATATGTATTAGAGGGCTAAAGTGAGATAAATACGTATATATTTAACATACAAGTTCTGAAAGCTTCAGGCTAATATTTTAATTATATGCCAACAAAGAATCTTCCAGTCTTGGAAAAAGGCAGCTGCCCACTTCTGTCTGCAGGATGCCAGCCTGCTGCGCGCGCTGAGTTGGAAAGCTAAGGGGTGATCAGATCTGGGACACAGCCGAACATCTTCCATTGAATTATGAAGGTAAATGTATGAATGTAAGAACAAAATTCCTTACCACTCTTTAAAATTTCCTATCGGTTTCTGACAGGAACCGTACACATTTCACCATTGTCTGCTCTTGTAACAGTTCTTTAATTAAGTGATTCTCTTTAACGCACTGTTTCAGTTGCTGTTGGTATTGAGCAGGTCCTTCCAAAAGAAGCAATCATAAACTGCTAGATGGGTTTACTCAGCTGTGGCACTTCTAAACTGATTTAAGCGGTCTGTCAAAACTGAGTGAAATTAATTAATTCACTGGAGAGCTCTGCTTTCTCCAAACTTAAGTAAAAAGTGATGCAAACTAGCGATAATCAGATCTACATTTTTCCAGGCAAAGTGATCTAAATTAGTTTAATAATGCTGAAACATGTACATGTTTCTAAGATAGAGAGGCAGATCGCTGAAGGCAGGATACCTCTCCACTGCAAAAACCCAGAGAAGGACAACCTTATTCCTGTCACACTGGAATAAATTTCCTCCTCAGCGGCAGCTTCTGCATTTTGGGGGCATTTTGGGTTACACCACGCAGACTCCATTTAACAGCCCAAACTGTTGCAGGACTGTGAAGAGCATTGCAAGTGCAGAATAAGAGACAATAGTAGCTGGATTACGTCCACGTCCAACTGTTGGAGATGCTGAAGCGGACAATTGCCTTCTGGTTCTTTCTAAGGCTTTTTCAGGTTTTAAGTGCTTCCCTGATAGCTTGGTACACAATTATAGGTGGATTAGAGAAAGTGGTAATAGGGTATTTTTGGTCTAATCTTCTCTCCATTGTTAATATTAATTAAAGGACTTTTTCCTCTTCATTTTACAATAAACATGAACCACTTCTTAAAAATGAGCATTTTAGCTTACTAGCTACTTAGTGCTGCTGTTCTTCAGCAATTTTTTTTTTATTATTTTATTATTTTTTAAAAAAGAACTGTGCTGAATACCAGGAGGCCCATGAGAACAGGAGACAACCCCAGGAAAACCCACGGTAAGAGCATGACACACATTATAACTAGGCGAGGATGACCTCATCATTGACCTCATCGCATTTAGAACTGGCTGCAACACCTGTCTCCTTGAGTTGGTTTGCCCTTAATACAACTGTCAAACTCTTACAGAAAAAGAGAGCACAAAACCTACAAAGTAATCAAGCCGTTTCAGCCAGAAGCTGGGAGGAAGGGAGATAGTTATTGTTCTAGCCAAATACCCGAGGAGGTTTTCAATACCTCTGATAAAGCAGAGATTCCCGCAGAGAGCGCTCCTATGGCCACGTCGGAGCGGATTTGGCTGTGAGATACGAGCAGCTGGCCGTTCTCTTTGCATCCTTGGAGCATCTCACCACAATAGCAAATATTCAGCTTCTTTTGTTATTTTAAACAAACCCTTGATATGAATCGTGAGAATTTGCCATAGAGTGCTTTGGTAGGTGGCTTCATAGGTGACTTTGCCACCTTTTACTGCAAAGCAAACACTGAGTTGACATCTATGTATTTGCAAGAGGGGATTTTCCACCTTGCTTAGGGGAGACCCCACAATACAAGCTAGCTTTCAGAAAATGTTTCTTTTCAGCCACTCAGTCTGATAGCATAGAAACTAGAAATACATAAACTAAAGAAAGTAGTTATATAGCCCTGTTGTTAGAAGCATACCTGTAACAAGGTTCAATGATAGGCAGCCCAGGTCAGGTAGAAAATCACAGAGATTATTCTTGTAGGTTGGATTAATTCCAGTTTAACTCCACTTGAAAAAAACCACCCTATCTTTTAGAAAAATAATTCACACAATAAGCACTGTCAGTAAAGCAGGTAGCTAGATTAATGCAGGAACAGCAGCAGCCTCCATGCAAACCGCCACCGTGTGCCAAGCACACACGGCTGCAAAGGTTTCTTGAGGTTGCTTGGGGAAGATTTATGCATTGGGGGGCGAAATCAAAAGTGGAGGAACAGCAAGAAAAGGCAGCAAGGAGGCATTACCCAGGGCCACAGAAGAGCTGCGGAGTTGCCCAGAGATAAAGCTAAGAAAACATCACTGGTACTGAGCACTGAGTAGAGCAGGATCAGTGCGGTGAGCGAGGAAACGATCTCCTACAGCTCGAACCTGCCGTGCTCAGGGAAACGGGAGCGTGAACGTGCCCTACAAACAAACAGGGGCTCATCAGAGGACCACACGGCTCTATCAGCACTTTCTCATCCTAACGGAAACAACCTGCAGGACATCGAATATTGGCTCCATGCTCGGAGCAGAAGGGATAACATGGTTATTAGACAGAGCCATACCTTTAAGTCATAGAGTGCATTTTCTGTGATTGCTTCTCAGACAATAACTATTTGGTTTCCAATGCCCTAGGTAGGGGAGAAGAAATGAATGCTATTACAGATTAGAGTATAGCTAGGGTCACCATATACATGAAAAAAGAAAGGGAAAATAAAAAATAAATGTACGAGAGGCAACAAAGGCTAAGATGGTAGAGCAGAAGTACCAAAGTATAGTTTGTAGTGGTATAATTTATATTTATGAAGTTGTATTTATACTATGTATCTAATCTACTTATATGCAAATATATATACACACATAAATAAACTATGTAAAGCAAGGAAAACAGTCTTGAAAAGAACTTTGCAAACAGTTTGGATTTTGGTTCCCAAATGAGGGAAAAAAGAAACTTAAGCACTTCATAGCAAATCAGAACAAACCTACTCTATTTCTGACCTCACATCACTTCCGTCTTACCTGCCCCAACTTCAGTATTTCCAAGAAAAACCGTTAATCCAGAAAGTTGCCTTGCTTTAGACATAAAACACAATGTAAATTGTAAGCTGAGCATCAAACTGCGTTGACTTCTAGAGCACCAGATCACACCTAGCGCAGTGCAGCAGGAGATCAAAATCTGAACTGCCTCAGCACCGCCTTACAGAGGTGGGATGCTATTACACAAGTTGTGTCAGAGCACCGATTTGCTTTTATCTAGTGTTATATTTCAAGCTCCTTCTCCTGATAACAGTATCTCAACGATTTTGACTATTAAAGCTATCTAAAAGTGATAATCGTTTTCTCTAGAGGGAGTACGTGATACGCTTCCTCTCCTCCTCTCCTCCCATTTCCTTCTTTGTTGATACCTCTCCATCCATCTCTGCAATTTAGTGCCAGCTCTACCTCCAATAACCTCTTTCTGTACATCTTAATTTTTAAAAGCACCCATCTTCGTCCGTTATTCTCCGTCTGCAGCATGACCTCATTTCACTGTAGAGTTGCCATGAAATCATCTACTATTGCCTGTTTGCTGTCCAAACACCTGCTGTGTCTTCCCATCCCAGTGGACCTGCGTTCTGCTTTGCTTCTCTTATTCTGTCCCTCCCCTGCTTTGTTTGCTGACACCTTTTTCCTAATCATTTTATTTACGCATATACTTTTTTCTACTCAGTTCTCCCATCTTTAGAATCTCTCTGTCACAGCTTCACCATTTCAAACTTCACTTTAAATGTATGTACGAAGATTTTAAATTTTTACCCATTTGTGGATGTAAATAAGGCGGCAGGATGTGGTTCCCAATCTCTGTAGACAGAAGCCTTTTTAATCTAATACAACTAATATGGAAGAGTCAAGTGTTGCAATTACAGTTAAATGCAAAATTAAATGAGGACCATTTGTCAGTTTTGAAGGACAATTTGAGAAATCAAATCATCCAGAATTACCTGTGCTTATTGTTTGTCGTGTGAGGGTGCTGTAGGGGTCAGCCGAGAAGTCTCCAGGTCCAGCACTGGCCACCCACGACACAGTCTTGCTTCTGGTTTAGCATCTCCCTGCTCCCACAACACAGCGGGAAACTACACTGGACCGGCCAAAGCGCAAAATTATCCCCAGTCCTCAGAGCAAACAAACTCTGACAAAACACACACTAAAAAACCCCGAACCCCTCGTGCCCAGTCTCACAACGCGTGTTATAGCCCATTTCTCCGTGGAGTTCCACATCCGTGTCCTTTGTGGTCCAGGGGAAGCTGAAATCAGCCGTGAATCCGGGTGGGTGCTGGTGCCGCCTCTGCCCAGGAGGGCAGGGATTCCGGGAGAGGCCAGCAGCTCCCTGGGCTTCCCCTTCACCAGGAGACTCTTGTAAAGGCCTTGAGAAGTAAATTTCTCATGAATAAGCAGGGAATTAATCTTGCAGCGGGTCCCAAGCCTGCTGCTTCCAGGTGTACCACCCGCGTGTGACAGCACAGTGGGAATCGGAGGCACGTGCTCTTGCTGTGAGGCAGTGCTGCTGGAGCCCGGTATAACTCCGTGCCTCGAATGCAATTGCAAAGCTAAGGCAAGCTACCTATTTTCGGCCTTGATTTATCTGCAGGCCACTCTAAATTAATTAGGCCAGGGAGCCCTCATGTCACCTTTCCATCAGGTGCAGGACGGAGATGCCTGGTGGTGCAGCCACTCGCAGCTTTCCTCCGTACGGCGACAGCCAGGACCTGATCCCTCCTGCCTCCAGCATCTGCCCTCCTCACACGGTCAGCACCTCAGGGACAAATTCTACACCTCTCCTGTGAAATCCTTTAATTGCAGCTCTTGCATTCGTGCGGTTACTCTCTGGATCACAATCCCCAGCCACCCCACCTGGCTGTGCGCCATCTCAAACTTGAGACACAAGGGTTTGCAGTTGCAGCTTCTTCCATCCTTTTTACACCTCTTGAGTGGCAGCCGAACAGCCTAAAATTTCCTAAGCTCTTTCTCAAACAGAAATCCTCTCTTGATTCTCCAGGTCCACTTCTGAGTTGCCTCTGCTTTTGCAGAGAAGGAGGTTGTCTGCAAGGGGCAGCATTAGCCTAGGGGCAAGATGTCTTCTTCAGGGGGAGGAAAGCCTACAGCAGATCTTGTGGACTTACCAACTTTAACTTCCTTGGTAAAGCTCTTAGGACTAGAGGATGGAGAGAAACCCAGATGAGGTGGGAGAAGATCAGAAGATTCTGTATCACTCCAAACAGCCTCAAATGCAGCATCTTGGTGGTGTGCCAGTGCAGAAGCCCTGAAGAAATCTCCTCTCCACCACTCTTTGTGGCTCCTAGACAGGCTCCCTCCATAGGACAGCTGCCAGGAAAGCCTCAGAAGCTATAGAGCAATCTTCCACAGGGAGTATGAAAGCCCTAACATCCTGCATAGCAGAGAGGACAAAGTTCTAAGCAGAAAAGCAAAAACCCCAGCCCCAGCACAGACAACAATCCTGTATTTTGCCAAGCTGCTATCCCAGCTCTCTAATTACACCTCTCCATTAAGTACAACAACCAGCAGCTGTTCTGTGAAGCTTTTTTAAAAAAAACAAAAAAACAAACCAAAAAACAAACAACAAAAGAAATTATTTCTCATTGGTTAAACACTGTGGTGGATGGAAGGAAAAAAAAGATTTAAAAAAAAAAAGGGAGAAAAAGAGAAGACACAGCTAAAGTTCAAATGAGCTCAGCCCTCACATGCCTGATAACATGTTTGCACTCTGGGTTATTCTTGAATGTCAAAATAAAGACTCCAAGTTTGAGCTTAATAATTTCCCTGGAGCGCCATCGTCCTGCAGAGACGGTTTGCCTTTCAGTTCCCGGCTGCTGCCAAGGGAGAGGTGAGGGAAGTGAACCACTTCATTTATTGAGTGCATTGTTGTTACAGTTGAAACTAAGCTCAGCATCACTGGCTGCTTCTTTCGGGTCAGTTCCCGGAATTAGTAGGTTTTCCTTTAGATCTGCATACCGGAGTCTCTCTGCTTTTATAACACAGTTTTGTCCCAGCTTCAAATACATCTTCTAACCTGAGAAAGGATTACTCCACCTTTGATATCACAATTAAAATGGATCAGGAGAGGGAAGTAATGATTGATCCTTCAGCCATTCTGCTGATCTGCTGAAAGTGCTGACTTATGCCCATGAGCAAAACCATTGAATCACAGGGATCAATAAACAGAGCTGTAGTGGTGCAACCGCTGCGGGCTGCACTGTTAGACTTGTACCGGCAATTACAGAAACTGGGTTGGCTTTACAACTCCTTCAACAAATGCCCTACAATCCTGATTCTTCCTATGCAAAAATCCCCTTAACTGTCCTTTGAATTACCAAACTGGTATACTCGTGTGCTGCTTTCCGCTTTCCTAAAGTAAAAAAATACCTGGATTGTTTGGTAAATGCTTCTAGCTCTGTGTCAGGCTCATTTTCATTTTCAACTAACAGGTATTAAGATAGCTGTTCTTAAACCTACAAAGTTGGGTGTGCTGTGTAGAGAAGGTTTATAAATGAATAAATGATTCAACTTGTTGCTTTCTGATGCTGCAGGCAGGCAATTAAACGGGATCGAAGTTCATAGTTTAGTAGTTTGGAAGTTCTTAATGTAAATGATCGCAACTACAAAATAGCTGATGAATTATAAAAGAGGCCAAGGGACAGATCGCTATAGATTTTATGCCTCTGATGACACTTAAAAAAAAATGCCTACAGGAGAAGATATTGTAGTCCTAGCTGTGACCTAACTGAAAGGCATCTTAGGACTAAAGGATAAAGGCAGGTAGAGGAGGCTTTGCATGACGTCATACTGTGGAGAGCGAACACATCCTCAGGCTTCTTTAATCTCAGTTTTTCCCAGCTGCAAAACCAGAGTAGTGCAATGACGTTAGTAATTGTAAGGCAAAACAGAGCCAAAGTATCTTCTTCACTCCGAGATCAGCTTTGAAGTCAATATTTACATCCCTTTGCAAGAGTCAACACCAAATATTTGGGATTAGTATTTTGTCGATAAATATCAACACCAAATATTTGGTTAAAACATCCCAACATCCCAAATATTTGGTAAAACCCAGTTCTGCTGCCTGCAGGTCAGAATATAGATAGTTAATGTTTTAAAAATCATCTTTAATTTTTCATGTGTTATTTTAACATGAAAAACAAAGCAAGTTATCGCTATATTTTTTGATTGAAACTGGTTGTTTCATTCCCTCCAAATTTGCAAACCATTCCAGCTTTTTCAAAACTGAGGGGTTTTGTTTTCATTTGATATTCACCCAATAAACTATATCAGCTCTTCCTCTCTGTAGGAATTTTATCTGTTGGCTTTGGGATATAAGGAAAACTGATCAGGGTCCATCAAATCAGAGAGAAGAATCTGTTCATCTGATAATCCTCCCCTGCTTCATTTTTTGTCATCATTCTTTCATCCTTTTTTTCATCTTGTTTATAACGTTCATTTATTTACCCAAAATGATTGCCGTGAAAGATTTCACCCCCAAAACGTAAGGGCACTGTAGGATATTGTAGCCTATAAATTTCCACTACATGGAGCTCATGGAAATGGATTCTGTTGATTTTTCCCATGACAGAAGATTATGTGGTTTTAATGGAGTATTAGTAATATGGCTACATTAAATGCCATTTAAAACCTCTCTCAAATTGGTATTGACCGTGTCGAAATGGGACTATGTAGATATCCCTGTGACGGGAAATATGTATGAATATTGTATTTTCATCAGAGGCAGAATTTTCAAACAGAAACCCTTGGAAAACATTATCATATTTTCCTAAGTGGATTTGCCTTTCTATACAAAGGAGCTAAAAATAGGCTAGTTGCTACATTAACAACAAAAAAAATGGCTTCTAAGTAATTATCAACTATCACCACATGTTGAAACACTGTTTCATTCCATAGCTGTTTCAATCAATACACTATTTATTTTCAAATAACCATACACTAAGGATCATTTGGACATATATCCCATCAGTACACATTACCTCATTATCGACTCTTTCTATCCACTGCTGCATTATTAACATTTCACTAAAACAAGCAATCAAGCAGTAAACAGTAGGAATTTATAGCAGTAAGTAATCGTAATGGCTTTTGTACAGTAATTGGTCCCCCAAAATATTTTTGTAGGGATGACCAGTTATAATGGGGATTATGCCCCCAGGAATTATTTTTCTCTGTGTCATTCTTTACCAATACATAAATTTAACCAGTAAGCCAGTGAAGTGGGAAGAAATACAATATTTGCAATGAGCCGGATCAGGGAATGTACACAAGACAGTTAAATTGTACTTTTTATCCAAGGATCCAATCACTTGCACATAAATGAGAACGCTGAATTTCAGTTCCCAAAAACTATTGTTTTAATCCTGTAAATCCAATTTCTGCAGTTGCTCAGTAGCCTAGAAAAGAAACCAACCAGTCAACCAAACGCTGAAAGCAGAATTGTTTCCTCTCTTCACTTTTGGTAGTACAGCAATACGCGGTGCCATCTTTATGCACCTCATGCAGGGAAATTATCCTCCTACAGTATTGCGGGATGACTGATGGCTTTCTCATAAAAGATGATCTACTCAGGGGCAATATCGGAGGCTGCAGTGGCAAATTGCCAAGAGCTTGAGGGCTGCACCTAATTTGCATGTAAATTTACATCAGATTTAAAGCCATAAAGAAGTGCAGCGGTAGTACTTGAATATTTCTCGATAGGTTTAAAAGCGTGCTGTGTGATCACCAGAAATAAAAACCTGAATGTGACTGGCTTTATAGCCTTCCGTGCTGAGTTCAGGGCTGTGCCTTGAACCCTCTGATCTCGGCGGCAGATGCTCAGCATCCCCCAGGACGCCCATTGTAGCAGGCTGAGCTGTAAAACCCTGTTCCCACCATCTTCATCTTAATCACAGATTCGCAGAGCGGCAGGGGTTGGAAGGGACCTCTGGAGATCATCTAGCCCAACCCCCTGCTAGAGCAGGATCACCTCAAGCAGTTCGCACAGGACGGCGTCCAGGCGGGTTTTGAATCTCTCCAGAGAAGGAGACTCCACAACCTCTCTGGGCAGCCTGTCCCAGGGCTCGGTCACCCGCAGAGGGAAGAAGTTTTTCCTCATGTTCAGATGGAACTTCCTGAGTTCCAGTTTGTGCCCGTTGCCCCTTGTGCTGTCTCTGGGCACCGCTGGGAAGAGTCTGCCCCGTTCCTCTAGACCTTCACCCTTTAGATACTGATAAGCGTTGATGAGATCCCCTCTCAGTCTTCTCTTCTCCAGGCTGAACAGCCCCAGCTCTCTCAGCCTTTCCTCACACCAGAGATGCTCCAGGCCCCTCCTCATCCTCGCAGCCCTCCGCTGGACTCTCTCCAGTAGTTCCCTGTCTGTCTTGTGCTGGGGAGCCCAGAACTGGACACACAACTCCAGATGTGGCCTCTGTTTGATACTACTTCACTGTCCCATCGTTAAAGCCAGAGGCCACGTTCGTCTGCAGACCTGTAGCCATCCATGCCCAGAGAGGGGTGCAGCGGGGGTGGAGGGGCAGCTGCCGCGCACACCTACCCCTCGCCCTTCTCTGCACCTGAGCTCTCCTCTTCCTCCCCCTCGAGGCATGCTGAGCCCAAACCAGCCTCACTGATACGACAGAAATAAAATTATGTGGGTAGAGAGACGGTATTAGACTGCCGAGTTTGCAAAATACACTCCCATGCATATAATATCTATAGTAGCTGGGAATATCATGAGCATATATACGCATTCCTTCATTGCATGGACGAGCGCAGCGATGCGGCTCTGGGAGGATTAAGTCCATTTTGCATAAAACCAATATGAATTGCAAGAAGTTAGGTGAGCCGGTGGAGGAGGGTGCCAAGTGGAAAATCACTGAGGGAGGAAAAAGAAGATTGGGAGGGCAGAGCAGGCCCGTGTGCCAGCTGCTCTGCAGAGGGAGTAAATAGGAAGGATGAGTTCAAATCTTTGGATTTTAGATTCAGAGTGAGGAAGGGGATAATGCAGAAGCTTCCTGGCAGCCCCTGGTTGCCTGAGGTTGGAGTAGACATCTGACTACAGGAGCTGCAGTCAAGGTGATCTTCTGGGGAGCTGCTGCATTCGCTTTAGCTCCAAATCTCGCATCCATGCTCCTTCTGTCAATAAAAATCCCTGCTTGAATAGATAAGCTGAAGCCCGGTGTGTCATTAAGCCTGAGAACTCAACCCTCTGCTTCAAGCTCTGTCCTCCTACGCTACTTTATATCATTAAGAAATATTGCCCAAGCTGATCCAATAAATCCTGGTATTAGTCAGTGCAATTAAATCTAATATGGAGGAAAAAATGGGAGCTAGCGGGACTTCTCGGTGGCGTGAGCTCCAGCTCGGGAGCTGAGCAGTGCCGAAGCGATGTAAAGTAGCCAGTTACCTTCACCTTCTCGGGGCCATAGACTGCGAAATTTGATGGATGAGGTATCTTAGAAATGCATGCGATCCAGCTATACAGCACAATCCTGTATCAACGTTTTCGTTAAATTTTGTTAAACGAGGTGAATGAGAAGGAGGCGTTACAATGTTGGCAAACCCAGCAACGTGATAATTGCAGCATCCCCGCGTACTTAATTGAAAAGTGCACAAGCAACAAGTTAGAAATGGATACACTTACAAACCCTAAATCGCTCTAATTTAAATTGCATAAGAAAATGCTCAGAGTTTCTCAAGATGACTTGTGGAATACCTTGAAGTGAGAACATGAATCCCAACGCTGTCGTTCTTTTTCTCCAAGGAGTTATTAAATGAAGCATCCAAAATAAAAAGTCAGGCTGTTGTGCTTCGAGGATTTTACTTCTCTGTCAGATGTAAACTTTGTGACTTCTGAGTTTCAAAACAATGTCCTAAACATGTCAACCATTAGCGGTGATAGTTAACGAGATTTGCAGATAACCCCTTAACAGAATATGTAGTGATTAAGTTCATTCAAATGACTCATCTCCACTGCAGCCTGTTAGACTTGTACATAACAGTCATTTGCATAGCAATAAAAATCTCCATCTATCCGCACAGGACACTTTTATAAAGCTATTCCCAAACTTAATAATGTCTGCTCTCATTTGTTTGCTCGGAAGTTTCTTTTGACTGCTACTTTTTGCCAGGTGCTTATCCTGATAAAGTAAATAGGAGATCTCAGGGAAAAGTATCCACTTCTGCACTGCCACAAATGAGTCGCTTATCAACGGCATTACAAGCCTGGCTGCAAAGAGTTCTTCCAGCTGAGGCTTCAGGGTGAATTTTACTCGTGTGGCATTACTGAAATTGGTATGTGGCCAAGGTATTAACATTAGCACTCCACTTTCACACATGCACGCACACGTAGACACACGGAAGAACCACAGAAACTGTAATGAGCCCAGTTCCGACGACTGTGTCAGTCCGCATTAACCCAGGATTTAAGCTCCGCTCTTGCCTCTGTTGAAGTAAATTGCTAAACTTGCTCCAACTTTAAAAGGTGCGAGATCAGATCCTCACATCTGAAATAAATCAAAGGGGAAAGTTCTGCCAAGTGAGTCGTTGGCAAGTTTGTAGTTTCTGGAAGACCTTATTCCCTGCCGCATGGAGCCGCTCGGCCAAGTCGGCCGCAGCAGGAGGTGACACCGCGGGATTGTGTAACGTGCAAGCCCCCCTGCTCCCCCCAACCCAAGCAATTAATGACTGGTTGAAATTACTTCTCCTGAACTGACCTAGAGCCATATGGATTAAAACAGATTTCTGAATGCTAATTACACTACATCATTTTCCCAATTATTTTTAAAATTGGATTATGGACCGGGAGATGGGATGTTTGAAGCAGCCACTAATGAGCAAATCATGCATAAAAACTTGTTTGTTATGTTGGTGATTGAAGAAAATAAGGTTGCAGGCATGGTGTCGTGTCCAAATAAACAGGAGAAACCAAAGTGATTCTGCGAGTAGCCCCGATGTGCAAGCTATATTTTAGGTAGCTTCAAAAGCCGTGCTAAAGCCGGAGAATGTTTTGGAGTATTTTGACAGGTATTTCCCTCGCTGGAATGGCTCTAGCAGGGCAACCACCAGTTCCAGCCATCAGGCCGGGAGCCGAAGCAAAGAGGGGCAAGGAAAAAGGGGATCTTGAAACGACGGCGAAGGATGGGGACGGGCGCAGAGCAGTGAAGCAGGAGGGACCCGAGGGTGCCCGTGTGCCGCAACCTGCGGAAGGGTTCTGACCGTTCCTCTGTGCAAGTGAAGGGAGTGCTGGTAGCTCGCATCGAAGGGTGGTTTTATCAAGCGACACAGGTGCGATAACGGCACGCTGCCTTCCTGACTCCGTTCTGCCTGGCTCCGAGGCAGCGCGGACACGTTGCTATAGCGTGCCTGAATGTGTTGCTGTGGGCACTGCTCAGTGGGGTCTTCTGCCTCTTTCTCTCATTTTCCAGTAATGATTGCTGGGTTGTTGGGGGGCTCGGGGTATTTTCCTAAGATATTACTATGTTATCTAAGTGACCAAGGGGCTTATAATCCAGTTTCCAAAGTTGCTGAGGAGCTTAAGAATGTAAATCTGATTATCAGAGGGACTCCAGTATTGCATTTTTCTAAACGTTTACCCCAGCTCTCTGATCTAATCACGAATAACACAGCAATTTAATTGCTACAAATACTCTATATATTGCGGGAGCTAAAACTCTTTAGATTCCCTGCTCAAATATTATAAACTCTAGTTTTAGTCCCTTTGTACGTTTCTGGCTGAACGGTTTTGCTGTGATTCCAGGGCAGTTCAGGGCAATATTCCAAACGAGTTTCCAATTCCTGTACCGATCTGTAGCTCTACCTATCAATCCATCCGCCCACCTGCCCACCTACCCACCTATCTGCAAGCGGCCATCAGACTGCAGGAAAAGATTTGTAGTGAATTCGTCCTGGGGATTCTTACAACACAATTTCACAGCAAATTTCAGGGCTGTATTTTTTTTTTTTGTTCCTCATGGAATTAAGATATTTACTGCTTGGAAAATAAAACCACCCAAAAAATCAACAAAACTCAAGCCATACATATATGCAGTATGTAAAGAAAGAGGTTTCTAGAGTACTTGCTCCAAAGCTTCAGATTTAAGGAAGCTTTATTAATTATTTTTAGGAAATAATTATTAATTAAATAATTAAAATTATTAATTAAATAACTGATTCTTTTTAGGAAATAATACTCATTTATCAACAACACAGAACGTGTAAGTCAAGATGGGTTTTGCTTTAAACCAATTTTTCTGAGTATCATTCCTAAGAGAGAAGTTTTGAGCTCTTCGCATCTTTTGAAATTCTTTTTTTTTTTTCTCTTTAAAGGACATAAATAAAAAAAGACTTTCAAAAACTCTGGATATTTTTAGTACCTGGTTTGATAAAGTCAGTGAGATGTGCACCATTCATTCTTCATTCACAGTTCTCCTTGCCTTTTTCAGGTCTATATTGCCCACAATTTTAGAAAAAATCTCTTATAATTACGAAGATAGTTCTTTTCTGATGTAACAATTCTCTTATAACTTTGAAACTTAAGTTCAATTTCTACTCTGATACCAAAAAAGGTATATAGCAAGAAGAGAATGAAATTATAGTGCACTCTTTAGAAACAATCAATGTCTTTGAGTCAATCATCTCCCATTTACATTTTTTAAACTATTTTCTCTGGTAAGCCTTAAGACAAGACTTCCATAGCAACAGAAACAAGAACTAGCTCTACATTACAATGAATGCTAACAAAATTGCAAATGGAGGAAAGAATAAGAGTGATAGATTATTTATTTTTAAGTTATCTGAATGAGGCACAGTTAACTTCAATGAAAAAAAACCCCAAACCCCAGTGTTTTTTCTTCAGCTCAGCCATAAATCAAAACCTAAATAGCATGTTCTGTTAATTGCTCTGTTCAAAGTATTCTCACTGTTTTCAGTCGAGTGCAATGGTACAGAACCATTCTTGCGTTTTCTTATTCTAAACCTGAGATACAAAGTTCAGTTTCCTCCTGACGACACCCTGACCCCTCCGAAACAGCAGAAGGAAAACCCAAGTGCTTTGTGCCATTAACTCCACTGGCCAAGATCTGACCTAGGAGATGCAGTTGTTTCATCACCTTTTCTTCTCCGCTCTGGTTACGCAGAGAACCAGGTGAGTGCCCAGGAACACATCCAGAGAGCAGCACCGCTTCACCGGATTTCATCCTTAACATAGGGAAATTCTTTACTTGGCATTGATAGCCAAAAGGACTGCAGTGACCCACAAAGAAAACTTTGGGCAAAACCAGAGCCCTTTGCAGTTCAGCGATTCCATCTTCAAACAGCTAAACCCGGCTGGCGTGGGCAAAGAGAGAGCTCTGACAGACGAGCGGAGCTTGGAAAGGCTGACAAGTTCATCGCTTCCCATCACCCACCCGGCTGCGGAGACAGCTCAGCACCTCCTCACCCGCACCCCAGGCTGCGATCCCGATCCGGCGCCTGTCAGAGCTGCTGCAGCCAGGGCAGCCACCATGGCCCCCGAGCCCGGTGCTATTTTTCCCAACAGGATTTTCTCGCATCTTAATAATTTTCTGGAGGTGCAGCACCAGATCCAGTCGCCGGCAGTAAGTTGTTATCACGCTGGTGAGATTCCTTTGGCTCTTGTGCAAGGCAGTGTGTGTGCCTGGCAATGCTGGTTGCCTTTGACAGCAAGTTTTGGAGAAGAGAAAAACAGTCCCAAGAATTAAACTTTTCATTCTAATCAAAAAATTTTGGGGTCTTTTTCCTGTGTTGATATTGCCCCCATTTCACATTGATAATTTCGGTTTGCATAGTTTCAGGTTAAATGACTAACAGGTCTTGAGGAGTCTTAAAGAAGTGTAGGAATGGGAAAAAAAAAGCCTGGCTGAACTATTTCTGCCTCTTACTCAGGTTCATGTGCAAATGGTAGGCTGAGAAACAAGCCACCGCTTTCTGCTTGAGTGACACGAGTATGGCTTTCATCTCAGGTTTTGAACGTTTGGGGGTTTTTTTCCCTTTGCTTCCTTCTGAGTTACAAAACAAAAACTGTTGAGGTAGCCACTGGATTAATTGCGCAGATGCTTTTTCATGCTTTTTATTCCCATGAACTGTGGATGACTGTAGACAGTAAGGTAACACGAGTCTTTTCTTGTTTGTGCCTGCCTAAACACATTGACACGGAGTCATCTTTGAGTTTTATTAAAGGGACGATGCCCAGAGGTTTCAGCACGGAGATTTCCCTCAAGCATCACTAATGCCAGGGGGTCACTAGACCCTCAGCGAGAGGCAGAGAGCGGCCACAGGGCTTGCACCGGCACAGCCCCACCACCTGAACATTCTCCCAAGGGATTTGGATTTACCTGGTCTAGTGACTTTCATGGAGCTTGTTCCTGAGGAGTCCTTGGAGAAGTAGGAGATGAAGAATGTGGCATAGCATTAGCTTCAGTGACATCATTTTGCATTCACCTAAAAAGGACTGGCTCCATCACTGTTGGGTTGGGGTTCTTTTTATCTCCTTCCTTCACTTTAGTATTCCCCCTCTTTGTTTCTTGTTTACTTTTTAAATTGTATGTTAAATAATTGTATATGGAAACCTTATAAATGCATTGGTTTGCACATTTTACCTTGTAGCTAACATAACATTGCTTCTCTTGTCTTTCTGGTAGGACCTACATAATTCCACTGTTGGAAGCGTTCACAGCTCCTGAGACTCTTAAAAAGGAAAAACACTCAGAAAAGCCATTGCTACCTGCAGTTCCTTCCCTGCACGTAACCTCTCTGCCTCTGCTCTCCTCGCTCTTGTGCCTATTGAATCAGCACTCGGCAAAACCAGGCGAGCAGACCTGACGGCGTGGGAGCACGAGCCCTCCAAAAGCATGAGGTCAGCAGCAGGGTAGAGATTTTTGTTGTGACAAGAAGTTGCATAATCCTCATCCGTCGCGTGTATTTTTCCGTGTTCCTTGGAGGCTTAGTTAGGTCATGGCGAGGGAGATGTCAGGCAGAGAGCAGGACAGATTAGTTTCAGAGGGTAACAAGGATTGCTTGACAACCTTTCCGTCCCATCAGAGAAGTCACCGCCTGTCATTTGGACCTGTTGAAAAGCTCTCAAATCTTCAACGGTTTGAGACAACTGGCTCAGTGAAAAGAATACGAGTCCTGCCTACGTGTCTTCGTATTGTGCACCATCCGCCTCTGAACTGAAACTTCCCATTAACCCCACAGCGAAGTGTGACCGCGCGATGGAGAGTGTGGCCCACACCAATGATGCCACTGGTCTCACTAAAGGAATGGAGCTGGATTTGGAAACGATTTACACTGACAGACTGAACGAGTAACGCTGACTTGTGTCACCGTATTTCAGTGATGCTACAGTGCGCTGCTGCAGTTATTTCTTGAGTGGTTTGAAAGAAAAGATTGTCATCAATATTTAAAATTGATTTTTTCATGAAAATTTAATTCTGTGCTATGGTGATTTTAGTCTAATCTAGTCAGCAATCTTTCGATAATCCCCAAAGCCAGCAACAGTACCCAAGTGACCAAAAATTCTTCCTGTGTTGTTTTGCTTGTAACTGCTTTACCATTTCAAAATGTTTTGTTTATAAATCCAGATTTACCTTACGCCTTGTCGTTGCCGTTACGTTATGCTCTTTATGTGTAAACAGACTGCACTTCCAAGAGCGTATATCATTAGTAGTAGTTAATAAGAGCAATGGAAAGAAAAGCTCCGCACGCTGGCCTCGTAGCTGGGAAGCAATTCACGGCACTCGATGGGAAAGGCTTTCGTTTCCGTTAGCTATCTTTCCAAGATGAGATGACTCTCTTGCAGGGTCATAAAAACACCCCCCTATTTTCGCACTTACGGGGTATGTAATCTTCAAATAATGAGTGTCAGGATGAAAACAAGTCAAAGAAGTATCCTGGAGCATTTTCACACTCTCTCGCTAAGGACAGCAGTTTTCCTTGATTAAGGGTTACAGGATGAGCCTCCTGAGCAGCAGCTAGCTGTGGAATGGAACACACGGTATGTTCCTTCTCCTCTCCCCTGAGCTAACTCTGCCACAAAATGAAGCTGGGATATTGATGACTTCAAAGGACCTGTAAAAACTAAGTAACAAGCCATGATCAACCAACATACTCAAACACTCTGGGATAGAGAAAAACTGTTAGAGGGGGAAGGATGATTTTGAGTCCGTAGTATGTTTTCTACAAGGTGTAATGAAGCTAGCAGGGTTGTATACCCATAGTACACAATGCAGCGGCGTGGGAGAGGTGAAATACTATTTATTCACATTTTTGTTAACACAGTTATTAGCTCAGCTGGAGATGCTGTGTTTAATTTATAATCTAGTTCACTGTGGGTCGTGGCTACAGGCAAATAATCAGAGTGAACTTTTGGCTCAACCAGCCCCCACGAGTCCCAGGACTTCTGCGGTTTCCCTGAATTACAGCAGCTCCTTGAGGCCCCTCTGGGAACGGGTCCCCCGATGCTGGGCAGTATGCAAACATTTGTATAAATCACATTTTTGAGGCTGAATTTTTCCAGTGCACTGCATGCACATGCTCATTGCTATTCAGTGAATACGGCAAATGAGGAAGCTGTCTGTTATCTGGTTGGAACTCAAGCAGAAGTCCTTGATCAAAGGACAAATACCTTTATATTTAGTGATTCCCTAATCATTCTCTTGAAAAGGTTTAACACCAGCAGTTGTCTTTGGTGATGGGATATTTATTTAGCTGTCTATATTGCTCTCTTCACATTAATGACATGCTATTTTTCCTTCTACTTAATTAAGACTATCTTCAAAGAGACCCTTTTATAAACAAATTAGGGCTATCTGGCTCAGAGTTTAAAATGGAGCACTGTTTGATCAATACAATTGATTAAAGAGATCTAAACCCATCTCTGGGATACTTTATTTCTGCCTTGAAAACTTTTGAATGCCTTGCTTAAGCAGAGGTTGAAGTGCAAGACAGCCTCACAGCCTCCTACACCATTAGCTGGGCACTTTTAGAATGGGGGCAAATAGAACTAAAAAACCCTTCAACTGGAGCCAATGCCTTTAAATAAAACTGTGTGAAAGAGAGGTGGTGAACCTGTCATGCTTTTAGAAAGATTAGTGATCATGGAGAAGATGATGCCGATGACAAGACACCCACTCATGTATTTTTAGCTTCCACAAGATGCCGTTTGGCAGATAAGAGAAGGAAAACACAGAATCCTTCATCCATCCACCCATCCATCCATCCATCTATGCATCTATCCATCCACCCATCCATTCACTCATCCACCTATCCATCCATCCATCCACCCATCCATCCACTCATCCGCCCATTCACCCATTCATCCATCCACCCATCCATTCACTCATCCACCCATCCATCCACCCACCCACCCATCCATCCACTCATCCATCCATCCATCCATCCATCTATCCATCCACCCATCCATCCATCTATCCATCCACCCATCCAATCACTCATCCACCTACCCATCCACCCATCCATCTGTCCACTCATCCATCCATCCACCCATTCATCCATCCATCCATTCATTCACTCATCCATCCATCCATCCATCCATCCCTACCTGAATATTGCATTGTGCACTGACTGAAGGGGAAAGAGCTTTCATCTGTCTGTCTTGTAAAGGCAACAGGAAATTCAGGTTGAGCACGTTAGTGGGTGAAGATTTATGTAGATTCAAACGCAATGGATTAGATGCACTATTCATTTATATTTCTTGTATAGAATGCAGTCTTAGAGTCGTGAATCTCATTTGGGATCCTTTGCTGTAGGACTTTTCAGGCTTGCTTTCATTATAAACAATGTTGAGATTGTAGTAAATTAATTAATTTAGAGAAATTTTAAATATGTCCTCCAGGACAACTTTTCACCTTGTTGTATACCTGAACATTTTATCTGTATGTATGAACTTCCTAACCAGGGAATCTGCATTTTTACATACATCTCTTATGTTCATTTCACGATGCAGACAACATCGCGTTGTACAAACTTCTAATAAAAAAGCCTAATTACACTGCAGACCTACAAGCAGCTAAAGTTTGCCTAGAGAAGGAGCAGAAAAAGTAGCAAAAAGAAAGTACCTGAAGAGTTACCAGACACAGGGAAATTACATCTTTGTCTCACTAGTTCAATAGTTCCACAAAATTAATGACAGTACCTGAGAATTTCATGATAGTTGTCCACCAACTCAACAGTAAATTCTTTTATTCTAGAAAAAAAATAGTCATGCCTTCTCCTGAGTTGGCTTAGAAAAACACTTACCATGTCTGTACATCACTAGTCTCTTGCTTCTCATTTATTTCAGCAGAAGATCCACATTTTGCAAAGGCAAAATTAGAGTTTACGGATATACTTCCTGCCTTTCCAACATCTGGGTATAACGGAGTATAACGGATTCTGTGTTCAGGCTGCACTGGGATTCATTTCTATCCTATGACAGCATTCATTTCAATATGATATTGATAACATACATTTTTGGATGGTTAATTTAGTTCAAATTTATCTGTACCAAGATATCAAGCTGATAATTGATCTCCAGCTTTGTTCTGCAGCATTAATTAAGTTTTAGAAAAGCTTACATATCAATTTATTTTTGTTAATGCAAATCTGCACCTATAACAACACGACTCAGATATTTATCACTCTGCTGTGATTCCCTTTTCATGCTTCAGCAATTCATGTTTACATCTGGTTTAAGTTTTTCTAATCTAAAATAAATCAGCATGAAAAAGCATTTGATTTCTCATTTAGATTCTCAATTGCCTTTTATTACAAAGGTAATATTTTAAATGGCAGAATTGTTAGGTTAAAAATAATGAATAAAAATGTTGTCACTCCATAGTTTTTGCAACTAACCTAAATTTTATTTGCCTTTAAAAAAAAGTAAAAATAAATTGGGCTTCTTTTCTATGGACAAGATAATATAATGTTATTTAAATAAAGCATAGCATTTGCACGTAATTTCACCTTTATGCATTCACTTATAACTGTAATACTTAGGTGGTTTTTATTTTATTTTAACCTACGGGGGCCAGACTGAAAATCAGTATTTAGAAGGATGCTGCTGCGGCTGCACTGAGATGAATTGCTTTACACACGCTGGCTGTTCCAGTGGCCGTATCCAGACCATGCCTGTTATTCACCTCAAACTGACACAGCATCCTCATTTCACATGGGGAAGAGCCTTTACAGCAATAAACTGACCGCTGCCTGACATCTCTTACGGGCAAAACTCCCTCTCCTGTAAACACTCTGTGCCGAGCTACGCGGGTGGGTTTGAACAGCACGGATCTGCACAAAATCTCCGTCCTGGCTTGTGTTTCAGCCCGTCTGGCTATAGCCGTGATTAATTTCTTTGCTCTAACAGTATTGACTTCAAAGGCATTTAAAAGCTGATGTGAAAAGCTCCTCACCGTCAGGACCTGACTTGACTTTGCTCTCGCACAGCGCTTCAGGTGTGGATGGAGGAAAAAACCAGCTTGGGTCAAATTAAACCAGTTACAGCAGCACCGGGTTTATAATCTCTTCTTACAATGCAAAAGACGGCTGTTTTCAGGTGGATGTAGGTCCTGCACGCGGATCCCAGCCTTACGGAGGGCTTTAGTTCTATTTTTGAGTTTAAAGATAGCTTCCATTCGCTTTAAGCAATGCCCAGGTCTGGAGATAAGCCCCACCAGCTCCACCGGTGTGTGGCAAATAGCACCGGGGGGGCTCCGCGTGCGTGTGCACGGGGTGGGGTGCGTGTGTTTGTGGCACACGCTGCCGCCCCGTGGCACATCAGGTGGCACTTCTTTCCCTGCAGAGTATTTTCTGGTGCCAAAGAGTCACAACTGCAAAACGTTTCCCACAACCTCCTTTGCAGGGTCACTGTTTTCTCGATTTTGCTTCAGAGCTGTTTTAAAGGCAGCTAAATCTAAGCTGGTCACAGCGAGCTTTCAGCACAGCAGGTGAAACCTCAGAATCAACTCTTTTCTCTGTAACCCCCGTTTTTACCTAACCTTGCACATTTCACAAGTACTCATTTAAATACTTTGCAATATTTCTATAACAACTGATCTACAGTGCGGGGAAGAAAATCTTTGCCCGTTTCAAAATTTTTGCTGCAGGCAACTTCAATTTTCCTCAACCTGTATCAGTTACAATTTGATATCTAGCACTATACAAGGAGGGGGGGGGGGGCGGGAAATCAGTTTGTAAAAACATAAAGTCTCTATTTTTCATTAGAGAATTTTATGTACGTTGTGTTATGCCAATAAGGTGCGATTTGTCACGCAGTTAATGGGGCAGGATACCACTAATTAACCAGATGAGATAAAAGCCAGTAGATCCACCTTTATCAGGAGCAGAGCAAATGGCTGTAAAAATTTCCCCAAAGTATGTAGATTCTGGGGTTTGCATAATGCGCTATGCCTCTGCCGAGCGCTCGCTGTGAAACTGTAGCCATAGCCAATAGTGCAGTCACCGAAGCCGTGCAAAGAGTTAAAGGATGCTTTCTGAAGAAATTGGTGATTTTTTTGCCATGTGGGTCTTGCCTCTTTATTTTTTACTTGACCTTTTCTGAACATTTCAGTGGGGGTTTTTTACAGCCCACTCATCCAAAACCCCATGTAGATTCTGCACTGTATTGATTTTGTTCATTGTAGAAAACGCTGACTGAAGAAATAGAATAAAACTCTACTCCTCTTAGCTTTTTACACCTTCCAGTGGTTCATGAAGGTCAGAGGAAAATGCCATACCCCACCCTCCAAATAAGTGGTTGCTTGGGAACTGAAGAATAATTTTCAGATTGTTATATACATCATGAGCTACTGTTCAAACAGCTTCACGGTTCTAAAGAAAGACTGGCAAGACCAGCAAATTTAGGTTTTGGTCATCGATTTTTTCTTTTCCCTACTCCCTGTGATAATTTTAGTCTGAATGTCAGGAACATATCTTAAGTGGGCCTCTTCACTTCTGCTGTCTGCTTATCTATGCAGATCAATTATCAACAGGAACTCTTAATTCAAGAACGTACTACTGCCTGCAAAGCCCCATAATTAATGAGTCCTTTTTTTTGCATTCAGCTTGTGGAGTGGGGGAGAAAACAGGTACATTATACAGCACGGGGTTTAATCTTCATGAATCAAGTTGCGATTTGTATATCCTATCTGGAATTTGGGTTGGATATTTTTTCCCTAAATTAGCTTAGCCATAGTGATAGTACGGCTTCCCATTTCTATATTTGATGGGTTTTTCAGTATGCAGTTTCAAAGCCAGGAATAAGACAGCTAAAAGCAAAATCTCTAGCTTCTGCTGGCTATAATATCTAAGGCAGAGGACCCTCTTTGAAGCAAGAAAACGTTTCAGCGCGGTGTGAAAGGCACGACGTGCCGAGGGAACCCGCGCGACGCACCTTCCGCTCCTCCTCAGCTACTCCCAAAACGCGGGGCAGAAAGAAGGATGAGCCCCAACTACTCTCTCTTGAGCAGGTTAGGCATGAAAGGACATGCTATACCAAAAGAATCAGCGGAAAAACAATCCTTGCCCTTTCCTCCTCCTAAATGATACTTTTCCTCCTTATTTTATAATCCAAAATATTCTAGGGTGCTTTTTGCATGGAAAACTATAAAATGTTGTTCTTTTCTTTGGCTTTTATTGACAATTTTATCCCTCTGGAACAAAAGATTAATTTATTTTTTCCTATTAATAGGTGCATTTTTACAGTGCTTGCACAACTGTGGAAAATGGGCACCACAGCATTATTTTTTAGTCTGCTTCCTCAATTATTGCCGTACAAAATAAGCTATTTTAGAAATGTCTTTCAAAGTAGGTCAGGACAGAACTATATAAGCAAGTAGTCTGTGAGTACCTTTCCAAAGATTAGTGATATACCCTGATTTGAGGGAGGTTCTGGGTTTCTGAAGACCTCATTGGCTATACTATTACATTTAGAGGAATGTTAATTAGGAATGTAAAACTAATTACCTTCAGCTGCCTGCTCTGGAGCTGTAGGTATTGATGACAGCAGGGCCCTGACAGATGGGCAGTGGTATAGCAGCAGTCGTGATGGTAAAGGTGATAAAGTTTGGACTGTTTTGTTCTCTGTTTCTGATTTGCCTCTTTTGGAGTTGTTTTGGATTGTCTGTTGAGATACGCTAGCAGACGTGCCAAATTTGACTTTTAGGGGAGATTCATCTCCTCCCTTGTCCAGGACAGTCTGTCCATGCAGCTACCCAGGGGGATGTTGGAAGATTTCAATGAGATATTGAATGAAGTTGGGGGTTTTTGAGTTGGTGGTTTTTTTCTTTTAAACTTCAGAGTGTCATTGGGTATTTTAAGATTTCCACAGATCTGAGCTTTGGTTTCTCTCTGCTTCAGTTCCCTGCCTGTAAAATAGATTAATCACATTTACTCATCTCACAGGAGCATTGTGAAAATGCATACATAAAAAGATTGTCAGATGCTCATATATCATTTAACAGGGAAATATTGGTACCTAAAATAAACATCTGAAAGCCTTCCTGTCCAGGGCGGAGAAATACAAAGAACATTTTTCCATGCTAGCAGCCAGCAAGTAATTTTGAGAGTGAGTAATTCTTCCCTTCAGAGACAAGCACCAAACACATCCACTGAGCTGTGGATTTAACTGAAAATGTGCAGTTTTCAAATGCTCTACCAAGTCAGGGGGCCCATAGGCTGATCTTACTCATTAATCTCAAATTTGGCATAAAAGGCATGAGAAAATAGCGTATTTGTTTAATTGTTTTTTTTACTCGGGTTCCCTTCAAATCTGTCCTTTCCCATTAACAACAGTCTTTAAAGCATTTCTAGCCAGGCAGACACCGGGAATTAATCCCCCTGATAATGCGGTTTTCTGGCACTGCCGCGGTGTTGCCAAGTTTCGTCGTTGCAGACGTGTTCCTAACACCGCGCTCCTAACGGCAAGTGACTGCACCCTGTCCTTTGCTTTCCTGTTCTTGTTTTTATCTTTTTTTTTGTTTTAGGATGAAAGCCTGTTCCAAGCCCCGACAGTTGTGCGTGCGCTTCCAGGTTTTTTGAGTAAATGCATCCTACACACTCAAACCCAGAAAATAATTAATATCATTTCATTTATTATATATCTTTATACACATAATTATCTTCATCCCATGATTTTTGAGCCAGTAACTTGTTCGTTGACCTGTTCATAATTTTTATTGTGGAATTACTGCGCTCAGTCTGCAGAGTGGCTACAGCTTTACAGCAAATGGAGGAAAGATGAGGAATGATTTGGGAAGTGTATTAGAAGTGTTTTAGTGTTAGAGCAATGCAAAGGTCTTCAAGGACCTGGAAGTCTGAGTGAGACTTGATTAGGCTGAAAAGCTCTTTGGTGGTTTTGCTCTTACCACGCCTGCATGAGGACTAAGCCAATGACACCCTGTGGTACAGTGGCTTTTAAGAGGCTCCTGTATTATAAAGCAGAGTTACCTAACTTGTTTGGAGGTTTCACCAATTTCTAACTTATTTTGAACCTTTCTGTTAAGTTATCAGCCATAGCTTGACTTTTTCAATTGTGGGAAAAGCCCTTTACTCTTTCACTCCCTCCCCAGCTCCTCAATTCCTTTCCAATTCCTCCTGGCCAGAATGAAACCAGAAATCAAGAGAAGAGGTCTAGTCTGGGGGATGTTTTGTAGCAAAGTCCTTCCCTACTTTGTCAAGTGAAATAATCATTGCATTGCCAAGCAAATTACATCTTCTGTTTCAGTCCTCCAGCTGTTTTACTTAGCAGGAGACTTGTGTAACTCCCTGAACTCCCACCCTCCTTGCATCCACCAGCCCACGCATGCTGGGCTCATCCCATAGGACAGGCTAAACCAAGAGGAAATTTGTCAGAGAAGTCACTTTACCAATGTTACTCTATTTTACTGCTGATATTACCACATCAACACCTCCTCAGCTACTCAAAAGTAACCGCTGAGTTAAGCAAAGCAACGATCCCCCCACCCAGTCTAGCCCCCAAGGGCAAGGAGCCCGTTAGCAGGTTGTGCCACCGCTCCTCCACCAGCACCTCTCCGGGCAACTCATCCAGCCAAGGTTATTAAAACCTGCAGTCGGAGGCGCAGACAAATGGACCTTTCAGCGCGAGCACGGTATTGACTGCAGTGTGCTGCACTGCCCTTCAGGACAGCAGGTGGGCTGATGTTTGAAAAGTGCTCTGACCCGGTAATTACCCCGAGCAAGGAACAGTACATGTCACAAAATGCTGCTTTTTTTTTTTTTTTTCTCTGCCAAAAGATCTTCCAGCTTTGACTTTAAATAAGAATAGAAATGTAATCCTTCAGATGTCCTTAGGATTTTGCTTCTTTCAAAATAAAATTCTAAAAATCCTCACTTTTAGAGATTTAGATTCTTACCTTTAGATACCTTTTTCTGCTGCCAAGTAAGGAAAAGGAACTTACTTGCACAAAAAGAGCATCGCCATAATTTCAATCCCATTTATCAGCCAATGTTCTGTAGGAAGACGTGCCTGTATGGCTCTGTAGCCCTATCAGACAAGGTATTAGCAACACTCCTGTTACACGGGTACTTGTGAAAAGCTTCCAGCAGTCCTCCCGGCCAGCATTTCACAAGTGGGGATTCTCAGTTCACGTACGGAGTGCCAATTTGAGATACTTAAAGAGTTCTTCCCTTTCTGAAAAACAGCCTTGCTGGATGTCTGAAACTGAGATTGGTATCCCAAATCATTTATCTTCAAAGAGTTTAGCCGTTCTGTGTGAATTTCTGTCATCCAGCACAAGTAAAATAACTTGCCATTAATTCTGGAGGCTGGTGAATTAGGGCTGACTTCCTTCCGAATAATCTTTGGATTGCCCACTAACCACAGGTCTTCCATCCTGACCAATATATGACACTAGTAAAATTACTTGAAACCTTTAATTCTTTGACATTGAGAAGAAAATTTATGCCAAGACTGAAGTCTAAAGAAAGTTCATCTGCACAATCCTGAGCAAGTCCCTCCTCACTAAGGGGGCTTGCTTGCTTTCAAAGAGACACAGAAAGGTCTCTGAATGCCTGTCATCTTTCAGAGTAACAGCATCAATATGCACGAAGGTTAATGTCTCACAAAGGACTAGGAATCTGCATATTACATTTATCAAAAGATGTGTAAATGAGCCATATAGGAGTCTACTACAATGCCTTGCATAATTTATTCCATGTACAATAAAAAGCTGATCAGATTTCATGCATGTTTACTTTTTGAAAGATAACTGCTTGAGTGTTTGAACTAGCTATGGAATACAAATATGATTTAAAGTAATGTGTTTATCTCCCTGACATTTTAATCTTGAAAACTTTCTTATTCTCATTGTTTTGACAAAGCGATTCTCTTTTGTGAGAGTAATCTCTCCCAAACATGAGAGGACTTGCTTTGTTTGAGACAGACAATATATCTGAAACTTTATTAGATATGCAGAAGTGAAACAAAAGACCCATAGTAAAAGCATCTATATTTCTGATATTGTTTATTTTCTTTGTAGAACTTTGAAGGATAGGACAATTAATTAAATCTGAAGTGACATGTTGAAGTTTTAGAAATAGAGAAATCCTTGTTTCATAAATAAGTGACAATGTGCAGAGCCTCACGCTGCAATCCCTTGATCTTGGAGCAAGGTCCTTGACACGTAATGGGCTGTAAAGTTGGGCCCTTGTACACCCATTTCGTTGTCCCCGGCGGTAAATAGCTACTAATGCAAACTACCCCACATTCATCATCTTAGTGTAAGTATTATCTAAAAGGAAAATGCAATTTCAGTTTTTTATAATTGAGGGTTTCACGTTGTTGTGCCATCTATTAGAGTTTCTGAAGGTTCTACTACTATCTAAACATTTCTGATTTCAACAGACGGACATTTTTCCCTGCAATTACAAATTTACCCTTACCTTTACCTTCTGCTTGCTAGTTGTTATGTCTTTGTTCTCCAGCATCTAGCAGGTGCAGATGAAACTTTTTTCTTTTTTTTCTTTTTTTTTTTTTCCTAGTTTTCCTTTTTCAGTTCCTTTCCACAAACTTTGTTGTCACCATATGGACGTCTTCAGATTCTGCACAAGAGGATCATACCCGCTGTTTCTTGAGCACACATTCAGCATTGCTTGATGACTTTTTCCTGCAACAGTTTCCCGGATCCTTCATGCTAGAGGGAATCCTGTTGCTGTTGGGAAGCCCAGCAGAGGAACAGACCCCTCTTTGTTTTCAGTTCAGGTGCTGAAAGCTTTTTGGAGCCGCTGTTAAACTCACTCATTTAACCTCCCCGCCCAATTACTTTCAAACCATGAGATAAAGTTTTCAAGCCTGCTGTATCTAAAGCTCCAGAGAGATATTTTGGCATGCAGAAGCCTCGCCCCTGGCATTACAGTGCCCTACCAAGTCCTTGAGAGCATCGGCCGGCCCATGTTTCACCACGGGTTTGTGGTGCTGCTCCATCGTCCCATGGTTATCAGGTATCTCCCACCGCTCCCCTTTTAAAGGCGCAACCTTATTTCACACGGAGTAAGATACTCCAAAATGAAGTACCTAATTGCAAAGCAAGTAGCTGCATTTTTCAGCCTCACAACTCTGGCTTTAAATAATTCTTAAATGTCTTTTAGAGAGTCTCCAGAGCTCTGGAGTTTTGCAGAACTCTGCAAAAGCTTTTTTCCTTAACATGACTGATAAGTGAGCCTGCGTACATTAGATGCAGTGTCCTCACGGTTAGAAAAGATCAGATATACACTTGAGTAAGAAATAACTTCCTACACAGAGTACATTTTGTCAAATTATTCTTTAATAAAAGAGCCTCATGTGTAACAAAGCTGCAATAACGAATTCTGTATCCTCTCATATGCTTGGAGGACAGCTGAATTCTTACAAACTCACAGAACTGTATTAGTAGATGTTTCTCATAAAGTGTTTCAATTTACAATAACAAAACCTCTTGTCTTAATTTACTTTATCACTGACACTTCATCACCTTCAAGAGGCCATGTCTTCACACTAGCATTGTACCAAAGCACAGCAAGGAAACGCCTACAGATTCGACATGTCTAGAGCATCAAGCCCAAATGGATTGCAAAGGCAAAGAAGGGTCACAGCAAAAAAAGACAAATGAATCTTTGGTTAATACTGTGTGCTCGTGAAGTTGATTAGTGAAAGTCGTTCGTCTAGAGGAATTGGGATTTCACTGCCTGCTGTAGGACATAAACTCTCTCCCACGATGCAGAAGTGCTGCTGTGGCTGAATTCCAGGGAGGACGGTCCAAGGCTTGCAGACATTGGGTCTACAGGGGAGAACTCACTGCCAAATCCAGGCAGATTCACTTAAACAGATGAAATGAAAATAAATGGACTGCAACTAAAGCAAAAAAAAACTTAAAAAACAAACAAAAAGCCAGTCCTACCCTAGTGAAAGTCAGGGTTTACCTGTTGCTGCCTTCATTAGGTAGAACTGGCTTCCTTCAATGGCAGCCAGCACCTCTTCGTACGGCTCAGCTCATTCTCCTGTTGCAAGTCTTACACCATTTTTTTTCAGGAGACGTGGGCATTAGGGTACTAGTAGCATTTCTTTATCAGCTCACAAATGCTCACAATTCAAATGTGTCCAGTTAATATAGCCACATGGCTTGAAAAATGTCAATCACTCATGTCAAATACTTTTATGCTACAATATGAATGTCAGTAATACTTCATTAAAAAAAAAAGATTTTTTTTCAGAGAGGGAGACTTCATGAGGGGGAGCAGAATGACCCCAACTAGCAACCATAGAAACCATATAGAGATAATGCCGTCTCAGGAGACAAATTTATTTCTCATCCAAATCTAGAAGGTCTGTTAAGGTTTGTGGCTTCCTCCTCCAGACTGCTTCAGTGGGAGACCATCCTTGCTAGTTTGTATATAAACTTAGAGCTTCTGGATAATGCATTAGAGATTACACTGAACTTCTATTATATACATTAATAAAGAAAATCCAGTTGAAGCAGGATCCCTGAAACACTTGCCTTTTATGTGAAAAAAATGCTACAACAGTGTTTTATTCTGGGAGACCGATTGCCTCTGTGTGAGTCATCAGAGGAGTTGAAGTCAGCGAAAACATTTGTGACAATACAATGAAGCAGCAGAACAAGTTTTTCCACAATGAATGTATTCCAAAAAGGCCTGTACACTTACACACAGTACACTCTGGCTACGTTCGCGGTATGCCGCAAGATTTGATGCAGGTCTAAGTCTTGCTTCGAGATAGACGTTGGGCTATTTCAGACTGTTTTCCATGCTAAAATTGGAAATGGCCTAGGAAAACCAAACAAACAGATGAAAAATACAACTTGACAGCAACAAGTCGTATGAATGGAGAAATACGCTAATATTTTACCATAATATTATTATGGTAATGGTGTCCAAACCCCAGGATTTCTGTGCTGGAACCACTCACAGGGGCAGAGGTAGCTGGGAGAGAGGGTCATCTGCTGTGCAATTAGTTTTTAGGATTGTAGCTTTTGTGTACCTGAGTAAATCTGCTCTTTCTGTCAAAAATGTTAATTTCTAAATGTAATTTCTGTAATGGCATTGTACTCGTGTCTATTAGGACTTTTACAGCCAGTGTCTGAGCCGCTCTTGGACTGAAGTTGGTGTACGGATTTATTTCAAAAGGGTGTCCAGGGAAAGGACGGAGTTTTCCTGCCCCTTGAGAGCTGCCCATACGCTTACCCCCCCGCTTTTTACACACTAATTTACCAGGGCTGGCTCCTACGTGTGAAACTTTCCCCTCCGTGCTGACGGAAAGGCTTTCCCCGCGAGCTGTGAAATGCAGCATTTTGTTCTGCTCTAATTATGTCCTGGATCTTGGGCGGTGTTTCCGGGCTACATCCTTATGTTCTTACCATCCGAGGAAACCCGCCAAGTGCTAACATTGGACAAAGAGCAGGGAAAAGATATCAAATTTATTTTGCTTCTTAAATGAAGAGATATATTGCTCTGTTAAAGAACAACCATATGCGAGGAGGCAATGACATTGCAACAGCAGCTTCAGGGGAAAGAGAAGGTTTGTTTGTAGGGATCATTACGCTATGGAAACCTATGGTCTGACTGCATCAGCAGCCTGGTGCCGCTCAGTCAGGTACGGTGCGTGCATTTTGTGGACGGCCAGGGATCAGCGAGAGGCACTGCTTTATTTTCTAGTCCTCCTACACCTGCACTGGACCAAAAAAATATGTGGTCTTTCAAACCATTCCCTTGTTCGCCCTGTGAAAGAAGAACATATTCACAAATTTAACTTTCAGTGTATAATCAATGTATATAAGCTTCAGCGACTGGGGATTAATCTAGTCTTTTTCTCTTGCAATGCAATAGAACTTGCAATTTTTAACATGCATTTTAAGCATTTAAATAATTATTTAAAAAAAAAAAAGCAAAACAACTACAGGTGCTGTATGCCATATATTTATGCCTCTGAATTCTTAATCTATTTTATAATGAGATTAACATTCACTGCTATGAAAGATCTTCCACTGCAGGTTATGCAGCATTTCTATGCTTATCTGCAGGGGGCCGTGCGGATCCAGTAAAGCATTAAGCTGCAGGAAAATAGATTACTCCGAATTCATGAAGTGATAACTTGGTTTCTTTTGAAATGCTGATGACGTGCAGTTTTTTACTTCTAGGTACTTCATGGGCATAGTCAGGTATGTGGCTTCATATAGTTTGTCACCTTCTCAGAAACAGAGTCCCTGAGGCAGAAAATGCAACTAGTCGTGAGCGCTTTTTATGATGCCAAGGTTTCCTTCAACTGTAGTTATTTAATTGCTGCATCAGCCAAAAGTCTTTTCAAGCCTCCCCAAAGGCGCCGGGAAACAATGGTTTCTTGTTTTTTGCAAGACTTATAATGTGACTTGGCACCTCCCGACACCGTGGTGCTCAAGGTGGGTATTGTCACCGAAAACTGAGAGAGACAGAGAGAAGGGATAGATAGTAATTTCTGTGAGAGGGCATGAACTAACTCCTCCTTGGCTTGTTGAATTCTGTTCATGATTGAAATCCTGATGCATCAGCTGAGGAAAATTAATGGCTTCTTGTCAAATAAATAAATTGCGAACAGTTTTGGTGTATATGACTATCATAAAATGAGAGTCACTTCCACGTTTTCCCTCTTGTTTTTGCCTTTTAAAGACCAGAAAACTTGTAAAACTTCTAATGCTTTCAGCATTTTGAATAGAAAATGTGGAGGTTTTATCCTCTGGAGAAGATCAGCCGTAAACATTAAAACTACCGAGCGCTCTAAAACAAAGAGATGAGAAGAGCTTTGCTTTTGCTGCTCTCACATTAAGCTTCAAGTGAATTCAGCAATAGTCATTATTGTCTTTAGGAGTTTTTCTGTCCAAACTTTTTGCCTGAAAATCCTTTCCTTTTGTATCTCTGACATGCATTTTCCTTGAAAGATTCTGCAAATTGCTTAGAATCTCTGAAAAAAAAAACCAATAAAATCTCCTGTTTAGAAAAGTTTACTCTTTCTCAAACAATTTACAGCATATTACAAATCCCAGGATGAAAAAATGTCTCTGTGTTTTCCCTCGGCGAACAAAGGCAGCTCTGTCGCAGGGGGACGAGCGAGCGGTGCAGATGGGGTGGCAGAGGGCTTCTGTTCCTTCCCGGAAAGTAGGGCTGGTATCATAGTTCATGTTGTTCTGTTTCTGGTCCCTGGGAAGACAACGGCTGCAGAAATTCAGATACAGCTGCTCTCATTTGCTTTTGTTTGCTCTGAATTAATATTATGTCGTAGTGTTTTGAGATTTGGATTTGGGCGCTAATGAAATGTGGCGGGAGGAGCAAAGTTAGGCGTTCGAGCTGCCCGTTCGCGAAACAACCTTGTTTAACAATCATCGGAGTTGATTTTAACAACCATCTGCGTTGTCCCATCAAAATGCCTCGATGAATCCCAGAACTGGCCACGGCCCTTCATGTGGTGAAGGCAATGAAGTTGCTTTCAAACTGAAATCTGTTCTAAATTTGGCCTCAAAATTATTTAGTTGCTGTTAACGAATCAAAAATACTCTACAAATCTGCTGTATTTTCTGTCCTTTTAATCAAACTTTTGGTTCAAGGAGGAGGCGGAACTCCTTATTACCACTCATGGATTTAATTTTGTAAACCGCTTTAACCATTGCTGGCCTGAGTGTATCTACAACGTGCATACACACACCAAAAATGTCAGGCAGCCTTGGGTTTACAAACTCTTGCTAGGAATGAGACCCGACACAGTGCACTGCACTACAGCAGGTGAGACATTCACTTACAGCAAGTAAAGGCAGAAGACAGAATCCCACCACCCCCAGATCTTCACATATTCCACCTCCAAAGGAAGGAGTAGTTATTCAAACTGTAATCCTACAATTAAACACAGAAAACTGATGGACCTGGCAGTGCAGAAACCACAAGCAGAACGAGGCCAAAGAGGTAAACTAAGAATTGCAGCTGGGATCTGTTTGTCGAATTAGGAACGAATGCACTCTGAATCCATCTCACCTCATTAACAAATACGCATATATCTCTGTTTAGAAAATTTCCATTGCCCGTAAACAGAATCACTCCTGAGCTCGCTCCAGCTTTCTGCCCAGGCTCTGCCTCCTCCCCTTGTATTGCACCTTGTCCGATATCAGTCATTTCAGTGACCTTTCAGTGGGCGTGTCACTTCAGAAAGGGCGGCCATCTTTGGCTGTAGACACTTAGCTTACTGCAAGAGTGATTTAGTTTAAAATTAATTTGGTATTGTGTGTAGTAACATTAATCACAGTGACTTTATTTGTCATAAGACATGATAGGGTGATAAAATTCACTTTCATTTCATTGTAATTTAAAAATGAAATGAAGCTCCACCATTCAGAATTGTTTTTATTTATGGCGTTGGATGTTGAACTATGTTGTAAAGTTGTATGTCACATATCTGGGTAAGAAGAGAAGGAATCCTAATATATATGGCCATTAAGAAATGTATCTTGCCATTTCCATGCCATTTCCTCACCCTTGTCAGTATATTCTAACCATCACAAGGCTTTGCTTAGGGTACGCTATGCCTTTCTATGTCCAATTCACAGGGAAAGATGACACAAGTACTTAAAAAAAAAAAATGCTTTCTGCTTTTCATTGACAATATATAAATTGCCTGCCATACTTCCACGTTTGCAATACTTCCACATGGGTTATGGCAGAACTGAACTGACACGTTCCTGACATCGAGGAAGGGAGAACAAGCTCTCCACTGCTATTATTAAAGTCTAGATAAAATATTATGCAGCTGGCATCTTGTTTAAGTAGTGCTTAAAACACTACTTAAAACAGGCTATCCACATAACCTTTAAAGCAAAACAAGTTGTAAAGAGCAGCAAGGATGAAAAATGCTAGAAGTAAATAATGCTGAAAAGAATAAGCTCCTCTGTGCTAGACTACCTTAAGTGACTTGATTGATATGAAAAAAGCAAGTGTTAGACAAGCTAATATAAATGTAGAGCTTAAACCTATTAATCAGATTAAAAAACAAGATGAAAAGCAGCACAGATTCATAGACTGAAAGAATAAGATATAAAATGCAGCTATAGTTGGTCATCCTAGCAGGAAATTGGACAATAATAATGGGCAGTTACTGAAGACTGAATTATTGAAGAACACAGAGCAGCAGATCGATGCTGATCATATAAGGCTCTTGTAATGGCAGTGCTACGGACTCCACTGGTACATACCTTTTGCAGTCAGGGAAAGTGCTGGCCCTTGGGAAAAATAACCCATTTTCTCTGTTCAGAATATGTGACTCAAGGCTTCAACTTGTGCCGTTTTACCAACTTTTACTTTGAAATAGCATCTCTCAGGGTTATGACGTCCATGGAGCATCACATTGCATTTCGAAGCCAGCGTGTGCAGCTCTTGCAGGCCACAGGACCTGAACTGTCCTACGTGGGGGCTTCTGTCCATCACTTGGCCAAATTTCCCTTTCTGAGTGATGGAAAAATGGGGGAGCTTTTACGTAGAGTTTTGCCCCATTAGAGAATCCAGACTTGGCTAAAACACCTCCATTTTGTTCATGCCCCGAACGGGGCACATGGGCTGGATCTGGGAGTTAAAGGCTTGCGAGGAGAGAGGCTGTGGAGCACCACAGGACTCTGGCTGTCACGAGCATGAAATCATGGTGTTTCCTCTCAACAACTCTAATCTATGTAAGGGTAATGGTGGAGTTGCTTCAGCAGCCTTCCCCGTCTAGAGTGTCTTTTAAAAAAAAATTTTGCAACCATACTCCATGTAAGTAGGTGCACATATATAACAAGCGTTGCACCAGCAGCACCTTTCTCTGTAAGCCAGCCACGCTGCAATTCATGTGTTTGGCAGCTGGAATAGCTGTTGTGCATCAGTGGAGGGGTTTCTCCAAGGTCAGGGTTGAAAGTTTGTGTTGCTCCAGTTCCCTAAGCCCTGGAGGGAAGAGGGCAGTTGGTTTGAAACCACCCCTGCCGTTTAGGCATACCTGTCTCTTGTCTTTAATTGGCTCTGGATCAAACTCATGCTCTCCTTTGATTTATGTTATTCCTTAGAAATGTGTCGTTGTGGTGGGTTGACCCTGGCTGAGGGCCAGGTGCCCACCAGAGCCGCTCTATCACTCCCCTCTTTCATTAAACAGGGGAGAAAAAGTACAATGAAAAAAAAACTTACGGGTCGAGATAAGGACAGGGAGAGATCATTCTCTAATTATCATCACGAGCAAAACAGACCGAACTTAGAGAGGGAATTCATCTTATTTATTACTAAGCAAAACAGAGTAGAGGAATGAGAAATAAAACCAAATCTTAAAAACACCTCCCCCCACCCCTCCCATCTTCCCGGGCCCAACTTCACTCCCGGCTTCAACCTCCGCCCCCCCCAGCGGCACAGGGGGACGGGGAGTGGGGGTTAAGGTCAGTTCATCACACGGTGTTTCTGCCGCTTCTTCATCCTCAGGGGGAGGACTCCTCTCATCATTCCCCTGCTCCAGCATGGAGTCCCTCTCACGGGAGACAGTCCTTCACGGCCTTCTCCAACGTGAGTCTCCTCCACGGGGTGCAGACCTTCAGGAGCAAACTGCTCCAGCGTGGGTCCCCCACGGGGTCACAAGTCCTGTCAGCAAACCTGCTCTGGTGTGGGCTCCTCTCTCCACGGCTCCACAGGTCCTGCCAGGAGCTTGCTCCAGCGCGGGCTTCCCACGGGGTCACAGCCTCCTTCAGGTGTCTCCACCTGCTCCGGCGTGGGGTCCTCCACGGGCTGCAGGTGGAATCTCTACACCCCCTCATCCTCCCTCCATGGGCTGCAGGGGAACAGCCTGCTTCACCATGGTCTTCACCACGGGCTGCAGGGGGATCTTGCTCCGGCGCCTGGAGCACCTCCTCCCCCTCCTTCTTCACTGACCTTGGTGTCTGCAGATGTTCTTACATCTTCTCACTCCTCTCTCTGGCTGCAAAAGCGCTCTCTAACTGTTTTTGTCTTTCTTAAATATGTTATCACAGAGGCGCTGATTGGCTTGGCCTTGGCCAGCGGCGGGTCCGTCTTGGAGCCGGCTGGCATTGGCTCTGTCAGACACAGGGGAAGCTTCTAGCAGCTTCTCACAGAAGCCACCCCTGTAGCCCCCCCGCTACCAAAACCTTGCCACGCAAAACCAACACAGTCGTGTATCATGTTTTGGGAGATTAGCCCATTTGCCAAATTCAGAACTGAAAAGGCTTGTTTTTCTGTTCTCTAAACTCAAACTAATGTTTGTAACTCAGAGAAATAATTAGGTAAGTAGTTTGTGAGTTAATTTCAGCCCCAGCATGTTAATATGTACTTCTGTTTTTTCCAATCTCCTTTTACACCTTGCCTAAAGCTCTAATTCATGAAAATTCATTGAAATTATGAATAAAATAGAATTAATTTTTCGTCTCATGCGTAGCTGGCATTTATGTCTCTTTGCCATAAGATACTGTTGACGCTGAGTTTAATAAGATTTAACGAAGACACTTCCAGGGACGGAAAGAACATTTGGAAATACACTAGACAGCTTTAAACAGCATTTTATCCTATGTCAAAATAGCTGCGTTAGGAAGAAAAACCCATGGGCAGCATCCTTCTTTGGGTCACCCCATGGATGTCTGCTCTGCTCTCACTCCCACCACGTGCAGCGCCCGTGATGCCATGGCCCGTCATGGCCGTGGCCATGTATTCTCAGTGTCATGTGAAATGGGACCTCTTTGGTCTTTGTCTTGGTTGAGAAGATCTCATTCTAAAGAAAAATAAACTAGCAGTTGACGTCAGTGCTATTAAGAATAAGAGACTTGTCTCCCTACACATTAAGATCTCAAGCCAGAAGATACTTAAGCACCAAACAAATCAATGAAGATTATTTACATGCTGAAAATTTACCACATTCTAGGACAGAAAATAAAGCAATGAAAATCCTACATTTTAAGATATATGAAGGATCCATATCTGGCTTACTTTTTTTTCATTACTCATGAAGCATGCAGAAAGTAAGAATAATGTGTGAACATAATTGTGAAATGATAGCATACAGGCAGGCTAAGCAGATTGTCCTGAGGTCTGCTGTTATTTATACCGAAATAAAACTGTAATGTAAACCTATGCATCATGTTAACCTTAGTTTTCTTTTGGATAATGGGTCTTAAAAATATAGATTTATCAATATACAGTAAGATATACCTCACTGAAGCAGGTATGGATTTAGACATTAGGATCAATGGACAATCAAAAGGAAGATCAGTGTTTAAAGAGCATTAAAATGTCTGTATTATATTAACAATGGCAGGGGGAAAAAAGCAGATAAAGGCTCAGGAATCCGGTGGAGCTTTGTTCTCATTGTAGCTACAGTTTCAACATTTGCTTGAAGAGAATGAGGCTACCTTGAAGCATGAATATAGAATCACTTATTTGGACAGTAAACTAGAGGCTCAAAACCTAGAAGTTCTTTTTCATCTGCAACAAATTGCTAGATTTATTCTAGGATATTGTCCAAAAGAGAACTTTCACATTGCTTTGAAAGCATTTTACAGCCAGCATAGTATAAAGCCAAGAGTGCGGGCTTACAGTAATTAAATTTGTGCTTATAATCATCTGGTTACAACAAGGTGAGATACTGCAACAGGAATAATCGTGCGGCCCCGATGTGGCCAGGCCTGTTCTCTACAGATTCCTGTTCCAGTGTTCAGAAGCACTTTATATCCTTACCGAGCTGCTGCCTACAGATTTTTCACGTATGTACCCAGCATTGCCGATGCGGCTGAAATGATTTAAGCCGGTGGAGTAGCAGGTCTGACTCTCGCTCACTCCAAGGTCATTTAAAATGTGCAACCTATTATTCAGTAAATCACATAAACCCTCCACTTTTTCCTATTAAGAACCCCCATAATTAACTTAAAATACTTTCTCATACAACTCTATCACTGTGAAACCTGATCGTGATTTGGATCTACTCAATATTTAAGACCTGAGTCAGAGGACAATAATAACTGAAGCAGTAAAAAGAGAGAAGCCCAAGCTTACCTACTGATCTGCTGGAGATGAACAAAGTAAAAGTATTGCACCAAAAAGAGGAAAGCATGCTTATACATCTCTATCTTATATCAGTTTCTTTAAGCATAATGTACCTTCTCAGAACATGAGTTTTTGAAGTAGCTATGGTAATACATAACCCATCTTCCTCTACAAGCCTATTCTACTCCCAGAACTTCCTTTGAAAATATTCCTTGTACAAAAACAAGTACTTAAAATACCTAAATAACACTAAGGCTCCCCGTTCTTTGGAGAACCCTCATTTTTTTATTGGCAACGTACTTCACTGATTTCAACGGGGCTTTATGTGGGCAGGAGTGGTATTTGATTGCGAACTCCTCAAAATTAATAAGAATAGTAATTATATGCTAATCATTATAGTCTGTAACTCTGACTATATGCCAGTTGCTGTCTCACCTAGGGCTTGGGTTCACGTTATTACCCACCTCGCAGGCTCCGGTTACTAAAGAAATAATAATTCCTTTTCTGGAGAAATAATCACAGAGTTTAGCCTTTCTTAAGTGTCCGAAATGGATTTATTTACAATCCGGTAATTCCATTTCTTCTATCGTTAGAGATTTCATTTCTCAGCCATGCCCATCACCTAGCAGCAGTAGATAAGGGGGTCCCTCTGACGGAGCTCGTGTAATGGAGTAGGACTGAGGTCTGTGATAGCGGCGCTAAGTAATTCTGCGGTGAAGGGACGCCGCTCATCTGCCAGCAGCTCGGTGAGAGCGGCAATCAATCCACAGGAAGGCCTGCGATGTAAATCACTGCTATTTTGGAAATGGTTTTTTCATGCTCTGTACAGAATTATAAAAGCTCGTTATGGAAATGAAAAATTAACACACACTTAATTACATGCTTTTTCGAATTAAGCTATACACCATCAGGGACAGCGCACAACACATACAGTAGCATCAGCAGCTTTCTGGCATCCTTGCACAGAAATGGCAATCAGAGCTGTGTGATAAATATCTTGTCTGTATTGGCACTTCTCTTTATAAGTGCAATGAAAAAAAATATGGGAACCAGAGGTACAGAGGTACAAAGCAGAAACAACAGACTTGCACTGATTTCTTGAAACTGGGCTTGGAAAGTTGGACAATGTCTACACACAAGTGCAATGTGGGTTTTTTAAACCTGTTAGTTTAGGCCGTAAGGCCCATCTGATTATACACCTGGTTTTCCTTAGTATGTCGGCCAATGTGTTTACTTTGCCTACAGCATTTTCTTAATAACCTCTAATAACAATTGAATTTGACCTTTATTTAGTGCCAAAAAATGGACTTATCCTCTTATTCTACTTTTAACATTTATGGAGCTCTCATTTCTCTGTCATGCCTCATAAAAGTATACCTTACTCAAAACGAATGCATGTTCTCATCTATCTGTAAAGAAACATTTTCAAGGAAAGAGAAGAAATTGAAGTTATCTATATAAATGAAACAGAGAAATTCAGTCTATCAGATAAGCTCATAAAAGCCAGTCATGCATTCAAAATCTTCATGGGTCCTTTAATAATTAACTGGATGCTAAAGAGCTGGTTGATGTTATGTTTTAGATCAAGAGCTTGTGCTTATTGTACACACAATTTTGTTTGTTTAGCAGGGGTTTAGCAGAGGAGTATAATACCAGAACACAACCTGTGTTTTTTATTCTTCCCTGCGCAAAGAAAAATGTTCATGTGCACGAAATCCTTCACAATCAAATTGTTTCGAAGGCAGAATTAAAGCTGAAATGCCTGGTTCTACACTGCCACGCACTGTGCATGGTAATTTCTGTCTGCGCAGAAGAATGACGACGCGGCTATAAAAGCTTTGGTTTGGATACATCACAAGCTTACGCTGCGTTGAGAGGAATAACAGAAGAAAGGGAATATAATGAAGAATAATGAAGAATGAGTGAAGCTTATAAACTTAAGCTCATAGTACTTACTAGTTATTAAGGTGTGAGCATGCTTTATCCCATCCATCACTTGAAAAAAAAGGAGAGTATGAGTTCTTTACTGTAACTCAGGGGAGCTGGTGTAGACGAAAACCAAATCCTGCCTAGACGACTGTACTGTACTTGGGGCGAAAGGAGCAGCGTTTGGAGGATGTCTCACACCGATGTCCACAATTCTACCTGAAGAGCCAACCTACGCCAGGGACCTGCGGAGCAAACACAGCTCACACCTGGACGGACCCGGGGAACAAAGCAGCCGAACTGTAACGCCCTCACTCCACTCTGCCACCACCTGAAAGTCACCGCATCGCAGCATTTTTTCCCCGAAAGCTTCATTTTCTTCAGCTAGCGCTTTCCTGCCGCTGGCCCTGTAGAATAGATAAATTTTAACTTCATTGAGGTTTTAGAAACCTCGTCTCTCTTTAAATATCTATCACATTCCCCAGATGATGGCTTTCTCCATTAGGGTTTAATCTTTCCTAACTGTTCACACATTTGAATAACAGGATTTTAGGAAAAAAATATTGTCCAGCCTTTCAGTCAAAAGAAAAGGAAAAAAAAAAAAAAAAAGGCACAATCAAGAAGATCGTAACAAATGAATATTGGTGAGAACATAACAAGAAAAAGCATTTAAAGCTTTGTCTCCATTTCTGTTTCCCGTGTCCTTGAGATGGCCTCGTCCCCTGGTGCGTGCAGGAGTTATCTGGAGCTCTCTGGTGAAGCATCTCCTACTGACCGCGGCTGTGGATCAGCCTCAAAGGATCGCTCCCTTTTTATTATTATTTCTCCAGAGTTTTCTCCTCTCAAGACAACCAATATTTGTCCTTTGCCTAAGGAGATTTTTTTAATTTATAGATTTCTAGAAGTATTTATTAAAAAATAGTAACTAGAGTAGAAAGATATTTGAAAGACAAGTATATTATTTGATTTATTCTTTAAACAAGAATGTTCCTACTTATTAAAAAAAAAATCTTCAAGGAAAAGGAGGAACTGAGACAATATGTTAAGCTAACTGATGAGTTACATTTAAAAAACTTATTTTAGGTCATAAACTATATTTATGATCAGTGTCTGCTTAATCTGTGGTCCGCGTATATAACCCTTGAAGAAAGCGCTCCATTCACCGTAATAAGCACTATTGTTGAAGACAAAAAGTGCCAATCAGAAGAAGCTGAGGAAAAGCTTTTCCACTGTAAAAAAGTGCACTAAAGCGAGACATGAAAAGGCTGTCCTCCACGGCGAGACAGGGACGACTCCTCTCACACGGCTCGGCGTGCGGCACTCAGCGGGGGCAGAGAAAAGCACCCTGCGGGGCCGAGGCCAACACTGAAATCTTTATTCCTGGCTTTTTCCCCAAGTCACTGCTTCCTGATCAAGCGCCCTTCATCTTGAAGGAATCATGGCGCTTCTCGGTTTCCCAATTTGCTATTTGCAGAAGCATTTAACTCCCTTAAGTGCACGGGAGTAGAATGTAATGTGGCAAATGTTGTTGCTATGACCAGTTCAGCAGCCCAGCTGCGGGTCCTGGAAATACCTCCTCGTTTCAAACGCAGCGATCTAGAACAAGGAGGCAGGTGTCAATTATTTCTGTCAGCAATGGACTTTCTTAGCGTGGTCGACTATCTCCGCTCCTCTCCGCTTGTCTATCTGTGTGTATATACGATGATAAACTTTGTAGATCAAATAACTTACATTTGTAAGCATGTTCTTGTGATTTTGCCAAAGGCGGGGAAAATTTACAATTCGAACACGCATAAGAAGGACATTGGTCTGAATTCTATGAAAATGTCATGGTTTAAATTTTCTTTTTTTGCATTTATCTTTGATAAATTCTCCTTCGAGAGGGGCTCCTAGCCAGACTGCAACAGGACCCAGTGCTGTTCCCCTGCTCCTCAACGCGACAGCGAACGCGACCCGTGGCTTCCTATGGCCTGCACCCCTTGGTAATGACTGCCTCGTGAAAATATATATTTCTGTCAAAATAAATTGTGGAGTGTATGCTAGGGCAAAATGCGTGACAGTGAAATGTGATTTGAAAGTGTCAGGCTTGATGTGAAATGATAGAATGAGTGTGTGTTTTCTCAGGAGAGCATGTCAGAGCCATGGTTAAGGAAATGATGAACTGTATTTTGAAGAATTCTAGTCCCTTCTTTTAAATCAATGTGGAAGGAACAGTAACCCCCTTTCAGAGATTATTCCCTTCCCAGAAGCTGTTTACATAAGAAAAATGCATCAGGATCAAATTCCAGGGGAACTTTTTATTCTGATGGGGATTTTTCTTCTAGTTTAGTAAGCAGGAAGAACTATATATATATGTATATCACGCAGAAGTTATATAAATACTGGTCAAAATGAAGAAGGGATGCCTTCAAAATCCCATAATTGAATCTCACACATAATTGCATGCTCACTGAACCTCAGGCTCACGTACTGCTGCCTTGCATCTGCAAAAGAGTTCAGCCTCTCTAAGTAAATCTCGTGTGGGAGGTCCACAGCAGTCATGCATCGCACGCTCGTGCACGCCGACCTAGGAGCTCCGCAAAGGAGCAAAATCCTTTGCCAGAGGATCCGTCGCGTTGCTCTGGTTCCCCACCTCTTCTCTGGAGTGCCATGCCCGATTCTCACGCCAGCTGTGAAACCCACCCCAGCTGCCCCATTCAGCTTTTCTGCTACAGCACATAGTATTTTCAGATATTCCTATTATGTACAATGTAGAATCATAGAATCATAGAATTTCTAAGGTTGGAAAAGACCTCTAAGATCATCAGGTCCAGCCATCAATGTGAGGAAAAACGGTTTCATGGGCAATGGCAGCTCTTTTAAACGGATTGGGGTTTTCTTCTGTGCAGTGGCTTTTGTCTGAAGCTCTGGAAAATTCACCCCTTGGGGGAAAAAATGAAAAAAGTCAAATAATTTAAATGAATTATTTGGAAAGTGAAGATTATTCAGGTCTATTGATATTTTAGTTGGTTCTTATGGAGAGTTGCATATTTGCCAACCCCTACATGCGTTCATGCTTTACCCTAAAGCTGCCCTTCGGCAGGTTTCCCCAGCACTCCCCCACTTCCAGCAGTCACCTCGCAATTCTGCAAGTACTGTTTGCACTGAGATATTTTCAGGTCTATAGTTTATATATTTTTCACCTATTGTTTGCCTAAACGATTTCCCCACATCCATTTCTGTCACCCTCCGGTACGTCAGCGTGCGAAGGCCCCGTGGTGGGGGTAGGAAGGGAACCCCGGCTCCGTCCCTTCCCCTCCGGCCAAGCCCACAGCAGCACGCACAGCCCCTTCTGCCTGCTGCAAGCTGGGCACCTCCTAGAGCATCCCAGGAGCCAACCTTTATCCCATGCATCCAGGAAGGGAATACAATATCGCACATCAGGTCATTTACAAGCAAAGAATATCATCATCAGAAGTTTCTTTTAAAATACAGTTATCTAAAACTTGTAACTTTGTTCCACTTTTCCAAGTAATAAACCAAAAAGAGTATTTTTAGGTTATATCATTCAACACCAGGGGAATAGACAGGATATGGAGTAAAAGTTATGATCTTTTTTTCTTTAGTGTCCCAGATAATGTGCTTTCATATTGCTGACAATTTTTACAAGACTTTTCTTCCTTGTTTCTTGGGAATGGGCAAAGGAACATCACATACAGAGGAAGGACTCCATCATCATCTTATCCTCCTTCCAGCTCGCTCTTTGTTTCATGTTCTCATTGTATAACACGCCTATTGCCAAATTAGTCTGGGGCTTCAGGCTGTCTCTCTCTATTAGAACATTAGGAGACTCTGAGAGAGCTTAATGTATCTCATTTTATGAGAAAGACTAAAAGGATTTTTTTTGCTACATTCATAATAATTTTATTTTTGTGAGCATCAAGTGAAGGTGATAAGGCAGAATGAAATTGTGAAGGGACATAAAATTAATATTTTTTTCCTCTGTGCAGCCAATATTACGAGGTCTGATTTGGGGAACCCTTCCCATTAGGTTTAGGAAATATAATCTTCATCACTCTGTAAAATATTCTGGTTGCTTTAAGTGAAATATATAAAAGTTATTTTAGCTTTGGTCCTTTAAAATATTTTTTAAACCCTCTAATGTCAGCCAAACACAAGAATAGTCAGAGTTCTTACTCACATTTAAAAAGATCTGAAGCCTGGTGACTTGAACATGTACATTAGAGATTCTCTGGCAATTTTATGGTTCATATATCTTTAATTCAGTAGAGTGTTAGCTGTCTGTTCCCCTCCCTGGAAACAGGAGGGAAAAAAACCAGAGCCACCTTAAACACCGAGGTAGGGGGAAATAAATATTTTACGAATTGGCCTCCATATTTGCTAAGAAGTAAATTATTTCTTACATTTTAAGCTAAAATAAAAGTTGGGTGAGGGAGTAGAGTTAGTAGGACTTTCTCATTTCTTCTGGTGCTCCTTTGCTGTATCTACTGTCCTTTAGCATCGACTCACCCTCACTGAATGCCCACGCTCTAAGAGCATTCACAGACGTTTCCAGTCTCGCCCGCGGGCAGCAATGCGGCGACTGAACACTAACAGCACCCACCCAGCCAAGATTTGCAATATTGGTCCCCATCCCCCTTTCACAGAGCGTTCCTAAACCGCTCCTGGAGTAGACCAGAGAAAAGGTGCAATTTCCAGCACGCGTATGCATCATGGAGGCATGACCAGTCTTTTGAACTTGCTTTTTTTGGCCGAATGCATCCAACGGTTGCAAGTTATGGTGTAGAGGTCTTGCCTTCAGGCTGGAAGGGTGCAGTATCTTCTGGGCAAAGACACAGTCCAGGTAGGGAAGAAGGAGTCAGGGTGAAACCCGTGGTGCAAAGACCTGGGCACTAAGAGCTCATCAGCTGCTGACACTACACAGTCACAGCCGCTGGTGTGGCCCCTCGTGACAGATATTTCTGTATTTAGGCAACTACCGGATATTTCTGTATTTAGGCAAGCACAATTTTCATGGTTTTTCAGAAAAAAAAATGTACTCCATCTTACCACCCTTATGTCTGTAAGCAGAAGAGGAAGATGATTATTTTATTGTTAAAGGAATGCAACAAATGAACAGAAAGGAATTGAAGGGACAATTACAGATAAGTTCAGTAGATGCTTACGCAATACTGAGCTAGAGTAATACTATAGTGAGGAAAACAGAGATTTTATGTTCCCTCACTTTTCTTTTGAGAACTTGCCCATTGTTACAGGGGTTTATTGCTAATGTCGGATTCCGCCTGAAGAAATTCAATGCGGCTTTTGCAATGGTTTTATTTGTAATGCCTTTCTTTAGTTACAAACTGCAAGATTAGACCTAATTTTTCTAATATTATGTATAGATTTCATTTAACAGGGTGTTTTGCTCTGTATTTGGTTTAGAAGGACAATAATGTATATGGAATAAATATACAATCTGAGAATAGCACAAACATTTTGCAGTTTCACTGATCCCAATATTTTATTGTATATGAGGTGTAGCCCTGAATTATATAAGGGATCCAAGCTTTCTGGGTAGCCAGCTTTAATGAACAAGTTCATACCTTTGGAAAGGCAAATGCTCTACGAGGCAGTACGACTGCAATCTTCTCAGAAATGCTGACTGCATTTTGTGATGAAGATCTGAGTTAGGTATTTGACCAAAAAAAAATAGAGAAAGATTTTTCTCTCTTAATCCTTTCAAGTGAGGGGGAATCTTTACAATTAAAAAAAAAAAAAAAAAGAAAAAGAAAAAAGACACATTGCTCTCCACGTGACTCCTGAAAACATCTGCCATCTCCTGGGGGCCTGAGGAGGAAGAGAAAAGAAGCTCATGAAATATAAAATTACCCTGGAATCCATATTAATGACTACAGCTTTTTTTCCAGTGGGCTCCACTGTACTCTTCACCCTGCGCTTTGCGTTGCTGCTCAGGCTCCCCAGCACTCGGAGACAGCCACGAAGTTGTTCCAAGCCCCGTGGCAGCGCAGTTCTCTCTCCTTTGCAGGAGTAAATCAGCAGCCAGGCTATGTCTGGAGAAATCACAGGGTTTGCTGCAGCAGGCGAGGATATATCGTAGGGCTGGCGCTCTGGATAATCACCGCCGTGTAAGTCGTAAGATGGAGACATTCCCTGCACCAGGGCCAAGACAGAAACGTCCTGTTTGGCTTTGGATTCTTGTGACGGGTCCATCTCCCAGCGACTTCCAGTTTCCCACAAAGGAAGTTTTAGATGTGGATGTGATGCCTCACTTTCCCAGTTGGGAGGCTGAATTTTCGTTTTTTTTCCATTCGCCTGGTACCTCTAGGGAAGCTTTTTGTCTCTGGAGGTTTAACAAAACACAAGGGAAATTAAAAAGAATAGTTTCTCCTCGTTTAATCTTATTTTACTAAAATATCCACAGATGTGGAGCTGCGTGTCCTAGATAGCACATCCATCATTCTGCTTTTGCTTGGATAAAGTTTGCCTTTAGGGATTCCCAGGAAATCTGTCTTAAAATTACCAAACCTACCATCATCTGAAATTATGTAGTTTGCGAGTCCTAAATCAGTAAGAAACTTCAGCTTCCTTCTTGTTTTGCTCCAATTTAGCTAAAGATAAGAAAGGTCTTTTTGAAACTATTCTGATTAATTTTAAAGCTCCATTGAAGCTCCACTCTTTTCCCATTTGGGGCAAATCCGCTTCCACTCATGGGATGCCCACGCAGGAGCAGCGGTGCCTTTCCTTGTCGGGGTGCAGGGATCCGGATCCCCTGGTGATCCTTCTGTACAGGATTGCTCAGACTCCCTTTTACATCCACCAAACCTGTGCATCTCCACGGGAAAACTTTACCCTTGCACAGGACCTGTACACCAAAGGAGAACCTCATCTCACGAGAAAAGCAGGATATAATTGCTATATTCTAGTAACCAAGAAATTAAAAAGAATGAAATCCTCTTGTCTCTTTAAGGTGTAATCATGTAAGTGGGAAGTCCAGATTTTGGGGGGGTTCTCATTGGGGGGTCAGGGTAAAAAGGGGTTGCACTGTATAAGGAAGAAGCCATAATAAAATTGGAGAAATGCTGGCTGAGGTCTTTTTTCTTGATTCAGATAGCCAGCGATCTGGGGAAGAGGTGTTTTTTTCACGTTTTACAATAGCGCTCTCAACAGCCTCCAAAGTAATTGAAACAAGATGTTCAACTAATGGATTCTTTGAAGATGCAATGGGTGCCTGAAGAGAACCTGCCGTCGAGTGATGACAAAAACACGAGTTTTTTATCAGACAAATAAACATACCTCGCTTACCTCTGGTGAGTCCAACCCTGACAGAACTAAGTACATACTCCGAGCACTCTTTCCCTGCTCCTTCCCAGTTTTACCTTTCCTTCTGCTTTCCTTAACGGAAGGGAGAAAAAAGCATCAGGGAAGTTTTATTTTCTGATTCGAGTAAACAATACAAAGGATTACACTGTGTGATCACAGATTTTCTTTTTTATCTTTGCTTTGACTGCTCAGATAAGCCCCAGGAACTACCTGTGCCCCCCGGGATGAGCGTGCAGATCTGTGGGTACAACAGCAGCATCGTCTGATCTTGACTGTGGGAGGGCTCCTACCAGACCCACCCTGCGATTTGAGTTTTGGGTAAGTACTTGTGCACATTTCACAGAAGAAACAATCTTGCATTTCTGTCTGTGATAAATGACCAAAGAATATAGTACCAACGGTTCACATGTTAGCAAAGGATATAATCTGAAATACTTAGAATGGATAAGAACAAACAAAAATAGTGCTGATCAAAAGAAAAGACCCAGGGGAAAAAGTCCTGAAATTTTTCTGCTTTCCAATCAACCCTTTTATTTGTACCACTCAAAATATTGTATAGGAAGATACCGGAGTAATGAAGACATAACCCCTCAAGTAGAAGCTGTACCACTGTTGCCAAAAATATGCAATGTGGGATTTCCTTGCTCTGCTCGGCACGAGGTGGGACAGCCTCAGATATTCTCATGAAAGCAGAAGAAGGTTATCACAAAAAACCAGCTTTGAGACTCTCTTTCTACCCTTTCCTGCCCCTTGTCTGGTCCCTGCCTTCCCCAATTCAGTCTGATTGAGTTTCTACTAACCCTGATGTACGAGCAAATCCAGCCCTGGGAATGAAGTCTGCAGCAATGTGTCCTGCTCAGCAGGTATCCTTTTACCTGACAGACATTTGCCCAATATTGTCATAAAATACTTAAAGATGACAAAGGACCAATTATGGTGCTGTGTACAGCCCCAGACAGCACCATTTGTAAAAAGGCACTAAGGTGCTGGGTGGGAAACGGGAGGAAGAAGAGACAGAGAATTCTAAGTGTCGGGTGTAGGAAGAGAAATTTCAGGAAACAGCACAATTTAACCTTCTGAAATTTGATGGATTTATGACGTAATTGTAACTGACCAGGACACGGATGCTCATACAAAAGGTCAAAGTGAGGCAATGCCACAATACGGGAAAAGCACAACCGACAGTCACAGTTTGACTTTAGGAAAGGAAAAGCCAAAGTAAGTTATACCAGAGAAATACTCTCCTTACATGCCCAAAAGTCACAATTAAAACAGCTTGGTTACGTCAGAGAGCATAATACAATTAAGAATAAGTTTATTATCAACCCATGCTTTGAGAAGCAAATTACTGAAGGATCAATCAAAAAATTTCTTTTCTGGGCATATTAATTTTTGGATACTTTGTGATCAGTTTGTTCGGTGTTCAAAATGTATATTTAATTTATTCAAATGCCAGAGAAACAACAGAAAATCCATCCACTGACCCAGATTTATCTGTTCTCAAAACTGAAATTATGCTTTCACTGATAAAAGATAAAAAGCAATTTACTGTTTCTTGAACTTAGCCATATATAATAGATGAATAATTATTTTAAAATGCATTAAGTTTAAGCACCTTTTCATTTCCCCTCTGAGGTCAGGAAGTCTCTCTGTTGTGCTGGCGATAGTATACAGAACAAGATACATAAGAACCTCTCTTGCAAAATCGCCCTGAGGTTCCTTTCTTTCCAGCTGGAGTAGCTTTCTTGTCCTAAAATGAAAAAATTAACAGTCATTTCCCATTTGTTCTCTCGTGCTATTTTGGGATTTTTAATTTTTTTTAAGATTTTAAATGCATTGAAACAAGTTCACGTGGATCTCTCCTGAAATATCAACAAGAGCAAACACAGATCTTTAGGCTTTTCAAAAGGATAATAAGCCAATTTATATGGAATAATAGTATTACAGAATTGGTTATACTGCTGAACTGGAAGCATAATATAGCTCAAGGGAACAGATAAAACCGCTCTCTAATTCTCTGGAAAGATCCAGGGTCATCAGCTGGAATGAGGACAGGCTTTAACATCTGTGTCTGGTACCCCTCAAACCACGTAACATAGGGACGATGCGAGAAAATAACTGCAGATTTTGCAGTTCTGAGGACAATCCATTCACTGCTTCTCCTGTAGCACTCCCACTAAAGGCGACTGGTATTCTGCAGAAAGTTTCAGCAAACAACGTCATGTTCTCCACACCGTGTGGGAATCAGAGAACTCAGTTACCGACAAGAGAGTCTCAAGGAGCGTCCAACGTGAAGGCAGCGCCTCGTGCGGGGCTTCGAGGGTGGTGGGTTTCGGGCTGTGGAACCGGGGAAGATGCCCGTGAGCGCTGTCATTTGGTTGACCAGGCACTGCCGCTTCTTTCAGATCTACTGTCATAGCTACCTCCTATCTAAACATGGTCTTGAATTACTGACCGATGACATGGATGGATTCTCTTCACCTCCATCAGCCGCACGCTGCCCATGCTGACCTCACCGTGGGATCCATTGAAACAAATTGTCAGAAACTGCAGGCCAAGAGTTTTGTGTTATTTTCCTTAGGGGCCAGAGAGTAGAAGAGTTGCAAATGGATATCACAGGTGGAATCTCTCCTAAAAAATTGAAAGGAAACCGAGTCGGGCAAGCATGCAAAATAGGTTCTTAGAACATCTGTGCATCAAATACATTTATAAAAACTGCTACAGTCAATCTTTTCCAGCTGAGTGTTCAGCAGTTAAAATATATATCATATTGCAGTGATTGTTAGAGCAAACAAGAGAATCATTGTGTTGTCATTTAATGAAAGGGAACGTCAAGCCTTAAACACAGAAACCAGTATCGCATACTGCTCGATCTCAAGACAGTAAAAATTCATCAAAGCAGTATATGGTCTAATGACATCAGCTGAACTTGCGTTACCGCTGTCTTTCAACGCATTAAACTGGTTAATACAAACTAAACTATTTCTTACAACTAGCAATGATTTTATATGTCTACTTTTTTATATCCACACGTACTTTGGTGGTGTACCTCGTTAATTATTAGCCTAAACAGTACTTACTGGGTTGGGGGATCGTGTGAGAGAGTTCAGTGTCATCAGAATAATGAAAAGCTGATAAGAAACTCTCTGCTATTCTGCCCAGCAACTTCAGCTATATAGACAGCAGAAGTGGGAAGGAGATGAAAGTCCGGAAGGGACCAGATGAGTGCATCTCCTCATCCGTGTTCATCAGTTCCTGGAACTCCACTAATTCAGCCGGGTCTTATGGACCTTCCTGTAGCATTGTAGCCACGCTGACGAATGTTAATTGATGCATCTATAATTGCACCTAATTACTGACACTGAATTATTTAGTCTAGCAAGAGGGAGCATAAGCAGAAGTAATGGGATTAAATTAAGACAGGGAAAAATTAGGTTGAATATAAGGGAAAATTCTCTGGCAATGAGATTCATTAGGATGAGTCCCAAGGGAAATGTTGGGCACTGCTTTGCTTCAGACATAGAAAATTAAGTTAAACCCATATTCAGGAAATTACTTAGATAATTTAGTAGGTCTTTTCCATTTTTAAATTATTGAATTCTTCAGCAAATCAACTGCTGAACAAGCTCAGGTGCCAGCCAATCTTACCAACTGATGTCTCTGAAGAGATGATCGCCCTCAAAGCACTTCCATGAGAGCAGACCCTGTACTTATTCAAAGCAAGTTGTACTTAAACTTTATCGTAAAGCCAGCGACGCTTAACCTGTGGTTAAGCAGTGCTTAAATGCTCTCCAGGGTGGCAGTTAAGAGGTAGATAGTTGTTTTCCCATTCCGGGCTTATAATTATCTCCTTTTCTCCAGGTAGAAATTCGCGATGGCAGAACATGAGGAGATAGAACTCTTTCAGAAGAGGCATCGTTAATGCCTGCTCTTTCATCTCCTTTTGTCATTTGACCTATGAGAAGCTAACTGTAACAAGCTAACAGAAGTAAATGTGAGCATAATAAGACATATGCAGAGTGAACTTTTATCATGACATGATTAATGATGTTTGAAAGTGCTGTGAGTGGCAGGAAAGGTGAAGGAATCTGAACCAGGGGATGGAGAAGACATATCCTGCTTCTCACATTTTGTAATGCCACCTCAAGGCAGGCAAAGAAGTGTGAACCTTCGCAGCCTTATTCGCTATAAATCCTAAATATGATTCCTATTAGAATTGCCTTCAAACTTCAATGCAATGACAGGATCTCAGAAGACAGATAAAATAACTCATGTGGCCACCAATGGTTACTACTTCTATTTATCTTCATCAGTTTAGGTTTAACAGCTGCTGAGTTTAATTTAGCCTTTCTCGCATTCAAATTGCACGTAACCAGCAGAAATTGCGTGTGCCTTTGTCGGGGAGCTCTGCCAGTCCTCGCTGCCGGGAGAATATCGGCTGGCTTCCGAGCTAGTCCCAGGCTGCAGAGGAGACGATGCCCACTCCATGAATCATCAGCACTCCGCAGCGCGACGGGCACCACGTCACCACCCGCGCACTCCCCGGCACACGGCAGGCCGGGGTATTTCCAGAGTCAACCACAGTATCTTGCACGGCTGAAAGGACAGGAAAGGAAAATTGCCCATATTTTGGAATAGGAAAGAAGCCAAACTCAAAAGCAAACAGAAAAAACCTCATTGATTTTGTGTTCTGCAATACTGTTGGAAGCTCGGCTGAAAATAGGGAAAATATTTCCAGGTCTTAAACATTCATACAGCTATTTCTGCACAATAAATACCCATTATTCTTTGTTCCTCTAAATATATGGGTCTGTCATCAAGCAAAAGTAATACTAAAACTTTTGCATTATTTGTACTTCATATTTACAAAGAAGAAAGGAAAGCATCTTAATTCTCAGTACCCGTTGAATGAGTTAGCATTTCCTTTTTCTGAGTCACTTGACTTGTGCTTCTCCGTAAGGTGAAATACAGCAAGGTGAGTCAGTTTTTGAGAGATATTCTGCGTACCTCTTCATTTATGGAGAAGACCAAGACGGTTCAAGGTCCAGAATGTGCTTACAGAATTCAGCTGCTCAAATCCCTTCATATCTTTTCTCAGTACTTTTCCTGATCAATTAGAAAGCTAATTTAAAGACCCTTTTTTAACCTTTATTGATGATCTTTAGCATGCGTCACTTTAATTTATAACAGCATACTCTCCCAATGAATCCCCAGTAACTCATTTTTCAGCTAACACCACCAACGTTGCAAAGTTATGTGATGTATGGCTATTTTCAGAACTTATTATTCATGTACTGCCCCTCAACCAGTCACGCTGTGTACTATAATTTAATTGCAGTTACGTGGGGTTGGATGCACTTCTCAGAAACTAGCTCTCACCACCGAATGGCTTTGCCTTTCATCTTTCGTGAAGATGGAGCTCTGAACTATCATGCGCAGATTCCCAATGGACTGCAGTAGGAAAGATGAGTGGAACATAAAATTCTTCAAAGATAGCTACTTTAAACTCTAGCAAACTTGCATCTCTCATTTTCTTGCCCATTTTCTCTCACTCCTTTTGTGTAAGTCTTCGTTAATGTTTTAATTTACAGTTCAATTCTTTTTTTCCCCACATGTAGTGGAAACCTGGCATCCAAGAGTGGTTTCCTGGCCCTGTATATTAGGTTCTCCCATGGCTCCTGTGGGCAAAAGCTAAGCAAAATATAGGTGCAAAGCTAATGCATCACATACAGCAACTTACGTTGCATGCCAGCTACAGTTAGGCACCTTTCCAAATATCACTCATTTCTTTAATCCGCAGTCCCAGCACTATTTAGATCATGGGTGTGGGTATGATGGAATTTGACCTCACTCGGGTTCCTGCACCTTTTATCACTGTTTTTGTTTCCAGCCCGCTCCTCTATACACGGAGGCTGACAAAAGGTGAGGAACGACAGCTTATGGCACTGGTTTCTGTCCCTGACTGGGTATAATTCCACGCCAATGAAGTCATTAGGAAGGTTCCTACTGAATCCACATGAAGTTAAGGTTGCAACTATACTGAAAAATTTTTGAAGGGCTGCTTCGTGGGTCTGTGTCATAGGGGTGCATTTCCAACAGGACCACTGAGCGGTGTGCTGGAGCTTTGGGTCACGGGGGGAGAGATTCCCACTGACACCAGGGAACCCATAGCTAACAACAGGGCTGAAACACCACAGTTACAAATATCTCTGTAATTTTATCTGGTTTTGTTTGTACAAGATGCTGACTAAACAGTGACAAAGATTGCAAAGTCAGATGTCACTCTGTGTCATACCTGTAGTGTGTGGGACGGAAATGGGATATTTGCTGCTTTGAGAACGCAAAGCGCACTAAATGCCCTGATCATGAATGGATTGATTTTTTCCATAACTCAAAATGTCACAAAGTAGCATTATATTATTATGCAGTTATTCTCAATAAATATTTGCATGTAATTTAGAGATACTGTTTCAAAATATAAATAATTGTACCTTGAAAGAAGGCAGTCAAGACTTAAGAACCTTAATTTCCCACAGCTGATTACTAAAACTGACTTTATTTTCACATTACTCTGTACATGACCATGCTCTTTTCCTCCGCATTTTCTCTTTCTCTCCTGCCTCCTCGAATCCAGTGAATGTATTCGTATCTGTGTTGGTTTTGCGTGGCAAGGTTTTGGTAGCGGGGGGGCTACAGGGGTGGCTTCTGTGAGAAGCTGCTAGAAGCTTCCCCTGTGTCTGATAGAGCCAATGCCAGCCGGCTCCAAGACGGACCCGCCGCTGGCCAAGGCCAAGCCAATCAGCGCCTCTGTGATAACATATTTAAGAAAGACAAAAACAGTTAGAGAGAGCTTTTTGCAGCCAGAGAGAGGAGGGAGAAGATGTAAGAACATCTGCAGACACCAAGGTCAGTGAAGAAGGAGGGGGAGGAGGTGCTCCAGGCGCCGGAGCAAGATCCCCCTGCAGCCCGTGGTGAAGACCATGGTGAAGCAGGCTGTCCCCCTGCAGCCCATGGAGGGAGGATGAGGGGGTGTAGAGATTCCACCTGCAGCCCGTGGAGGACCCCATGCCGGAGCAGGTGGAGACACCTGAAGGAGGCTGTGACCCCGTGGGAAGCCCGCGCTGGAGCAAGCTCCTGGCAGGACCTGTGGAGCCGTGGAGAGAGGAGCCCACGCCAGAGCAGGTTTGCTGACAGGACTTGTGACCCCGTGGGGGACCCACGCTGGAGCAGTTTGCTCCCGAAGGTCTGCACCCCGTGGAGGAGACTCACGTTGGAGAAGGCCGTGAAGGACTGTCTCCCGTGAGAGGGACTCCATGCTGGAGCGGGGGAACGATGAGAGGAGTCCTCCCCCTGAGGATGACGAAGCGGCAGAAACACCGCATGATGAACTGACCGTAACCCCCACTCCCCGTCCCCCTGTGCCGCTGGGGGGGGCGGAGGTTGAAGCCGGGAGTGAAGTTGAGCCCGGGAAGATGGGAGGGGTGGGGGGAGGTGTTTTTAAGATTTGGTTTTATTTCTCATTCCTCTACTCTGTTTTGCTTAGTAATAAATAAGATGAATTCCCTCTCTAAGTTCGGTCTGTTTTGCTCATGATGATAATTAGAGAATGATCTCTCCCTGTCCTTATCTCGACCCGTAAGTTTTTTTTTTTCATTGTACCTTTTCTCCCCTGTCTAATGAAAGAGGGGAGTGATAGAGCGGCTCTGGTGGGCACCTGGCCCTCAGCCAGGGTCAACCCACCACAGTATCCTAAGAGAGTCTTGCGAAAGAACTGATGCAACATTTAAAACCCAAGGAAGGGGTGCAAGAGGGGGTTGTGAGGTGTGTACATACATCACCAGTGACCTCTATGAACAACCAGCATAGTTCCAGTGGCCCTACTGCTTGATGACATCAGAACAGCTGGAGTTTTAACAAGCTGTGAAGTTCTCGTTTCAATCCTGTCATGACAGTTTTTTTCAGGATCAGAAGAAAATTTTGGACTATGCTAGCGTTGTTCATAATCTGAGTCCTGAGATGGAACCCAAAGAATGTATTTCTCATTTTGAGTTCAAAACTGAATTAGCTGCTATTACCATACAAGAACTTTGTAAGCATAAAAGATCAGTGAGGAAAGATAAAAGAACTGTGTGCAAAGTTACAGTTTTCAAATAAAAGAATGTGCTTAACCACTGCTTTCCATCACACCAGTAGGTTTCTGCTTTGAAGGATCTGTTTAATTATCTTCTTTGTTTAAACCCTTGAGGGTGTACATTGAAGCATATTTTAGGGAAGAGCGCTCCCAGAAAATCCAAAACTTCTGGCAGAAAGTCAATTCTACTTGTATTTTTCATGTACAGTGATGCGATTTTCAAAACTACAGTTATTGTGTTATGGTTCCCACCAAAACATCCTACATAGAGTAGGGGTGAAAAACTTCACCTCCGGCAGTGACACGTGAGCATTATTTGGATTCCAGCTCCACAGCAGACACGGTTGCAGGGCAAGCACCCTGTCAGCAATTAAGAAATAATGAATTTAACAGAATAATGGATATTGATTAGTGACATTTTTTTTCTGATAAAATGAGAAGAATCAGCAAAAGGCAGAGATGTTGAAACTAATTCTAGCCTAAGCGATCCACTGAAACAAAGTCAAAGCGGTCATCTGAACTAACTAAGCCTGGGACAAAGCGGAGTAGCAATACCCACGGCCACCCATGGCCACACAGAAGAGGTCCAGTAGGGAGGAAAACTCTGTTTGACCTAAGCCTGAGTTTCGTCATAGCAAAGGTGGCCAGATGAGGCTCACGGAGACTCTCTGTATCTTTGCACCTTGCCCTCCTTCCCATCTGCCGTCATTACTGATCTTGCTAAGTGCTGCTCTTAACACAAATGGGGTGTACATCGTACTTCCTGTCTTTTAGCACTTGTTTTAAAAAAATCAACCTACAAAACAAGTCTGGAATTCTGCGGGGCAGTTTTGCTGTCAAGATTTTGGGAGAATGTCCTGGATCCAAGGGAGTTCAAGAGGTCACTGACATTGGAGACCCTTTTCCCCTGGAGGAGACCAAAGAGCAGAGGAAGACTGACTGATGGAAGTGGGAACTTCTTCATCAGAAGGAGAGTGTGGGCAGGGTGATCTGACCCGAACACGTGTGCCGAGGAAGGAAGAGAGCTTCGACCAGGATGAAAGGGAAGGAGGAACGCTGTGGTTCCTTGTTTGTCCTTGCCTCTATCTTTTCGCCTGTATTATATTCAACCATCTGAGGTTTAATCTTAAAAACTAACATTCCTGAATATAGGATAGCATATTCCTTGCAATGTTTTCTTTTACTGTCTGGATAACCCTACATCTCATTAGTTTTGCTGTTACTGGTGGGAAGTGTTTTCCCCAAGACGCAGCAATGTCTCATTCAGCAGCCCATGGTGGCGATTGCTGTTCCCCCACTGGAAGGACAAAAATATATAAACCAGATAATACTGGTTGCATACAATATTTTTAATTCTGGATTTTCCTGTAACATATTAAGCCAGTATTTTTCAATATCCTCCTCATCTATGTACTTGAGGAGCTATACAGAGGACATATGACAAGGATTTATTTAGTTAGATATCATCCAAGCTTTTTTGATGAAGTCCATGAAAATCTCAAATAAAATATTCTGGAGATTGTTTGTTAATATTTTTGCTATTCTAATTAGACTTATCAAATACATAAAATATCATGTATTATAACGAAAAAATATTTTCCACATTAGCAAATGGTCTTATTTTACATATAGAAAGACATAAAGTCTGTAGGTTTGAAGGGTTGTAAAGCTTCTATTAAACAAACAAAAAAAATATTATTACAGTACTGTCTGTGCCATATAAAGCAGAAGCATATATTGCACGTGACTGCAATAAAATTACATGCTGAATCAAACGTGTACTGCTGCAATATTTTAATCCTCTATTTATTTTTTAATTTTATCGTGTTCCCTAATAGACTAATCAAAATCCAAATAAGCTTTCAAATGGGAAAGCCCACGAAGAGTGAAATACAGTGGCGAACGCGGAGAAGAGGTATGTCTGTACTGCGTGACTTCCTCCAGTGAGCAACTACCAGCTGATGGAATTTTCCCCGATAATTCCCCAAATTGTCCGGCCTTTGGAGGCTCCTGGCTCAAGGGGAGGGCGAGATCCTCCTCACTCCTTCCCGGCACACGTGGCAGAAGGCATTGCTGTCTTATTTTCAGTGAAATCTCACCAGAGAACCAACTGAAGTGATTTCAGCAAAGCAAACCTCTGGGAACGCGCCCATGACAGTACAGGGTTTCAGCTGATGATAAAAGTTTTTCATTTTAAAACTGCAACAGCTACACAACATTTTGTTACAGGCTTTGAAATACGAGATGCTGGCGCTTGCCAGTAACCGTGTGCCAGACCTTGTAATTCTTTCACAGCCATAGGAAAGAAATGTTCAAGAAACTCAACTTTCATTCCCAAAAGGTTCCCTTTGTATGTGGGTAGTAGCAATCTTTCACTTCAAAATTAATACTTCTGATATCTTTGAAGTTACAGCTAATTTTCTACAGATTCTTTACTAGGCGTTTTTGAATTTGCTTGATAGTAGTGAGAGTCGTCATGGGATAAAGAGACATTACAGGAACTATTAAAAAAATAAAAAAAGGATAATACTTTTAAGATGAAATAAGCTGAACAACAAAAGAGTAAGTCTGCTATCTGTGGAAAGAATCAAGATGCTTTCTCAAACATCTAATCCCCTGTACTTCCTTGAAAAAGATATCAAGGCTAAAACAAAGTATTCTGATTTTTACACGAAAAGCAAAAAAATCCCACATTTTGCTAGTAGGCACCTTGTGGCTTTTTGAGGTTAACAAAGACCCTGCAACAATTTAAATGCATTACGGTTATGCATATTCATACAGATATGCTGAACAGATAACACAGCAAATGATTTAATTGAAAAATCAGCCAGTGTGAATATTTTTTCCTGAGAATCATGGAAATGCGACAAGATCTGTTCATTAATATAATCTCATTTATTTGACATTATTCTTGTCACTTAATATAATCTTCATACAAAGAGTAAAAAATGGAAATTACCAAAAAAGTAAAGAGAAAAAATAAATGGAGAAAAATAGAAAAGGAAAGAACGTCCCTGGAAAATGTAAAGGAATATAGGCTACATTAACTGCTAATATGAGAAAAGAAATACAACTAATATAATGAAAAAAGCAAACAGAATGCAGAGATAAAAAAAAGACAAAGTGGGGAGGAAAAAACCCCAGACCATGCAGAAAGTGCTCAGCACATGGAATACAGGTAAGAGCTTTGCACCACGCCAATCCACCCTGGAGGTCAGATCCTGCACCAGCTTTTGGCCTTGAAATTTTTTAACTTTTACATCATACTTTTATATCATTTTCTTTTAGACAGGAAGCAAACGAAGACCCTTGGTGAGTGTGAAGCAGCGCGGTCCCATACGCCATCGAAGCCTGAAAGCAATGCTGCGTGGTACCAGCAGAAGACCTGGCCCTGATGACGAGCAAAACAGCAAACCAGACTAACTGTAACACACTGCCGCCTTCTGATCTGTTATGCAATTCACATGCCTGCACCGTATGTTTCATTTTGTTGATTAAAAGTGATGGAAATTTTATGTTATGGAAATTTTGGTAGTGGAATCAGCTGGTATCAGCTGGGACTAGAGAATTACCGTCTGTTCAGGAGGTTGTTCTGCGTGGCATTATTTTTTGTACTTCATTTCCAGACTCGTTCGGTGCGTAAAAAGGGTGGCAAGCGTACGGCTTTCAATAGGAAAGTAACTTTTCCAAAAATCGAATGGAAATATGATGGTATAGAAACACAAATGCTAACAAGAAGGGAACTTCTTGTTATGAGACATACCAAACCTGCACTGAAATCTCTTCATCATGTAATGTCCAGTTCTGCCTACGCATCACGTGGTAGTAGAGAAGGATAGTATTTCAGATTAAGAAAAGTAACATTAATCTCTGCTGTTAGCATCAACGACACAGTAAGCATCTGCTTGGAGAACCACATCGGCGAACAGCGTGTGGCCAGGGCGATGGAGGGGAGCGGGGTCTGCTCGCAGGAGAAGCTAAAGAAACCAAACTCAGTGTGAGCCCTTCAGGAAGGGAACGCAGTAACCATCTCAGACAACCCTCCGGGTGGATCGATCCTACCCTCGTACCCACAGATCTGCAAGGAACAACACGTGCGGCCAGGAGGTCCAGCACTAGGCTCCTACATCGCCTCTTCTGAGGCTGAAGCTCTTGATGTTGGCACTCTTGATGATGACACCAGAGCTGCTGTCAGGCGTAGCCTTGGCTAGTCAACACAGCAGCAATGTGCGAACGTTACGAGATGCGTTTGAAATGGGATCCAAACCAGAATATTGGTCCTGTGTAATGGAGGGACCAACCCTGCTACGTGCTCTGTCTTAAAAGCAAATGTGATTTATAGCAAAAGTACTGTTATTCTGTGCCTTTAAATAAGGCAATATTGACTCTTTCCCTCTTTTGTTACCCTAGCAAAAACAGGCCAATTTATTCTTGATTAGCTCTACTAATTTCTTTCCAATAAAGCCCACTCCACCGCACATGATGCTCCTGGGTGATTCAGGTCTCTGTTGAACTGGATTCCACGGGGCTCTGCTCCGTCGGTGCTGCGGAGTCCCAGCGTACGGGTTCACCTCTCCTGGCCTCCCTGCAGCTGTTAAATACCTTGCCAGGTGATGACACATGAAAAAGACATTTTCATGCCCATTAAGTGCTATTTCTCATCAGATATATATTTCTTATGTTCTCTGTATTTTATCTAGCTATAGGGTGGTTTATGGGTCAAATTAAAGATCTTCCTTTTGCCTTATTAAATCTTAAATGTGAAATTCCCCTTGAAATTGAAAAAAAAAATTTGAACAAAACTGTAGGAAGAAAAATTATTTTTTGGACATACATTCAGAACAGAAAAACATGATTCAGACGTACATGTAGGTATCAGACCTGTGCATTCCCTATGTCGGTATACACAAATTCTGTTCAAAATTTACAGCTTTTTTTTGATCAGCATTCCATCTCTGATCTTCTTTCCTGGCCATCATTTCAGAGACCATCTCTGCTAATTAAATTAAAAAGGAATTGTCAAGAATACTACACAAGAATGAAAAATTCCAGCACTCTCCTATACGTTGTTTATGATCCCCATAAAATACTTGTGCGTTAGGTGTAATTTAAACTGTGAGCTCCTGATGAAGTACCATCTGTACTTATGATGCTATATAAATAACAAAAAGGAAATAATGCAATCTATCAAATGCTCAAGGCTGAAAACTCATTTAGTCCTAAATTATTTCAGTTATTATGACCACAGATATTTAAATGTGAGATAAATTCTTACAAAGTCAGTTGTTAATAGACACTATTAACTAAAATTTATATTAGTAATTGTAGATATTATTAACTGTGCGAACTGATAAAAAAGAAAAGCCTAATTGGAAAATGGAGATTAACTTCATTAGAGAGAACATAATGATATAAAGTATCTTGTTTGACTTCTCCGAATAACGAGACCTTACAGCCAAGTTGTCTGGGATGAATGTGTTCTTCACAGGTCCGAACGTGAGCCTGCCTCCACGCTGTACGGCTGAGTAACGCCCATAGAGCTTACAGCAGGACGCGGGGAAAGAACCTCCCTGGAATTCAGTGGAGATACATGTAAGAAACCCATTCTTAGTGCCACTGGAGGCGGGGAGGGAGGGATGGATGATATGCTCTCAGATTGTATGTCGAAAAATAAGCAAAGCTGAATTAAAAAAAAAAAAAAGAAAAATGAAATAAAATCCCTGCACTAGTCTGCCAAATAGAATCCCTTGAAAGTACTAAACATACATGAGTTTTAAGATTTATTGTACAAATACTTGTTAGTACAACTGATCAGTATATCTAATTTTTCATGAACGTTTATTATGATAGAATGTTCTTTTAAAACGCACATAAGCAATGTGCAACAAACAAACTATGAGAGCTTTATGACTGCTCCCTGCAAAGTCCCATTTATCACTAAGACTGAAGAGAAATCCCTTGAAGAGAGATACAGAGATCTATCAGAATGTACGGGCAGAGAAAAAATAAAGAATTATTTCTGTATTTTGCTATTTTCCCAAGTAGAAGGGAAAATCAGGAAATGCTTACAGTATTTGTTCCTTCAATGACAAAATTCTCATAAAAGCAAACAGTAACACACTGGATAAACTATGGAGGGTTTTATTTCACTGTATTTTCAGTCCATTTATATAGAACCTTGTAAATGTATGTTCTATTTTTAAAAGATTAAAAACTGATTTCAGTAAGGACTGCTTGAAAACTGCTTTCATAGTCCCAATGTTAAGCCCTTTTACTTTCTTTATTTTATGACTATGACTTTACTATTCACGTTTTATATTCTCCCGATGAGACCACCCTACATGAAATAGGATTAAAGACTTCACTTGAGGAAGTCAATCTGCTCCATTTAAATAGAGACTTCTCCAGGCTGTACGTTAATGTAACGCAACATCTCAGTGCAGTCTTTAATCATCCAAAGGAAAGAGAGAGCGCTTTCATAGAGATGTAAAATCTTATTTTTAGCAAATTAGGAAAGTGTCCACTTTTCAGGGTCGTTACTCATAACTGTGACAATACATTGCTCAGCGCTGGTGCCTACTTGATCTAGAAATAAAAATGAAGAATACTAGGTCATTAGAGGTCCTTATGCTATTTGATTATCGAATACTGAGGCAGTTAATTTTTTTAAAAGTACTGTGAATGGCAATATTCATCTACGTTAGTCAGCTGAGGCCCCATCGCGGGGGTTTGCCAGCCCAGGTGGCCTCAATGGTGGGCAGGTGGAGCTGGTTTACCCTCATGGGAATCAGAAAAAACTTAAAGCAGCTCCCCAAACACAATGCTTTTCCATCAACCTGTGATTACTAGATTGAAATATGTTAATTGAATTGATTGAAATACTCTGGCCAAATGCTCTCCTTTTAGATATAAAACATTCCCATGGGAGAAGCTTCTTTCTACTAGTTTAATGCTGGTGGAAAGAATTTCCTACAGGAGAAAAATGTCTTTTATTTCACAGAAAATGTTGCTACTGGCTTCTAAAGCTTGACCAGTTTGATCATATATGTTGATGAATGTAATTTGCATGATAGAGGTGGACTCAAGTCTACTTTAAGACCTCAACTGTAGATCCTTGCACTACAGAAAGGATGAATGACAGACCTGGAGTTTGCAGGTAGGACAAAAAGTGTAAGGGGAAAAACCAAAATAGCATGTGCCACTGTCTCTAACCTTATTAGTAAGTAAACCAGAGCTGAGGGGAGTAACAAAACTGTCACATTTTAAGAGTTATGTGCACCTCCATTGGCTGTAGAGCAGTTCTGCTGGGCACAGTTGTTCAGGCTAACTTCATGCAATAGAAACGGATGGGTTGACTTACAGTGCCTATGTGACCTGTTTTGCACATATTAGAAAATGAGATAAATTATCCTCCCCTCATTGATTGCTGAGGCAGACTAGATGAAAACATAGACTAAATGTTTACCTTTTGAACCATTTTAGGTAGGTGAGATATATCCTTGCCAAACTGTTCTGACAGAAATGGTGAGAAGGGTCCTAGCCCGTCCTCCCAAATCAGAGTTGCTGCCATCAGCACCAGTAAATTCCCCTGAAGGAGCACATTTAGCCCTTGTAGCAGAACATAGGGTCTAGAATCCACACGCATCCTGTATCAGATGCAGTATTTTTTTAATCTATTATAACTGATGGAACACTTAGATAAATATTCACAGCTTTCCGTACTGCTCGATAGACCACTGCGATGCTGTAGCCTGGGCAATAAGATATAGCTCTTACTTCATTTTCATCTATTTATATATTCCAGAGAGCTGACCTGTTTTGGTTTTTTTATATTCTGTTTTGCTCATCAAAACTGCACTGTATTTGCAAAGCCAAATTCCCCACCTCCGCACCTGTGTAATCATTTACATCAGAGCGAAACAGTACAAAGGGAAAACTGGGATCACAACCCCAAATTGCAATACTTCCCACTCTCCTTGCAGGGCTGTAACTAAACACAGAGGTGAAATTGTGAAATAGGCCAATTATTATTTTCACCCCAGCCTGTTGCTTCTTTGATATGTAATCCAAGCTTGTATTTTACTCAGGTTTGCTCTTCACTGTGAAGGCAGTCACTAAGCTGACACATGGCAACTTACATTTATTTCTCGTCTAGCCTCACAGCTCTTACAGCAAGGAAATTTTCTTCTCCGACGTGATTCCTAGCATCCAGTCAGCAGGGATATGCTTGGTCAGAAAACTCCGTGGTCTGTAAGTTACTGGTGCCTTGTCATGAGCAAATATGATGGTTTAATTAGTATTTTCATGGGTGAGCCGTGGGGAAACAGCTTCAAAAGGTGACAACCTTGCAGAGGAGGTGATGTTGGGTATTGAAGTCTGTCTGCAACACTGTAAATCAGAGAAATAATTCTGCTGAACTGGTAAGGCTAAACGGATGTAAAATAGGTGTATGTGTGATCAGAGCCAAGTCCTACATCTCTGCAGCCCACCAAGGCCTTCAGCTAGAGAAGGTAGCAATGATGGCAGGAATTAAAGAAAGAATATTTGTGTAACTTCTTGAAAACTCATTTCTGCCAGGTACACAACCCAGTGAGTAACTTAAATTGTTTCTGCAACGTATCACCAGAAACCCCCTCCCGCACGGTGTAGTAAAACCCTAATAAAATCCTGTGTGGGACCAGGATTTCACTCTCGTGTTTATCATTACTCCTTAGTACATTCTTCAGCCAATTACTTGCACTCCTAATTGCATTTCTACATAATCCATTTTGATTCATTTGTCAAACACAATTTTGAGACATGCCGTGTCAAATGCTTTAGTAAATTCTAGATGCTTTAATGCACTGCCTTCCCTTCTTCCACTAATTTAGAAATTAATTTCAAAAGTAATCATTTTTGCTTGGCATGGTTTGTTCTTTATATACCCATGCAAGCGATAGTATTTTTAAGCTTAAATACAACTGTGAACCTTACACAACCTCAAATGTTTTCTCGGAGGAAGCATGACATTTTGGTCAACAGTATTTGTCTCCAGAGTAAAAATACTTTATAGCTTAGAAGACCCCCGATGTTATTTCTATTTTTGGGCTTTCCTGATGCATTTCTATCACATAACTCATTTTTGAAGCCAAAGAGCAAAACGACACATCATTATTGTGTAGTTTTTATATAGTTTTAGATTATTACTTGGTATGGCCCAAGTATATATACAGATCTGTATAGACTGAGATCAGACTCTTTTATCATGAGTGAATGTCTGTTCTATTAAGTTAAATATGACATGCTGGTTGCATCAATCTCTCCCCAGCAGAACGTTTTTTAACTATATATATATATATTTTAATCCCATAGAATTTTCAATTACTGGTGAGTATAGGTTAAGTGGTTGTACCTGAGGAGTTGTCTGGTCCGTAGCCTATATCGCCTATATAGGCCGTCTAGTTAAGGAGAAGGATGGGCGCCATTAGGACATGATTTATCCCATCCCGACACATCAGAGATAAATGGGATGAGTGCTTTCTGCAGCTATTTTCTTTCTCCGCTGGCCACAAGATATCCTAGATGACTAGCTTCAACCAGGCTCCAACTTCTTACAAGTAGAGAAGTTGTACCCAAAATTCTTACCTAATAAAAACAATGACACCAATAATCTGAATTGCTCTCTGAAAGCTGCCGAATGTGAAGACAACATTTAGTACCACACAATGACTTTTATTTGTCTGAAAGTATCTGCTGAAAATAGAATAATTATAAAGGTAAATTTGACTCCCCCAATTGTATCTGTGTAGTACATTAATTTTTTTAAAGTTATCAAACTTTAACACTTTTTTGTCCTGAAATTAAGTCTTTAGCAAGAAATTTGCCACTGATGAAATTTTTGTGTGTACTATCTCTCTCTTCTGTCAAAATAACTTACAGTAAACACTAACAGCAATCTCAAAAATCCAAAGAATGAAAAACTACATGTTATTCATTAGAACTCCTGTATCACTATAATGCAGAAGTACAGAATCAATATCATGTAGCAACGGAAGGTCTAGTAAATCATTTCATATGTACCAGTTCATATTTACTTATAATTATAATTCACAGGAGCACATTCCTGCAATCAAGAGACAGGGATGCACAGCATGAAAAAACATTTAGCACAGAGCAGACTGCATGAATAATTGCCTGTCAGAGCGGCTTATTAAAGGGAAACTACAATTTTACAAGACAATTCTTGTATCTGCTTGTCTAATCTAAAGACAGATAGCTATATAAATACAAAAAGTTCAAGAAAAAATATTTCTTACTCTGAAGTTGAATTAAAAGTTCAATTTTTAAAGCATGAAAAGAACCATCAAAATGTGACAATTTTGATGCACATGTAAGCACAGACTTTTCTAAATTGGCAAGTTAATCCTTTGCATTTTAAGGGAGTGGTGGTATTTGCAGGCAGCGAGATGAAGGGGATGGCACTGTGGCTATGGAAACCATACTCCCTTATGTAAGCAAAGGTACCTGGTGAGGTAATCTGTGGTATGCCCTTGAAAATGTAAGAGCAGACGTAGCTGGTGTATGACTGCAACCAGAGAAGCCATTCCGGAGCAGGCTCCCGCCTTCCGGGCGGAATCACCAGCAGACACTTACTGGGATGACTGGAGCAAAACAACATTTTCCCATCTAAATGCTTTACCAGGTTTGGCAACCCGCAACAAGCGCCTCGTGCCCCAATTCCCCCCCGTCGTTTCCCGCAGAGCCCCCCGGCACCCAGGCGCGGGTGCAGCAGGCAGGGTGGGTGCTCCGTGCCGCTCGAGCAGGGTCCCGCTCTGGACACTCTGCAGAGGAGGGAAGCTCAGTTTCATGGAAGGACTAATTCTGCTTTATTCATCTAATTAATGGGTTTCACTTCCTCCTCTCTGACCCATGCAGAGGTTCTTAGAGAGCAAGGAGACTGAAGCTAAAGGGAGTTAAACTTAAACCAAAATAATGGCGTGGGGGGGAAGAGTAGAAAGAAAATTCACTTAAAACCCCTCAACAATCCAAACAAAAAAGTGTTGCAAATGAACCTATAGCCTTTGGTAATAACTCAGCTTCATACATCTATTTCAGCTTTTTAAAAGTTTCTTAGCATTCTCTTTATGCCTTTGAGGTGATTCAGAGGTATACATCCTGAAAGTCGAAGAAAATAAGACTTCATTATTAAAGTGCATTCAAAAATAAATGGAAACACAACATTATAGGCCTTAGGAACAGCACCTGCAGCATTGTTCAAACCAGTAGCATTCTGTCAAGCTTGGTTTAATGCTTGTGACTGAGAGATCCAAAGCCTGAAACCTGTTCACTCAAGAGCCGGTTTAGCGCTAAAGCCCACTGGAATCAACGTGAGTCCTTCCATTGATTTCAGAGAGCTTGGACCAAGGCCAGGGTCAAGAGAACAAAGGCAGCAGCTTTAAAAACGCCGCACGAAAATGTCTTACCCTTTCTTCTGACAACCACTGCTGAGGGTTTAAGCCATGTCGTGGTCTCTGCCTGGATGCTGAGACTGTCAGAGCAGTGGTGGATTTGATAATGGTCATAATCTGAATTTTCCACTGTGAAATACACTGAGTCTTTTTATATATAGTAACTCGTCATAAAAATCATCAGATGGAAACATCTCACAGTCATTGAAAGAAAACTTTGCTCCTTTCCAAGTAATACACTTGATAATGTTTCACTTGAAAAAAAACTAATAACTTTTTTTATAACAAGCCGAGAGAACTTACAGCTAACAGTTCTCTCTGAGAACATTCAGACTCCAGGAATATATGGCTTGGTTTAGAAAAATTATTATCGGTTCTGAATATTATAAAACTGACACAGCTTCCAGAAAAGGTTCTAAACAAATTATCGGGACTTTCTGTTCCGGGAAATACATTAAAAATGATCAAAGTAAAAAAATTAAGTTGGCCAGTGAGTAAACCTAGACAAAGCTTCCATTGTATAGAATCCCAGACTGGTTTGGGTGGGCAGGGACCTCACAGCCCACCCAGTGCCACCCCTGCCAGGGGCAGGGACACCCTCCGCTAGCCCAGGTTGCCCAAAACCCCATCCAACCTGGCCTTGAACACTGCCAGGGAGCCAGGGGCAGCCACAGCTTCTCTGGGCACCCTGTGCCAGGGCCTCAGCACCCTCACAGGGAAGGATTTCTGCCTCCCATCCCATCTCCATCTCCATCTCCCCTCCTGCAGCTTCAGGCCATTCCCCTTGGCCTGTCCCTCCCTGCCTTTGTCACCAGCCCCTCTCCAGCTTTCAGGGGATTTAAGAATCCCCTGCAAACACTACTTAAAGATAAAATTGGATTCCTGTCCACAATATTAATAATTTTATTGCAGTTTATGGCTATATATATATTATAGATAGATGTACATATTCATATACAGATAGTCAGATGAAGAACATTCAAAATGCTCCAGCTAACGGTTTATCGGTATTTCTCTACCAAATAACTAAATCATCGTTTTTCAGACGGAGGCTTCTGCTGAGGAGGAGGATTTCCTCATTTTCAGACAAGGACTTCTGTATTTCCATTTTAACCACCGTCTGTGCACATTTGTGAGTAGTTACTATGGGTGACACAAACAACATGATTATAGAGGGAGGAACAGCACTCACAACTTTCTATTTCCAAACAACTCCGCACAAATAGTTTGCGAGTTGAAGTTTCGGCACAGTCAGAGCACGCTCAGGGATACAGAAACCAGCTTTATTGTATTTGACTCATCTCAGTGCTGAAGCCTCATGAAAATAAAAAAAGTGACATTTTCCCAGCATGACAGGAGAGAATTTTGAGATGTTTTTCTAAGTCAGACAAAAGGAAGGCACTGAGAATTGGATCGGCTCGCCTCTTTTTTTCTAGGCGCAGCAATGCACCGTTTGATGTTTGGTAGCCAGCTGCAGTTTAATTGCAAAATAGCTCCATGCGCAAGGTGGAAAACTGAACCTGCCTCCCACTTGAGACCCACGTACAACGTAGGCAGTGTCTGTCTTCACTTTTCCGGGATCTTGGATCTTCTATGGTTGGAAGAATAATGCAGCTAGTTTCAGAAAGGAATATTTATGCCTAAGTAAATTTCAAAATTGTCCTGGTCCACCTGGTCACAAACTATTTTATATTTATCAGCTAATATTTACAGTTAATAGCCAAAAGGGGACTATATCAGGATTAGTTAAAATTTGTGTGCTAATATAGAGAAGAAAAAACCAAAGTTAAAATAGTGTGAGCTAGTAACTGTGTGGGGTTTATTTGGATAGAGGAGCTTAAAAAAAAAGCTTCATTTTTAAACTGACTGTGCCAAAATGGGGGGGAAACAACTTGGAAAGAAAGGCTAGCATTTATAGAAGATCAAAAGCAAGTGGTTGAGTTGTTGGCTTGCTATATGTTCCCAGGTGAATAAATACTACCTCATTTTGGAGAAGCTGTTTTGAGCTACTTTAATCAATTGTGAGGTACAAGGTTGAATGGAAAAACTTGGGTTTTTTCAAATGGAACTGGAGCTGTCATGCCAACGCGGCTGGAAAGCGTGGAGTTGCCATCCCATCATCTGCTCTGACAGCGGTCGAATGGCAGGGCTCTATCCAAAGCCAGGGGAAGCAGCAGAAGCTGTTATTCTATGGAACAACTGAGAAAGCCTTTCAAAAGGCTCTTTAGAAAACCAATCCTGCCACCTTTACGGTAGGAAAGCCTGCCAGTCCGCTCAGGGAGAAATGCATTAAGAAACCTTGGAGGCACACCAGCAGCCAGACGGGGGGAGATAATGGCTACCGCTTGCCCCCGGACCACGACTATCAGTGCTGCACAATTCCGTGTGCGCTTGGCAGGAGCTGCTGCTGCAGGGTCTGCCGACCGCTCTAGATCAAGCTGTTGTCGAAAGCGATGTCAGGTTCTTACACTACACGCAGTCTCCTGGGCATCCTCCCATCCCTTTCCAACAACTTCTAAGGGCTCAATTGATATATAATTTAGACAAAAAGTCGATAGAATTTTTTTTTATTATTTTTTCCTTTAAAAGTAACTTTTTTTTAAACATATGGGTCATTTCTGTGAATCCTGCCCAGTTCTTTGTTCTTGCAAAATCATTTTCATCGTCGCATCAAATACTTCATGTTTCAGTAACTAGTTTCTCAAACCTTACAACAGGTGCTAGTACATCATGCTTTTTCATTGTCATTTCTCATCGTCATCTCATATTGTTCATCAAAAGATGAGAGGGAACATTATCTGCAGACCGAGGAAATCATAAAATCTAACCCTGCCCTGGTTAATGTGTCACTTTTGACCTTAGGAAAATCACATAATCAAGAGGTGACAGAAGTGGTCTGATATTCTGAGTTTCTCAATTTTTGAATGCCTGTCACATTTTAAGAAGCTGGCCTCAGCTCTGCTGCCTCTCAGTTGAAAATGGAGATAAGGACACCTTTCTGCCTCCCAAGAGAGAGTTAATATTTGTTCAGTGCTTTCAAAATGTTAAGTGCTACATAAGTGCTAAGCGTTATTAACAGGAATAATGTATGTTTTCATCTCGAGCTTGTACTCTTCTATCTGATCATTATCTAGCTTATAATAAATAACGACTTTACCAGAATATAGGCCCAGAAAATATCTTCCTCTCTTCTTGGAAAATGTTCCTAATTTTTATTATGAGACTTGAACACAATGTGTCAGATTTAAAACCATAGATCTGATGGAGTTTATAAAGTTAAGCTAACTGGTCTCTGGGAATGATCATTCCCTAACTTGTTACATACAGCATTTTGTTTTCCCCATCATCTATGAGTTTGCCAAGGAGTATGTAAATGGAGTTCATAATCTCGTTTTGAGTATAAATATCAAATATATGAAAAATGTACCAGTAAACACTAAACAGAAAAAAAATAATTAAAATCTTACACTGTTGGTTATTTAAAGCTATTGCAGAGGATTAGGTTGTCACTAAACAACAGTAAACTATGCTAGCCTGTATTTTGGAGTCATTTGCACGACCCTTTCCCTTAACTGCTTTGGGCTTGACTGGAAAATTTGCAGTGATATTCCTGAGCACTTACTCACGGGTGTGAGTCTGCTGCTATTAAGTAAGGGTTAAAGTCCAGCTCGCATAAGGAACTGATGAAAATTAAATTTTATGTGCTTTGGTTTTTACAACATAACACTCAAGGGAGTGAGTAGATCTTGCTCGTGTTGCTAAGTATTTTGGTTGGAAAGAGAGTATACCTAGATTGGGTGAGATTTTGTGCTGTAGTGAAGTTGGATAAACCTGAAATTGCTTACGTTATTTCCTAGGTACTTCAGCTGCCTCAGTCCCACAGGAGTAAACATCCTCCCTCAGAAGGGTGACAGCGGGGTAAGTACACTGCTCCAACTCCTCTGCTCCAACTGGACCACAAGCCCTGGGAACCAAAAAGTGCCATGCCCTTCCAACCACCCTGCTGAGAAAGTTCCCGTTAGCCAGGCAGCCCTTCCGACCCAAGTTAACTGGTTATTTGCCAACGCCCGGGATGGATACACAGTCAATCGAATAAACGTGCTATTGAAGGTGATGCCTGCGATGCTTTTGGCAGGACGAGCTGTACTACTTGTGTAAATGGTATCTGTGCAGAGCGCACAGGGAGAGAGACCCACCCATCATAAAGTCTCACTGCACTTTTTCTCTGAAGAATTTAAAATCTTGCACTCCAGCATGATCACAAAACAGATTTTCCCCTTGTGTAGAAATGAAGCCACTTATGCTTATTGTAGCACTGTAAAACTCATCTAGAACGCAAGATGGAATACCAGGGTATAAACTAAGCTGTATCTATGATAATCATATCCTTCCTAAAAGGCATCACTTTGGAAACCCTTGTGTATTTATAAAGAGTAACTAGGAGATGTTCACCCATTTGCACTTAAACATCAAACCCACTGAAGATGTCTTGTTCATTACATCACTCTCAGCATAAGACAGTAAGAACAGTCTGAAGTATTTCCGAAGGAACATAACTTATGAAACAAGCACTTTTATTACATAAAACCAAGCCCCATTTTCTAGGCTAAAACATGAACAGTTTAATAAAAAAAACCCTACTTAATAAATTAGTATCTTTATCTCCTTTCTCAACTTAAAAATAATTAATTGGCCTTTATATTCCTAATAGTCCCACAATCTATAAAGTAAATGCTGATGAAGAGTCAGCAGAAGGGAAGGAGAGAGAGGTGCTCTCTTTAACCCATCTGAAAGATTCTACACCACTGTGATGAATGTAATATACGTCACAGTAGCTATATGGTGCTATATAAATTAAAATGTCACTTTGAAGACATCTGCTGGCAACTGAACTCCTGCATCCAGCGTGCTGGTTATCACAGATGTCATCCTACTAGAAGAAAAGCTCAAGACACCCCCGTATATAGTCAAAATGCTTCTATAAAAGTAAATGGAAGATTAAAGATTACTGAGCGTACTTCAAAAACACACGGACAAAGCCTGGAAGAGCACAAAACTTCCCTCTAGCTGTTGTCAGGCTTCAGCCCAGGCTTAGAAATGCCACACCTCGGCTGACTGAGGCCAAAAGGAACGTCAAAATTCACTTTTGGCTTCTAAATTCTCCCTGAAAACTGTCCACGTTTGTCTGCAAGAGATATCTGAGGTAATCATGCATCTATCAGGTACATGTAAGACCAAGGCTGAAGTCATTTTTGTAGCATAAACTTAATTTTAGTTCCATTTTGATTAAGAGCAATACATTGTCAAAAAATACTATTTTTTAAAAGTGTCCTTCCATCAGGTATAAAAATTTCTTACTTTGTGTACACCCAAACATGGAACACAGGTAGCCATTCATCATAGAAATGATCTAGAGCATTGATGTCATTCACCCCAAATGAAAATTGTATAACAAAAAGAGACGATGAGTATCTGGAATGGAAGCAGTAACATTTCTAACAGAATGTCTGTAATAGAAATAGAAAAGCAAACCAGCTATTTATTATATAAGTTCTCCACATCCCCTCCTGGGAGGAATATTTCCAAGAGGAATTTGCATTGTGTGTGTAGAATAACTATTTATATGTTTTGACTGAAAATGTTGAAATTACCTACAAGGCCTGATAATGAAAAAAATGATTACACAGCCTGTGATATTTAACTGAGATGGAACAAACATTCCTCTCGTGTAGTCATATGCAATGTGTATGCATTGATAGCATCTGTACATTTATAGAGTATCTCTTATTTATTGCAAATATATTTCATGCAGGGTAACAGTTCTGTTTCCATTCATCCCCTTCAAAAGATACTCTCTAATCTCTCTGACAAGTATTTCAAATATCATTCCTGGCCAAATACTGCATTTGGATTTCTTGGAGTTAATGTTATGAAAAGGAATGTTTTTTTGCTCCAAGAGAAGTGCCTCCAATTCAACGTGATGCATTAAAAAATAAGGTGAGAATCCACACATAATGATGTGATAAAACTTTCAGATTTTATGGAAAGAAGCATTTTTCAGTTTCCTCTTCATAAATGAGAAACATACATGCACAGTGTGAAGAAACATATTATGCCTAAGTATGTAAAATATGTCAGCTTGAACACTTTACAGTTTAATGAAAAATATTTTTCAGGAGGATACCTTATATTATGTTTGCTGGAGAAAAAATCTTTTATTTTATCAATATTATAGTCCTATCCCATTACCATTTTTTTCCTAGCTGTAAAAAACCAACATTGGGATATTTATGCATTGTGAATTAGAAGGAGTATTTTTTACTGGCTATCAAAATTTTAATGGCATAGGTCTATTTGTAACATGTTTTCATTAAAATGAAAATGTGGAAAGTAATACAATGAATATAAACCCTCATCGGTATCACTGGGGCTTTATGTTGGTCATGGGATTACTCATGTTGTTTCTGTTATAGATCGTGATCGCACAACAGGACAAACCTCTTTTTCCACTGACATCAAAATAAATTTTGCTATTGTAATACAGAACATGGATTTAATATGTAGAAGCTGTAAGTAATTCTTCAGCTTTCATTTTATTGAATCTGGTACTGCCTACCTTAGGAGTGTACTTTACCTTTGGTGTATATATAATTCTGATTTAATGCAGATATACATGAGACTAAGGCGTGCCAATCTATACGAAAATTTAATTTAACCCTTAGCTGACACTTGAAAAAGGCTGTCAGCAGTACACTTCTCATGAAGGGAAACATGCTCCTTTTGCCTCCCTCAAAAGAGAAACAAGTATCACCGTTTGAGTTTCAGGTTTGAACCTCGAGGCCCAGAAAGGATAGAATATAGCCATAGCTCACTTTATTAGCTAATTACAGCTGTCTGCAGGTTTAAATTAACATCAGAGTGCTGCTTTGTATCCCCTATTCACACCCTGCACCTGCAAAGCTACCGCGGTGTTCACGGAAGTGATTCCTGGCTATCAGTAATCTAAATGAAAAGTCAACCAGGTTCCCTGATTTACAGACTACTACAGTAATAGTCTTAAAAATATCTAAACCATCTAATGCCTGAGTAGCTCCAGCAGTTTTGCAGCACATATTCAGTAGCACCACAAAAATAACGCATCAGTTGTAATGAACCACAAAATAACATTAATCATTAGAAATAGATACTATTGCTGCACTGTTTTTCCATTTCACGTCTCCTTTCCCTTGCATGGAAAACCGAAGATGACTGTAGGAACAGGGCAAGTACGTCCTTTATGTCAGTTAATTCCCTTTGATTTATCTTATAAAAATAAACCTGTTAAATCAAAGCGCTCACTTGTAAGTTGTCTTTGGTAAGGCTCTAATCATTTACCCATTAATGCAGGATAAAGATGATGAGCCGTGAAGCTGACTTTGAAAACCTTTTGATCTTCTGACTCCTGGGCATAATGCATAAAGGTGCAGTAGTTCGCTCTATCACAATGGCATTTGAATTCTACAGGACAGGAGCACTGAAATTCAGATTGGTTGGAACGTGTAGGTGGTGACCTGGGAAACAAATCCCAGGGATGGGAAAAGGGAAGGTACATGGAAAAAGTAGACTTCTTCAGATGTTCGAGATGAATACTTGGTCTCAAAACCTGATAATAATGAATGCTGTGGGAGAAACTGCCTCCCTGCATTCCTAATGACATAAGAGAGTAACATGAGAGAAAAGAGATTCAGCCCTGATCTTGAAGGAGGACCTGTTTTCATTCTTAAATGTGTGGTACGAGGCTTCTCCTTTAGCGGAGGACTAAACAAGTGATAGCCAGTAAGACATTTCACCTCTCTTTATTTCTCTTAAATGTTATCCTTCTGCTTTCTGCTGACTTTTAGACAGTTTATTTTCTTTTTGCTAAAGACTATTTTTTTAAATTTTCTTTTTAAATCATGGTCCTCTCTCTCCAAGAGTGTGGCAGTTGGGATCAGGAAGCTCATTTCCCTTGCTCATTCTTTTGTAATCACACATTCCACATTCTAATTAGCCAGGAGATGTTAACTTTGGACCAGGTTTTTGATTTAGGTATAGAAATCAGAAGGTTTCTCATCTTTACAGCCAAGGAAGGATTTAGTTGGAATGGTATGCTCATCAACACGGCAATGCCCAAATGCATATAGCCTACTACTCTTAAACATCAGCAGAAACCTTGTTTCAGTGCCACATCTCTGGGTAGGAAGCAGACAGAAATCCTCAAGGGCCATGGCTGGAAGGATCAGAGCTGAAGCTAAAAAACAACCAAGAAACCGGTGATTTCTCCAGAGTAAGAGTCATGAAGACGATTGGGATCCTTCTGCTGGAGCTGCTGGGCAGTGTGGCACTGAGGAAACTCCTGTTGGTTTTACAGAGAGCTGCTTTTGCGTAGGTAAAGAAACTCTTCGGCAGAGTAAGGCCAGGTGTACCTGGAATATAATTACACAATTAGGGAGCCTGCCAGGGAGGCACCACCCCATCCCGCTTTCCTTTGTGTAAAACTAGACGAGACCCGGCCGGGTTTTCCTGTCAGCAGCGCCGGGGGCGAGCGGCAGGAGGAGGAGGAGGGCGTCCGGGCCTCCGGGCCCTTCCCCCGTGGGACGCCCGTCGCCTCCCTCAGCCCCCCGGGACCGGGTGGCCGCTGACGCCGTCCTCCCACCGCCGAGCGGGGCTCGCCGCCCCGCAATCCCCCGCCTCCCCCGCGGCGGGGCGGCCGGCCGGCCGGGGCGCCAGGCCGCTGGCTCCGCCCGCACCACATGACTCCGCGGCTCGTAGAAACTTTTCCCGTCCCGCGGTTGGAAAATGGCGGCGTAGGAGCGGGGCTCTCGCATCCCCGCCCGGTCCGGCCGTCCCCACGGCCCCCAGCGCCATGACCCGCTGGGTCCCCACCAAAAGGGAGGAAAAATACGGCGTAGGTGAGGACCCTCCCGGCCCCGCTCCCGCCTGTTGCGCTGCGGGTGCCCGCGCTGTCCGCGGGGATCCCCCACCCGTGGGCCTCCCCCCCCTACTCCCCCCGGGCTCTCCCGGAGCCGGTCTCCGGCGGCGTCCCGCTCCGAGCGGCCGCTGGCTGCGGCGGGCCGGGGCCGTGCTTCCCCGGGCAGCAGCGCCCGGCAACTTCCGCGCCTCCTCAGGAAACCTCCTGGGCCGCCCGCGGGGCCGGGACGGAGCGCGGGGTTGGGCCGGCGGCCCCGGCTGCAGCCCCCGTCCGCGCCGCTCCAGCGGGGCTTCGGCCGCCGCCGCCGCCCGGCGAGGGGTTTACTGAGGGAAAGTTTACAAGTCGTCTGCAAACGCCGGGCGACCTGCGCTTGAGTCATCCTCGCTAAAAAAAGTTGCCTTTTCTTTTTCTCCTGTGCATTTTTTTTTTCTTCTTTTCTTCCCGAGTACTACTTTGTCTGAATAGAAGAGGGCTTTGAGTTATTTTTACATTGGTTTCTTCCCCCCCCCGCCAGCTAAACAGGATACACTTCCAGTGCTGGAGCTGGATCCTGGGTGGGAGCGGTGCGGGCCGGGAGGGAAGCGCTGCCCTGCGCCGTGGAGATGCCGGTGCTGCCTCGTCCCCTGTCTCTCCTGGGCAGAGGAGGGTTTAGGGCTGCTCTTGGTTTTGCAGGGAGTGTGATTTTCATACAGATGAGGGGTTTCCCCTGCACGCTGCTGTCCGGGGATCCATTTCGTACTCTGCTTCTTCCGTCCCTCTCAAACAGAGGGGGATTGTTCTCGGCCGGTGGTTAAATCGTCGCTGCTCTAATTAAGCAGAACCGAACTCCCGTGGTTTTGGGCAGCGTTGTGACAAGAGGGCCTGTCTTGATGTTGAGGATGTCTCGGTTTGATCGAAAGCGGTTTTTAGGGGTTGTAGAGAAGAAAACTTTATTGGCATGAGAGCATTTGTCTTGGGGAAGGAAATAATAACTCTGGCTGTTCAGTTTAGAAATATGAAGTTCTGTGTCCACCACAGCTCTTGGACTCTTAGTTGTAAAGAACAATTTACTTTTCGTGTGTACCCGCAGCTAAGCCTTGTATAAGTGATGTGAGCAGCAGGAAGGGAGTTTCTGAGTCTAAGCAGAGCCCAAGTGAGTTTTAGGAATTAATTTTAAATTCTGTGTGTACATCCCTAGAAAATGAGAACTTAACTTTTAAATTACTAGCAAATCCTAGCCGTCAGTTACACCATGTGAGAGCGGTGAGTAGTATCAGCGCTGAGGATGCAGGACAGATATAAGAAAGCAGAAATGCTACAGATGGCAGTCGCTCATTAAGTTTTCCAACTACCTGCCTGGTGGTGTGGGATGGGCAGGGTATTTCTGGAAGACTGAAATGACTGAATTGTCACGTAGTATATACTAGTGTAATAAACCGGTGATGCTCAAAAGCAAGTTCCTCTTCTGTGGTGGAGGTGATTGCCCAGACCTGGCTTTCCAGGAATCGGTATCTTGGAAGTGCTTTTGGAAGGGTGAGAGAATAAGAAATGTGGAATAAACTATTTTAAAATATATTTGGATATCCAGTGTGGGAAATTGTGTGTGTAGTAAGAGAACTAGACTTAAATGCAATTCAAAAAAGAAAAATGTTTTGTAGTTTCAAAAAGCCCAGGATTATGTGCTCAACTGGTATTTTTTATTTTTGTCCACTGCTCTGGAGAGAAGTTTGTCATGGTTTTATAATAGGTTTGTTTTTCTATGATAGTTTCTTTTCTTTTTCCTTCAGGTTAGCTGAGAGGGATGATCCTCAGCAAAATTAGGGTATTTCTCTGCTGAACTGCAGGGGTGTCAGAGTTCAAAGCAGTCATAGTGTTGCAAGGAGATAAAATCAGATTTAGAGCTAATTGAATGTTGCGACTCACTGGCCCATGCTATGCTGTTAGACACCGTTGTGGGAGGGATAGCGTCTTTTCGGTGTCACTGGGTTTCCTCCCGAGGAAGATGAATATTCAGTGTGGTTGCACATTTTACATGTCTTTGTGGTGTTAAAAAAGGCGCTTCTGTACACTGCGAGACTTCTGGTGATTTATTTTTTACTGCGTGTGAAACTTTGAGGTTGTGGAGAATTGATGCAGCAGTTGCATAGTCCCAAACAGAAATGGAGAAGGCGCTGTTCAGGTGAACATACTAATTAACCATTATTTTTCTTCCTAACTATTTACCATGGCCAGTCCTGGAGACTGAGAGTGGAACAGCAACATCTGCCTCTTCCCAAATAACCGAACTGTTAACTGATTGGTGTTAATTGGACTGCCATCTTAGTGATACATACATGTAATATACTTAGTGTGTACGCTTTACTAAAGCAGAAATAACAGGAAGGTATCTATTGTTGTGGGTTATGTTACTTATGTTGCAGTTGTGGGAGCTTAGAAATGTGTGTATGTATACATACGTGTATATATATATAAAGATGTTTATATATAAAATATGCACGTGTATATGTAATACATATGTATACTTTAGTGTTCCTTTCTTGACTAGTGTGTTCCTGTGTACAACTAAGTTTTCTTAACATATCCCAAAGACTTGCTGGCGGTGATGCAGTTGGAATAAATTATTGCAACATACCTATACGGAAACCGTGGTAAGATACGGGCGTATTGAGAAATGCTGCTCCTGCTCAGCCTTCTCCACCTTGCACGGTGGGGTTTGCAGATGATGCTGGATGTCCAGCACACGTGTAAACTAGACTTACTGCCTTAAAACGAGGAGCGCTGCCGTGTAGTGCATAGGCATTATCTCAGCAGGCAGTTGTGAGCGTGACTCAGCTCCGTTTCCTGAGAGAATTCAGGGCTCGGCGTGCGGGGAGGTTGGACGAGGAATGGGTGTGGGTATAATGGGATAATACAGTTATTAGATTAACATACGGGGAACCATCTGAGACAGGAAAATGATCAGCTTAATTGAAGTAGCTTTTCTCTACTCCTGGTGCTACATATCCTTCCCCTTCGTCTCACCACTTAGCTCTGTATCTCATCTCTCGCCCCGAGCTGGTGGGACGGCATGTGGTGGTGGTGAGATGGCCATGTGGGTGTATGGCTTCCTCAGTAGGAACATCAGAGCCTTTCAGAGAGCCCCAGAAGCTGCTTATGTCTGCATACCCTCGGTGTCCCAAGTGGCTGCGGAGTGTGGCTGCTCATTCTCATGTTTCCTGCTTTTAGCTTGATGTGAAAATTGTAATTTTGGTGTTCTTCCTTATGCCAGTGGAGAGGAGATGTAATGAGCTGCTTTAGGAAGTCTGTGAGCCTGAATAGTGCTTCTGAGATAGCATAAAGTGGCTCTGGTAGCTTCCAAATCCTCTTGACTTCTACTTTAAGCCCTTTTCCTTAGGGCTTAAAACTGCAGTAAAATGTAGAACTGGTGCTACTATGGTTACTACAAATATCATACTTAAAATGCCTTTGTGTTCAAAAGTATGTGCGGATATGGAGTAATTAGATTGCCACTGTGATAGTTTAATTTTTTTTTTTTTTTTTAAATTGGTGAAATAGAAAAATAGTGCCGTGTGTCTGTGCATGGCCTGATGTAGAAGGAGAACCTCCCGGGCTCTCTGTGAGATCCTGTTCATTTTCAGGATGCTGACTATACTTCCCTCTGCTACTCCTAAGGACACCCTGGAAAACATGGATAGTTGTGCCCTTGCCGTGATCAGTAAGCCAGGGAGGGCTCTGCCTTGTCCGGGCAGGTGTTCCGGCAGCTTCGTAAATCCAAAGCCTTCAGGAAGAAAGGGCTGGATATCCGCACGGGGAGCTGCATTGAGTGTTACTACTTCAGGACAGCCCGTGGTGCCTGGGTAGGTGCTTCCTGATGGCGTGTATTAGGTCAAAGATAATGTATGTGTCAAGGACAGTAGCATTTTAAAAATAGTCTGTACTTCTGTGACTGTGTATGTACAATTGTTGCACTTCTGTGGCATATCTAGGTGTGCTCAAGCTTTCCCCTAAGTAGACAGAGTGCTGCAAGTACTCAAGATGGTATCTCTGGTGCTCAGTCCTTAGCCAGTATCCTGCAAGTTGCTCAGATACACTCTATACTGCATAGGAGATGTGTCTGCACATGTGTTGGTTTAAAAAAACCAAGCAAACAAAAAATGCAACCCGCAAACTAAACCAATTTTACTGTGAGCCACACAGTTCCTGTATTTTTACTTGGTGGTGGTGAGTTTTTGTTGCCTGTTGTGACAGGGCAAATCATAACTAGCCCGATTGTAGATGCTTTGAAACAGGATGGACTTTGGCCACATTTCAAGGTTAGAGTGTTTTAGTGTCTCTCTGGCTAGCTTTTCAAAAGATGTATATAGAAGTATCTTCAAACCAGGTATGCAGAAATATATATATATTTATTACTAGGGAGGGCTGTAACAAGTTGGTGGACAAAGTGGTGATACAGAGGTCATGATATATAGGTTTTGCAGCTGCATTCTGCTCTTGTAATGGCCCTTCAAAAAGAGAAATGGGAATTTGGTGAGAGTAGTGCCATTGAGAGCACAGGAACTTCGATGGCCGAGCACTGCTGCTTCGCTTCTGCTGCTCGAGGGAGGACTGCAGTGGTTTGGGACAGAGGTAAGGCTTTTGTGGAATCCTGGAATTAACAGTCCACAGCTGCGGTGAGTGGTGGTGGCTCATGGAGACTCTCTTTGTTTCCTGAGAGAGATGATGATCTTGGGCTTCCATATTTGTGCCTTAAAATAAGGAAGAAAACGTTTTTAGGAAATTGAAAAAGATGCATCTTAGTGATGTATCTTAGGAATTTTAGTGATGCAATGTTGTGAGGGAGGATTGGAGCTGTCTACCTTTGTGCTGTTAATGACAGCAGGACTGAGCTCTGGCACGTCCCAGACCGATGGAGTAAAAGTGTCTAAGCAACATTTGCTGATGTATTTATCAGTGCGTTACCATTTTGAGAAAGCACGTGCAAATTCAGTCTCCTAGAGACAACGTACCCTGCTGTATGCCCAGATTTGATTTTCATTTTGTGACATCTCACAATACCTTTTAATTACCTACTTGCTGATGGGCTGCAGTTCTGTGCTCCCCCATTCCTGGCATCATGTGAAGCAGAGGTAAGGGACTGGTAGAGGAAGCGTACTTCTTCCTAAATGAATGACCTTAATTGACTGTAAGCTTGGGCTTGATTACTCTCAGTTTACGCAGCAGCCACTACTGCTCTCTGTCAATAAACACTTGTGGCAAGCAACAGATCGGAGAGGGATAAAGATACCGGATATGTGGAAGCATGTGTGTACTCCTCTGTGGTTTTGTCCAGGTCAGTGACAATGTTGTAGACCAGGATTGTTCTGAGAAATGATTCCTGTAGGGATTCACCAGAAATACTTCCCTCTCCCCCAGGCAGCTGGTTGCCTATGAGCCTAATTCAGAGCATTTCTGTAACTCTGCAGAGAAAGTTTTCAGTCAGTCTTGGAATTTTTCAGCTATTAATTAACACCCTTGTTCCTAGAAAATAAAAGGGAAGGGGGAGTTTTCAAAAGATGAGGATTTACACTTTACATCGTACGCAAGTATGGAAGTGACAGTAGAGCAAGGTCCTGATTTAAGGTTTTTGGTTTGGTATTAATTCGGGGGAAAACCACTTCTGAATTTCCACCTGAATTTCAAGGAGTACCTTGGTGGGTTTTGTAGTTTTCCTCTTTGTCTCTCATTGCCATAAATGCTTGATTTAGGTGCACTGATACCATCTTAATTTCAGGCTGTTTGCCATACTTGGCACAGCTTGCTTTGTATTATAAATGCATTTTCCTTTCTGCATAGGCAAAGCTTTCAGGGAACGGGAGAGTAAACTGGATGCAACTTAAAGTCAAACCAACGTCTCCAGGAAACCTTTCTGTCAGCTTGCAACTACAGACATAAGCATTGCAATAATTTTTCTTTGAAATATTTGTGTTTCTGGAATTTGTCCAGTATGGGCTGTAGAGCACGTGCAGGATATGGTTTGTGTAATCCTTTAGTAGTCCTTCAGGACTGAAATCCAATACATCTTGTTAAATACCTGTAGATGTGTCCAACTTTAGATAAATAGCTGCAAGTTGACTTATATTAATGAATCGAAGCTCAAATGAGGAACTAGTGCTAATCCAGTTTAACGTATTTACTCTATCAAAGATGTCAGTCTTACCTCTCCTCTCTTACTTGCTGCAAGACTGAAACGTTCCCGAAACGTTCCGTGGCAGCTAATCCCCGTCTCTGTGAAATACAAGGGCTGCTCTTCTTTGTGGGTCTTCCTTGGCAGGGAGATGGACTACTGAAAAATTAGCATATCTTCTTTTTGGTAAACTTAAAAACATTTTAAATTCTGTTTTCTGGCCTGTGGTAGATCCCAAGGCTATCTTAACAATAGTAGTTTTCTGAATAATGCTTTAATGAATTCCTTAATGAGTACTGGCATACTTTCCTGCTTTAGCTTGGGGGGGGGAAATTGAAATCATGCCCTGTGTAAACCAAAAAAATGTTCAAAAAGAGGGAATTCTTGTAATTCTGAAACTTTACATTTTCAGGCTGTAATTGTGAAAACTTTTATACATTTATAGTATTATTTATCTTCCCATGTTTATGTAATTTGTGCATTAAATCTGATTTCTGATGTAAAGGCTGGTAACACAAAAAGCATCAGTTGCTAAATTTCAGTTTCATCAGCAAAATATGAAATATCTCTGGAAATATTTTTCTGCTGTCTATAGCTTTGTAACTAAACTGAAATAATTACACTGAGATCTGTTATGGGTAATCATGTATCCATATATGTAGCAAAACAAACAGATGAATAACTGAAGTAACTATTGGCCATGATGCTTGATTTCTTGGAGTTTTTTACTATTTCTTAGCACTGTTGCTTTATTTAAAGTACCATTTATGTTATTTTAGCACAAACCTTTTTATAACATGTTTTCAGAGGCTTGTGGTGGCTGATTTTGTCGAAGGGTGTTGCAGTAGCAAAATGTCTGTTACCCAGTACAAAATACCAGCAAGCGATATAGGGTTTGCTGTGTAATTTATGAATGCGAGTGGAAGTGAAAGCATACGTAATCGGTATATGTGCTTGCAGGCACTTGGTTTCTTATGGCACTCCGTTCGGTACATCTCTACTGTTGTAGTAGCTGTGTCACTTTAACGTTTTTACTACACAAATTAATCAATATCGAGCTTGCAAACCTGCTTGAGCAGCTCCCAAGCTGAGCTAGGTGCAGGGGTTTTGGGAGCGGGCTGTAGGAAAGCAGGAGTTCCTGCAGAGTATCGTGCGTGGAAGGCATCGTTGGTGCCGTCGTGGAGGTTTATCTTCCTTGTGGCTTGACGCGGTGAGTTCCTGATTGCGGTCAGAGCTTCGTGGAGGCACAGCTCCTGAGCAACTTCAAAAATGTGTGTCTGACACTGCAGGTGGGCGCTTGGGATTCATGAGAGCACACAAACCGTGACGTGCCCAAGAGCCTCTTTGAGCATCCAGATACCTTTGGAAGTCCAGCCTTAGGAGTTTGTGTTTGCTCTGCCTGCCTTCTCCTCCTTCTCCAAACAAAGCACGGAAATGCCGACATCACTCGATTTGAAGTTGAATGCAATAAAATAACATATGTTTAGGGAACGTAGCTGAATAGCCTGTGGGTCCCAGGAGGAGGTAGCCGGTGCCAGACAAGGAGTTGATGATGCTGGACCGTACCCAGACCTAAGCACAAGGACCTTCAACTGTGCTTTATTAGTAGGGGAGGGCTTTCCTAATTTCCATATGTGGAATAAAAAAATTATTAAATTTAGAAGCAATAAAACAGCAAACCCTGGTGCTGGTGGTGCCTGCGGCCCCTGCGTAAGGCTAAAGGGAGTCCTTGGAAGGGGGCAGGGATGCAGGATCATGGAAAGCTCTGCTGTTACCTGTGTCTCCAGCAGCATGCTGCCTGCCTGCCTCCCAGCTGATGCTTTAGCCTTTACCAGCCGTCTAATCGTGCCAGCTGGTCTGCAGGAAGAAATGTTGGCGGTAGGGAATGGTTCAGTGGGTGTAGTTGGGTTTTATTGAGTTGCTTCTGCTTCAGCATGGTGTGTGTGTATAGCATTATCTGTAGCAAAGGCTGTGTATCAGAAATGAAGTAAAATGAAAGCAACTGGTAATGTAAAAATTATTCCTGTATGGACCCTGAAACAGGAAATATCTCAACGCTGAGCCAGATGGAAGTAGCTGATGATAATTTGAGTTTCCAAGTCTTGACACAGATGGTGAACAGTTTAAAAGGACGCTTGCTTTCAAAAAATCTGCTGTACATATGGCTCTAGTGAACAAATTGTGACCCTGAAATGGCTGCAGATTATCGAGGCAGTGACTTGGAATGTCCTATAAATGCTGTCCTCTAAAGGAGGAGTTGTACTGGCGTTGTAATGACTAAGTAGAGATATGGTTAAGCACGTCACTTGGGTCAGGAAAGTTATAGATAAGGGTCTGTGGGAACCTTTAAACTTTCCCTTGACTAAATATAAGGCTATTCTCCCAAAATGTGAGCCTATGAATAAAAACTTAACATCATGACGGTAAGTGGAGTTTTTACTTCATGATTTTTTAAGTAATGGAACGAGCTAAAAGATGAATCTTTCATTGGCTCTCGTTTGACTTGCGTGGTGTCCTGTTGGTCAGTGGATCTGCAGAAGGGACCAGCTGCAGGGGTGGCCAGGCCTGTGCTTACTCCCTCCTTAACAGCTCTGGAGACACTTGTAGTACGGTGGGCTGTGAGTCTCTGCGCCCGTGCTTCTGCTTTGCGATACACCCTGCGTTTGAAAAGCTTGTCCTCTTGGTTTCTTTATTTTTCCTATTGTTTTGAGGTTGCACCAGAGCATGTTACCATTTTTGCTGTTCCGTGTTGAACAATCTATGGCTCATTTGTAACTTAAATATGTAGAAAATAATGGTTATATTCAAGCCTATAGTATGCTCCGTTTAATGTGAGGTAATGGTGATGCTGCCTGGTGTCTGGTCTCTGCACTTGGCTGCTGGATGGCCTGGTGGCTTCAGGCTCTGCCTATAGCAATGTATTGCTTGGCATCTTTTGAGCAAAGTGTGATTGTGATACGTGGAAGCTTTCTCACTACCTGGTTATTTTCGTTTCTATGGGTTTTAATCTGTCATACACTTCTTAATTTTTAATGATTTCCAAGCTTTTTTCTTTATTCTTGTATTTTGTCCTTATACACAAATACCCACCAGGTTTCTGCAGGCATCGTCCATAGTCTTGTTGTCTGTAGTGGAATTATCTTCCTTCCTATGCACCTGCCTGCCCCTGTTTCACCCCTCGGGTCGATGGGAAATGTTGTGTCTCCATCAATCCATAGGCTTCCTGATGCTGCTTTGACCAAGAATCTTAGGTGGAATAGACTTGAGACACTTTTTTCCTCCCCTCTGAGGTTGGTGTGGTGGTGGTGTTTTGGAATTGGATATGATGGGGTTTTTTTGACTTTTTTTTTTGTTGTTGCTTCTGTGGACTGATCATGGTGACGTTCCCAATGTAAAGGTTAAGTGGTGTAACTGAAACAAGTAGTTTTACTGATAGTGTTTTTAGTAAGTTGGTTTATAAAAAAAGTGGGGTGTGGGTTTTTTTGTTTAGTTTTGGAGGTATTTGGGCTTCCATTTCAAATCAGAGTTATGCTGTAAAAGGTAAGTCTGGTACGGTAGTATCTAACTCTGCCACCGTCCTCGACAGCCCGTCAGAGCGATGCTTCTGACAGTGTCTTCCCCCTCTATGTGACCATGATCAAGTCTCGTCTGTGCTTTTTTTGTGTCTTCTGATCCTGCTCGCTAATGGTTGGGCATAAAGACGACAACCTTTTTCTCATGGACTTCCCAGGTGATGGGCAGCAGTAAACAGAAGAGCAACTTGGAATTCCTGTAAGACTGGGACTTGTTCATAAACAAAGCAGCTGGCATTGACTCCTTTTTAAAATGAATTAGTGACAAATGATGAAAGCACGGAAAGGGGTTGAAGCAGTGGATAAAGATCCCTTTCCCAGAGTTTTCATTTATTTAGCTCTTCTGATGAGAAAACTGTTGTTCTTGCTCACAAGTTAAGTGGCTGGAGATGAGAACAGATATTTTTGTGGTGCAGAGGTATTTCTTGGGCAGTAGTTTCCATAGCGTGTGAGTCAAACGAGACAAAACAGCAACCCCAAACTTTTGATGGAGAGCCAAATTTTCTTTTGGTATTTATTATATTACACTTTGTTTATTTTTATTTGTTGGTTTTGTTCTTGAGTGTTTCACTGTAACTAAGTCTAAAAGGATAAAAAAAAAAAAAGCATTTAGACATTTATCTGGGTAATAGGGACATCTGCAGTTACATTAGATTGGGTCGCTTTAATGCTAAGCATTACTGTCCTTAACAGCTCCAGGACTGATAAGGCGCTGACGGACGAGGGAATTTTTTTTTTTTTAGTGCTGGCTAATACAGAATTGCTTGCTGTAAGGTCTCGGTGTGTCTCCAAAACATTGATTATGGGAACTGGGCTTTGGACTCTGTTTAGTCCAGTCTGGTCTCTCTCCTGCTGAATGACGCTGCTAGGATGTTGATGCAGGTAGTGCACGTGCAAGTCTTAATGCGTTTATAACAAATCCTTCGTTAAACCAGTGCTGCCTTGTAATCGTGCCTGCAACATCGATGGGTAGTTACTCATTTAGTCAGTGTATGCTGCCCACGTAATGGGAAGAGTGTGCCATTAGCAAGGTTTTATTTTGGGGGAGGAAAAAAAAACCCTTCTTTGAGAAGCAAATGAGGCTTTGAGGTGTGCCGACAGTAGCTCACTTGGAGCTCTGTGGGGTTGGAATTCTTATTCCTAAAAAATAAAGCAGTGGACTGGATATAGCCAGATAAGTACATTTTAATAAAGACTTGAGAGAATTACCCAGTTATGGTACTGTTTACATTTTTAGTTTTGTGAGGGTTCAGCTTGTGGTTGACTTTCTAGTTGAATGTATTCTTGAAATGATTTATTAACAGATTTTTATCAGTAACTTTTGCTGCAAAAAAGGCCTCTGTTTATTTACTGAATTGTGATAACCGGGTGATTTAACTGGTTCAGATTTGTGCCTTAAATACAGAAAGTACAATTTTGGCTTAACGCAGCAGTTGCTGGTTTCTGCAGTTAAGAGTGCACGAAGGTGTGTTCGTTCTTGGCAGAACACTGGAAGAAGTTTTAATGCTATTAGGGCTTGAATATCTAAAATACTGGGATAACTGTGTAAGCTTTTACAGTCCAGGCATGATACCATCTATAATGCAGTGTGCTGATGTGGGAGCTGTTCTTACCTCAAGATATAAACTCTTAAGATTAGAAATTAATATGTTATGTTTGTATAATAGTGTCTCGATGCTTCCACAATATTTAAATAAGGAGTGTGGAAGATATAAAATAGCTTTGTGGAGGGGAAGTAGAAAAATTGAATACCAGCTCAAGTGTTGATAAGATGGGTAGGGTAGTGACAGCGTTGAGAAATGGCTGAGTAAACTTAGTAAAAAGTAAAATACTGGTGAACATCAGTGAAGCCTTGGGCTCTACCATCATGTTTCCTTACTTGCTGCATCTGCACATCACAGACACTTCTGTTGTTGCCTTTGCAAGCAGCAATGCAAGCTTGCTCTTGGGACACTCATGGAGCAAGAAACATCTTTAAAGTTTAAGCTGTTTTCACCAGAACACTGAGGGCTGTCTATCAAGAGGAGTAAGTTAGATTCCTACGGGGGAAAAATGGGACAAATACTCTTCCCCTCCCCACCCTTTTCAGCACCCCTCCATCCTCAGCACGCAGGCCGGGGACACGAGTCCTGCTGCAGAATGGTCTAGGTGTCTCGTGGGATGTTTTCACCAAACTTCGCCAGTGCAAATGTGTGTTGATTTGTATATTAAAAATCAGCTGTTTTGCTGGGTGTGGGGACTTGAGTTGAGCATACAATGTGCTAGTTATCATTAGTTTGGCTTTTTTAATAGCTTTGTTTAGAGGTAAAGGTCCTGAAAGTGATGAATTACTTGAATAGTTGAGAAATAACAACTGGTTATTAGACCAATGGAGTATTTGTACGGTGGGGAAAACAAATGTTTCAAGATGAAAGTGATCGTGAAGGACAGATATGCTGTCCAGTTTAGCATAAGCTTGTGCTCCCAGTTGGAGCTTGCCAAATATGAACATCATCTGTGTTGCCTGGGAAATCATCCCAGGAAGATGGCTCTCCTTAAGCCATTGTTTCCAGTGGGGCAGTGCTAGAAAGGGACTGATCTGCTCCTCCAGCCAGGAGCTGGCTCCTTCCCTCCACTGTTAGCCAGTACTGCCCTGGGCTACCGGTGTGCATGGGCTGTGCGCTAATGCTTCGCCTCTTTTCTGCAAATAGCTGGAATGGTGCTGGGAAGATAACGTACGAACAAGAAAGAACAGTTAATTTTTTTTTTTTCTTATAGCAACAGGTTAGCAAGTTATTGCTGGGTTAATGGCTCCTTAAACACCCTACTAGCATTAGTAGACGTGACCATTGGTGGCATTTTTAAAATACAGTCTCTTCAGATGGTTATGCTTAGGAAGTAAGGTGTTATGGGCTTGAGCTATTCTGAATTAACGAGGGTGATTTTGAGGCTGGGGGGAATAGGGAGAGTAGTTATAAGGGTCGCCTTTGATGCGTTTCAGTAGGCTGAGGGCTGCCCTAGCAATGAGGGACCAAATCGGGCAGTAGGACAGGACTCTGGCTACTGATGGGAAGTTCTCGTCTGGGAATTTTCCACGTTTGTTTGTGATACATTATTGGGCTAGTTCAGCTTTAATTAGGCTAGAAAGATTTTTGAACAATCGAATTAGCTCGTGCTAAAGCTAAGTGTTATGACTATAAATTTAGGTTCCTATTGAGCAAAAAGGTGTGGAGTTCAACATCTGTAAGCAGATGTTCTTCTACTCCAGTTCTCCCCACTTCCCGGAAGTTTGTGTATTTGATTGATGGAGAGAGTAAAATGGAATACTGGGTCTTTAAAGAATACCATATCAGTTAGATTTCCTTTTTTATTTCTTCCAGAATGAGCATAAAAATTAGTATGGGTTCAGAGGCTTCCTCTTAGGTGGGTGGAATTTGTACAGATAGGAGCTCCCTCGAACAGCGCTGCAAGGAAACCCCATCGCTAGTGGAAGGGGTTGATGACGAGAGACCGACTTTGCAGCCTGGAGCGAGCCGGACAGTGACTCTTTGTTAAAGCTAGCTGCCGAGCCAACTCTGTCCCTCTTCTGAAAGCGGCACGAGGCATGTGATTTCTTACTGGTTTGGAGAAAAACAAATTTTCCCTGTTTTTGCAAAATGCTGCTCTTATCTTTTAATGCATTCAGTGCTGTTTGACTCACTTCCATGGTTACATTTTTACATTAATTCCAGTATAAGATACAACTTAAGGAAAAATATCACGTACTTCCAATTTCTGCAATAGTGTAGCTGTTGTGAAAAAGAGCAAGTGTTGGTGGATCTAACTGTGGCTCTTAGCAGGTAATTCTTTTCTGACTGCTATTTCTAAGAAAGCAGAACAAGTTCCTCGGGGATTATTTGACTCTGGATCTGTGCTCTTTCTCTGTAGTTCTTGCTGTTGGAGACAGCTTGAAGGACTGAGAGACAAATAAGGTGATGGCAAGTAGAAATAAATTGAGTAAGATTTGATGTGTAAAAAGCCTAAAATGCCTTTTCTCTTCCCCACTCCATAAGCTTTCCTGAGAAAGCAATGGAGGAATTTTGATTTTCTTTTCCCTTGTAGAAATGCTGAGGAGGAAGAACAGTAGGAAATGAAAGCTTCTTCCCATCACCCTGTTTTCCCCTTGCTTTAGGCTTTTTGTTCTACATCATCGGCTCTATATTGCAGTGAATAGTGTCTTCCAGGGGACACTTTCTGCTAACTATTTCCGCAGTAGTGTGATAGCAGTTCTATTGTGTTGAACTTGATTTTTATAGTCATTGAGATAACTATTAAAATATAGCTGTGACATTAAGCTCGCTGCTATAGAAATGCTTAGTAAAAGACACCCTCTTTGCAAAATTATGTTTGGTGCAATGGAGACCTGCTGCAAGGGAAAAGCTGGAAGCAAGGGACTGATGTGTCAGGCATCTTCAGATGTAGCTGAGAGCAAGGTGGGTAGTTTTTGTTAAAATCCTCATACAAGTATAAGTTTTTTTGTTAAAAGCCCCATTTGTTCTTGCTGGTTTTTGCATAGCAGCAGCCAAAAGCTGAAAAAAGTATTTTCCTAGAGGTTCTGCTTCATCCCATGAAGGATGAAGGTCCTGAGGAACTGTGTCCCTCATCCACAACCAGTCTTCTACCCAAGCTAAGAGGTGCTGCCCCCATCCACTTAGGAAGCTATCTATGCACCCTACTTGAGCCCAACTTGGCAATTTGGGATTGAGCGTTGGTGCCTGTGCAGACTTCGATTGTAATTTGTGCTGTTCTGGCCTGGAGCACTGGATTGGGAAGGACTGCAGGGTTGGCCAGTGTGGCACATGTGACACTAATATAGTCTCTTTCATACGCTGGTTTTAAGATTGAGCTTGTTGCATTTGGGGATATTTGCACCTGCTTCCGTGTTTGCAGGACAGTTAGGAGCTCCATGGCTGTATTTGGGACCTTTTCCTAAGCCTGTAGTTGGTTGAAGATGGTGCTGTCGCTCTCCCGTGCTTGGCCACATGCTGCTGCCTTCGCTCTTCTGCCGTTGCGGTTTTCCCCAATTGCTCTGAGCTATTTATGGTGCTATTGCAGAAAAAACGTCAAGGTTTTGAGCAAGCTGAACTCCTTGTAACTGTTGGCTGGGGGATGTGGATGGCAGTGCTGGTGCAAGGGAAGGGACAGGGATGTGCAGCCGGAGGCGTGTCAGCCCGGCATGGGTGTGGAGCCCCAGCGCTGCCAGTTTTGGTCACTTACCATCTCTTGGGAAACCTTCATCCGATGATACGGCCTGATGTTGACTCATGACCCGTTCATACGCATTTGATCCTCTGCCAGCATTGACCGTAAGCTGAACTAGTTCCTCCTCCCTTCCAGCGTTTTAACTCTTTTCCTTCCTTCCTTCTCACGCCCAGCAGATACTGCTATGCATAAAATGCATCAAGGTATTGAAGGTTTTGCAAATGTTGCAAAGACTTCAGGTAGAGGCTGTTTTGAATGTCAGCTAATTAAAAGCACAGAAGGCCTTTCTTCAGATACCTGGTGGCAAGCATAGTGCACACTCAGACGCTGTCTTTGCCGCCTTTGAGGATGTTGCCTGTAGGCCCACCATAGCAAGAGCCGAGTTATCACTTCTCAGTGTCCCCCAGTGAAATGTAGGAAATTCAAGGGAACATGAAAACTCACTTATTCTGTGATTCTGCATTACCAGAGGACAGATGCCAAGACATCTGCCTCTAGATAATGTTTTCTGTTTCTCTAAATCAGCATCTTGCTTTTCTGCAAAAGCCCGTGTTAAGAGCTTGGGGTGGTATGATTACTTCTTGCATACAATGTATTTCAGTTAATGGACTTTTTAATATTAAAAATCGATTTGAATGTTCTTGATTGTGCTTCTTGTTAGCTATGCATTATGGCACATTATTAATGCTGTTATAGTCAATAATGAATTTTTTTTTAATACTAGTTTCAGCTTTATACCCTCAGTACTTAGTGATGAAGTACTCTGAATACAGATTAAGTAGCAAGAAGGAGGAGGGAGGAAGCTGTTAAAAGAGTGAGTTGGCATCGTACTTCATTAGTTCCCTAAAAATAAAGTATCTGGCTTAAAAGGGGAGGAGGAAAAGCAAGAACCTGAACTTGGTTCTTGGAAGTCTTGGATAGGTCCAGAACTCTTTATTATTTCTTTCTTTATCCATTTTTAATTAGTGGAGAAAGGACAAGTGTGCATCTTGTTCTGTCCTGCTTTAGCTCTGCCTGCAGGATTCAGCAACAGGGTGGTTATGCTTCTGGAAGGCAACAAGACTTAAGTTTGGGGATTGCTCTGAATTTATGAAGTTTTCTGTGCTTATTAATTCGTGCTGGGTAGTGATAAGACACCAGATGTGTTGCAAAACGTATTGCTCCCCTGTGTTGCCATCTGTTGTAAAACCTGACGTGTCTAGTTATGTTTATAGAGGCTTGGGTGGCCCTTTGCTCTTTCTAACATGTGCTCAACCAACAGTCGGTGCTGCATCTGTGCTCGGGTTGTCCTCCAAATGCAGAATTTATTCCTGTGTATGTTTTGTGCCCTCACTTGGGAAGAGGGAAGGCAGGCTCTCATCACGGGGATTTCAGTTTGAGGGGTACCAGAGTCCTGGTTCAGGATTCTCTAGCCCTTGATGTCCTGTGTAGCTCATGAAGGAGAGGCAGTGGTCCTGGGCTCACGTGGGAACAGTGTTTCCAGATGAACTTTTTTTTTTTTTAGTCTAGTCCTGCTAAGGAGATACCTGCAATAAGTCACGTTCATGGTTTGAATCACTAAGATGTAGTGTGTTACTGGGGAGGAGGACCCATGAGCTGCATGTTCTTCGTTAGCTTGGTGATAACCGTTCAAGCCTGAGAGTTTCTTCAGACTTCTACACTCTTTAAGAAATTCATCTTTTGTGAATGTTTAGATGAGAGAATAACTGGAATATTGAGAAAGAACCATGAGCTGAACTTGATGAGGCTAGGAATGACAAAATAGAGGGTAACTTCAGTAAGGCACGAAGACCTATCCTTGGTCAATACACACATAAAATAATCATCTTTAACAAATCTTAGGTGCAACTCCTGACTCATATACTTCTATTTTTTTTTTTTTTCTCTTCCTTCTCCATTAGCTTCAGCTGTAAAAATTGGAAACTTGTCCAGGTAAATAACAGAGGACTAAGGAAAGCAGTACTGAAGGCAACCACTTTCTTTTTAGAGAAAATAGGAGAAAAGCCTTCAGGTTTTAATACTAGAGAATTTGCAACAGACTTTGCTGTCACCTCTGTGGCTTCAGCCTGCTTTTATGGAAAAAGCACAATTATGACTTTGGGGATTTTTTTTTTTTTTTAAAAGACAGTGTGAAATAAAGCTGATAATGTGTTAAATGTAGTTTACTTTCTTTCCAAAATGTGGAACAATTAATACAGTCTCTAATGCAAAGTAATTCAAGGGAATATTACACTGTAACATTTTTATGGTATCGTAAGGTATCTCAGCTTTCATACAGTCAGAAAAAAGCTTTTTCAGTGTATATTGATGTTACTTCTGTTTGCTTTTTCCTTTTTTCCCCTCTGTCACCGCTCTCTAATTCTTCTAGTGTTCCAGTCCTCATTTTTCTAATGCATGCAGATTAATGAGTGCAGTTCTGTAGAGGTGTTTGTTTTGTATTCTTTAGCGGTAAATGGGTTTTTAGTGCAATTACTGTAATGCCCTATACATTGTTCCTTTCTTTATCAGCTCCTAGAGTTGAAAGAATTGCTCCTTCTATGCCCACACTAATCCATTGCTGTTGGCACTTGAGTACTTTTGTGCAGATGTGCTTTGTGGTTGCAGCGGGAGGAGGAGGGGAGCGGGGAGAGCCTTTACCCGCGGAGTCGCTGGGCTGAAAGCACAGCTGATGAGGAGAAACGTCTTCGGCGCTGAAACCTTCAGTCCTGCGGCGTGGGAATGAGAGGTGGCTTCAGGATGGCTTTGTCACTGTGACTTTGTTCTTTGCGTTTTCTGTTTTGCCATCTTAGTTCTTGTTACATCTCGGAGCTGAAGCCCAAAGTTCAGTGACACGTTTGCTGGATGCTGTTCAGCCTTCATGTCAGCTAACTCCACCTTGAGTAACTAACAGACATCCTATATCCATATGCCGCTGGCTTTGTTCTGTGCAGATCTCAAGAGCCACAGCTTTATTCTTCGTCAGTGTGTCCCCTGAAATTAGTAGGTGCTTTCCTGATCATGAAGACATTTAGTTTACTTTCAGTTGTGATAAGCAGGTTACGTGTAATACCATCCCTGAAATGGTCGCTTTGGATGCCAATGCAAGTGTTCCTGTAACATGGGTGTCCAGGTGTGACACTATATTTGCAAATATAGTAGACTTTACAGGTGACTCCCTTGCTCACTTAGAGCTGATTGCCTTATATTGGGCTGCATGAACCTGACGCTTCATCTATAGTGCAGCCTATAGCCCAAGGTGAGGGAAGTGGCGCGAGGTTGGGAGTGCCTGAGCTGACTCCTGTGTTCCTTCGGTGGAAGGGCTCAGAAAACAGCTTCTTTCCCGAGCTGCAGTGACTTTGGTATCTCTTCTACACGGTCTCTTGAGTCATCTCTATCGCAGATGTATCCCTTAAGGAGAAAATGCATTGTAAATGGCATTCTGCAAATGATAAGGGATGAGGGTATTCGGTTGCAGTAGAGCAGCTTAGCTGTGCCTCTTCAGCTGAAGTTTATTAGAGAGGAAAAAAACCCTCGGTGCATGGATGAAGAGCACCGGGATGCTGTATGAGCATTAACCATGAGGTTAACTTGCACTGGCTAGGTCTTAGTTATAAATCTTTTGATGCTTAAGTAACCATGCTCCTTATCGTGCCTGCGAATTGTGTAGCAAAGATTTTTTTCTAACTTACAAGGCTGCATAATTCCTCTGCCAAAACAGTCAGCCTTGATTCGCAATTCAGGCGCAATGGGGAGGCCTAACGTTAGCTGGTGTGAATGCTCCTGATGCTTCATTTAGCTTAGAGCTCTCCAAGCTAAATATCTGTCACGCTGAGAACTGGACTTTCCAAATTAAGCTAAACTTATTTCAGTTAAAAAAAAAAAAATAAAAAAAAAATAAAATTGGAATTTACACTGCAGGCTTATTTTAAGTGACGACTCAGAATACAGTTGATCAGACAAAATATAAGCATACCAGTTGCATGCTTTATTCCTCCAAATTTTGTCTTTTCCTTTAATTAAAGCCTTGTTGTTTGCTCCAATCAAACATTTTATCTGTCATAATATCTTTTGATGTCACTCTGGATAAAAAAATTACCCTGAGAGGGAGTTATCTGCTAGCTTTTATAGGAGTACGCACTGTAGTTCAAGTCTTGTTTTGTAATCACAGGGGTGGAATGCACTTTATAGTTATTTGGGTTGTTTGCTTTGTGATATGTCAATGCTGCAGCAAACACAAAACGTGATTGTTTTAGGGTTTTTTTTTTTTGTTTAATGTTTATAGACATATTTTTCACACACACACACACACACACACATATATATAGTTAAAGATAAATCTTTCCTCCATGGCCGTTGCTCCTCACTCAGTTCAGGTCAATGGGAGCTGTCGTGGGCAGTAGTTACCACTTGATGGCTGTTTGTCATCTTCCGTCAAAAGAATTGGTCATTACAGCGACGCTCCTGTTATGTGACCTGCCTTGTGACAGACACCAGTTAGCACTCTTGGATATAAATTTTAATGTCTTTTATTCATAGCTGCCTTTGAACTTTAGTGTTATTCCGTTTCAATGTTTGATAAATGCTTAGCTGAAGTGTGAATTGAGTACAGGACTGTTTTTAATCTGTCATAATGCGAATTTTTCCTGATTGGGATGTCTGGTACGAGGCAGCGAGATTGGTTGTCGGGGTGCTGAAGGTGGAAGCCGTGAGTTGGAATTAATTTTGGATGTATTGAGCACCCAGAGGTCCTCTCGACTCTAGTGACAGCTGTGGGCGTCCAAGAGATCTAACTGAAGACCCAAAGAACGGAGTTAGGTGTTGAACTCCAACCGCACGAGTTTGGAGGAGTTAATATCGACTGCGTAACCGTGTCTTCCCTGGTAGGCGCAAAAACTGAACGGAAAACGTTTCTGATGAGTGTTATCGAGCATAGTGTCTCGTGTGCTGTGTATTCACCATCGTTAACATCCCTCTACTCCGAGCAGTTCAAAATGTTAATTTTTGTTAACGTGTTTTTCACAGAACCCTCTTCTGCAGAATACCAATTACAGCTTTGAAATATTCTGCTCCAGATACCTAGGAGGGAAGGTTTATCTCTCTTTAATAATGAAAAAGTTAACAAAAACATTAAAACAGGAATAGCTAGCTTGGCATGTTTTGATGTCAATAAAAATATATTACTTTCTAAAGCCTTCATTTAAATACTGTTGATATTCGTCTCTGCGATGCACTTGACCTTTATGCTTTTTACCCTGAAGTGTCCTCTTCTCTATTTATAGTCTTACACTGTATACTATATTTTCTTTTCCAAATTGCTTTTTCATATTTTTTTGTTCCATTTTTTCACTCAGATATATTTATTTACTTCCTAATTCTAAAGCCTGTTGCCTGTCAAGCAGGAGGGGTACCACAGAGAAAAGGACCAAGGCTGCCCTTTGTGTATTTGTTGTTGTTGTTGGCATTGTAAGCTGGAATGCGATGCATTCTGGGGAGAATAAATACTAACTCCTGGAGGTTGAAAACGAAGTCGTGGCCACGGTTGGAGGCAGCGCCGGGCACCGTGCCCTGTCCTCGTGGTGGGATTAGACCTTCTCACATGCCCGCTTGGATGTTTGCTGCTTGCGCTCTTGGGGGGGTAAACCGATTAGCAGATTTGAGATCATGAAAGTGATTTTGTCCACTTACTGGTTCCTACTGATGTAAGTTATGTTGTTGATCTTCCGTGTAATTTGGGCTCCAGTCTGCTTCTTAGGACCTCTTGGGAATCGCAGAAAGTTGGGCAGGTAGGTGAGGGTGCTTCCTGGGTCTGATGTCTCATTGCCTTTATAACTGGGGCTTTTGGCCTTTTGCTGTAGGTTTTATATTTTAAGTTTTTTTGGAAGTGCTCTGTGACCTGTGATGAGCGTGACACATGTTGTTTGTCCTGTGCACTCTTGGTCTGAACATCTGTGAAGTTTTCCTACGAGAAGGGGAGTTACATGTAACTTATCTGAGTCTTTCTGTTCCAATAATAATAATGATGATAATATCTGGGAGTCCCGCTGAGCACTTCTGACCAATGCTGCACACCAACTCTGTCCCTGGAAACTAATGCAGGAAGAAAAGCAAGTGGTTATCTGAGAGCTGGTAGAGAGCTTTGAGGTAACTATGGTACTCCAAAAATGCTTTCACTCCCCAAGAGTTATGACAAATAGCAAGAAATTCTAATTCTCAGCTATTTTAAAAAAGCCGTCCTTTGACACTGCATTCTGGAAGCTGTCACCGTGAAGAGGAGGTCTGTGCTCAAAACAGCGCAACCCTTTACTGGAAACGTGAAGATGAGGAGTACATAGCACCTAACGGTGAAGGAGGAAGACTACTTTGGCCGTTTCATTAGCTGTTGAGAATAGTGTATAGAACGCCTTTAAACTGGGTCACCTCACTGGAGGGAGTAACTGCAGTTGCAGAACTGTGCAGAAACCTTTGTGGGTCCACCTTGAGTACAGCTCACTAACTTCAGGCTTGTGAAATACTGGAGTCACTGCCTTCAGTCACTAGGACACTACTTGATATCAGAGGATTTTGGTTCTTCCAGAGAGTTTGCTCCATAGGAAAGGTAAAAATGTAGCTTTAGGAGTCATAACTGTTTTATTCTTCAGATTTTTAATACTTTTTCCCAACTAAACCTTGTCTGCAGTGTATCTATCAAATAAATTTCTTGTGTTCTTCTGGACATCCCTAATCTTAGTGCTCACAGTTGCCAGATTTTCTTTTGGGAAGGGTAGGGAGGAGTGGTCTTTGAATTACTTCTTTTGTTGTAGTTTAATATCCTCTGAAGATGAGAGTTCTAAATTCTGTTTTCTTATCAGTCAGTTCTTTAAAAACCAAAAAAACCCTGTGTTTTCTGTTTATTGGTTATGATGTCATTACGTTGGTGAGTAGGGTAATGCATCTTTCTCATTTGAATTATCTCTGGTAGCGTATAGCTGGCTACTGTTTGGGGTGCTTTTTGTGGGTTTTTTTTTGTTTGTTTGTTTGTTTTGTTTGGGTTTTTTTTCCAGAGCAAGCCAGTTTCTGTCTTCTCCAAAGCTGCTCCCTGGCCAGGAGTGAAGTCTGGCTGAGCGTGGGCAGCCTGCGGGTCGGTGGCCGTGAGGCAGGAGCTATTGAGGTGCATCTAAACAAATCTGAGGATTTTCCTCAGTCCAGAATCTTTTCTGTCCTGCGTTAGGTCTTCAGTAGTGACACCGGTGGTGGTGGTGTGCCTCTTGGTGCTTATGGTCCTAGGCGGTATAACTCCAGGCTTTTTCTGAATTGAGCACTGGGAAAATGAATCGTTTTGGACTTTGTTGTCATTCCTTACCCAGCTTGTGAGCCGAGCCACTCGGAAATATTTGTGAAAACAAATGTATTTAATAAATTTGCAAGTTGTGAATGCTGTCAGGGCTTGCTGATGAGTAAAGAGTGATAACTTGATCATAATACTATAAAATGAGGGATAGGACTAGTCTCACCCAAGAATGCAGTGGGTTGATGCTGTTACCTCTGGCACTCAGGAATTCTGAAATCGTGTTGTTTTGAAACATAGCATGCCTGCAGTAAGTTAATGAAGTGACTGAGAAATCATTCTTTAATATTAACGGTGGTAATTGGAGTTTTCTAAAGACACTGTGTAAGTTCTGTGTGTTGAGCTGACAGTGGAAGACAGTGCAGTTCATTACAGATCTGCATAAAGTTGATGCAAAGTGCTGGATGACAGGCAAGTACAACGAAAATTAATTGAATGTATGAAGAAGCAAAGCATTATAAATGGAGTGAGGGACTGTCTTTAGAGAGTGGACTTGTGGGGTTTTGAGATTTGTTACAAGGGCAATTATTAATGGATTAAAGGACTTGGCCAAATTTTTTCAAATTTTTTTTAGAAAATCCTTTACAAAAAGGTGGAGAGTGGCAACAATAAGTAACAAACCCAATTATGCGGAGAAATAAAAATCCTGGAAGTTACATTGTCTTGGGTGTGCTAATAGCAGTGTTTCCTCTGTCCAGCTCTCTACAACTATGACGCGAGGGGACCAGATGAACTGTCCTTACAAATAGGTGACACCGTGCACATTCTGGAAACATATGAAGGTAAGCTGGCAAAAATCGCATTTAAAAACAGTGTTTTTGCAATTGCATTACTTTTCTGTTTGTGACTTTATCTTCTCATATTATCAAGTGATTAATTACTTACTTGCTAAAAGGACAAAACACGTTATTTCTAATGAACGCAGAATTAACCAATGCTAGATGTGAATGAAGGTGCGTGTGGTCGATACCTGGTGAATAACCATTTTCTTTTCTATGGAAGATGGATGTTCGCACAGCTTTATTTATGTGGATCAATTGTATCATCTACCCTACGTTAGATGCTTTTTGGATACCCTCAGGTAATGCAAAAGAGCCTGCTGCTAAATTAAGTTTAATCTGAATTTGAAAGTCACCTGGGTCCTAAATTATTTATATGTTTCTTTTAAGATGGGTACATGTGTTACAGTGCCATGGATAGATTTCAGGCTTTTCAGATGTTTTGCTTGTTTTGATATGAAGCTGTAGAAACATTACATATACTGAAATCTTTCCTCCTTAATCTGTGTAAAAGGGAATTTGAATGCTGAATTTGATAGTCAACAGAATGTGAAAATTGTCGTAACACTTTTCAGCTCTTCCTTGATCCACTACTGAGCCAAGCAAAATACAGCTCTTTCATTATATCCTTGACTTGAAATTTTATGGCATGCTGCAGTTTGGAAAAGTATAAGTAACGTATAACTAAACTGTTTGTTTAAAATATTGTGGAAATGTGTTTTAATGTATTGATTTGATTTGTTTGTTTCTCGAGACATTGATCTTTTGGTACATCTGTGAGATAATTTTTTTCTTTAGATAGTGGCTTAATAGGATTTTTAAATATTTTTATTTATTAAACCAAACAATGCTATTTCAACAAAAGTAACAAGCTCTACTCATCAATCTGCAAATGAATTTTCTCATTGCTCCTAGGCTGCCATTTTCTTAGAGTTCAGCTTGCCTCTGCAATTCCAAGCTTGACTCTAAGCAAAGTAACCTTGCCATTATCTGACATTATATGCTTTAAGAAAAATCTAATAATGCAAAAAATTTAAATGCAAATTGAATGATTAAAATATTGTGCAGCTTTATACTTTATATAAAAATAGATTTATTTAATGAATGTGGGAGAAACTTTGAATCCTGAATAGGGTATGTGAAACCGTATCAAATGGTGACTGCTGCCAGCTAAGTGGGACAGTGGAGATGACTCACTTTTCCCCTGGACTTGAATAATAGAAAACCCTTCGCACTCTCATGGTTGTTAGGCTTCAAGCACATGGGATGAGTTAAGGTTAAAAGAAATGCAAATAAGTTAATGTTCTTCCAAACATTTTATACAATGATTACTCATTATGTACCTGCTGTGATGGGAAATGAGATGCCATAATTCTTATCTCTCTTGTTCACAGAGCTGCCATTATTAGGTAATTATTTGAGCTTTTTGATCTCCAAGTTCCTCTATAAAAAAATCGGTGTAGATTGTGCCCCAGGAGGTTTCGTAGCATCTGCAGTACAGTGCAGGTGTGTGCCTGGGAAGTTCCCTGCCATCGGTCCTGCCCATCGGGGTTCTGTTAGGCTGTGGTGGGATGGGCAGACTGGAGAAAAGCCCCCTAACGATACGAGCGTTGGGCAGAAAAGTCATTTGAAGCGTCAGTAATGCCTTTTTGCTGAGGATCTGTGATTCTGTTTCTCAAAGGTCTAACCCTTTTCCCTGTATTTAGGGCTGTGGGGAAAAAAAATCGGCTTCTTTCATTGATACCTGCCGTATTATGCATTCTGCTCTTGGCATCCTACTGTAGAATTGTTACTATTTTTAAATAGTTTTCTGGGATAATTCTTAAGGTAGGAGTAGTTTTGAAGACTTAGAGGTGTCCGTGGCGTTTGAAGTGGTAGATTGTAGCGTGGGTTTCTTTTTTTTTCTTTTTCTACCACCCCCACCCCCCATCCCCCTTGGCTGTGAAGAAAAGCTTACGGTAAATCTTTGCTCAGTTGGTCTTCTCTCTGCAGACAAGAGGCTGGGAAGTTGGGAGGGCTGGGTCTCATATGCATACTCTAAAAAGACCTGTTTTAAGGACAGGAATGGATTGCTAAGATGTACTTTCTAATATGTGTTAAAATTCCATTTATTTTTTTACCTATATGTAAAATGTATTTTGGAATTTGTTTTTATTACTGAAACATTCCAATATTTTAAGTTTTAATGAAAATAACCATTATTTTTTCTCTGAAATGCAGGAAGCCATTGGTACAAATATTTCAGTGTGCAGATCCTGTGAAGTTGGAGCCTGTATTTTTATAGGAGTTATGAGATTGGAAATGCATGTGCATATTTCACTGTTAAATACTGATGTTTAAAAGCTACCTTCTAGAATAATTGATCTTGAAAGTAAAATTTAATTGTTTTCTTTCATGTAGAATTGCAGACAGTTTTATTTTTCAGTTTGAAAACTTTCTCTCGCTTCTTCTAATGTGAGCCTTACAGGAAAAGCCAAACGGCAAAGCCATTGGACTTCATAAATATCTTCCACCTTGCAAGGGTTGTATTTCATAGCGGGTATCCCAAAACAAATATTTGCCACATTCTAAATTAGTACTTGCCTGATGTTTATTTTTTTAATTCTGCTTCTTTACATTATTTGGTGGAATGGGCAAATGGAACATAGGATCAATAAATGTGGCTTATTAAGGTGAATAGCTATTAAATGTAACAGTAAATAAACCTCAAAACCAAGCTTGCATGTTTGAACGGTAGTTCATTTCTAGTGCTGCTGTGGAAGGGAGTTTGGCTTCCAAATTAGTATTTTCAAATAAGTTATTCCTGATATTGTGTGAATGTTTAGTTGTTGTACCTTTTTTCTTTTTTTTTTTTAAATGCAACAACTACATTATCTGGGTTACTATGTAGTAGATAGATGCATCTTTCAAGAGAAACAACAGTAAATTTTTCCCTTTGTCTTTTTCAGCTTTAACAGACACACAAATATTTAATTGGTCCCTTAGTTGGACACTTATGTGGATGCATATTTCCAGCCATTATATCCCATAATATTTGTTAAGGGAGAGGCTAGAAACCTTGCAGCACATCAGTAAGCCACTTAAAAGCCCAGGTCCCTTTTTAATTCATGTTTGTGAGGGACTTGGTTGTTTTTGTAGTGCCTGTGTATATGTGGAGGAGAGCTGTTCATCATACATCATCTTACAGATGAGGAACTAAGATATTGAATAGTTTTTGTGTCTTGGACAGTTGATTTGGAACTAGATGATCTTCAAGGTCCCTTCCAACCCAACCCATTCTGTGATTTAAATTACATTGCCCTTATAAGTGCGCGTCCGTGGCAAGACTTGGTGCCTCCAATTGAACCAGTGAGAGTTAGCTCGCCTTGAAAATCAGGCTCCCCAGCGCATGCCTACAGGTCTGATACCCAGCAAGAAAAACGTTGAGGTGGTGACTGCCAGTGAAGAGCCTGGCCAGATTTGTGTGGCTGCGTTAGGACCTCTGGGATGAGCAGGAGCGTAAGCAGTTCTCCAAGGCAGATTTCGGCTGCTTTCTTATCTGCAGTCTCTTGTAGCTCTTGCTGCAAAGCTTCAGAAAGAGGTTTAGTGGTGAGGAGCTTTCTTTGCTGCGTGGCTTTTCAATTGGCAGGCACAGGGTGATGTCCTGAGTCAGGCAGCAGCATGGAAGATAGGATGGGAGAAGAGAGGTGGTGGAGATGTTATGGTTGGGTTGTATGTCTTTTGGTTTGTACAGTGCATTTGATCAGAGTTATGGTGTTTATCAGTTTAGGCTCCAGAACTTCACAATGTTGGTTTATTCATATAAAACTGAAGGAATTCAGTTCTTCAATAGGATTGAAGTCTCTACACATCTGTGCACAGATTTCAGCTTGTGGAGTAAGTGCAAGCAGAAATGCTTTGCCGCCTTTGCACCTGAGCCAGAAACTGTGCGGGGTCATTTCACCAACGGTTTTTGTTGATACTCTGCTGAAATCAGCAGAAATGTGAGATGTGAGGCCACTGCAGCCGCTGTAGGCAAGTGACCTGCGATGGTAGCGGAGGCTGGATTAAAGAACATAGCACTAACCATACCGCAGTGATCATGGACGATAGACTGCTGATACAGTGTGAAGATGAAGAATCATTTTACCCTTTGCTACTGGAGAGCAGACTGAACCATCCCATGTGCTTGAGACTTTAATTTGTATTTCTACTCCCAGAGTGTGGATAATGAATTTATCAGCATGTGTTGTCTTCCTTGAACTTTCTGCCCTAGTTGTTAGCAGGAGTGGGACTGTAAGTTTTATTTCTGCGTCTGCTTTGTGATTTTTTCCCCCCCTGTCTTCACCCATGCTGATCTCTGGAGAGATGCTTTGCTGGTCACCCAGGGGGTTCCCTGGGGTGCTGAGTGGGAAGGAGCAAGCCATGGCACAGACAAACTGAAATACAAAATAGCGCCAGTGCAAACATGCAGGCAAGCTAGCGCTGAATTGAGGGCAGTGTGCACAGATCTCATCTGCTTTCTCTGGCATGGCTGTCTTCCACGAGGCAAAACGACTGTAGTTTGTAAGGCTTTGTTTTTGCTTTGGTTATCCGGTTGCACTGAAGTGGAATGGCTGGAGAAACACTAAAAGCTGTAATGGTGATTGCTTGCAGATGTGTCGTGAACTGGGGGCACAATAAATGAGACATCGCCTCCCGGTTTTCCAGGGATGGCCACCTGCCTGGGAGAGCGGCCCAGGCTGAATGGTCCTGCGGCATCGGGGCTGCTGCGGGGTGGGTGTTTGCTGAATTGGGGCTCCTTGCTTTTCTCGTTCGATGTGTGAATCGTAAATCTCAAAGTATTCTGGTTTTCTGCCGAGATATCAAACGGCTTTGAAAACTTGCGTTTGTGGAACTTAAATAGGTTTTAAAATCAAACTCATCAAACAGTACATTATTGTAAAGTTAATGCACTTAAGTTGGTTTTGTTTATGTTGGTAAATTACTAATTAAAGTGAAATGAATGACAATTAAATGCATCATGTAAACTGCTGTCTGTGTCATGTGGTCTTCTCCATCAGTTTCATCATCATCACTCTGGTTTTTATAGCTGCCAAGAAGACTTGTTTTAGCCAGGATATTAACTCTGTAGGGAATGCAAATTCAGACGGGGTGTGTGTGTGCACGTTGGCAGGGGTGAACCACCTTAAGGTGCGTTGAGCTGAGAAGGAACAGCTGCTAGGTGACATGAATGAACTTTTTAATGCCTTTTCCCTTTTTCCCCTCCTAGGTTGGTACAGAGGTTATACACTACGAAAAAAATCCAAGAAGGTAAGTGTTGCTGGAGCAGAGTGCTTGTTTTTTTTTTTTCTGTTGGACAGAGATGTGTTATGGCATCGGGCGTGTTGTTACAGCGGAGATCTCCAGCGCGCATTACAGTACTGCACGGGAGCAATTTGCTGTGTGTCCACTGATCTCTGATAACTGCTGGTGTGCTGGTCTCAGCCTGTAGTAAACGTGATTTGATTTTTTTTTTCAAGTTAACTGAAACTTATTTTAGCAAGGCCTAAAAGCTGAGTTGCAATTTAATTTTTGCAATTTAAGGATATATGTATGTACAGTCACTATGGATGGATTGATGTACATTAGCTTCTTTTCTGCGGTAGTGGCTGTACCAGAGCCTTTGCCTCAGTAAAAAGTTCAGAACTTTATGTCCTAGTTGATCTGTTTAGAGGCTGACACTTTGCTTCACTGTCTGTTAAATAACATATTACTCATAAAATGCAATTGCATCTTGGAAAGTGATAGAGATCTACGTTGTGCTTTTCAGTCGTTCCCTGCGAGAGGAGGAGTAATCTTCTGCAGTGTCATTTTGCCTAGTTGTTAGGTTTTCAGTGTGCATAAAGGGCTGCTGTTTACAGCAGCCTTTCTGAAATAAAAAGAAAGGAAACGGCACAAATACAGCTTATAACATTGTGTTGTGGGGTTTTTTTTAGCATTTTATTTTATAGTAGTAATTAACCAGAATTAAATGACTTCTGGTTTTGCTTCTTTTTTCACTTAAAGTAAAACACTTAAAATGTAATGTTTGCCTACAGAGGTGCATTTTGAGTTGTGCCTGCGTGTCTCAAAGTGCAGAGCTGAGTTGTGTGGTTTGTCCCACCCGTTTCCTAACCAGGCCTGTTGTATGGTTTTTCTGTTCTATTTTGATATTTTCTTTTTTTGGAAAAACACTGAATTTCTTACAAACTGTATTTCATGGGCATGCCTTGTACAGCCTAAGAAGCAATTATGCATTCTTCTTGTCTTAAATTAATTCCACGTATTGCTGCATTTGTCTGACTGCCACTAAATGTAGTGGGGTTTTTTATTTATTTTTTTTTATTTTTTTATTTGGATGAAAAGAATCCCCCTCTCACCCCCCAGTTTCTGTAGCTTTCTAAGTTTCTCTTTTTGCATTCCCAGATGATAAGAATACTGAACTACTACCTCAGAGGGTGAGGTGGAGGAAGGGTTGAAGAGGTTTTGGGCTTGTAAGTAAGGATAGGTTGGCAGTAGAAGACACTACATTATGTATAGTCCGTGTGCTGTGGGTTGCAATGCAGGATGTGTGTGCATTCTGCGCATACACATGCCCATTTATTTGCCAGCAAGGCAGCCCAGTACGCTGCACAAAATAAACAGTGTTTATGTAGACTGAAAACACTGGAGAAAACGCTTTGGGAACAGAAGCAACATCTTATTGTAGGGTAAGAAATCTTGGTTAGATGTGAGCAAAAGCAAGACCTGGATTAGAGGCAAAATGTCGTTTTGGAGTAGATCTATTTAAAATCATCTGTCTTTCATGCTGTCAAAAGCAAGTCAGTTTTAATGTGTATCTGTATATAGTCATCCAGGGATGTGGAGAATCGTTGGCCAACTGTATCTTGAACTGGGGAGGAAACAGCCCTTTGTAGTGCTGCTTGTGATAGGGCATCACTGCTCTTTTCTTTGATACGGTAAAGATAAGTTTAAAAACACTGAGTCTGTGTTTGCTAAGGTTACAACAACGCCTTCTTGAAAGGACGTACAAAATGTAAATGTATGTTAAAAAGAAAACAAAACACCACAACACAACTATTCTGATACTTAAGAGGATGTGAATGGCTCTGCAGACCCAGCAATGTGTCTTGGCATACTTTTAGGTAATAGATAAAATGTTATATGCACCTGGTTACTTAAAACATTTTTTTCCTCTCCCTCCCTCTCAAAGGGCATTTTTCCTGCCTCCTATATCCATCTTAAGGAAGCAATAGTTGAAGGCAAAGGGTAAGTTTGATTTGAAAATAATGAAAACCCATTTTCTGATTTGTATCTGCATAATTTTGGTGTATTATTGGATAACTTACACTCATTTCCAGTTGCTTAATGACAAAAATGTGTGTGTTTCTTTTTTTAAAATATTTCTGGTTGGTAACTCGCCTCAAGTTTGAAGGCGCTGTCATCAGCAGTGCTTCTGGCTAGTACTGCAGTTCTTGGCTGCGTTGTCGTATAGTTGAGCTAAAGCATAACCTTTTCTGTATTAATCTAAATGTTTCAGAAGAATTAATAATTTATCATTTTTCTTTATAACTTTTATTGTTCTCTCAACTAATAATTACCTAGATTAACTTCCTCCACTCCCTGCCCTCTGCTTTAGTTCTAATTTCAGTTTTCCCAGCTACTTTGATCTTCCAGCCCATGAGTTGTAGGGCTTCTGCCTGGTATGTTAAGAGAGGCCTTTGGTATGAGATACTGTTCTTTTATGCAGATGACATTTAAGTAATTTCTTAATTCCCTCTTCAATAAATCTTGTAGACTGGAGTCCTTGCTGAGAGCCGTTATCCAGGCATCGTTTTCTGCCTTAACCCTGAAGTTCTGCAGAATTGTTCATTTTGTGACTCTCCTGCTCCCTTGCCTGATGTGTGCGACACTGCATAGTTTGGGCTGGGTTTTGTTATTTAATAGCTGTTAAAGTTCAGATCTTTATGTATCAAATCAGCATCGCTGGACATGCATGTAAAAGTTCCTAACATTGATACAAGAGTTTAGTTAAACAGGAAAAATCCCCAAACAAATCCCTGAGCAGAGAGGAAAAAAAAAAAGTGGAGTGAAATTAATACATAATTAGCCAGGTATGAAATGGAGTGAAACAGGATTAAAATATTTTATTCCTTTGTGCCCGATTTATTTTTGTACACTGTTAAATATGTAAATGTTAAAACCACTAATCATGAGATTGCTGCATAATGACATCTTTCTTGCTGATTACAAAACTGCCTTTAAGTACTCTACTTCTGAAATATTAAAAGATCTAACTGTTGTTCCTTACTTTTGTAGCACGTAATTTTAAAACAAGTCATACAGAAACTTAATGGTAATGACTTGAATGTGTAATTTTTCTTTGCTAGACTAATATTTTGAAAAACAATTATGCATTAGTATCTTGGCATTGCAGGTTGTGCATGTCTGGCTTTCATCTTGGTTGCTTCTTCTAAAATGAGTATCTCAATAATAAATGGTATGGTGAGGTATGTAATGATATCGTTATCTTGTGAGCATAGAAGTAAGGAGAAGGAAAAAAAAAAAGTGAGAGCTCAGTAGCATAGTCTCAGCTGACCAAAGTCCCCTTTACATTGTGTGAATGTACTGGTGTACATCACTTCTCCCGTATTTGATGGTACGTTCTTTGTTAACTTCTAACTTTGCAGCATGTGATGTTATTTTCTATCCTGTCCTTATTGAATTGTTTTTGGAAATGATCAGTTCCTTCTTAGAAATGATTCTGCCATCCTACCCAAAACTACTACTTAATTCAAACTTTTTTCTTTTTCCGCGTAAGACAACATGAAACAGTGATACCCAACGAGCTCCCCTTGATTCAGGAGGTTACCACTACGCTGCGGGAATGGTCTATAATATGGCGGCAATTATATGTTGTAAGTACCAACTTAGGAAAATATTTACAATACCACACAGTTTGAGAAAAGAGTGGTGCTATGAAGGTACAGTGAGAGGTATGAAGGAACTATTACTGGAATTCCACTTCTGTTACTGTTTCTAAAGGCTCCTTTTAATGCTGAAAAGCTATTTAACATCTGTGTTAAGGCACAGATCTCAGTACTGTTTCTTTTGAGTGTTTTGTCAAATACTGTGTATTTCTTGTGCAGAATCAGGTTTTTACAGTGTTACTTTGATCTAGCAACAAATTGTTGAGCTATTATGACCCCTTTTTCATGGGGCACTGTTATACAGAATAAGATTTTTAAGATACATATTAGATTTTTCCAAATCTGCAGACAGTTGTGTTAAATGAAGGAAATGGCCTTGAGGGCAGTTTTTAAGGCTGTTTATCTATGTTACGAGAAAATTGAATATTTGATGTCAAATTTGTGTAAACTTAAACCTTTAAAAAATTACCAGTGTACACCTTTTGCCGCTCAGAATTCTTGTAATTGAGGTTGATTGGTCTCAATTTATCCTGACCTTAAGTTCTATGCCTGATTATTTTCATATGCTTAAGTTCCAAGCATGTAAGAATATATTCTTAGAAATTATAGTACTAATCTCTTGGATGGGATAATAGAAAAATGTAATAGCCATGAAACTACACATATTAAAGTATTTCTAAGTAAGGTCTAAAGAATGTTGAAATGCATGCTTAAAAATGCAGTTCAGACGTAAAGCCGCAGTGTGCTGTAGGATCTAAGGTACCCTAGCCCAGACTTCTCATGCTCTTGTTGTGCAAGGTCACTTGTAACAAGATAATGGGAACATGAAAGTCTTATATTTAGAGTAGGGTTTAGTGCACAGCCTCTGTTTCTTATGTTTGAAATATTCTGTTATAAAAATGCAAGCTGTGTAATGCAGACACTAACTGGAAATGAAGATGTTTGTGTTGACTAATGTGGTTTATGTTCACATCCCTGAAAATAGAGATTAAAAATACAGAATGCTGGAAGTGATGTAGTGTTGCAGTAGGTAAGGTGAAGGATAACATGTTATATGAAGAGAAACAGATTATATATTGAGAGCGCTTTAACATGATGTCATACTAGAGAGGTTATGTGTTGAGGAGCAAGCAAGAAGTAGGCGGGCAGAAGCAAACTAGGAGGAGCAGAATCTGAAGAGGGCCCTGAGAACAGCTTTGCCCTTGGTTCCACTGCTGTGTGCCGCTGACAACAGCGAGGATTACATTTGGACCCGGATGTCTTTTTTTTTTTTTTGGAGATCATCCTGAGTGTGAAATCCGATACTGTGTAACATCGGAGAAATGCCACTTGCAGAACCACACAAGACTTAGTTGCAGTGCACATGTAGTAAGAGAGGAGGAATAGCAAGAGGCGTTGTTAGAAGTTTTCTTACCAAGACTCGTATGTGCTTTTTGTTGCAGTAATTTTTAGGAAATCATAAAATTCTCCTAGTGTGGGAATCACTTGTTCTAACCATTAATGTTTAACATCTCGTTTGTTGTGCCCGTACTTCTCTGAAGACACGTGAACAGCTAAACAATACTGTGGTGCTTTGCTAACAGCTTGGAGTTCAAGAACAGGCAAGGTGTGACGTTACCAGTGGCCTCAGTTTGGTGGCAGGAAGGGTTCCAGTGCCTGTTACAGCTTTAGTCTGAGTAGATAGATTGCTTAGTGAGTGTGTTTATAGCGTGTATCTCAAGGATATCTGCTAGATTACTTGCGTGTGGTCAACTGCCAACGAGAGCGCTGGTGCACCTTTCATGGGAGATGTGGTTTACTGGAAGTAGCCGGTTTCAAACTGGTCAGTCTGCAGACTAGAGAGATGTTCCATGTTGTCCGTATCTTGCATGTCAAAGTCACTAAAAGGGAACGTTTGTGCCTTTATTCAGTTTGTAATTTGTGTTTGAATATTGAATAGGTATTCAGTTTTGATTTGCAGGTAGCAGAGGATGTGGCATGTTCTTCTCACTAGTTTATGATTGCTTGCAGCATCGAAAATCACAAACCTCTTTCCCATTTGGATCTGTCTGTATTTAGCTTCCAGCCATATGTGCCTGTTGTGTCTTCCTCTGCTACATTAAAGAGCTTTTAATAACGGGTATTTTCTCTCTGTGAAGGCTCTCACACTATAATCAAGTCAGCTTTTTGATAATCTGAACAGACTGAAGTCTTTAAGTTTCACAGTTAGATATTTTTTCCCTGAGTCTTTGAGTCATTATATTCTTTTCCTGCTCTGCACCTTCTGCAGTCTTTCCATTGTCTTTTATATATAGCAGAGAATTTATTTTAATTATTTAATTATTCCAGTTGTTTTCAGTTAAATAAGGCCCGGGTGCAGCCAGAATGAAAGATAGCTATGTGTAGCCTGAGTAATTCATTGATGCAGGGTGTTGAGAAAGATCTATTCTTTTTAAAGAGTGCATTGAATTAATGACTTAGATTTTGAGGGTTGTGAAGACAGTAAGAGAGGCTGCTTCTGGGTAAGATCAAAGCATTCAGGGCCTCTGCCTTGTCTTTGTCTTGACATTATCTTTCACAATAAAAATGGAAAGGCCGTTGTTCTGCAACTTCAGTTTTGCATAATATTGTTTGTTTGTACTAAAATGATTGTGTATATGCACTGTCCACAGTTTAAACCGAAACTGTCAAATTCAGTTTTGTAATTAAAGATTTGATCTGTTGTCTCTGAATGCATGCATGTGTGGGCATGCATATAGAAAATGCTCCAGAAAAGATAATTCTTCTGTTCTAAGTACGGAACTTTATCTTCCTGTGTCCTAGCTTAGCTGAATGTTGCCAAGGAAAGTTTGTGTGTGCTGCAGTGCACTATTTAATATCCATAGTTCCAGTCTTTATAGACAATTAAGGTATTTAGCTTCCTATACGGTTTAGTGCTTTCCTGGTTTTTCACTTTCCTTCAGGTGTTACCTGTGGGCTCGTAAGAGGCTGATGCCTCGGCTTTGCACGCTGAGGGGTTGTAAAGTGTTATTCTGAAGACGTACCTAGCGGGGAAGAGGGTTCTCTAATGTGTTGCAAATGGAGTGTTGCAGAACTTGAGCCTCTTGCTATTAAAATGCACCCATTTTAGTCCTGCTCTACTCGCTATAGAGGGTCATCTAATAAGGTTACTCTGTGAACCAAGAAGAGAATATCTTTCCCTTGGACGCCTGTTCTGAATGCAGTATGACCTGGCCTTTAGGTTAATGTAACCACAGGCATTTACACTTGTTTAGACAGCTAAAGCAGAGTGTAAGACTCTTTGTATTCAGTGTTCTGTGCTATAGGAAGTTAGGCTCCTATTTTAGAGCTAATTGTAGACTCTTACCCTTTTGAGTTTGTATTTTACAATTGCAATTTATAATATTTATTTAAAAGATGCTCAGTAGATTCAAAGCTAACTTCTACCCTTCTTTGTCCTCCAAACAGCAAGATAACAGAGAAATGTTTCGCAGCGTACGGCACATGATCTATGATCTTATTGAGTGGAGATCTCAAATACTGTCTGGGACCCTACCCCAAGATGAGCTCAAAGAACTGAAAAAGAAAGTGACTGCGAAAATTGATTATGGCAACAGGTTTGTGAACAATATTTTCCCATTGCTTATTCTTAAAACCAAATCAGCTTGTGTAATACACATGAACTGTCAACAGCTTCTTGCAGGATTCTTATATTCCCATGTTTGTGGAGATGCAACAGCAGTATATTAACAGTCCTGTTACAGCAAGATAAAGAATGAAGTTGATTCAGCATCTTTAAAGTATAGTACTAATTACAATATGTAAAGTGTATCCAACGCTCTCGCTTGATGATATTATCAATTTGTTACTGGTATGAAGTTGTAATTTTTAAGGTCAATTGAAAAGTGCAAGTATTGCCTCCATTCAAAATACAGTTTAAACTCCACTTGCTTCTGCAGCATAAACAGTTGTTGCCTTCTCAACACCACCAGCTGCGTCTGCCCTGAAGTCACTTAGCTGTAATGTCATGTTGAAGGATTTGGCTCAAAAGCGTAGTTTAGCTCATTGTTCCTCTACTTATATAGTATCCAGTTTGTACCAGAAGATTAGCATAGAGATTTAATAAAATAAAGTTTCTATTTAACAGAAGAGAATGGAAACTGTGAAGGAAATATTTACTAAAAGAAAAAAAGACAGCAGTAGAGGTTGCATAGATGAGATATGTTATTAATTCAGACGTATTAACTCTGCAAACAGTGGTCTGGATTTAAGCAAATTGTTTTTAAATACAAGTTGTTAGGTTACAAGTTGTCTATACAGTTATGACTTTCCATTTTGATTGAAAATGAGAAATCATATCTTTTCAATGGGGAAACTATTTGAAGCAGTGTTTGAATACCGAGAGACAGCGTTGTAGTACTGCACACCTGGGGACTGGAAGAGTTTTCAGCAAGCCGGTCATTTAAATCCCTTGTGATGTAAATAACTCATCAGATTTCAGCTATTTGTGTTTTATTTTTTAAGAACTGCCAAATTTGCAGTATTTTTGTTCGTGGACTTTATCAGCAAAAGCTGCGATTTAACAAAAAAAAAAATTATCGGTAACTGCATTCAGTCATTAATTAGCATTTATAATCCAAGATATGGACTGTTGTACCTCAGCAGACAATTAACCAGATGTTGTTGATATTATTTGTTTGGCTACTGTATTTTACCATCTGGCTGAGGAGTTGGTTAAAGTTACTCCGAACAACCTCCAGATGCTCAGCTTTCAAATACAGTGGAACATCTTGTGCTATGCTTTGTATTCCTAATGTTCCGATGGACTAATTAAGTGATCAGAACATCCTCTGTGGAGTACAGGAGGGAAGTGAAGTTGAACTTCTGAGTAAATACTCAAACTGAAAGATACCATATGTTTCTAATGTAGTCGTACATTCACTTTTGTCTAAAATAAGCACATTGAGAACGATGATCTCAATATCCAGACAGAATGAATTCATTACGTGTTTTATAAATGTTTCCTGATCTAATCATATCCTAGCTTTTCCTGGTTTGTGAAACACCGATTTGGAAATAAGATTATTTTTTCTTTTATAAATAAAGACAACCATTTCACTGCACCTTGTCAAAATAACTGAGGAGGTAAAAATGGTCTTACGAATTTGAATTTTTAATGTTATTCTGAAATTGGGTCAGGTAATTTTGTTGTGAAAACAAATTTTTTTTGTTCAGTTGCAAAAATCTGTAACTGGGACATTTAAGAAAAAATTTCAGTTTCTTTCCAAGCGTCATTTGCGACTTAAAGAATAAAGCAAAGAAATTAAATCAAAGGAATGTTTGCTTCTATTTGTTTGACAGTCTGTGCTAACGTTCCTGTCCTGTTGGTGTGTAGTAGGCCGAGTGATTAATCTTTTCTCTGAATTTCCAAGTTACCTTTTCCTCTGCGGAAGGACTCTGCTTTCGTCCTTCCAGAGCTGGTGGTTACGAGATGAGTGGCCAGTGGTGCGCTCTCCTGCTGTGGCTGCTGTCCAGGAAACAGTAGTCGGGTGGAGCGAGATGATTTTGGCTGCTTTTTTGTTTGGTTTCAATGATAAAACCACTTTCTCATCAGAAAACTCATCTGGGAGCTTGATGGTCCAGGGATGCTTAAGAGAGTTTCATGATGACTAGGGCCACTGGCAGAGAAGAGCTTAGGAGGTTTTTCTTGATGAGTTGCTGCCTGTGCTCTGTGAGATGTTCATCCACCTCTGAATTAACACAGTGCAATTAATTGGAGGGGTGTCTATACTGACTCTGCTCAAGGCTTTGTTTTACACCACCAGGTTTCCCCCTTGTCAGGGAGGGCAAAGAGGGATCCTCTAAGTACACGAAACATGTCTTTGTCTGCCACAGCTCCTCCTCTTCTTGTCAACTAATTGCGGGTTGTGTCCAAAGGGGACTTGCTCTCAGATAAACCACCAGCCTCTGTGTGGCTTATCAGACACTGCAAGTTTGATTTAAGCTCATCGATCAAATGTATTTCAAAACCAAAGTTACAGCAGCTCCATCAGGAGATGTGACTACAGAGTTAGAAGAAGAAAATAGAGACCACATGTATTGAAGCAGAGGTGAAGAGATCAGTCTTAAGGAAGATAGGTAGAGAAACGTGGATCAACCTAGACCTGATATTTTTGTTTTGTTTTTATCCTTGGTTCTGCTGTTTCTGTTTTTCACGTACTAACGTCAAAAAAATGTGAAAGGTCTTTCCTAAGACTGGGTTTGATTATGGCAGAACTGCTCCTCTCTGCAGAAGGTAATCATGGATGTTAACTCGCTGCTGACAGAAATCCAGCTTCTGCTTTGAATAAAGGGAAACAACTTACGCTGTCTTGTATCTCGTAGTGTTTTGGTAAAACACATGAATATGCCTGCTTTGGGGGAGAACGTGGAGTGGGATACAGTGACCTCACTGATTTGCACATGGTGTGACTCTAGTGGTTGGTTGTTCAAACTGTCAGATGAATCAGAGGAGGAGACAGTCTCTTGCAAATTTAGTTGCTTCCCTAGATGTTCTGCTATTTTATTTACATAATTTTTTTTCTGTGCTGTGGGGAAAAAGCAACTTCCAGTCAGGGCTGGTTAGCTGTGGGGTTGGTGACATGTAAAATTGTTTTATCGTATAGCAAATTTTTTTTTTAAATCACATTTTAGGTGTGCATAACTATATCATAAAACTTGGCAGATGTTTTTTAAGCATTTCTTTGAGCACTGTTAATTCACAAGCATTTTGTTTGTTTGTTTGTTTAGAATTCTTGATTTAGATCTGGTCGTTAGAGATGAAGATGGCAACATTTTGGACCCAGAGCAGACCAGCACGATTAGCCTTTTCAGAGCACATGAAGTAGCTTCCAAGCAAGTTGAAGAGAGACTGCAGGAGGAAAAAGTAAGATGTACTATGCACTGCAGCTTTTCCCTTTGAAACGTAAGAGTGTAAACTAACTAGGTGACTGTTACTTTTAGCATTGGTAATGCAGGATTTGATATGTTTATTGAGTTATCAAGCTTAAACATTTTCTGAGAACTTGTATGTCTTAGGCTGTTTAATTGTCTTTTTCATCCTTTAAAGGGCTTAGTAAAATTTATGGTTAAGATGACTACATTTGTAGGTTGATAGCAGAGATGCGTATGTAGCAGGTTTATATGTTAGGTTGTCAGGAGGGTTTGTTTTCAAGAATCAAGTAGAACAATGTCCTCACTATATTTGTATGATTTCTGTAGGCCAATCCTGAAAATTTGTTTGTCAAAAGCTGGAGAGGGACGGTTTACAAGGGCAGAGAGTGACAGGCCAAGGGGAATGGCCTGAAGCTGAAGGAGGGGAGATGGAGATGGGATGGGAGGCAGAAATCCTTCCCTGTGAGGGTGCTGAGGCCCTGGCACAGGGTGCCCAGAGAAGCTGTGGCTGCCCCTGGCTCCCTGGCAGTGTTCAAGGCCAGGTTGGATGGGGCTTTGGGCAACCTGGGCTAGTGGAGGGTGTCCCTGCCCATGGCAGGGGGTTGGAACTAGATGGGCTTTGAGGTCCCTTCCAACCCAAACCAGTCTGGGATTCCATGAAATACAGAGGGCAAATTTAAAGACATTCTCAAGCTTGAATATTCAGCTTCTTTGCAACTCAAACCCTTATTTTTCAAAGGAAGAACATTTCCATTGTAAGGAGTCCTGCCTGTGTCAGCAGCAGTTAGTGGAGCATGGTATTCCTGAGGAGTCGCTCATGAGTGCATTAGTGCGGCTTAATGAGTTACTGCTTCCCGTTGAGTTGTAATGGGCCTTACACACGCTTGCAGCCCTTACTAAACTTGGTGTAAAAATACACTAGTTTAGACGGGTTTTAAAGTATTAAATTTTTGCATCCAGAGTTCATTCTTTGTCCCTGCCTCAGCCGTTTCCTTTTTGTCCCGTATGCATTCCTCCCTTCTGTGTAGACAAAGTAGCTTGTGGAAGGTTTATGGTAGCTAAACTCCAAGGGGTAGGTAACTGTAGAAATTGCACTGTGTTCTCTCCTGTCTTTTTTTGGTACTCAGTACCTGTCAGAAAAACATCAGACAATACAAAGAACAAACTGCCTTTTTTTTGTCAGTTATATTTGGGGCTCTACCTTTTCCTCCATTTGTTTAACTCTCTTTTTAATGAAGACATCCCTTTTGTCTTTTTTCTTCAAGACAAATCCAGAAAATGCAGTCTGTCATAAATCCTAATACAAACAAAGATCACAGGAGTAGATGCTCAACAGAAAACCCCTCTTCCTCTGTCTGAGAGGTTTTAGGAAAGTTTTACAGTGGTTGGATATTTGTTAGGCTAAGTTAAACTTAAGTTTCTTTTGTTCTTGAATTACAGTCTCAGAAACAGAATATTGATATCAACAGACAAGCCAAGTTTGCTGCCACTCCTTCATTTGCTTTGTTTGTAAATTTAAAAAATGTAGTCTGTAAAATAGGAGAAGATGCTGAAGTCCTGATGTCTCTGTATGATCCACTGGAATCAAAATTCATCAGGTTAGTGTACTCCCTAATCTGTGTTTACTCGGCTTTAGCAGTGAGGTAGTTTTGCAAAATGAGAGGGCTTATGAAAGTCAAATTTCTGTGGAGGGCGTAGGAAAGGGTCATCTGGGACACAATGGTGCAGCAGCACTTCATCGTTGTGTTCAGCACAGTGTCAGGGAAGTCTCTTCACCTTGGGGACATTTCAAGGTCGTGCTGTTCCTCAGCAAAGGTTGGGTTTAAAATAGTCTTCTGTAAATTCTGAAGTTGATTTTTAGCTGCTTTTTTGAAGGGAAGCCATTTAAACAGAAAGTTCTCAAAATATTTTCTTTCAGTGAGAACTACTTGGTGCGATGGTCGAGCTGTGGACTCCCCAAAGATATAGACAGATTGCATAACCTTCGAGCAGTATTCACCGTAAGTGTGTGGGCTAGGTTCAGCTGGCGAGTTTTATAGCACTTGTTTCAGAGCTTGTGAATAACTGAGGAATGTAATGATCTGTACGTAAACAGTGTGGAGTTACCGCTGCAGGTAGTGATCTTGGGGAAGGCTCACATGAGACGTTTCTCGTGACTACTAAATATTCCCGACACCTGGCTAAAACCGAAGTTGCTCTTTGAAGTTTTAACTTACTAGAAATGGTGTGGCCTCCTAAGCAATTGATTTACACAAAAGTCAAGAGAAGACGTTTGAGTACTGTTACAAAAATTCCTTTACTCTGAGAACAATTTGCCCTGGTGCTGGAGGTGGCGCGGTGAAGGCAAATTCTGAGCAGCAAACCTTCTGCCTGCTAACACGGAACTTGAAATTCCATTATTATAAAGTAATCTGAAGAAAATACTATTTCTAGGACCTGGGCAGCAAAGATCTGAAAAGAGAGAAAATCAGTTTCGTCTGTCAGATCGTGCGAGTGGGCAGAATGGAGCTGAGGGACAACAACACAAGGAAACTAACTTCTGGGCTGCGGCGACCTTTTGGAGTAGCAGGTAACTCTCTGTGCGCTGTATCTATGTCATGTTATATTCTTAGAAAATTGAGTGTGTGAAATTCAAAATTGTTCCAAATTTAATGAGGCTGCTGTATCGTAGAATTTACTGTAGCTTCCAGGACTTGCATTAGCTAGAAATAACAAAGGTTATTTGCAAGATGATATTATTCTATAGGAAAACTCTGGAATTGCGCAGTTGCTAACTCCATCCCTCTTCTGAGTCACCATTGCTTCCCGCCTGCCAGGGAATTCCCTCAGCACCCCTGTTCCCGTCTTGATCACTTAATTCAGTACACTTTGTTTTTGTTTTCAGTAATGGATGTTACTGACATAATTAACGGAAAAGTTGACGATGAGGACAAACAGCACTTCATACCATTTCAACCGTAAGTAGGGAATAGTTTAAAGAATAACCAGAAGTGAAAGAATTAAGATTTTTAACTTTTGTTAGAAAAACCCCCACAAACCAACCGACCAACCAAAAAACCAAAACAGAAAAAGTTTTAAACTATTGATTGGAAGAAATGTTCTGTAGATACTCTGAAGTTAATTTATTTCAGTGTGATATTTTATCTTGAGTGGTACTTAGTTATTTTTGATAATTACCCATTAGTTAAAATAGTGATAGCCCCAGAAGCTTTTTTTTTTTAAGTCGAGTTTAAAGCATGCATTGCCATTTTTGCCATCTTGTTTTGTTTAAAGGTGTCAGAGTGATAATGTGTAAGAGGTGAAATGCTTAAAATAAGTACATTGCTGGTTCAGCTCTGCCTGAGCCTGATAGAGACCAGCAGTGTTACCAACATCTGCTGCAGGTGACTTCTGTGCAATTAATAAACGATAACATTTATCTTCTTCTTGGTAGCAGACATAATTTCATAGTAGGGGCCACAGTAATTGGAGTACAAACAAGAGTATCTCATGATATACCTCCTGCAATATCTTCTCATAATTCAACTTTATCACGTGAGACTTTTACCAGAAACCTTAGGTATTTTGGTTGGATATTAAGGGGGAGGATGTTGCTGCTGCACATACCTGTTATAGCTGGTTCATGGGATCAAGGAGACCGGTCTGCTACGTGGACCTGGTCTTACTTTTACCCATCTAAAACTGCAAACCTTGCACACTGACTCTAAGGTTGCTGACATGGAGTTTGACAGATACTACTTTACAATAACTAAACTAGCTAATAGCAAATATGGAGTTGGTATCCTTTAAAGTATGGACATGTATGAATATAATGTAATATCGAAGATCAGTTTTGACTTCAAGCCACAAAATCATATTAAGAAGTATGGATTTAATAGCCTGAATTTTTGTGAATACGTAGATGTGTGCAGAGAAAGTGCCTTTAGAAGTCAAAGCTTATTAACAAAAAGAGAATGTGTGGCAAATACTCTGTTCCCTCCATAGTTCATAGGGTGTTTTTTGTAATTCCATGAAGTGGGGAAAGGTAGAAGGGATAAGTCAAATGTGCGTAAAATACGAACACTTAGTTTTCCCATTGTGTGAAATGTTAGACCGCCGTCTGTTCAAAAAGGCAAAACACGTTAGCTAAATTCCTTGATTAACGTACTAATGGATATTCAGAGGATTTTTAACAATATTAAAAAAAACCACAACAGCCTGGAAATAATGTAATCTCAAATTCACTTGATTTTGGAAAATAAGCTTAATTCAGGAAGCCCTTGTGGTTTGAAGATGCAGGGCTACTGTGAGGAGCACAAGGTGTACAGGTGCTACAGGGAGCCGAGCAGGTGTATGCCTCACGTCTGAAACGGTTTCCTTTGTATGCAGCAGCGTCGCTGGAGTGCTGTAGCGGTTGTTAATGTGAAAATCAGAAGTACAATTCCATTTTTCAAGGAAAACAGGGGGTTTTAGGGAAGAGTGCATTCATGATATGTTTATTGTGTGGTAAACAATAGCAAGCTTATTTTTTAGTGTGGAAGCATGCAATGAAAATGAATCTTTGTGTATCAAAGTGGATGCTAATGGAACATCTAGTTTTCTGCTCCATTAACACTGATTTATTTTTTCTGTATCTATATAAATCAGCTTTTTGAAAAGATGTACAATGTGATTTTTTTTTTTTCCACACTAAATTAAAACATTCTTCTGAAAAAGTATATTCCGAAGAACATGAATAATGTGAAAACACACAATGAATGCTGGTGTCATTATTTCCAATGTAGACTTAGGCTGTACATATGAGCCACATTTTTCTTCTCATTCCACGCTTTGCTTCTGTTGTACCACATGCAATTCTGTTTTCATATCTTTGTTTGTTTGTATTCATTCACTAGCCACCAACACAATGGCTGTCAAAAGCACTTGGCAAGATTACCTAAATGACATTTAATGCTGCTGTTTATTTATAGTTTCCATCTTTTCATTTATTCATCAAGTTTAACAGAACATTTGGTTTATCTGCTTTTCTTCTTCTCTGCCATTTCTGTGAGGTTTACGGTAGCTTTTCCTTCAGACAGTTTGCACTACTGCTTAACCTATAGAATGACAGAAGTGACCCTGGAGGTGTTGCAGGGCCTTCCTGCTGCATATATTAAAAAGAAAACTGCCTGTATAGGGTTTCACTGCTCACCGGGGGATTCTCAGGTGGGAGACATCCTTTCGACTCTCACAAAGTGTTACTGGGGCCTGTGTGTGCATGTATGACCCCGAAGGGAGAAGTAGCAACGCAGGTGTGCTGTACTTCTCTGTGGCAGATCAGCATTCTTCTGATTAATGATCTTCCTCTGTCTTTCTTGTTACCTTTCCTGTCCTTTGTCTTGCGTTGACTAATAAATACTCTTTGTCACAACTATGATATGATCTTTTGTGTTCCCTTGTTACTGTGACTTCTGGTTTTCTGTGACCCTTTGTTTCCTGGTGTTGGTCGTCATGTGCATCCTCCAGGCTAGCGTTGGATGACGCCATTCGACACAAGCAGCTGAACATATCATCCCGTTTTTCACCCAGGGTGGCAGGGGAGAATGATTTCCTTCAGACTGTTATAAACAAAGTGATTGCTGCTAAAGAAGTTAACCACAAGGGTCAGGGTATGTACTGTTCTTTATATACACTGGTGTACCTAAAACTGCTCTTCACTTGATTTGCAACATGTGATGATTTTAATTTTGGAATCAAGGGTGCATAACATTACCTTCACTTGTTCGCTGCCATTTTTGGTAATGGAAAATGTGCTTGCACGGTTTGTTTCCCCCTCTTCCTCATCCTTCAGGGCTCGTTCTGCTATCCCCCCTGCCCCACACCTTTCCCCTCCGCCCCATGTTAACGCTACAGCTCGTCCGTCCCTTCTCTGCATTGTCCATCGCCTGGACATCTTTGTATTTCCGTACTGGACACAGTGATGCAGGGAGTCGGCTTTTGTGCCCTTGGGCTGTGGACTTTGGCCTCCTGATGTCGAAGGAAGGGATATTCTCCTCCTTCCCTTCCTTTGCCTTATTTTTCTGCTTCCCGGCTGCGCTCGCAGCGTTTGGCTCCCTCTCAAGACGACCGAGGCATTGCTCCCTCCAGCACCGCACTCAGCTCGGAGGTGGTAAGGACGGAGCCCGAGCAAGGCAACCCCGCAGATGCCCTGTCCTGCGGGCTGCTCGCGTCGCTGTTCCTACCTCTGTGTACGCTCTGCTGACGTGGAACTGAGCTTGCTTCCAAAGTCTGGGTTGGGTTTTTTTGTATGTGTGTGTATACAACACTTTGTGATCATAGTGTGTCTGCCAGTTAAAAAGTGAATTGTGTGATGGCTTGGTTATTACTGTACTAGCTGCAGTATTTTTTTGCAGGGGGATTTAGTATACTGCTGTGTAGACTAATGCGGAGTTTCCACCTGACACTATGTGTATCTCTGTCACTTGTAGGGGGTATCTGAGCAAAAGACCCAAGGAAAATCATACGTTTTTTTTTGCTGTTTTTTTTAAATTAATAGCAAATAAAATCTAAATTTTTAAAATTATCCACTAGCTAGAGAGGAGAACGTAGATCTGCTCTTCCCCCTTGTTTTCACCTGCAGCCAATGTGTATCGGAAAGGAGGAAACGTTTCAGCTGCTTTGATTCATTTCAGATTCTTTCCCTAAGAAAGGTGCCCAAGCAAACAGGAAAGGATTAGGAGTTGTTGCTTAGCCAGCCAGTGTAGGTACAGTTACTGTTTGATGCAAGAGCAGCTGTTAGAGCTTGTCTCTGGCAACAAGTCAGCATATTGCCTTTTAGAAGAGATTTTAATAGAAAAGAAAGCTAGCTGCCAAATATGTACAAAACGAATGCATATTAATTGTGTGTGTAACAGGATAACCCACAATTTGTTTTATAGATGGATATTTTTTGGGTATTTTTCATAGATTTTAATTTTAGGATTTTCTTCTGCACATTGCTGCTGTAATTATTTTGTGCTTAAACTTGATTGCCAGTCACTTTACCAAGTATGTAATACTACTTTTTTTTTTTTTTTTTTAATTCCCACTTTGGTATCTTTCCTCTAACAAGTGTGCCTGATGTTAGTTGGCAAGCAGTGGCTTTTTAGTGGCGCCTTCTGCTATTGAAGAGAAAAATGTCAACTGTGTAAAGCTGATGCTGCAGATTTCTTTGTGCTCAGTGCAGTAAAAACAGCTTACGGGGGTGGCGATGAATCAATTCAGGGGATGTATCTGCCGTTGGTGCTCTCTTTATTGGCATCTCAATATCAGTTGGTTGTAATACTTAATTTTTCTCCATTCAAATCAACGTTGCCACTTCTCTTTCTTCTCGTGGAAGATAAACATTTCATTAGAAAGGACTTGTGAGAGTTCAAAGGAGAGATGAAAGCTTGAGGCAGTTCTGCTAATGGCTTAATAACTGTTTCCACGAGACGCTTTGTGGAAGAGTTAAGTGATGAGAGAAGTCTAGTCCTCAAAGTTCTGTGAGGAGGAGACGTTCTGCTGGGGTCACTCCAGCTTCGTGCCCAGGGCACGGTAGGCATGCTGCCATTTTCACAGCCCGTTTTCAGTGGGTCTAGCTGATAACCGAGGCTTTCCCTCTTCTGATTTACGTTGTACGGTGCCACTAACCTGGTTTTCTTCTGAATGGGCACCTTTTCCATTGAAATTTTTAGACGAGGAATAAAATTTTTGGCTTTAGTAAGCCTGTTTATGGGAAGCTATATGCATCTGCTTTTGAACATCTGCCCAACTCCTCCCTACCAAGGCACCTTCTAGATGGTATTGCTGTAAAGTGCACAGTATGAAGGCCCGAATCCTTATCTTGCACGGATTTCCAGTTTCTCAGGTTTTTTTTATTAGCCAGTCGGCTTCCAGGTGAGGATTTTATGCAGTTTTCCAGAAAGTCTCAATATAATCAGACACATTTATGTGCGCTGTACTCATGTTTCTGCTTGAAGTTGTGTGAGGTTTTTTGAGTGCTTTAAAATACTTGGTAAAGTGTTGGTTTTGTTTTTTTTTTTTAAATGAAGAGCAGGTATGTTCCTACATTTTAGAATTTATAAAAAGAAATCTTTAGTAACTAGAAAAAACCACCAGTTTAATAATTGTGGTTTTTACACAACAGGTTTGTGGGTGACTTTGAAGCTTCTTCCAGGAGATATTCATCAGATCAGGAAAGAGTTTCCACACTTAGTGGATAGGTCAACAGCCGTGGCTCGGAAAATGGGGTTTCCTGAGATTATCATGCCTGGTAAGTGATTGTGTGAATTAATGCTGCTTTGTTGTATTTTAACCTTCTTTAAATATCTGTGTGTATGGAAGCTTTGAGGGAGAGAATAAAAAGAATTTGAGGTTTGGTATACGTTAGAAATAAAGAATCATCAAAGGATTTTGTCTCATTTAAAATAAACATAAAATATGTTGGTAATACCTGCCACATGTGCTGCATAAATAAATAAAACACCCCCCCCCCCAAAAAAAAAATGTGATATCACAGTGACAGTGGAAATTCTCTTTTTTCAGTGAAGAAAAATGTATACAAAGTAAAGGCTTCATAGTTGCTCCCTAGCAATGGCATATGTAAAACTTCTATCCTGTGATGAATCCAAACCAGAAAGATTTTTCAGGGGAACAGACTTAATTTAGAGATATGCACGTCTCTTGAAGTTGGTACTAGATTTGGATAACCTATTTGAAAGAAAGCCATATTTTCTTTTTTAATACATACATTCTCTGTGTGTTCAATTCTGGTGTTTACAAAAAAAACCCCCACCCTAACTCCAAAATGTAATGTTTCTAAAAATAAAAATTGCCATAAGCAACAGACTACAGGAAGAACCCTGCACTGCCTTTTTCAGATTGATGGGCTCGGGAGGATCCATTAGATATTTTTAAAAACCATCCCAGTTCCAGCCCTCCCTGTGGTTGCTGACTGTGCATTTGTCAGGTTATTTACTGTATATCCAGCGCCGTGTAAGTGCTTCGGCACCTCTGCTTGTTATGATCATATGTTGGCACGTAAACCATCTCCCTCGTGAAGTTATTAGAAGTCCCCTGTTTCCGCAGCTCATTTTCAAAATTTCAGTTAAATTGAGGTGTAGTTGAAGAGCGTTTTAAGACATAAAGCTAAATACTCTGCAACCCCCAAACCAGCAGAAACATCAAACTTCTTCCCGGTGTAACAAGTTAAACAGACCTCTGTAGGCTATTTAAATATTTTTAAATTGCAAAATACCTGTGTATGGGATAAATTAATAACTGGGTTAAAATTCATCCTTTCAAATTGATAATGAACGAAGTTGTAGGGGAAAAAAAAAAAGAGCTGAGGTGTTTTTTTCAGTGATATGTACATACTCTCAGTGATGACGTGGTATTCTTTCAGTCCAGAAATAATGCGTGATATTTTTTTTTGTTTGTTAGATTCAGCTTGCTGCATTATGAGTTGAGAGTTCAGACTTTAGCTAAAATTGTGTTAAGACTTCTAAACAGCTGTTTTCAGTGCTACTAGTTTTGAATGTTCAAGATCCTGTGGATTTTACACATTTTGCCATGTAAACGTATGATTGCTGTTACTAAAATGTGTCGGTCGTTGTTTCTGTGCATCATTGGTTTCACAAATCTGTGAAACCAATGATGATATACTGTGAAAATTGCTAAGAACTTTGTGCTTTGCTCTTTCTTTTAGGTGATGTTCGTAATGACATCTATGTCACGTTGGTTCAGGGAGATTTTGACAAAGGCAGTAAAACAACAGCAAAGAATGTAGAAGTTACAGTATCTGTTTATGATGAAGATGGCAAAAGATTAGAGGTATTAAATACTTTAACATCTGGGTTTTTTAATTTTGATACACACCTATTTAAGCCTTTTCAACATCTTTCTCTATATTTGTCAACTTAAGTCCCTATTTTTATTTACAACAAAATTTTCTCCTTTGTCAAACAAAATACATCTTGTGCATATCAGTGCATGCACTTTGATACTAATTTCATGAGGAGGTCTGAGCATGACCAATTTTTTTGTTTATTTGAATGAAAAAGTGGAGTTTGAGATAGATGTAAACATTTTGTCTTCTGTTTATGTTTTCAAGAGTGTTATATTTCCTGGCGCTGGTGATGAAGCCATCTCGGAATACAAGTCAGTAATATATTACCAAGTAAAGCAGCCTCGCTGGTTTGAGACTGTAAAGGTATATAAACTGTTACGATAACTTCCTCTGGGTGGGTTAATGTAGGTTTCAGTGGAAAGCCTTGAGAAACAAAACTAGGGAAATTCAATGCGTGTGACCGTGTTTAGCAGGACAAAAGGAATAGCTCAGCTAAGGCTTTCAGGGACTGCTGGAAAAGAGATTTGACTTTTATCACATAATGAATTTTAGTTCCTTCTTTTGGTCTAGATGACTGTTACGGGGGCACTCCTGCATCTCTTTAGGAATGGCGTACTCTATTTCAGTGAAGCTGACCTAGAGAAGCAGGATATTAAGGTTAAAATGTAATTGCCATAGTGTTGAACATAGCGGGCTGATTGTGCTTTAAGCTTGCTGAATTTGCTTGGGTAATAATGTTTTAGCTTAAATACCAAGTTTTGGTATTACAGAGGCATCTGATGTTAGCTTTATAAAATATATTCTGTCTAGCTGTAGTCAGTGGGAGCAGTATACGTGCACTGAGGAGGGACTTGGAGCTACTCCCCATGCTGTTGTTTGAAGTCCAAAGGTGCTCTTGTTGCATCTGTAGAGAGAAAGTGGCTGCAGGGGAATGGTAGAAACCTAGATGTGGTGTTGGGGAGCAGTGTATGGCACAGAGCCTGAATGTGGGTGTGATTAGGAAAATAGGATGGCTTAGCAAAAATACCGGAGGAGAAGAGCATTTGTTACATGTCTGCATAGTGGTTACATGTGGTGGGTCAGAGATACGCTAATAGTATATGTAGTAGAAGTGTTGCACGGATAATGGATACGGTAAGAATTTTTACTTTGCTGCTGTTGATAATCAAGTTCAACTCCACCAAAGTGAAGAGGGGCTCATTCCTGAGATGGAGGGAGCAATAGGGGAGGCTTTGAGGCTACAGCCCGCACTTGCAGGTCTTGTCAGGTAACTTAACAGACTTGCTTTGTTCCCTCGCTCTTCCTTGGTGCAAGAATTGGTCGTTTTCCTGGGGAATCTGTGACCTTTCAAGATCTTCTATGGCAAAACGAAGCTGGTACTTAGCATGAATCTTTTGAAAGCACCGAACATGTTGTTGAAATATGTCTAGATGAGATTTGGTAGTGGTTGAAGATGTTTGAAGATACTGTACAGACTGTTTTCTTTCTCCGTCCTCTTTCCCAATATGTGAAGGTTGCAATCCCCATTGAAGATGTGAACCGCAGTCATTTAAGGTTCACGTTCCGTCATAGATCATCACAGGACTGTGAGTAATTCAGCCTTTTCATTATGGTTCTTCTCAGCGTCCGGTGCCAAAATCTGCTGCAACAGGCGTAACGTTCCTCATCTGTAATTGACTATTGTAATCGCTTTTAGCGCAGGGATAAGTGTTTTGCCTCCTTGCTTTATGTTAGCATCTCGGCTTCTTTTTCCCTTTACATCTTCCTCACTGTTACCTATTGACATCAAGCTTTTCCTTTCCTGCCCAGTTATTTCTCCAAGTCAAATAACAGGGCTAGTGAATAAAGCTTTCCATTAGCAACTGAAAGGGTTGTGGTATTGTATATCTTAAAGGTATCTGGGTAGGGAGTTGTAAAGATATTTAACAACCCCATGTGTGAAATGGGAATGTTGAAGAGTTTACAGTGGGCTTAGCATCAGTAATTGAAGACTTTACTATTAAGAAACTTGGTTTCCGCTTCTAGTTCTCAGACTGACTTGTGGTTGTTTTGAAGTAATTTTCCTCTAAAAGATATTTGAGAGCTTGTGGTTTTCCTTGGCTTTCCTGTAATGCTGCTGGCAGCTGAGATGCTTTGAGCTGTTGAGGATCTGATCGAGTCAGCTAGACATCTTCCATTTGTCAACAGCTGTTTTGTAGTAAAGTTTGGGGATTTGCCTCGGTTGTGATAATGTTCATTCCATGTAGTGATTACAGGGGCTGTCTCGCTTGATAGGAAAGCCTTTCTAAATCTGCAGCAGAACTCTCTTGCTGTAGAATAAATGTGTGGACAAAAGCATTAATCGGGTAGTGTCCGCTGGATGCATTTTAAGACATGTAATGCTCTTCATGTATACCTATCTGTGTAATATGTAGTACGTTACCCCATAGCCGTTATTTAATTGAAGCTGTATGTTTTGCAAATTGATCATTAATAAAAGATCTACTTTGTTTGCATTAGCAAGTATCATTCTCTAAACTATGTGTCAAAATTATGATTGTGCACTACAAATTACTAGAGTCAAATATTTTTATGTTGAATCAAAAATTGAGGTTGACTGTGGTTTAATTATTAATTAAAGGCTGTGCCTTAGGGCTGCAGGGTTTTCTCGCAGGCTGCTTGGACTATCTCAAGGTGATTGCACTTTCCTTCTGGTTTTGCTTCTTAACTTTGTGATTTGTACTTGCCCCATTGCTTTGTTTTTGTTTAGCTCTTGATAATAGATTTTGAACGATGAGAGCAAACTGAATGCATTTTCTAGTTCGGATTAGTTGTAGAGTGGGTTGGCTTTCAGAAACTTAGGTGCTTCGTCTGTAGTTATGGATCCCATTTCTATTTTTTGGTTCTCATATTCTCCCTATAAATGATGAAACACCCCCCCCCCCGAGATCCTCAGTGCTGGTCTTTAAATCATTATTCTAGGTGCCAAGCACTGCCATTCTTCCAACTCTGAAAAACCTGAACATTATAAATACATCAAACTTCTGTTTTGTTTTTAAAAAGTTGCCTTAATTCAGCTTTCTAAATGAACACACAGAATATAGAAATATTAAGCATATTAAGGAGCAGATTCTTAAGCACTTATTTCTCATGGTTTTTGGTTCCGTCTTGAGTTTAGAAGACTCTCCCCATTTCTTGTACCTTTTCTCCAACTGAGAATCTTTACTATGGTCATTTGTTTATAGGTTATCCATGTTTTTGAGATTAGGTGGACTGTCTGTACTAGTATCAAATACTTAATTATGCTTTTTTTTTTGTTTTATAACAGCCAAAGATAAATCTGAGAAAATATTTGCCCTAGCATTTGTGAAGCTCATGAGATATGATGGAACAACTTTGAGAGATGGAGAACACGACCTTATAGTTTACAAGGTAAAATTTTGAGATACTTTAGTCTTTCCATAGTAGCTAGCTCAGTGTGAATACTACTGACTTTTAGTGAGTTATTGTTACATCATTATGCAGAACAATACGTTATAGACTACTTTGTTAGATCAGTCAACTAAGTAGTAAGTACTGTGCAATTTGCGTATTTGGCAGATAGATTATTAAACCTGGAAGATGTTGTACCAGGCATGTTTTAATTTTGAAGGTGCTTGTTAGCGAGTTTTATGTGTGTTTTCTTGGCTGGGAAAAGTTACTTCTCTAGCCCTTTACATCTTGGCTCTAACGTGTAGACAGGTTAGTGCTAAATTACTGTTGTTAAAGATCTCATTGGATATCTCCATTTCTGGAGCGAACTTAGGAAAATCCAGTGTAAATAATAATATTTCATTATTACCAAGACTTTTTACTAGATATTTCAGAATTGTTTCATATTGTATTTAAAATGCTACTGTAGGCAGAAGCAAAGAAGCTGGAGGATGCCTCGACATATTTAAGCCTTCCATCCACTAAAATAGAATTGGAGGAGAAAGGACACTCTGCAACGGGGAAGAGCATGCAGAACCTTGGAAGCTGCACCATCAGCAAAGACTCTTTCCAGATTTCTACTCTAGTTTGTTCAACAAAACTTACGCAGAACGGTGAGTTCATAGAACTGCTGGAGCTTCTGCTCCTCGCAGTTGGAGTGGGGTTGTATGTACTGGCTTTCCTGCCTTCTCCATCCCCCTTCCCCTGTGAATGGATGGTGGCTGGTTTGCCATGCGGTCTTGGATTAAATTGTCTGGATACCGGAAAAGCATTTCCTGCATGTGCTTACTATCCAGCTTTTCCTCTGCCCGTGGGCTTTGTTTTGTTTTAGAGCAGTACATGTCTCTAAGAAAACAGAAGAATACAAATTAAATGGAAATGGGAATGTTGTTTGCCATATAGTTGAGGCTTTTATACTGAAGTATACTGAAAACAGGCTCTGTGGCATTTTACTTCTCTGTGGGTATGAGTAATAGCGCTAAGGAAGAGGATGAGTTTTCTTTCAAGAGTAGGTAATATCATGGCTTGGCTCCCAAATAAGCTGTTTTGTGTTCTTTTCAAGGTATAATGACCATATCTTATGCCTGAAGAAAGCTCTGATGTTTTCTTGTGTTGGGCAGAAGGGATGTGAGCATGAGAATGTGTTGCGTGGAGGTCACTCTCAGCGTTCGCACATCCTCGCGTGAACACTGAGCACCAGGAATGGAGTTGTCATATTTTGTTCTTTTTAAAACTTGCCTTATATACATTTTTCATGTGTATTTGTCAGCTGGCTGACTGCATCCAAAGGCTGTGGAAAGTAGAGCTGATGGCAGCCACCAAAGCAAATATTTCACATTTCCAGACTATGCCCTCTGTAATTTCTGTGCTTCGTTGCCATGGAGCGGTCCCTTGTTCTCTTCACTGCACCAGAAGTAGACTCGGGAGTGTGGGTGGGTCATTGAGATGTGAGTGAGTCATGCCAGGGAACGGGATCATTCCTGGTGACTCACGAGCAGGGAGGGCTCGCTTCAGATAGATCTGTTGGGAATTGAGGTTGTGGATGAGGAAGGCTTGGGGGGGGGGGGGGGGGGGGGGGGAATAATGATTGGATTGTAATGTTAATGAGTTCCCCTCTGTCCAGGGGGAAAGTTACTACTCTGGTATGACGTTGTAGTCAACTCGTAACTTTATTGCAGTGATTTGCAGTGGCATCTCTGTTACAGCACGTCCTAGGTGTTTCGTATTCAGAGCACATCAGAGTCACTGCAGCCTGGCAGTCTTACAGCCTAAGAGGGTGTTTAGCAAAAAAAATTCGGAAATGATTTTGGAATTTCGTAGCAAAGATGGGATCGTAGCTCAACAGTAACACAGTGGTTCTGGGGTTTTGTAGAACACGGAAAACCAGCATGAGGAATTGAGCTGCTTTTTGTTCGCAATATGATTAGTTTTGGCTTTCTTTTTCCTAGTGCTTGTTAGTAGTTCGCAGTATTTCATAGCGATCAATATATTGGCGTTGCTTTCGCAGAACTATTATTAAAATGAAGACTAAGCATGAAACAATGCTCAATTTAAAAGAATTTGCTTTGAACTTTTGATCTTTATTTAATGTTACTGTTAATTATGTTGTTTGTGAAACTTTTTCTCAAAGTTGCCGAAGCCTTTTCTCTTTCTTCAAAGTGTTTTGACGTTATTAAACAAGATCACCATGTATCCTTAAGCAATTTAGAACAGAAACAACAAAAAAAATTCATCATTAAATTCTTCCCTCAAGTATAATTTTTTGTATCTAAAAATTGGCAGTGCTACTCAAATCATGGTTTCTGAAGCTGATTTTGACCTCTGTAAAATTGTTGGCTAATATTCTTCCTTTAACTGTCTTAAAAATAAGTAAAAATCCACAGTTGTCCTCATTTACTAAAATGTTGAACCAAAACACAATTTTCTCTTTTTGGTCATCTATAAAAGTTCTCTCTTTACCCTCCATAAGTATTTTAGAATTGGTTTTAAGACTTATTTTTAGTAATCCTGAAAGTACGTTCATAAATCATATGGCTCTTTCTGCATTGTGTCTGATGTTGCAGACTACCTTTTTGTGTACGAGCCCTTTGAATGCTCATCTGACTTCAGTTCTGTATGAACTATAAGGTACTGGTGTTGCTTTTCTGTTAGCAATTGATGTCTTTAGCTTCTGAAAAGTCTCCAAAATAGCAAACTTGTCTGCTGGTTAGACTTCAGCTGTTTTCTTTAAGAGAAAGTGATAGTATGAAGTATCTACTTAACATTTGAGCAGTTGTTAGGGATTTGTTGCAGGGTATGTTATAGCAACACGTTTCCTAGCCTTTTCTTAGATTTTTGCATTTAATTTTGAGGAAGAGTAGCAATGTAAGCCAAAGAGGAGAACTGTCTGAAAACAAGCCAAAAACTCCCAACCTTCTCAGGAATCTTCAGTGAGAAGGTCAGCTCTTGGAGGCATCACAAGTTGCTGTTCATCATCACTTTGCCTCTTGGCCAGATTCTCCTCCGTTGCCATCTGAGCGGAAGAGAATGTTCTTCCTCCTGTGTCAGCTGGGCTATGGCAGTGCGTGCCTTTATTTTTATTCTACAGTTCAGACTTTCTGTAACAAATATGTCCTTTATGGGCTGAAGGAACACTTTGACATAAACATCAAGTCCATTTTTGTGTAATGAAGTAGAGCTTCTATATTAAAACTCTAGAATTTAAGAATTGATATGAAACTATATCAAACTAGAGATGTGCATGTTGAAGTCATGACTGACAGTGCTGCTGTCACCTGATGTACTAACAGGCAATGTGGCACTGGGTCTCCACCTTCTCTCAGGGGTGGTTGGCCCTTTGATACCTCACACATGCATTGCTACTGCTTATGTATTGTGGGGCACGGAATGGATCAGCAGATGCCCCAAGTTTGTGGTGGGCTTTTTGGTTTTGTTTTTTATTGGTTTTCTTTGGGTTTGTTTGGGTTTTTATAAGGTCGGAAGTGAGCAATTTGATCCCATGTGTTATGGGATATTTGCTTGCAGTTGGTAACATCTCAGTGGATCTCGCTGGGGTGGGAAGTGTTGGGTCTTCTGTTCTTAGGGTAAATGGATAGCAAGGTCTGTTTGGATCTGTTCCTGATGTCACATCCAAGCCAGGGTTGCATGTTGATTTTGTTTTCCTTATTCTGAACAGCCTGTTGAGCTAGCACAAAGTGAGGTCATGTTTTCTCCTGCATAGACAAGGCAGTTTTGGTATTTGAATCTTCTTTTTCTGACAACTAGAAGCTGGAGATACTGAGAAGTGCAGAGGGGGGGCAAAATAGCATCAAAAGGGACATCCCCCTCTACATGAAGACTGCCTGTGGGTAGTCAATCTTAGCAGTGCCTCTTCTAGGACTGTCAAGATGGATGTCCTTTTATTATCAGGGTGATGGGAATAGAACTGAAATTGCATTAATGGACTTGCTGGAAAATTTTTCTGATTACCAGTAGCCAGAGAGCTGTCTGGTGTTCTACCTGTGCATTTGCTGTTGTGAAGCATCCAGGGTGTCTGTAAGGTTTACTGAAAGTATTTCTGTGTTTTCTTTTCTGCCTGAAGGACTCAAAGCTGTAGATAACAGTGACTGTTACTGATCTGGAGTCAAGACTTTGAGGAACCAAGGACACTACGCTTTCAGAAAACAGTTGAGAGGATTTTACTTAGTCATTCAGCACAATAATTAAAAAAAAAAAAAAAGAGGCAATACAGATGATATGGCAAATTCAGGTGCTTCAGTGGCATAAAAATGAAGATGTGAATACAGAATTAAAATAAAACAAGTCATAAAGAGTGGAAATCAAATGCTTAAAGTCAAGAGGGAAGATTATTTCAAAGAACACATGGAAATTTAATTAGAGTGGAAACATTATCTAACTTCCATTCAGTGACTGGACTTGGAGGAAAGTTTGGGTATCTCATTGGGAAACCTTTGCATAAATACAGGTCAAGTAAAGTATGTAACCAGGACGTTGGACCATTTGCTTCCAATTGCTAAATAACATGTAAAAGAAAATCTTCATATGTAGTCACATAATAATAAATTACACTAACCTAAATAAAGTTGCTGTTGGCTCACTTGGCAGGCTGGGTGTTCTAACCCTTTGCAATTGAAAATCCTCATTCTGTCATCTTCCTCTAATATTTTCTGATCACATAAATTTCACTAGACCGACCTACGGTATTACTATTTACTGTAAGCTAAAATAGTGCTTTACATTCTTACTCTGCTCTACTTACTGTATTATTTTATACCTAGACCTATTAAAAGAGTAGGATTAACTGACCGACTGGTCCTTTGCTGAGGTTAATGCTTGCAATAACAGAGTCAATGCACATGTTTACTGCAGACTGTAGCTTGTTTTTCTGGTAGTTGGACTGCATTGACATTTTCTGTTCGCACGTGTATATTCATTTAGCATTTGCTGTGTCATCACGCTGAAAGGACCCGTGGGTTTGTTTTCTTGGGGCAATACAGAATGCCATTCAGAGATAGTCTGTGGGCTGTGTTTTCTTCAGATCATTTCTTTTGTTAAGCTCATGCCTTTTTAGAAGTCATATTGAAACCAAATTCAGTGATGGAAAACTGGTATAAACATATTCATGAAACACTTCGGAGAACTCATGGAAGCATCTTTACTTTTTCTTCCAGAAGCAATTTTTCTGTTAATGTTGAGTTTCTAAGACTTTGGTTTCAGCCTTTAGACTTCTTGTAGGATACATTAAAAAAAATTAAAAAATTCAGAGCTTGGATTGTTCACAGCTATAATATAGTAAAATGTTCTTTACTTCCTAGTCCCAGAGAGACGATACGAAGGCTTGGTTTGAGTGCCGCTCAGAGCGGAATCTATCCCAAGGAGAACTGCAGTCCATTCCCCTAGAAGCAATTTTATTTATTGCTTAGGATGAAAAATTTTGGGGAAGGGATAGCAGCTGCTCTGGGTCTCTGTATATAATTTCCAGAATATACTCTGCAGATGCTTGCCTTGGTAAACATTTTGTTGGTTGCTTTGAAAGTTTTGAATAAAAGAAGTGAGGGGGTATTGGTTGGGAGAAGCCGTCTGTCCTTACGCTGTAAGAGTTACATTGGACAGGATTCACATAATATTAACCATACCAGGGGAGGTGATGTGCAGTAGTAATCCAGTGGTTAAACTGAAGGTAGACAGTCTTTAAAATCTCCTGTTTGTCTCTCTTCAGGGGCTTCTGCTGAGGATGACTTATGGATAGTTTGTTTTGTGCTGAAAACTGAATTTTAATGGGGCAGGGAGGAATTTTTCCCGGATGCTGCTTTGGCTAAGGCAGGACAAGCTTGGGGTTTTGGGTTTGTGGGCAATTCAGGTCGCATCTCAACAAATGCTAGCGTGGGTTTAACTTCCTGGTGCTCTAGTGTGGTTGTTAATATTTACTAGCGTGCTTATTTGCAGGGGAACAGCAATTGTGAGCTGCCTCGTGAGAAGTTTTCCTTAAAGGAAACTGAAAGAGGATGCTGTGGCTCTTTATGACTAAGAGAGAGAGCTTGCCATCTGTATTCTCTTACTTATCAGTGAGTGATGAAGCGACACGATCTTAATAGTGGGATGTAGAACTTAGGGACAAGACCATTTGCAGCTGATTTGTTTCGTGATCTGATCTGTACCCTAGCTCTCCATCACTTGGAAGCAACCAAGCAATTCAGGCATTTTGAGTTATTAAGCAGACAGCTTTCCTCTGAATTAGCTTAGTTTGCAACTGTTTGCCTTGTATTGTGCCTTATTTTCTTTTCAGTTTATTCAGTGAGAGCGAAGAAGCTGGAAACATTAATGCTGGAGGAGTCACGGCCCTGTAGATATGACTGTGTCGGTGGCTGACTAATTTCATTTTGGCATCTTTTTCCAAACACACAACTGTTGTGTACAACAGATTAGAACTGAGGGATCGGACTCTCTTGGCCTAGATTTTGATGCTGACATTTCAAAAGCAGGCTGCTTTTTTGAAAGCCTTTTGGAGTTCTTCTGTGATAGAAGTATTTATTGTACTAGGTTTCTGCAGTGTCAGAGACATACTAAACCACGTTGTTGTCCAGTGAAAATGGCTGACCTAAGGAAATAAACCTGTTTGTCCTGAATGTAGTTATGGAGTGTGAGTGAAAGTAAATATCCTGCATGATAGAATTGTTTTTCTTATTCCTAGTTGATCTGTTGGGACTTCTGAAATGGCGATCTAACACGAACCTGTTGCAGCAGAATTTGAAGCAGCTGATGAAGGTCGATGGTGGTGAAGTGGTTAAGGTAACAAGTTAATTTCTTTAAAAATAAATTTGGTATCATAATTTTGCCGATACCCGTATACTGAGGAATTCATATCTTTTGTTGTGTTCCCTGCTCCCCGCCCCCCAGCCTCACTGCACACACTTGCACATTAAATAGTAACCAAGTATCTCTCAGACTTCAGGATGCTAATGCCCTTTTCCCAGCCCTCAAAGAACATTTCAGATGTTGAGTACTAGTAAAACATACGTAAATGCAAATTTCTGCAAAAATATGTAAAATGGAAATTTCTGAAAATGTAGGGTGTTTTCTTAGTGCTTCAGTCAATTTTTCTATACAGATACATGAAGGCAAAGAGTGTTTGTCTTTGCAAGATTAGAATATCTTGGAATTCTTACATGGTGATATTAAATGTATTTTTAATATATGGATGTGGAATGCAATCATACTGTGCTGCTGATTTTTTTTTTTTTTTTTTTTTAAGAAATCATTTCTCCTGAAAATATTTAGCAGAGCCAAGTTATTTACATTTGCCAAGGCCACTGAGTGATTGTAGAGACTTACATAAAGACAGATTTAGCTGTGGAAAAGAGTAGGTTGGGACTTTATTGAATGTGTAGTAATAAATCAAATCTAAAAGGGTGTCAAAAGATGGAATGTATTGGGGACAGATGACCCCTAAGGGCCTATAGTGTTGTTTCCTTACATCGGTGGATTCTAATTTGGTTAATAGAAGCCTAATGAATGCCTCATCTTGAAGTAACTTATAATATTAGCATTCTCAGATGTTTTCATTTGAGTCTGGTGAAAATAGTATCTCACATGATTTGTTTTTCAGGAAGGTTCTACCTGCTACTATTTTGTTATGGATCATTTGATAGCTAAAAACTTGACACTGATACTTGCTTCTGCCAAGCATTGTCATAGTTCTGTCATTTGTAATTTTCCCTCTTCTCCCAATGACATCAGAGAGGGTACGGCAGATTACTGCTTGATGGATGTCGGTGATTTTAGAAGCATCAGAATGCAGCACAAATGAGGTTTCAGTAAAAGCAATACCAGAGTGATTCTCCAGCTGGCACACACTCACCCCTCCCTGCGCCGTTGCAGGACTGTATGAAGTCATACTCCCTCCTCCATGTTGCATAGGGATCTAAGCAGACCTGGACTTGTGCATAGGACAGAAGAGTGAATGTTTAATATTACTCTCTTCCCCGTTTTTACTCTTTTTTTTTTTTTTTTCTTCAAGACCACTGTTTGTTATCCATCTGTTACAGCAGTGTTCAGAAAATCTTTGTGCAGACTGCTCTGTTGCATATTCGTAGTATCTAGTTTGTAACTGTTCCTTTCTATTCTTTCAGCTTTTTTGTCCTTCATATTTTTAAATAAGATACCAAATTTTCTGTTAAACTGTTCCTGTTTTTTTTTTTTTAAAAAAAACCTCCAGTAAAGTACCTCTGTTCATTTATCACTAAGTAGAGCAATCGTTCAGTGATTGACTATTTCAGTAGTGAATGGAAACTGTAAATGCGTAAATGTTATCTGCCTTTAACAGAGGCTCCGACTCCATTTGTGCGCGGAGTCTATAGGATATGAGAATGTAAACTAATAGTCTATAAATTACTCATACTGGCTTCCTACCTGAGAAATGTTTTCCTGCCACTTTATACAATAAAAGCATCTACCCTGTATTCTTCTTGCTGTTACATGAAGTCCTTACGAACAGGTTTAAAACTTCAGCCCTACTAATGAAAGCCAATATATGATGTCTAAATGTGAAACGAAGACTCAATCGGTCATGATGTGGCCTTCTAACCATCCTTTGTTTTTAAAGGGACTTACCCAGGCAATGTTTGGGATCTGAGAGTACTACTTCTCTTCAAACCAGGACAGCAACTTCTCCTGTCAAATCTCAAAACCGTGCTTTACTCTTTCCTTCCGGCCAGCTGCTGGTTAAATGTACTTTATATGCACATGTTCTTCAGTTGAATAAATGGCACTGAGAGAAGGCTATAATTTTTTTTTTTTTTTCACCCCCCAAATCCTGTAGTGAAGTTATGAGCTGGATCTCCCCCAGAACTGAAGTCCAAAATCAGCTGCAAGCATTTTGGCTTTTCTGGTTTTTCATCTGCAGATGTTAGCAGCATGAACTGTGCCTCCACACTCACTTGTTTTGAGGAAGTTTGGCATTCAGCAGTGTTTAGCAAGCTGTTAAATGGAGGTTAATTCCTGAGATTTAACTCTAGATTTAGGAGATAATCCAGGTGAGTCGCATTTGATCTGGAAGACTCATTGCATAGATGAAACTTAAGGGAGGAAGGTGGGAGGCAGGCTGTTTTTTCCATGGCTCCCACATATTATATCCCTTCATAGTTGCCATCTCAGGGAGCAGTTGCCTTCTGCTTGTTCAGACGTTCTTCCTCAACTATACCAGGTCTCGTCTACAACACACACACAAAAAAAATTACTTCATTTGAGACAGACTTGCTGGAAAAATCCCTGTTGAACTCCTTCTCTCTCTACCAAAACAAATGCAAACTGAGGCCATGATCCATCCTCGTTCCGCCTTGGAGGAGCCCATGTCGTTTTTGTGTCATCTGGTGGAAGAAAATGCTCAGACACAGAATTCCATGCTGATAAAACTGAGTGTATTGATGAGTATCTTTGATCTATGCATGTACTACTTGTCACTGGGAAGAAATACTGTAATTATACATGCATAAACCAGCTTTTATCCCTCTGCTTAACTTGGATCCCCTGACACTAATCTGCTTTTGCTTTCGTGTGTCACAGATCAGGGTGTCCAGCCAGCTGGCTAGCGAAGACTCTTCCTCTCTTACAGTGATTAGAGGCGTGTAGGTTTTGGGCTGGGGCAGAAGGTTGTGTGCTCTCCTTCCCATGCCTGCATGTATGATCTCATTTGAAATTGTGGATCTGAGTTTACGCAGTCCTGAAAAGCGATATGCTGTGCACTTAGCATTGCTCAGCTCAAAACTACTGAGGATGACTTGATTTATTTGGCATGAGACTCCATTGCTTGTCTGGTTTGTGCTCTGAAACATCAGTTTTCAGAAACTGCATGATCCTGTTGACTGTATGTTGAAAATGAGTTTTGAAGTACATTTTTGTTCATTCACTGTAATAGATTAAAACTCCTTGTTCAGGTGTACCAAGTGTGATTTTTGACTTTTTGAGTGATACGGATGTATAGATAATCAGTTTAACTACAAAATAATTTGCTGAAAACAAAAATGTTAAATCTTCCTCCTTTTGGCTAACTTTTAAAATGTCTTTACTTTTGTAAAATCTATAAATGAAAGCAAATATGTCTGTAGGAACCTGTGTGAAATCTGAATTTCATTTTTCCTGTAAAATATGATGACTTGTGTATTTATTTGTAGTTTCTTCAAGATACATTGGATGCACTTTTTAACATAATGATGGAGAACTCGGAGAGTGAGACATTTGACACGTTAGTGTTTGATGCTTTGGTAAGTTTGCATTGTGGATGGACTAAAATGGAGATACTGTAATGGTGAATAAACAAAACAAACATAGTGTAAATGCTAGAATGGAGTTTACTAATGAAAGAGATCATCTTAGCTGTTAACTATTTGTTGTTTAGTTTAAAAACTATATTTGAAGTTTCAGTTGGACTTGATCAGAGGGGGGTTGGATTGCATCGTGTCATCCTCCAAGAAAAGGTGGAAGCAATCAAGTCCAGTCACTTTAGTGGATTAACAGCTGAATTTAGGACAGAAACAGATAGTTTCTGCTTAGAACAGAAAACTTGTTCTGAATGGGAGGTTTTCACAGGAAAGGAGAATATTTAGATATTGGGAGGACAATCAAAAGCCAAAGTCTGTGTGTTTTTAATGTTACTGATGTGATTTATCTGAAAGTAAAGGTTGGTGAATGTACAAAATTAAAAGATTATTTTGAGGATAACGCAAAAATTATGCTGTTTTTTTCAGGTGTTTATCATTGGACTGATCGCTGACAGAAAATTTCAACATTTTAATCCTGTCTTGGAAACCTACATTAAGAAGCATTTCAGTGCTACTTTAGCCTACACGTAAATTTTAAAGCTTATTTTTTCTAATGTGGCTTGCATAATTTCTCCAGATAACCCACATGAACAAGTAACTGAATAATGTTAATTAAAAATTTGCCCATAGAGCTTGGGAGGGTGGGAGGTTCTTAAAGAAGACTGGAGACAGTATGTCTTTCTCTGGGATAATGGTAGTGAAACTACTACCAGTCATTTGTGAGGGAGTCTTGATTTTGTGGTGTTGAAGGAAGGGATGATTTGACGATTTCAAGAATTGTTTTGTAAGGAAAATATTCATAATCAGTTCTCAGTCATACTTGAGAAAAGAAATCATGTCCATTTAAGATGCTTCAAATACATTGTTTGGTGCATTAAATTGATCTTCTATGCTGTGTTACCTGTGTTACCGTCGCTTTGGGAGAGGAAGCAGTGAAGAACAAAAAAGCCAAAGGTCCGTTATTTTTGCTGTTTTAAGTATTTCTTGACAGTTAGGATCTTTGCTGCTGCCTCAGACTATTAATGTTGGAGGAGAAATATGTAATGGATATCTCTGCTCTGTTGGGAGGAAAAGAAATCCAAACCAGGAAACCTGCTGTGCACATTGCTGTTACGCAGTCTCTATTATGTGACCAGAAAACATTTGAGAAGTATTGATTTAAAATAGCGAAGAAGAGTTAGGCCTTTAGTTACAACTTTGATATTACGATTGCTTCAGTGCGTTACACCTGCATTACAGCCCTCATGTGAAGTGAGGAAAGGGTGAAGCGTCCTCCAGCATCTGGTTTTATTAGCAACACCTGAAGGTGGCCCTTTTGCTAGGAGGTATGGAGAGCATCCTTCCCCTCCTTAAATGCAGGGGGGCAGAAGCAGATTTAAGCTTGAGGATGCTAGAAGAGCTGAATTCTGGCTTGACTTGTGCATGACAGATCCCTGCCCTTCCCTGGCTTCTTATTGCACAAGTTTGTTTAAGCGACGAGAGGTTGCACTGATAATATCCAAGTGGTTACTTAAAATTCTTTGGCAGTTTGCTGCTATTCAAATAAATGCCCATATATCAAGATATCTGTCTACTCAATGTTATTTTCTGTTAGTGGTATATAATGTTGCACTTATTTACTTTTAGGGTGAATGTTGAAACGTACAGTGTAGCTAGGATGATTTAAAATGGAATTGCTTGTAGTTGCATTGAAATGGTGATTTATATTCATTGGAAGGGAGGTAGCTGAAATGATATTTTTAAAATTGTTTCACTTTCAAGTTTGATAGACTTTAAAATGTGGAATGAGAGAATTTCCAACTCATATACATTTTTGAGAAATAAATTTCACAAATTCTAGCCCAAAATCCACGGGAAGGCTATGTAGAGGGGAAGCCTTGTTTAATGACCCCATTTTATGTGTTTAAATTCTATCAATGTGTTCGTATATCATTTAATTATTTTTATTATTTTGATTGTTATTACTAGTTACATCTTTATAGTAGCCTATATCTGAATATCCCTCAATATCCAGCAGAAAATAAATCTTATCAAGATTTGCTGTATTGCTTGTATGTTGAATGGTGTTATAGTCTGGGGTTTTTTTTCCTCTTTTTTCTCAAGAATAAGTTGCAGCTACTTACTGGCAAAAACAAGAACATAATGAGTTTATTAGTTGCATAATTATTTTTGTTACTCAGTGGACACTACTTGGGCACGTCACTCTTCTTTAAACCTTTCAAGATTGAAATTCTTCTCTGCGAATATACTTGTAACTTGTTTATGTTTTTGTATTTAAACAGAAAACTGACTAAAGTTTTAAAAACGTACGTGGATAATGCTGAGAAGTGTGGTATCACTGATCAGCTCTTTAAAGCTATGAAAGCTTTGGAGTACATCTTCAAGTTCATAGTCCGGTCCAGGATATTGTTCAATCAGTAAGTACAGTCAATGCTGAAACCTCCTGTAATTCCCACCGCCAATATTGTTCCAAAAGTGTCAATGTTTTGTAACGCCACAAGTTAAAAGTTGCTCGATATTCTGCTGTTTTAGAAATACCTTAAATTGTTAGAACTTACTTCAGGAGACAGCTACTCCCTAGGAGCAAGTCAGATTTCCTTAACAGGGATGTGTATTTGAAGTAGCAGTGCACTGCTAAGATCATGATGTGTTTCAGCTCTTGATAATTTAGGTCTCTGAACAAATAAAGCTTGCCACTCTTTGGGAAACTCTTATTAATTACTGTCTGGTATCGTGACTGAATTGCTGAAGGTACCGAGCAGCCGTACTACCCTGTCCCTCATCCAGGCCTGGGCTTTGCTGGTGGCTTTCCTCAGATGTCTGCAAAAGTCCGGGAAGACTAAAGTATTAAAAACTTTGCAGGAAAGGAAAGGAACGGAACGGCTTTTCTGGATGGGAAAGGTGACATTTGTCCTTGTATGGTGCTTGCAGGGCTCAGGGAGAAGCCGTGGTTTACAGATGACTGTATTCGTAGGCCAGACATGGAGGGGGAAGAGAGTCAGAGTAGACAAGGGAAAAGGAGTATGAGATGCACCTTTTTTGGCACGCCGCCTTGTAAAAACACAAGTGTCGTTGGCATTAAACCTCCAACAGCTCTGAGTCCCCCAGCCCCCCACTTGTGAGAACAGAAAGACCATTGGTGGTTGGTTTGTAGGGCCCTGCAGTCTCCATAGGTTTCAGTGAGCAGGGTGGGAAAGCAGGGAGAAAGAAGGGCTGTGGAAATCCTCTCCTCGAGCGGGATAGTATTTTTGGTAGGAGAATCATTTGAGTTTCTATAAAGGGTCTTTGCCTGCCTGCCGGGGGGGACGTTTTGTGCTCCCCACTCGACCTCCTGCATGGTGAACTGCAGAGACTCACTGGCGTTGTCTGCAGCGGGCGTCCATCCTTACAGTCAAGCATAAATAATTATTTTAAGTTAACTTGGAAGTCATTACTGTGTTTTATACATGAAATACTAAAAAAGTTGTAAAACAAGTTGATGATGTATTCGTGATATATTTGTCTTCATTTAGATTCAATCCTTTTACTACTTGTTAGCGACGGTAACAACCTTATTACAAGGGATTTATGTAGAGCCCTGAAGTTCGCAACTCCTCCAACCTTTCTCTAAATTAGAGACTGTAATTTATTTCTGTAGGAGCCTTGCTGTGAGATTCATAAAATACTGAATGTCACTTAGACTGTTGCAGGTCCTACAAATCACTTTAAAACAGAAAAAAATAATTATCTCTTGCTGCAGATTAGATTTTCAGACAGTATGACCGTCTAGTGTTGGCCAGTGGATTTCCTCGTGCTAAGCACCAATTCACAGTTCTTTAGCATTGGGAAGACACAGCTCTCAATGACAAGGGATTAATCAGTGAAGCTACTGAATGCTGAATGACACCATGATTTGTTCTGCTGTAAGACTTAAATCCTGCCTGAGGTGTGTGATTTGAAGTGATTGTAATGCAGAAGTGTAGCAGTGTTCTGAAAGAGCTTTAGTGTTTTACTGAGAAAGCGCAATAAGCAAGCAGAATCTTTTATTAAAAAATATTACGTATTTTTAACTTTAGTAATATGGTCGTGGACTGAATATATGGAGCACTTTAGTAGTGTGATTGCAGCAAGCTTCAGTTCTGGATAAACACATAGAAGCCTGGTTCATCTAGTTAAAGCCTGGTGGCAATCTATTTGTTCAGTCTATCAAGGTTTATAAAGGCAAAATATTATAAGTGAACTCTAGAAATATCTTTATTTGGTTTACTCAGTAATGACCCCAGTGGTTATATTGCATTTACAAAGTCTTAAAATTTTGAAGGCAGTGCTAGAAGGGTCAACTTTGGTGTAATCCTGTTTTTTTTCGTAGCTGCGGTGTTTTTGTGTATTGTTGGGTGTATTAAATAAATAGACGTTAATAACTGACAGTAGAAACACATTTGTGACTCACTTGTTTATTTTTATTATTTCATTTTTGAAGCGCAAAGCTTTTTGTCTGAAGCAGTTTGATTTATTGGACTGTCGAGTTTAGTTACTCTTTATGTTGGTATTAGTTTCACCTCTCTAATCTGTTCAGGGGGACACTGAAATCCATTATTGAAATTGGGAGTTAACAAGTAATTTGTCCTGCATAACCCCTAGTTTTTGCCTAAAAGGGGAACAGAAGTTTGCACAGCAAAATAACACAATTTCATATTTTTTCTGTAGCATTCATTTCCCCTGTGTACTGGCTAAATAGGGTTTTTTTAATATCTGTAGCTCCCAAAGGTTTACGAACGCAGCATTAAAAATGATACACATTAGTTTCGATGTAAAGCAGCAAGAATGTTCTGAACTCCATGTTTCTCTTAAGATAAGCCCCTTTCCTTCTGTAATGGGTGGCCCATCATGATGCCTGCAAACATAAAGAAATCCTACTGTGACTGTATGTATAAAAGGGTGCAGTGCCCTTTGTGAGCTGCTGACCACGTTCAAGACCTTCTAACTGGGTTTAACCCTAGAAGAAAGTGGAGGAAAATAGAGAGGACTTGAACTCTTGCTGGGAGCTGCTCTAACGGGTGGTGGTGCACAGTGTTTGGGTGAGCTCAGGGTCGGAGCTAGTGGAGCCAAGGAGGGCTTTGGAAGCCCCATTGCTGTTGGATGAGGCTCTTGGAGGCAATCAAGCTGACCGGGTAAGCATGGTGTTTTAGTTGGGGAAGAAGCCCCACCTGATGTTTATAAACACCCCTGTCTAGGTTTGACCTGGATGCCAGATTTTCCTGGGCTTTTTTTAAGCACTGATCATCTTTTTTTTTTTTTTTTTTTCTTTTCTTTCCTGGGGTCATGTTAAGTCTGTATAGCTGAGGTTCGAGAAATGTATTTCCAGCAGCCCTTATGTAGGCGAGTTGTGCATATTGCCGAAGGGAAGAAAAGAATTTTAAAGGATTTATGTGGAGCTAGTGGTCTTCTCCACCTCCCTTTTCATTTCGTAGTGAGAATTATCTCATCCTACACCTGAAGCAGAGATCATTCTGCATTTAAAATATTCAAGAGAGTTTCAGGAACATTCATTCCTGTGCTGTATTGAACCAGCAGACCAAGGTCTTCAGCTTGGCTGTATGTTTTTTGCCTTTGGTGTTGCTCAGGCATCTGAGGGCAGCTTTTATCTCCCTGAAAGCATCTGGCAGAGAGAGAGGGGTTCCTTTTGGGCAGATCAGCTCTCAAAACTCCTGCCTGAAGGCAGAGGGACCTGCCCTATGGGCTTTAGTTGTGGATTAGTTGTTCTTCTGCGGCAGCTGTACTGACGAAACAGAGCCTTAACTAGTTTAGCGTTAGGGAGCCAGAAAGTAGAGGTGAAATGCATTTTAACTTTAGTGCTCACTTCCTATGGAAAAAAAGGGTGTTGTTTTTTAAGCAAATAGTGGCTTGATAGGCTTTCTCTTTCACAGAGTTTAAAGTCACCGACCTTAGGCCACTGGTAGATTTTAATGATAGCTGGCAAGTTGTCTGGATGCTTTCTGGCTTCCTCATCAGAGAGCTGCTTGGCATCAGTCCTCCCAGACATCTGCTAGCTCTTGTGCGGAGTGAAGGGACTCTGCCCACTGCCGCGTGGGCACGTGGAACTGGGTCACCGCTGAGGGATTCGCCATGACTTGAAGGCGTAAAAAACAATACTGAATGTGGCACTTTACATAGGAAGCTTCAGAATAAATATCTGTTGTTCCTGCTGGCCCAGCCCAGTCAGTCTGTCTTGTCTTTGGTTTTTTGTGAAAGAGAATTCTTGGTTCAGTGAAAAAACTTGTAGAGATTCTTTTTTAAAAAAAAAGAAAGTAATACAACCCATTGTCATCTGAAATTTGAAGAGATTTTTTTCAAAATGCATTTCCATTTTGGTTGGATTGTGCTTATGAAACCTAATTATTTTTCAGACTTTATGAAAACAAAGGAGAAGCAGACTTCAGGGAATCTCTGCTGCAGCTCTTTAAGTCCATCAATGAGATGATGAGCAGCATCTCTGATCAAACTGTCATAGTGAAGGTATGTACTTCACAGGTCTCTATCTTGGCTTTAATTTTGCATCCTAAACCACAGCTAGGCAGCTGATGAAGTGTATGCTTGTGTTTGTCCCCAAAAGCATACTTTACCTCAGACATGGTTCGTTCTTAGTGCTTCTAATGAAGGGTTTGTGACTATATAAAGAATCTGCTTCAAACAAGTAAGTTTATGTACATTGCTGCAAATATCTCGCTTTTCTTTTTTAAGAGAACTTAGGGGGTAAGTGATGTTTACCTTATTTAACTTCTATAACCTTAAGTTTAAAGGTGGTTTTGAGGCATTATCTTCAAGATGCTGATGACAACGTAGATCCTTGTATTCTGGTGCACTTATTTATATCCCAGGCTGTTCAGGAACTTCAGTGTAGTATCTTAAGCCCTAGTACAGGCTTTTAAGGGTAAATCAGTAGCGAGTCAGACTGCAAACTTCACCCCTCACCCCTTTAGATGGTAGCTGCTTTGGGTAGCATTGGCTGGCTCATGGAATTGGGAGTTGCCTCAAATGAACGTGGCCATTGATAGTGCAGAGCAGAAGCATTGAATTACAGGACAGGTAGATTTTTGTATCCAGAGGACTCTGAGGTCATGGTACCAATACCGGTCTCGTGTTCCGTTAGTAAATCTCTTTCACCATGGAAAAGTACAGAGACCGTCTTAAACACGTGCTTGATAAGCTACAGCTTGAAGTTCTCCTTGTGATTCTGAATAGAAAATTTATAAAAGGACATAACTCTTGACCTAGCTGTTCTGAATCAGTTGAAAGACGACGATCAGAAAGTGGGTAAGAATTGGGGTTGAATTTGGGGACAGTTTGACAGTATGACTCCTCCTGCTCAGATGTGCAGTGGTTGTGCATTAGAGGAAATTTTTTTTTTATAGCAGCTGGCAGGCAAAGACAGACAGTGGCAAAGTACTGTGCCAGTGTAAGAGGTTCCTCTTGAAGGGAGCTGGAAAAGTACAGCAGGAAAACACCAAAGTCAAAGACACCGGTCCTTTGTAGCTGAGTGCATGCAGGTCTTAGGCTAGTAATACCATGCTGAGCACACAGCAAAAATAGATAGTGGGGATAAAGCTGCCGAGTTCGAATATTTTAGGCAGAGAGACTGAGACTGTATCATCTGATAACAAAATAGGGATATTACATGCTTCAAGAAAGCTGTATTTTCTTTCCATTGACAAAGCATCTATCCTGAATGGAAATTGGTAAGTTTGAGTCAGTGACTCAGTGTGTGCTATCTGGTGTTTTACAAATAGGATATTTTCAGATACGAGGATTGAATGTAAGATTTATTTTCCCGTTTGTGAGGCCTACTTCAGGAAGGCAGATGAATATGAACTTTTTTCTTTTTCAACAGTTTATGCCTTGGAAAAAAAAAATAATTAAAAATACCGCAAAAAAATAGATGTGGTTGTCCTCACCTGAGATGCAGGAAAAGAAGACAAGCTTCCTAGCAAAGGCTAGAGAGATCACACTACAGCAGTGTCTGTCCTGGTCTATGCATTGTTCCACATCCACATCTCTGCAAACTTGGGTAGAGCATATCTGCTGTCTGCATTTGGCTACGTGAAGTGTGCTGGGAGATGAAGCATTGACGGATGAGCCAGTGCGGGGCTGTCCGAGAAGTGTGCTTGTGGATGCCTTTCTGAAGCCTTGACAACCTTCATTTACTATTCATTGCTTTCATCTCCTTTGGACTCTTAATTACTTAGCTCTTAGAGTGCATAATTGTTAGTATTGGCTTTTTGCAGCTTGTGAGATTGCTTTTATTATTTTCAAATACCCGCTGAAGCACTACAGTTTTTTCAGTAGCTCGAAATATGTGGTTCTATTACAAAGAATAAAATTATTGAATAGGTGGATAAATGTGGGATTTTTTTTTTTTTTTTTTGAAAGTGTGTGAGCATGGCTTCTGTGAATGTGCCTGACAAAGCTGTTTGTTTGAAGTCCTGGGAGGGTGTCAGTAACTGTGTGAAGTGGTCATGGCATGACAGGCTTCATTCAGCATCTTTATTAGTGATCTGGAGTTACCATGTGAGTGGTGAGGAGCATCAGAGGGACCTCACAAAACGGAGTGGGCTGAAAGGTGAGCTTCAAGGTAGACAAATGTAAGGCAGTGCATCTCAGGAAGAGTAAATTAATCCCTGTCTGATGGTCAACTTGAAGCTGGCAGCTGCATTTTGGGGAGGATGCCTTGGAGTCATAATTGACAGCTCTGTGGGGTCATCGGTTCCCTGTGCAGTGGCAGGTGAAGAAGCAACAGGGTGTTGGGTGTCAGTCAGAGGGATAATGAGAAGGTGGCAGGGCTGTCATTTTGTGGTTAGATACCCTTGGTGCATCTGCATCTTGCGTGCCAGGAGCTGTTCTGGTCTGTGTACCTCAGGAAATAGTTATGGGGTACGGAGAACCGGAGTTGGGAACGTGCGCCTTCCTGCCGGGCGAGCATGGGTGAAACTCTTCTGCACCAAATCCCATGGTACAAGAAAGAGGATGCACTCATGGACATCAGTAGGAGATCAGTTTAAAACAAGTAAAGAAATATTTTTCGTTTCTGAAGCTTGCTGTCACAAGGGGTTATAGAGGCAGACAGTGTCAGCAGGCCCAGAAAGAGGTTAGGCAGATTTGCAGACCGTAGGTCCACAGATGTTCTGAAAGAACGGGTGGAACCATAGGTCTGTAGATGTTCTGAAAGAACGGGTGGAGATACAGCCTCTGAAGGGTGCTGGGGAGCCAGGAGGGGAATGGACCACAGAAACTGTCAATGGCATCTCCTGTGGCCACTCTTGGAGACTTAAGTGCTGGGCTACACAAACAGGTGGTGTGACACAGAGACCGTTTCTCGTGCTGTTGGATGCTCTGCTGAAGTTTTGTAGAAACCTAATGAAAGTAGGCAGATAAGTTGCTAGGTCCCTGTGTTCTGCAGTTAAGATCAGCAGATCTAACTGTAGCAGTTTCAGGATTTTTTACTGTTTTTAATACATATTGGGGAAGCTAAATAAGTGTATACAAAATAAGTCTGTTTGGAGAGATAAGAAGTTGAAAAGACCTACATAGAAAATTAAGGTGCTTCACTTTGAGAGACAGATGCTTAATTCACACATTTGAATATTTCTATTTCTCCTTGCAAAAATTGTAATCTGTCTTGATAGTTTATCAACATGAAGCAGAACTGCCACTGGAAAGTTTTTCTGAAACGTTCACAACTTTTCCCTTTGGGCTGGCTATACTGATTTTTTTTTTTTTTCCTTTCCCCCCCCCAGCCTATTTGTTAAGAGGGTAGCCTTCAAGCTGACACTGTGCAGGGGAGAATGAATGACTGCAGTCTTATGTTCTTAGCAAGAATTACTCTTTATCTATTCAAATATTTATGTCCTTGTCGAAGCTGACGAGCTGTTTCTGACTGTAGCTCAGATCTTCAGTTACTTAATGTTTTGCATTTAAATTGCCCTCTTTTTTTTTTATTTGAATTTTTCAAGGCTTTTGGTACATTTTAAAAAAAGTAGTTTCTTCAAAAGAACACTGTATGAATTGTACAAGGATTTAAGGTTGTAAAGCACAAAAAGAGACTTTGAATTTGTACCTCTTTTAGGATTATGGTTATTAAAAATGTCTTAGGGTAGGGGAAAATTTGTATATGTGGCTGCTTTGCAAACCTGAGTTCAGTTTCAGCCTTTAAGGAAACAAAATTAAGAATATTTTCTGTGGAGGGCATATTAGAAGTGGTACTTAGCAGTTTTGCTGCCTGCAAGTAGGTATAACTGCACGCAGCATTGATTAAGTTTATCTCAAGACTTACAAGGAAAAAAACCCAACAAACAAAAGAGCAAAAGCCCTGTCTGTCTGCAAAATCCTCTGCTGCACCAACGTCAGGCTTTGCATTGCTGAGGATGCTTTGCCTCCCAGTCTGATGGCTGGGAAGGGCGTCAGCCTGGTCTTCTGCACAAGGTCCTCCAAGAAGCCTTGAGGTTGGCCTGGAATTCGGGAGAGGCATGTCTCTGTCAGCGGTCTGTCCTTCACTGCTTCAGAGGAGGAGGCTCTGAAGGTGACCCCAGTGCTGGCCCCGCTGTGTCGGTCCAGTCAGTGGTCACGTTGTGGCCAAAGAACTGATCACCCAGTCCTTATTGCAGATGTTTGTAGTGGCTGGCTTAGTATATGCGTGGAAAAAAACTGTATTTTTTTTTTTTTTCAGAGCATAAAGGTCTGTTTGCTTTTGTGAGCTTTTGGTGTTGCAAAAACCAATTTAAAAACATTATTAAAAGTTTATTTTGAATTTGTGGTGCTTCAGTTATGTATTTTTACAGTAAATAGATAAAAATCCATATATTCTTGGAGCACAATTTGAGCAGAGCTTTACTAGCATTTATAGCTCTCAGTGGATTCAGATGTATTGCAATCAAAACATTAGGTGTAAAAATGAATTAGGAACATACTCATCCTAGTCTGTAAAGGCAGCAGCAGTCAATCCTATAGGTTTGAATTTGAACAGCTATTCAATCCTGTGAGTTTGAATTTGGACAGCTAGTATGGTATAGATTACAGCGTTGAAAACAATGCAGAGTTTGTTTTTCACAGTTAGTTACTTAAATATAACTGAGGTTCTTCTTGTGTGTGTGAGTGTTGACTGCAGCAGAGGCAGGCTGCCTTGTATGCTTAACTTTTTTTTGTTTGTTTGGGGTTTTTTTAAGGTGTGCTGTTGTCCAAACTGGAGAGGGAAATTCAGGGACTTGAGCTGACAGATATTTTGGCCATCCTCTTAGTAAGAAAATACTTTCTTGCATGATGAGTGGTAGTGAGCTGCAGTTTGAGATGCAGAGAGATTAAACTTTGTTTTTCAAGTATCAGTTTGATTTTAAGAATTACTTGATTAAATAGGGTGTGCAGCATTTGGTGCATACACATATTTTTAATGGATAACAAGTGTAGTGAGCTTTCCTGATTTTATTTCTGTTTTCTGCTAATTGGTGAATGATAATTATTTCCTTAACCTTTTACTGTTTAAGTGTGAGCTCAGCTGAAGCCTAGCATCACGTTTCAAGTTTAGATAAAAATGCAAATGTTTCCTAGTAATTTATTCTTGCATCTCTTTGAAACAAGGGCAGTTGAGCCAGCTGCATCGAATTTATGAGGACTGTCTGATTTAAGCTGTGTTTGTGTGAGGGAGCTGAACTATTCTCAGCAGGGTTCTTGCAGTTTGCTCTAATGTTTGCTGTTATGCGTGACTTTGTACTGCTGTTCTGGATGACTGAAAAAAGATAGGCTGGTAGCCGAGTTAGTTCTCTGTGCTTTAAATGATCTTGATAAAGTAGGTGTGTATATAAAATTATCCTGTAATGTGACCACAGAGAGCCAGGGCGGAAGACGATAATGCTCCACTAATGTGAATTCTCTTGTGTGTGTGGTTTTCTAATAATCCTTGTCACTTTTAACACGATGCATATTTCTCAGTATCTGTACCATACTTTTTCCTACTCTAATATTAAGCATTTATTGCTAAAGCCACAGAAAAGTATTTAAGTGAAGACAGGAAAATGCATTACAAGATGCTGAGGTACTTCGGAAGAAAACAAGACTGCATTCGTCTGCAGGGCTTTTCCAGCAGCCTGAATACTTTATAACCATCACTTAAAATTAGTTGAGTAACAAAATGCAACCATGGACTGAGGTTTCTTTGTCTTTTAGAACCTATATGGGAAAGTCTGTTGTTACACTGGCAACAAGTACAATAAACTCTGGAAAAAGTGCAGTGCCGCTTTCCTTGTGATCCTGCTTTGTGCTATTTTACACCAAATTTTATGTCAGTGGCGCTACTTCAGTTGTGATTTGGAACTAGTGACTGCTGTAGACTGGGACAATTCAAAAATAGTGTTTAGGCCTTCCTGGAAATTGTTTTATCCGGTTGCTGACGGAGCTTAATTTGGCTGGGTTGATGAGTTTTGTAGAATGGCGTCCGGGAGGATGCTTGTGTGGAAGGTAGGTGCTTTGTGTTGAATAACACAAAAGATGAAAATTGTCATTAAAATCATGTACGAATTGAGTCAGGTAAAACAAATTTATTGCTTCATCAAACAAAAGAGTTCATAAGAATATACTATATTTGGCAAAGACATTTTATGCTTAAATTTGAGACGAGGTGTTCTGTTTGAAATGAATGATTTTGAAAAGGACATTTTTAAATTAGATGTTTTTGCTTTTATGTAGTACAAAGAAATCAACTTAAATCCTAGACAAAACCGGTAGTATACTATTCAGAATACATTTTGTTTAATAATTTGCAAACGTCATTTGTTCAGTCTAATGACATCCTTAAGTCAGTATTACAGTTTTCTTAAACTGTGACTGCAAAGAAGCTTTTATTACTGTGTTGTTTTGGGGTTTTTTTGCCATTCCTTGTCAGTATAAACCCTGGAATGGAATAAAAGTTAAAATTTTCTGTTGTTGCAAGACTGCTTTGCTGTAACCTGTACTGCTTTGTTTTCATTTACCAGTGACCAGTTTTATTTTCACAGTAGTAATTTCTGTTTTGTATTAATGAAGAGATTGCTCAATACTCTCAACTGTGTACTAAACAAAATTGCATTAATAAAACTCCCATTGTTTATCTCTGTTATCCAAAATTATATCAGACATGACTTTAAGCTACTTAGCAAGGCTACCCTATCTTATTTTAGCGTGCTTTGGTGTGACAATGAAGTGTTTCTGCAGACAATTCATTTTCTGTGGAGTGGTAGAAGGATGCTACGGTACAATATGGTGCCATAGTTTTGGTCCCCTTCTAGTCTAACGTTGTGTTAGTACATCAGCGTGGTAGTTCAGCTGTGGTAAAATAGAATTTTTGTGTTAGGGGAGTATAATTTTTCTTATTCCACAAGCCTTCAGATATACTAATGGCTACCAGACGTGACAAAGTAATGAAGATGCTTACAAGCAGTGCTCGCTGAACGCACAGACTGCAACGTTGACATATTTAAGATACGTCTTCAAATGACATGAAATACGCTGTAATTGTACTGATCTTGTAATGCTTCTTCATCATGTTTCTGAGCATAGGCGCTTCTGTGTAGATGTGTTCTGCATGGTTTGCTATTACCTTGGATTGGCAGTGTTTGAAACAATAATCTACGTGGCTTCTCAGAAGGTGGACTAGATGACTTTGGGCATTGGTGACCAAATGCTTAAGGTAATGCTGCTTTCCAGGAATGGAGCCAACTCCAGCTGACTCCAAGGTTTGCAGAAATGGACTCCACTGAGAAGTGTTAGTCTGTCTTTTGTCTTTTCCCGACTTAAAAGTAGGGAGGGCTTGAAGGGAGCTGGGGTCGGAGGACAGGCTTACACCATGTCCGAGAGAAAACCTTTAGGAGCGAAGAGGGATTCAGATTGCCGGGGTCTGCTGGGAGCCTCAAAACTTAAAGCTGAGGTGCTCACATTTGCCTAACGACATGAAGAAAGGTGTGTATCTGCCGCCTTCAACTTCTTGAACTTTCAGATCTGAGGAATGTTCTGGTTTTTCTCCTGGTAGGTCCCATTCCTTACCCATTCTTGTCTCATTAAACCTGTCCTGAAATGAACCATCAGGCAAAAGAAAAAGCCGTGGCAGCGTGGGCACTGCAATGGACCCTTCACTGATGTTCAGAGGGACCACCGTTAGAAATAACACCTCTGTTGCACTTGGTCTTGGCTAGTCTGACCTTCTTACCATATCTGACGGGTTTTTTCCTCCAAGTAATCTTTGGTACAGGCCATCACTGAGTTTGTTTCTTCGGCATGAAACTCCCCCTGTGTTATTTAGCTGCTACCTCTAAAGAAGTTTAGGAAAGTACAATTAGCTGTTAAGTTAATTGTACTTAAGCGCATCAATTAATTTATCTTAAAGGTTGCAAAGGATGACTGCCCTAGATAAAGAGGTGGTTGTGATGATTTAGGGAATAAGTTGCAATTACTCTGTGGAACGATGAAACCTAGGAATTTCGTCCTCTGTGTTGGCTGTGCAGAGAACTGTGACCATCAATTACTGGTTAATTTAGTCTATTTAAGGGAAAGCTTTGACTTTTCTGGACCTTATTATTTTCACTTAGTGAGTTTTATTTCTTCACGTACTTAATTGCCTTTTTTAATAGTTTAGAAGGGTATCCTTGAAGGGCTACGCTCATCGACTGAGCTGTTCAATAGGTCGTGTTGGCAGCTGGTTCATGTAGTAAGTGTTGGTTACTGGGTCTTTTCATAAGTATGTACTTTGGCTGTGGTGTAATAGCTTTTATACGTGGCTATGGTATTCATAAAGGGGAAATAAACACCTTTTTGTGTAAACGCACAGCTGTGGGTATGGTTGTGCGTGGTAGGGAAAGGGAGAAGGCAGGGATGAGGCACGATACTGAGAGCTGTTTTGAGTGAGCTCTCTGGCTGACATGCACTTGTTGATGTCATGCCGATCCTTGACTCGCATGTGAATCACATCCCAGGAAAAAAAAACTCCAGTAATACCCTACAGTCAATATAACAGGAGCGTACAAGGAAATTTAACTCAGTAACAGGGAAAATATATCCATTATTCATAGGATGCACTGTTTTGTTTCTGCTTTCTCTCCTTTTTATTCTTCCCCCTTGCTAGTTTGTGTTCTTTGTAGTACTTTAAATGAATGATTTTGTAACTTGATAAGGGTAGTAATAATCTGTCACTTGTTTTCCACAAAGGGAGAAGCCCCTTTGGGCAGTAAAATTTTTATTGCAGCCCAGCTTGAAACTCTGCATAATTATTGCCTAAGTATGTGAGACTGGTATTTCCAGTATATCTAATGTGATCACATGGCAATTATTGCAAAAACCTGTTTGATTAAAACTCAAAGAATTAAGGTTCTTCATTATTGTTTTCTCTAATGCAGTTCTTGAATTTCCAAGTGTCTTGAGAATCACTGTGTAACTATGAAATTAAGCCTTTGATTTAGTTTCCCATGTACTTCTTGCAGAGGTGAGGAATTTGAACCTTTGTCCACTGCTGATCAGGAGTGGAAAGTAATCTAACTTATTTCTTTCAATGGAAAAAATCCAAAACAGATTGCTTGCTTGTTTTTTTTTCTTTTCGATGTTATATGAAAAGATGAGAACAGGCTTTTTATCTGCTGAATTTAATATTCCTCGCTTATGTATTCCAGTATCCTGGGAATAACCAGCATTGCAATTGTGCTACCGCAAACAAAAGATCTACTTTCAGCTGCAGCTTCTAACAGAGTAAAATCTGTAGCGAGAGTGGCCCTGTTATGAGAGTTGATATCAACAAAAAGTTATTTTAGTAGACTTTTGGTTTATGCAGATTTAATCGTGGGGCTGCAGAGCCTACTTGTCTGATCATACTGTCTGTCATATAATTGAGTCAGTTGAGATTGGAAATTGGGAAATAGACTTCCACAATTTTCTTTAAATTTAAAGATATTAAAATTTAATCGGTTTGTGCATAAAGTAGAACCTAAATGGCTGATAATTGTTGTAACGACAGGCTTTAAATTGATGTTGTAAATAGTTTCACCTGATAGTACTTCATTTAAGCCGTTAAAGTGTTAATTTTAATGATTGTACTAGCACAGTGTGAAATGTTAATTCACGATATAAAATGCAAGCTCTTTTTTAGTACGTGTTACTAAACATTTATTGCTCTACGCATTTGAATGATAAGCAAATAAAAACACAGCGATGGCTGCGGTTTATAACTGGTCATTAGAGTCCTCATCCATCAAAACACATAAGCGTGTACATAATGGGACTATTTGCATAATTACAGTTATGAGCTTGATTTCTGAGCATGTAAGTAGTCCTTTAAGCATACGTGGAAATGTTTGATGATCGAGCTTGACAGTTTAAATGGACTATGACTAAAAACTGGAATACTCTGAAATTTGCATCTAACCCATCGATTGGCTTTTGCTCTTGTTAAGTGGTCAGCAGGCGTTGGCAAACTTCCCCCACTGGTTACTACAAGTTACTTGGCAGGTTTCTTTCTCTCCTGAAGAGTTCATTCTGTAGAAGCAGAGCCTGTTAGTGGCTTTTGAATTCAAAACTTTTTGTTTTGTTCTTGTTTTTCCCACTTTCCCGCTGTTTCTGTGAATGTTTCAGCATGTGAAAAAATCACAACTTTTTTTTTTAATGAATACCAAACACCAAATAGCATCAATGCTGTGGAAATACACCTTTTTCTTTTATTTGAGCAAAGATTGGTTGGAAATGTTGGGTGTTTACTCAGTTTTAGTTGATAGACTGAATTGAACGCATGCTATAACAGTCTCACCTGATATGTTTTGTTCTCTGTGTTGGCAATATTTCTGTAATAATGAATATTCGGTGAAAAATAAATTTGTATATTTACCTTGCAGAAGAATAAACGGGCTGATTTGAAGATGAGAGTAGCGTGCAATTAAGTTTCAATAACGTAGCGTGCAATTAAGTTGCAATAACGTGATATTTAACTAGAAATTTGTTCGGCTGCTGTAGCCTAGAATTTTCCTCCAGGATGGGTGACATTTCCAGGGCTATATTCAGTGCTCGCTTGCAGCCACTTGTCTACATGCTGGAATAACAAAGCTTCTAAAATCCCTAAAGAATCCAATAGTGCTTTATAATCTAGAGAAAAGAATTGCCTGAATTTGTGCTTTTGGGTATGGATTTGGACATGGATATATGGTATTTTAAAGCAGCTAACCAAAATCCCTTTAATCTGCATTTTTATTGAGAAATATGTAAATTAATAACTGCTTCATACATTATTCAAGAAAAGGCATATTTTGTATTGCTGATACCTCTGCTAATCTTATCCAAAGATATGCAAATGATTTTTAATTAAAATAATTAGACTGTATAATATACCTGAACTTTGCTCTAAAATAGTACGTATTAATCACTAACCGTACTTGTATTTTTAGTTGGAAAGTCAAAGTATTTGATTGATAGTGGATTCTAAACTTTTTTCCCCTCACTCTTTTGCTTAACAACTTGGGCAGAGATGTCCCTTGCGACTGTAATCAAACAATTGACCTCGTGCATTCAAGAATGGTGGAATTTGATTTAAAATTACTAGGGTTGTGGCAGGGAAATGTAGTTGTTTGAAAATAGACAGGTGGTTTTGTACATACCTACGAGGCAATAACTCCTCGAGTCTGCTTCCCCTTGGCTCTTCCTACTATTAACAACTACTGCTAAATAGCATTTTTCTGTCTCTTGAATTCCTCTGACCGTGGAGTTGTAGAGTATAATCGCTTGTCGTGTCATGGATTTCAGTCTAGAAAAAAATTGATTTAAAAAAAGAAGAAAAAAGAAAAGTATAAGGGCTCATCTTCCTTATTCAAAAGGATAGGGAGCATGTGGTGCTCTCACTGATGGAAACTGCAAATTCTAAGCATTAAACCTGCAAACAGAAATGCCTTATATGGGGAATGAATCGTACCCCCCTTTGGAGGCAAAAACATATCTGTAATCAAATCGTTTGCTATTATCAATAAAATGCAAAGGTAGGCAAAATAAGTCCGGCTGTTGTGGTTTCTATTTGAATTACTGTGGGGTTTTTTCTAGTCTGGTGCTCAGTGGATGCAAGAACTTGAGGAGCCTGAATAAAAATTGTGTGTGTGTGAGCTAATAAGATTAAGAGTAAACCCAAAAACTTTTGCCTTAGTTTAAGAGTAGAACATTTTCTCGAGTAGACCATTTTCTCATCTCTTCTTTGAAACAGGGCATTTAAATCCATTTGCAAATGAAGAAAAAAACCTCTGACTTTGTCTGACTGAAATTACTGTTTGTGTAGACTAAGTGATTTTTATCTGCGCTGTTACTCGAGGTCCATTTACTATTGTCTAACCCAAAGTGTGTTCTGGCATAAGTGCATGAAATTGCTGGGCAGTAATTTTTAATTGCTGGATTTTTGCTCTTGATGCCTGTAAGAGAATGTTTGCTCTAGAAATAAATAACTACTAATTGTTACTAAGAAATGGAAAGACAAAATTAGTTAAAATTACTACAAAGAGTTTAAATATTAAAGATCTGTTTGTATCTTCCAAATCCTTTCATTATGTACTGTGAAATGGAGTGACAACTGCAAGTTCAAGGGGGATTAAAGAACTGCAGTTAGTAGCTACCAAGAATTTACTGCAGGGAAGAATGACAATTGTGCATTTTTGTTTCATTTTTAAGAAGTGGAGGGAAAATTAAACCCAAACAACTCCAACATGGCTGATGAGGAGAAGGTGCTTCTCCAGCTCTGCAGAAGGTGAAACAGTGATTAGAGGAACATAACTTAAGTTACGTGTTGTGTACCGATTCACCCAGAGGTTTCTGTGAGATATTGGAAGGAGCTTATAAGTCTCTAATTTTGGTGTCAGTTTTCCCAGCTTGCTGGGAATCTGTTAAATCTAAAAGTTTCATTTTCATTGAGTTTCAGTTAGGTAACTTACCCCAAAAGAATACGCTAAGAGCAAGCCGGAGGGGTTCAGCTCAAGCCGCAGAGACTAGTTAAGCCAAAGCAACCTACTCTTGTGTGATTCTCTTCTTCCAATCTTTGCATCGCCTTTAAAGACATACAAATTTCAGTCTTGATTATTTGTTGTTTTTATTTTTTTTTAGGGGGCAGCACTTAAATACCTGCCAGCTATTGTCAACGACGTGAAATTAGTATTTGATCCAAAAGAACTCAGGTGAGTAGAGTTAATGAAGCGTGTAGTCTGAACTTTATCTAGGTCTTTATTTTACATATACATACGCACACACACGCATATATAAAAATATATATTGAGGCAGTGAAATGTGATCACTCAAGATATTTTATCACTTTGGTTTTATTACCTTTTTTTATTTCCTTGCAAATATTTGTAGGGCTACATAGCCTGTTTTTAAAGTAACAAGTATGGCATCAAGGTTTGACAAATGCCTCGACAAACTTTCAGTCTTGTTGGATACAATCAAGCAAGAATTATCAGTCAGGCAACTGACACCAAAACTCTTAAGCTGTATACTTGATGCTTCACTCTTTCAAGTATAAATTTAATGTAAATAACTCTGGTTTTGTTCAGTGAACCCAATTGCTGGATCGACATTTCAGTAGCTCGTGAACATAGGGATGTTGTCAGTAAATAGAAAGGGTGATAGGAAGATGTTTTGGAACAAACAACAAAATATACAGAAACCAAATCAAAACTAGTATTTCAGGAGAACTTTTAACTTAGAGGAAAAAAAAAGAGAATTTCTCTTTCACAGTGCTATTACGAGGTGTTTAACTTGAAAAAACCCTTTTTATCTAATTTGATTGCACAAACCCTTCTATATATTGTCTGTTTTCATTTCTGCGTTCTGATGTGTCAAAATGAGGAAAAGGTAGATAAAGTAGAAATAAAATAGATGAGTATAATCTTAGTCTAACATTGCAATGGCCTGAGGAACTTGGCATTTAGTTTCTGCTTGCCTCTACCGTGAACTTGTTACATGTACACTTCTGCTTCCTCTGGGCCCAGGGAGTACATCTTTGTAGAGTTTCTGGACTAAATCACAATTTTGATGTGTGATAGCAAAAGTACTGGGATAATATACCAAATAAAAGAATACCTGTGTAACCGATGTGTTTAACTTTTTAACCATGGTGATGGGATCAAGATGAGATTATTAGCAGTAATAAGGAATGAGAAAAACATTTTAGGAATGAGAACCTGAGAGGTTGGTATGTACCATGGAACTGATAAACTGCATGGTTGGTACATGAGCCAAATAATATTTCATTTTCTGTCAAAATCATGTCCTTTGAGTGAACTTTGTTCATTATAATCTCATTATAATACCAAAACACACCTCCATGCTAAAAACTACCCACCTCCAAGGTACGACCACCCCTCACTGGGCATGCTCTCTGAATTTCTTTAAGTATATAGCTTTAAAGGCAAAGCGAGAAAGTTTTACACCAATCATAATGAAGTAACTATGTAACTATGTGATGTAATTGTAACCATGTGTGTATTGAGAATATAAATATGTGCGTGTTCGTAGGCTAGGTATGCACGTTAGGTGGAACTATCCTCCGTGCATCCAGCGCTGCAATAAAGAATGCCTGCCTTTTAACACTACATTGGTGTTACGAGGTTTATTCCCGGATTTCGGTGACACCTGGGTTTGGCCTCTTTTACCCCAAACACTGCAGTTTTTCTGTACTTAGATAATTTAAATTGAGATTGAATAATACTTAGAAGTGAAGGCTTAATAGGAAAAAACAAAAAACCCCAACATTTTAAGAAGCGATGCAAAATTAGTGAAAAGTCTTTTAAAAACCTGTATTATAAGGGAGCTCAGCTGATGAGGTACTAATGTTACCTTATCATCCTAAAAATGGGTGTGCTTCTGGGTTTTTTTGTTTTGTTGGTAAAAGCTTGTAACATGAATTACGGCTTTTTTTTGTTTTTGGGTTATATGGTCCCGTATTATTGCATTAATGGTATGTGATGACTGAAGTAAAGGGACAATAGCACAGACAACTTGAAATCTAAAACCTTAAATGAAACATGGGAAAAGAGTGTAAAACTGCGATAAAAGGGAGAGGGCAAAAGAAGAGACACAAAAAACTCAACAGGCATATTAAAGGCAATTCACATTTCTCTCAAATTCCTGTCTGACTCTTTTATATCTGGGGGGAAAAAAAAAAAAAAGAGTTTGCTTGTCTAAAAGTATGTAGTTTTTTATCTTGTTCTGTGCTATTGGATTATATTTTTTAAATGTATTTTGGAGAGAAATTAATTTATTTTTTACTTGTCCCTTTGTATGTAGCAAACTCTTTACTGAATTCATCCTAAACGTTCCTGTGAGCCGGCTCACCATCCAGAAGCTGTACTGCTTGATAGAAATAGTTCACAGCGACCTCTTCACGCAGCACGGTAAGCAGGACCTTTGCAACCACTAAATTGTCGCATTATTCATTGTCTCCAGACCTCTGGTAGTGCAAGCTTTGTCCTTGCTGCCCACCGCGGTAGAGGTTGTAACCAATTAAGGTTGTTCCATTAGAAGGACAAGAAGATTTAAAGCAAGTGAGGAAATGCTAATTGACACTTACTGCAGGTTATAGATCATCAAAAAGTGAAAGCAAAAACTTGTCATTTTTAATTTTAAAAGGGCACTAAGCATCGAGCGTTACAACTATAACTATGATATATTTTATAAAAAATGATGAATTCAGCTTTTGTGCTCGGTGAAGTTCTATGGAGAGAATGGAAGTTTTTGATGTCCTTTCTTTCCAAAGTGGTGTTCTCTCCCCTTAAGCTGTCCCATAGCTGAAGTGAAACAGCTTTTAGTGTGTGCCGTTCATCCATGCTTTCTTGTTTTCTTACTTCCCTTTTCCATTAGTGGGCCAGTGAAAGGTAAGTTCAAGCACTTGTCTTACAGATTTCTTCATTTGAGGTGAAGCATTTTATTCTTTTTCTAAACGATTGCAGGTTAAACTAAGTGTTTATGGGCTGTCAGAAGTTAATGAGGGAGCAAATAGGCAATAGTTCAATGATAAGGGAAATTTCAAAGGATTATTCTGTTAGATCAAAAATGCTAGGACCACATGATGCAAAGTGCTGATAGAACGAACTTTTCTGGTTCCAATTAAACAAAAATGTTCTTGGTTGATTGGCTTTGCACTTGCAGATCTTGCGTCAGATCAGGTAATGTCTAACCACAGCTATGTAACTTTTGCTGGATCTAGTAACTTTTATTTTCTTCCAGTTAGCAAAAATAAGTATGAAGCCAACGCAATCTGTGCAGCAGTCTGTTATGCTCCTTAATTTCACAAAACTTTGTGCTTTTACACCTGGTGCAGTTCAGCGACGCTGCTAGAAGATGGGGTATTGCATGGAGCTGGCACTAACAATTGTGGAATTAAGTCCTACCTGTCAGGCTTTCTTTCCACTTGACATTTTCTTTCTAATTTTACATTTTGTTAGCACTTTTTATTTAGACTGAATTTGCAATAAGGTTATTCTCCAAGTTTATGATTTATAACAAATACATGTAAAATTATTGAGTCTACATGATACATGTTACATGCAAGTTTAAACCTTAAATATTGGTTTAAAAAAAAACCCTAATGAGAATTAAGACTGGAAGATAGAGATCCTGGAGACTCTGAACCTTTCAAGAAAGAGATAGAGCTTTTCCATAAGGAAGCATTCAGTACAGTTACAGTCGCCCTGGAGCAACAAGGCATAACACAGGTTGTAAATTTATTTCCTGCAGTTACTGATGGTGATGAAATAAGAATAAATCTCTAAAAAACCAGAGTCCACCAGCCATGTCACCACATACTGTACCAGCAAGTCCAGAAGCAGTTCAGCTTGATCTTCACTTTTGAGATCTTTTGAAATTATTCAGCCCTTATGAGCTATGCCAAATGAGCGATGCAGTCTTACGTATTTTTAATTGCAAGGTTTGCAGGAATAAAAAGGAGGAATGCAGATGAAGTTGCTGGTGTTGGGGCTTGGGTAAAATGTTACATGTCTCCCTGAGACCATTTTAAAGCTTGCTTGTTAACATACGTACATCAAGTGTTACATCTTTCCTTCATTCATGCATAGCTCTCTGTCTTTTCAGTAATTTTTCCTTCTCTTGGCTGCTTTTAGGTTGCATGGTCTTTGGGGCACAAGTCAGTGATACAAGGTACTATACTTGACTGTCCTGGATAGGAGGAAAGTGAGATAACTCAGATAAAACAAGAGATGCTTACAGAAGGACTCCTAAGGAAGATTACAGTGGGATATCATGTATTTTCTGTATTAATCCTTGACTTCCCGTGCTCAACCAACTTCATTTTCAAAGGTGGAAGGAGAAATTGTGCATGACTGGTTTGTTTTTTAAACCTAACTCTCAGCCATTTGAGTTGCAGTGAATGGTATGGTCTAACGTTACTCTCTTTGCGGAGCCACTAAGAAGCTTAAATGAGTCGGTTTTAATAGCAGGGTCATTAATCTGAACTCAGTCCAGTTTTGTTGACAGAACAGCAGTACTTAATGGCTTTTGGATCTTATCAGGAAGCTCCTAACCAGGTGTTTTCATGTCACCGGCTGTTAAGAATGTCTTAAATCTAACGTGCTTCAATGGAGCTGTAACGGAGATGCAAGGCATGTATGGGCTGCTAGCGCTGCCCAGCCTGGCACGTGTGGCACAGTCTGGCTGCACGGGACACTCGTGTCACCCCGCTGTAGCTCAGCTGTGCCGGAGCAGTGTTGTGCACGGGGAGATGGAGCCTGGCACTGGGCAGGACTCGCAGAGTTCGGTGCTGCAGTGATGTTAGCGTCCGCATCTCTCTCTTCTCCATGGTTATCTGTGATGTTTGGGTTGGAAGGGACCTCAAAGCCCATCCAGTTCCAACCCCCTGCCATGGGCAGGGACACCCTCCACTAGCCCAGGTTGCCCAAAGCCCCATCCAACCTGGCCTTGAACACTGCCAGGGAGCCAGGGGCAGCCACAGCTTCTCTGGGCACCCTATGCCAGGGCCTCAGCACCCTCACAGGGAAGGATTTCTGCCTCAGATCCCATCTCCATCTCCCCTCCTGCAGCTTCAGGCCATTCCCCTTGGCCTGTCCCTCCCTGCCCTTGTCACCAGCCCCTCTCCAGCTTTCCTGGAGCCCCTGTAGGGACTGGAAGGGGCTCTAAGGCCTCCCCAGAGCCTTCTCTTCTCCAGGCTGAACAATCCCAACTCTTTCAGCCTGTCTCCATAGCAGAGGTCCTCCAGCCCTCTGATCAGCTTTGAGGCCTCCTCTGGACTTGCTCCAACAGCTCCATGTCTCTCTTGTACTGGGGACCCCAGAGCTGGAGGCAGTACTGCAGGGGAGTTCTCACCAGAGCAAAGTAGAGGGGCAGAATCATCATTGACCTGCTGGTCACGCTGCTGCTGATACAGCCCAGGACACGGTTGGCTTTCTGGGCTGCAAGCGCACACTGCCGGCTCATGTTGAGCTTTTCATCAGCGAATACCCCCAAGTCCTTCTCCTCAGGGCTGCTCTCCATGCATTCCCTGCCCAGCCTGTAGTTGTGCTTGGGATTGCCCCGACCCACGTGCAGGACCTTGCACTTGGCCTTTTTGAACTTCATGTGGTTTGCACGGGCCTGGCTCTCCAGCCTGTCAGAGTCCCTCTGGATGGCATCCCTTCCCTCCAGCGTGTCTACTGCACCACACAGCTTGGTGTCGTCGGCACACGATCCCACTGTCCGTGTCGCTGACAAAGATGTCAAGCAGTGCCAGTCCCAATACCGACCCCTGAGGAAGGCCACTCATCATTTATATATATTTTTATATGTATATGTATGTGGGCTTTGTGTGTGTTGATAAAGCGTCATCTTAAAAGCTTCTGTTGCCACTGGTAATTCTCTGTAAAGCTTGTGTCTGGAGAACCAGTTGTGCTGGGAAACTTTCATAAACACTAAAATTCACTTGAAAATAAATTCAACTTGTAGCCATAGCCTTTGTTAAATTTAGATTTTTCTTTGCTCTGTGGGTTTGAGTTCTTATTGCCGAAGGTAGTTCCACTGCCTCTCCTCCTCCTCCTCGTTTATTCAATATTTTTTAACTGATAGGCAATACTTTCTTATAAGTATCCAACTAATCCAGTATCATATTTCAGAAATGAGATTTTCTTTTCTAAAAGCAATATGCAGTACAGGATTGTGGAATTGATGGAAAACTGAAAAATGTACAGAAAATCAAACAGCATTTCATCAGTATATTTCTGTTAGAGAAAAATGCTCTAATTCTGTGCTCTCAGAGGTCAAGGAAGATTTATTTGTGTCTCCAGAGGAATTAAAATTCAAAATACATGAATTTGTGAAGCTTGAAGGATTTTGGGGTGCGAGGGGTGGGTGTGTGAAGCAGTTTGCTAAAGCATCGTGCTTGAAGAATGATACTGGAGTGATGGATGGTTCAGTGGTCTTCACAAAATCTGAAGAGTTTGAGACCTTGGATGAGAACGTACTATGGTATTGTGGTTTGTATGCCTCTCAAAAAGAATGTGAAATACAGTTTTTAAATTTGTTCACTTCTTTTCTGGACATGTCATTTGCCGTTTATATATTTCCTTCTGAAATTCAAGGTTAACTTTTCTGCTCTGCAGAACTTGTACTTATTTTTAGTAAGCTTTCTTTAGCCCTGGCAGGAAAATCCTGTACACTCCTTATGTTCTGGTGGGTTTGTCCTAGTAGTGGCTCATAACTGAGCCCTTATACTGGAGGGAAAAGGAAAAATTGGTGTGTAGCTAGTCAGTCAAAGCAATGTTAAGCAGAGTTTGTGTGTGTCATTTGTTTGTATAGGAGAATAATAGCTAGGTGACTTCAAGGAGCGTATTTTTCCAACAGAGGCCAACAAGTAGAAATCATCTGTCTGTATAGCCTGAATCTGTAGCAGATCTTCATGCTTCTACTTTCTGTCCTTGAAACAAGTACTCAAATACCACTAAGGAGGAAAGATTTTCCTGTTGATTCCCTGCTGATGGAAGGACAGCTTGCCTCTGCCCCTTCCCAGGGGCTACATTCGTCCAGTGCAAGGCCTGTTTTGTACATCTTAGATGATCTGCCTTTTTTTCCCTCCACGTTTGTATCAATAATCTATTATGGCTTTGGCAAAAAAATTTGAATTTTCCTGTATAGGGCCTTTGAACACCCCGGTGTTCATCTGTGCTAACGGGGATGCAACTTTCTGCATGCAGTAAAGCGTTTTAAATTATCAGTGATTAACGTCCTGATTCAGAGAGTTACTTGATTTTGAGAGTTGAATAGAGCTTTAAATGTATTAGTTCTGACAAATATGTGCACGTCTTCCTCAATGAGGACGTAAGTACATCAATATGTTCTTATACATGCCATACATACATAGTATTTTATGTATGTGTATATATATGTGAGATAAATGTGAATATATAATTTATATAAATAACTGTATATGACCTTATATAAGTAAGTACATGTATAAGTAAGTAATACTTACTACCCCTACCACAATAACCTACACAGGTCTGTTATGGTGCCCACAAACCCTTTTTTATCTGTATAAAGCAGCAAACTTTTGATTGAGACCAGCCCTGCATCTCTTCATTTCACATCCGACCCCCCCCCCCCCAAACCCCAAAACAAGGGAAGCGTTTCTTTAGATTAGCACCTGAGACAATTCTGTGTTGTAGAAGTCTTCTGTAAGAGCATGTCCAAATATAAATATGAATTTAAAAATCAGTGTGGAACAGTTTTATAATAACCTAATGCATCTTTTCAGTTCTAAATGCGGGAGTACTTACGGTTGGTAGTTAAGTGTTGTATCCTTGCAAACTTCAAAATTTTGGTTTTATGTAAATAGTGATTTATCTGATGTGTTTTGTCCCATAGAGTTGTTTGTATTCTCTATTGCTTTGTTTTACAAATGACTTCCAGCTAATTACCAAGTGAGCTGTGTAGCTGCTGTGTTCTTAGGAAATCTAGTGATTTCTCTGTTAGGAAATTGTTAGTCTATTAAATATTAGTAGACAGCATATAGCATTTGTAAGAGTTCTTATTGTTTAATTATGACTAAGGTTACAATCTTTGTCTCCACGCTGTGTAGCGGAAGTGAGGTTACTAAGCATCGGTTGTCTTTTTTTGGTCACATTAACTAAATGAACCATAAAATAAAGAAATGCATTTGTCAGTGTCCCTCCAAATGAAATGTTTTTAAATTGACAAAAATTTATTGCGTGTATTTAGCTTCAGCATAGTTCCTGTGTCAATGTTTCATTTGAAGTCTTTGCTTGGATGCTCATAAGTTGATAATGCCTCCTGAGCATCCTTTTATAAAGATTAATATTCTCACTGCACATTCCTGTGACATTAATCATCGTGGGTTGGACTCGTGCGGTAGAGAACAGATGTCGAATTACTGTTGTCTGTAATCATTGTGCATCATACTCATGAGCTATCTTCAGAGCTGGCTTTTGAGCAGGAGACTAATGTTATAGACTATAGATTTATCAAGGTTGCCCATTAATCAGGGCTGGGAGGTGTTTGTGACAGGTGGACTGATGAAGGTTAACCTTTCCTCTTCTGTACTTCGAAGTAATCAAGATACAGTTGATCAACCCAGTGTTTTTCAAAACAGTTTATGGAAAAGGATGCACTTACAATCTTACCTCGTCGTAGAGCATATTACCGTAATGCTAGATTTGTTAAAATATGGAGAGATATTTGCGTGTGGTGGTGGGTTCCATCTCTGCATTTTGCTGCCTTCTAGCTCTTGTATTTTAGTAGAGGTATCTGGAAAACCTTAAAATGATGGGATTGTTTTAGTAGGTGTTTCTGCTTCAGTTCAAAGGGAAGCTGGGATGTGTTGTGTGACTGCAGTCTGACGGGACAAAGATGTCAGTACCGGATGGCGTCTGCTGGAAGCGACTTTGCAGCAAAGGTGCTCCAGCAGCACAGGGCCCCTCGCATCAGGGAGGGCCAGCTATATGCTACTCTGTCTTAAAAACTGCAAGAGAAAGGAAAAATATGTAAAAATCATCCCAGTATGTAAATATAGTTTTATGACCTGTCAGGTGCTGAGTGTCCTGAAGTACTCCTTTGATTTTAGACATAGCTTTTGTCTTTCCCATTGGCAATATTTATTCCTTTTTGCCTGCTTCAAAGTAAGCTCTGTATCGGTATTTCTTTCCTAGCGTAAAAGTTCCATTGGTGATTTGAGGGCCAAGTAATCTTTAGAAAGATTTCACAGTGTTGGTGCTTGCACAGTTCTTTGGGCTGTGGGGTTTTTTGTTGTTGTTGGTTTATAGACTTTGTTTGTTTCTTAGTTTACTTTTAAAAGTCTGGGAAGAATCTGGATCTTTTAATTAAGTACCTAGCACACCTTGATGCCTTTTTTTTGTTCAGCCTTCCATGTTCTAAAACCTGCAACAGCTACAAACCAAACAGCAGATGTTCACAAGTTGTTGTTGAGGAAGGCAGAGAGCCCGTAAGGTGGTAACTGAGGAGTATTGTCAAGTCTACCCCAGGGAACTCAGTCTTTTGTACAGGTTGTGTAATTCCAAATGAAGTAGTATGACAAATCAATTAGTTTTTCCTTTCTCAGAAATTCAACTTGAGTACCTTCCCTATTGATTAGAGACAATCTAACTCAAAGGTGACTTAGCTGCAATTCTCGCCTTTTGCATGCTTGCAGATATTAAATTGATCTTTGACCGTTCTCTACTAGTGGGGCTTAACAGGGACATGAAACATTGTCAGACCTCTAATTAGGGACCTTTTGAAGTTATTAAAGATTGATTCACCTCGCAGGCTTTACAAAGGCACGTTCATATGCCTTTGCTGGAGTGCTTAGCAACTGGGCGTCAGGGTTCTTTCTCTCCCCTGCGTTTGGCGAAAGGAGTGTGCTACACCACTGTTTTGTGGGTTTTTTCTTAATCTGCTCTTTTCTTTCCGAGTTAGTCAAAACCTAATGTAACGACGTATGCTGAGGTTTCACAAATGTGGAGGCACAAGGCTGCAATCACAAAGCATCTCTGGGGCAAACAGATTGAGCTGAACTAGTAGGACATTCATGGGGTTGAAATCTATATGGAAAATTAGTAGTCAATTTTGACCTGCATCCATCTAGTGATTCCTGTCACGTAAGAACAGTCTAGTACTTGAGCAGGGAGGGAAAGTTTTTTGGGGTAGGAGTGAGTGGTCAAGGGCTGGAGCAGTTCAGAGGCAGAAGTTTAAAACAAATGTGAAATGGTGATTATACAAAATACATGGCGATTCAGTACCAGGAAAACCTTCTTTATTATGTAAGGGCTGGACCTTCACTCAGAATTTCTTTCTTCTGTTCAGAAGGGCGCTGTGATTTATTTCTGGGTTTTTTGGTTTTGTTTTTTTTTTTTTTTTAGCTAAGGTTATGCATTTGAAATGTGTTACAGCAAGCTATTACTTTAAATGCACATACATCATTGTCTACCATACTAGGGCAGTTTGGAGACTTCATTTTTGTATAAATAGCTTTAGATCATTTAATGAGCATCCTGGTAAATGAGCTCTTTCAGTGAGGTCAGTTCTGTTGATCCATTTTTTTTTTTTTTTTTTTACAGAGATCACCACCTCCTTTCACTTTTAATATCTGTATAGATTTAGGATAATATGATTGTAAACAAATAATGGGAACTTATGATGAAGAGGTTTCTCCATTACCAGATCTTTTTTTGTATTGGATCTTTTGTAATCTAATTCTCTGCTACCTAGTGGAAATGAATATGAGAGGATGTGATGAAGTCATGGCTAGGTGTATTTCCCTGTGTAAATACATTGCAGGGTTTAATGTCTGTTTCTTGAACCAAAAATTTCATCAAATGCACCATGGTTTTTCTCCTTCTTGAGCTATAAAGCTGGAGGTTAAATGACCAAGAAGCAATTAAATAGAAAAACTCTGCATTGAAGAAACTAACTCTTCAAAGTACTTTCTTTGAATGAGAGCCCACTTGTGCATTCCTAGTGAACATGTACTTATGTGAGTCACTTGAGACTGAAGAATATTTCTCTTGAACTACTAGAGGTTGGGTGTGCTTATGCACTGCTTTTTTTCATCCTCCATGTGCGAGCTTAGAAGGCAGGATGAGGATGCTGCTGTTTCAGTTCCTCTCTAGCATCTTGTTGAGGTGGAATGCTCTCTATTCTGCAATATGGCACAGTTTTTCTTGATTATTTTTTATGTCGGTGACCTTTATTTTTCCCCATTGTGCAGTTTGTGAGAGCAGGAGTCCAGCCTTTGTGCCGTGTATCTTGCCGTAGGGACGAGTTTGTGGGGCTGCTCCTCCTGTGACTTTCCTGCTCCGTCGGAGACGGAAAGCTGTGGTCACCGATGGCCTGGGAGTCCTGAAGGAGCCACAAAGAGTAGTTCAAGTTGTTGCAGTTGGACCTTGCAGCACTGGCTGAAGGCTTCAGGCAGACTTTGGGCAGAGACTGTGTCCCTGTGAAATCCATCTTTGTCTCATCCATCCGGTTTCCTTCTCTTTTTTCTAGTGGCAAAAGCAAGTCCTCTTAGGCCCATCCCTTATCACTGAGACTCATCAAGTGAGAGTAGTTTTCACCTTGGCACTGAGTTTGTAATGCCTGTGTCAATTTTTCCATTGCAAGACCAAACACAATGCCATAAGCATGTATCGATTTCTTTGTCCTTGGCACTTCTTTGCTTGCTAGCTGTCATTTTTTTCTGGTCCCCGCAGTGCATATTTTAGCACTGGCGATACTGCCTTGTCTGTCCCATGTGTGTCACCGGCAGACTGTCAGCTGAGCCTCAGTTTTCGCTCTGGAGGGATTTTGAAGTTGGCACCTGCGTGGGGCCCATGCAGTGCGATTGGGTGCTCTGATCACTGGTACCTTCTACGGCACTGACGCCTCGGCACCCGGCCTGCGGCATCTCCTAAATACTGACGGGCATCACTAGGAACTGGCCGAGGGTGGAGGTGTGTGTTCTGTCTCTGGACCCCTCTTCAGCAAAAGTTGAGGCCAGTAAAGGTAATTAATTCTGAATTAATCAAAGCCAGGGTCACCATCTTTTGGTGATGCAGATCTTCATCATCTTTTGAGCTACTGGTATTTGCTGTAGGTTCTGAGCACCAACTTGCTCACTCTAACTCCTGCCAGTCCTGACTGCTGCTTGGTGCCAGTTACGTCCACTGCGAAAGGACAGAGACCAAATGTGTGTCGATAAAGGGCATGTTTGGTTGCAGAAGGAGCTTCTCCTGTTGAGTGTAGGATTCAAATGCTACCAAGAGGAGGCTTCCTAGCGTTGAAAGCATTACTGTGAGCTATTGATCTCTTGGCTTTTCAGGAACGCGTTACGTTACCCTAAATAAGTGCTTTCACATTGCATTATGGGGTCATCCCCTCTTAACTGAGATTAATCTCCAGTTTTCATTTTTTTTAGTCTTGTGCTTTCTGTTGTGGTCTGTATGTTATTCTCACTCTTGATGTTGGGCTGGTGATGCTTACTGGTCCAGAACTATTTAGAATTCTCTTAAATAAAGACTTAATTGAGTGCTCATGAGCATTTCTGAATGTTCCAGGGACTTCAGCTTTTGTGTGAAATAATCTCTGAGCAATGATATAGTCATTAAGGACTGCCATGAAGCCTCCTCTTGTGAGTCATCCATATGCCATCAAATCCAAGCAATTTGGGCAATATCACTAAAAAAACATGTCAAGTGTGTTACATCTTTTGTGTGGCTGTCAAGAGCTTCATCCATATTTTCCCAGGTACTGTATAATTAGAGATCTCATGGGCCGGCAGCCAATGTAGCATTTGACAAAGTGAATTCTTCAGTCGTGTTTTCAGAGATCATCTGCCAGGTAGATTCTATAGTACAAAGACAATTTTTTGGAGTGACCCACATTGTAATAGTGTGTGACCATCTGTCAGGAAAATAAACATTTCTTTGCGGTAACTATTGTTTTTCAAGATACTTGGCTCACCTATATATACATGCAGAGCTGTGCTGCTTTCTGTCTGTCTTTATGCATATGACTTTCCTGAGAAAAAGCTGCCTGCCAGCTTGGTGATCCAGCCCTTTTAGCATAGAGACATAGTGCTCCTTCCTTTGGGCAAAGAAGAGCTCACACCTTCTTCCATACGTACAGGTAGTTGGGCAGATCAGGAGGGAAAGGGACTTGGGAACTGGTGTCTAGTCAGGTAACATAGCTGGGAAAGTCCCATGTTTGTCCTGTTCTTCTTCTACAATATTATTTAGAGGAGGTGGAAGAATACTAAAATGCCCTTAATTCCTCCTTGCCCCTTCCTGCTGTCCTTTCCCTTACGCCCCACATGTTTTAGTACTAAGCTGATGGTACATACACTGTGTAATTTAGTCGCCGTTATTGTTTCCTACGTAAGTCGGGCTCTAATGAGCGAGAATAACCAGTTCCCCTCCTTTGGGCATGGATTTGTTTGGGGGCTGGGAACGGGGGAAGCTGAAGGCTTTTTGTTGTTGTTCCCTGCTTTGGATGCCACCGTGCAGAAGGCAGGTGTACCCCGCTCTGCCTCTCTCCGTACATCTCAGTGAATCCTGTTTGTACACTTAGGCGATGCTGCGTTGGGAGCCAGTGCAGGTAAGGTAAAGGAAGCTTAATATACCTGGCCAACACTCAGCCGGTCGAGTAAGTGTGATGCTAGGCGTGTACGTAATGCTTTGTGTAATGCTGTGTGGTGGCACTGGGCAGGTCCAGGTAATCAATGTTTTCAAGCACAGGCAGTTAGCATCAGCGAGACTACGCAGGTACTTAGCCTGGGGTGGGTGGGTAGTGCTTGTCCAAGCGTTCTTAACCTAATGACTTCATTTTTGTTTGCTCATAACTTTTTCAGGTTTTTATGGTTTGAGTTGAAAAGCAGGTGACTAGAAATCTGGAAGTTATATTCTTTTTCCTGATTTTTTAATCTTATGTAAGCACTGAAGCAGATTGGCTATGAAGTTATTTAAAGCTGCATATGTAACCTTATGTTTTGTGTGCAGACTGCAGGGAAATCTTGCTGCCAACAATGACAGATCAGCTGAAGTATCATTTGGAAAGACAAGAAGATTTGGAGGCTTGTTGCCAGTTGCTGAGTAACATCCTGGAAGTGCTTTACAAGAAAGATGTGGTTAGTATCTTACAGTTCTGTGATGATTAGCACTTAAATGGACTTAGTAGAATGAATTAAACAGGTAACTCCTGTTATATTAAACAAGTATATTAAACAAGTTTGCTGTGTCAGCTTTTTGAAGTGCACTATTTTTGCTGTCTTACCCATTCAGAAAGTAAATGTATGAGACGGTTGCGCATGAGAACCTGTGCAGTGCCTTGGGCTGGCATGCAGATGTGGAGTTTGCATGACAATCCCTTTTTTGTCTTTTCTTGACTTCACACAAATATTAGTGTTTTGCCAGAGAGCTTTAATGATTTGATGCTCTCTTGAAGAAGTTTGGGCTGATGAGGCTGCTGCCTGAACCTTCAGTCCTGTGTTGAATTGTACACTGATTTAGTTGGAAAGGACCTTAAGGATCAGCTACTCACATTGTATCTAGCGTCTTATTTGACGATGGTTTTTTTGGGTTCGTTCTGATTTTGTTTCTTTTTTAAAGTAGTTCTGTGTGACTGTTTCAGAGAGTGGGTTATTTTATAAAAGAAATTTAGTTTTGACATCTTGGCTCTTTCCTGTCACTCTTTGTTGGCTGCATTCCTCTCCCTGGTAGCAACTCACTTGCAGCTCCACCACCTCCTGGGCTGAGCCCGACTGGAGCGGGGCTGCAGGAGAGGCAGGAGCAGAGCCGAGAGCTGCCCTGCGCCCCTGCGGGTGGTTAGCGGCCGGCACCGAGGGGGCTGCCGAAAATACATCCCCATTTGTTGTTGGAGCAGGGGGATGGAGAAGGGAATGGGGAAAGGAAGGGAACACTGAGAGTGAGGAGCGACGTAAAGTAAAATTGAAACTGGTCAGCAGCAGTGCAAGTGCTGGGAGTGCAAAGAGGAAGGAAGAGCTCATAGGAGAGAAAGCAGGGAGAGCTGGAGCGCGGGGAGGAGCAGGGTGCTGAGATAGATGCACTTTTCCCTGCAGATGCTCGTGGTGCCAGAACTGTAAGGTTTATCCCAAAGACAGGTCTGTCAGCAGCAGGAAGAGGAGTCTATACTTGAGCAGTAGCTGTGTGTGTTTGTACTGATGATGGCTCGTTCTTCAAATATGCAAATGCATTTTTCATATAGGCAAGTCTGCCTTCGGTAATTATAATCCAATGATAAGATGTGGGTTATCATACGGATCCAAGGGCAAGAAAGAAAATGCTTCATTGGAATGAAGCAACCCAAAGGTGCTGGGTTTTTTTGGAAAATTATCTGGGAAAATGCTTACAAACGTTGGCTATAGAATCGTTTCCCCTTTTCATCTCAGAGACCGCTTTTGAAATTTTCTCCTTCAGACTAATAAAAACCACGAAGAAGCCTGTTTATAAAGTAAAAGATAGGAGCAAAGCTCATCTGTTTCTTTCTCCTTGTCGTGTATTTCTGGCTTCAGTTCCTGCAGGCATCATTCTGCATGAGGTTTCTGAACTTGTTCTTAAAAGCCAGTTGCACAATTGACTGAAATTAAGGTTCCTTAACCAAAGTTTTGCTTTGCTTTTCTGTTTCTTTAATTGAGCTGTTGCAAAATAGCCCCTCAGATTTGGTAATGCCTGTGGGCTTTTGATGTTGGAAAAATGACTTAAGAAAATGAAATTATTAGGTAACTAAATGTCCTAGGCTTTGCTGTGTTTCCAGGGACTTGCTTTTCATTTAAATAATCATAACAGAACATGCTAATTTATCAGTAACATGTATTACGAAAATAGACTTTGCTTGGTGTTTGTTGAAATGGGAGAATAATTTTCTGCTTTTGATCAACAGCAGTGAGTGATGTTTTATTTAACTTTCACAAGACAGGCGGATCTAAAGGCAAACATAAATAGTTCAATTGTATTGGTGTCTGTTGTATCTAGTTACCACTAATTTATTCTTTTTCCCTAGGGGCCAACGCAACGACATGTCCAGATAATCATGGAAAAGCTATTGAGGACAGTAAACAGAACAGTCATTTCCATGGGACGTGATTCGGAGCTCATTGTAAGTGTCTCTTGATGTAAACTGAAATACCTCTGTCACATCTTTTTGAACCTGACTGTAATAGGATTTAAATCCCAGGTGACCCAAAGCAATCAAAACCTTCTGTAACTGTCTTTGTGTTCAGTAAGCCGGAAAACATTGGCTTGTAATTTTTCTGTGGTTTACACAGGGGGAGAAAAAAAATACTTAAAAAAAAAAAAAAAAGAAATATGGGTGGCCAGGTGGTTAGACAGATTTTAGATGTCTGTGTTAACCAAAATGATGTATTATTTGTAATTAGCCAGCTGAAAAGTGTGGAAATGAGACTTGCATGTTTGTTACTACATTAGCAATCATTTGACTCTACAAGCATTTACTTGCCTTTTTTTGACCACAGCTGAGATAACCAAGTTAACGGCAGTATTCGAATGGTTGAAAAACAGAGCCCCAAACTGTTACGTTTTGAAAACCTAGAGGAAGGACTGATGCAGGAGCTGCGAGTTACCATGTTCCACGTCAGTGGCGTAGCACTGTGCTTTTAAAGCCTGACATTTGAATTATTCACCTGTATCATTAATATTGGTCTAAATAATGAAGAAAATGTGAGGCCTATTGATATCTAAAATGGGGATAGATCTTTGTGTGGTTTTGGGAGTCTCACTGTGTGTTTGCCTTTACCTTATATTCTTCCTTAGGTGTCTGCATCTGACAACTGATACATAGGAAGCTGGTCAAAGTGGACCAGATTTCTCATCTGTCTTCAGTAGCTGTCCTTTTGTTCTATACTAATTTGGTTAAGTTGGTTCGATACGTTAATTCCTTTCTTTTAAAAAGGGTTTGTTTGTTAGTCAGATTTATCTGAGTTCATTAGCACTTCCTTTTTTTGACCTCCCCTTTATTTTCCAGTTTAATTTCTCTCTGTAATTGCAGGCAGTGATACTTGACTTTTTACGAGAAGGCTCTCTGTCCTCAGCACATCTTACTTATCTACCGCTGTCCCATTTACTGGCACGTGGTGGTGCCTGTGTTGGCAAACATAATGCCATTTTAGTTTTGTCTTCAGTGCGTCATCCACTAACTTTTTTTTTTCTTCCACTTTTACCCCTTTGATGTGCAACAATAATTTTTGTGCTTAGAAGGTGATAATGGATCACCAGATCCATTGTTGGAGCAAGAAATGGTTATAAATAGAGATTGTTCTTACAGAATATTCTAGCGCTGGGATGCAGTAACAGTGAAAGGAAGTAAAACAATTTATATGTTATTGCTACTTTGTGTATTACCCCGGAAATTACTAATAATATGCAGAATGGATGTCTTAATATCTTTCTGTACCAGGGCACAGAACTGCTTCCTCAGTTGCGCTGAAGTGTAGTCTTGTAAGACATACATACAGGAAACTTCTTCAGTTACAGTCTGAATGTGAATTAATTATTGTTTTGATGAACATGATTTAGATGATATTTTAAAATATTAATTATTCCTGTGGCATTTATCAAATTATATTTGAAAACTTGTATGTATTTTAAGTAAGTACAGTTCTGTTGAAAGTACCCCCAGTGATCATGAATACAGCTTGAAATCATTCTATCCGTGCACCCTATAATTAGGTAATGAGCATTAATAGGACCGGGTATTTTCAAGGAGTACTTACTCCTATCTTAAAATGCAGTCTGTTGGTGAAAGGATGTCCCTGTGATCAACCGGTAACAATTCATTCTTGTGGTATCAGCAAAGTAGGAAGAGTAAGAGGCAAGCAATAATTAGTAATCGTAACCTCACCCCTCTTGGATGATGATCAGGTTGAAATTATGCGTTGACTTCTCTCTTGTCAATAGTAGTATAGTTTTACCTGCAGCTTGTATCAGAGAATCAACCATACAGGATGAGTGGAAGGAGGGAATTTAAAAAATAATGTATCTTACAGAGACATAGTTCAAGTAATGATAATTTTTTTCAGAAGTGGTAAAACAGAGGACAGAGCACTTTGTTTCTTACGTAAATATAGCTATATTGGTGTACTAAAGCTGGCATGTTGAAGAAATTCTTAGCTATGTCATCTTCATCCAAAACCTAATGTTGCATAATACACTTTAAATATAAAAAACCACTTTGGATCAAAAATACTGAGAAATTGGCACTTACTCCTGTAGACGTGAACTATATATACATTAAGATTTATCATCTGTTAGCTACATTCTGGAAGCATCCCTCTGGGGATCCTGCTTTGAATAGCTCAAAGAATGGTGGTCCTTCTGTCCAAGACAAGACTTCTTTTCTGATCCGTAGCAATACAGGAACACAGATTCATAATCTCCTTATGGTGGCAAACAACCTTGTTTAATTTCACATTCTTTCTAAACCTCTGTTCTACTCACTGTGGAGCTCCTGTGGCCTTTGGGATGCACGAACTTTGATGTTTACCCTTATAGATCCCAAAGACAGTTGTTTGTAGAAATTGTTTCAGATTCTATTTTAATAATGTTCTTTGTATACCCTTTTGAGGTTGAGGCTTGTGTGTCTTAGGCTCATGTTGGTTTTGATTGTGGGCTAAGTCAGTGAGAGATGGTGTTTCTGAGAGGCCGGAATTTTATGTGATCAGTGCAGGATTGTAAAGAATTTCAGTGCTCAAGTGAAAGTGCAGTTATCTCGGAACAGAGGTGGCAGAAGTGGAATGCTCAAATATGTGCTTTAGCATTGGTGAGTAGAACTCTTCAATAGGAGATGAGGATGCTACACGTGCTAATGTAATGGGAACATCAGACACTGAATTCACTATTTCAGGAGGATATGCAATTAGAGGCTATTAAAGATACCACAAATAATTCAGATAACTTTTTCTACATTATAACCTATGGATAGGGCTCTATGTGTGACACCAAATGACTGCCACCGGGTCGGTTTCCTTTGGGAAAACGTTGACGAAAGGTGGATGAGTTGTAGTATGGACCTGACCTTCAGGGGATGCGCCTGCAGCGATGGCAGTTCCTGCGCAGTAACCAGTTGAAATGTATTTGCTTCTCTGTGTTACAAACTTTCCACCTTAATCCAGGAAATAAGAAAGGATTTTAGTAACACTTACGTGACACCGACTGTATCTCAGTCTGAATATGGGAGATATTGGGTAAAACCTTTTGAAGGTTTTTGGTCCCCACTGTTCTGTGAGGCTGTATCTCGCATCTGTGGCAAAGTTTCTGCCTATTAAACCTTAAATTGCAAGTTAACCATGTTTAATTACAGGAGGTGCCTTTTGTGTTGAACAGACTGGAAAGATTCTCCAATAGTCTCCTTTGACTTTATACTTTTTTTTAAGTTTTTGCCTCCTTAAATGTGTGAGTTTCTAGTTAAAAATGATAAGCTATTTTTATCATATGACTTTGAAAGAGAATTTTCTTGAAATAAGACCAGTTGTAAGAAGAAAAACTAGACAATAAATAAAACAGAATATAAGTGATAGATTGAAATCTGATTTGACCATAATTTTGGTAGAAGTTGGTAGCAAGAAGAATTTAAGTTAACATTTGTGATACTGCACACTGTCTTCTAGCCTTCAGAACTTGCGAAAAAAACAAAAAACAAAACCAAAAAAACCCCAAAACCCCTCAAACCCTTGGTTTCATTGGTGTCTGTATTAACTGTATTATTAAACGGTGAATTTATTTATTTGGAAATTAGCATTAGTTTCCAGCCTGCTGTATCAAATGACTTTTTAACATACAAGAAAAAAATCTTGTCACTGTTTTAATACTCATTAGTTTTGGCTACTTTTTGCTCTAGAAGTCTCACTGGTGACTTATACCTGATGCCTTTGCTGAGTAGAGGGTTCTGTGTGTGTTACTGTAGTGAGGGTAAGAAGTGGATGTGGCCTGTGGGTGCGGAGTTGCCTGGTGCGAGGTTGGGGTCCGTTGCCGCTCGGGGCTACTTTTGCACGTGCGTAGAGTTAGTCCCGCTTATGGCGCAGTAAGAAGTCACCTATAACAAGATCACAAAATTTTTCCTACTGAAGAACAAGTTGCCTGACAAAAAAATTAAATTGTGCACGCTTCCGGGAGTCTTTTTTGAAGGATAATTTTAAACCATCTCTCTCCTTGCCTAGTAACTTTTGAAGAATGTTGCATTCCCTGCGAGTCAGCATATTGGCCCTTCTACAGTAAATCAGAATTGACTGGCCACGATGGTAGGTCCAAAATGAATCACGACTACTCCCTGCTTCCTTGTGGTCAGCAGCCTGGTATGTTTTTCATTTACAAAGCCAAGAAAAACAAGCTAGTTGCTGAACACTTTAATTTCAGAAAGGACATCCAGATGGGGTTTTTGGATCCCTATGTGTACAATTTTTGGAAGATACTTCAGTTGGCAGATCTGTGCAACTGTATGATCATTGTGTATGAAACAGACAATCTTGGTTCCTTTATGTGGTGGAACAAATCAGATTCCATTTTGATACAGAAAAAAAAAAATTCTAGCTCACAGGTGCAAGAGCAAAAGAGTGTAGGAAGTGGCTCTACTCCCAGGAGACTCTGTCCTTAAGAGCAGGGGCTCTGAAAAAACACGTAGTGGTAAATGGTGAACAAAGTCAGTGTGAACACCTGCTGTGATCGGGAGGGGAAAAATTGCTGGTTTAGATTCTCCTGGGATGTGTGACTAGGAAGCAGTGGACAGGAGAGGACTTGATGAGTGGAGTATTTCCCATGTTGCTTTCCCCCCTCCCCTACACTTTAAACCAACGATGTGGTGAAAGCAAAACAGAAATGCTGCAGAAATCATCAGGAAGTAGAGGAAGTGATTTGTGGTGCGAGACGTGAAAGCCATCTGAAGTTAATAGAAAGAAGATTTAGAGGTGCCCCTTGGTGACAGTGAAGGAGAACCTCTGTAGGGTGAAGATGGCACCTGCTGTAGGAAAGAGGAGGAGCTGGAGAGGGAGAGTAAAGTAGAGCAGAGAATGTGAACGCTGGAGTAATCGATCAATCGAAGACAGTGGTGGAGTCTCCATCTCTTGGCATCTTCAAGGCCAAGTTTCCAGGAGCCTTTCTGGAAGGCAGTAAAATCTGAGTCTAAGTAAAAGATGAATTATTGAGGGTCATGGGAGAGAGTTCTGGGGCTACAGTTATTGAGGAGTTGAAGCTAGATGTAAATTGTCTTTCTGTGCCTTACAATCTGTCAAGTTTAGGGTTAATGAGTTCCAAAATGTTGGGGAGACAACTTCATTTTCTTCACTGGCCTTCTACCATGTAAAAAATAATACTTTGTTTAGCGAGTCTCATATTTTCTTATCTTTCAAAACCATTTGCAATTATGTACTGCAAACTAATTTCACAAAAACTGAAGTGGTATTTGAATGATGGCCATGATTTTGTCCCATCGCTAATACTAAGCTTTTTTGTGTTGTAATATTGCCGAGGCAGCGAACGGGTACGGAGTATGCCCTACCAGTGTTCACGGGAACAAACTGCATTCACCTAAACAAATTGACAGCAAATTTCTAGCACTCCAATTATCTTAATAAGCCACAGTTGTCTTTTATGGATGCTGAAATAATACTAAAAAATGTTTCACGCAGTCTGTTTCACTCTACTAGAAAGAATTGTGTTGGTAGAGCAGTTATATTTTTAGTGGCAATCCAGTTAACAAATTCCAGTAGTAATATATAATGTGTGCTATTATACAGATGCTAAAGAAATGGTATAATCTAACAGCGTACTTGATTTGAAAGTGTTCATGAAAAATGAACCTATTTGATTTTGAAAAAGTGATTAACCTTTAAAAAGTAAGAGTGAAATTAAAGGCATAGACGGTGGTTTTGCATCTTAAGCAAGAAAAGGCAAACACTTTGTACCGATGGTAGGATTTTTCAGTTTTAATCATGATTTGTTTCAGTTTATCCTGATTTTTAAACTATTTTTACAGTGACTCTTTTTTTCTTTTAAGAAAACAAGTGATACTCACATGAATAGTGTTTCCTAATAGTTCTAAAACAAAGAATGTAACTGTTGCTTAAAGGAAATTATACGGACTCAGAAAATAGCAAGTAATAGAAAATCACTGCAGTATTTATTGACTAAAAAGTATTTTTAAGCATGGTATGGGAGAAGTGCATATAGCAAATTAGTGTATGAAAGTGCATGGTATGGTCAGTGAATTCAGCAAAGCTACGTTATGTGCCACACTGAAAGTAAAGATGCATTTTCGTTGTTACTATCTCATACCTGCGTTTTATAAGATCTCCTACATTAGGGTGGAAACAGCTTTGTCAGTCACATTTAACTAAAAGCTCTAAAGAATTAGGTTTTTCTCTTAGTGTCTATCTAACCTGAGCCTGAGTGATTCTAAATGTAATACAATATGATACATTTTACACACTTGCAAAAACATTTTATTACAAATTACATTGTATGGTACGATATAACACGATATGTAATTTTAAGCAAGACTATATGTATGTTAGCTTTTCCAGTTTTAAAAAAATGTAAAAAATTAAAAATTTGCAACTTCTTAAGAAAATAGCCTGGACATGTACAGAACACGCCGTGAGAACTTTCACTTTTAGCTCTTACGCGTTTCACCAGTGAATTTTCCTCTATCATTTTAAATGATTACAGAATACTGGTCTCTGTATGAGTCGGTAACCGCACGTAAAAACAGTTCAGTTTTGTGTCGGAGTCCCTGCACACAAGAACGTTTAGAATAGGTTTATGGGAAAAGCTACTGATTCGATGACACTAACGATTTGTAATTGATTGCCTTTGAGAGATGCTTGATTTAATTTATTTAAAAAAAAACCCCAAACACTAGGCATGTTAGCATGGACGAGTTCATTAATTATTAACGCTATCTTAAAATAATACTGAATACTGTTCTATTTTTCTTGTTATGTCCGTATTTGATATTTCTTTCTGTTTAGGAAGAAAAAAAATATTTTCTTGTCTGGAAATGCTTGGGTTTCTAAACCATGTAGGGTGGGCTGTCTTGTAAACAGTTTTCTATTTTCAATTAAAAACGTTACAAAATACATGAAACACAGTTTTTCCCCACATGAAACAACTGCGCTTCCTTCCTGGTACACAGGATCGCCTCTTCTAATCCTTCAGCTTTCACAGAGTATTTCAGGATATTGTTTGGTTATGTACAAAAACTTGTAGCCCTCTTGAAGGTTTACTGCAAAGGTGACTTTTTTTTATTAAAGCATGCTGAAATTAATTTTTGAGGTGGACATAGACATCTTCTGTGTTTCTGTTGCCATTTTAACTTCCTTTTCTTGCTCTTTGCTTTGGGGGGGGGGGGGGAAACTAAGTTATTTTCCTCAAGTTTTCTTGCAGGAATGGGTCTGATGCTGAGTTAAGAGGAAAAATAGTGGAAATGAAAACACTTCAAATTTTGTAGCATGCGCAAACTCTTCTGCTAATGATTACATTTCTTCCCCCTAAAGACTGAAGAATTTGCATCTCACTGGTGCTGCAGGGTGTGCAATTTCAAAACCAATTCTTAGTTAAACCAGTTTGTCATGTGACACCCTATGACTCAAATTATCTTAAAATCCTTAAAAAAATCTCCCAAACCCCAAAAACCAGAAGATTCTGACTCCCTGGCCACTTCTAGCATGAGAAATTTTTTCTACAAATGGTCATTCTAGGTGCAAGTTTAATGACAGTAGCAAATACTTAAAAGGAAAAAGTTGCAGTTTATCATTCAGAGCAAAATTTTAAGTGTCGTGTAAAAAAAAAAAAGGGGGGGGGGGAGGAGAGGGGAAATTTGATTCACATCCCTTCCCTAAGGGTGTTGGGTAGCAAGTACAATTAATAGATTGAGATATAAATTCTAATATGTTGGGAAACCCATCTCTGAGAAGCTTAGTACATAAATAGCAATTAAAATTACTGCTCCTTCCAAACCGGTTTCAGAGCATAATGCATACTATAAATTCTCTGGTGCCTTCTGCAGTAGTGTAGAGGTTTTCCAAAGACTGCATTACAAAAAGATACTAAATTATGGCAAATGCCAACAATCCAAGAATTGTTCTGTTTGTGGGGTTATTTTATTTTTTTTTTTTTTTTTTTCCTGTGCCAGAATGTGTCATTTAAACCTTTTGGGTACCAAAAGATTAAAAGTGAGTTCTAGGACAGATGATTGTCCCGTAGCCTTGACCCTGTCAGCTTGATGTGGTTAAAGGCTTGTCCTGACTTTGGGAGGTCTCTAGCCACGCACCCCTTGGAGGTGAGCAGCAAACTTGGTCATCTGGTGATGAGGACATAGCTAAATTAGAAATGATGGTGTGTTGTCGAAATGTGACAGCTGGGTTGAAGTCTACATCGCATGAAGGCAAATATACATATAGTCACATCTTAGAGATTATTCTTGGTCTTGGACCACATGAAAAATTGTGCTTTGTCCAGGATATATGTGCTGAAAACTGCACTCCCCGATCAACATGGATTTGTAAAACTGAAGACCATTGCAAACATAAGGCTTGCTTGCTTTTTTTTTTCCCCCTCGTTGTTTAAAGACAATAAACCCAACCCTCAAAAGGCTTTAAAACAATAGTGATGTTTAGCTGTGTACAGGATGACAGCCTACAATTTAACAGGTTAGAATGTGACGCTTTCAGATCTAAAGGGGGGGAAATAGTTTTACTTTCCATCTTAGTACAAATTTCAATTCAGGTTTTACATCCCACATTGGTGAACTGCAAATAAAAGTTGGCAAGGTAGTGTCTAACGCCTTGCTTCTGGACATTAGTTTATAGGTACAAAGGCCTTTTTGGTACATACGGTGAGAACTGAATGCTGCCAGAATGGTCAGGATTACATTGGCCGGTAACACGGATCAGTCTACCAAGATCCCATTATAGATGATTGATAGAACTCCAGATATTTTTCAAAGAAGGCCTTGAACTCCACATGTAATGGACTTGGGTTAAAGGAACCAGAGTTTCCATCTTCCATGCTTTTTTGATTCAGTTTTGGATTTTTGCTTGGGAGTGGAGGAGTAGCTCTCCTGAGAATAAGGCAAAGGTGCAACCTGAGTTTCCTCAATAGGATGAAGTTTTCTCAAAACTGGCTGTAGTTTATCTTCTTGCTGTTTAAAATCCAATTCCACACTAAAAATGGGAAGAAAAAGGCAATTAGTAATGAATTAGGATGATAGATTTCAGTTAAGCCAACATCTGACACCAATATAGAAGTGCTTAATTTATGAAATTCAAATACAAATAAATGTTTATCAGATCTCCCCATTTCTTGCATCAAAAATGAAGCGGGGTGGGGGGAGAGGAAGGTCAAACCCTAACATATTGCAAAAGAGAACTAGGAATGGGATTGTGCAAACTTCTCCCTGCTCTTTAGGAGGACCTGGAGGATTATGGTCAAAAGTGCTGTGAAGTGATTGAAAACTAAACGCTGCTTTTTCCCTCATCTCTGTGGAGAAATGCTCTTCCAGAGAGCTCCCAGGCTCGGTTCTCCCTCCTGTCTGCAGGCTCTGGGAGGCTGGGGTGGCAGCCAGGCACGGGCGTCCTGCTGCTGATGGGAAAAGCTGATGGGCTGGCTGTAAGCAACAAGGCTGTCCTGGCAATTTCTTACCGTACCTGTTTCCCGCAGGTTTTACCACGTGTTAGATTAATTTCACCAAACTGCTGTCACATGTGCATGCTCATATACGTATGTGTAAAAAATAAATTAAAAACAATTCTCTTTTACAATGCAATCCTTTAGCACATGCTGAGAGCATCTAAACTTCGCCCCGTAATGAGGATAACATCAAATTGTGTTGGCCTCTGCTGTAAATGGCTGCTGAGACCAAAACATCTAAGGATGTAGATCTATTTATTTAGCTGGCCAGATCTGTAGGTAAAATGGAAAGAACCTGTTTTGGTACTAGCTAGTGTGTACTTGCTTGTTCCACTGCTACTAAAATTTAATAGAAATAAGGGAAATACTCATCTAAACGTAAGCTTGCATTCAAAAAAATATACTGAAGCTCTAAAACACACCTCCTCAATTTGAAACACCGTGTTGGCTACAAAATCCCGCCAGCAATTAAGAAACATAATAAAGATGAAATTGCAACCCTGATTTCAACAGAGTGCGCTACAGATCATTTCAAGTTTACTTTATCAAACAAGGAATGGCAGTATAAACTTCAGCAAAAGTTAATTCTTATGCTCAAAACCGAATCAAGACACTTACAGATATTAAGAGAAGTTAGGGATATTTTTGTGCTTTGGTTTTCTGAAGAGCTGAGGAGTCTGTCTGCAATGACTTCCAGGGAAGCCCTAGAAGGAGTGCTGGGAAGGTGTAAGGTTTTGTTGTTTGTGGGGTTTTTGTTGGGTTTTTTTGTTTTGGTTTTTTTTTTTTTTTCATCTGGCTGTGCCTCGTTTGGTGCCTGGTTTAACTGTTAAACACATTCTGAGTCAAAGGTATCAGCATTTCAGCGATTTGGCTAAACCTTCTAATACTGGAGGAGAGAAAATACACTAGGTAAGAGTTCAAATATTCAAAATATTTTCCCCACCTCCGTGTTGTTAAGCAGTAAAAAGACATTCCAAATCAAAGATGATAACTTCAAAAATTTCAGCTATATGCTAGAATACTATGAATACTGAATTTGCAGGAGATGGCTGTGTTGGCTATCCTGCTACTGCAGCAGCACACTGCAAGCCTACTGATTAATATCCGTCCTTGTTAATGAAAGAACAATGCCGTCTTCAACTTGATAACACGTTCTTGTTTGCAGTTGAGCTAGCAAAAAGCAGTGGGTTAGATAACTGCAGCATTAATTTTGTGGTAAGATTGGGCTACCGGTTGATTGTGAATGCCCCACCACGTCAATGCTTTCAGTAATACAGCGAGAATCTTGGCATGAAGTAGATTCTTCTCTAAGAGCTCTCTAAATCTCATTTACAGTGGCATGCAAATCTGTGCCGAATTTGGCATGTATTGTAGTTGGTTTGTTTCTCAGTATAAATTTGGGGGGGGAAGAGAAGGGGAAAAAAAAGGCATTGGCAGAGTTTGCTTTTACTTCTTTCAAAATGTTATTCTTGATGGGGAGCTCTCTTAAGAGCTACCTGGAATTGATGTAACAGATAAATTGTTTTAAAAACCCCTTGCTGAACGGAATAACTTTTTTTCCATAATCAATTTCTATTAAAGATAGACCTCAAGAGAAAAACCGTCTTGGTTCTAGTCCGTATGACAAAAAACCATGTTATTATCATTTTCTGCTGCATAAACCCATTTGCAGCATGGTTCAGGCTGTCTTTCAGCTGTTTACATCCAAATGAAATATTTTGCTTCTGAAGAATATAAAGAGGATGAACGAAAACATTCATATTATTTCAGCATTTAGAACTGTAAATTTTGCAGAATAATTGATGGTTGTTTATCAAGATCAATTTAGCTAGCTTTGTAGGGTTTTTAATGTAACCGTTCCTTTCAGGCCAACGCTTTGCTCGCTTGCAAGCTTAGGTTTTGGTGTATACCTGTTTGTGCCGCAGTAATAAGACAAAACTGTATTATTCTGTAATTTTTCATGTGTCTTTCTAAATTAGCTATAGCTGACTTGATTTTTGGTCTTTAACTTTCTCTCGAACATATGAGATACTGTTAAATTCAGCAAGTGTTACGTATTTGTATGACTGCTTGATATTTTTGTTAAAGAGCTGCAGATCTTTCCAATTCTTGCATTCCGCAGCTTGATTTTGTCACCTGTCACAGCTCTAACAACTTTAGTTCGTTTAGTGCTAATTTTGTATCCTAAGGATCTCTAAGTTTCCTCTCAAAATGACCTTTTCTTGAAATATTCTCTATGCCATGTGGCTCTTTTCACTTTCAAACTTTGTCTGTTTTTGTCTCTTCTTTAAGCCTTCCCATGAGAACTCCGTAAACTTAATTAGTGAGGACTGTATGTTCTTCTAGCGTTACACATGGAGATTATAATTACTGGTTTCAGAAGCATTTTTCCTTAGATGAAATACTAGTTTTTAGTAGACTGACAATTGCGAATAAGCCCTACAAAACCAAATCTAAATAATAGATAATGCTAGTACCTCAAACACTGCCTGACCCATCTGATTGGGACACGCTAAAGGTTCACTTACCTACAGTATTGCCAGATTTGGAGCATGGGGTTGGAGTTTCTCCATGTTCAGTGCCTGTCTGAGATTCTTCCTGTGCATGAAACTCTAGTGCAAACACATCGGCTGTTTTTGTGAACAAGTATAAGCAGTAAAATTTTGTCTGTGATAAATATTCTAGTATTCCATGTTTTCTCCCCAAAACAGCTATATACTGGGGAGGTTTACAACAGAAGCTTTCTGTTTCAGGGCAGCTGAAACATGCAGTGTTTGCATAGATGTCATTCCCGTCAAGATTTGGCCAAATAAAATCAAATAACAGACCTTTGAGGATTTTACTTTGATGTGCTCATTAAACAGAGGCGAGAACTTTGTAATCAAAACCTCTGAAATTCCTCACAGTGAGATGGGTCTAGTCCAGGACTGACCAAAAACCTCTTTGCGGTTGCGGGTCTAAGTTACATTAGTCTGCGCTCGACAGCTGCCTTTTCTGTCATCTTGTGTCCTGCTAGGGACTGACACCAGTCCAAAGGCAACCCAAAATGAGAGGTGGTTGGGGTGGGTTTTTTTGGTTTTTTTTTCCTTCCTCCCTTTGTCATTTCCCAGATCCAGGTGTTGTTTATTGCACAGCATGGGTTTGCACTAAACCAACTGAGGACCCAGCCGAAAGGTGAATCATGATCTAATTTTGTCCCTGGGAAGTACCACAGACTTGCTATAGAAGTTGGGTTTGTAGGGAATGAGGCAAAGCGTTGCAAAAAGGTGGAGGGTAGCAGTGGGGCAGTTGAATGCTGCCTTGGAAACTGTTTTTATACACGACTGTTAATTTTGGAATTGAAGTCGGTGGGGAACCTCTGTGGAGTTGCTCTGTTTGTTTTGCTTTGGGCTTGGTGTCCCCCAGCCTTTGTGTTGTCTGTTTGTGAAATGGAGTTATTGTGTTCGGCAAACAATGAAGACTCGCATACCGTAATAACGAGTACCCCAGGACAGACCTGGAACAAAACTATTTTCTATGCAGAATTTGAATTGCATTCAGGAAAGAAACAGAAACAAAATATATCGAATAGCTGCTCATCAGTGAAGGACTGTGTGCTTGGTGCCTGAACCCCGAGGGCAGAGGAGGAAAGAGCTGCCTCGGAGGCCCCGAGAACATCTCAAAGGTGCTTTGGGGTTTGTGTGGCACGACATGCCTGTGTATTACCCACACGTGCGGGTAAAATCCGGTGCTTTCAAGAGGTATTGTAGCTATGCCATCGTACGATAAAGGGGGTGATGTAGAGCCAAGGTGGACAATTTGGACACCTCGCTCAAGGCATGTGCACAGGGTGGCCGACTCGCTCAAGTTGCTGCTTCCCGGCCAATCCCACCTTCCAAATCCCAGTGCTGTGGATTAGGGGTTGGTGTGGTGGATTTTCTGGTTTTGGCCTCTTGGGGATTTTTTAAATGATTTTGAGAATATATGTTAATGAGTTTATTTTTTGCATGCTGGCAGTAGAGTGAACTTTTTCTAATTTTGTGGCTGTATAAGGGATTGAAAACAGAGTTTGAGGAGTCATAACCATTTGGTTTTAACCATATGGACTGTGGGAGGGTATCTAGCAACAAGCTTAGAAATACGGATGGGTTTTCTTCTTTTCTAACATAGTCACACGTTATTAACGTGAATCATTTAAAGACTTAGTCGATGCTAATGCCTGGATATTTTGGTTACTTGTAAGATCACCGAATCAGAATAATTCAGGTCCAGGACGGGTTGCTGAGGGCTTTATCCAATTGTCACTTGAAACCTCCCTGGATGAAGCCTGCACAGGCTCTGGGCAGCCTGTGCCTTCTGCCTCAAGGGAAAACCTTTCTCCTTCCACTCAACCTGAGCCCTTCTCCTTTCAGTTGACACCCCTTCTGTTTACCTTTTTATTACCTAGTTAAAAGTTACGGTCCAAATCCTGCAAGCGTTTGTAGAGCAGCGTCACTCTTTGCATTCGAGTAGGCTAGGTGAAGCAGGAATTAGTATGATAGTGTCTCCTCCTGGGTCACGGTAACTGGATGATGTGGCATTAGTGCATGCCACATCTTGGAAGAATGGGATCCAGATAAGCACTAATCACTTGAAAATTAGCTTAATACACTTGTAAGGAATGTCTGTAAAATTTCCTGTTTCAACCTGAAGATCACAAATTCCTGGGTTCCAAAGCATTAGCGTACCATTAAGATCCATTTTTTTCTACTAAGCGTCTTACAGTCTAGAGATAAGATGAGAATGTAAATTAATTAATGTGCATAGGAAATAAAAAGATGATGAAAATTACTATTCTCATCAGTTACCTGATTTTGCTGTACTAATGATATCTTAGGAATTTATGTCTACTTGTCGTATTTTCACTTTGTATTGCCATGTTTATCAATGTTAATAATTACCACTACGTCTAACCTTTACAAGTGAACTATTTCCATGTGGGCTCCGTGCAACCTAGTTAACTTGCGTCACCATGATTTTAACCTGTTTTCTTTGCCACTGTTGCACTGAGAGCTAAATTTCTAGATTCTATTAATATATTTTCTGTTGAATACTTGGAGTGGACCTGAGAAGAATTTCAGTATCAAAGACAAAATTAAATACTGAAATCCAGCATATATTAATTCAAAATGTCAAAGGAGTGAAAAGTAGCCACATTAACAGTCGACACAGCTTTGAGTAGTTTTTCCCTCCGATAACTACAATAGTGTAGTATTGATTTAAGTCTGTTTGTTCCCCTTATGCAGAAAGTGGCTAGTGATTTAATCTACTAAAAAGTTTACTTCCAGACACTAAAGTAGCCTTGTAAAAGCTATTGAGTACTTCTGACCTTTTTGACTAAAGGGAAGCCTAGCATGAATTCTTCAAGATGCTCCTTCACAGAAATAATTCATGGTAAAGGCCTTAGAATAATGCACAAAATATTAAACAGAAGACTCATTTTCTCTTAGATTTCTGTTCCAGGATTAAAATTCACACGGGATGGTAATTTAAACAGGAGTGGAAAGGGCAGTTCCACTAAAAGATAATCACAGAATAAAACAGGCTGTGAAGATTTAGTCCACGTGGGTTTCGGGTGTTAGAGAATTGGTACAGTTTCTGCATATCAATGCAGTTTTTTCTTAATAGCAAGATTTTGCTAGACTTTAGTATTTAGGTTGACTTTGTCAAAATAATATATCCTAATAAAACTTACTTTCTGTCCTTAAAATTTTCAGTCGTGAATCTACCTTTGCTTGTAAAATTGTCTTTTGTTTGTAAATTTGTCTTTTAGCTTATAGAAGAAGCTTTTGAAACTGTTTTGTGACCTCAGTTTATGAGATGCTAATGCTAATGGCATAGATTAACATTTGACACAGGTTAACGTGATAAAATGGTTCTGTATTTTCACTTAATCACATTTTTTCATTACTATTTTAAATACTGCCTAGAAATTACTGTAAGGACCCAATGCTGAATACGTTTTACTGACTGTTTTAGACTATTTCTATGGAGTTGGGACTTTATATTCGGGCTTTAAAAACTATAGTGATGGTGTTGGCCAATAAAACTTTTTCTTCCATGTTTGAGCCCAGAGCTCTGTAAGTCTTTACTAGAATCTTGGTGACCGTATGCTGGTGAAGCCTTCGGTTAACGACTCGAGCCTTTCCCCCTCGTTAGAGTAGCAGCTAAATGGGTATTTAATTGGGAGTGGCAGGAGGGAGTTGATGTGTGCTGCAGTCAGGGGGATGCAGGTAACGTGGCTCCTCTCCTGCGATGGAGGAAGGCGTTTGTGACTCCCGTGCCTGGAGTTTCTGTCAAGTTCTTGAATGTATTTCTCATAGCAGAAATAAGTAGAATCTTGAGGGAAATGGGAAATCAAAATTAGATGTGATTCTTTTCCTATTGATTTCTAGAGCAGTTTAAGTTTTTGGTACCTTGTCTTCTGAATAGCGTTTCATGTTTGATCAGTTTCCTATTTATTTAAAAAGAGTGAAAGTAACCTGGTTTTCCTTTTTTCTTTTAGTAGTAAGAAGTATGTATTGTTTTCAATATAAAGACAAAATAATAAAAAATAGATTTAGAATCTTAGCAAAAAATGTAAATTTCATATGCAAAATAATTGTATTCTCAAAACCCTACTCTTAGAAAATTTACTAACAGTAGTGGCATTTTTGATACCAAAAAGGAGCTAAAAACCCCTTAAAGTACAACAGTGGGTTTTTTGTCGCCTTCTACACTGTCTCTAGCTTTTGTGCTACGTGATATTAATATTCTAAAAAGTCATCTTGAGGGGGAAGATTTTAATTACATTGATTGTTTCTGCATTCTGGCATCTCATCTGCGCTAACGCTTGACATTACAGGATGCAGTTGGGTAGTCAGTAGGGCAACTTAATCCTTCCTCTAAGATGCCGTTTCACTGCAGTTTAAAACTAAAGATCTGAACACTTTTTAATGTTACTGTGTTCAAAATTGAATCATATTAAAAAAACCCCAACCAACCAATGTCAATTATGGGAAAGTAAGGTTTTCTCTTGAAACTACTGATTTGTCAGTAAGTACTGAAATTATTGATCTGTCCAACTGTATTTTTCTTAAGTCTCCCCTATCTACTACTTGGGTGAAAGGACCGAGGATGGTCCAGACCAGGAGCACATTGTAAAAGCCGCCAGTCTGTGGGACAGCCGTAGGTCAGCCAGGATGACACTTGGCACTTGCTGACAGCTTGCGGGGTGCAGAGATCCCCAGGTTTTCGGTGCATCTGAACGGTTTAATCCGGGTTTTAATTTCTGTTCTGAAAAGGTGTTTCGTCTTAAAGAGAAACCATGTAACGCTGCAGCATTTGTCATGCAAACCCTTCGCAAAGGTGCAGCGTGTATGGTTGCATCTGGATTTAAGAGAAGCTTTAGCATCCTTACTAACAAAGTGCTGCACTTCTTTCAGAGGTTTCAGAGGTTGTATTTGACTTGCGGAGGAGCAGACGCTCCTACAAGACAGACTGCCTTAGTGTAGTTTTATCAGTGAATTTCTCTTTTATCCCTTCTGGCTACTTATCTTGTCTTAGTAATTCGGTCTTCTCATCATTCCCCTGTTTTGCACTGTCTTCTGGTTTTAGACTTCTTGCCCGCAGCATATATTCTCCTAATCTGTCAAAAAGCTGAGCTGATTTTTGCTAAAACTTCCCCTGGAAACATTGCTTTAGGCAAGTGCCCAGCATCGATAGCTTCAGTCCACATGGCTAGTCTGGTGGGAAATACTGAAGAGCTAAAATCTGCCTGCTACGCTGTTACCCTGTCGGTAGGGAAACTTGAAACAACTCCAGAAAAGCAGATTTCATTTGCAGTGAGTGTAAGAGGTAAAAACCGGAAGGTTTGTTAACTTTAAATCTGCTGGCTAGAAATCAAGATTAAAAAAAAAATTTCCAATTGGATTTTTTTAGCTAATGATACAAATCGAGTTTCCCTGATAGAAATGTGCTGTGTTGTACCTGCCCAGGCTGCCCTGAGCAAGAAATTGCTCACAGAGGTGAGCTCAGAAAAAGGGAGGCACAGTAGGCTTTGGTTGTTTATATGCTTCTAAACATTGCTCTACAGGATGGATAAATTACTTGGTTCCTTTCCCTGCGTGGAACAGCATCATTCCCCTTCCTAGTTAGCTGGTAAGTAAAAAAGATGGAGTTGAACGAAAAAAGGATGGAAAACTTCATTTCTAGGCAGCTAGGAGATAATACATAAATAGCTCCAGGTCTTCTGCCTAAATCAGAGACCAAGTAGAGAATTAAGGGGTGAAGGGGGAAATCCTGTGCTATTCAGACCTAGCCAACATTTGTACCTTCACTTTAGTTTGTATCTTCACTGTAATTAATCATTTTTATACATTTTCATCCGTACTATATCGCCTGATTTTCTGAAATACTCTAATACTGACATGCATTTGTTTTATCTTACCTGCAACGCATGAAAATATTCAGCTGGTTTTTTTAAGACTTTAATGGAGGAGGACAATTAAGTTGTCAGTATGAAACACATCATCAGACTCATGATGGCTTCATGTCATGCCCACTGCCTATCTGTTATTCCTTCACTCTAATACGGTGCATGCCAAAACAGGTCTCTTGGCTGATAAATTTTAGGAGGGAAGCCTCAGCTTTAGAGAAATAAGAAGCTGTTTCCCCGTTTGCACCCAATCTGTTTCTAGTGAGCAAACTCCAGGTATTTCCTTCTGGAGGAGAGCTTGGAGCAGGTACACACAATCTTTAACAAAACCTTTAAGCAGTTTGTAATTTTTTTTATCTGTTTGGCAGTAATGAGCAAACCTGTATTCACCTTAGAGAACCGTACACCTTCACAGCAGGTCTGCCTAAGGAGCTCGTGGTACATGGACAACAAGTCTTCACTTGGGCGTTGCACGAAGACTACAAACGTCTGATTTGAAGAAGTCAGTGGTGCTGTTCGTGTTGGGTAGAACATACTTGCCCTGCCTATTTTAAAACTTCTTCGCTAGTACAAATGTACATAAAAGCCTGGGTAGCGGTGTCATTTTACTGATAAAACTGTCTCGATTGAATCTGGTTCTTTTTTCGATGAAGTCTTTCAAAATCCCTTCCAGAGTCCAGCAGTTACTGCTACAGAAATCAGTTTGAAGAATGTTGACTTGTTGGACAGAAAATGCTAAATATCTCCAGCTGTGTGAAAGTGAAGCTCACACCTTGTAGCACTTCACATCCAAGAGCTACAGCCGTAGTAGTGACCATGATCGTATAGTCTTGAGCTGAAAATGGTAAACTTATAAACTTTGACAGACACCTGTTTCTTAATTTGGTGAAGTTAAATTTATTTTCTGTTTTTAAACTGGTTTTGTGTTACTGATAAATCAAGTCTAACAACTGATCTGCATTAGTGAATAAATCATTACTTTCACTTAGGAAAAAGTGGGAATATTATTTTTTTCACCTACCTATAGATAATACATGCACTGTTCCTGCATGTGTCGCAATTAGCCGTGTCTTGACCAGTCCGATATGAAAGCCTACAAAGACAAGAACACAAGAGCATTAAAAAGTAGTTTGTTTTCAGATGTTTTTGCCTTCTATCATTCTTTTCATAGAAATCAGAACTTCAGGATTTTTTTTTAAAAAACTTTAAGGTTGAATACAAGAATCTAGCTGTTAGGAAAACAGGATCAAAAATTGCCTATTCGCTTCACTGAAGAATGGGAAGATGAAGTTATTTTGGAAAATGAGTCTTTAATGACTGCAAGGAGAAAATAAACACTTTATTTCTGTTACACTTTTGTAAATTAAAAGGGAAAACAACACGGAAACCAAGTTACGTGAACCTCTTTTTGCACAAAGCTTCTGTGTACCAAAGTGAGGAACCATCCCTGTAAACAGACACATTTAGATCTTCCACAGGCGTGATAGCGCTCGTTTCCTGCTTGGTTTGGGGTTTTTTTTTTTCCCTGCTTTCTCAAATACACGAGGCTTTTCCTAGTTATTGGCGGATGTATAGAATATAATACGGAAAAATGGCATCTATTTAGAAATTTTGTGCCTCAGCAATGAGGTGTGAAGATCTGTTGTAGGATGTTTATGTCTTCAAAGGAAGAAAGTGCCATTTAAATAACATTTCCTGTACTCGCCTAGCCTACAGCTGTTCGTCACGCTTTGGTTTGAGGGCTGTTACAGCAGTGTCTCTTCATTTCCGTGTGTATTGTCTCCACCTGGTCAATTTGAATTAAAAAGGGATTTTTTTTTTAAGGTATGCAAGTACTTTTTTGTACATAGAAATTTCATGAAAATAAATTAAAAAGAACACAATTGCCTACCACTTATCAACACTAATGGTCTTGTATGCAAATGAGTTTAAAATGAAAATTTCTAAGTCAGTATTTATGTATTAGTACATACTTACTTTTTCTGTAAAATCCAAACTTAGAATCTTATTTTCAGTTTGTGTTAAATACAGACTAGTCTCTCCAAAGTTTCTTCATGGTTGTTATTAAAAGAAATGGGGAAATACCTCATCTGGGGAACTTGGAAGAGGTGGAAAATAGATCCGATCAGGATTACTTAAGGGAATAATGCTGCTGAAGTCAGGTTGTATGCTGAAGCCTGGGACTTTCCTTACCCAAACAGTTCAACTAATCGACCTCAAATAATTCAGCGTTGGCTTTGCTTAACAGGGGCACCTTCCCTGCCCGTGGCTGCCCTTGCTGTGGGGACAGAGCACCTCTGACACAGGAAGAGTACTGAAAAATCCAACGTTTGCAGAAAAGTTGACTTCATTTTTATATGGCACAATATCAAACCTATGTAATATAAAGTATTAATGGGAAATGATACACAAACTGTTGACTGTGCCTGTCCCTAAGATGGGAAATCAGCATTTCCTAAATGCTGCTGGCTATTTATTTATCATAGTGAACATACTGTTTTCTTTGGTAAGGATCATCTGACCCTGTGTCACATTTCCGTACTGTTTTAAAGGTTTGAATACTGATTTAAAAGTTTATTCCATCAGTTATGTATTTATATACTTTCAAGAAAGAAGGAATTTATCAGTGGGAACTTGAAGGCAGAGAGTCAACCTGAAGTTTATTAGACCCAGCTTGTCTTCAGAGGTGACATTTCTACTTGCGCTGTGATTACTGTGGTTATCAGTCGTTTCGGGGTGGTGACACGGCAAAGTGCTCTGGGCACGGGGGGAGCACGGACAGTAGTTCATAATAGGGGGAATCAACTTCTTTAGGAGGGAAGTATTATAAAAGAAAAATGCACGGTAGAGTTCTGGCTGATCTAGCTGGTTTTTGTTATTTGAAGAAGGCTGGAATGCTCTGGATTTCAAATTTAATATCAAGTAATAATTCAGTGGCCTCAGAAATGCTTTTTATTCAGAGGAACATACTCTGATTAACTAGATTGTTGAATTTTAACACAACAACAAAGCCAGGTGTGCAAAACAACTACAAAGCAGAATTTCTATAATATCACGATTCCTTACGGGGGGGTGGAGGGGGAACCCAGTACTGGTTTATATTTGATTCTATTTACTTTTTGTGCTCTTTCAGAGAGGTGAAGTAATACCTGTTTTTCAATTCCCCTTTTAAAAATCTTTCAGAAGTTGACATTCAAATTGTCACTGTCCTATTAAACTTGGACTTGTAAAATGTTTTTTTCCAAGCTGTTGATCAAATAGTGAAGGCTCTTACTAAAGGTACAACGTTTAAAGTTTACAGATCAGTTGACGGAAGGCCTTTATGTACTGAGGACATAAAGGGTAGTTAATAATCGCCTTCAGAGGAATGCAGCGCAGTTGTCCGAGTGCCTCTTTGTAGGTAAAGGCATTAACGCACTGTGCTGGCTGCCAGGTTGGGTTGTTTGGGTTTTTTTTTCTCATTAGTTTCCAGTTGGGACACTTTCATTCATCTTTGTGAGGCTGCAAACTACCATTCAAATACACAGTTTATGATCTGGCTGGTAGCCTGACAACCTCCTCCTCTGGAGTCTCTCCTGTTTCTGCACGGTGCCGCAGGGTTTATGCTGTTCGTGTTTGGTCTGCCTCTCTGCTCTGCTGTTTAAAAACCCCTTATTATTAAATTATTTCTTAATAAGCTTTTCAATGTCCAGCATTTACAAAAGCAAACTGTAGTATCCAAGTTACTTATCCTGCAAATACCTGTTGTAAAAGCAAGGTGGCCAGGTCATCTGTTTACAGTGAATCTTGGCAAGCCTTTATTTTTATTTTTCCCCCTAACTGGGGTGTTTGAGAACCATGGCTCTCACTGTGGGACTGGGAAAAGGGGAGAATTTTTTTGTTGGAAGAGAAGGGAGGATGAGGAGTGTTCCTGCGTGTGCTGGAAACCGTGAGTGGAGAAGAGGGATAAATCAGAGCCCCCAGGACAAATGTGCGGTGGAGGCTTGTCCCAGTGATGGCCCGCTCAGTCTGGCACAGAACTTAGAAACGCTTCAGCAAAAAGTAGGATTAAACACCCAGGTAAGCATACTGCGGTATTAAAAGTCATACGGATACATCTCTGAATCCTTACCTTCCCTGTATGCTCACAACCATAGAACAGAAGTACGTGTGTGGTCGCTATCTTAGTTACCATCATAGTTTACCAACCAGTTTCCACCAGCAACATGCCCACCTCAACAAAACAGTAGTATTTTAGTTGTAATAAACTCACGAATGCTGGTAGGCTCGTTACTTATTTAGCAAAAGCCGTGCTCTATTTGCTCTTAATGTGGATGTGCCAGTTCAGTCGTCATCTATAGTCCTGCTTCCTTAACTGGCAGTGGTTTTGATGCTTTATTAAAAATAAGGTGTCATACACAGGTTAACAAACCGTCTCAAAGGTGAGTTTTCAGTATTTAAATTAGTTTCTAAAGCGTATGATGATCATTAAATGCCCAATAATTCCAGACTTTCAAATATGTTGAAAACGTATTTCCTAGTTGATGGTGTAAGACAGATTCAAGTTGATGGAAATGGTCCTTTGATACAAGTATTTAAAAAATATATGATATCTGGATGATCAGTTTGAAATACTGATTTCTCAGCTTAAATGTTTAGCAGCGCTTGGTTTTAGCATCGTTGTCCTTCACAAACTGTACTGCTTACAGTGACAATTTTTCTTTTTTTCCTAGTTGGATGTAATTTCTGATGAACTTTTCTTAAAGCATGATTTTCCATATTGAATATGATCAGCTTTTCAGAGATGTTTTTCCTTTCAAACGATGGATTTAGTGATGTTGCCTTCTCTGAACCATCCTATTAGTTAGATGTCTTTGTCAGCCCCAAGAACGCTACGTGGTGTCACAGTGTTTGGTTTCCACAAGGCAGTTCGATAGCTCTTTTTGCCAGGACTGTGTTGTGTGAATGCTAGTACAGTATAAATTCAATTATTTCTATATAAATTAAACTCATCATGAAAGAATTCTGTTGTTGAAACCCCAGGGCTTTGGACTTTTACTTTCTTGTTTTTACATAATTATCTACATAAACACTATTAAGGAATTCATCTACTTCACGCCAGCAAAAATTTTACTATTGATAGAGCGTTTCCATGTGAATCTTAGGCAATGAGGGTGATGAGCAGCGCAGACTTACTGAAAAAACCAGCTTCCTATCAACGTTAACGGCTCGAAACAGTTTGCAAGCACGGTCTGGATACCAGGTTCAAGAGAGCAGAGTTCTGAGTGGTTATGCTTTCCTTGTGAGATGGAATATTTTGGATAAGCTGTTTTTTTTTCTCTCCCCTTAAAAATAATTTTAAGGGTGTTTTCTAGTGTAGAAGAGCTCAGGCCTGAGACCAGTAACTTTTTTCTTCATTGGAACACTAGTCAGTGTTTTTCTGTAAGAGTAAATCCTGTAAAATGTGAAGTTTTTCACAAAACAAAGATCCTACAGAAAATTTGTTCTCTTCTTAGAGAAATGAAAGTTGGTTTTGGTCTGGTTTAGATCCAAAGTGGAATATTTCACTTTGTACTGAGATGCCTGGGAACCCGGCGTTTCCCCCCAGGCCGCAATGCCTGTGGGCAACGTACTTTGCGTAAAAACAATCTCACCATTAAGCCTTGTGGCTCATTTTACCAATCTTAACATTTTGATTTTGGGAATCAGTTTAAGAGTAAGAAGTATTACATTTTATAACCTGCATCAGTCTCTCCCCTTTTTTCATCCGTTCTTCAAGAGCGTTCAACTTGATGACTACGAGGTTGTGCTGACCCCGTCTGGTGCGTAAGCTGGGGCACCCGTGCTCTGCTGTGCGGCTGCTTCGGGCTGGGGACGTGCCCGTAATGCCTAATCGCTCTCAGGAAGAAGAAAGTCCATCAGCCTTGAAGTGAAATTGAGATCTAGTTACATTTTTGGTACTGAGGTGTGACCAAAAATTGTGAATCTTGAACAGGAGGTTGTTGACTTTGCCCTTCTGGTTGTGATCTCTGTGGCTTGGACTGTCCCTGGCTCTCCTCATGTGCGGTCCCTTGGGTGCTCCGCTGTGCTCTTCGAGGTGGAGTTTTGCATGTTTGTGCTGCAGTGTGGGCTGCTCACTTCAGGTCTCCTAAAACATACAGCATTTGGAATTTGCAAAAATGTCTTTTGCCTTTCGGTCTGTAAAATGGCAGCAAGCAGTTGTGCACCATGGCCAAGAAAGGTGAATTGATCTTGGCAGAGTAAAGGAGGGATGTGCTGGTATTAAGATGTGAGGTGTAGTTGGAGGGCAGCACTTCTCATCTTTGCCTTCTAACACAACTTGGTTCTTGACATCTACTTCTGAGGAGGCTGAGGAGAGAGCTGACCGCTCTCTACAACTGCCTGAGAGGAGGTGGTAGCCAGATGGGGGTCAGTCTCTTCTCCCAAGTAACAAGTGATAGGACAAGAGGAAATGGCCTTAAGTTGCACCAGCGGAGGTTTAGATTGGATATTAGGAAAAATTTCTTCATCCAAAAGGTTGTCAATCCCTGGAACAGGCTGCCCAGGGAAGTGGTGGAGTCCCCATCCCTGGAGGGATTTAAAAGATGTGTAGATGTGGTGCTTGGGGACATGGGTTAGTGGTGGGCTTGGCAGTGCTGGGTCAATGGTTGGACTCGATGATCTTAAAGGTCTTTTCCAACCAAAACAATTCTATGATTCTCTGACTTCCATGAATAAGACCACAGCAAATCTAGCCCCTTCCCCGACCAATGAGCGAGTGCCCATTTTTTCCTCAGTGAGGAGAGTAAGAAAGATGTTCTAGTTTATATTTGGAAAAATATTTATCTTTTGGATGCTGAAGGAAATCTTTTGGTTTAATTAGATTGCTTTCTGGGTAATTGGTTAGAACCTGTACTACTTTGTGATTACTTTTTTTTTCCAAAAACAGTAAACAGGTTTGGTTTTTTTTTTAAAATTTTTTAATCCCATCAATACAGCCAAGTAAAGGTGGCACTGTTCGTTCCTGGTTTGATGGGCTGCATGCTGATCTGTGAGAAGGGAACTGAATGCATACACTGGGATGTTTAATCACCTTCCCTGGTATTCCTATTATGATTGCGTTTCATACTACTTTAGCATCTAACGTGTTTTGATATACACTAACAAGAAGTCATTACTGCAATAGCTTCGTTCTTTGATACCTTACATCTCGTATTTACTGTTTTCGTATGGATGTACGCAGATGGGCATGGTTAGTCTCATGTATTATGTGGCGCTGTATGGTCCAGGTTCTGGAGGAAGGATGGATGTAGGTTAGTTGTATTGCTGTGTCTGCATCTAACGGGCTGTGTCACCTTGGGAAGGGTATCTCCTCTCCATACTCAGGTTTTCGCGTATGCTTGCTATCTACACTGCTTTTTTTTTTTTTTTTCAGGAGGCTTTCATTTTATTGCATTTCTTTTAGTATTCTTGGCACAACCTGAGCTTAACCTCAATTAACACTTCCAAGTATTAAAATATTATAATGAAGAACAACCATTTTGCTGACATGGACTGGCAGTATCTAATAATAGGCTGCAATTTTCAGAGCAGCCTAAGGGAATTACAGTCTCTAAATCCCTGTGAAATGCAGAATTCGTGCACCTGCTTGAGGCTTTTTTTGAAAATACCGACTGTAACATCAAAATCTTCTTTGCATTTGAGTAGTTTTTGCTCGTATAAATTAGAGACCCCATTGGGCTGAGAGAGGGAAGCTAGATCTGTATGTGCAGATTTTGTTTCTCTCTCTATTGTTCAGTAGGTAGCTAGTGAAGGGGCACTAATTCAAGTATCCTGGACATCTATTAAAAACAAACAAAGAAAAAATCCTACAAAGCGATAGGGGAGGATAGCTCTGTTACGTCTGGATGTCTTCTCTCTGCTGGGATGTAGGGAATACTTCATATTAATTGAGTGACTTAATGGCATGATTTTACAGAAGTGGCTGTGCTTCAGAGCGTGTTTATGCTCTGATGGGTATGCTCTTTAGATGATATTGATGTTCATCACGCTTTTGATGTCTTACCACCAACGAGGTGGATAAAGACTTCAAGAAATTTTTGTTTTGTTGATGTTTTTATTAAAATATAGTGAAACAAATTATCTCAAGAAGGCACTGGGCCTTTTAAGTGGTTTTGAAGTGACGGTTCTGGCCGCGCTGAATAGCTGAGGAAGCGTAGGCCATGGTTCTCCGTCGGTCTTTGTATAAATGGGTGTTACATTTCCACGCGTGGCCTAGTCCTGCTGTGACTATTTATAGCATAGCTAGTTAAACACACTGATGTTATCTGTCTTTACAGAAGAATGGTTTAAAAAATAAATAGTCTGGTGGAGAACTTCCCCAAACCTTTGTTTCCTACTGTAAAGAATTACAGCGCTAATATTGCTAATAACTATGCTTCAAGAGGAAATTATCCATACTTACTATTAACATAATTTGCCTTTTGGCAGCGTAAGATGACTTTACTCTGTCACGTGTGGTTTAGTCGTCCTTACGAGTTGAATAAGTCATGTTTTAGCTATGTACACTGCAGGAAAATCACTTGCGTGTGTTTTGCAGGTTAAAATAAATCCTGCTTAGCCATATAGGTTTAGTCTAACCTAGGAAAGATTTGCCATTCTAGCTCGATGGAAACCCTCATATATACATATTTGTATCAGCAAAATCATGTTTCTGTTGGATTAATATCTGCCTCTGGTTCCCTTCTAGAATTTCTTTTCTGCCGTCAAACCAGCAGGTACGTACAGGTATAAAACACCTCGGGCCAGCCTTTGGCTCATACAAAGGTGTTCTGAAAAATCACTTGCCCGGCAGACCAGCAGAAAAATTGTTCTAGCCTTACTGCTGCTGTGTTTTCATTACATTCTTAATTACCAATTAGCAGTTTTCATTTATAGATGATAGCGGTACAGCCCGATAAAAATCAAGAGTAGCGTTGTGCTTTGAGCTATTATCATGACACTTTTTTGTTTGATGTCTACAGCTGGATGCAAACATTGAATTGTTTCATGCTTTTCAGAGGTATGTTGGAGTTTGGAGTTTCGTTTTTGTTGGGGTTTTTTTTCCCCCTTTTTTTTTTTCCTCCGTGGCTTTTACCTGAAGATTTTTCTTTTTTCCCTGGGGTTTGTTGGCATTGTTGATTTGGTTCCCCAGTACAAGCCCTGGGAGCATTTTGGTGCGTCTCCCAGTAAAGATGGGCTCCTTATTGTGCATGAAAGGATCTGTTCCTTGTCTTTATGTCACAAGGCAAGAGTTAGCTCCACCAGCAGCGTGGAAGCCCTTGGACTATTCAGAGCAGCGTGAGAGAGAAGGGTGCGTCAGGTCAGGTTTTCTTGTGCTGTGTTTAATTACGTTTGCAGGAGATTGGATGTGTTACGAGTAGAAGCCAGCTCTTAGCGGCTGCTCTGTAGCTCTTCGCAGAGACCCGAGCAGGGCTGTGGAGCTGTCTCGTACCTCTAACAGATATACCCCGCTGGAAGCTGTTGCCCAACTCGCTCAGCAGCATCACATGGACTTGTAGTCAGGATTTGCCTTCATGGCGGTTTTTTCCTGTACAGGTCTGAAGTTACCGGCGCAGCTTTTCTGGGAACCATCAACGTACTTAGCTGCAGCAAAGCTCAGTGCCTGCGCGCTGGAGCACACGTGCAGAAATCCCGTGGCAGAGAGCTGAAGCACAGGCCAGTTTGCTGCTGGGGTGTGTTGGGAGCTGGGGGGGGCACTCACGGAGAGCTGCACTGGTCTAAGCAAAGGCAGCTACGTGCCCCAGATCTGAACGTCGCAGTGCTGGAGGCACTGGGAACTCACGTATGATGTTATCCTTTCCTTCTTAGCTCAGATCCCTGACGGTCAGCAGCAGTGGGGTGGTTTTCTTTAAGTAGTTACAATGGGAGGATTAACTAAACCTTAATGAAGGGAGTTTTCCTCTCTCTGAGGAAAACGGCAGCCCAGGAGTCGCAGGGAGCGTGGGAGGCAGCCCGCGGGCTGGGCAGATGCTTGGAGGGACCAAGGACCGGTCCGTGCTGATCACTGAGTACGGCCACGCAGCCTCTGGCTGCCATCAAAATAGCGGGGAAGACCCTATAGTTGTTATGCTGGGTACAAGTATGTTTTAACACGCACAAAAAAAAAAAAAAAGGGCAAATTCACTAACTTGTTTTTGAGAGGTATTTTTTAACTGATGGCACAGGATGAAAGCAGAAATCCTCCGATGCTCTAAAATAATATTTTTCCACTTTTTTTTTTCTATCTGTCTTGTTATTACAGGGCCGATATTATTAATTTGATTTCTGAAAATACTTTGAAATGTACAGAAGCTCAATGGTGAGATTTTTTCAGACTGTTTCCAAGACAGTAGTTTGTTGTCTTTTACTGAATCCTGACAGTTGGAAGCAGATGACTAATTTTCTTTTTGAGGTATTTGCACTGTGGGCGTATGGCATGACTCCCAAGACAACAATTCAAGTGCTTTCACCCTGTAAATACAGTTTATATTATACTCAGGTTAGTCAGGGAGTGAAGGGTTTTAAAAAAAATACAAATTTTAATAGGGCTGTCTAGTGATTTAAAAGAAACCCCTGAGAATGGAGAGAATTAAAATGTTATTTCAAGTGAAATCACAAAATCTTATAGGAATTAGGTGCATATAAAGTCTAGCGTCTCTGTTGACTGTTTGTGCCTCTGTTGTCTCATCAGAAAAATCAGGAGGATAATTAAAATGTCAACTCTTTGTATTAATAATAATTCAGGGAATTTGTTTGCTCTAGCTGAGTAGCAACTGTATTGCTGGTGTGTAATTCTTAGGCCAAACACTTCCAGTGGGTTATCGGGGAGCGCGCTCCAGTAGCTGCACTAGGATGAGGTCTGTCTCCTTACCCCCTGCGCTCTAAATCTCTGTCCTGTGCCTTGCTCCTCACCTCAGAGCATCCTTACTCAGATGCCCTGAGATTCCTGAACCCACAGCTTATCACCGGCTCTGCTGCACCCGTCCTTTTACTGCAGCTCCAGAGCGTGTTATGTTCCTCTTCTGAGCTCCCATTCCTCCTCCACCCCCAAATCCACCTAATTTTAAATTAGTTTCTTCTGCGTGTAATTTTTGGGACTAGCTGGGGCAATGCGTTCAGTGGTGTAGTCATCAGGCAAAAATCCCTGCCTGCGGCTCGTGCCCTCGCGCCTCCCTGTCGCTCCTACCCTCGGCGGAGTTGTTTCTCAACTCCCCGCACTGTGGCTAATTGCCCTTCGTCAGCCACAGCGCAGAGATTCATAATGCGCAGTTCTAATGCAAATGAAAGCCTCTCAACCGATCAGACCAAGGGGTATTTCATAGGTATGAACTAATAACGTGTTTACGGGTGAATAGCTGTATTAAAACACAACCCCTTGGATTCTGCATGACTCGGGCTTTTAAATTAAGATGCCTACTAACAGGTGTTGTTTCTATAAAGGAGGGAAGATAGGAGAAATAAGAAGTCTGGGTTATTTTTTTCCAAAGCGATTGAGATTTCAGTGCAAGCTGAAATACTCTGTGTGCATTACATATAAGCGTGCTTACAATAATAACTACATCAGCCACACTATATGCAAACCAAAGAGCTTGTTTAAAATTCTAAATATTACGCATAGCACGAAATTAAGACTATGGAGTACGATTGCTGGCCACTGATCTTGCTGATTGTGTGGCACTTGCAGGAGGGATGGGGAATTGTATGGAGAAAATAACAGCAGGAAGGACCCTGGAAGTGCTGAACTCTTTCTCTTGCAGCTTGAGTAACTCTTTACGGCTCTCAGTACTTCATATTTTCTCACTTCCTTAATTAATGATAGTTTGAGATTTCACTGCAGTAAGGAGAATCTGTAAAGCAGCAGTTTGGCATTTGCTTGAGCTTTGTACAGAGATGTTCAGAAAGTCTCATCCCTGGGAATTTTTTCTGAGCTCGTACGGACGACAACAAAGTAAACAAATCTCTTCACGTTTACCAAAGAGATGACCTAAGTCATGCCAGGTTGAACTATTCCAGAGTGTAAATTGCCTTGTTAATGTCAAAATACCTCTGCTCATTCTACAATCCAGTCTCTCGTGCTGAATTGTCAGACCACACTCGGCTTCTATCATGTCTTCTCAGGATATTGGAACGAAGAGAAGAAAAACACAGTATATGCAGTACAGTGCTGTCTGTCCTCTTCTGGTTTGTTCATGCAGCAAGTGACGTGGTGAAGAACGTTCTCCATCACCATCTTACTAGTAAAAGAGGGCTGAGCGCAGCTGGACGTGTTTGGAGAGATTTCCACGCTCCCTTCGAAGGGCAGTTTTCCTTCTTGGTCGAGCTGTGACACAGCTGATTCCTATGCTGCTGCTCCATGGGATGCAAAACCAAACCATCACAATAAACTGCGGCAAAAAGCTCTGAATTGTCTCAATTTCACTTAACGTATTCTATTAAACTGCTGCTTTTCTAAGTCTTTGTTTATAATATGGAAAAAATGGTTCAATGACAGGGAAGAGTAACTTGGTGCTGACTGCAGACAGTGGATACATGCTCTGCATGTTTTAACTTGGTTATCTATTTACACATCAGTCCTGGAAATTCCTCTGGATTTGCAAAGCCCAAAACAAAGCCATTAAGAGAACTTATGAAACAGTATAGACCTCGTTATTTTTTCAAGGATCTGTAATTAAACAAAGAAGTGACAGAGGGGTGGCATGCAGGGAGGATGGACAGCCATGTGCCTAGGAGCTGCTCTCTTAAAAGATGTCATCCTCCAGTTTCTGAAATAGTCCACAGATATTTGAATCCAGCTCAGCTCTTCGTCGTCTCCCATGCTTGCTTACCCTCAGTTCTGTGAACATGGTACAGAGGAGCTTTTTTTTTTTTTTTTTAAAGACTGAACTGCATGTTTATGTCTTGATTCTGGAACCCGGGAGCCTCAACAGTTTAAAAACAAAGTGCCCCTCTTCAGACAAGTCTTTTTACTAAAATTGTCCAGTCAAAATCCATTTTTCCCTAGTCAGGATAAGAGATGAGTATATCTTTGTGTAAGCACAGGGGCTCAGAAGTAGGTGTCAATTAGAAATCTGGGGATTAATCTCTTGACGAATGAACAGCAGTGAGAAATCTGACACTATAAAGCTCATTTTGTCTCATTTTTACATGACTGGAGAGCTACCTGGCTCATTGCTCTGTCTCTTTGGATTCTAATACTACCAACAGTCAAAATGCAGTTATTAAAGGATTACTCTAATTGTGTAAAGTGAAAACTGGTAATTCAGTACCTAAATACCTTCCTCTTTAAAAGACTGGTTTAGCAGAAAAACTCTCCTTGCAAGTCTGTAATTTGGACAGCTCGGTGACAGTTGGAAAAGCTTCCCTTATGATGTGCCGTAATTCATATGGATATATCGAGCAAGAACGGAGACTGCTTATGCTTTTTTTTTAATTGTTCATTATAAGATTTCCCCAGTATTTCCAGATTGGAATCGTGGAAATTTGCTTTTATTGGCCTTTGGGTCACTGCAGCCAATCTGATGGAAAAGTCTTGAACCTTAATTTCACTTCAGAGCCTGAAGCGCTGCTGAACCCTGCTGAAATGGGGAGCTGTGGTGGGGAAGGAGATTTAATCTTGGTTTTAAAGTCTGCTGAATAGCAACTAGATATAAATCAAATGATTTTTCTGAATATGTCAAATACTTTTTCTTCAAATTGTGCCTGTGTAGTATATGCAGGTAAATAGCTGGAATGTATTAGTAAAATAAGTTACATTTCTGAGACTCGGCATGCTCCCAGTGTAACTTTTTGAGAAAACAGAGTAAGCATTAAGAGCAAGTAACTTTGTTAAAAAGATGATGTTTCTTTTGTTGTTATTGTTGTTTTATGTTTATTCCAGGTACTAGATGTTTCTAATAGTTCACTTTTCGTTTTCGTTGATTAGGATTTGCTTGTTCAAAACCTCCTACTGCTATATTCCTAACAAAGAGTGTCTACTAGCTGTAAGCTATGACAGTGCTCCTTATCTTAAATGCTACAGCATCGAGATACTCCTGAATACCTATGACATATGTTCCAGGAATGTCTGTGAACTGTGAAAGTTTTACCCTTTTTATCCACTTTGACAATTTGATTGGAAGCTTTGATGATGAGCAACAGAATAAATTTGTCCAACTCAAATGAAAAATCCTATCCAAAATATAAATCTCATCATGTTTTGAAGGTCTATAAAATGCTGTGCTATGAAATCCTCCTGCTACTTGCCCTTGTAGATCTAACTCCAGATTGTTTTTTGTGATCTAATTGAGAAAAAGTGTCATATGAGGTTGAACCTTGGGTGACGCTGGATCTTTTAACTTGAATGATACTGGATCTTTTAATGATCGATCTTACATAATCAGCTTTCATTCGGAGTTACTGAGAATTTAAATAAGAGGGCTCAGGGGTGCTCCTGTGGACTGATAGTAGGTATTGAAATAATTTCCATTAGACGCGGTTTTGGCAACTAGTGAAGTTGTTCCAGCGACGAGGTATGTTGAAAGGTGACAGCGTGTAGCGTATTGCTCTGCCACGTCCGCTTGATTTGTGCGTGGGGGGATGCAGAAGGGAGAAGGCTGGACTGCTGTTTCATAGCTTGGACAACCAGGTTACTTACGGTGAGGGCCGGTAAATGGACTTTTATGGCATCTTAATACTTCTCCTGCTTTCAGGGAAGGGAAAGTGAGCATCTGAGTGATGGCTGAGGGATGAACTGTACTTGGGCAAGGGGGACGGGACTTGTCACGAGTCCACGTGCAAAGAGGTCGTCCTAAAACTGCCTTAGTGACCTAACAGGAAAGCATAAATTGTCATGTCCTGCACTTTGCTTCAGTAGGGCTCCAAGTTTATCGCGTGACACATACACCTTTTGGGCAATGATGAAGCCTGGCAGTTCAGCTATTGATAATTCGAATTAACTGTATACTTAGCAAAAGAGACGGAGTAGTTACCTGAATGGCTGTAAGGAAAGGAAAGGAAGAGTGTTCTGTTGCTGTTGAACTAGAAAATGGTATATATGGATTAGAATTAAAAAAACCCACCCAATCATCCACTGGCCCAAGGACTGCAAGATCCACAAAGCACTGATCTGTGCAAAAATTATTTCTTTTCCTTGACTAAGGAAGATGCATCCAAAGAGATTTCCTGTCTCTGTCTCAGAAAGGTGAATTGTTATAACTTCCAAGGAGTTTTGGTCTGTCTGTGTTTGGGAATGATCTGTAAATGATGCATACTCTGAAATACAACTGTAGTGAGGGTAAAGAGATGAGAATTTAGGAGGTGGTCTCGGGTACAGTAATAGTCAGAATGAATGTGACCACTCCAAAGGAGAGGCAAAACGGATGCACATAAAGATCACAGAGTTGAAAATAAAGCTGGTCATCGTAGTCCTTTTCCAAAAGACTGCTCTTGCAGTCTCTTAAAACCTGGTGCCACTCAGTATATGATACAATTTGTGCATCACAGATGAAATTTGTTGTATACTTTCTGGTTTTCATATATTTATTTGTAGTGCAGCTGTCTTCTGCTGTTAAGCTTATCTATCTATTGCTTCCCTCCATTCCCGAGTTTTCTCTTAGAAACAATTTTCTTTAACTTTTCCTTTGCCATGTCTGTAATTGAAAAAGCAAAAAAACCCAAAGGTGGGATGGAAATCCCAAATGAAACCATGTCATATCATTTCTGCAGCTAGCCCGTCACTTCCAAAGGCTGTGTTTTCAAAGCCTGTATTCTTAGAAGCTCTTTAAGCTTTCTTTTCTCCTTATGTGGCATAAGGAACTCCTTGGTTTTTAAGAGTATTGCCTCGTGTGTGTAGATGGATTGAGTTAGACAGCAGAGGTTGTTACTACCTTTATTTGCTCTGTCTCCTTCGTCTGAGCTGAATAGCTGGATTGGACTTGGAAGTAGCTCCTGTAAAAGGAGAAAAGCAAACAATCGGGGCAATAATTGCTTTGGCTATCTGACTTTGATTTACCATCATTCCTGAGTCAGGATGATAAGTTTATGCTCAGCTCTTGTGACCTTGAGGATGACTGCTTGCAGTATTTTTCAGACAGAAGTACTAGGGTGAGGATGCTGTCTCTGCACTGGGTGAAGCTCTCCTCTCCTCTTTGGTTTAAACATCCATCCAGACACGCACAGTATTGGTTTATTTTCTGCTTAGAAATGATAATAAGAGACACAAATATCCCTTATTCATTGGAAAACGTGAAATGACATTAAAATTCCGTCCATGAGAACATGTTCTTTCTAAAGCCTCTTCGAAGGAGCCTGGGACTGCTTGTTTCATGAATGTTTGTTGAGAGCTCTTTAAATTCCTGAACCACTGTCGACTAATAAATGAATATAAATTATCTCTGAAACAGGTTCGTTTAACTCCTGTCTAATGTGTAGCATTTGGCCTGTCAGAGTCAAAATACTGTGACTTATTTTTGTATGGCAAATTTAGTACTTTGTTTATTAAAATTGCTGATTTATTGTATAATGAGAAGGGCCTAGATTGCTGTTACTTTTCACGGTAAGGGTTTAAAGGACAGGTCAGCTGGATTCTCCAGCTGCAAAATGTTTGTGATTATCTGTTCATCTTCTGTTATGTATTTTCTAGGTGTTAGTTAGCCAGGTTTTGGAATTAGTGACTTGCGTTTTGCTTTCAATCCTGTCGGCCTTAGTGAGGCTCCATACAGAGCAGAGTTTGGCTGGCTTCACTGAATGCGCTGTATCTGAATACAGACAGGTGTGTCTGTAGTTGATAAAGATTGCTAATAGTTTACTAGAAGAGAAAGCAAATGTCATTCCGGGCATAAAACTTGGTTTTTGTTGTAAAGTTGCACCTTGCATCGTGTAATATTCACCGTTTTTCCATCTTTGAGCTGGAAGTCCGAATCAAAGCTGTAGCTCTGTTACTTTTCTTCACGTGTGACTTAACACAAATGTCGTTGAATGCCCTTTGCTGTGATGTAATTTCTTTTTTTTTTTTTTTTTTTTTTTTTTGGTAGAAGCTTCCACGTAGTAAGATATAATTACCATTTTGCCAAAGATTTAATAAATAATGATGCACATAAGAAATACACAGTTTTAATAATCTCATTGGATCTTGGGGGGTGTGTGTGTGTCACAGGCTAGGGATAATGATTTCTACCCCTGTCCCTGACTCTACTAGGTATTATTTAGATAGATTTAACATATTGAAGTTCTGTAGTACCTGATGGTAAGAGCTGTGCTTCTTGACGGCTAGAATTTTGCAGTCTGTGACCAGTAACTGGGGCCTGATCCCCTGCCAGAGGCAGAGGGAGGTCACGCTGCACCCTCCAAGTCTCAGATTTGGCAGAGCGATGCGAGCCCTCGGCTCCGCGGAGCGTCAGAGCTGCTCTGTGCTTTGCCGCCGCCGCTGCTGCTGGTTTTTCCCTTTCTTTTCAGCAGAGTCGAGTGCTGTATGTTGTTGCTAATTGCAGATAATGTAGTACTGACATTTTGAAAAGTATACATGGATGATATTCACCCAAAGGATGATACTGCTATCTTCAGAGATGCTGATACAGTTTTGCTGGCATAGACTCATTTAGTGATGAATTGCAGTAATAGCAGTTCAAGACCTACAGCATATTAGTGAAAATGAATCCGCTGAGCACTAGTCCCATGGCACTACAACAGCACTTAAAGAACACCGATTTTTCTTGAAGGGAGTAAAATCTGATTAAAAGATTTAGCTGCAGGTTTGGGTTTGTTGGGTTTTTTTTAACCAGCAGTGTGTTATTTGTATTTGTTTCTTGACGTATGTTATTGTAAGGAATTTAATATACATAAGAAAACCAGGAGAGTGCCATAAACACAGAACATTGGTTTGTTTTAGCAGGTGGAAGACTTATATATGCTACAGTAAGCAGAGGCGTAGCAGTAGTATTGCTTTTAATTTCATGTTATAAACTGACCTAACACCTGGTTAGAACAGGAAAAAAGATCAACATGCTAAATTGAGAAGATACGTAATAGTGTACACAGTGGTGGGTCTCTGTGGCAAAAACGTAGAAATGAATGCAATAATTGGAAAGAATTATCCTAATAAAAGGATGGGGCAACCTATTATTGAAATAGTTGTCTAATTTGAAGGAAACAGGGATATAGACAGGCTTCATGTTAATAATGCATTGGTGCTTTGCATGAGAACAGAGTGTTCTTTCAGTTCTGCAGCGTGATCCGTGGGCAACAGAAATGTCCCAAGCATAATGCTGGAGTCCCTTGTGCAACCTCCTTTAAAATCACACAGGTGATAGAAAATCAGAGGGATCTGGAATACAGGAATTCCTAAACCAGGAGAAAATATGCAAGTCTGCATCTCCCTTCTTTCCTCCTTCCCCACCTCTACATCCTTCATGCATGCTTGGGCCATGCCTGGAGCATGTGGAAGAGTGGCTGCAAGCGGCTACAAGTAGAAGCCTTTTTCTGCTCTCGGTAGGTTTTAAGGCAGCACCTTCGTACGCCGTTGTGTTTAAAACAACCCCCCTATCTGAAATCTCACTTTGATTTGTAGATACTTTGCTTCCAATCTTTATAATTAGTCTTGACCACTGGTATAACTGCCACTGGTTACGCTTAATGTCAAAGAATCATTAAAATATTTTAATAGTCCCTTCCACATACCACAACATGTTTGAAAAGATTTCAAAATGTGTGATGTGTCTTTCAGTGGTGATTTCACCGCTGCTGGGGAACCCGTGACGGGGAAAGTAAAGGAGCGCTAATAAATAGGCTCGTTTTGGTCAAACGTAATGTAGTCCTGCAGACTCTGATACACAAGAGAGATTGTGAAGAACTGGGCTTTATGGATAGTTCCACTATTTCAGGGCTAATATAGGCTCCAGCTTTGTCAGGCTGACAACTTCAGCAGGATTATTTGCAGATAGGAGCAATCATCGATAGTTTGGGCAAGGCCTCTTTTTGTGCTGAGAGCAGGGATACACTCCTAATGCTGGCTACGTTTAACGGGTCTGCTTATGGGAGGGCAATAAAAAAAAAAAAGTATTTGATGGACCTGTTGCTCTACTATCTTTGGGAAAAGATAAAAACCTGATATATAACTGTATGGAGGGAGCACTGGTATTTATAGCAGATGACTTTGTGGGTAGATGTGTGTGTTCACACACACAGGGTTCTCAGTGATCAGATGAGGACTCACGATAAAGAAATATTTTTCTGTATTTTGTGATTTGACAAGCAGCGTGCCACTTCTTTCCAATTCTGTTGCATTTTCTGCAAGTTAAGAAAGTCAGAGGAATACTTTTTCTGAATAATAATTAAAAAAAATAAATCAGTAAGTCTGTGTTGCTTTCAGCTAGATCAAGAAGCTTCCCACTCTGAAGATCCAAGATGTGACAAGGTATTCTAAAAATACCATAACCAGCTGTAAAATAAACTGAAAATGCTGAGGCTCTGTTGACAGCATTGTCGAACAGCTAAGATGTTTTTTTAATGAAAAACATTTTGAATTTTTAGGATTAACAAGATGTTTTCTGCATTCCTAGAGAAAGAGTTGAATTACAAATGTTAAGATGTACCTCTTTGACTCAAATGAAAACATGTGCTGCTTCAAGTGGCACGAGCTGCTGGCTTCTAATTCTAAAATCCGGATTTCTTCTGACAAATTATGATTTAATTACCAAAGTATTTAAAAGCACACAAACAGTGCACATACATTTTGAGGTGCATTCGCTGAATAAAATTTAGTGAACTAAGGCAAGTCAGTCTGCAAAATACTTGTTAAGGTAATGTAAGAGACGGGTTGAACTGTCTAGGTAAAGACTAAAGGTTGTCCTGTGTTAAGAATAACTATTATTTGTAATGCCTTATAGGTGGATTTAAGTAACATTAACTTAAGGATAAACAAAGTTTTGTTTCTTTATGCTTGAGTTTGTCGTCTGCTGTAAAGAAGACTTTGATATTCAAAGTTTTCATTTAATTTCCTTCTGAAAGAAATATCATTGAAAATTCAGAAGGTGAAAGTAAACCAGACAAGATTCGTATGCTATTAATGGAATTATATTAAGAGTTGTAATAATATCCCTTAATCTTAAAAAGGTAAGTCTCTTACAGAATTAAGGTTTTTCTGCTGCTTTTCATGCCGTGTGAGGTATTATGGTTAATACAAGTTGCTGATGTGAAAGCATCCTTGCTAATCCTGTTCGGAGAGCGGCTCGTTCTGCGCTCGTTAGAAAAGGTACAAGAGGAGATACGATAGGCCCTTCGTTAAATAACTACTTAATTACATCCTAGGCCAAGCAGATACCAAATCTGCGATTACTGCTGGCAGGTTTAGCCTGCGTGAGCAGCGCCACGTGTAACGGCTCGGCGTGCTGCAGGGGAACGCGCGGCGGCTGGTGCAAACCTATGTTAGCAAATTCAAGGGCAGGACTTGTTAGAAAAGGCATTTAAAACAGCTTATACTCGTTTAAAAAGTTTCTACTCACCCTTCTCTGTGAGCTTCTCCTTTCTCTAGCTCCTGTATAACACCCAACAACACTTTTATGGTTTCCTGACTAGAGCTGATCAAATTCTCCATCATCTGAAGCTGCGCTTTCAAGTCCACAACTTCCGTGTGAGGCACGATTTGTTGGCATTCCTCGCTCACCGCGACGGCCGTCTGGCAAGGCTGACTCTCCTCCATAGGCGAAACGTTTATCTGAAGGGTCTGTTCGTTACATTCGGTGGCTGTGCACTGCGCCTGAGACGAGCAGGCTCGAGCATCTCCCGCCTGGGGCTGAACACCGTTCAGGTGCACGGTCCTCTTTTTGTCCTCCTCGGCTGTCGGGCACGGCGACCAGTCGGTCTCGGCCGCGAGGTTTGGCAGGTCGGTCTGCGAGGCGTTTGAACCGGCCGCCGGCAAATAAACGGTGGCCACTTCAGTCTTGAAGACCCTCCCGTGGAGGGGCTGGGCGACCTCCTCGCTCCCCGGCCGCCCCGCCGCCTGTTTCCCTCGGCCGGGCTCCTCGGAAGCGGGGTCTTCCGAGTTTGGGAGAGGAGGAGGAGGCGGCAGCTCTTTGGGAGAGCTGTGCAAATCGCTGCCTTTCCAGGCCTCGGCCCCGTTGTCGCGAGCCCCCACGTTGGTGCGTTCGTTGAGGTGGGAGATGAACTCCGCCGTCTGCAGGCTGCCGGCCTTCTTGCTCCACGGAACGGCCTCCCCTGAGCTTCTGCCGTCTTTGTCCTTAACATCTATTAGAAACCCGTTGTTTTGACTCTTAAAGGTGTCGACAGTCGAGGCGCTTTTAAGAATATTCCCTTTTTTCCGGTCCAGAGGAAAGGTCTGGTAACACTTTTTAAGATCGGGTGAAGTCTGAACTCCTGTGCTCTTGGTGACGTTGGGTATCGACCTCCGGGCAGGCACTGTCATGTACTTGCGATACGCCGTTTTGTAGGAGACGGGCTTGGCGTCTCTCTTGTCGGGATCCTGTGTGGTGGACAGCTGTTTGTCCCGCTGCTCGTTCTGGGCCTCGCAGATATCTTTAAATCTCACCTGGAGGGCTTTGTTTCGTTTCTTAATCTGCCGGTTGGGATCCAGTGCGTATTTCATCTCCAAAGCGAGCGAAGCCGCTGGCTCAACTTCGCTTTCCGAGGTGGTGAGTAAGCATTTGCTGGGCTCCTTACTCACCATGATGCCTGCATTCAAAAACAGTTCAAAAGGCTTCATGTTACCACAGAAATGCTACTTCCCCCCCCAAGTTTCCAATATTTGAGCTACTTTTCTCTGCTTTGACTGAAACGGCTGCCACTCGCATCCTTTTTGCTCAATTCTCTGAAGTCATAGTCCTTCCTATTAGACTTTGGTGTATCGCTAGAAAATTGTGCCTTTTATCTGGCTTTGTTAATGCCCGCTCCTCAGAGAGCCCTTCAGAGAGGAGCGGGGCTCAACCTGGGTTTTGGGGCACCAAGAGTTTTTTCCAGACCCCTTTTCAGAGGCCGGGCACCGCGGCCGTCACGCCAGGGTGTGAGCTCAGCACTCCGACTTCCCTGCAAGGGAACACGGGCTCTGGGGAAGCGAGTCATTTGAATTTACTTCATAGTTAATAAAAAGTACAGGGAAAATGAAAATAAGTGGTTTTGCACAAATAAAGTCTAGAGCACTGATAACCCTTAATGCTCCTTTAATGGAAACATTTAGTAGCAAGAAGTGTCTGAGCGGCATTATTTCTTACAGCATACCAAACCCGTTTCCTCTGTGGAGTGTACCCTGCATCTTTGCAAGAAATTAATTGGTCGTTAGAGGTGTCATTATTTGGATTTTTAAAAAAATTTACCTCATAGCTAAACCTAAAACCTGGATGTAGATTAATTATTATTAGCAACTGGTTGGTATGCATAAAGTGTATGAACTATTGAAGTTTGTGGAAGAAGTCAGCAGTATATCAATTAAGGTTTTGCTTCAAATGCAAAACAACCCATCCTTTCCTAAAAGCAGTAATATGCCTTTATAATAGAGCTTCTTATCCCAAAGGATCCTAAAGCGCTAAAAAGAAAAAAAACCCACAAAAACCCTGTGATGATTCACAGAAATTACTTAATCTGCTATTGAAATATAAGCACCTCCTCAAGGATGAAAAGATGCCAACTGCTTAACACAGCACATAGCAAAAAAAAAAAAACAAAACCAAAAAAAAAACCCAAAACCAAAACCCAACAGCTCTATCGTTGCACAGATCTTACGGGATCTGTAGTAACTGGGTAGTTAAGACCTCATTTTTACACCTCATTTGAAGTTGTCGGTTTTTTTTACAAATTTCTCCCTAATGCCGAGATTTACAGAATTACCAAATTCCCACTTAATCCAAGTATCCTGCATGTATTTCCTATTTAAACACCAATCTACCCTCCGAGGTACTCAGAGTAAAATGAATAAAGGGACTTTCAGGTGTGGTATTTGAAATACATTTTAAATTAAAAATCTTTTGTCTATTTAATAAAAAATGTGAAACTCTTGAAGAGTTCAGTGCCGCAATGGTGTATGTTTTATAAAGTCGGTTCAGTGGCACAAGTGAGTGAATCCTTATGACTAGTCTATATTTAGTTTAATTTAAGAAAACACAATGGAGAAATTATTTTCAATAGAAAATTGAATGTTTATAGGTTTTTAAAAGTAATAGTAATATTTCCCAAAAGTTATTAAGACACACAAATGTGCACGGCAGACAATCTGTGTACTGCGAGGTTGGACTTCTGGGTTATCAAATTGCTTTCAAAAATCTCAGGCAAATACGTCATTACTTAATTTTTTTTTTCCCATGTTTTACTTCCCTGGTCCCAGTAAGTTGCAAACAAGTAACTGAAATATTCCAGAATCCGTCTAGTTTGCCTTTTTCTATCGAACTGGTGAGGTTCAGGTAGTGGGGAGGGAGCAGCAGGGAGTTTAGAAGGGGAAGTTTGTATCTGAATCTGCGTGATGTAGTGGAAGGTCTGTAGAAGGCAGCAAAAAGAGGGAAGAGTCAGGATAAAAACATTCAAATAATAGCATCTGAGGTTGCTAGATACTAGTTTTCAAACTAGTTACCTTCCAAAGATGGTGACGGTAGGAAATACAGACGTACATCCATCTATCTGTCTGTCTAGGGGGGGGAATTTTGGAATGCTTTCGTGAATACTGAAGTGCTGCGTAAGATCCGAACCTGATCCATTAGCCTGCAATTTCACAGACGTTGGCTTTAGACACAGCTAAAATATGTTGTTAAAACTACTGTCAAAACCAAAAACTCTGCACTTTCATTAATGTGGAACTACTGGAAGCAAATCTTCCGTAATGGTCTGGTAAATTAATGACTTTACTGAAAAACTAAATACAGTAACACAACAGCCATTATATCCATTAGTTTTCAAATCTGCTAATGCGAGTTCATGCACTACTAAGAAATTGTAGCAAATACGAAATGTTGCATTTACAAAGATGTGAAATATTCAGTAATTACGCCTGAAAAGAGGGCACATGTTTTTACCCGTAAAAGGCTTACAAAAATTGCTTGTTGGATCTGAAAGTCACTTCTTACAAACATCTCCTACGACATCTCAGCTGTCAAAGTGAGTTTTCTGGCACGTGGTTACTTGACGGCAGGATCCACTAACATACAATTTATTCTAAAGTATTGGCTTGATGTTTTCTTAGTGTACCTCTGACCTGTCTCAATTTTCAGATTATTTGAGATATCACTTTAATCCCATAATCTTTGGGGGTTTCAGATCACTGGATCTGTTTGGAATGGCTTCAGGGATGGAATTAATGGAGTCCATAACCCAAATGAAACCAGGAGCCTGGTGATGTTCTACGGAACAGAATTAGATAAATGGGGTACTATATTCTGTGATGCAGTTAATTTTAAGCGTGTCTTTAATAGCCAATAAATTGATTCTTCAAAAATTGCTGGTCTCCCGTTCCCAATCATGCAGGCCTGATTGATTTAGCTAATCTAGAGTTTTCTGTTCCCGCTAGTAGCTTGTGCTAATAATTTTATAGATATCTGTGATTAAGAATGACAACAACCAAAAGAACTAGCTGTTTTTAAGCCCTGCTCGGATGTCAGGGTCTCCAAGGGGATCCGTATGTGCGCATTTGATAAGAGAACGGGTGAGCAAACGGTTAGTTGATCGCGAGTTAAGTATTTAACACGGCAGAGTTTTATATAATACTTTTTTGGGTTGGGATTTTTTTTCATTTTTGTTTTGCACAAGGTGTTGACTCCAATTTTGGCTTACTTAAGCACCAGCATTTACAGCGTTATCTCCTGGGGACGCCTTGCTTAACCATTCAACCCGTACTTGAGATCAGACCGTACCAGAGGTCTGCCCTCCGTCCGCTGGTGTTGGTGCCAGCAGCATTCCGAGCCGTGTCCCGGGGACAGGAGCATGCCATGGGCACAGCCGGCACCCCGCCGGGGCGGCTGCAAACGGAAATCTCTCGATGTGATGTCTGTCCTTTCCCTGCACCGCCTAGCTGTAATTCTGCTGCCCGTTACTCCGCTCGGGAGTGTTTTCTGGGACACAGGGCAAGGCTGGCGTACATAAAATGCACGGCTGGGAAAGACGATAGAGGCTGAGGGATTTTTGGAGACTGTAGGAAACTCCTGAGATGGAGTTTCTCAGTTTGCGTGAGGACTGCGGAGTTTATGGCTTACTCTGTCAGGGGGCTAATAAAGGCTTTGAATTTGAATTTTAGTTGCAGATGCTAATTAAATACAGATCATAGATTTAAACTTTTTGTCTGTAGTTATTCGAAACAAATCCTGATTGCAGGAGATGATTTGCTAAGTTAAATACATAAATAATCACAGAGCTTATTTTTCAGTTTTTAGCCTTGATTTGTTTATAAACTTCCGGCTGATTACCCTTAAGCAGTGTTCCCTTATGTTTGAATATGGAAATAAACTTTTAAATAATAATAATAAAAAGTGATGCACAGAGAAGCCTTAAATTAGTATAAAGTCTTCAGGGTAAGTTATGGAAACCACCTTCTTTATTATTTCAGGTTCTCCATAGTGTGTTTTATTCAATTAAATAAATCCTTCCCTTTCAGTTCTCCATTTATTGATGCTGTCCAGATTTCTTCTCCTCAGTTCAGCAACGCAATGGGCATTTCTAGGAAGGAGACCTATTTTATGTGATTCACGCCTCAATGATGAGGAGCTGTGGGTTCCCAGCAGTCTGCTTGAAGTCTGTGGCAGCAGGTAAAGCTTAGGTACAGCAGTAAATCTTTGCAGGACCTCCACTCTTAATCCCAAACTCTGCAAAGTCACTGCACTGGAAGGTGAATTACGGCGTGGAATTTCCAGACTGATTTGTTAATGAAGGAAAAAGAGATTTGTAGCTTACCTTATAATTTGAATTTTATTTCTGTCAGTTTTATGATACAGAACTATACTCAAAGACTAAATGTGTTAATAAGCAGAGTGGAGTTAAACTTTCCAAGTTCTAAATGCAGAGGAAAGGTATAGATTTCAGTCTCTGTATTTTCAGACCAAATGAAGGCTTCAGAGATGCAGCTGTAAACTTCTGTGCATGTATTAAGAGCACATGGGGGTTTTGTACACGTATGTAATAGCTTAAAGGAAAAATAATGCAAGGGAATGCAAATAATTGGGCTTTACCCTGTAGAGGAAGGCTCGTGAGTGATCTGCAACGTCTTTAGGCTTCTGAGTACACCGAGGCTATCCTTTCCCATGAGAAGTTCCATGGCCTCGTATGCCATGTTTCTATGTCTAAATAGAATCATAACGCTTCATAATGCATATTTGTTGTTCAAAAACTGGTCAATGTCTATAAGTCACCTTGTAAGTGTATATGTAGAATATAACACACTTCTGTCACTAAAAATAGACATTTGAAAGAAACTTGGATTTACTTCATGTAAACAAATACAATATAGAAGCCTATTCTATGTTAATTCTAAGTATACCATTGCGTAAACCAGTGATGGCAAGCTGAAAACACGAATGATCTTAGGCAATTATTAATTACTAGTTGTTTGCAGAAACTTTTCCTGTGTGTTACAAATTTTTACTAGGGTTTTAATACACAAGTGTGAGGATAAAATATGCCTTCTGGATAAATTCAGGGGTGTAGGTATGCCCAATTTTTGTGGTGTAAAAAGAACTGATGACTGTTATTAGGGACACACCCCCCCCGATGTATCTATTGACATACAAAACTGATGTGGTAGACCAGTCTGTCTTCCTTTTATCAGAATCGTTCATGTAGAATAATAGAGTTAGCAGCGCTGGTAAATGTCAAACTAGTAGGTTTTTTTAAAATCTGTTTTAAACCCTTAGGCACTGAACTTGAATTTTCTCTCTCTTGAACTTCCTTATTTATTGCTCAATACTGAATTCATTCTTATTGCTGCATTTATGTATTCTGTATTTTATCAAGTAGAGGGGGAATTGCCCATGCCTTATAATCTTCCTGGTTTAAGAAGTTTGCACCACTTCAATGAATTACAGAGCATCGCTACCATTTGCCTAAATCACTGCTTTCCAGTCTGTGGTCTGGAGACGCTTGGAGATTTCTCACCTGTGTTATTGCTGTGCATACCAGAAAAAAAAAAGCTGCTGTATGCTCCCTAGCAAAATTACGGTTTGTGAAAGGGGGGTTATATTTTCAGTGAAAAAAATTAAGAGGTTCCACAACCTGAAACAAAGTCTACTATCTAGAACGATCCTTTATTTTTTAGCTATATTCTCCTGCAAAAAACAGCTTTGGTACGCATTATTTAGAATTAATGCATTGCACTGTAAACTGCAAATGTTTGGTAGAGTTGTGATGACTCTTAGAACAATTTAAAAAAATGGATCTATCGATCATCTAGTTTCGGTGATGACATGATAGATTTGTAATTGCCTTAAAAGTCTTCCTTTGGAATAAACATGATCATATGGCATTTGATTTGTCTTTTTTTTTTTTGTCCTCCCATCCACTGGTAGGCTCTGTAAGAATGATGTATAAAAATCATATCCTAGCTAATGGCCAAGATAAAGAACAAATGCCTTTAAAAGCTCTTGTGAGCTTTAGCTTTAGAACTAAGTGGCAACAAATAAAATGTATGATTTAATAAGCCTGTACCATTTTAGGTAGAACAGGAATCTATTGTAGGATAAAGTATTTAAAATTTTCCTTACAAAACAATTCCCCTGAATGCACAAGCTGGTACATGCTATTTTCTATAATTTTGACGTGTCGTCTTCACATTCTGAAGACAATTTTTAGTAATACTTAGGTTTTGTAGCTTCCTGTACTGTTACATGCATAAAATGAAAAGGAATCCATTCAAAATGGTAAAATTCTGTGCAATAAGGGTTACTTCTCCGGAGAAGATAGTATGTTTGTGCAACTAATAGTAGCACTACCAGGAGATTGCACTTGCATTAAAAACAATATAAACCCTCGTGGTCTGAGTTAATAGTTATTAACTAATGCAATGTCAAAAGATACTCCCTGTCAATTCGTAGTGTTATAATGTCAAATTATAATGTCAAATTGTTATAATGTCAAACATTTGCTAGGATTTAGTGTACTGGAAAACATAACATTACCATTAAAAGAATTATGCTTATTTTTCTTACTGTGCTATGCAGCTATTGCTACTAGGAAAATCTCAGCAAAGGTTTATTAGCATTATTTTGCCATGTAAATCTGTGCAACTCTTTGTCGGTGTTACAGCTGGTACTCGCAGTATAAGGATGCTGCTGAAATGTGTTGCTAGGAGAATCACAAATAGTTCTGCTTATACTGTACTGTCTTCCAGGAGTCCAAGAGGCAGCGTACTTTCACTGGAAGGCTTTTTCAGTTTTATGGGACTTTCTGTTAAATAATTTAAATAGCAAGCTGTTAAAACCAAGAGCTTAAAGACAGTTCCTTTTCTGCATTGTGGAATACTAACTTTTAATTGTTCTTAGTAAACATCAACAGTTTTTGTAGGTGTTCAGGAAAAAAAAAAATAATCTAACCGCCACCAAATGACAGGAAGAAAGCAGTTTGGTTCTTCAGCTTCTTGCCAACAGGTTTGCAAAACTGTCAGACCTCGAGAGAGTGAGTGATCTGGGGACTGGAGACTGAGAACGTCTCCGGACTGTGAGCATCTACGTCAACTGCAGCTTATTTTCTTTTTCATCGTAGCTTTTCAAGTGCTGGGTTGGGTAAAGAGGAGAAATTAGGTAAGCGGGTTGTAACTCTGTGCATCTTTGGTCTTGCATCTTCAGTTTTGCTGTGCAGGGAATGGAGAGGCACCGCAGCGCTAAGCTTGGGTGCAGTGCGCGGTATGCAGATCCCCTGGGAATGCAGGTAATCTCATTGCATGGAAAAATGTGGTTTGTAGTCTGTGCTAGAGCTTACTACAAATGGGAGATGACAGACAGGACTGACTTTCCTGAGGTCAGTGGTTGTAAGGCATCAGAACGTTGTCAGCTCTTTCTGCTTGGATTAGGGTTACAGGCAGACAAGCCCTGGGAGGGTGTGAAGTGGTGCTAAACAACGCGGCCGGGTAATTTAGGTCTAAAACCTGCCATCTTTAGCGGGATACTAACTGGTGAATAATACCCGTCTAGGAGATTTGTATTTGCACTCCAGTGCTGTCAGCCATCACCAGGAAATACAGGCCGTGTAACTGTCACCTTCTTGAGGAGTTTCTGGGTTCAAGCGGGTTCTGGTTCTGGCTCTGCTGTAATTGTGAATCATCACTGTACAGTTAGACCTGAGCGTGCTGCTGTTGCTGAAAGACGAGAGAAGTACACAAATCTGTTTGACTTCTGGTATAGCAAAGGCTCGAACAAAAATTAGTTACCCAAAAAGGCTGGTGTTAGAAGAGCAAAAAGCTGTGCTTTAATTGCTGTACCGCAAGTGAATAATGGTCCCTAAAGTTGCAAAACTTCTTTCATAAAAGCTTTTTCTAAGATGCTTTTGAAATAAGTAACGTGAAGAAAGAGCCAAACTCCAAAGTGAGGGGAAGTTGTCTTAAATTTGAGCATCGGCGCGAATGCTCCAAATCTCAACTCCCAAAATCTCAAGTTCTCATCAAACGTGAGGACACTGAGAGAAGAGTCGGAGTTGATGGGCAGCACCGGTGCATACGGCTCATTCCAGGTCACCAGGGAAAGCGCTTTTGGTTTGATGTGGGAAGAACTGTGTGGAGAATGAAGAGGGAAGTAATGAGAGAGCCCAAAGATGGTGCGGAGATGTTGAATAAATTGCTTCCAGGTTTTTGTGGAGTAAGATCTAGAGATAAACATTCTGGTGATGGTGTTTTAGGGCGGTGATATGGATGATTAGGAAGTTTCATTTGTGATATGGATGATTAGGAAGTGTATTAAAGTAATAATTAGAGATCCTCTTAAGAATATTCACATGCCCCTTTTGTCTGTTCGAGTTACGTACTCTGCTTGTCTGAAGCTGCAGGATCGTGGCTGAGGACTCCCCTGTTATTAACCAGAGCGGCCTGATCACGCTCAAAGCACCAGAACTGTCTACTTGACAGGTAATTCGCATCACGTTCCATGTGGCTTTCTGTGGTTTTGTACTATCACAAAGTGTGAGTGCAAGAATAAAACACGTTATGCTCACTGAGTTGCTCAGCTAGGATACCTAAAATACGCAGATTCATCTTGAATTCACAAACTTAGGCTCAGTCTACAGAATGGATCGGTGTTACCAGGCATTTCAAGCATAATTTCTGCTGAATTACTCTCTTCAGCATTGGGATGTTTTATCTGTCTCTGTCAGCTCCTTAGAATTATTGCTGTGTTTTATTTGCTGATGGCTTTGATACACAAAAATGTATTAAACTGATCCACGAGATAAATTTCTTTACTTGTGGGTATCTCCTCATTCATTTCTGATTGTATTTGCAGAAGAGAATAATGAATCTAATAACAAAATGGGCATGAACAACCAATTACGAATGAGTTGAAGGAGAAATTGGGTTGCTGTAGAATTTTTTTCTTGTTCATATACAAATACAGAAACGTTAGTGATTTCACTGAATTGTCTCTTCTTCCTTCTTCTCCCAAGGAGAGCTGGAAGTCACTAACCAGACCAAAACTACTTGTCATGTTACTAACTTGGAAGTGCAGTCCCATATTTACACTCCTGCTTAAGTGGTTTTGTATTGAGCATTGTAGAACCTCCGTTTCAGTTTTTAGAGGTCACTCGCACCATGGTTGGGCTGTGTAACTTGCATCAGCTTTGACCTCACCGACTCGTTCCAAGCAACAGCGTCACAACTCTGGCATGAACGCTGCCTGCTGTGATTTTTCCGGGGAGCACAAAGCAGGCTTGCTGTGGTTCGCCTGGGGTATTACCATGACGCAAACGACCCCATTTAAAGATAGTTTTGGAAATAGCCATCCACGCTGTGGTCACAGCGGTGGGCTGTCATACCTGTGTTTTGCTTTGTGTGTCTCGCTGAACTTTAATGAGATTTCTTAGTCCTGCGGCTTAGGTCACTGTGGAAATGGGATGGAAGCATTTAAGTTGCGTAGGTCTCGTCATTCTGGGCAAAGTGGGGTCTAAACAGAAAATGACAATTTTTAACTAATTGGAAATTGTGCTGGACATTTGTAGCGGTACAGCAAAGGTTTTACAGCTCTAAGTGCTGGGTCTATGACTTGTTTCGTAGGTCTGTCTCTTGTATCACTGAATTCCTGACTAGGTGTCTGCATCTCTCCTGGAGGTTAAAAGAAAATGAAGAGGTGAGGAAGGGCAGGCATAAAACAAGCAGGGAGGGTGGGGAAGAGCACAAAACAAATAAATCCTTCTTTGTTAGCTTTTGACACTTCCTCCTCACCTAGACCATATGGGATGATCTTCCTTTGCTTTTGTTTTTAAAATGGTTTAATTTTGTAACTATGTGGGCTTTATTTACAGGCATGCTATAGCAATCACGGACATGTAAAAATAACACAAACCACTTGCTTCAATTCCCCATGGATGTCCTAAACATCAGTTAAGGTTGGGATTTTGCCATTGTTATTTCAGTACAAATAATAAGGAATTCCTGTACCAGGTAAAATGGAAGTAAAAGTAAATACAGATAGACGAAAAAGTCTTTGGATGTTGTAGACTGCTAAAAAAAAAAAAAAAAAAAGTTGTTAATGGTCTCTCTGGAGATGGGCAGAAGACTTCAGCTTTGCATCTGAAGGAGCAGGATGTCCAAGTAAAAAATAAATACGGGAGAAAGCATTCTTCAGCCCACAAAACTGATGCTGAAAAAGCTGCCATACAGCTGAGGCAGGCAGGACCTACAGAAGAGAAGTCTGCAGAGGGCTTCCACAATGTTCACTTGTTGTAAGAAGTCAGCGTGCCAGGCCGTATGCTGTTTCTGCAGATCTCGTTAAATCAGATGCAAAAGCCACATGCTTACGTGTTCTTTGGTCCACCGTATAACTGCATGTTTAGCCTGTTTAATGAAATGCTGCTGTTAGATGAGGATTTTAGAAACCGGACCGGTGGTGTTCCTGCAGGAAAAGCCAGTGCAGTGAACAGTTTATCTAAGACGGTTGTAGTCCTGTGCAGAAATGTTCCTTTAGCGTGTCGCTGGCCGGTTACTCCGTCCTGCTCTCCTGAACGTTAGGTACTGGGCTACGGGTGAATACTTTGGTTTGTGCATGGGGTCTGCTTCTTAGTAGTCAAATACGATTATTTTACTAGCTGCAGTCTCTTGCATTGAAGATTAACGCTAAGGTCTCATTTCGAATATTAGGAATTGCCATGTAATCTGGCTGCATGTAGCCATACAGTTGAATTGGTAACACGAGCGTGTTGTGGGCAAGCCTTTTACTGGTTACAAATGACTACTCCGGTGCGTCTCGGAAATAGTTGGCCGTAACTACATAGCTTTTGTGCGATGTTTGACACGCTTTTTTGATACGGGCAGAATCTGAGGCCAATCAATCAGTGGTGTGCAGAGACGGGGGGGATCTGACACGGGGCAGAGCCCCAGCGCTCCCCCGCAAGGCTGAAAATCTCCTCTTGTCATGATAGATTAAGAAGTTCAGATCTGTACCCAAATCTCGTAGGACTTGGAGACCTTCGGTCCCAGGGCTTTTAAATCCATCTCCGTTTAATTCTGACTGTGAAAATGGCCCTTACTCTTCTATACTCCTCGGTATTGAAATCCGTGGATTTGGCTAGAAAAACTATTACTGGAGTCAAATCAGGCCTGGTGTCTTCCTGCCACTGACGAGGAAAATCCAGGCAAAGAGGAGGACACCAAGAGCTGCTGTTTGATCACTGAATGTTGTTTTTACAACCAGTTATCTTTGCCTACGGGACTTGTGCTTATAACTGGAAAGAGGTGAGTTTTAAGGCCCTGACCACCGCGACGCTGTGCTGTGCAAATGTATAAAGAAGCTGAACTATTTTTGAGAGTATTAAGGGATCAGCAGAGAGGCTGTTTTCTGCCTGAATGTAGTAAAATTGTAGTAAGTAGACTTCAAAGTGGGGATGTGCCACTAAAATAAGAGAATGCTCTGATCGCGTTCTGCGTGGTCAATAACCATTTCAAATTGAATGGCAATACCTAATGAGTCAGACCTGTGTCTGTTCATAGGTTATACAGTATTTTCTAAGCGAGCACCGATTTTCAGAAGGTTAAACATGGAACTCCCACTGAATTTACCACTAAGATTATTTTTTTCCCTAAAATATGCTTGTGATCTCATCTCCTTAAAGCCTATTTAATTTGCAAATTGATTAGTAAAAATATAAGGGAGCGCTGGGCTATAAAATAGATTTGTTGCTTACATGTTTTTATTATCTTGCACAAATTTTCAGCAGTCTTTAAGTAGTGGCTGTCATAGAGCAGAATATAAGACCTTTTTAATAGCTAGTTTAAACAGTCACGTGAATTTTTTATGTTCTCAGATATTCTAGATTTACTGTAATTTCCTCAAGTATGCATGAATTATGTGACTACACATTCTCAGTTCTCCCTGTCCAAAATGACTATGCTTGGATAAGGAACTGCCTTGAGACCCAATAGCTCAAGAGCTTTGTGGAGGTTCCCTTATGTTTTAGCGCAGATTTTTGGCGAGCTAATAGGTTTCCCTGGCTTTTACTACCACATCGGTCACTGCGAAGGACTGGTACGGTTCAGTTTGCTTTTAAATTCTCGAGAACAGGGGAAAGTAAACATTAGCCTTAATATCTCATCGTCATTTGTGCAATCCCTTGCTGAGTTTGGATTTCCAAGTAGCGTAACGGTGTGTTGTGGTGACCAGTAGTGTTCGGTCCCTGGTAGTGCACGTCAGGACGATGACACACGCTCTGTGATTTGGCACTTGGGCAGGCTCTGGGGCTTCTCAGCCATGTTCTCCTTTTGTATGTTAATCTCCATTGAATTTAGCTACTCTTTTTTTTTTTTTTTTTCCCCCCTCCCCCTCCAAATTAATCATATATGCTGTGCATCTCATGCAGAAATGCTTCTGTCAGTGAAATAGTTAACTGGGGAAAAAAAATGCAGCGATGATCTTACGAGCTACTTGTTTGTGAGCTTAATTAGTAGAAGGGTGCATTGAATGTTAAGTGCTGTCCCTCTTGGTAAGTAACTAACACTTTCTTTTGTGGTGCTGCTGCCCAGCTGGTTTATTATGTGTCAGTCTGGGGGGAAGGCACCGATTTCATTCAAGATAAGGATTATTTTGAGCATCATGTTAAAAATATACATCGTTAATAAATATGGAGTCCTAAAGAACACGTATTTTTCATCAAGGGCATCATGATGTCCTTACAAAAAAAAAAAAAAAAAAAAGAGCTTATTTAGTATCAGCCTTCCCCAGTGAGCTCATTCGATGAAGGCAGTCTGCTTTAAATGCAACAGCACCTTGAACTCTGGAGCAGTAATTTTATTTTACAACTGTTCAGTATGAATATTTGGATTAGTAATATACATTATGTATTTCTATTGAAATCAATGACTGTATGCCATCTCTGTATAGAAGAATATAAACCTCCAGATGATAAACTAGTAATATCTGAGCACAGAGATATTTTCATCTGAGCTGCTCGTATGCATTTATAATGCTAGAAGAAAATCCAGCTTTTAACTTGGAACTGTTATTTGTACTTGAAGAAAACAGTATTATTGTAGTGCAGGCAGGCATGAGCAGACTGGTAGAACACCAATGGGCTTCACACCAAGAGTAAGGAAATATGTTACTCCACATGCTTGTCATTTTTTACTAGAGATATGTTGCTTGAAATTTTATATTAAATTATTCTGAGTACATGGCTAGGACAGTTACATGTCATGTGATATCCTGTATTTTTTTTTTTTAATTAGCTAGTAGTTTTTCCATCTATCAGCTAGATTTTAACCTTGATACATGCAGCATTCCTGCCAGCACTGTAAATAAGAACGGTAATCACGATGAAACACTTAAGCAGAGGGAATAAATCTCCAGTTCCTATTAGACGTGACCTGTTACTGTTTTGTCTTTTGTTACCGCTTTCCAGCATTCAGCAGAAAAATTATGATTCTCGGAGGTTGGAAAAACAGGTCTTTCCAAACTTCCCGACCATAGAGCCTAATGAGTTAAATTTTCCTCCGTGATGTTCGTGCCGGATTTTAGCTGCTTAGACATACAAGGTCAAACGAAACTGCTCTATTGCCTATTCTGAGTCGTGGCAGAGAGGGGGGCACAGTCCCTTTGGGACAGACCCCTCGGGAGATGGTGACATAAGCAGAGAACCTATCCTCTGCTTTCGACAGGACAAGATGTCCCTGTTTTGCTCGGGCTTGCCGCCCCCCTGCCTCCCCCAAACAGATCCAAGCTAACTGCAGTCCTGCATCTCCCTCGCTGCTGTAACTCTGAGTAAACATGGCACTAAGTAGAGACGTTGAGGTCACAGGAGAGGATTTTTACTAGCAAGAGGAAGGCAAAATGGAAATGCAAAGTGGGAAGCCTTGGATGCCTTGCAAGATGCAAGGTCCAGGACTATGACTTTGGTGCTGGATCCCTGCTACCTTTTTGTCCCGTTTGCCTACTGCATTTTCACGGCATCTCCGATTTAAATGTGTTTGATGATGGTGACGGGGGACTCGGGGAGGCGGGGGGTGGAACGGTGTATGAAATGGGGAGAACCGCTGCTGCTCAGTAATACCAGTTCACAGAATAGCAGCAGCTTCAGCCCCGGACGAGGATTTTTGGTTTTGTTTGGTTTTTAATGAAGTGCTATACTGCAAGTTACCGGATGAACACGTCCAGTGCTCTTCCATTGCCGTGTTGTACGGACACTTCATTAGGGCTGCGTTTGGACTTCCCAGCGCTGAAGTTAATAAGCAGCGGTAGTTGCTCGCAATCAATCATGTGAAAAACTAAAGCACTTTGCGCGTCTTCCAAAAATCCTCCAGCTACACCTCTCCCCTACCAGGTAGCATTAGAAGAAACGGTCGTATTTTTCTAGAAGAAGGTAGCGGTTTGCGCGGGTACAGTGATATTCTCTCCTTATCTGTCACGAAAGTTATTGAATGCAATCGCTGTTCCCAGGCAGGCAGATACGCTATTGCATAACGCTCCCTTCGGCGCTCAGCGCGATGCTTTATGCTCATCCCTAGGAAGTTTTCATCGGGAAAACCAGGGAAGCGGGTATTTTTCGGAGTCCTGGCTCGAGCAGGGTGCCGAGGCAGACCCTCCGCGATCGCGCGGGGAGAGCCGAGGGCAGCGTTACGGCTCCCATGGCAGCGGCCAGCTTACCTTACGCTTCCTCAAGCAGAAGTGGCGGTCTGTGCGCTCCCCTTGCGGTGCATCTCCCTCCCTCCGCCGGGGCGAGCTGGCCGTCAGAAGGTCCGCGCCGGTCGCGCATCTGCCGCCCGCCGGAGCCGCGCTGCCCGCCACGCCGCCGGGCTTCACCCCGGCCGGGCGCTCCGCTGCGGCCGCCCGGGCGCTCGCTAGAGGCAGCCGCCGCCGCACGCTCCCCCCGTTGCCCTCATCGGCTGCGGCGCCCGGCTCGGAGGGCGGGGGACGGGGCTGAAGGGAGGGGAGGGGGGGGGGGGGGACACGGGACGGGTCCTCTCGGCCGGGTCCCCGCCGCGGGGGCGGCGGGTGGCGGCGGGGGGAACTTGTTGAGCGGGACCGGCGGGCGTCCCCCAGCCGGGCGGGAGCGGGCTGGAGCGGCGGGGCCGGGGAGGAGGAGCCGGGGGCCGGGCTGGCGGCGGGGAGCCGCCTCGGCGGAGGGAGGCGGTTGGCTCGGGCGGCGGGAGGAGCACCCCCGCACCGGGCAGGGCCGGGCAGGGCCGGGCCGGGGGGCGGCGGCCGCGGGGCGCAGGTGGGGGAGCGGCCGGCCGGGGAGCGGCCGCGGGGGGCGCGGGTAGCCGGGCTGAACCGGCGGGTTTGCTGCTGGGGGCGCGGAAAGGAGGGTGAGATGGGGGGTTTGCAACGGTACTGCCTGACGCAAAAATCTGCAATTGTTCCCGTTTTTCCTCTACCTGTGAATTCGGTGTCAGCAGACCGATTTCAAAGCAGTACGGGCCTCGCTGATCATTGCTAAGCACCCTGGTTTCCCAGTTGTGCTACTTAAACCAGGAACCGCTGGAGCAGATGCAGAGTGGGTGATGCTGGTACGGTTGGGATTTCACCGGAGTGCTTGTTTAAAGCTACACGGCTGCATTTTGTTTGGAGGAAAAGCGTTTAAGACACTGAATGAATAGGTGATCCCATTTGCTTTTAAACCTTGAATAAAATGGGCACAATGTAGAAGTGAAGCGATTTGACAAAGCAGCAAGGATTGGCAAACACGGTCGTGTTCTTTAAACTTAACTCTTATCTTTCCTCGTCTTCTTTCAAACCATTCTATCATTTTACAGAGGGCTCCTCAGAGATGCTTTTAATTAGAAAAAGTTAGAAATTAAATGGGTCATGTGTATGCAGTCAGACCCGTCTGACAGACAGAAGGTGTCATGAGAGGCACGAGAATTCATCTGAGTTGAGAAGCAGCGGATCGGTGCCCTTTCCTTTTGAGGATTTCAGTTGTATTGCTGTTTAATAAATGTTTTTTCATCACAGCATGAAACTCACTTTAGCCCAGTTGCCATCAGGTGCGGACCACGGAGTTTGTTTGTAGCGGCGCTATCTTCATCGTCGGTAGTGTTGATGAGGATTATTGATCTTTGGATTTACTGAGGGGACCCCTGATTTGAAGCGGCGGATCAGACCGGCTGGACGAGCCCTAGCGTGAAACGCCTCGCTGCTGCCTGGGCTGAATGTGCGCCGCGCCGCAGCAGGGAGAGACACCCAAGCTAAGCGCTGAACAAGTTAGTACCTCTGTGTAGCGCGATGCAGCAGAAATACTGGCTCAAGTCCTGGATGTCTTTCTAGAGTTAATTAGCTGGAGCAGACCATTGCACCAACGAACGCACGCTGCGGCGGCTGGAGTCCCTCATTTGTGCCAGCTTTGCTATCTTTGCACAGGGCTCTGCTGATAGAGCCTGACAGTGGGTAAAGAAACCCTTACGGACCCGGCTGTCACGTAAACGTCAGTGTGGAAGCGTGGAGGTGATTTCACAGAACCCCTTGCCTGTTAAATTGCAGTTTAGCTGTGCAGGATCAGAGGAGCGTTCAACAAATCAGACAGTCGGCAGAGGGCAGCTAAGTTGCTCTCTGTCTCTCTGCTACCTGTCCAGGTATTCTGTTTGCCCTCCTCCCTTCCTACCTCATCTTTGCAAGTTTACTGCCGGTCCCTAAGAGAGGCTGCCCAAGGGCATGCTTTCTGTGCCTCCGCTCCAGGATAGGGGCTGCGCGCTCTCCCCAGCCCTACCGCAAGGAGTGAGCGGATGGCACGGTTTCGATGGCAGTTTATGATCTCTCTGGGTTTCTTACAAGAGATTTTTTCCCCAAAGAAATAGGTGGTAGGAACTTAAGTATCAACTTGCTTGTCTGATACAACAGTGCACACCATGCTTTTTTTTCTTTCTCTCCTTTTTGGCGGCGCTGACTCGCTGCATTCCAGGACCTCTGTGGTTTTCTCTATAGCAAAATAAATTTTTTTTTTTGGCTGCAACCTGTATGGAGACATAGGTAAAATTATGTGGTATGGTGACCACGTTTTAAATATGTATCGTACTTCAACAGAAGCAAAGAGATGAGTGGTAGTAGATGCTATTACTTTTTGACAAGCTGAGGATGTGAGCTGTGCAGACTGTATCCCAGGACGTGCAGACCGTGATTGCTGGAAGAAAATCCTATTGCTAGATAACCTTAGTGACTTGAAAGGAGAAGCCCTCTGGCAGAAGCAGCAGTTAAACAGCATTCTTATCTCCCCCATAATTGTATTTAGAGGCCGTTGTCCCAGGGCTGATTATTCTTGCACGGCATTACGCATCTGCCCCCTTTATAAAGCCGAGCAACTATACAGCGTTTTCTGTAGGTTTTTAGAGAATTAGAAAGGACTTTCCAGTTGTGGACCAGATTCCTGCTTGTCCTGCACATGTGTAAGTGCTGACAGCATCGGTGTACACAGGGGTATTTTACATTGTGGTTTGTGAAAAATAACGTGTTTCCTGGTTATCATGCTTCATGTTGCTGTAAAAGCGCATGGAAGTAAATACACTGGGAAAATGGAAACGCTTCATCATCCCATTTGCCAATTTTTCAGCCTTTAAAAAATGCTGAGCGCAACTGTTGCATAATGAAACGTAGTGTCAAAACGGTGCTCGAGAAGGGAGAGGTCTGACTTCAAGCAGGAAAGATGCAAAGAGAAAAGAGACAATTCCTTATTATTTTTTTAGATTACAAATTCATTTCTCTGTACTGGAGTATCTTGCCTTCCCAGGTTGCCTTTCTCATCAGGTGTCTGTCAGAGAGGAGTGAGCGCTGCTCAGGGGTTTGTTCCCGTGACACATGCAGGTCTGGGGGTGAAAGTCCTGCCGTGGACTTCTAGCGTGAGCGATGACATCATCAGATTCTGTTTGAGAGCAGCGCGATACGCTTTTTAGTGGTATCTCTGTGGGGATAGGAGAACTAGTACAGTACGGGATCCTTCTTCCATGCTGCCAATGTCACACTAAATTTGGGCATCTATGCGTATTTAGAAATGTTAATCTTCTTGCGCAGCCTGCTGTTACAGACTTCAGGTTTTGCTTTATTTATTTATTTATTTTTAATATTCATCTTTTTGCCCTCCTGGCTGGCAGCGCCAGGGCACGTCCTCCTGGTGCTCATTACAGCTGCAGGGCTTTTGGCTGGAGGACCGCTCGCGGCGAACGCCGTGCCCGGGGGAGATGTGTGTGTTGAGCAGGTGTTTTGTACGATTATGAACGGCTAGAACGTGCGGGTCCTACAGTGTAACGCTGAAATGTAATTTTCTGGAACAGTCTATGAAGTTCTTGTCAGTCTTTGAGGAAACAAGCTCAAATCCAGCTCAGGGAAAAGCGTGCGGCAGCCAGAGCTCGAGTTATCTGCCAGGTGTTTCAGCTCACGCCGGCATGGGGAAGATGATAACCGGCACCAAAGTCATTTTCAAAATCAGCGTGAAAGCTGGTGTTTAAACGGGTACCGTTCACTGAGGTGCGGGTTCACCATCAGAAGGGACAAGCCAAGGAAAGCGCCGGTGCCACGTGCGCCGGGTGCCTGATGGGCTGGCGATGGTGCCTTCCTTGAGCTGACCCCAGCCGAAGGTTAAGGTTAAGCTTAAGGTTCAGGTTAAGGTCGCTGCGCCGAGCTCCTGCCACGGGCTCAGTCTCGGGAGGGTGTCACCGCTTGGTACCTTTCCTGCAGGGCCTGCGACTGGGTGCAGATGAAGGAACTTGTATTAGGAGGGGTAATTTAAATGCTGACGCTAAATACATGAGCTAGGTTACTACGGATATACGTAATTGCTTAGGACGAGCCTAATTTGTCGCAGAACCTTACCACCTCCTTTTTAGTTGAAAGAAGAGTGAAGTTTACTTGATTTGAAATGCGGACGTATGGATGATGACGTGCTTTTTCTCTCCGTAGTCATTTGGGACCAACGCTGTCGTGATAGCTTTGCTAAAAGGAAATATTTTCACGTTGCTGAATCTTCATTCCCATGAACTAGGTTGTTATTTTCATGCCTTTATACGATAGCTGCCTGGCTTTCCATGCTAAATCTGTTAATTATTTATTTGCTTGAACCTGCTGTTGGAAGAAAAATGGAGGAATGTTAAATACGCTCCTCTCCTCCAGCTGAGGTGAATGCAAACTTGGCTTGAATTTCAAACAGGTCCTCATGCAATCAAATCCTTAGAGGTGCTCCTTGCTTTGAGGAAGGATATCATCTGCTTGGCTGCGGTGACAAAGAAACAAGGTCTCTTGCAGTCACGTTAGGAGAGATTTAATTTAGTGTCTTGCTCCACGATAAGTTTTTTCCACGAGCTTGGACAATTCATTTGAAACTATGCTCATGCCTGTTCTTTATCTGTAAAGTGCGAGTAATTGCACATCTGTTAACTTGGAGGAACGTTTTGAAGATAAAGTGGATTTAAGATTATGTGTATAATACCCATAATACCTGTGTGCAGCTAAAATATTAAATAGCTGATTAAGTGAACTGCTATTCATGGGTTTTCTGCTCTAAGAAGGAAAATGCTGAGTAACCTCATTAGCTATGATAGTTATTTCTGTACTTCGTTGGTATAAATATGAGCAGGGTTTAGACCTCTCTCTTAATTTCCCTTTGTACAGATCATTGGAAGAGAAATACAACAGCAGGTCTTAGAGCTAAAGCTGAGATTTTGAGTTCCAGTTGAATGCTGACTCACTAGGAATCCAGATTGCTGGAGATGTTAGTTTAGCAGTCATGCTAAGAAAGAACTCCTAATTTTATTGGGATAGGATGGGTTTTTTTTAATATTTCCACTGTGTTTATAGTTCAGAAAAGTTCATTTTCAATATACGAATGTTTCTGGGAAGGGAACTAAAGTGATGATTGGAAACGCTTGTTTGTTCTTGGAGGATGGGCATTATGAACTAGTCTCTTGTGGTGGGTCCGAGCTGTGGAATCACTTGCCTAATAAAGACGCTCTCGATAGATGCAGAATTCTGCACTGGTTAAATTATCATGCAGCCTGTACAGTTAGGAAATAAATGAGGGTCTGGGAGACCGTGATGTATGATACCCTAAATGGCTGCATTTTGTTCATATTTGAAAGGCAGTTTAGCTTGTCGTCATTACTGATGATTTGTGCTTTTATAGCCCTTCTTTCTGCGTTTCAGAGATCCTTTGTGCCCATCTGAATAATAAATCACCATGTTTGATTTGCTCAGTAAGACCAAATGTGAAATTACATTTTTATTAAGATGTCTTGAGAAACTCTGAGTGTGAGTAAAATTTTTTAAAGGAATATTATGTCAATTTTTTAATATTTTGTTTTGTCTTGTTTATTTTATTGCCTTTTCAAATCCCAGGGATATATCTCCAACTGCTTTCTGGCAAAGAGAGAAATACTGCCCTATTTAAAAATAAAAAGTAAAAAATCTGATCATACTTTTGATTGCCTCCAAACAAACAGTTTCAGATTTAAGCACCTAATGAAATCTGGAATGAGCATGAATTCCATCTTCGAATTCAAGTTGCGGACAAAAGAAAGGCAAATGTAACAAATAATGAGGATACTTTCATCTGCTTCATATTTACTCTTTGGTGGAATAATATATTATTTATACAACATTGATTTCATTAGAAGGAGGATTTGATGGAATTTTTCTGTCACACTGGGGAACCTTTAAATGATAGAAGGCAGTGTAAACTCCCAACCCATCGGTAAGGTTCTCTCAATTGAAATATTGAACTATTTCCAACTTGAATATAGCAGAAAAATACAGGCTTTTATGTGCTTTTCCATGTTACTTTAAAGTTAGAAGCCCAGACAGCAGTTTGGTACTAATGCATAATACTTAACAGAAAAACCAAGCTAAAATAAAATGTATGAAACAAGTGAAAAATGAGAGTCGTACAAAATTATGTAAGAGAGAGAAAAATGAACAGTGCAAACAGAAGTAAATTAAACGCACCATTTCTGTCGATGCTCTGAGTCTAAACCAAAATTAACTATTTTGGCCATAATGTTCAGAGGTGAACTCTTTAGTGTAGTTTCCAAAATCCATATGCAGGCACCAAAATAAAATTGCCCTCAATAATTATGATACATGCCAAGGAACAATGGCAGAGAATGAAAATGGATATAAAGAGGCAGGGTGCAACATGGTGGGCACCCCAAACCTTTAGCCGTGTGCTCGCAATTACAAGCTCCTGCTCCCTTGTTTAATGAGGGGCACGTCGAAAAGGTCTAGCAGTGTGAAAGTGATGGCCACCACAAATTTTAAAAAGCGTTGTACAAATAAAAAAAGAGAATTTCACAGCCCGTTTGCTGCTCTGGGAGGGCAAAACTTCTGTATGGTCTTGGCCAATAGGGGCTTTCTTGCGCGGTTTCTTACTAATTAAACAACAGGGTCTCCTGTGAGATTTAGTGAAACGTATTGTTGTATCCACCATATATTTCTTAAAAACAATGGTTTAAATGTTCTGTTCATGTCGTAATGTGGCTTGCAAACCAGCATACTAACGCGCTTTCGTAGTACCTCATTTTGTAAAAAAATCAAGCCAAAACAGTAAAGTTTTTTAAAATCCAAACCCAGTTGGAAACTGTTGGAAACCTCGTGTTGGTACCACGGTATCTGGTAGTAGAGCATCGCATTAGAAGACTTGAAAGAACTTAGGCCAAGCAAAATATTCATATCTGTATTGTTGCTAGTACTAATGTCAAATATTTGTATAGAAAAATAATATGTTAAGCTTTGAGTAGTGCCAGTGCTCCAGCTAATATTTTATTTTATTTTATTTTATTTTATTTTATTTTATTTTATTTTATTTTATTTTATTTTTTTATTCTATTCTATTCTATCTATTCTGCTATGTTATTATGTTACGTTGTTATTATGTTATTTTGTTATTTTATTTTATGTTATTTTATGTTATTAAAATAACCTAGGAATGTAAGCATTTGCAAATAAGGCTAAGCTGAATTTGTGACTGACTGTGCAAAGACTTAATTCTTTTATGTATTCAAATGTACGTGACTAAGTTTTACCTTAAGAAAGAAATATAAGAAGTTATTTTTAAAAGTCTGAAAATCCTAAACGCACAAAATATTAATAAGTTACGCTATGCAGCAGTCCGATGATAAATGTGGGAAGCCTGATAATGACATTAAATGAGTTGACGATTGACAGCAGAGCCCAAGTCAAGTCCTTCTTGATCCTGGGTCTGCGGCTCTTGGAAACACAGTGCAATAAAAACGGCTCTGTCTTTATAAAACACGATCTGCGGGATACTACCTTAGAAGTAGCGCCGCATTTTGATTTTCTTCAATTTTTAAACAAGTTCAGCACTTTAAATATTCATACTCAGCAGCAGTTGAGGAACATAATCAGCACGTGCTTTAAATCCGAGGGGTGTCAGTCGTGTTGCGGTAAAGCCCCATCGGAAGTAGTACCCTCGGGATGGAGCGTCTCCACGTCCCTTCGCTGTGGCCTTGTCTCTGCTTCTGCCCAGGCCTTGCTGGGGAGCTTTGTGGGACGGGGAGCTGGAATGGTTGCTTCTTGTCTCCTACCGTTACTCATTCGTCAGATCATCTCATCACAGTTTGTGCGGTCCCTCGCTGGACCTGCTTTTGCTGCCTGCCTCCGTGACTTCCATCGCTCGCCGCGTTTAAAAAATAAATGCATAAATTAAAAGTACCTTCTCCTATTTGCTTGAAATTAATCTCCTGTTAGCTTCGGCAGCTGCCTCCTGGTTCTAATACTCTGATATTTGTGAATAACAGCTGTGCACTCGCTTCATCCACCACCTCTGTGAATTTGTAACCCTCAGTCATATAACCTGCCCCTCTGTCTTCTTGGAAGATTCTGGGACTTTGTGTCCCCTTCTCAGGAGATGGCTTCTCCATCTCCTTGTCACAGGATCACAGGATGGTTCAGGTTGAAAGGGACCTTTGGAGGATCATCTCCCAACCCCCCTGCCATGGGCAGTGACATCTTCAGCCAGACCAGGTTTCTCAAAGCCCTGTCCAACCTGACCTTGAACGCTTCCAGGGATGGGGCATCTGACCTGTGCTAGTGCCTCACCATGCTCATCGTTAAGAATTTCTTCCTTATATTTAATCTAAATCTCCCCTCTTTCAGTTTAAAACCATTACCTCTTGTCCTGTCACTACAAGTCGTGGTAAAAGTTTCTCTCCATCTTTCTTATAAGCCCCCTTTAAGTATTGAAGGGCTGCAAGAAGGTCTCCCCGGAGCCTTCTCTTCTCCAGGCTCTCATTTTGGTTGCCCTTCCCTGTACCTTCTGCAATCTATTATGTCCCCCTTGAGCTATGGAGGCCATATTTATTTATCAAATTCAGTTTTACTTCTCTGTGAGATGATATAAATCAAAGATTTCATTGAAGGATAGTAGTAAACATCACTGGAACTTTATTTGTGAGCTAAATTTTGACTTGGGATGACGAGCTGGGATGATGAGCTAATGAGGTTTGTTCTGATGTGTAATTTTGTTATTTCACATCAATTACCAGATGACAGATAAGCTCTGCAGCAATTGATTATCTAAATAAGGGGCTTGATATCCTGTGGGAAAGCTTCTGGGGACTGAAGGTGATGCCACATGGACACGTAGTGGCCTCCTGTGAGATGGCACATCGTGTCACTGACATTTCTGTTGGCCCGCACACGGGACGCCCGTTCTGTGGCGGGTTTGTCCCATCCGTGGAGAGTTTTCTGGGAGAAGAGAGGGAGCGCCCTGCGTTTAGCTGGATGCGTGGGCTGCAGCATCCCCCGTGCCCTGGAGCGTTAGGGCTTCTCTTGGGGCTTCCTCTGTGTTTTCGCAGAGCTCCGCATTTTTTTGCAGGTGGTTCTGTCCTTTCCTCTAACAAAACAATTAGTGAAGGATCCTTGCTCTTGTCACTTGTGCCCCTTGCTCTTGTCACCGTATTCCATAAGATCTCATTTAGTAGAGATTTTATGATGTGATGTTTTTCATAATATTTTAATTAAACAGAGTTGAACATGAAAATCTGATGAGGCTTTGGGCAACCTGGGCTAGTGGAGGGTGTCCCTGCCCATGGCAGGGGGTTGGAACTAGATGGGCTTTGAGGTCCCTTCCAACCCAAACCAGTCTGGGATTCTCTGATTCTATGATACGATGATCTCTTTTTTGTTGTTCTTTGGGGGTTTTGGGGGGTTTTTTTGATCTTTTTTAATGGAAATTTTTTAATTTTAGGTGTTGCTAGCAAAAATCACAACATGAAGATTCCTGGCTAGAAAAAACCCAATAATTGGAAAAAGCAGAATACTTGTACATGTTAATTTTTCCATTTAATAAGGAACAACAAATTTTTTTTTCAATAATTCACAGGGATGCAATGAGTATTTTTCTTTTATTTATGCATATTTATCACTTAGCTTGAATTGTAAACATATTAATTCCTGCCTACCAGTTAATGACTTTGGGTAATGTTTGTATTCTCTTTATGCAGAAATTGTCCATATACCTCACAGTTACTTATAGGAGTAGATTTAATCAGGTCTGCTTCCTTAGCCCTGAAAGGTGTTTTGTCTAAGTAGTTTTTCTAAGGTATGTTTAAAGCTTTTTTTTATTATTATTATTTTTTAATCCTTATATTTGTCTCCTCAAAAGTTAAAGAGTAAATTTTAGCCTTGCCAATAGAAGTTATTTAGTGTTTTCAAGACTTATTTTTGCCAAATGTCAAGAGTGGGTTGAGTGTTGTAGGCTTTGCCATAAATCAAAGTTGGTTTATTTTTCTGCTGTGGTTTAAAACAATTTGCCCCAAAAGGAAGTAGTTCTAACAGTATTAAATGCATGGGCATTATGTCAGGAAAAATACTTTCAAAATAATGACACTACTAAATTCAAGAAGGAATAAAACATTGCACTTGTGGTTTGAGACCTAAAGACAGGCTCTGGGATTAATTGGGGTATTTGAGATCTCTCAGGTATTTTCTGTTCTTCTTCTTAGGCTGTGGCACTCTGTACTCTTCTTCTATTTTTCATATTCTTAGTATGTCTAAGTAGCGTTGTAACATACAGAAATATAGTGGCATATTTGTACTTTTATGATATTTTAATGATATGGTTGTCCTATTATTTTTAAATATTGGAAAAGATAATGGGTGGTGAACATGCGCATATCTGTATCATGAAGAAATTGGGTATCTTAATATATCAAACTGAAAGGTGTTTTTAGTGGAACACAAACCCCAATAACTTTCCTAAGGAAAATAATAAAATTACCTTAGCTTCCTTTAATAATTCATGGTTAATTTTCATAAACCATGGGATTCAAATACGGGGGTGAAGATCTCGCGGTACTGCCCCCGGCCCCCGTCCTCCCACTCCCGCAGCTTTAGTGTCCATCCGTGTTCTCAGGATTGTTCCTTGCAAAGAGATAAAGTAATCCGCTTCCAAAATATTACTGATATCCAAACACTAACATGGTTCAAGCTTTCCAAAATAATCCAGGGTTTAGTAGGACTGCAGCGGGCATGTGTGTGATTTGAGAACAGAGGGTTTTCAATACGTAAGGCTTTTTTTACGTGTACGCACTCGAGTGGGATAATTTTGCTGATCCTGGTTGCAGTTTGCTTTTTGAGAATTATTTTTAAAAGATCTGAATTCACTTTTTTTGAACTAGTGAAGGCCGTGCAATGTTTTATCCAGATCGGAGCATGCAAAGGCAGGAAAAGTATGCTTTGTGTCTAACTCTTTCTCTGCATCCCTTGAGATTTCTATGGCAATATGAAGTGACTTTTTAGTATTCAGTATAGAGAAAAATCATAGAATCCCAGACTGGTTTGAGTTGGGCTTTTCATCTGTTTTCCATCTTGGTGGTGAAACTCTTCCACTGAGAACCCCTTAGTCTTTGCTTCCAGGGGTGCTTTCCCTGGTCTCCGTTTTGCTAGCTTTCCGAAGGAGGTTTCCTTAAACTTCCCTCTTCAGCGCTTACAAACTCAGTGCTTTTATCCATGGATTTTTGTTGTTTCTTCCCACTGTTTGAAGATCTGAGCTGTCTCCTTGGTCCAAGTGCATCGGTTCTGACTTGCAGCTTTTTGTCCACGGGTTTAATAGTGAAAATATCTGCAGTGTTTACATGAGGTACGCAGAGCTGTTAATCCAGAGCTGCGTCCGCCAGGATCGGGGAGTGTGCACAGCCGCAAAGAAGGGAAGAGCAGCAGACCCCCAGTTTTCAGTAACAACTCATGAGTACATATGAGAAGAAAAATGGAGCTGGACTCAAACACAAGTCTAAAAATAGAAGGCTGCAGCCCATCTTCAGCCTGGTCACCATCTCCTTTGTCCGGAGCAGAAGTGAGCGGGATGCTCAGACGGCGCAGGTCCCTGTAACGCTCCTGGTTTCTGGAGCTGTGACAACCTGCAGTCCGCAGTATAAAACACTACACCTTTTTTTTTTTTCTCTGCTCTCAGCTTTGTTGCCAGATTACAGCCACGTGAAAAAGTGTTATGCGCATAAATATGTGGATTATCATGAAAATTTTAATTAAATGACTGAATAGTAACTATAGATGGCAGGGGAGGCGGTGTTACTAAATTAAATTCAGCTCGTACTGAAGCCTGTGCACGGGTTTTACCTTTACTTATTCTTTCTTACTATTTCTTATATATTTTGAAAATACGTATATATCCCAAAGCTGCTGCTTTGCGTCAGTTGTGTTGGTTTGAATGTGCTTCATCTCGGCAGAGAAGCCCCGGACTGGGATGGGGAACCCGGTGAGTCCGGGCAAGGAGCTGAACGTCAGAAAACGTAAAAGAGGTTCTGCTTAGTGCCGTTGTTCCTGCGCAGCTGGCGGCTCGGGAGGGAAAAGGGAGAAAGCAGTGAACGTCCCGGGATGCTGGCGTGGGAAGGAGGCGGGCGGTGGGAGCTGGGCTCTCTGGAGCTCGCCTTCGCGGGAGCGTGGTCTCCCCTTTCCGGGCTGGCAGTCCCCCGCCTCGTCCTCTGCGGCCACTGCTTTGTACTTTGGAATGTTTTAAGTCACTGATTTCAATCTTGTTTTGGATTTAATTTTAATTGGTTTTTCAGAGAGAGATTAATTCTCATTTAGGTGTGAATACGTAATTAAAAAAGATCTCTCGACTTAAGTTGCTTTTGTTAACCACGTGCCTAGGCTGTACGTATGTGAAAGCAATTACATAGTTGAATATACATCTAATCCTATTCTTAATGTTTAAGTGTTATTGTGTTAGAAAATGATAAACGACTTCTTATTTGTGAGGGGATTTACTTTTTTCCCTTATGATTTCTGCCAAGACGATGTTGGAAGGAAAATGAAATTCAATTATAACTTAAAATTTATTTCAGTGGTGGAAAACTAGCACTTAAAAATGCTTTGTTATTACTTGAATATGTTGAGCTTGTTGGATATCAGAAAGCAAATCCTCAAAATATGTTTTGCGCTTTCATCGTAGTGAGTTATTCAATCCAGAAGGTATTCCCCTAAAATGCTTTAGGCGGTTTTTAGTAGGCCTGCAAGCACAGAGAAACCTGAATTAGCTTCGTCTGGAACCAGGAGCGCTTTACAAGCAAATATTCCCTCTTGGATTATTCCCTCTGTGCTTATTGCTGCCCTGCCAGGCTAACCAGCGTGGGGGGAGCAGTCCGCAGACACTGGGGTGCTGCCCTCAGGTCTGGGGATACCGGGCTGTCACCAGACAGTCGCGGGATGCAGGTGAGCTCTGTCCGTCGGGAGCTGGGAAATCCAGTCCCACACCTTGGCTTTTCCATGGAATGGCAAAGGGGAATGAGATGTCCCGGGTTTAAAATTTTTAGTTTGTCTCTTAACTTCCAAGTATATGTTCTTCATCTGGAATATATGGAATAAACTGAATTTGGAAATAAATATTAAAATCTGCGTGCATGCAGAGGAAACTCCTGCGGTCAGAACCTGGTTTAATTACTTCGAAAAGATGTACGCGCGGGTGCTGGCCGGCTGCTGGCTTCAGTTCTGCCGTTCGACTTTCTTAAAATGGGCTTTTCAAATTGTAATTATTCCAACTGATTAGTTCTTTAAGTCATCGTGCTTTTCATTTCATTCTAAATACTTTTTAAAGAAATATATTTCAATTTAATGCTTTTTGAATTCATCCTTTTTATTCACACGAGTTAGTGCTGCTGCCGTTTAGTCTTTGTTCTTACCCTGAGAACTGTGCGGAAGGGTTGAAAGCAGAACTCGCCTCCCATCGCCCTCGCTGCCCACAGCTGGGTGCGTGCTGGTTTCTTACGGACGTCTGCTGCCTTGTTTTTCCGCGCTGCCTCCCGCTCCTGAAACAAAGCGTGGCTCCTTTGGCCTTACGGCGAGGCAGAGGTAACCTGCACACCCCCCGAAAACCAGGCAGGTCTGGGAGAGGTTTGGGTAGGTCTGGCTTTGTGGTCCCACACACGGCTCCGTTGTACTCCTACCTGGAGGTTTGTGTTTCCTTTCGTGCTGTTGAATGTTGTGATTGGCCCCAAATCAGGGGAAAAAGAAAAAAAAAAAAAAAAAAAAAAAAAAGAAGCCCAGTTTATCCTTAACCTAGCGGATAGTCTCCTTTTGTCCTGCTGGTGTTGGATTTCTGCTGAGTTAGGTGCTGATTCCTGCCGTAGGAAAAAAGATAAAGAGCTGTTTATCAGTAGCATCCTATGGGAGCATATTATGGTGAACTCTCTGGTCATTGTCCCAAACAGTAATAAAAAAGAGTTTTAATTCAATTAGTTTCCCACAATGTAAATGTTCAGCTCTTTTTGCTTAGATTGCATATTATAGATTGATTTCATATTCTTTTCATGAAGTATCTTTGAAGCTCGTCTTTATACTGTAGTGTTTAGCAATAGGTTGTCTGAAAGAATCCCCCAAAGTATTCTGAGTTACCGTGTGTTTAATAAGAAATAAAATTCAAATTTAATAACGTTACGGGAAAGAATTGTGTCACTCTTGGAGACACCACTGACATACTATCGTTTTCAGGTTCTGCAGATGAGGCCTTCCCTGTTTCATTTAATTAAATGCAAAGTGCTAAATAGGTCTGTGTTCCTTGAGAGCGTATCCTTGTGAAATACAGGTACAGCTACTTCTCAGAATTCCTGTAGGTAGCCTCCTGCACCGCCTGTCGGAAAATATTTAAAGCTGAACTTCTTGCTTTTTGTTGTATTTCTCTTATTTACCATACTGGCACGTGGAGTGGTATAAATACTACGAATTTTACTGCTATACTATGAAATATCACAGAAGTTAGCAAAGTGGTGGGAAAGGACCGGACTGTTGCCAGCAATGCTGTCTTTCTCTATTCAATCGGTTTTCCTGCTCTTCGGGGAGGAAGGACTGAGACCATTGCCTGTAATGGGGTTTGCAGTTTGAGAACGTGCCAACTCGAAGAGAGCCCCGTCTGTCGTAACGCTGATGAGAGCCTTGCCGTAACTCCTGCCTGCAAGGACTGTGTAACCTTCCGCAGCCCTGCTCGCTGTCGGAGAGTGCCTTCCCCATGGCCCTCCTTCCCGTATCCACCCGCTGCTTTGTCCCGAAAACTTCCTAACGGAACAGCCCCCGTGGTGCGGTGTGATGGTTTACGTGATTACGCAGCAAAGGTAGAAATTAGTTAAAAAAGGCAAAAGCTTCCCCAAAGACGGTTCTTGCAAGTTGCTTTTTAATCCAAGGATATCTAAACTACCCACTCAATTTCGATTGCACGTATTTCTCATCCTTCTTTCGAGCTTGCTGAGCCCCTCGCTAAACCAGTTGCTAAACATTTTATGTCACAACAGTCAAATGAGAAGCACCGAAAGTCAAATAATTTGTCTTAAAAATGGCTGTTGCTTTTAGAAGTGTATTCATCTGGCAGGGTCACCTGTCTTGTATGAAGAGGAGGTTCGTTTAAAAGATAATACATCTTCCTGTAGCATTGCCGTGATTTGTCATAGCGGTATCTTACTGCAGCGTGATTTGCCTGCTGCACAGACCATATCCATAATACCTGTAGGCTACCACAATTACTGAAATCACGTCAGGGCGGTCATTCTTAACGTAGGATGCTAGTTATCTTAAGTTATCTTTGCCTTGTATTTGCAAAACTTAAATTCTTTAGCTGGTCTGCATCAATGGGATCATAGTTTGTTTACGTGGCTTTCAACTTTGGTCATTTTTTGAGAAGTAAAATTGCGCTTCTGATTGCATGAACTAACGTCGTGGTTTACAGACGTGTTCAGTCACGGGTAAAGTTAGGCGGTGTAGGATCTGTAAACGAGTCCAACAAGAGTTTGCATTTTTCTTGTCTTTATTCCTCCAGAATGCGTAATCCCATCCCCACTTCGATTTCTCTGTTCCATCAAAAGGGCCAAAAAGACGTTTAAAAAAAAAAAAAACCAAACCCAAACCAGGCAGGTGCATTACTACTTTTTGCTTGTGCCCTCTGCCAGCATCCTTGCGAAGGCTGCAGCCTGCCGTGCGCCCAGCTCTTGTGAGCATCTCTCTCCTTTCCCACGGCGATGCTGTGAGTCTGTGGACCGGGGCTGAGCCCCTCTTCTTGCCTCCGAGGCAGCAGCGCGGGCGAGACGCTTACAGCCAGACCTCTCTGCTCCTCTGGCCGTCGAGGATGCTGCAAGGAGAGGGCACGCTCCTGCGTGGGTTGTGTACATGTCTGCGGCTCGGCTGTATTACCCTTTAGCTGCACTTTTATTGTAGCTCTTTGGTGACTTCTGTTTGCTCTAGAGGAAGTTCAGCTTTTTTCCCTTGTAATTTATCTGACGCTGAGTGCTAGAACAGATATGTCTTTCATTTGAGAGTGCTTCAGACGATAATAATGATAATTGTAGTTAAATTAGCTTCCTAATAATAACGTGAAGAAAGTAAGACGTAATTTTGTGTTGGGAAATCTAAAATAAACAAGACGAAAGACTTTCCCTGGGGTGAGGAAGCCGGTTAGTTTGAGGTTCATATTAGCGTCGGGACCTTCGTTATTCCCGTGTTAAGTCTGCACCAAGACGATCGCACTTTGTGTTCGCCTGTGTAAGCACTCGGTTCGGTGGGCTGCTGCTTCGCGGATCTGTCGCTCTTCTTCGATGCCGGGGACAGGGAGCGGCGGAGGCCTTGGTGAGGTGCTTTGGGATGAGTAATTCCCCAAAGGCCAAAACGGTTGATGAGGGTTTTGGAAAAGTACAGACCAAATGAAGGTGCGTGTCTATGAATACGTCGGTTCACTTAGCTTAACTCCAAGCCCAAAAGAAGCAGCAGATAACGACATGGGTACTTAAATTGGAGAGCAGAGATCTCCATTGTGCACCTGAACGTTGGAGATGAGCTGTCTCCAGGCAGGTTTCGTTGTATGGAAGAACTTCCCGGTTTACAAGAGAGATGGAAAGGAGCAAACAAGATCTTTCTGCGGAGGGATGACAGGGTGGGTTGAGCTGTCAGGGAAGAAGGTCAGAACAGTGTTTTTCCTCTGAAGCAGAGGAAGAGCAGAGGCTGAAGCGAAGAGGAGCCCACAGGAAGGAGAGGGCTCGGAGAGTCCCGTGGAAAGGGGCACCCATAGCTGCTCACCGACGTGCAAGGCAGCCGCTCTCTGTAACCCCCAAAAGTGCCAGAGCGTGCTGTAGTGGGATCGAAAACTCTCTGGCCGGGCACCGGGGAAGAAGGAAGACGGCTGCTGATGGCTGCCGAGGGGAACATCAGCTGCGCCACCGCTTAGATGGCCCAGGTGGGCAGCTGGAGCTGCAACAGCAACGCTGGCAACGCATCGTTAAATGCCTTAGGGGACAGGGGTAGATCTTAGACCAACCAGTACCGCTCCAAATTCCCGTATCTCTATAGATGGTGTAAAAACGGCAGCGCGCATCTCTCTGCTCTGCTGTGAGTTTGCATCTGTGATGACTTACTCAAAGGTTGCTCCTCTGCGCGGGGCTCTGGGGAAAGCCTTCCTCAAGTAGGGACCGATGCACGGGCGCACCAGCTCTTGGTTGTTCTGTGTCTCCTTCCTTGTCCTTCACCATGTGCCCAGATATCACGAGGGGTAGGAAAGGCTTCGCGTGCCAACCGGTGATAATTACAATAAAAGTAAGTAATTCTAAATCCCAGAATGGTTCTATTCCCATCTTCACTGCTGCATCTATGCAAAATTCTTTAAAAACAGATTTTCTATGGCTCTTCCATTTTATTTTTTCACTCTTTGAATGCTGGCCATACTCATAAATACTGTTGGTTTCTGTATTTTATTACTTACATTTATAATTCTATTATTAGCATCAATAGAAGTGTAAACCAAGATACCTGAAACAGATTTACTGAGGGCATTTCTCTAGATTTTCAGTGAAATAATTTCTAGTATAGCAGGGGGAGAAAAAAGGTAGGGAAAGACACTTGCATATAGAAAACCAAAAATAAATAGACTGACCTTCAGAAATCTTAAGCACTGTGATTTCAGTTGAAGGGCATACTGTTTAGTACTGAGGCTGTATAGAGCTTTTTAAAGTGAAGCGTTTGGGGGTAAAATGGACTTCTTTGAAAAAGAGCCTTAGAAAAATGATAAATGGTGGTGTTAAAATGTCTCATTAATTTTTTGCTTGCCTTTTACGAAAGTTGGTGCAAAGCGCTTTCAAACTAGGGAACGCTTTGCATATATTCTCATTGTGCGTATCATCAAATTTCTAATAAATAAGCCTTTTGCAAAATGAATTTCAGTTGAGCTATCGTGATCTTGGGTTCTAGTTTAGATCTGTGTGAAGATCCTTTTTGCTGTTCATGCCAGAGAAGTTTCCCTGTAGTCAGAGATGTGGGTTATTTTTTTCCCTGCTGTTTGGGAATATAGGATTTTCCTTCAAATGAAACAATAATCAGGATTTTGCTTATCGGAATTCATTTAGAAGCAGTAGATCAGAGCCCCTGGAGTGTTACAGCACGGGAGGGTGTTGAAAGGGAGCTGGTTGACTATTTTTCCCTTGCTCACTAAGATGGGGAAGGAGTGGGAACCTGTGGATCCATCCGGGCAGAGTAATGGAGAGCTGCCTCCAAAAAAGAGGAAGGTGGCCGTAGGTTTTGTTCTTCTCCCGGCAGCTGATAGTTTGAAAGAAGTTTGGAGACCTTTGGACAAAGGCTTCTTGCTAAGAACCAGCTTTTGCAAACAAAATCCTTGCCAAAATAAGAACCTTCTCAAATAAATAGGTAATTATGGTACTTCAGTTTGGCTTTTTTTCTCTGCGGTTCTCGAACTAGTCTTTTCAGTGAAAGACGACGCAGGAAAGGAAAACCTTTGTTGCGTTTGTTTTGCATCCACAAAAGTTATTTTGTTAATTGCAAGAGCTTTTGTTGACTGAAAATGAATCTCGGGAAATTTTTGCTTGCTGATTTGCCACGCGGGAGTCGTGCAGGGGCTCAGCATGGAACCGACCTCTCAAATTTTCTCTTTCGTGTAAAATGCCTGATTTGTCAGAGCTTATGGGTGCAGCACTTTGCACCAAAGGGGTTGGAAACCGCAGGGGGGTGGTGGGACTGCTCCGTTGTGGGAAGGGTGTTGGCAGATCCTGGTCTCCTGACGGTGCAGGAGAGGTCCCCAAGATGGGGAAATTTGGGAGCTTGTGACTTCTGGCAGCAGCAGGATGGCTGTGCTCTGCCTTCAGGGAGGCTTCGGAGCCACCTAACAGCAGCCCCCTAGGCTGTGGAGGTGCCAGAGCCAGGTTCTCCATTGCAGTTGAGCTCCATCCTTGGAGGTTTCAAGACCCAACAGGGTAAAGGCGTGAGCAGCCTGGTCCAACTCTGGAGCAGCCCTGCTTTCAGCAGGCTGGAGGAGAACCCTCCTGAGGTTCCTCAGATAGCCTGAGTGACTAGTGACTCACTAGCCCAGTGACTTGCTTAGCACACCTAAATGCTCTTCTTCTACATCCCACCTATGAAAATGGAAGATTTCCTTAGACCTTGCGCTCTTTTCAGGAGAACCAGCTCTTTTCACATTATTTTCTATTTCAAAACCAGGTCAAGATGTAGTAATCAGCATTGAAGTCCTGTAAAGGATTTCCTTTTAAAACAAGTTTTCTATTGATTGATAGAGATTGATCTGTCAGACATCAAATCTGGATCTGTAAAATACATTTTGAAGTAAAACAAGATGTGCAAGACTAAATAAGCTAATATTCACCTATAAACTTCCATACTGGTCTTCTGAATTCTGAATGGACCTACACCCAATCGGGTCGACCTAAATGAGTTTTTTGCTGCCTAGGCAAGCACTGAGCTGCTTAAATCAGGTTGGGTAAAGGAGTTGGCTCGTCTTGTCCAGGAGGTCTGAGAGCAGAATTTGTCAGCTGAAAATACCTCAGTGGATCTTGATTTGCAAAAAAGATGCCTTTGTAATAATGTTTGTGGCAGCAGGAAAAAAAAAAAACCCAAACATTTATCACTCACATTATTATAAATGTTAACTTCTGTTTCTCAAAGGGAAAAGACTCACATGTTTTATTCCTTCCATTTACTCGTGTAGGATTTGGCCTAAGGAAATGGAAAGTAGTATACATTCAGTAAGAAAAAAAGTGATAAATGTGAACATTTTGCACTTGTTTACATTCTGCTGCTGTATCCATGAAATAACTTTCTCTCTAAAGGTGCTGCTGAATTTACTGTCTGATACTCTATTACGGGAAAAGAAATGTTGGCTTTAATACTATGAGAAACATCTGGATGAATTTATATACATATATAGATATGTATCTTTCGGGGTGTTTTGCTTTGTTTTGGTTGTTCTTTCTTCAGAACCAGAAGTGCTGGAGATCTTCTGCCTTATCCACGTTGGGTCGTGGTACTCGCTTTCATAATATTTTGCTTAAATGAGCAAACTTGTTTGCAGACACGCTGGATTTTACGTTTAGGGACGCGGTACCTCATCCGGCAGTGCAGGCTCCCATGGCGGCCCGCAGGCTGAACAGCAGGGAGCAAAAAGTTGAAATTTGGGGCATTTTAAAGATGGATTTTTATCTTGTGAGCCCAGAAATAGTGAAAGTTTCATTCGTGGCTTCCAGAAATGAAAGCAACTGATTTTTTTTTTTTTGTTTTGTTGCTAATATAGAGTACATGTTGTAAGCAAAGAGAAAATTTAGTTCGTTTTTACATCCTTGCAAACTGTCTGGTAATTGTGAGGGACTTAAACCCTTTTCAACAAGGTAAATTCTATGAAAATATTCCGAAAGCCAAACTGTAGCGAGAAGTTCATGCTAATGTTTTGGGGCGGTTTGGGGTTTTTTTTAATTATTTAGCCATTTATTTATTTAGCTGTGTAGTCTTTGAGTGCCGTGTACGGAGAATTTCATTGAAAAATAAATGCAACTTCTGCTTTTTCGTCTGTTCCTGATCATGGTAATAGGGACATTATAATGACACATCCCTTAACTTAGTGTAGTTTTGATTTCTCTTAGGTGTTCTCACTATACATAGCTTAATATTTCCCACTTAGAGAAAATGGGCAAGACTATTTAAAATAGGGTATTTTACCACTGAGGGAGCAAAGCAATGGCATGTGTTGTCTCTCCTGCAGGGAATTCTCTTCTCATTTTGAAATTCTTGAGTGTTAGTATTACTTGTGGGCATTATTTGATATTCCAGTTTCCCTACCTGTATCTGTTAAAGGGCCATTCGAACATTTATTATTTTATTGTAAAGATAATTTAAGAAATTAAATTCTTAAGAATTTAAGAAAATAAGGACTTTCCAAGCATTCATCAGGCTCTTCAACTTTTCCTGCAGAAAAATATTGTACAGGAATTCGAAATAAGTTTAAATTTGGGAATTGCATGGTCTTTTTTTTTTAAAAAAAAAATATATAAAATGTAATTTCTGAACAATAATGCATTGTTTCCAAAGAAGAATCTGCTTCTTTGGGGTTTTAGGTTGGGTTGTTGGGTTTTTTTTTTCATTTAATGGAGCTGAATTAGCAGTCACCCAGCGTGGGAGCGGGATCCGGCTTCCCTTCCGACAGGATCGCCTGGATCCCATGGCTTTGCTTTGGGCACACTAAATTCCCACTTCCCTCAGCATACCTGGTTAGAAAAGAATGAATCCCGTGTTCTGCTTTTGGGCAGGAGAGAAATTAATTGCATTAAACTGCAGACAAAGTGCATTACATGCGCTTCTCTAGTATGATGCATAGTAATTATCTTAGTTACTGCGCGACTACTTCATTTCTGAGCCTTGCAAGTAAGGACGGGTGCGAAAGGCTTTCAGGATAAAACCCCTGACGCGATTTCAGTGAATTAAATAGCTGAGAATTGCACAGGGCGATGGCGAGCCCCTTGTGTTGCCCTTGCGGTACTTGCTGTAGAAACGTGGGTTTGCAATTACTCCTACAGTTAAAATTGAAATTGATTTTTTTTTTTAGACAATTAGATACTTTTTTTTTTTTTTTTTTTGACGTATTGCTTGGAGTGGTATGCTGCAGAACATGACGATGGTCCCCGAATCCAACTAAAGATTAAAAATCAACTTAAGATTACAATTTAATAGTGTTGTTAGCTTTTGCTAAATAGTTAATAGACCATATTATAAACACCTACAGTACAAATATTGCCTATGAATAATTACAGGGTTTTATTAGCATTGTAATTAAGAGCATGCTGGCTGGAAATGATACCGCACTAAGTGCAAAGAAAATGATGAAAAGTAAGCAGATGACTGGTAGTGTACTTTTTTCTAATATTAAATAGATTTTCCTAACCAGCAGGGGCTTGAACGCGATTTAGCAGGTGGGGATCTGAAGATAAATGTTGTGGCAGGGATGTCCGCGTGCCGAATGCAACAGAGGCCTAAAGGAACAATGTTGTATCAAAGAAGGAAAAGTTTGTGTTACCAAGATAATACTAAGATGAGCATGAATCATTTTTTTTATGCAGGGACACAAGAAAAAATTGGGATTAACTTGTCAAGGACCCTGAAACATGGTGCTCGGCACCACTTTTGGGGCGCAGCATAAGCTGACGCGGCAACATTGAGCGCATTTCTGTAACCTTTTTTAAATAAAACTTAAATGCGCTACAGAATTCCCTCGCCGCCTTCGTGCTTCATTTGTATTTGCTAAGCTCGTTTATTTTTCTGTATTTATTTTTTTCTCCAGCAACCATTCCAGGTTTTAACAAGCTTTCATCTTTTCATTTGCACACTTCCACGTGGAAGCAGAGTGTTGCACCACTAGATACTAAACTTTCATCTTTCCGATTCTCACCATGCTCATTAAGAAGATACTCTTCTGTAATTATCTCTCTTTTGAGTAACTCCTCGTTTTCCCTGGCTAATGGGGACAGTCATCGCAGGTCCCCCTGGAATTAGAGGGTGCTGGGGTACGAGCAGCCAGAGGAGGGGTGAGGGCTCACCCGGAGATGCCCAGGAGATGCCAATCTAATTCATCCGCATCTCTAGCGGCTCCTAGACCTACAAATCAATATTAAAATGCATTTGAAAGTTTAACGGTTGCTCCACATTCATTTTTTTCCCCATACAAGCTTGCCATGATAATTTCCTCAGGTATGAAATTTGTCTTTTGACCGTTGCGGCCGTGTGTATTAACGTAAATTACTCCTCAGACGGGCAGATGAGCACAGAACTACAAAGGTGTTAGGCGCTTACAGAAACTACGTGGTTAGAAGGAAGCAGGGGCTGCGTCGACTGCTTGGTCACCTGGAAGGGGCCAGATTTGCCAACGTGGGGTAGACATGTGCGTGTGAAGGAAGGTAAAGAGAGGTTTATGTGTTTGCAGAGCAATGGATTTTACAGATTATTTAAGTGAGCGAGCATCTGTAACGAGATACCGTGAGTAAAACAAAGTTCGCCTTCAGCTCTGCTGAGCATTTACGAACCATCTGCAGAACCTTACGCGAAGTGATGGGCTGAATCACATCTGCAGCCTAGTCTTAAGCAGCCCATTTAAAAAAATTATAATTTTGACTAGCAATGAAACATCACTTTGATTGATGACATCATTAGGGGGAATAGGACTGAGTGTGAGCTATTGAATATTTTCTTGCCGGCACAAGCCCTTTTACAGTGACTCTTATGTAGAGTGCTTGTTGTACGGTGTTTTGGCAATTAACGTTTTGAGATATTTGAGATGATCCCGTCTTACATTTCATAGTAGTAAACATTATCTTTGTACAGCCTCAGCTTCTATTCTTGTCATAGTTTGTTCTTTTGATGTCATGGCATCGCAGCTCGAGTGGCCTTTCACTTTCGTATTCGTTTGCCTATGCCTAGGAACTCTCATCAGGTACCTCTGTGTCGGGGAGAAAAAAAATAATGCTCTCGCATGGGCAGAATCAGTTATGGAAGAGTTGAGATCTCGACTCCGGTCCGTAGGAGAAAAGCGAATTCCAGGAGTGCTTATCTGGTGGAGGTGGGGGGATGAGGCGGTGAGTAAGAGGGCTGGGAACACAAACAGATAACCTGGCGTCATGTGGCGTTTGATCTCAATTACGTGGACGGAGGTAGAAAGAAATATTTTAAATTGAAAGTAATGCAGATCGTCAAGGTAACAGTAAAAACCTTGTGCTATGCTTAGAAGGAAAAATCCTGAGTGTTCTGTCAGGCTGCGCATGGCATAAAATAACCTTGAAAACAGCACCGGAAGGGGAATTTACAATTTTATCAAACCATGTATAGAATCATTTCTTTTCTGAGTAATTCTGCTGATTTTTTCCAACATTTTTTTACTCATTAAAAACCAGAAAAGGTGTTGACTCCATTACCGTGATCAGCCAACGGGTTTTAGCAGATAGAGAAGGAGAACGGACAAGCGGAGGAGTCATTGATGGGATCGGAACATCTGGTAGCCGTAGAAGTGGGTTTGAGCTGTTACTGCGATACTTTCACGTGCCAGAAGGAAAGATTAAACTTTTTTTTTTTTTTTTTTTTTTTTTTTGCACTTCTTTCTTTTTTCATGGTTCGAGTGAGAGATGTGTGGTAGTGCTGTTCTGGTTTTGTGGAAGTGATTGGGGTTTGGTTTGGTTTGTTTTATTAAGCATCGCAGTATCTGAAAATACCACTCCATGAAATTAAAACTTGGGATTTAACTGAGATGCTCAATATAATGATTTTTAAGAGGTTTCTTCCTTGAGCGGAGTATTGACTTCCCAAATGCAAATCCTGATATTGTGTGATATTTTTAGGAGCTGTGTTTATTACCTTCCAAAGCCTTTAATGCCTGAGCAGTTTTTATATGAAGAATATGTTGCAAAATCTTCAGTGAAGATGGTGATAAAACCATGAAATTGGAAAGAGAAACTTTTCAGGAGGTTTTTTGTTTTCTTGACAGAATTTTGCATATCCATTAATGAATTTAAATGGTAGAATTATATCCGCTGTAGTACGTGATGCTCCCTAGCAATATTAGATTTTGATAGCAAGTATTATGTTGCCCTATCTTAAATAATTGATGTGTTTCTGCTTTTGTTTTTGGTAGGGGAGTTTTGTTGCATGCATGACTGCCATTTTAAGGCAAATGGAGGACTATCACTATGCTCATTTAATCAAGACATTTGGAAAGATGAGGTCCGATGTTGTGGTAAGTTTAACATGTTTTATCTGTTCCTAAGATAGTTTAGCCTGTGTTTGGTTTTTTTCCTGTTGTTGTGTGTTAAATACGCTTGTGAAATGTAAACCAAATGTGTTTGACGCTACAGATTTAATATAAAAATAACTGATAAAGCACTATGACTTAGACATTTTCAGAATGTGCAAAGGACAGAACTAACCTTCCTGCCGCAGACAGGAACACAGCTCGTCTCTGGAGCCGTTCAGTATTTTAAAAAGCAAGCACTGAGACAGTGGATTTAAGGCAATTAAAAGAAAGCATTAGGAAATAGTAATGCTGAACCATTACTAAAAATCTGTTTTGCTTAAAGAGAGAAGGAAAAAAAAGAAAAAAGCTTTCTTGAGGAAAGGAACCGTCAGCGTTAAATCATCCAGATGTCCCGATTTCATTTGTTTAAATAGCTTTTACTTACAGATTCACTCATGTTAAATTTTACACAAAACATTTTAACCTTAAAGATGCCCTTAGTTGTTAAATAAGCAATAATAATTGAAATTTGTCTTCTCAGAGTCATTCGGTAGCCTAACTAAGCCAACAACTCAACTTAATTAGCGCATAATAGAAGAGAGTTTATAGCTAGGGAGATAACTCTCTAATGACCTGAAAATGTCATTGCCATATGGCAAGCGCATGCTGCAAAGTAGCGACCAACCGTGTTGGCCAAGATCCATCAATTAGCGGATGACCTGAAGCCCGATCAGCTCCGTGACATTACCCGCTCCCGAACTGCGGATTCTGTTAGGCGCTTCAGGCAGCTTTCACCTGTATTTTCATCTAGAGAGCGGCCTTTATTTAGGTTCCCTTCCTAAGTGATGGTTCAGGAGAGCTGAAGACAAAGTCCAGCTGCAAAGAACAGTGGTGTTCATCAATATAGTGGTGAAGGGCATCGCTATATTGAACGGATTGCTTCCCGGTTAGTCTGCCTTGGGATCTCGGAGCACTTTCATGGGTAGTCTCTTGGTTTTCCACTAATAACAAAACATTCCCAAGCTAAATGAAGCCAGTGGAATGAAAAGAATTTTTTTTTAAAATACAGAAAAGACATGGGCATTAAGTTTAATCAAGCCAAATATTTCTGTACTTTTAAAGTGGTTCAGACCTTTTGGTGCTGGAATATGTGAACTGATTACAGGGTTTTACATGGGAAGGGGTAAAAGCAGTTTGCTCTTAAAACATGTAATGAAAAAATGGAGAGAGAAAAACAGTGGTTAGGAAATCTGTGATTATTCTAATGGCAATAAAAGTGTTTATTTTAAAGTCTCACTTTTTTGGTCTAAATTGTCTGAAGGGTGGTTTTGTAGGTCAAATCTTTCTTGGTAAAAACAAGGGAGTAATTATGCGTTTGAAATTTGGCAAGTGGTCTATTTGTAACTGCTTGGTTTAGGAGTTTGATTTATATGCGATGCAGTGCAGTGGGATACATGAAAAATCCCTTCTTTCTTTTGTCTTGACTTTGTGTATATTAGTCCCTGTCTGCATGTTCTTGGCTTGTGTAGCTGGGAGTTGCTCTGGACTGTTAAAATCATATTTTCCGTCAGCCTGTGTACTGTTTGACTACTTGTTTTCCACCGTTATACCACTTGGCTGCGGTTTGTATTAGCAGATCAGCTAAGCTAAACTCGATCAGTTGCTGTAATACTTTTTATATCTTCAATTAAAATGTACTTTTTTAATGTTTTCATATTGTTGTTGGTTAAATGGTAATGTATGTTAATGAGCAATAAAATACATAGTAACCTGGTAAAACGTTAAATGGGTAGTATGTTAATGGTAGATAATGCTACCTTAAACTGACTTCAAAAAATGAGGAATATAAGTGAAGGTGTGGAATGTGGAGCTGTAACAGCAATATATTGTTAATCCTGTGCTAAAAGGAAACTATAGTGCGTAAACTAATTTTTCTCTTTTTTTTTTAAACACAAATAAAACTGACCCATCATTTAGGACAAAAGGATGAGGATACCAACCCAGTTTCTCTGAGGAAAACGTACATAACCTTTTCAGTGAGAACCAAGTGGGAAGTTGCTGTTCTCAGAAGTATTTCTTCATAGATGAGATTTCATTGATAATTTGAAACCCACATCTTGCCCAGTATTTTGTGTTTCACCATGAGAAACGACGCCCCGTGAAGCTCCCTCGGGAGTATTGCCTCCTTCACCGTTACCGGTGCTATGGTTTGAGTTTGCCCACGTTCCTTCTTAGGGCTGCAGTGGTGGGATGCTGCTGAACTGCGCTGCATGTGTATATTCCTTGGTACTGGGTGGGAAATAAAAGCCCTTCTTTACTTCTTTAACTGTTCATGCTTTTTGCATTTCTTTTTAAGCTGACAATGTTTTGAGCCAGTGCCCTTTGACTCACCCATTAGAGCTTAGATCCAGAAGTGTTTTCAGTCAAACCCCATGTCCTCACGTATGGAGGTGCATCTCCTTTTACAGGGATTTCAGTTTAATCACAAAGGCATAAAGAAGCAGTGATTTAAAACTGAAACTAGATTAATTCAAACAGACATGAGTAGGTTTTTCTTGACAAAAATTTACAAGACAAGAGGAGAACTTAAGTGAAGCTGTGGTTGCTTCTTCACCATTGGAGACCCTTAAATTTTTCTTCAGCATGTGACTTGCTCAACCAGAAGTTATAAGCCCGGTGCTGGAACTGCTAGAGGAAACTTTATGGCCTGTGTTACTTAGGTGTCAGTTTTAGATTGTTATAGTGGTCTTATTTGGCCTCAAAAATCTTAGAGAAGATGAGGTGGAATGCAATAAAACCAGCCTTGTATCTCTCTGCAGAATATATTGTTTAGGTTCATTAAGGTATTTCTGTTCAAAGAGGGATTTCTTACTGTCAAGCCTGCTGTCATCCTGAGATGAAACATCATCTGAGATCAGTGAGGTTATTTCTGGGACTAACTGATCTCTCTCCCCTTTTTACTTGTTAAAATTTATATTAAGTTAAGACATACGTGGTATTAGTTGACAAAAAATACATATGTTAATGTGGAGTATCTCAGAAGTATTCCTCCCTAAAGGAATTCAAGACAGCATCCTGGATTCAGTGAAATATGTAGAAAGACAAACTCCATAGAGTGTTTGAGATTACAATTTTCTGCACCTCCATTTTCTTCTCCCCCTTTAGTATTTTGCACTCCTAGACTTTGGCTTTTAATGCGAGTATGTGCGTTGACGAGTATTGGCCATCCTTTCATGAGAAGCTTTGACTAACCATTGACGTGAGCGGGTGAGTGTTGCCTTCAGCAGACTCTTGGGTGCGGGATGTGCCGTGAGAGTGGCGGGGGATCCCCGTGGTGTTGGGCGCCTGCAGAGACAGCCCACCCAGAGCCATCCACGGTGGCGGAGAGTGGGCTTTCCTGAGACAGCCTCAGTGATGGAGCTCGGCAGAGGTGAAGCTGTTGTCCTTAAAAGCTGTAGCTGAGCGTATTTGACTTCTGAGTGCTATACCTCAGGACCCAGGAAAGCTGAAATTTTCATCGGCTTGGCCTAAAGTTTTTTCATATCAAGTTCCTACACGTTTTAGCTAGTTATTTTTATAAAGCATTTTTTATTAAGCTTGAGAATTTATTAAAGAACCTCTTTGAAAGCCAGGTTGTGGAAAAAATAAATAGTGGTACAGGGGTATCGGGGTGTGATGCTCAGCATGTCGGGGGAGAGGGAATTGTCTAACCCTCCTCCATCACCATCTTCCAGGGCTGAGCTTGCTCTTTTCTCTCTGTAATTGGATGGGAATTGTGAAGGGGTGCCATCTATTGTGAATTCTGCTTCCTTGGGATATTAAATAGGATTTGTATTTGTAGTTGGAGAGAGATCAGAAGTTGCAGCCCTTGCTCTTTTAGTACAGGTTTTTATCATTTTTTTTAATGTTTGGAAGAGTTTGTTCTGCTTCTGGGTATACTGAAAATAAGCAGGCTCTAGGGCAGCGAGGCAAGAACTGATAGCTCCCCCTTCCACTCCCACCCTGCTCCCAAACTCTGGGTTTTGCTCAGAATATGAGGTTAATTCATATAACCCATTTGCTTTTCTATAAGAAAGCTAAAACGGAAAAGAAAGCAATTTCTGAATACATAAAATACAGGTAAGCATCAGAGGCTTTTTATTCGATCAATAATTAGATTAGTTGTTATAGAGCATTATTTAAAGTACCTGTGTGAAAGTAGGACTATTAAAATGTAAGTACCGGTAGATTAAAATGTAGACCTGAATCAGCAAAGTAGGTCGAATCATACGTGGCACAACCTCCCGGGTCGGTAACGAACAGCAGTCATCAACAAAGTAAGTGAAAATTCATCCACCGTCACGTGCGGCTTGATCAGCAAAGTGTGCAGAGGCTCAGCAGCTGAAGCCGGTGACAAATAAAGTGGAAGGTAGAGTTTGCTGCAAGAAATCAGGAAATGATACATCTGTATTCATAAAATATTAAGGGAAAAAAAAAAAAAGCCCAGGGAGCTCAAATGGACCCTCTTGGGTAGCTGATGCCCCTTCCCACGGTGCCACTTCCACTGACGTTTCCACTTTTGGGCGGTGAAGCAGCGTAAGAAAATCGCTCGATAGCTGCAGTGGTAAAAAGCACACGCTCGAATGAAGTACCGCGCAATGCTTGGACAGGAAAATATGCAACGTGATTATTAGAAATTATGTAACTCTTTCACCAAAATACATGAAAAATGAGCAGTAAAGTATGCAGTTTGATCTCTTAAATGAAGACACATTTTACTGAGCCAGTGGAGTGTGTGTCTGGATGAGTTTTGCCTTACGCAACAGTAACATCTCATTAACCACGAGCAGTTCCAAATTTTATCTCAATCCTGTTAATGTCAAAACATCTTTACTGATGTTGTGTTTTGGTAAAATAAGAGAGGAGTTATTTTACTAGTAGTATACTTTTTTTTTTTGTTTAAATGTGTCTTTTGTGGCTGCTGATGCTTTCTTGGCCCTCTTTGGCCTGGGAATCTCCTTGGGTACCAGGAGCTGGGGTGCAAAGCATCCCAAAGCAACCCCTGTGCCGTGCTCACGGCGGAGCTGAGCAGCCTGGAAATTCACGTTGCTTCGCCATCTCCGTGGTGTGTCCTCAGGATCTCTGCAGCTCCCAGCTTCCCACCGACTGTGAATTTCTGAGCCAGGAAAAACATCTCAACGGAACGACGAATCGAAAGACAAAATGCGACGGAGAGGCTGGCTCTCACACATGAAGAAATACTTATGAGAGCAGTAACTTCATATTTGTTTCTCACTGAAAAGGTTACATAAAACCCAGCCTTAGTTAAAAGTCCAGTGAATGTAACATTTGGGGGGTTTTTTGTAGGCATTTGACATTTTAAAGATCGACGAGATAAATACCATTACTGAGAAGCTGTAGCAAAGGAAAGATCTTCTAACCTTGCAATAAAAGTTCATTTTTATCTCGGCGTGAAGTGGATCAAGGACTTTTTGCATTAAGTTCGTTCTTCCCCCCTTTATCTTTATATTGCTCAAATTGTTAGATAGCAATTACAGATTCCCAAATTGTAGAAGATAATTTACACTGTAAAGTGCAGGAGGTTCCTGTTCCAAAGAGGTGTTTGTTTATATCTGTGTAGAAATAAATTGGTTTATGCTACTAAATTAACTTTGTTCTGGGTCAGGTTTTCACTGGCAGAAGCAATTACTGCTGCTCCCTTTAGGGAGAGAGTCTCTCCTCGTTCAGGATGGCCAAACCATTGCTGTCGTCTGCCCCAGCTCGGGGTGATGTGCACCACCACCCTCACCTGAACCCAGTTTTGAGCTAGACCATGTGTGTTTTTAATAAATAGATACTCTTGATTTCAGGCAAGAGAAAATTTCAGGAGGGTATTCACAAGGGGAGGGAAAACTCATCAACTGACTCCAGGGAGTATTTTTAGTGTTATCGTAAGATTAAAATCAATATTTTAGGTTTTTTCCTCTTTCCGTGTACCAGTATGCTTTTAACAGCTTTCCAGCGTACGCCGGGCAAGTGTCACGATGCGTATGCTGCAGTACGTGCTGCACAGAGGGGACCGTGAGACGTTGTCTATGGTATAGAAAAGAAATCATTTTTTTCAGCAGAAACTGTCTGTGGATAACTGGCAAAGCTGTGCTGAGTAATACCGTGGGTTGTTTACGATGTAGGATTACCATTGTTATCAGTTCTGAAAAGTTTAAATAGAATTATTGCAGGATTTATGTACATCATCTATAAATATGCCTTAGTAGACTTTATGTATGTTGTATCTGAATAATGGCTTTTTTATGAAGCGGAACAGTAAGACAACTTTTGGATCTAGTCATTAATAACTGACACTATCACTTGTATTTTTTTGATCTAGAAGAGTGGTCTTTTCCAAGTATTTTCTCTTCTTTTAGGATTTCCTGATGGAAACATTCATCATGTTCAAGAATCTCATTGGGAAGAATGTCTATCCCTTCGACTGGGTTATAATGAACATGATGCAGAATAAGTAAGTATAGAGGGAGCAGCAGTGTGGCTTTCTGAGATGGCTGTTTCATGTCTGATCTGAAACAACAGGGTTGCTTGGAAACAGTAAAACACAATGCGGCAGCTAGGATGGTGTGGGTTTGGGTTTTTTGTTTTTGGTTTTGTTTTGTTTTTTTTTTTCCCCTTCTGTGATGCAAATAATTATTTAAAAATTGGCTGTGGAGGTTGCAGGGCACTGTTTTAGTGGCCTGGTTGAGGGCTCTTGGAACCCAACACAAATTAGGGGTGGCGTCATGCTGAGAACCAAAATTTTGGAACAAACTGCAGATGCAGTAGGGATCTATACATATCTTAGAATATTAAATGTATTCCTTTGGGGATAAATGATACGTTTTGCATATGACCTCAAAAACTAGTGGTTATCGTACGCTGATGTGGAGTTGTATGTTCTGGGATATTCTCGGTGGTATTAACAAGAAAGAATTGAAAAGGCATTTTAAACCCAGATTCCATCAGCCCAGTAATGAAGAGACAGGCTGCAAATGTTTCTAATTCCTTTTTTTTTTTTTCTCAATAATTGCAGCTTTATCATTATTTAGCAGGCCTTTGTGCAATACTTTGTGTTCGTGACATCTATTAAGTGTGTCAAATGCTTTTATGTGTACTGTGATGAAAGTGTAAGGAAAAAACGTTATATTTACTAGTTGCCTGCAGAAATCTCTTCTGTGCTTACTGGTAGCTACCGTGGCTATAAAGGTGTCAGTGTTTACTTATATAAAATCCTGAACCACAGTTCCTACTCTCGTTATAAAAATGCACCGTAACTTTAATCTTGGCTTCTGAAGTCTCCTTAACCGCCTAATAAAACCCATTCTTAATAAAGATGAGTTAGGAGATTCAGCCATCTTTGGAGTTATCCCCGTGGTTATGGATGCACACTTCGGCGTGGCTGCAGCTTGCAAAGCACCTCCTGTTGTAAATGAAGAGCCCTTTGAGATTAGCTGAGGAAGAAGATCTAAAGCCCATTGGGTTTCTTTTTCTTTTTTTTTTTTTCTTTTTTTTTTTTTTTTTTAAAATTGTGGAAGTGGTTTTGGTTCAAGAACTCCCAACTGTCTCGAGAGTCGCGTTGCAGGTGCTTTGGAAACCCTCGCAGCGTATGTTACCTGGCATCCTTTCGAACAGGAGAACGCCTCTGTGCTTTGCTGAGTTTTTTAAGAGAGGGAAATAACGATTGGGAAGGTCTGTGTTTGGACACCGTTAATGCCAGGTAACCAGGCCCAAGGCAGTTACCGCAGTGTGAACAGTATCGCGATGACTCTTTCCCCAGATGTAAAGATGGATATTCCTCATACTAGCCTCACGGCGTTGCCAGATGACCTCTCAGTGTTCATTTGGGTGGGGATTTGACCTCAGTTTCTTTTTTAACTGTGGAATTATGGTCATAGAGGTGAAAGAGCAAAAGTATAGAGGGAGCCTTTCCCTCCCCACGGTTTTTTCTTTAAAGCACAAAGGTATTCTTACCAGGCTGTTCCTCACTCTGAAAATTTGGAGTAATACGGAGTGTGATGCAGAGCTCCGCAGCGAGGGTAGGGGCTTTGATTTTCTGATCCTTAAAAATAGTCTTGTCTTTTTCCCATGCTGAACATTAAGTCCTGAAGAAGCAGAAACAGGATGTGTTGTTAAGATCTTTGATTCTTACTGAATAACCTCAGTACCCATCGAATATCTGAGTAGTATTTAAAGTTAAAAACAAAAACGTTTTTCAAGTCTTTCTGGTGTTGATGAATATCTGCAGAAGTGCTAAAGGGGGTTGTTCATCTCTAATTTACAAGTTCATTTTCATTACACCAGCTCGTTTGTAAATGCGTCTGAATTGATTTCAGTGCTTTTCATTTTTCCTGTTGAAGCTAATGTGGTTTCCAAAAGCAGAAAGCTGCATTGTAAAATACCTTTTTGTCCATCTGGTCCATTTATTTTCACCCCTATAAACTTTTATTGAATAAAACTAGGAAAAATTTAAGAACAAATTCTGTATTTAAAGCTACCACGTCCTCTCACTAGAAATACCTCGGAGCATGCCATTTTGTGTACACTTGCTTCTGCAGATCGAGTACATCTGTGCCATAAACCAAATTAAGTGAGCTAATTTTTAACTAGTTCATTTGTTTCTCTGCATGAAATATGTCTGGTGGTGTGAAACAAAGGGGGAAAAAAAATACCGAGCTGGAAGTTAGACCTCTCCATGCAGTGGTTTGCTTCCAGATAGTTAACAGTGACTTCAAATATTCTGCCTGAGATAGAGTTGTAGCTATGGGGGAAGAGGGGAAATGGAGAAATGCGTGGGAATGTATCACAGGGAATATTTGTGAATGCATGTTCAGGTACAATTTAGTACCACGCTTCTTTGACCTTAACTTTACTAGTAGGATTCCTATGTACGTAAATACATGCACACTCGTTAATAGTCACAGAAATTCCTCTCTTCTGTACACTTTGCGCACGTGTTTTTGGTATAGTGCGTGAAGGCTCCGGGTACTCTCTCCTTCCTGTCCCCGCAGGATGCTGTGCCGTGCACAGGATTACTTCCCCTCCTCAGCACGCCTTTGTTTCAGTAACACAGATAGTCACGCTGTGTTACCACCTATCGTGCTGAAATGAACGCAAAAATCTTCATATCTAATGAGATAATTGTTACTTTTTTGTTCTTAGATGTGCCACTTAATACTCTATTTACTGACTTCGCTTAATTTAATTAAAACCAGAGTCTATTGTTTTAGCAAAGCAATTTGTTAATTAAGAGTCCAGAGGTTTGAATGTGACGGATTCCGTGGAATCCTTTGGTTTGCCATCAGGATGTTGAAGGCGGCGTCGGTTTGCTGACTGCCGATCAGATGTGCAAGACGTGGTACTCACCGTGTAGGTCCATCGGGTGCTGTGCAACGTAACTTGTCCGAGGGGGTAAAAGGAAAGAATATTCAAACTGATGCTGTGGCTTTTCCTCTCACTGTCAAATTTCGGTCCCAGCTGGCTGCCGTTTTACAATAAACAATACAATATCCAAGCAGCAGAGATGGAAAAAACCGTTGATGACGGGATGACAGAGATAAATAATAGACCACAGCGCGTTATGATTGAAACGGCTACTTCTAGGAGAAGAGCAAGAGACTGCGTTTAAACCAAAAAGCTGAGTGCCTAGAAGGCTAATACCGACCGGCATGGTACTTTTAGGGGTGGTTGATTGAAAAGAACATTCAAAAATAGTATTTAATAATTAAGTATTGTCTTGAAATGGCCATCGGTTTTGGGTAAATCTGAAGAAGGGAGAAGGCAGAGGGGCAGAAAGAGAGGAAGGGATCTTCAGACTGATAAAATTTGGCAGCCGAGCAGATGGGCATAGCCTTTGCATGGCCATCTTGAATTGCATAGGAAATATCGGTCGTAAAATGTAGCAAGAAGAGTTCAAGGCTGGGGGAAGTGGTCTAGCAGTGAGCGCTGCGGGGGATTCCTCGGGGCGTTGAGAAGTCTCCAGAAGCAGAGGTATTTAAAAACAGTTTGACATGCATCTGTTAAGATGCCGGTTATAATTTAGGGAGAAGGGGAGTAGACTAAATGATGTCTAGAGAGTCGTCTTGAGCCCTGTCACTCTGTATTGGATGGTGGATGCTGGGCTGGGACTTGGAGATGAACTTCTCAACGGCAGGTAGCAGCACGTCTGCAGGGTCTGCAGCATCGGTGCGGTACGGGCTGGCCCCGTGCCTTGCCAGAGATCCGCTGCCGTGCTCGGCCGCCCAGGGCTCTGCGCAGGGAATCCCTGCAGGGAACCCGCTGCCCTTTGCCGCTTCCCCACCTGCCTGCCCGGAGCTTCGCTGGTGACCGGTCGCTCAGGGCTATTTCTCCAGGTTGGATTGCGTTAGGATTATGTCTAGTTTAAATTTATGTAGCTTTTCATCTGTTGGGTTTTCTTTTTCAACGGGAATTTTTAAGCCTAGTAAACTCCTGGCAAGTGGTTACTCAATGTATTCATGAGCACGTTGCCTAAAAATAAGGATGAGCTAAGACAAGTTCAAAAGAAAATGCTACTTGTAGTTTTAAATATTGTTGTTGGAAACAGCTAGTAATTCTGTTTAAGATACTTGGGCCCCTTTAAATTAACATCTGTCACAAGGTTTATATGTGTTCACATTTTTGGGAAGAGTTATTCCTGTTGAGGTAAAGACATAATATCAGTGGATTAAAAGGAACTGGTTTTATCAGCTGCGTTGACAGCTACTGCGACAGCCGCTCTGTAGCAATCCACCCGATGCTCGATAATGACATTTAGGCCTGATCTTCAGCCACCGCGGTATTTCTGTCACGCCGGTCTCTGGGATGAACTCCGATAGCTGTGTTTAATAGTTGCGAGGAGTCAGGAGGTTTGTCTGTGTTTCAGGATGGAGATGAAGAGAGCTTCCGAGGCAGATGCTTCGTTCCAGGCGTCTCCTGCAGGAAAACGCGCTCCAGGAGTTCTAACTGTAGGAGTAGTTTTAAAAAACGCCGGGATTTTGTATTGTTCAGATTTTTCCCTTCTAGATCATGTTTAGAAATGATTCAGAAATGTTTTAGAAATTGTTTTTAACTTTTGTCATAAGCTGACAAGCTAAACTTAGGTTCCTTTTAAACATATAACTCAGAACATGAGAACAGTTCCTCTCTACGTTTTTGTAAATGAAAATAATTTAGTCTTTCGTCTTACTTTTGGCAGTTGAGACAATCAGTTCCTTTGGTAGACCTTATGATATATTAATTTGTAGCTACTACTTTCATCTGCAGCTGTTCCAGTGGAAGCTGAGCTGCCTATGAAAAATGAATTTGATGTTTTCTGTTCTATTTTTTGTGTCTAATGTCCACATTTACATAAAATACCTGGTTATTTTGCCTTTTGAAGTCAGAGAAAAAGGGATGAGATGCTTCTCAGTGAGAATGAGTTCTCTTGTGCCTACGTTTTTGTTTTTTCCAGAGGAAATCTGTCTTACCTTACTCCCCACTAGCGCTGCACTGGCTTTGCAGGTGGATGGAGATGTGTTTCCTCCTGAAACCCCAGTCCAGAATCTTAACGAATTTTCTGTCTGAAACACCCCCCCCCCCCAAAAAAAAAAAATCTTACAAAAAGGAGGAGGAAGGATCCGGGAGATACGTCTGGTAAACATGTACCTTTTTTACTGTTGCTGGAGTGGCTTGTACATGTTTATTTTTGGAGCTTCCAGGGAAATGTAGGCTGTTCTGCTCCGTGGTTGTCATAGCAGTACCTGTCAGATCTATACTGCGCTTTCAGAATTAACTTCGGCTACGTATGTGACTATCCATCAATAGCGTGCAAACACTGAAGCGGTTACAGACTGAAGCAAGTTTTGCGTAACTGTGAACCTTAAAATGTAGTACAGGCTTCAGCTGCCCCAGAGTTATTCTTACTGACAAGTAACCCAAAGCCAAAATAAAATTGGGTTTTAGATTATCGAAATTTTGCTTAATTGCAATATTCTGCTAGGCTTTATACAGGCATATAGAAAGAAAAACGCTCGTGTTTTTAATAAATGTATGAAAATAGGCTCTTTGCACTTGCATAATTGACCAGTCAAGTCGGATCTGTCAAATTAGGTGCAAGTGCAGAAGCTCTTGTTTAAAATCCATCCTGAGCTACCGATGGATGGAGATGCGGTTTTCACAACAGGGGAAACTAGTCCGGAAGGATGTCAAAGATTCTGGACAGAAAACTACAGAAAATGCGGGGACACGAGGCAGTTCTACAGACTGTCAAGTAATATCAGACGTACGGGGTGGGGAGGGGAAGCACAAAACCCCTTTGAAATTATTGCTTCGTTTTCCAAACCCCCTGCATGCGTACAGTGTTCAAGCCTGCGTTAACGCCGCGTTCAAAGAGATTAATGGTAGACGTGACTTGAGAGCTTGCACTTACAACTGGGGCGCTGATCATTAAAATATTTACTCAATGTGTGGTGTTAGGGAATATGGTACCTGTTTTACATTTCCAAATGATGAAGGAAAGTGAAATGCAATTATATTTTTAGGAGAAGGGATACATTGTTTCAAGAACAGCAGGGAAAGCTTTGATTGGAAGGAATTGCTGCTATTTTCCTGACTATTAATACATTTCCTATAGGATTCTGTGCTTACTTATTTAGAAAGTTTAAGAGTCCAGACATGCCACTTGAAAACCAAAATAATTTTATGTAGGGATGGAATGAGATAAGACTTCAAATGGGAGCAATTTTGTTTAGTGCCAAACGTTTCTCTGTATATAGAAGAAGCTCCCACTATTGATCATGTACAGATTGAGGATAAACATTTTCAAAGCATGGGACTTCCTTAGCAGCCAGTTTTCAAAATTCACTCAGGTGCCCTAAAAGTTTACTCTTCATCTTTAAATAAAACAGGTGAATGCACATTGTTAAATTATATAAAGATACAGTTTCTGTACACGGAGGGATTTTTTTTGCTGTCCATAAAACCTGGTTGCATAATGTACTGACCTTTTCAGCAAAGACCTTGCAGGATTTTTGGTTTACTGTTGTACCTGTCAACTTAACTGGGCCTGGGATGTACTTGCCTATGTTTAAAATAACACAAGGGGGGGGTTCTTACTCAAAAGGCTGAGACTCCTTGAAGGAAGGTCCTTCAGCGGGTGCTGTTTTCCTTTGATGGTGTCCGTAGCGGGAGGGAAGGAAGCATCCCCCGTAGCAGGTTATTTTATCCCAGCCATTGGGGCTTACAAATGTTGTGCCTGGTACGTTGGTAACGGTACTGTCGTGGGAATTACCAACAGTTGCAGGGTCGGGGGGTTTTTTTTGCAGTCCACTGGATTTAATGGATCTGTTTTTCTCCTTCATTTCTGTAACCTGTGATCGCTTCTGCTAGAGAAGTTGAGTAGCAGCCCTTGCGCTGGTGCAGCTGCCAACGGTGGGGGTGTATGGGTGAGATGCTGCAGCCCTCTCCCAGCCCCCCCAAAAACATCTGCTGCTTCTCTGAGTACTCCCCCGTTTATTTGTATCATAATTAATCTTTTATGAGGTCTAGAGGTGGAATAATGATTTCCAGTACTAAAATAGTTACCATTTTAATCGTTATTATATAGTCTAAATTATGGGTTTCATGTGCTTGAAGACGTGGGTTGGGTTTTTGGTGAAGGCATCCTGCAGCAAGGAGCGTGGGCTTGGGCTGGGTGACTGTGCCCGAGCAGCCGCTGTGACTCTGCTTGTTCTGTTACTGTCCAGCTTCCCTTGACAAACCCATTTTTCTGTCCCTAAAGCGTAGAGGGGATTTGCTGTCCCCCTGGGAACGTAGATCTCTATACCATCCCGTCTCCATAAAGTCAGGCGAAGGCTGTTGCAGGTGTATTTCATCCTAAAGCACGAGGGAGATGGTGCGTTTAATTTTGCTGGGGAAAGAGTGATCTTTATTCAGTACTCGCTTCAAAAATATCACCGTGGAGCATTAGACTAATATGCACGCGTTCATTGCTCAGTAGTAGTTAACGTCTTCTCAAAATATTTCTGATACATTCCGTGACACTTCAACCTTTTATTTGCTACGAGAAAATTACGGTGACTCTAAAGGAAAGAATTGCGTGTTAGGGAACATCTCTTCCTGAGCTAGAAAGAAATACATAGGGATAAAATGATCCCAACCACTGGTCTTCTCCAGTTCAAGTTTTATATATGAAGGGGGAAAAAAGTGAACGAAGGTTTTTTACAGATTTTTTTTCTTCTATTCTTCTGTTACAAGGCCTTGCTATTGTTGGCTCCTTGCAAAGTTTGAAGTAGTCCTAAGGTTTAGACCTGGCAATATTCCTGTCCATTAACTGGTTGTCCTCCTTTGAGTGGTGGCAGATTTAATCCCTTCAAGACATTTGGAATGCTACATGTATCTCATGAAGCTTGAGAACTGTGAAGAGATGTGTGGATTTCGAATAACACTTACTCCAGCGGACTTCCCACGTTACGCTGTGGATTTTACAGACAGGGTATTTCAGGGGCTTCGCTGGTAGGGGTAGCTGCTAAACCAAGGGTTGGCCCTGCTGGTCATCTTCCTTAATATATTTTACCAACTCTTAAATATTTGTTCTGCAAACAGAACATTTGTTCTGTTGTTTTCAGAAGCGGCTCAGAAATGTGGTATTTTAGGAGAAAAATAGGACATGTGAGCTCTATGCAACACCAAGGGAGAGTAGCAGCTTGGCCTAATGGTCGCAATGAGCAAAAGCACGATGACATCACAAACAGCTTTGTGTTCCTCAGCTTCTGGAATCGTCATCCACCGTATGCTGTGGGTGTCTGGTTTCTCTTGCTTTTAACAAGATACTAATAAAGCCAACTAATTATTTCAGATACTTTAACTTTTTTTTTCCCCCCCCCTAACTTGCATATATACAGCGTTAAGAACTCCTGGGTTTAATATGTTGTTTTGAAAGAAGGCTACGAGAGGTTGTTAGACTATGTGTCACGATAATTCTCTGGTAAGAGTCTAACTAAGATCTGAAGAAGCATTGCCAAATTAATTTCAAATGGAAAATAATGATTTGGCTATTATGGATATTATTTTCCCTCCTGGAATCTAAACCTGGGTTGACGTGAAAATACATTGCAATGGTTGTATTCATGAGCATATTATACCGACCAGTATATTTATCAGGTTTTTATGATATTTTTTTGGTTATCAAATGGTGCAGTTCAAGAAGAATTCAATATATTCTGCACTGAATAGTGGATAAGAATATGTTGTTACATATTTTTGTTTGTCTGGTTTGTGCTTTAATTGTTTCAGGAGTAACAGAAACCCTTAGCCGATTGCGTTTAATTCAGAGAGATTCTTTAGTGGAGTTCCTTTAATTTAACATTTTCTGATTCTAAATTTGCTAATTAGAACTGAAAAAAAACCCTAACTGTGATTTTAAATTTTAAATTGTCTTTTATAATCCTGAATGTTCTTTTTCTCTTTTGCTGTCTCAACTCACTCAAGAGACCCTGGTGTGTAGATACTCAAAGTTTGCCTGTTTATAAAGTCGAGGGAGGTCAGATCCCGAACATTTGAATTCACATTATTGTACTAGTGTGGGTGTCTGGGATGATGCTGCGTATGAATATTTGCTTTCTCATTTCATGAAGCCTTTGAGACCACGTGCCTTGCAGCTTTATTCCGCTTTGCTTGGCTCCCCGCTTTGGGTTTGGTGCCAGATCAGTCTTTCTCCTCGCAGCACCAAATTTCGTGGGACCGCCCGGAGCAGCGTTTGCCCTCTAGGTTCCCACGGGAAAAATGCAGTATCAGTTGTGAAAGTGGCAAAAACCAAGATTGAGGAAATGATGACGGTGTCCTTTGGTGATGGGAGTCCAAAGGGAAAAAGGTACAACCTTATTGTGCCGAGACAGCCTTGGGGTGTGTGCAGCGTACACCCGAGGACCCTAAACCCACCTGGATGTGCTCTTCAGGGAGTAAATGAAATTCTGGGCCCCTGACAGGCAGCCTGTACTCCGGGGTGAATGCCTGGATCGATCCGTTCGGCATAGTTAAACAACGGCATGAAGTGCTGTCCGCGTCATGTACCCAAATATGAAATTGCTTCTTTTTTTTTTTTTTTTTTTGGCATAAAATGTATGGCATGAACGAGAATGTGTGAATACTTGTTTCTTATAAAAGCAGCAGCATGAAGTAGGTAATTAAATGAAGCTGAAGGTGTTAAATCAAAAAGCATGTTAGCAGGGCTCCATTTTTACTAACAGTAAAAGCTAGTGTCATGTGATGTCTATTTTTAACACGGAAGGTGTAGCAATTTTCACTTAAAATCGTTATTTTTCCATGCCAGCTTCATTTAAGTTAATGCTGTTGCACATTTAAAAATATCTAATGAGTGAAGTATGTGCTGCTTTCTCACACTTGAGTTTTATTAATCTTTTCTGGTATTTTAAAACCTATTATTTCAGTCTTCAGAAGTAACAAAAAATGTTTTTCTCTATATTATAAATGGAAGTTCAGGCTTAAATGCTTCTCTTGGCTGAGACTCTGTAATGAAGATTTCTATAGTTCACTTTGAAACCGGATTGTAAATTCTATGGCTTTGGCCATCAATTAGTGACTTCGTTATTTTCAGCACTTAGAGTCAGGAGAGCAAATGGCCTTTTGGCTGATCAGTCATATTTTAGACAGCATTTTATTTACTTTTCCAGTAAAACCAATTGCTCTGCACTGTAATTCTCCTATTTTCTTGAAATAATAATAATAGGAAGTATCAGAACCACAGAAATTCATGCCCCTTTTCTTCTTCCAAACAAACAAGGAAAATCCCAAGCCTGTTGATTTTCAGGTAAGTGGGAGATTTTGCTCTCCCGAGGGATTCTGATAAAAACGGGACCCACGCAGCGCCGGCAGTGCGGATGCCGGGGCGGAGGTGGGCTGCGGTGGCCACCGCACGGAGCAAAGCCACCAGCGGCAGTGTCGGAGCAAACCCTCTGCGTTTCCTTCCTGCTGAGATAGGAATTTCTTCTGAGAGAAGGTTAGAATACTGCAAAGGAAAATAGAGTTGAGTGCGTGGTGCTCTCCTTGTGTATCAGCAAACGTCGCAGGAAGTACTGTGGCGTGTTGATTCCTGTAGATTTGCTTTCCATACTCAAACCAGCATCCGTAACATTTCCAGGTTATTCTTTCTGGCTACCTTCCGTCAATCACCTTTTTGCCATACAGGAATAAAAAATATTGGGGAACAGTAAAAACTCCAGCGCTGCCCCTTGTGCATTAGCAGTCTCAAGAGCTATCGCTCAAGAAATGTGAGAAAAAAATGTCTTGATGGTGGTACGGGAAGTCAGGAGGCTTTGAACCCGAGGGACGAGAGACACAAAAAATCTGCAGGCTTTTGGCGAAGTTGGTCCTTCACAGACTGTGCCAGTGAGGCTGGTCGTAGGTGTAAAGAATGCATCAGGATATAGAACTTTGAGAATTATTAAAGCTTGTGCATTCTTTTTTTGCCTGGGATACGACCTTTAGGACTGATGCAGTGTTCAGAGCTGTATCCTTTTACTCTCTGCCCTTTCCAAAATCTCATCTGATTTATTTTGCCAGGATTTGGTGAAAAATGGCGACTGGATAACATGTAAAGAAATCACACGCAACCTTCTGACCTGACCTGTTTTTTTTCTTTTGGAAATACCAGTTCCAATTTAAGTTTGGTGAGCTGAAAAAGCTTTTCCTGACGTGGAAGGAATAATGTTTGGGGCCACTTTCCTTTGGCCCGGAGAAGCCCATGGACAAGGAGGAACGAAACCGTGATGTTGGGCAGCCCTTGTGACCCCAAGTCTTGTGCCAAAACCTTCATTTCCCATTTTCTTGTCTTGTAGAACCAAAATAGTTGTTTTGTAGGTGAAAAGTGTCCAGAATTGCCTGTTGGTATCCAGCCTGGGTCCCCGCTGCTGGCACTGGGGTAGCTCCAGCCCCCAACATGTTGAACACCATTTCAATTGTATTTCCTTCTCCTGCCAACATTAGGCTGTTTTAAGGAGAACAGAGTTGGACAAGAACAAAAATAATATGAGAATATTGATGATAATTTTACTGCATCATTTTAAATGCTGGTTCTTCTGCTGCAAGATTTTTCTGCCATGATTTGTGGCATATTAAAGGAGCATGGTAGGAGGAGTAAGTTGATCAAACAGAGGTATTGCATGTGTTATGAAATAATATTTTGCTGTTTATGTATGGGGTTTTTAATAATTCAAAAAAATAGTGACCAGCACAGTTATGAATTTAATATAGTTTTGGTAAAATATGCCTAAAACCCTGTTTGCTTTTAACTTATCAACATTCCTTTTCAGGGTTTTTGTCTTTTTGAATGACTGACAATTATGTGGCACTTTGGCTTCTGAGGGCAGTAGCCTCGATGCGCAAAAAGCCAGTGAGGCCTTTTCTGGGGTTATTAAGTTTTAGGATCAGAAGTATTTCATGAACAGATTCTAGAAAACAGGTTTTACAGTTCAAGTATGAGAAAGCACAGCCAGTGCAGTAACAACGAGGCTGTAAAAAAAAAAAAGAAAATTATTCATGCTCTGGTGTAACAGATTGTACGATCATGTGTGATTATAGAACAGTAAGAGTTTAAAGTATATTTAGACAGAAAAGAGGTGCCAGGTCATTGGCTATCACCAGTATGAAGGTTTATATCACTGAATACAAGGAGTGAAAAGTCATCTTCTCTGTCACTTAATGGCATAGCAGGCACAGATTCAGCTAAGCCTTTCTTGACAGCTGTTTTTCTTTTTTCGTCGTAAGGATTTGCGTTAAGTTAAGCAGGCACTGTTGCAGCTAGTAAAACAGACGCGTTGACAGCCCTTGGATGGACAGATTGAGATGATAAGGTAAATTCCTTATTTTTCAACATTTACCAAAATGAGAACATCCTTAACATACAGCTAATAATTTATGTTAGAAAATATTAATACTGGGCCAGACACTGTCGAATACTTCTGCGCAACTCCAGTTCTTTGAATGGGTGAGCTTTAAACTTCCAAGATGTTTTACATTTGGAGTCTTAAAAACAATAACATGAAAGATATTAAAAGCAAATTTTTTCCTTCTTTGAGTTCATTCTATCTAGATGTTCATCAAATGCCGGCTGAGCTGCGAAGGGTATTTGCGGTTCAGTGTATACGAGGATACACTTGCGTTTGCTCTGCCAGTGACGGTAGCTTTGATCTCCCAGCTTTTCAGATTTTTGTCCTGCCACGTATGGGAAAAGCTTCCCCGTCCACCCGTTGCAAGCCGGCACCTAACACCTTCCTGTCTCCCTCCGAAGCCTTGCAGGAGCGTTCCAGCCTTGCCTTTGCGGGAGCTGTTTGCTGATTGCCAGCAACTTCACTAAAATACAAAAATGTAAATGAATATATGGTTGCTCCGGAAGGTGTGACAACTGTCATTTTTAAGGTCAGTAGGATTATCAGTAAAATGAAAAGGATACCTGCAAGTAGCTTCAGAGGGACAGCTGAAACCGGAGCTTCTGGTCCCTGAAGCTATCCCACGCTATCTCCGGCTGCGGTGTGACAACTTGTTAAAGTTCATTTTGGAACTACTGCTGTTGGGTGAAAAAACACCACCTTCCCGTAACAGGAAGCGCTCATTTGGTACGATATCATCTGCCTGATTAAATTTGTTAATTTTTTTTTGACAGCTTAATTTGTTTTGGCAGGCTTTATGCTGGCTCAGGTGTCACCTGTCTTTCTGCAGCTGGTGTAGAGCCAGCATGAAAGCATCGGGCGGGTGCAAGGGCCGTACCTCGCGTGCTGTGGGCGATGCCCGCTGTGGGGATCGCTCCCCTGGTCCGGATCAGTGGGCACCGCTGGGTTGTGATGTGCAGGTGATGCACAGCGTGACCTCGGGGAGAGCCGTGCTCTGTGTGTCTCAACTTGGAGCTTGGATCTCTAAACCAAGAGTAACTTCAGGGTAGCGAGCAGTTTGCAAAGGTGATTCGTCTCCCACCGGCCGCTGTCCGTGGGGAAGGCTGTTTGCCATCGTACGCTCGTACGTACGCACGTGTTCAGTAGGCCGTGGAGGGGCAGGGGGCCGTGGTACCAGCTCTGCCCTGGTAATAGCACACGTGGGCTTCTGGGTGGAGGGGATGATGGGTATTGCTTTAAAGAGCTACATCTGGCAAGTTATTAAAACTGTTGAGAGTAATCATACTGCAGTCTAAGTGCTCACGAGTGCTCTGGTTAGGCACCGTAAGAAACATAAGTGTCAACGGGAAGAGACAGAGTAGAATATAAACTTTCCCTTTGGAGTTACTGCAGTACGTGCAGGTTACACACCGTGGCATCAAACGTGGGGCACTACCACGGAGTTCCCGTGTGCTCTGAGAGCGTCAGCCCCGATGCTTGCCCACGGGCGCTGCTGGATCTCCCGGGCTCCCGTCAGATCCGTGCTGATGTCGCACAGTGAAGTTTTGAGCGGCAGCTGCTCAGTTCTCTGGTAGGAAACTTGGGATCGAGGTGCAGCAGCGGTTAGGTGGGAGTAGCAAGGGCAAGGAGAGGTCTTCTTCTAATACGTGAACATTGAGATGCGTTGCAGCATGTGGTGAGTCAACTTATCCTCAAAACCCCTCGGGATTTAGTCTTCTGCATAGCGAAGAGCGTCCGTCAGACTCTTCCTTCGTCTGGGTCGGATGGATGAAACACACAGCCCACGGAGCTGGGAGGACTATGGCAGTTGTATCCACCCTCCTTGGTGTTTATTTCTCTTTTCTCATGTTACATGTGAAAATAAATTTTGGTTCCTGTTGCAGTCAAACTGCAGTAGCTTTGTGGGAGAAACAAGTGATCCTATATTAAGAGAAAACCTAAAAAAATTACCTTTGTGACATTACTTATTTGTTCATGCCAAAATTTTCCCTCTGAGAAATCAGGCATTCAGTAATCAGTGGTTTTGTTCCCTTCTGCGTTTGGTTCTGATAAAATACATTACTTTCAGTGGTTTACCTTTTGCAGGCCAAGTCATTTCTGCGGTATGCAAGGCAGAACAAAAGTACTCACTAAAGTTGGAAAAATGAGTAAGATGTCGAAGATGATAGTTGATGGTTTTCTGACAGCTCACTTATAAAGATATCTAAACAGAAACATTTCTGGCATGAATTTTAGTTGGATGTTTTTGTCAGTGAGATTTTAAAAGGAGGTGCGATACTACGATGTATTTGCAAGTGTTCACTCTCCCTCCCACATTGTTGTCTCGTGTTCTTCTTGCTGGACTGTTTTGCATCTTTTGAGTCGGCAACCATGTTTAATTTTTAAAAATCAAAAGAAAATTGCCAACTGTCAGAAGCAAACGTGTTTTATATAAGTTCTTTTTGAACACTGAATACTTTTTGATTTGTCAAACTATTTTTTACAATGTGCTTCTTCCACAACCACTTCAGTCACGTTTTATCAAGGAAAAGTTTTCTTAAGGAAAATGTTTCCCTCTTTGAGATACATCTCAGAGTTGTTACCTGACTAATATATTCGTGTTGGGATGTACCTTCCTCTTTTTGGGACAGCGTACACGTATACGTTCAGCACTTGCCACTGCATTGTGTCCCAGAAAACACTACTTCATAGCCAACTTTTTCCTGGTGTACATAAAACTGTAATTTTCAGTGCTTTTGATAGCACCTAAGGATTTATATATTTTTTTTTAAGAATTATTGCTCATCTTTTCCAGTTTGTCCAATTTTTTCTGCTGCAGGAGTGCCAAGAAACAAATGTACTTTTTCAGGTGAAGCCTGATCAGGGGCTGTAGAGAGGGATCGTTGCATTTTTGTTCCTTGCCAAATTCATTGCTGAAGTACCTTAGTGCAGCAGTGAACTTATACAAATGTGTGCTGAGTTTGGCTTGCCTTCAAGTGACACTTTGACGTATGCAGACCAGACCTTCAAAGCTCATTTTTCACCCTAACTGTGTTTTGATCCAGGCAGACTGCTAAGGAAGGGAGCAGGGACTTGGTTCTCCTTGAAGAGCACGCTCTCGGCCCTACTCTAATTTCTCTTGGTACTGAAATTTCTCTTGAAGGCTGAGGACTCTCTTCCTGCATCCATTTCTTCATTCCTCCTCTCCTAATTAACGCTTTCCTGGTCTAGTCTAATGGTCTCCAAAAGAAATGAAATCCGCCACTCTAGTAAACTCTTGTTTCTTGATTGAAGAAGGTGAAAATCCCACTCTCATTTGGTGCTGAAGCGAAAGAAAACACAGTTTATAATGAATCTGAACCTACAAACAAGTATTAAATGTAAAACCTGAGGGACTTGCGAGATGGTCTTCAACTAGTCAAGGGTGATGCAGGGTTTTTTTAATTCTCTGTAGTTCTAAAAGGCCATTGCGCTCTTGGATGTGCATCCTGGGCGATACGTAGCATCACCCAGTGCTTGTCAAATACTACTGAAAGCAGACAGTTGTCTTAATTTAATTAGAGTGACTTTTTACAGCTTCGTATATTTTAGTTTCTGCCAAGACAACTGACAACAAGAAATTAGGAATTTATGAAGAAATCATGAAAAATTTATGCTGGCATGTGTGATTTATTCATTCAACATATAAAATATATTTTAAATTCCAACATCAGAGCTGCTAATAAGAAATTTGAAAAGAGACTAAAACTGTTGATTGTTTTGTATGAACATGCAGACTGCACACTAGATTGCCATCCTTTACCGTGCTTCGTATTTGACTCACGGTGAATTCAATGTAGGTTTTAGACATTCGGCACTTCTAACTTACAAGACTTCGTTTCATTCTTAGTCAGGATTTCAAACTAATTATTTGTGTTGGAAAAAACACATGGAATAAAAGCCCTTAGGAGAAAACTAGAATATTGCCAGTGACAAACTTAGACCAAATCCTTCCATATTACATCTTTAAAACAAAAAACCAAACCCCCTAACCCAACATTCAAGTGCATCTCTGAAGAAAAAAAAAAAACAGAATTATTTGGGAGATTTATTTAAGTTTTTGCTGAGCAGTTTCTGGATATTATCTTCACAGAGCACAACTCAGTGTGTGGACGTACGAGTCCACAGGGAAAATAATAGCGTTTCACTCAACCTCATTTCAGTTAGACTGTTGCATTAATTTCCTTTATAACTTGTGCCATCTGTAGTATGAATTGCTAATTTGTTTTTTTCTGAAAGTTAGGGGGAAAGAACTACCCCACTGAAGCCAATGGGCAAAACTGCTGTTGCATGGAACGTTTTTTTCCATGGTTCCCCTGACAGCACCGACTCCTCCATCTTGTGCTTAACCCGGATTTGAGTTAAATTTGTAAACTTTCCCTGTGCGGTGTGTGGAGTTTTTAGTCAGAGCATGCTGTTCTTTCTCCTGTGAGATACCTCATCCCATTTTCTTACATGTTTTTGTTAAAGCTGCTCTTGTTCCGACACGGGAATGCTACCTGTACAAGGGTGATAGATGAAATCCAGTGCTTGCCTTGATTTAACGTGGGCACTGTGATAGTTTTGTTATAGCCGATAAACAGAAAGGTTTCGTATTAAGATGCTCTGGAGTGGGTTCTGGGCAGAGACGTAGATGTGGGGCGAGCAGTGTCGCCGCAGGACTGGGTCATCGTGAGAATTGATCTGCAGGTGTATAAAAACTGTCTTTCCAGTCGGCCAAACAAAGCGGTGAGCGATGTCTCACAGAAACCATGTGGTGTACGGTAGCGATATACCGCAATTAACCTGAGATAGCCGGCTTCCAGTGAGACAAGATGTAGTGGTACACACTGGTTTTCCAAGTTTTTCAGCTGATTCAATTGAAAATCTGGAAGGGCTGAAGTGTGTTTTGTGGCTAGGTATGTTAGATAGCAAATAAATGCTGTTAAAGCTCAGCGGGTGCCAACGGCAGGTTCTCGTGCAGCAGGAGAGATTCAGTGGGTCGAGGAGGGGCTGAAGGTCCTCTTCTCTCCGTCTGAGTCGTGGGAAGATGGGAGATGGCCGTGGTTCATCAGACGGTGCAGTCAGAAAGGAGGAATCACATGCGCTGAAAGAGTTATGGCCAAGTCATTTCCAGCTGTGTTATTAAATAAAATTGCAGTGAGATTGCCCCAGCTTGGTTTAGGGTTATGGGTGGGTTTTTTTTGCCTGCTCCCCAGTGCTATTTATCAGTAATTGAATTCTCTCCATGCAGTGAATAACCCTGTTTGGGATGGTAGGTACTGTAAGGCGTCTTACAGAGCCAGTGCTGGGTTTGGGAACGCTGCAGAGTCTACCAGGAGCTTTAGGCTGAGACAGAGCAATCCCCAAAAGCCTTTTCTAAAATAAAAAAGGGAGATTTACATGTTTTGGGTTTTTTATGCTTAGAGAGAAATCACCATGTAAAGGTTTTATCGGGTGTTACTCTCTACTGTTGCTTCACTAAATTTGATATGTTAATCAGAAGGTTTGGTGTGAAAGATACTTGGGCTGAAGGTACACCAACAGGAGAAGGGGTTTTCTAGTGCCGGGCACCATCATGTAAGTCTTGTAAGAGCAAAGTACAAGGATTTAATCTTTTCCTTTCCAAACTATTTTCTTCATGAAATTTGTCCACTGGAACACTGTAACACCCATTTAAATGTGTTACTGGTTTGATTCTTCTCTAGATCTAAATTTCCCTACACAAATTCTAAATTCTCCTTCAAATTTCACTCGGGAAAACAATAAAAATTTGCCTTTTTTTTTTTTTTTTGGTGGTTGGTGGTGTTTTCCCCTCTCCTGATATTTCCCGTCATCCATCAGCCCCACGGAGCAGCCTGAGCATGCCCGCAGCAGACGTGCACGTCCCTTCCAGCGGACGCGTGCAGAGGTCGGGTGCGTTCCGGGTGCACCGCGCTGGCGGTGCGTTTGCCGAGGGCACGCGTGCGGCGCCGAGCAAACGGCTTCCGGATCTGCCGGGCTTGCGGGAGCCGTTCCGTGCAGCACGGTGTGCAAGCCAGAGATGCAGCAGCTCTAGCTGAACCCATAAATGAATAACTAATCTGAGTGGAGCACTCTTTGGGTTTAACAGTACTTCTTGTTAGAGAAAAAAAGTAATTGATTGTGGCTTGATTTATTTCTTTAGAGTGCTGCATTTTTGGCTGCTGAATGTGTGACCAAGCTGCTCATGATACAGTGATCCTAAACTTTTCTCACCACTTTAGCTTTCATAACACTGTTTCTTTTTCCTTTTTTTTTTTTTTAATTTGTAAAATACAAAGAAAAATAAATATCAAGAGTTAAAACTTTGCCAGCCCTTTTTTCCCCCCTCATGCTAAACTTCCGTGAGATTAATATTTACTTGTTGATTGTTACACATACTTAAATTTCAAACATGAATTTATAAGGTACTCTTATCCCACCATGTAGGTCTCCTGATCTGAAAATAATAGGATAATTAAAAAATCAGGTTTATGAAAATGACTTTTTTTTTTTTTTTTGGTAGTATATTTTGTAGTTCAATTAACAGAAGTGGATCTTGGGTTCCAGGTGTACGGTAGTATCCTTTAGCTCTCCTTGAGTGCAGTAAGCAATTGCTTTGACCGTTGTCAACTTAAAAATCACTTCCCTTAAACATTTCCTTCTTTCCCTGAGTCAGAAATTGCCTGGCTCCAGGAAATGCTGAGGCTGATCTGCCACCGAGCAGAGCACGGGTAAACTGTGTGGGGAGGCACAAAAAGTGCAACTCATTCTCATCGATCCACGGGAGAAATACCTGACCTGTATCTTGGTTATTTATATCTTACTCAAGACAGTTCATATATTAAAAAGAAAGAGGAAATTAAAGCCCAGGTTTTCAAAAGAGCGTAGGCAATTTGTACGCAATGTACAACTCCGTGTGTCATTGGAGGGGAAAAAAAAAAATGCATTTTTTCTTACTGTCTGATACACATCCCAGCAAAACGTGTCCGTGGGGGTGGGAGAGCTCCGCTGGCTGGCTTGCCGCCGTAGTTCTTGGGTGCCCGTTCTTTGGCACTGACCTCGCGTGTCCCCCAACGGGATTGAACAGAAAGGAAATCTCTGGAGAGTTCAGTGAGATAAAAATGCTGTGCCTAATCAAATTGGTTGACCTATTTTAATTCTAGCTTTGGTTTTGTAAAAGCTGTACACAGATTTGCATAATGTTTACTTTATTTTAAACTAATTTAGCAAATGCGTAATAAGATGGTGCGAGTGAATAATTTCTATTTTTTCCTCTTTTATGTCAGTAACTCAGTGTAAATATATTTTTTAAACTAAATTTCAGTGGGTTATATTGATATGAAAGTAAGAGATTTAAAAAGTAGCACAAAGTTCCAGTGAAAAAGTTGAAAAAACCCAACGAGGAACCAACTAGCAAAACCTAGTTAGCTCTGCAAAGGTTTATGCACGTCTGTGACTGAGCCCGTCAGGGGCCTTGACGGAGGATGGAAGGAAGCCGATGGGAGCACAGGGACACTGCTAAAGGAAACGTGTTCTGCTGGGCAAGTCCAATGGCTTAAGGAGGACATAAGATTTGTGAAGGTTTTGAATTTTAGCCCATATTTTGGAGTCCCTCCATCCATTTTGGAGCCTGAGTTATAGCAAATACAAGAAAATGACAGGTTTAATGTCAAAATTCAGGTATTTCAAGACAGCAACACAGAGAATTTACAATCCAAGTGCAAGGAGGGATGCCAGCAGTAAAGTCATGGCTACGTCCAGGAAGCAGCCTACATTTTAAACGCGACGCAGGTCATTTCTGAAAGCGCTGAAGGCTCCGATAGACACAGGCTTCAAAATAACGTCCATAAATTGTGCAGACGCCGGGCTTTAGGCCCAGGAGGTGTCGCGAGGGGACGCGCCATGGCAGGCATTGGAGAAGGGGTGCTGGTTTATAGCCTGCTTTGAGGGCTCGCCCGGGAGAATTAGAGGTGTTTTCGTAACAGGTTTATAGTCACTTCCCACCCCTCAGCACGCAGGAGGGCAGCGGGGAATGTGGTAACGTACAAAGAACTCTTCCCAGCGTTACGTCATCGTAGTGGGTTTTGCAGCATTGTGGAGTCTTAGGACATGATGTGAAAATAAGCGCCAGCACAGCATCTCCTGGTATTAGTAAGGATGCAATTTTGATTATTTTAACTTACTTTAAAATTTTACTTTCCTTTAGTCTTTGAACTGATTCCCAAGCCGTGGTGGAGTGCTGTGAGTTAGCTGGGGTGTAAAATCAAACCCGTTGTTTATCTAAGGTTGCAGAAAATCAATGATGTATTTGTCAGGAATACAGTATGTTGTTTTCCATTTTCTATAAATATTCGTCTAAAATGTGCTAATGACCTTTTTTCAATAGCGTTTTATTACAGTGCCTAGTTTATTGTAGTGGAGCATTTATTATTTTTTATGTGATGTTAGAAGTTACATATACTTTTGATCTTCCATTCACAATCCACTTAACTGAGTATTTGATTTAAAGGTGCTTTTGGCTTGAATACAATTAACTTATAATATTTTTTGAGATAATTGCAGCACAACTATCATTGCCAAATGGGGCCAATTTAATCTCATGTGCAAGTGTATACATACACTGTTGTTCTTACATTTCAATTTGAGAAATCATATTTTGGAGCTGTTGAACAACTGGGCATTGCGGACAAATTGATCTTTACCAACTTTTTCAGCTCCTCTTTGCTGAGGGGGTGTCATTGTCAAAGATGCTTTGTTTGCCATAAAGTAAGATTTATACTGACGGTTTTATGTAGCAACAATAATAATAATCTGAATTATTTCTGTAAGAATCTCAGAGCATCTGGGAAAGATCATCTGTGTTATGTTGACCTTACAGATGTTGAAGTTGATTCATAGAGGAATTAAGTAATTTGCCTGTGCCCACGCAGTGAACAACCAGCAGTGAAGAACAGAACTCAAATCATGTATTATTTTCACATGAAAATGTTCTGCTCCATTTTGATAACTAGTACATTTTCCATATGAATATTAGCCCATAACTCTAGTTGAGATAGCACGGTTCACATCTTCTACATGCGTGAGTGGAAAAATTAGTCCAAATTTTAAACAAAAATAAGGGAGGTCAACATAGTCTTTAGTTTTTAAGGTCAACATAGCTGTAGACAAGCATTCGCCCCGAACAGCCTGTAGGTGTGTCCTTCTGTGCAGTTTAACCTAGAAAGTCCTTCCCGATGCCCATCTTCCTGCTGGAGGTTATCCCTTCCAGAATATCGCTACAAAACCACACCTTGTGTAAGCAGTCCCCACTGGATTCAGGCAAGAAGAGCTAGCGTGGGGTTGTACGGCCTAAGGAAACGGAGTGAACCCATTTGAGTTTGACGGATGTAGCTGAGCGCTCTCGAGAACCGCTTTGTCAGTGGGCTCCAGCAGCAGGGATGGCGAGGAGAGGAAGGCTGGGAGCCTCTCCTGTTTGCGTAGCTGAATCTGTAAGCAGACACCTTCTTTACAGCCTTGTTCAGCTTTAAACTTCAAATATAAAGCTCTTGGCATACGGGTTATAGACCCAAGGAGAATAAACATCAGCCTCATCAAAACTTTCTGTAAAACCGTTACTGCTCGTAATTGAGATAGATATACTTCGACATATGAGAGCTGAATAATGATTGCCACGTTGGCACATATGTTTATTTCACCTTTCTCTTATAAAAAGATGGATCAGGCGACATGTATTGCATGATCAAATTATCCTGAGAATTGGAGCGTGTTGCATGTGAAGCTTCAGTTGTAATAATACTGTGCCAAATTAGCAGGAATGAATAGATGCCGAGTAAATAATCCTGTTTTGTTGTTACTTTATAATGGATTTGTTGATAGGAAACAACTTTTCTATCTGTTTACATCACGATAATTTGATAACCCATTTGTATTATTTAAACTGCATATTTTGTAAATGCTGAAGCAAAGTAATTTGTAACCGAAGCAGTATGTAGGAACTGCTCTCCTAAAGTGTTTTTTAAATTGCTTTGCTTGCAGCTACAGAGTTTGCCATAAAGAATGATTTCTCATTCTGAAATTTCAAAGCCGCAGGAGTGGTCATATAGCTGAGAAAGGGACAGCCTGATGATTTAAGACTATTTAATGCCCCGCTTGTTGTGGAACAGAGTGCAGTAGACCTTACTGGTCTAGCAGAACATATCACTGCAGTTTCCTAATGCCCGAAACCAGGAAACTGATTTATCACCTATTAGGTCTTATTAGATCCCATTCAGAGGGAAAAATGAACTGCTGTAGCTGGGTGGCAGAAAATTAATTTGAAATAAATGTTATATAGTCAGGCTTCTTCAGTTCTTCTATCCAAGTCAATCTCTGTGGCTGGAAGGCTGGCGTTCCAGGTTTGATACGGCTTCTTGCGGAGAGGCATACTGTGCGTGCACGCAGGGATACAAGGGTGATGTAAAACTGTCTGTTCGAGACAGGTGGAGCTCTGATGTGATTACGCATTTATAATCTGGATTTTTAAAAAAAACCCATTGCCTGTGCCATAAGGTGCCCTCCTCACACGTCTCCTTTGGTACAGGGGAGGAGCTGGCAGGTGGAAGGGCAGCTCTCCCATCGTCCAGGGAGGGGGCTTAAGCGTAGGGTCTTATTTCTTCCGATAGCACTTCTTCCCCAGGAGATGTCGTGGGGAGCCACTGTAGACATTTTCCCACAGTTTCAGATTTTTATGAGTTTAAATCTGTTTAAAACCGGAGTTGATTGTGAGGGCGGTTGCCTGCTAAATGCTAACTAAATGTGATGCACAAAACCAGACAAGGCACTTGATAGTTTTTACAAATGATATCCTGCCGAGTTCACTTCAACTAGTAAGAGCAGCGGTCTCGATCTCCGTTTCCTTACTGTTTTTAAAACTATGCTTAGGAACATGGGTTGATAACAACACCCTTTGGTAGCAGCAGAGCAGATTGTTTGGAGTGAGCAGCTTTAGCTGCAGAGGCTGGGAGGAGGAATGTGGGGGAGAGATGATCTTTTCTTCTTCTCACCCCGCTTTTCTTTCAGCTTTGCCTTTTATTGCTGTTATTTTTAGTTTAGATAAAGATTCCTTTGAATGCAATGCAAGAGCTGTCCCTCAAGTCAAAAAACATAATTGCAAACCACCAGTGATCTGCAGGGCTTTCACCCCATGTTTGCCTTCAGAAAGGACACCCCAAAAGCCCGTGGGAAGACGTTATTCTTTGTTGTCCCATCCGAGGAGCCGGCTATCGACTAATGTGTGTCCCTGCCCTCCTACCGCCGAGTCGAATAATCCCGTCTCGGTACACGGGCAGTGACGTGCCTATTGACTGTCACTTACATAAAAGGAGAAAATATTGAATTCAGCTGGTGATGAGGTAGGGAACCACAGGTTTGCTGCTCACCCTGATCGATCGTACTCTTTTGGGTGGTGAGACTTCTTAAAGAATGAGAAAATGAGGTTTCTGTTATTGTCAGAAGCAGCAGCAAAGATTACCTTTGCAGTTCCAGATGAATGAATGAAGTTTTATTTATTCTTTAACACCAAACAACAGATAAAATACTAGTACCTTTTCTTTCCGATGTACCTCATCATACCAGCATTTTCCTATTCCGAGATTAACACCGATCATGCCTGGTTTTATGAATTGCAGGTGTCACCTGAGGGCAGATTGCCTTTATTGAGCAGGAAAGTCAAAAATCGGACTTGCGCTGCAGACAGGGCCGGTCTTTTGAGATGGAAAGTCATTTGCTTCTCAGTAGCATCTTCTGATGTACGCAGTGAGATGGGTACAAAAGGTTTGCTGTTTCAAAGAAACTCAACTCCCTGTTAGTTCCAGATCAGGCACTCGTCTTCCCTCGCTGGCTGGAGCCTCCGCCCTGCGTTGATCGCTGCCGCACGTTTCCCTCGCTCCGCGCAGCGCTGACGCCCCGTGTCGCAGCACGTGTGCTGGGGGACTTGCAATGTCTTGATGTCATCATGGGGATTGTTGGCTTATACAGCCGTCTTGCAAAGCACGGGACTCCGTTCTGTTCAGTCTTTGCTAATTCATATTAAAAAAGAGGTGCGTTTTCTCCAAATAACCGTCATTTCGTCGCATATGAACTTTTTTTCTGGTTTTGCTCAACATCTTTCTTTATTCTCTGTCTGTGCTCATTAATCTGCCCTCGCGTGATGAGTTACCCTTCCCTGCACGGCCCGGGATGTCCAGTGAAATTACCAGTGAGATTTTATTCCGTGGTCTGGAGTCACCCATCCCTACTGATTTGCACTGCCCTCCATCCTTATCACACCCAGCGCGGCAACGTGGGCAGGTGTAGTAAGTCACAAGTGGTGTGTAGTTGGCCCGATGCTGTTCACGTTCATTTAGGCAAAGCAAAATGTCCTTATGATTTCCAGAGCTGGTTTTGTCTGGACCTGTCCCTGTAAATGTGCATTTAAGTAATTTTGAAAGAAAAACAAAATGACACCCCAACTTACTGTGCTGTACAAAGCAACCTAAAAAAAAACCCCCACAAAACTGTATTTACCGTAACTGAAAAATTCTTAGCAGAAGTTAATTTACACAGCTGTGATCATCTAGTAATTATGATTTGTCACAGACAAATATTTACTTTTTTGACTAATTTAAAACCCATTCATTATACTACGTACCAATTAAGAACAAAGTGTTGCGTTGATCTCGGAATGCATAATTGCAATTAAGATACTCTCTTGCAGAAATAATACGTGTAGGGTTAATTTGGACCAGGAGTTGTTTCTTCCGTCTTTGTGTTTCTGTACAATGAAATTACCCTACTGTGGCACAGAGAAAATAACACTTATTTGTATCCGGGCTGTAACGTGGTATTTTTAATGGGACTGTTTTTAATGAGACTGTGTAACGAGGGCTTGTAGCACGGCTTGTTGACTAACAGCGGATTAGTTAACGTTTGCTCATTCCGTGAGAGGTGGGAGGCTCTGAACAGCGTTTCTGACCCCGGTTGTGAGCGAGTAACTTTACTAAAGCAAATTAAGTTACTTCTGATGAAACTGTGAACGCTTGAAGAGTTGGAATCACAGGAGGTCCCTGCAGAAGTCGGTATTTCTTCCTTTTTAGTGGCATTTGGCTCTTAAACATTAAATGATGTCTTGGGAATAAAAATATTGTAATTTTGTCATGAGTTACAAATTTGAGCGAATGTAAAGTGAATTAACGTATTGCCCATTATAGGGGCAGCGTTTGAGTGGTGTCATCATCTAATGCTCCCGTATGTATTGAACTAAATCACAGTTTGCGAGGCTCATTTGCACCTTTACGTGCTGGGGGGGGGGCGGGTATAGGAAGTATATAACTGTTAAGTATTCATAAAATGAGAATTTCACAATTGCAGTATAGCAGATTAAATATTAAGGTAGATACAGCTTAAAAAATGATAATAAAACCCCTTTCACTATTTCCCCCAGTAAAATTTAGATTGCTCAACCTAAATAGCAAGGGGGGGGAGGCTATTCTTTCCAATAAAGCTAGAGAAAAGGAAGACTCTCAAAATATGGGGAAAAAATCTTTATATCAGTTGGCATTTTTAGAAAAAAAAACATATATTTTTGCTCTAATTTATAAACCACTTGTTACGTGCTGTCTTTTAAAATACTGTTTTCTACTGAAAACCTGGAAGAAGAGAGGGACGCTAAAATAGCGGATACGTTGAATTTTAACATCCCCTCATTCCTCAGCAGGGATTCCCAAACCTCTCTGGCCTTTCGGTGTGATCAAAACCAAACTCTTTGCAGGCTCTTGTGTTGACGCCGTAACGCTAAAACTTTTGATTGAAACCGCTATAAATTATGTCGTAGTTTTACATGCTACTTGCAGCCACTTTCAGCATCTTTTGGATATCGGTTTTCAGCGATTGCAGTTTGGGTATTGCTGACGTTAAAGCTGAAATTACATAAAATCTGGACAACCTGTGCATGCCATTCTGCTTTTAATTTGTCTGCTCGTACATGGAAAAAAAAATCCGTAAACCGGTGCTTTTTACCTTATATAAACCTTTGACAAATCCTCTGGTTGTTCAGCATTGGCCTATATAGCTTCTTGCTTCTGCCAGGCGTTCCATAATATCTGCTGCAGATGGACTTGAAAATGCTGGCGCGTCTTATCTGGGCGAGCATCAATATCCTGTCTCAAAGCGGCATTTTCCCTGCCCTTTGCGAGTCACCACAATGCCAGCATCCCTCTCCCCATCCAAAGGTGCCTGTTGTTAGTCCCCGCATCCTGCTCGGATCGCTCCCGGCTTATGGCGGCTGGCGCTGAGGCGATGTTGTGGTATCACTGGGAGTCAGGGAAATCCAGCCGCTTCCAAGCAAGCCTTCATCCTCCCAAGATCTGTCTGTGCCCTGGTAGTCTCGGCCCATCCCGCGCTCGGTAGCGACAACCGCTGCGAGTCTTGAACGTTCACTGACCATGTCACGGGCCTCGAGTCGCTGTTGTACAACCTCACACGTACGTTGTTGCTTAATGCTCAACGCGATGGAGGGATGAAGCAGATTGTGCGGGGACTTAGTGTGAATCCGTGATACAGACGTCCTGGCATGATGAGGCTGAAAAGACTTGTGATCCTCTAGAAACTTTTTAGATGACAGATCACTGAAGCGAGATGTTATTCAAGTTTGCATTTTTCAGCGTTATAAATAAAGTCTTTTTGCTCCCTGGTATTTGGGCCTTTACGTCAGGCAAATAAACCACTCGCTCGGATATATGGAGACTTAAATATCTGTCTCCAGACCTTCCCGCTGTGTTCAGCTTCTGCTCAACTTTTTCCTTCCAGTGATTGCATGAATGGTTTCCCCTAAAACTTCCATTATCAGAAGTTTATTTATTATTTTTTATTAAAAATGGAATTTTAAATTAGAATGTTGAAAAACATGATAAAAGTAACATAATGGGAGGGGGGGAACTTGAAGCTCTGAGTAGTTGAAAACTTTCTGAATTAGAAACTTTTATTCCTACAGGAACAAGTAAACTTAAACGCCATAAAGTTTTTGAAATTGAACTCTTTCCAATCTGGTAACATTTCAGTGGCAAATAATATGCTTTTTCATACATAATATGATGCTGTATAAGATTAGGACAGCTTTAGATGTTATTATATACACAACCATTGGTTAAAAAAAAAAAAAAAAATCAACATGAGCATTTTGTTTGCTTGTTTTTTCTGGGTGGGAAAACCTCCGAGCGTTGGGGCTAGTCTGGATTTTTCCCCGTTTAGTTTCTATTGCCCGTACAAGCCCGTAAAATAATTACAGTCTACTCAGAGAGAAGCTGCCGGCTTTCAGCGCCATTGGCATTATAAATTATCTGTCTAGAGATAGCCAAAATGTGTAATTCAGGCCAGAGGAGAACGTAAAAAGGAGCATAAATGGTGCATAAATGTTATGCGGGCCTTTTGCCCAACTGTACTTTGACCCAGTCCAGGAAAACGGGTCCAGTGGCATTGATTTTTGTGAAGTGACTGCCTGGCTGTCTTGTCCTTGCGAGGCTGAGGAATACGTTCACAGCAGAGCCCTGAATTAACTGCGCTGGCGCTGCCGCACGGCGCATCGCACCATCTGCGCGGTGGGATTTATGATGCTCCAGTTTGCTGGTGTCCAGCGATGCTGCTGGAGTCAGGAACTTGTCCAGATTAGGGTCATTTCCAAATTCAAAGTGCTGGTTTTTGGACAAAGTAAATAAACCCGCCTTAGTATTGGGGATGCACTTATTGTTGTGTCCACGTTAAAGCAAACTTTTATGTGGCTCTGCCTTAGCAAAGGTGAGGATTCAATGTATGGCAGCCATACCTTGAGGATATTACGCTGTCTTACAAATCCAGCTGTCAGAAATGAAATTTTAGTCTTTCGGTGTCCTAAGAAAAGGATTTCCAAGCTACTGTTTGTATTTCAAAAGCCAGATAGTTCCCCGTAGTTTTAAAAATACTGTATCTGTGCCTCATATTTTAGTATCTTAAAGAGCTTCCTCAGGATTAACAGAGTGAAATTAAAGTATTGCATAAAAGAGATTGCAGAGAACCAGATTTCACTCGGGAGGATCCAGCTGCAAGGCGTCTGAGGCCGGTATTTGGCGTATCACTCTACAGAGATGCTCGGCCTTCCCTAGGAACGACGCTGCTTTCGTGGCGCTTCCAGTTTTAATCTCCTTCGCCGGTGGGAGGCTGGGGCAGGGTGCGGGTTGTGTCGGCCGCGTGCCTACGTCCTCCGGAGCTGGAGCGGGTCCTGCTTTCTGCACCTTACCTGTGTTTGACAGCCAGGGAACGAAGCTGGACGTATTCTGGGCTACGTGTCTACAAAAATTGGTTAAGCTTCTTAACAAAACGAAAGACGTGTTTGGCTGTACTTATACACAATGGTGGGTTCATATCGATGGTGTATATATATTTCACAACTTAATACAAATTTTTTTTTAGCAAAAACTTTGTGCTGTTCACACACTTGGGCATTTTTTTGTGACCCCGATTGCGTTTGCCTCTGAGGCTTCGACCTTACCAGGCAGAAACTCCTTACCAGCTGGGAAATTCCGGGGAGGATTGGCCTGTCGGAGCGAGCGCCGGATCCTCCCTTGCCTCGGACACACGCGCGGGCTGCACACCGCAGCATCTTGCACAAGAGCACGTCGTTCCGGTGCAGGAGCTGCCTGCGTCAAGCTGCAAATGGATCTGTTTGCAGTGTCGGAAATGTCCCTGTGCTGCCCGGCAGCTCTGCTGGCGTGTGCCAGGCTTGTTAAAAGAGCGAACCAAAATGGGTTTGATTGTTCAGTTCCGTTGCGGTTTCTTATGAGACACTTCATTTTTATCTGCAGCGTTATTTAGCCCTTCTGGATTGGAGAAAACACGTGCCTAGTAAGGATGAAATGAATGCTGAAGGCAATTGGAGGTAATCAGTGTCTCTGGGCTTCCCCAAAATAAGGGATGTACTAGAAGAGAAAAAATTTCTTCTCAGTGTTCTAATGGTATTCTCTTCCCTTCAAGCCTGATTTTTCTGCTGTATCATCGGGGACTGTTTCGGTGTGCGATCCCTTGTAGGCAGGATACATTAACTCTTGCCACGGGAGCCAGAAACCCTGCTCGTAGCCGCGGAGGGGACGGGCTCCTGATGGGCACTGTGCTGGGAGGGTTTCTGGTCCTGGCGCGTATCGACGCATTATATTGAAGTATTTATTCCAGTCCTGTCTCCTTGCTACAAACAGTATCAGACAGGAGCCTGAAAGAGAAATTAAAAGAGTAGCAAAGCACTGATCTTGTCCAAAGGTTAATAGCTGGGTTAGGCAAGCAGTAGTCTGTACAGGAGACGAGCGCTGTTCTCGTCTCGCTTCGCTCTCTCCCTTACATACCCCACTGCCTTCTTAAAACGTTCTGTGTCACTTTAATATTGGGGAGCCGCACTTTGGATCAAACGCAGGCTTACCTAAAGCTCCAGTAAGGTATTTTTGCTTTACCAGCATTAGTGATCCCTTCACAAGGCTGTCAGCCGCGTAAGCAGCGGTGGAACAGCAAAGCAGAGCAGCTGCTGCGGTTTATCGTTCCCAGCTCTTGCAAGAAATCGGGTTTTAACCTCTTCCCGGGGAGTCACTTCTCGTGGGTGTTTGTTGGGGAGGCGGATCCCAGTTTTCTGAAAGTTCAGCTCTTCTGGACAGTGTCTCTGCGTTTGTGATTCTTGCTAGTTAGACAAGAAAAGTAATAGTAAGGCACAGGACTGAAAGCCAAATTCTTTCCAGCTCCCGTGGAAACTTTCTGCCATCGGGCATCGTGATCATTTGGGGTGATGGACAAAGAGAAGAGACCTCTCCAGCAAATGGAGTTGCTGAGCACACCTGATTTATGACCCCAGCAGCACCGAAGAGGTGTGAAACTAACCTTTGGACACCTTCTTCGTCTGCAGATTTACTTTCCTTTCCCTTATTAGTATTCTGTGATGGACTTTGATAAAGTAATTAAATACCCACAGGAAAAATTGAGATTATTTTTCAAGCAACATTATGACATTTGTTTAGCCAGGTGCTTAACAATTGATTGCAAAATTGATGAAAGTGCCAAAGAATTTGAAATGTAGGGAATCGATTTTATTGATTTATCCATAATTAGCTAAAGTAGCCTTAATCTGTATTCACATCTAGTATCCATGGAAATGGGTAAGTTACAAAGGACAGTGCTGTCAGCAGAAAATGAGGGAGGTTCCCGTGCTGCAAACTGCGAGACGCTGTCAAGTATTTGAAAACCTTTTGCAAAATTCAGTCAGAACTTTCACACTTCATGGGAAAATTTGCCTGCGACGTCCTTTCCCACACTTCCCATAAGTTCCTTCTCTTTTTTTAATTATTTCTCTTTGCAGATTAAATAATGCTTTAAAAAGCAGTGCAATAGGAAAAAACCATCTTCTGGTTTATAGCTGAATTCCCACCTCGGGTCAAGTCAAAATAAGAAAGCATGAGGCGGCCGGGAGAGCTGGGGGTAGGAGCCTGGGCAGAGATCCACCAGCCCTGGCCGGCAGGTTCTGATCATCTGCGAGCCCACAAAGCTCTCCTCTCTGGTTGCACACTTGCTTGGAAGGGATGGTTTTTTCCAGCCGGGGAACTCACCAAGGATAAGGTGATGATATCTGTAGCAAAGACTTTTTGCATTTTATTGAGCAGCGCATTATAATGAAAACTGCTTGTTTAATAGCTAACCTGATTGCAGAGATTTCTTCCAGCCAGCACTACAACAAATTACATTTGTTTTAAATTATAAGATCTATTGCAAGTTTTTGCCAACTACCATAATAAGAAACAGTCTCTCTGAATTCAATGTGTCTTCTTCCTTTAGAATACTGTCTTTTGGGTTAGAGGAACGCTAATGCTGTCCATTTACAGTGGATGCTGCCTTCCCAGTATTGTAGCCTGAGCTAAAACCTCCTAAATTAAATTGTCTTCTAGCATTTCCATTAGAAAACACTATTTCCAAGCTTTTATTTCTCTGTCATAAAATTCTCTAGGTGGTGAAATTTAGTACATAAGATTGTATCCATGGCTGGAGTTACATCTTAGATAAAATTTCAGGATACAAAGTTTACTGGTGCTTTTGAAAAAAGAGTATAGAAGTCTTCTTTCCTGCGCTCTGAAAGTCATCACGAAACCACAGCCTTGACTTCAGAGTAGTGGTTGAGAAAGGAGGAGAGTGAGGGCGGTCAGACCCTGCCACAGGTTGTCCGAGGAGGTTGTCCAGGGGAGTCCATGTCCTTCGAGGTACTCAAAGCCCGACTGGACAGAGCCCTGAGCAACCTGCTCCAGTTTGACCAGAGCCCTCCAGAGGCACCTTCCAACCTCAGCATCCCTCCGCTCCTCTGACTCTACACCAAGGTCGTCAAACAGACGACTGCGCTTCAGGTGGAGCATTGCGTTGGGGCTGTCCTCATGCTAAGGACGCTTTTCTTGCCGGGAAGTCCCATCGATTTTAGCGGGTGTCTGAGCTGGACTGTGTATCACCGTGGATCCATCCAGCTGCCGGGTAGGCAGGGTACGTCTGTAAATCCAACCCTTTTTTTTTACTGTTTATTTCTATAAACATTTATCATTTGATTTTGCAGTGGTGTAACACTCTTGCCTGTCTGTTCCACCAATTTTATTTTAAGGTGCAAGATAGTCGTGCTGCAAAGGTGGTTTGTAAAATACGGTACCTGTTGTTGGTAGTCAGACCACAAGCTCGTCCTTCAGAACGTAGTAACTTGCAATTATTTTTCATTCATCTGTCCCCATTGTTTTAGAGGACACACAGCACAGAATATAAATTAGGAAATAGGTGTCAGTGATTATAGATAATATGCTAAAACCGTTTCTGAAATATTTATTAGAAAATAGGTTAATAAAGTGACATGGTCTACCTGTGCCGGTGTGGAGCAGACATTATGAGAAGATTATGCTAATGTAAGTATTTAGTAGCAAGTCTTCATTGGGATTACTCTGTGCTGTTATCATATTCAGCTCAGGAACTGTAATTCAGAAGAAAGCAAATTTTCAAGGTTTTTGTTTCTCTTTTTTTTTTTTTTAAAGTTTTGACTGCTCTTTAGCCTGCTGAATTAGAGGATATTACAAGGAATCTTTTAAACTTTTTTTTCATTTGAGCATTTGTCAGGTCTGGAGGTGTGAAGACAGGTAAACAGTAATAACATCACCAGAAAAGAAAAGAGAGAATGTGAGAAGGGAGAAAATTGGGGGGGAGATGCGAGGAGGGCGGATACCTTCACGCTCACTCATTCTAATGATTTTGACTTTCATTTGACTTGTACAAAATACACGTATGAGGTCACTACGTATTCTCAATGTTCTACGGTCAAAATAATTGGAGATTCACCATACCGTATGCAATGTCAATAGAGAAGTGGTTATAGGAGTATATTAAAATGCAAGGGTTTAGTCATATGTAAGTGAAGAGTTTTTTAAAACTTAGCTGTGCTTTTGCAACACTGAGAAGTTGAAAAGGAATTTGAAGGTATTTGAAGTGATTGCTGTTTAAAAGAAGGCTTTGCTATTCGTGCTTTAGTGAGCATTTGTTCAGGTTTGGGTTTTGCATTGGGATTTCAAGGTCTAGGTCTGTTGTTTCGTACGCAGTCTGACAAGATAAGAGTAGTCTGTCTCGTATATGCACAGTAAATTTGTCTCCCAGAGAAGCAAAAGCTCAAGCATGGAAAGCATGATGATGTGCAGGAAGGCTGATCAGCTATAATAAAGCATTCATTATCCTTCCATCTAAATTAACTGAAATGACATCATAATAGTGCCTTTTATAACCTCACTCCAGATTCCCTCTCTTTTATTGAATTATCAGCTAAACCTAAATTATTTTAAGCTGTATCTGTATATTCTTGTTTAGATAATTATTCTGTCATTAGGGAAGCCATACGTTCGTTCTTTCACTCTTCTCTTTTGATGTTTGCTTAAGGAAAAATAGAAGGGAGTACCTTTGTAGCCTGTATTGTTTCGTATTTTCTTGTCAGAAGTATTTTGCTTAAGTGCTTATAGTGTAAATCCGAATCCCTGGGTACTGCAGCTAACTAAATAATGTACAAAATGAAATATGCTGTAAGAATGTTTCTACTTTTGCAATATCTCTCTCTAGATTATTTCTCAGGAAAAATCTTCTTGCAGAGGCAGTTTGATTTGTGTGTGCACGTTACCCGACGAGAGAGGTACCTTGCAGCATCGTGTGACTTCCAGCTTTCCTCGTCTCCTTTAGCTTTTGCAGATACTTCCCAATGATGTGAGAGGCTGAATGAAAGAAAATGGGGCATAGAATATTTTTAAACATGAGCAAACAAGCAAATCAGGGCACTTGACTAATTATAAGAGAGAACGGAGGAAGAAAAACTGACTGTACCTGAGAAAAAGAAAAAAAAAAGAAAAAAGAGTTGTCTGGCACAGTGACTACTGTTACACTTATAAATTGAATCCCTTTGTCCCTTCTTCATTTGTTATTGCCAGTTGAAGTCTAGATTTGATATATATGAACAGCCTCCTGAATTCAGTAGGAAGAGAGAGCCTCTCTGCAAGGGTGAAATTACAGAATCGAACCATTAATTTTTGCACTGTTTGCTGGAGCAAGCTCTAAGCATGCATCCACGAACCAATTAACGAGCTACGGGCCTGTTGGCAGTGATTAGTAATCAATAACAGTCAACATACCCAGAACTCAGTCCTTGCAATTGAAGTGAGCTCATGGCTTCAATCAGCAGCGTATTAATTGATTTATTGCCTCCGGATTGAGAGCCGTAAATGGGGAGAAATTACTGAAGAAATTAGAAGTAATCTGTCCGTTTGCCCGAGGCAGGAGAAGGTGAATGATACCCGACCAGACCACAGGGCTTTGCTCGACCTGGTTTGGTTTGGTTTGGATGGAAGCTACTCAACGTGGAATAAGAGGACAGTCCCTACCTCAGAGGCCCTAACTGCCACAGCAGAGACCTCAGAAAGCTGCGGATGTGTTTGGGAGCCAAGGCCGGCACCACTCATCCCCCGGGGCTTAGCACACATGACCCTCATCTGCCTGGGATATTAATTTTGTTATTTGGTAGGTACTTATGCCCTTTAGCAACGGTCATTCTTCCTTCCGCATATCCTGAAGTGACTTCCTTCTGTAATCGTATTCCTTCTATTCCAATCACGTCATAAGAACTGTTAATTTTCTTCTTTTAATTGGGTTGATAAAGTCTTTTGTCTAACGAATCTTTTCCAATATGTCAGCATTAGATTTTGTTGCTGTGTGTGACATTCCGGGTATTGCAGCGGCGTACATCGCGATCGGTTCCAGTCTCTGAACTTCTCTCTTTTTCAAGATTTAACTTTGGTGGCTCTTCCTGACACGGATAATCTATTCTTTTGTTAAGCAAAACTGAACTTCAAGAAAAGCACTTCTTTTTATGCACGTGCAACTGGAAGCTAATCTTCATTATTAATACAGCAAGATAAGGTGTGCCACTGCGGATTGATGTTCTCCATCTGAGCACAGGAGATAGTTTTGATTACTTGTCTGTTGGCCTGGTGGTGTCCGAGTACACCTTTCATCCTTCTTCAGTACAGACGGAGGCGTTTGGTTTATTTCTGCCTGTTCTGAAGAGCGGCATTTCCCTCCATTTTTTTCAGTTTCTCTCACTTTGACAGGGAAGTTGCTGAAAATTGTCAGTACCTGCTTTGGAGGAGGAAGGGCATTAAACTAACACCTGGAATGATTCATAAAATTTTTCTGCTTCCTTTTCTGAGTTTTATTTGGGCATAAACCTGAACCATTTTTACATTCCTGAGTTGCTGCAGACTTCGCAGGTGGTAACATACCATTTCGCGGGTTATAGCCAAGAATTCATCAAGCAAAATTTTTCTCTATCCAAATGATCTCTTCAGGGCAGTAATCTTTCTGTCTGGTTAACCATACGGCTGAGTGTCGTACCAAAATGGCGGAGTGTGGCCAACCTAACGATCTTACTCTTGCTGTCGTTATTTCTCCTGACTCTCATTCACCGAATTGCACCCGGTTCACAGGACGCCGTTTGAATATTCTAGGCAGCAATCCTTAGCTTTTTTCTCAGCTGACAATTCTCCTCACTCTTGTGTGAGTATGTAGGAGACTAGGAGGTGGTCAGGAGCACACGGAGTGGTAGTCGGTGATCTCAGCCTGATAGAAAAGTAGATTTGTCTAAATCCAGCCTTTCCTGATCGGGCCCCGAAACAATAAAGCTTTACACCACGGGGAAGGAGGAGTACCGTGATGAAATCTCTCTGCTCTGGTTGTCTCAGTATGGCATACAACTTGCTGCTACTAATTGCCAATATTTTAATAGGTAGTCTTAAAATCAACTTCATCGGATAAAAGTCATCGCAATTGTTCTGTTTTCTCTCGGCACTGGAGGAACTAGACGACACTAGGAAGCGCTGCGAGCTTAGCCATGGCAGGGTCATTCTAGTGACTTCAGTTGTGCCAAGAGGTTGTAGCACTTAAATTGGTTGCTGATTAATGCACTTTGTAACTTCTCTTTTCCTCAGTTAAATCTGGATTATTCAGGATGGATCTTACTGTTATTGTGCTGTGCCAGTCATGTTTCACTTTGCCCTACCATAGACTCATAGAATTGTTTGGGTTGGAGAAGACCTTTAAGATCATCAAGTCCGACCATTAACCGTGATCTGGACTACACATATTTTGACTTCCCTCGTATTGTAGTAAAGGGACTGTCCGTATTTCCAGCAATCCCTTCAGTACTGGTCGAAACAGGCACAAAATCCTCATTGACTTACGTTTGATTTTCAACTGAAGATTTACTGTTATAATAAAAATACTGTTCAGTGGGACAAGAACGGGGCTTTCTTCACTGATGTACGTTAGGAAGCGTTTTACCCAGTGACGGAAGGATTGAGTGTATCATCAAATTAAATCAAAATTAAAATGGGGTTTGAATAATTCAAAATTCAGGACTTAAATCTCTGCATCTCTTCTTTTGATCTTCTTTTGTTGGGAGGAATATCTACCTTCCTAAAGCAGCCCGATTACAGGGGTAGCACATGGGCTGCGAGAGGATGGTGGTGTTTAATTACAACTGCAGTTTAACAGATGTGCTGTGCTTTGGTCCTTTTGCAGCTGGAACGTACAGTGGATTCTGCATTATTTGTTCTTTATTGGTATTCACTAGAATTAATATAGGGGAAAAATGAGAGTTACAATTTAAAGAAAAATAATGGTATATAAAGTAATGAGATTGTTCCAGAGCTTAATTAGATGGAGCAGATTGAATACATTACAGCAATGTCTTGAGGCAACATAATTAAATTGTAGGCATAATCCTCCCTGTATTGGAACTGATTTTATCTGTGTAAGGCAAGGAGCGTTAGATGGCCTTTCCTACTATGTTAAATTACTAATTCTTCTAGGAAGACTTACGGATCGCATAGTATTATCAGACTTTAAAACCACAAAACAAAACAGGGTATAGGTCTACATATCAAACTGTTGATCGTCTGATTACATGGATAACTTCAGTTTCAATCTTAGTATACGCTACAGCTCAGTAATTGAATCATCGATCTAAAATAAATGTATCTGCAGTGTATTGTTGGGTATGCCAAATTCATCTCATTTATAAAATCTCCTAATGAAGTTGTTTCCAAACGTACACACTGATGAAGACACTGGTGAATAATGCGCAGAAGTGCTGTTCCTGAAGCGCGTCTCAGCGCACGCTGGATGCAGGCGCGTAGCTGCCTATGACCGCTTAGCTATAAAGAGTAATACTGTAAAATGTACGTATGTGCGTATACCTACATATGTATGTATTTACTTTTTTCTATACTCTTTTTTTATATTCTTTCATCTTTTACATTTTCTTTTGTATTTTCTTCCATAAATTTAATTTTTATTTTAGTGTTAGGATACTTTCCTTCTCCGTTACACTACTATGGGGGTGCTCTGACTTTAGAGCAAAGCCACATCCCAATGGTGTCAAAACATTTGCCTTACTTTATTAATGTCGAATACAGAAATAATCTCTCTCAGCATCCTGATGCCTGTGTGTTATCTGGAGGCTTCATTTCCCTTGGGTTACCAAACATTTAGCTAAATATTAATTTTTTTCAGGAGAAATCAGTAGGTATTTTCAATTCAGTAAAAGAGCTTTCTAACTGCCTCTACTGGGTTGTTTTAAATAATTCTGGTAGTTGTTTGTCAGCCTGTAGAAAGATTAACTTTGTTATTTGCATTCGATAGTGAACTCTCTTTTTAAAGATTGCTATTAGAGGGGGGAAGTAGGTACACGTCATGAGTGGTCTTTATCGTTGCTGGTACTTTTAGGAGACATCTATCTCTACCGCAGTCTGCTCAAGAGACAGGCTCATTTGTCTGGGCATTAGCTGGCAGTTTCATAGCATAAATTTAAGGTTTTCAGGAGGAATCTAATGTTTATTTTGAAAATGGAGATTAGGGTACCAAAGCATAATATGTTTACTTTACAGCACCATGAATATGTAGTGACCTACTTATACCGCAACATTTGGTTTTATTTTTAAAGCTTGTCAAGCCAACTCCTATTGCAATTTAAGAAGCACCCTTTTTAGAAAAGCAATAAACTACACTGGGAACTAAATTAGTCTTTTAGAAGTAGAACAGTGAGCAATGTTTTGAAGATTGTCCTTCAACAGCATTTTTAGGTGTTATTGTACCATAACTAAAATGCTCTTTGCCTCATGCGTTTTTCTTGACCTGCGCATTAGAAGACAGCCAAATGCAGGTCTAGGTTAGATACAACACTACGATACTGGTATATACTTTTTTCTAATAAACTGAATTTTTAATGATCTCTTGATTATCATGAGATATTTTAAAGACAAGTGATTTTATCCGAAACATTCCTTCTGTTTCTGCATATGCTAATTTACGTGATTAATTTTGAGAACATCTGCATATAATTCTGTATACTTAACAGTGGTGAGATCACACTGCTTTTCAAGTAACAGCTCCAAATTTTACTTTCCAGACAGACTCAGATTTTTGTCTAATTGGGATGCCGAATGTACAAAGGTACCACAGAAGAGTGTGTAATTATGTAATTTTCTCTTGATCTTTCAGAGTCTTCCTGCGAGCAATTAATCAGTATGCAGATATGCTAAACAAAAAATTTCTTGATCAAGCCAACTTTGAGTTACAGGTAAGAAAAAAACCACCCATGTTTTGGGGACTAATGTTAATATTGTAATGAATTTCTGCCCCAAACATCTAATTTTGGTGTATGCATGTCGTCGTGAACCCCAGGAGACCAGTTAGCCCAGTGAAGTCGTTGCGGGCTCAGCAGGTTTGTACGAGCCGCTCGTGGCTTATGGGTCTTACCCAGAGCATCGTTAAAAACTCTTTCAGGAGCAGCAGAGAGAGGGGTCCTCCCCCTGTCTGCAGCAGATGCTTTAGTGGGATTCTTGCCTCAAGCGTGGAGCCCGAGCCGCGGTGTCGGTGCCCTGCTGCTGAGAAACGCGCCGGTTTAGGGCACTTGCTCAGGATCCTTTTTTGGTTTTTTCTTTTCATATTTATGTGTTCACGTTTAATTTTACTTGAATCATCAAAACAGAATCGATTAGGAATTGTAGATGGGAAATGTTTCATGGAAACGTAAACACAAGACGTACTAAGAAAATACCAAGAAACACCGTCTCTGTGGTGTCTGTTATTTTCTCTTTTAAATATTTATGTGCATAATTTAGATACTTCTAAGTTGTTTTGTAGGTGTGCAGAAGAACATTTCAGAGAATTAATGGTATCTATTCTTGTCATTTTGGGGGCTTTCAGCTTTGGAACAACTACTTCCACCTGGCTGTTGCTTTTCTCACACAAGAGTCTTTACAACTGGAGAATTTTTCAAGTGCTAAAAGAGCAAAAATACTTAACAAGTAAGTCCTGTTCATCATCTAAATCATGGACAAGAACTTGAGGTCTATTAACATAATTTTAGTTTAATTTCTTAGCTAAATCCGTTCAAATTGAGATGCAATCATGGTATAATGAAAGGTTGGTTTTAAAAACATGAATCAAGTATTGCATGTGTTTCTACCCTTGAATCAAGATCTAAATTACATGATTCATTACTGATGAAGACAGTATTTTATACTGCAGGATGTGCATAAAGTCAAGACTTTTCAGAAGTATTAACATCTTATAAAACCGAGTTTTTAAATCACTTTAGCTTTGTGCTTATTCTAATCTCATTTTACGTGCGCTTTTTATTGCTTTAATCCCTAACGGCCTTTTAGAGTGAATTTTTCTAACTACAGCCAGTTTCACTGCGATATCCCTGAAGAATGGGTTTGCATAACTGCGGTCTCGTATGCTTTCCCCGTTAAAAGGGATTACATTGCCTGCCTCTGAGCAGGGAGCTGGAACTACCCGATTGCTATTCAGGATCCCACAGCAGATGAAACCTGTGAAAGGAGAAAAGACTGGAAATAAGACCAGAGCATGAATATTTTGTTTAATTAATGTATTTCTCCTAAATTTCATTGGGGTGCCAGTGTAGTGGACTTTGTCATTAATTAACTAAACCCTGAAAAAAAGCCAGTTGCTGTGTTCAAACACGGTGCGTGGCTTCTCTTTCTGTCTTGTAATGTTTGTAAAGAGCGCCTGCAAAAGCAGTTTGTTCCCATCCTCAGTCAGGTAACCGCGGCTGATGCACAAAAATGGAGTTTCAAAGCCGGGATTCCCTGAGCAAGCATAGCTCAGGCCCCGCGTACGCGTGATGGATTATATATCTGTACAGAAAAAGAAGATGCGTTTTGTATCACTTCACCTTCTAAATTGAAGCCTTTTTGTATATTATGATGATGAGAGAGATCACAGTGAGGATGGGAAGAGTTTATCAGTGCTGCGGTGAGCTGTGATTTTCAAAGGCGTTTTTGGCTTGAGCTGTGTGGGTTGCAGGCGTTGACCAGGAAAGACAGGGCTCTCTGTCCCATCCGCTTTTTTTTTCTGGCAGCAAAGTTTTGCTCTTCAAACTCATCCCCTCCATCGTGAGTTTGGAGGAGCTTCCTTTGGAAGCTGTGCTTTACCTGAGCCTTGAAACAGAATTTTTAAGCACCGTGTGATCTTATGTGCGTACATGTGACTCGTGGGGCTTCCTTGATGAAACGGGAATATTTACAAGTTCGGTGGAAAAGTGATGTCAAGCAGAGCTCAGGCTTTTGCACTTGTGCTATAAATATTATAAATAACATTATAGTTAGACGTTTGCAAAAGGAAATCAAGGTGGTTTTGTAGAGCCGGGTAAATGTTGTTTCGTTAGGTTTAGAATTTAAAGGAACGAAACGGTTTTGTACAAGATGGGACGAGTGATGCAAATTCTCGTTCGTAATTAAGAGTGTAAAGGATGCTGCGAAGGGCAAAGCGCTCCGCTCACAGCAGAGGGATGAGAGCCGTGGCTGCCGTCAGTCCCCCGTCTCTGCCCACCCTTTGCTCTCTCTCTCCGACGCCGGTGTGCGCCTACGTCGGCATTTTAGTCCAGACTCCTGACCGGAACAAAAACCCAACAGCTGGGCTGGAATTGGACAGGAAATCACCGTTCAATACATTTGTGGGCTGATAGTCGTCTTTGTGAGGACGGGAACCTTAGACAGAAATTTTCTTCAAGTGGTTTTTATATTAAACGGAGCAGTATATCTTGCCGAAGAAATTCAAGAAATCAACAGACATTTCTCACTGCTAATATAAGTAAATAGATTAAGTCATTTGAAGTGGTTACTTAATGAAGTTTGCTAAATTGTAAATCTCTGTTTATAATGATTTTACAAGTTGTTATTTTCAGTTTAATCCTGTTTCAGGGAGAGATAACAAGACCATAAATTCTTCAAGGTGCAATAAATGTGTGGTCTGGAAGCACTGACTTTTATTGCTGTGTGAAACCACTACTAGTTCTGTGCCAAAGGGGTATAATTAATCAGTTAATTCAATATCACAGTCACTCATCTTTTTAAGTATATATTTCAATTAATATGTCAAATATTTAATAATTAAAAATTTAATTATTGTAATTTGTAGTTTTTGCTAAACATTGCATTTAAGCATTAAATAATAACAGATTCTTAATGATGCAGAAGAATCTCTTTAATCCACATTAATGACAGGTTATCTCTGTTATCCCACAGGAGTTCCACAAGTTGCCAGATATTACCACTTTCCTCATCTTGTTATTTAAATAATGATCTTTAACATACAAATATTCCACGTAGCAAATACATTCTTGGAGCTCATTATGGTTCTGATCCCATCATTAACAAAGGCAATAGGATGTTTTCCATTCATTAAGCTTTTCTGGTATTAATGTGGAGAGAGAGTGGAATAATAAAATGCCCTGCTGGGCGGTGGGAGAGGTTGGTGCCACCACGTTTGCGCGGAGCAGAGACAGGTTTAGCGGCGATGCTGAAGGATGGGCTCCCACCTCCGCCCTGGCTCATTAACTGCCTGGGACCACAGACTTTTGGTTTAGTCCAGCGGGACACAAATTCGCATTGGAGCTTAGAAACCTTCTCTTTCTGGTTTTGCACATCAAAGTAGGAGATGTCACAAGATGTTCCTTGTTGTATTTTCTAGGACAATGCTATGCTAAGAGGGTGTATAAAAATAAAATGCAGCCTTAGGCGGTGAAGCTTTCTGTTATGCTTCCTCCAGCCATTACCATTTGAAAAATAGAAAATGCTCACAATTAATCTCGGCAACCACCCGTGTGTCGCGAAGGACGGTTAGGTAATCTGACAGTACGGCAAAGAGAGGTTTTGCGCAGGTGGATGTTTTGTGTGTGTTCTTCCTTTGGTAGTATTGCTGCAGAAATTGAAAATTGGGGTCTTTTGAGGGAGAGCAAGTAAGACGAGGCGAGGCACAGAAGCTGGTGGCTGAGGCTTTTGGGGTGCCTGGCCGTGGCAGGCAGCCTCTGTGTCTCCCTCCCTTGTAAAAGGGACATTGGGCAAAATTCAGTGGTTACGGGCGCATCGCTGAGCTGGGGAGGGAGGCTGTGCAACGTTACTGTCGTCGTTGAGTTTGGAGAACCTGCTCTGTAATTTCAAATATTTTTGAACGCTGATCAGATTTTGAAATGAGATGTTTCTGCTTATTACTATTAATTTTTTTTTTTTTTTTTTGTAATGGTGGTTTTGTTTTCCTTTTTAAGGTACGGTGATATGAGAAGGCAGATCGGTTTTGAAATCAGGGATATGTGGTATAATCTGGGTAAGTACCCTGAGCGCCTGGCGCTTAATGCTTTCACTCAGTGTTTGAATAAACCAAGTCAGAGATTAAATGAACTCACATTCTCTTGAAATCATGGTAGGCTTTTAAAGTAGGCAATTAAAGAAACAAAGCCACCTCTGCACACTTATTTCGCCGTCTGGGAAGATACATAACTGTACTCAGTGTTTATGTATCTTCTGTTTTTTCCTGGCGTTCAACCTCATGCTAAATAAAAATAAATGGTTGTGGTGATACTCGTTGAATTATTTTTTTTTCACCTTAAATATATATATATGCACACACATATATGTGTACATATAGCTATATACACCCACATACGTATGGATGCAAAAACTGGGACTGTAGCAAAATGAACGCGCCCGAGGGTTACCAGTGACTTAGCCTGGAAATGCTGCTGAAAATCTGATTTTCAGTCTCGTCTGGCTGCGCCAGAGTGACTCAGGAAGATCAGTGAAGAATGGGAACTTGGACATCCCTGGAGTTCGTAGGTAAATTAGGTATTTCTGACTATCTCAAGTCTGTGCTATTCTGTGGGTATAATTTAGCTATAGGGGGATTGAATTTCATGAGAAACTGAGTATTTACTGTGACCTGAGTGTACTCATCTGCCAGATTTCATTTTCCTGAGCTTAACAGCAGAGACACTTCAGCTCTTCCGAGTTTTATCAAAATTCCTTAAATGATCAGAAATAAATGCATTTGCCACTTCACTTATATCTCTAGCTGAACTGTTGTTGCTGAAACTTGAAAAAAAAAATCAGCATATAAAGAGAAGGGACTGGAGGGGTTCATAAGTATTTGATATCACAGAGTTTGCATCCGCTCTGCTGGAATGATGAGAAAAGGCTTCAGAGAGCAGCTGAGTTCACTTTTCATTAGAAGCATCTTTGGTGAATTAAATGTCTGGAGAACAGATTAAAGCATGGTACACACCTGATATGTGACTTGACAGACAGCTAATAAAATCAGTGTTGTGCCTGATGCTGGGTCATCCAGCTCAGGACTCTGGCAGCCTCTTCGTCAGTAATTAGCCAAATCCTTCCCCGTTCCAGGCTCCCAGTCATGTATTCATCTGCTATCTTTACTAATTCCTCTCGCATCTTTGGATTCTTAAACGTTTTCTGCTTTTCCTGGAATTTACTGGACTGAGTAGAAAAGTTAGCATGCATAGATATACATCTGGCGGTTCTTACATAAGGTCAGTTTACTCAGTTTGGGGACCGTGGAGTCCAAACTGTGTTTTTTACTACTGCCACTGACTGCTCTTGGACAAGTTATTTAGTTGCTCTAGGGTTCAGTTTTTCACCATTAAAAGGGAGATGATAATAATTTCCCCTGGACTTTTGCGAATCGATTGGCATGAGGGGTGGTGTTTTCTTCAATATTTCTTTCTGTGCTGTCATGAAAGCCTTTTATTTTTAATAGAGTTTTTATAAACCGAGATTATCCAGGCAGATGACTCCGTGACCTCCTCTAGCTCTAATGTCTGTGATTCCGTAAGTGGCTGGGATCATTAATGCCAAAATCTCACATCTTCAGGGAGTCAGTAAATTGCTGCTCTTCCCAACAAAAGCTGCAAGAGAAAGGTAAATCGGAGGCAGGACCCCAATCCAAGGTGGCCTTTGTACTTCTCATAATGAGCAGCTTGCTTTTTCTCATCTTCTTTTATAATACAGATAGTCCGTGCTGATCACGGTTAACTTCTGGCTCTTCACCAATCTCATCTATGTCACAGCATCAATTAAGAAAGAATTCTGAATAACCACTGCAGGGGAATTGATTGGGGGGCACCTGACACTTTTATCTTAGAATTTGCACTGCATTAGTCAGATTATTGAGGTGTATGGTCAGAAACGGAATCAGAAGTGAAAAGCTGTGATTCTCGCATATGCTCGAGCATCCCATTTTTATGACTACGCCATTGTGCATAAGATAGGATGAAGCCAAACAACCCTGACTTTTCATTTATGTACTAAAGGGTATGGATGAGCCTCCAAAGTCAGTATTTTGTCTCATCAGTTTTTGTTCATAAATACCATGATTAATGTACAATGCCTGCTGAGTTAAAACTCCCCAGGCGGGAACAAGACAGTCCTCTAGCTATAATGCACATTTAAGAGTATAATTTATTTTCGGAAATTAAACAGTAAAATACAAATTCTAAAAGATTTTTCTTGTCTGTGTGTTTCTGATGCAGTGGTGACTGCAATATTTATACCTTCCTACCTTTTTAAGTAGGAAAAAAGAGCACGTATAGTGGAGAGCAACACTAGGTAACTGCACACACTTTAAATACCTGTAATTCGGGAGTAAGATTTTTGTTTTAAACAGGGAACCACGTACAAGAGACCCAGCCTGAGAAATTTCGTATTTAAATCTTAGTTGTAGTTGTCCTGCTTGATACCCTGCTAGATTTTATTGTGAAGGCTTTAGATGTGAGTGCTGTGATGCAATGAGGATGGCTTCGGGGAGCGCAGTCCCAGCGTGCAGAGCCCTCGCTGCATTGCCTTTCCGAAAGCGCTGCAAGGCTTTTATTTTCTTGCGTGCACCGAAACCAGTGTTTACTAGTCTTTGTAGGCGTTTTTCCTTCCCTATTGCAAGCCGAACTTTAAAATAATGTATTATTTTGAGTCACTGCCTTGTTGGAACTGGGGTTCCTTTAGACCTTGGTGAGACGGTAAGGATCAGAGAAGCATAAAGCAAGCCGTGGCCTCTGTCTTGAAGATGCAGGAACTCAAACAACACGTGCTTAAAAGCATTATGCGATGCAATTTAGCGTGAACAAAACACAGTTTGACACTAGGTCAGCGTACAGGTTTTCAATGGTTAATGGTTTCAACAGTTCCATGTTAAAGAAATTGTAATGACATTTAAAATAATACCCTTGTGCTAAAGTTGGTCAAGGAAAGCCAGCTCAGAAAACGGTGCTTTTATTGTTGACGTCTGAACCAGCTAGAGGGAGATGGAAAAGTAAAATTCCTGACAATGAAGGGAAATGGTGCTGCCGCTGTCCTCCAGCGAGCCGCCTGCCGCCACTGCCCCTTCCCTCCGAGTGCCTGACGTCAGAAAAGGTGTCTTGACAGAGACGTTAATGTCGTTGGAGGGAAAACCAGGGTTAAAAATAGACCTGAACTTTGAGCGTTATATAAATAGAAGTCATTACAGATAACACTCTCTGGATTACTCATGCATGTTCAGAGCTGACCCAAGTTAGAGGTGAGGTTGCTGGCAAATTATTCAGTGGTTTTTGTGGCCCAAATTTAAATTAAAAGAACCTGGGAAACGAAAATCACACGTTCTCCAATAAAGCAAGCACCTCGGGTTTGGTTCGCGTAACGAGGTCTGTTACTGTCGCGTGAGCGGTCTGCTGTAGTGCATCTCATGGCAAGGCAGAAGCCACTGCAAGGGCAAGTTTTTGCATGTTCAGAAGAATACTTTTTTTGCATGCGGTTCTTAAAGCAGCTGCGCAATTTGGTTTTCAGAAGAGAATCCTCAATTTTCTTCCAGACTTGTCACATTTTGAGTCTCTGCGTGGGAGTTCCCGCACTCCCAGGGAAAAAAAAGGCGAATTCATTGTTGGGTTGTTTATCAGAAAGTGCTGCCTGTGACGGATGGCAGGGGGATGGATGCTCTGCAGTGCCAGAGGAAGATCGTTTCCTTTCGTGTTTTGCTCTCATGCTTTCTTTTGTGGCACAACATCGCACAGGATCGCATCATAGCAAACACGTGCGCGTGCGTCATCACATCACCGGTGTGTGTCACCACGTCAGAAGGATGTCGGGCAGGGCTTTCAGCCCTCTCCCGTCACCCAGTTGGTGGACAGACCCTTTCTCCATGTCACTCCTCGCGCACGCTTGATGAAGAAAACCAATCGAGATGGTTTAACGCTGTAGCGTGTGCTGCCCTGCCCTCCCGCCGCCCCGGCGCAGCTGCCGGCAGCAGGAAGGAATCTGGGCAGCGGCTCTGCGGGGCGAGTGCTTCGCATCCAAAGCAGGCAGCGTCGCCCCGCAGGTTGTTCCCCTGGTTCTTCTCTGTGGCCAAGCTGCATAAACTCTGGTGGGAGCCACCCACGGACCCTCCAGACGGCGTGAAGAGCTAAGTGGGCTTCACACTGCATTTTGTCGCAGTACAACGTACGAGTGATTTTAACGCTTTCTGCTAATAACTCGCACGCTTCTGTTCCTTCTGAATTTTGTGTTCAGAGAAGCTCTCTGTCGTCTCTGATTTAAAAACGCCGTTGGTGATTACCTGTGAGGCAGGACCGGTAATAAATACGGTCGGCGAAGGGCAGGAGGGCTGAGGACGCGCGGTACAGCTTCATGGGCGGCGGGTGGCTCTCCGTGCCCTTATCATCGGAGGAGCACTTCAGTGACTCCCTGTTCGAGCAAGACGTTCATATGCCCCCAGAGGATTAGAAAGGGGATCAAAGATCGTAAAAAAAATGTTCTTTTGTGAATTTGTCATTTTTCACATCTAAAGTTGAAAAGACGTTAGTTATTTTTCTGAGGGAATCCCTGTGCTTGAAGCAATGGAAAAACCCACCGTGGCACACGGAGAACTTTGTGACATTGAATTTGTGCCTGACGAATAACTTTTGTCACTATTATTTGTTTTCTGAAATATTGACTCTGACACGTTTCAGGCATAATACAAGAAAACTGTCACCTGAGAGGCCGAATGTAATAATACTTGTAAGAGAGACAGAGGAAAGCTTTACGCCTCTCACTTGATATTCCTCACCAGCAACCAGCATTGCAGCAGCATCCAAAATAGCAGTTTTAGTTGAGTATTAATTTGCCCTAATAGGATTGCTAATGCTAATAGGATGCTGAAGTTTGCCAAATCAAGTAACTTAAATTATATCTGCTAAAAAAGGTAGCGTGTTTTGTTAGTAAAGGGTTTCTTCTTGATTACGTTTGTTGAGATTTATGTTAGTTCTGGTCAAAAGTGAAACGACTACTTAAAGACTTCCACGGTTACTGCCGTGCTGGTGTAGTGCAGTGGAATATCAATGAGTTAAAATCTGTTTCTGCCATATACCACTGGTAACTGCAACGGGAAACCAGAGTCGTCAAATGGAGGAAGCTGAGGGCTCCTTAAATTAGCTCAGTGCTGAAGAACTCTGGTCTGAACCCCAGCAGTGAACAGTGTACGACCCTGATTGTGCACATCCATTAACATTGCACTTGTGAGAAACGTCACTGCTCGTGCAGCGAGGTTCAAACGAATCCCGCTCTGTTGCTGAGCGGGGAATGTATTTGTATCTTCTAAACTTCGGCCATCGAGTCCTCTTCCTGGAGCTCTCAGGTGCTCTGCTACGCTGTTCTACGCCAGCATCTTTCCCTGGAGTTGTTGAACAGATAATTTGCAGAACGCATCATCTGCATTCCCTGCACTTCAGTTAATAATATGAACAGTAACTAGATGTTTTTACTAGTGCAATATTTATTAGGTGCCGTGTTCCTGGTAAGGTTTAATTCCTTTCCGTGTGTGGAGAGCGTAGCAGGGAGGGCTGGGGGGTGCAGCGTTCTCTTGGGAAGATAAATGTGAAATAAAGTTTGCCAGTCAGATCAGCTCTTGAAGAAAGAAGACATATTGTAGGCTTGGTGAGATGTAGTTTCGTGTCTCGAGGCGGTGTAAGTATGCACTCGTGGTGACACTTTGATAGACTGACACAGAGAACGTTTTGTACGCTGCAGAAGATACAGAAGTCTAAATAAGTTAATACAAGTGATGTGCCTTTTAGCCTCCTTCTCTCCCAACCAGAAGTTGTATTTAAAAAAAAAAACCAAACACTTGAAATTTCATATGAGTGTGCAAATACGGGTGCTTTGTGGAAAATGTGGCAAGTTCCGGTTTGACTACTGATTCAACAGCTCTTGTTATTTGGGTTTATACATACCATGTTAATTTGGGTTTATACGTACCATGTTAATTTGGGTTTATACGTACCATGTTAATTTGGGTTTATGCATACCATTTCCCCTCTTGTGGTATAAATATCAATACATGTTTCAGCGGACTCAGATCTTGAAAAATACTGTCTTACGCTGTATGAGAATTTCTCGATATGGCTTTTATAACAGTTATCTTCCATCAAACTCAATGGATGTTTGTTAATTCTGAAATGTGCCATTTCTCTTACAGGTCAGCATAAAATCAAGTTCATCCCAGAAATGGTGGGACCTATCTTGGAAATGACGCTGATCCCTGAAACCGAACTTCGAAAAGCTACAATCCCAATCTTCTTTGATATGATGCAGTGTGAATTTCATTCTACTAGAAGCTTCCAGATGGTAAGTAGTAAGCCACAGATATTTAAATTTTGTAAGAAAGATTTGACTGTTCTTTGACAAGACGTAAGAGTTTTTCTTATTTCTTATTTTTCTAAAGAATAATATAATTCTGGATTTGCTTATTTTTCTGTGTCTCTTGAGTCGCTATAGAGTTTTTATCTGTCGGTTTTAAATTCTTTCTGAAGCAAAAATTTGCATGAAGTAAATGAAACCTTTGTGATACAAAAGGAGAGCAAAGACAGATGTCTTCAGTTTTCACTGTGACTCAGAAAAGGAATCTGCTTCTGAGTTAAATTGGACATAAAGGAAGCCTGATAATGTGGCAAAAGAAACTATAACCTGTAAGAGCTTATCATCTCTAGTATCTTACAATTTTGTTACTCTTTACCATTTTATGGATTTTCAAGAGGAAAAAAAGTTATCCAGTCAGTGTCAGTGTTTCCTCATGCTATCCAGGCACTGCAAAATCTAAAGTACTAATGTAGCATTTTTATTCTATTTTATTTTAACATGCCGAGGGAAGTCCTTGAATAAGCACACGCAATCTTATCCTGATAGCATTGACTTTTGAGAGACAAGTGGAGAGAAAGAAAGTTTCCTGGCATCATTCATTTGACCTTCTTTCCCTTGAAACTTTGCTTACGGATTGACTATAAGACTAGTTAGGCCGGGTAGTGTTATGGTTTAAGCCAACGTAGCTCCTTTACACTGTGCAATTCCTGTCAGTCCGGGTATGACCTGGTGAATTTTGCAATGTGTTGTTTACTTTTTTTCCCTTTATATTGGCAGTTTTCTTTCTTGGATGAAAATCTTATCCTTTTGCATGCTTTTTTTTTGTGAACTATCATTCATAACCAGCTCCTAATAAATCTGTAGCCAGAGTAAATGACTGTCTGTGTGGGGTCGACTTAAGGAAGGGAAATGGCATCAGTTTTATTTCTTTGATTTGTTTTGTGCTGGATGGTGGGTGGAAAGGTTGTGAACTGTATTTTGGATCCATCCAATTACTGCATAATCATTCTTTCTTACGTTTGACTCCGATGATACTGTAAAGATTGAAATGCTCGCTGGGATGCCATTTAAAGAGTTTCCTGTCAGATGCTCTCTTTTGTTGCTTGTCATTTTTTATTTGTACAATTATATGGATCATGAAAAATCCGAGGGTAACTTTATAGCTAAATTTATGGCCCTATATTTTCTTGACAGAAGGAAACCAGCTTTGTGTGGAATAGTTGGGTGATTTTAATAAATGAACGTCTTAAATATTTCACACAAATTCTTTTTGCCTTTTGAGAAGAAAAATGCCTCATGCTTAAGTCAGAGATGTCTTGGACTGTAGGTACTCAACATATATTTCTAATGTCAGTATAGCTTCTTTCTTTATGGACGTAGCATTGATACGACAGGTGCAGAGGTAGTAAACCTTTTTTCAGTGCATTTGGAGTGAACAGTTATGTCTAACGGGGAATAATCAATCTGCCCATTTATGGTTTTGCAGAGAAGGTAGTTATATAGTTTGCTGAGTATCTGAGATTGGTCTTTGGGGAATGAAGATCACAGCTTGTAAAAAGCAGACAATTATAGAAAAGTCGAGGTTGGATGGGACCTCTGGAAGTAATCTGGTCCAAACTGGGCCTTAGATTGGGTTATCCGGGGCCATCTGAAGCTCAGTATTGAAGATTTCCAGTGAGGGAGGGTCACCTTCTCTAGGTGACCTATTCCAGTGTTGGAGACTTTTCTTCTTATATCCGGATGGAGTTTCCCTGAATCAACTTGTGCCTGTTGCTGCTTGTGTTGTCCCTGCTCAGCCTTGTAAACAGAGTAACTCCAGCTCCTCTATAACCACCTTTTGGGTGTTGGAAGGCTTGAGTCTGCTTTTCTCTAGGCTGAACAAACCCAATTCCTTCAACAGGTCTTCAGGCTAGGTTCTCCAACACTCTGCTCATCTCGGTGGCCCTCCATTAGACCATCTCCAGTTAGTCAATGTCTCTCTCAAGCTGGAGGAACCAAAGCTGGATGCAGTATTCCAGCCATTGCCTAACAAGTGGAATGATCTTGTTGTTCCTCTAACTGTACTCTTGTTGGTGCAATCAAGGATACATTTTGCCTCCATTGAAGGGGCACACTGCTTCTTCATATTCAACTTGATGTCCACCAGGTCCTTTCCAGCAGAGCATCTTGCACTGCTGCTTGCAACTATGCCATTCCAGATTCAGGACTTCAGGTTTCTCTTCCTTAAGTATTAGACAATTTGTTGTTGGCTGTCTTTCAGACTGTCACAGTCATTAAACCACCACCCTCTGAGATCAGCAATTTAGCCAGTTTTTCCACCCACCTTGTAGTCTCTCTGTCCAGTCGGTATCTTGCCAACTTGTCAACAAGTATGTTTTGAGAGACTGTTTAAAACACATTGCTAAGTTTGTGACAACCACAGCTCTTCATCCACGGAGCAGATAGTTTCATCATAGAAGGCAGTCAGGTTGGTCAGATGTGATTTACCCTCAGTAAATCCATATCGGCTTTCCCTTTTCACCTTCTTGCCCTCCACGTACCTGGATAGAGCTTCCACGAGGGCTTGCTCCACGGTTTCCTCAGGAACTGAAGTGGGCCTGCTTGGCCTGCAGCTTCCCAGCTCATCTTTTTTGTCTCTTCTGTGTTTAAGTGATAGAAATAGATAGAAAATAATTTAAGTATTACCAGTATCTAGGCAAGCTTTCATACTTAATATGTCGGTGTAATGTACTGCGTTATGTCATCTATATGCAACTACCAATTATCATTGTCCAGTGTTGCTTTCAAAGAGAACTTCAAAATTGAATGGTTGGCTGCTGTTAAACTAATCTGCCAGAAATCCAATTATCTAACCTTATTAGTCACATCAACAAGGGTTTAGATTGGCTCCATTTCTCCAGCAGATGTATAAACCTCATGATTTGTGGGGGAGGAATTTAATTTTTTTGCAGAACTTCTGTGCTGTGATGGCTTGTGTTATAAACAGATAGCTTTCCCCATGGCAGTTTTAATTTCAGTATGAATTGGTTTGCCTGGTAAAACCAGTAACAGACAGAATGGGGTTTTTTTGGTCTTCCAGTACGTATAGCCCTGAGAAAAAACAGAAGATAAATTCGACTGGTTTTTACAGAACTAAATTAAAGGCCGACTGAATTAAAAGCTGGAGTTGCCCATTTTTGTCCTCTCCCTCTTAAGGTGCTTTGAAGCCTATATAAAGCTTCAAAGTAGCCTGTACCTCAAAGCGTGAATCTGATACTGAAGTCAGTGTGGGACTGAAGCTTGCCTATAGAAAATGCCTCCTTCCCCGCTCTGCTTTTTTGCCTTTGCCTGTTTTCCTAGCAAACCCTCCAGATCAAAGGGAATATGTCAGAGCCAGAGGAGCGATGAAAGAGAATTGGTTTGATTGTTCAGGGCCTGGTCAGGTGAGTGTGATGGATCCCGTGGTGACAGCTGGAGAGAAAGTTCATCGTGAAACAATCATTCAGCTGAAATGTGGAATTCAGAGCATAAAAAGCCCCGTGCCTTCCAGCTGTCACTTGCTCTGGCTCCATTTCCTACGAGGACTCCTGTTTGTTTGCCTGCCCAAAACTTGAACTCACCTTGTCTGGGCCTGTGTCATTGCAGGAGCTGGTCCAGAACAGAGCGTGGAGGAAGTGGGAGGAGGCAGGGGGAGATGTTGGGTAGGTTCTCCCTGTCTCATGGCACCGCGTCGTAATACAATTGCTTTTAACTCATCTGGTACAAATTAATTAGTAGAAGTAACTTACTTTAAGAGCTAAAAATTCCTATTAACAAAATGAGGTAAGGGGTTGAGTCACAAGGACTACCCCAACCTGTCTTCCCCAACATAATTACATTTCTCATCAAGTAGGAAGGGAGGAAGGAAGGACCCTCATCCTTCAAAGTAAAATCTGAGAGGCGTACCCCCTCTCTGCAGTAGTGAGCAAGAAGAATTTAGAAGTCCCGTATGTCTAGTTTTCAGACTGAACTACATTGCTAAGGAGAATCATCAGCGTCTGGTGGTGTTAGCATCAGCGCTATAAGCACACAAGCTCCAGCATGTGTTCTTACTCTGTCAGAGAAAGGAGTTGTGTAAAAGTAATGATCTGAGGAAAGAGCCCCAAAAATGCAACAACACATCTGTCCTGTTTTCTGCCAATTGGAATGACACTCAGCATAATGGAACCGTAGCTGAAATGATAGAGAAATGATATAGAAGTGCCTAAGCAATGAATGCATATTGCAGAATCATATAGAAGTGCATAATAAATGAATGCATAATGCATATGATTACTAAAATAAAACCATGCATGCAGCTAAAGTACCTCTTCTGTTGTGAAGAGAATTAAATGGGTAAAGACCAGAAGAAATAAAGAGGAAACCCTTTTAATTCATTTCTAAAATTTAGGAATCTCAGTATCATCAGGATGGTCATACTGGCATTTTTATTTGCAGTGTAATTTCTTGTTGGTTACCAGTGAATTTCAAAATGATATAATTCTTCTTAATAAGAAGTACCAAGTTTGTCTGAATCCCTATCGACTTCTAGAACCTGTAATTCCTTATTAAGTCTTTTCATCACTTCTGAGCCCTGGGTTAACCTCCCTTCCCTGTGCTATAGATTTGCAGACAGAACACAAGGTAATGACTTGTCCAAGGTTCTGTGATGCTGCAGATTCTCCTCTGTAATCTCACTGAACGTGAAAATTCAAATAAGTCATCCCCCACAAAGGATTTACTACAATAAGTAACATTTTTAGTTAGCTACAGCTGAAATGTAAATGTGTAAATCTTTCTTGTTTTCTGGCCTTTTGAAGAATATCAGTATTCCTCCCTCACCCCTCCAGAAGAGCAAGGGAGAAAGGTAATGTAGTAAGTCAAGAGACCTCCAAGATCACCTACTGTTAAATGGCTGCCAGATCTGTTTGCCGACCAGAATGCTGTGGGAAAATAGGAAAGGGAGCGGATGAAACTGTTGGGTATTGCCACCAACTTTCATTGGAGCCTTTTGAACAAAGTTTTACAGTACACGTATGCTGTTTCTGCATTAAGACTAATTTCTAGTGGTGTTTATGTGTCACTTGAATTTTATATGGCAAATCCATTATTATCCCATATCAAAACAAATTTATAGCAGCTTGGAGGATTGAAAGTCATCCTCATCTACAGCTAGATTAAATTGTCAGTCAGTGCTGCAAATATAGCCTGACCACATTTTAGGTAAACCTAAAACCAAAAGCGATTAGCTGAGCTGACACTTGAAGACACTAGATAGCTTACATTGATTTATTTTTCTCCAGATGGGAGATTGTAACAGACAGATGAAGCAGTGGATATACTCTTTGCTCAAGTTCAAACACACGTCCCAAAGAGAAGCTGAGATCTTGATCAACTGCAAGGAAAAGTTGATAATAATTTCCTGTAACCTTCTTAACATCACCCCTCCAGCTTTCACTGTCAACAGAAAGATAGGAATCTCATCTCATTGATGGTGCCAGCTATACCCCCCTAACCGTCCAGAAAGAGCCCCAGCAGGTGTCACTGGCTGTAAGGTAAACATTGCAAATTTGGCACTTCTCCACTTGAGAGTAAATTCCATCACAATAATTGCAGACCTACTTTGTGTTATTTTATGCATTAAAAAGGAAAAAAAAAAAAAGGAAAGATTGATACTTTATCAACAGATGCCAGGTGCGGTGTCCCAGAGCCATTAGCTTGTGTGACTCCAGAGCCGTGTTCTTATTCCCATTGTGGAAGACAATAGCTCTATAAACCTCAACTTGTGTTGATGAAACCTTCTTCTGTTGAAAGACTGCAGAATGAATTTCAACTATGTTAAATAATGTTTAGTCATCTGGCTTACATTATCTGCATCATACTGATTCCTTGAGAAATGTCAAGAATTATGGAGGAGTCAAGATATTGTTAGTAGTCGTTAAAACCCCAGAAATGCCACAAGTCTACCTCTGTTCAACCCAACAGGGCCATTAGGCAGATCATAGAATCCCAGACTGGTTTGGGTGGGCAGGGACCTCAAAGCCCATCTAGTTCCAGCCCCCTGCCATGGGCAGGGACACCCTCCACTAGCCCATGTTGCCCAAAGCCCCATCCAACCTGGCCTTGAACACTGCCAGGGAGCCAGGGGCAGCCACAGCTTCTCTGGGCAACCTCTGCCAGGGCCTCAGCACCTTCACAGGGAAGGATTTCTGCCTCCCATCCCATCTCCATCTCCCCTCCTGCAGCTTCAGGCCATTCCCCTTGGCCTGTCCCTCCCTGCCCTTGTCACCAGCCCCTCTCCAGCTTTCCTGGAGCCCCTTTAGGGACTGGAAGGGGCTCTAAGGCCTCCCCAGAGCCTTCTCTTCTCCAGGCTGAACAAGCCCAACTCTCTCAGCCTGTCTCCATAGCAGAGGTGCTCCAACCCTTGGATCATCTTTGTGGCCTCCTCTGGACTCGCTCCAACAGCTCGATGTCCTTCTTGCACTGGAGAAGGCCCAACAAAGCCCAGATTTACAGAAATCTAAGTAAAATTGATATCAGGAAGATACTCAAGATCCTGTATGACAAATGTAATTGCTCTTCTTCATATGAGTAGTCTCTTGCTAAAAAATATATCACCTAAAGGGCTCATGCTGGCAGCAAGTGTCATTTTTCACATTGGTATAGAAAGTCAATTTCTTTCTGGACTCATTAGAGAACATGAATTTTGTGACTTCTGTGTTTCATCATTGTGTTGCCTCAGTGTTTTACTTGACATGTCCTTGTACTATGGGAACGTGTTTCAGCTTGTGTTTGCTTCTTGGAGGGGGTGGATTGCATTATTCTTCCCTTTCTCATTTTCCTGTCATTTTTTGAATAATGGATTCATTGTGTTAAAAACCTTATTTCACTTCACTTTTCATTCATTTCTTCACAAGGAAAGTATTGAGAGAGTGGAACAGGTTACCCAGAGAGGCTGTGTAATCATCCATCCATGGAGATGTTCAGTACTTGGCTAAGCGAGGCGCAGTTGGCCTGATCTAGTGTTGGCAATAATCCTGCATCACCTGGGAGGTTGGACGAAATGACCTTTGAGGTCTCTTCCAGCCAGTGTTTCTGTGATTTTGTGGATCATTTGGGGTACAGAAGAGCACCTTTGAAATGTTTTATTCAGAGGTTTGGGGTTTCATCTTTAAAACAGTGGCACATGATAATCAAAATGGTTTTAAGATGGACTATCTGGTGTTTGGGTACTTGGTTGATTTTATCACTGTATGCATGATACAATCTGTAGTTCAGGTTTCCTGCAAGCTCACGGTTCAACTAGCATGTGCATGTTGTTAGACTGTATCCCAAATTTGCTCTGAGCGGTAGGTGAGCAGGACTTTTTCTGCCGTTATTCGTCATGATAGCTTTTAGTCACTGAGCTCAGAGGAGGCATTTTTTTTCTCTGCTTGTAAGATAGTTCTGGTGGGCTGCCAGGTAGTGTGTAAAAATAAATTTCCCAACTCAAATGCAGAGGACAAAAAGTCTGGGGTTGCATATGAAGGTAGGAAGTGATGTGAACATCACTGCAGTTAATGCTGAAAAGATCATGGAGACTTGGAAAGGGGGACAAAACCAATGTCCTGAATCTGACTGTGGATTTTGATATTACTGCTGTTGAGCCTGTTAAGATATTCAGGGATTGAGTCGTCCTAACGAAGAGGAGTATTTTGGCATTGTCACAGTTTATCAAGCAAATCCTTCATTCCAATGTGTATTTCTCCCTAAAAAGGATTTTTCTTAGCAAAGCAGGGACTTCTCTGCAGTCCATGACCACATTTCATACACAGGTTCGACTTGGCCAGCACGTGTATCTTCACAGCTCCTGTGGGCTTCAGCAGAAAAGGCCCTTCCAGGAGAGCAGGCAGGTGCCTCCAGCTGTGAAGGTGGCCAAGATCTTCTCCTCCCCCTTACTTGCTGCAGGCTTTTCTCTTGTTCTGCCCAGGTTTGTCTTGCCACGCAGATGGTACTTGGTAGAGACATTACAATCATCTCTGTTGGCCAAGGTGGGATGGTGTGGGCAGAGCTTAAAATTGGCAGAAGGAGATCGGTGGTGGACGTAGCTACTACGCCTCCTCAAAGCGATATAAATTAAGGTGGTGAAAAGCACTCTGTCATCGTCAGAGTTTCATCATGACATAAGTCAGTTGGCAGGGGTGATCTCACACTCCTCACTGAAATAAATATGCCAGCAGAATTTCACAGCATGGACTAAAAAAAAAGCCAGTTTCTCATCCTAGCTAAACCAATCTGAGCCCTGCTGCTGGCTCTCTGCGGGGATTTTTTCCCTCCTGGTCCGCAGATTGTGATTTTTGCCTTTTGACGTAGGTATCAGCTACATCTTTAGCACATGACCTCTACTGCAACGCTCTTCAAGGTTGTCCTTGTTGCCTCCTTGCAGTTGTTCCCAGTGAAAGAAAAGTCTAATTTTGCTGCCAGGCTTTCAGCAAAAGCTTGCCTTCTCCATTTACAGCGAGCCCCACTGCTGATCGGGCAGCCTTTGGCGGTTGTAACAGAGGAGCTACCGCTGCTGTCACTAAAGAAGGTATTTTGATCGGTGGAGATAATTTATGAAGAACAGGAAATTCCATTACGTTACTGGTACAACGTAGAGGTGGGGAAGCGTAGCACTGGGAAGGAAAGCTCGTGGCTGGAAGAGAGGTGCAGGAGTGGGTCCGTAGGCTGCTGCTGAGCCCCGAGGTTGTGGAAGTGCATCCTTGGTCTGGAATATATCGAGCTACAGACAGTCCATTCTTTTTTCATTCGTACATTATATGCCGTTAATATTAACTGCGGATACAAAGTACATCTCTTGACATTTACAAAATGTTAGTACGCTTTGTTCTTGTGCAGGTGGCCCTTTGCTTCTCCTCGGAGTAGTTAGGGATTGTTTAAGCAAGTGACGGTGAAAAAAACTTGAGGACAACTGTTGTGGCAATGAACTCCCATGCTGACGGATGGGATCCCATGCCGCTGCCCAGGCTCCCTCCTCACCCAGGCTCTTCTGCTGAGGTCTCCTGACAATAGTTGTGTCACTAGTGGTGTGGATGTCTGTGGTTATTTAATGAAGAATTAGGAATGAGATGAGTAGAGTGATTTGTTACATAGCGGCAGGCCTGGAGTGATCCTTCCTCTGCTAACAGGTTGCATTTGTTTCTACGATTCTCTGATTCCAACCTGGGAATGTAGCAGCAACCAGTAAAACCCTCTGTAATCATTAAAAATCCAGTCAATGATCCAGTTTGCATTTAAAATATATTCTAAAGCCCACTTAAATTTGCATTCTTTTATTATTGCCCCAGTAAAAATACTACTCAAGTTATTTGAAACAGCTTCCTTCCCTTCTGCAGTGACTCGTTAACAGGTTTGTTAATTGAGTTGTGCCTCGCTGTGAGTCGGTATCTGTATGCTAAAAAGGGATGTTAGTGATGCTAGGGTGCGCATCCGGCTGAGTTACCCAGCCATAGGTGTTACCTGTCCTCTCTCACAGAGCTTTCAACTCCTTTGTATTTTACTTCTGTCGCTATTACCGTTATTGCAGAGGACATTCTGTCCCTGGCTTTGTGTCTTCTTTTTCCTCGCCCTCATTCTTGTCATTAATCTCCTTGTTTAGTTTTTCGTAATGCAAATATTTACACTTCATTTAACAACATGACCAGTGATTTCTGCAGCAACAAAGTCCTTGTAGGGCAGCAGATCATCGTGGATAGTCCAATACCAGAGACCGCAAACTCTTAAAGTCAATCAAGCTTTAAAATAGTGGCTAAACATCTCACCGAGATACCCAACCAATCTGTGAACCATTGAGGCTACAGTAATAAAGTGAAATATTTGCCATCTGATTATTTACGCTTGCTTTGTTTAATTATAGTTCGAAAATGAGATCATCACGAAACTGGATCATGAAGTGGAAGGAGGCAGAGGAGATGAACAGTACAAAGTGTTATTTGACAAAATGTAAGTGTTGATCAGTGGCGAGATTTATGTCACCGTAAAGTCAGGAGAGAGAGCAATTAGACTACAATGAACTCTGTAGCCCAGAAATAATTAAAATCTGTTAATGATGCACAATATTTAAAATTGCACCTGAGTCAAGGTTTTTTCTGCATGTGATTAACAAGGCGAATGTAATTGGTTTTTCAGTCTCTTGGAGCACTGCAGAAAACACAAATACCTGGCTAAGAGCGGAGAAACTTTTGTGAAACTTGTTGTCCGCTTAATGGAGAGGTTGTTGGACTACAGGACCATAATGCATGACGAGAACAAGGAGAACCGCATGAGCTGTACTGTCAACGTGCTGGTAAGCAAAGAGTCACCAGCCTGAAACGATTACTGCATTCTTAATTTTACACCTTTAACAAAAGATTTGTGTAAAACAGAATACGTGTTGGGATTCTCATGAAAGTTTGAAATACTTTTGGGTTTTTTTCCTTCTTTAATGAAGGTAAATCTATGAAGACATGGGTTATTGCTTCTATAATTGACGCTAAGGAAAGATTTAAGAAGAAATGTTTCAGGGCCTTATTTTTGAGGACTGTTCATTGACATTTACAATTGATGTATGAATAACTTCATACAGAAAAACACTTTGACATACAGAACGTTGCAGTAATATGCAGTTTACTACAAAATTTTTCATGAATTTGCAGTCCCATTTGTATTCTGCTTACTGCTCAGCTTACGTATTCGAAATTTTTGAAGAAATTTGAGTGTTACTATTTCAATCACAGCAGAAAAATCTTGGAGTTTTTTGCTCACTGATGTGAAACTTCCTCTTCAGAGTTCCAGAAATTCTGGAGCATCTACTCTATACTACAAACCTTTTTCCTTTTAGGCTACCGTTGGAAGCAGTCGGAGTTGTCCCCATAGCAGGCCCATCATGCTCTTCAGTGGAAGCATTAGAGTATGAGATTTTACTGGCACAAAATCAGCGCATATGGAAAAATTACGTCAAAATAAATTTTAGAGACCCCTAAACGTAGTACTAGCTAGGTTTGATTTTTCCAATAGGACTCGATATCAAACTGTTAGCCACTAAGGACTGAGAGCTTTCATCTCTATATCATTATCAAAGCTTTTATTTCACTTAAATATGTGGGGCACAGACAGTGTTTACTGTTTATGTAATATGGCTGATAGACTTTGTTCAGGCTGGTTTGGAAAGGTCTGAGTAAATAGTTTGTAGCTTTAGCGCTTGCAAGTCATGCAAATGTCCGCGGCTCGGGCAGTGCAGCCTTGATACCATGCTGTCGCATAGGCTATAAATGAAACGGTGCCCATCAGGATGGGAGAGAAGATAGAGACATCAAATCAGAAATTGGGATTTTATTTTTAGTATGTTTTTCTTCTCTGTGCACATCAAAAAGCATCAGAATGTTGAGGAAATGGGAAGAGAGGAGGAACTTGGAGAGTTGTCATGGGCTGTTATCTAGCAAGTGCCGTTAGGTTGCCCGCAGAAAAGTCATAGCGTCCTCCCGAGCAGAATGTGAGTTAGAAAAGCCTGCCAGTTTGCACCAGGCCAGATAGGAGATAAGAAATCACATGCACCATACACTCTGAAACATGACAGTAATTTATAAAACTAGGAAAATTTCCTAAGGAAGGTGAATTTATTTCTCCTTTCCTTCATCATAATAATCTGAGAGTCCTCCTAGTAATTCTTGCTATACCAACCTCAGGGGGACCGATGGCACACTTAGGGGTTGGGTTTGTTTTCTCGAAGTGTCTCTAACAGCATCTCCTGATGCTGATTTTTGTCATCTGAATTTTTCAAGTATTTGCAGAAGATAAATTTTGTGGACGATTTACTGCTGTCGAGTTAAATCACTGTGAGATATCCACACACGCCACGCCACTGAAGTCTGCGGGAAATGCAGGAAAGCGTCACAGGGCAGAACTTTGCTTTGTTTTTCCTTCGCGTGATTTAAAACCTCAGCTTGATTTTGAAGTCCCATTTGCCCTCCAGGGCCAACACGGTCCTTTCATCATTCTCCATGCACGTGAAGTGAAATTTATGCCTTTACAAAAATCCGACCCAGGGCTGATACTCAACACAGTTCCCTCTTGAGGTCTCAAAGAGTTCTTAATTGGGACTTTAATGATGCAGAGGCTTTCACAGGATTAAGTTTGTCTCTATTGACTGTAGTTTAAGTCAGAGGTTTTGATAGGCATTTAAGCCAGCACTGATGTTAAAAAAAAAATAAAAGCCCTATCTGTTCCCTCAGCTGCTTGTTCCTACCCTTGACAATCTTGGCAAAAGCAAGCATGCCGCCCAGGTAGCAGAGCAGATCCGAGGAGGGATCCTGCTGGAAGCTCACGCTCTTCCCCTCGGTTATTTTTATCCCCATCAGTTCCTCGGCCCATTCACTGCAGAGCCACACACGGGGGGATGTGGGAACCTGCACCCCAAGGCGGGGCAGGAACAGGGACTGCTTTTTGGGGGAGCTGTAGTAAATGTGGTGTGTGTCAGTGTCAACCGGCTGCCCAAGCCTCTTCCCATCTTGGTTGATCTGATGCTTCTTAAGTTGCATCAGAAGGGCAGAGCAGCTGGCAGAGATATTAGGATAAATGGTTTTGCATTATTGATCCACCTAATGCAGAAAGAAGTCTCTTCTACTTTAAAAAAGCAAACAAAACACAAGTAAGAAAGAAAGAAATTTTTCATGGGGTTCAGTTTGTCTTTTGAGTTGAACTCAAAACCAGTGAGCCGTTATGTCAACTGAAATGGTATATTCACTGAATAATCCGTCATTTCCAACACTGGTACCCAGCTTTTGTCTTTTAGTTCAATTCTCTTTGAAGGGAACAGTTTTGGATTGGGCTTACGTGTCTATTAGTGCTGGGCTTGTGCATCTGTTGGTGGCTACTCAGATTGGTTTGATTTAGCATTGAAATATATTGTAATTCGGTGGAGGAGAAATTTCTTTGTAGTTTGTTTTCTTAGATATATTTCAACTTTTGAGGACAAACTTTAAATTAGATTCAGAAATGCCTTTAGTATCTCACCCAATTTATCATATCTTGCATTTACAGTATTTGTAGTGTTAACTAGTTTATCTCAAGACCGGAGGCATTCAGACATTTCCGAAGAGAGTGATGATAATGTGTGGCATATGAAACCAGATAAATAGCACTAATCCAACTTTTTATTTCCAAAGAAACCATTAGAATTCAAGGGCAGATGATGTATTGCTCAACTAAGGTTTGGAGTTTTAAATCCGTAGAACAACTGTTGCTTAAAAATTATGGTTTTGTATATTACAAAATTTCAGCTGAAAATGGTTAATGATGTGTGACTTGCAAATGCCAGAAGCAAATTTCTAGCAGTACTAGTCTTGTAAATTCTTAACCTTTGCAATGAGACGTAAGCCCTAATACGCTACATCCTGAAACATCACAGCATTAGACTTTCTAAGTTAAATAACTTGTGTTCTATCACTAGAGGCAAATTTCATTTTGCAGTTTTGAGGTTGATGTTACGCAATTATGAATTTTTAATTTAGAGCATGTTCTGTGTACATTCCAGACTGTGAAATCAAAGACTTTGTAACAAAATTATGTTGTTTTCCAGAATTTCTACAAGGAGATTGAGAGAGAAGAAATGTACATAAGGTTTGTAAACACGACCAGTGACAAACTCTGCCTGACTTACTGTAGTGTAATTGGAGAAAATTAAGTTCATATTAAGCAGTCACTTGGGGGCTGGAGGAGAAGAAGCGATGAAAAAACATACCTTTACTGAACCCTTAAGTACATTCAAAAGCTTATCTTCGCTGAGAACAGCCAGCGTTCGAAATTAGTCATGAGATTTTTATTATTCCCCTTCTCCAACTCCTTCGGTTAGATTATGATGAAGACTGAAATACTCAGGACTGTTGTCACACGAAAAAAATAACTAAGTCAAAAGAAAGCTGAGCAAAAAAACAATTTTGCCTCCTGGCGAGGTACAAAATATGTGACTTGGGGTAAAAAGGACTATTAAATAATATCATGACTGATACTTATTTTAAATTTAAAGCTGTTAGGAACCTTTCAAAATCTATTTTCACACAAAGTAAAAATGATAATATGTTGTTGTGCTTTTTGTAAACCTCAGGGTTCCTAGTCCTCCATTTGTACTTTGGCTTAAAATTGGCTAGACCGTTGTGCTAAGATGATGAAGCTCGTGTTTTAACTGCTATTTTAGGTACCTAAATATTATTCATTAATTCATTCTCAGATGCTTGTTATCTTTTTGGAAGAATTTTCACTTGTGAACTTGCTTCCTGTTGTTTAAATGGTTTTAATTATTGCTTTATTAATTTGCAAAAAAGAAAACAAAATCTAGCAAAAGGCAGGTTTGATAACTGTAGAGAAACACGTAAAGTTATGAGTCGTAGGCCTGCCCTATTCAGCATCACAAACTGTCTCTCACTGCCAAATCCCTACCCAAATTTTCTCTTCTTTCTGTTAACAAACTTATAATGTATCATAATGAATACCAAAGTTCTGTATTTTCACTGGCTTTTTCAAAATGTTATTTTAACAGGTGTTTGATATTCGTTGTTTTTTAAGCTACCATTAAAAAAAACCAACAAACAAATGAAGAGAAGCTGCTTCCAGAGGTGTGATGATATAGAAGTTAAGGAAGAAATAGATCTGTCTCCGTAGCTGAACTATTAGAGCGATATCTTTGCACAAAATCTGTATTGGATTCTTTACGCATCACAAGTCATTTATATGTATTGGGGGAAAAAAATCCACAATGGAAATGCAAATGGTCTGCACACAGAAATACAAGCTTTAAATAATCCCAGATATATTTAGTTGTTTGAAGATAGAGTTGAACTGTTGTAATCTTCAAAATAACTTCGCTAGTAACGTTTAAGAACCAACCGTTTTTAAGAACTATTGTTTTTTATTACTTGCAGGTATTTGTACAAACTGTGTGACCTGCACAAAGAATGTGATAACTATACGGAGGCTGCCTACACGTTACTTCTGCATGCAAAGCTTCTTAAGGTAAACACCGAAATACATCGCAAGTTTGGAAAATCACTTCAGCAATAACCCATGGTATTAGTGTTTGTCAGTCTTACAACATCTGCACTTTAAACTGATTAAAAACTGGGTGCTGGTGCTCGGGTTGGTTTTCTCTCTTGCGCGTGTAATTCGTACACGCAGGAAACCAGCCCTCTGCCTTCAGCGGATGGCGGAGCATCCTTTACTCATCTTCATCGGAAATGAATGGAAGCACCGTCAAGTCAAGACCACAAGTTATAAATTGCAAAGCTGCAATTTAAATGTCTTTCAATATCAAAGTTATATAATGTGTGGAAGCATCTAAACACATGGTTTAGTAAATCAACTCTCCACAGAATGGTTTTTGCAAAGGCAGTACCAGGGAGTGCTGGAGATTGTCCTCAAGGGCTCTTGGGTAGCTGTAGATTCAGTTTTGATTGAAAAACTAGAGAGAGATTCAAATAGTCATCTTTCCACGCTCATGCCTTTAAAAGGCACGTGTGATTTTAATGCAGTGTCACGCAGTTTATAGCACATTTAAAGAGACATAACCATAGTGCTGTTCTGCAAGGAATGTTTTGGCGTAACCTGAGGTATGTTTAAATAAAATGTTTTATCTATGCAAGGTGCGGGTAAATAAAGCATTTGAGTTTTTAACACTATATAATGTCAGTCAGAAATGTAATGATGCTGTATTTCATAAGTGGTAATCTCACTGAAAACTTTCTGGATATATCGTGTTGTCTCTATCATGCAGCTTACATCCACGATTATGTCACAAATGTGACGGCGTGTGCCAGCCGCGTTCCTGGCATTGCCATAAGGAAGGATGCTGCACTTCACAGTGGACACTTGTGTCGGGAAATCACGTGCTTAACGTAGCCTAGGCATCACTAAATTAGTAGGAAGGAGTTTTAATTTTAAAAAGCAGTCAATAGAAAAAGTAAAAATCTACATTTCATAAGAATTAGGGTTTTCTGAAGCGTTTTTTTTAGTCTCGTTCTTCTTCCTCACATCTCACCACCCACAGTGAGATCCTTCTCTCTCCAGGGAGACCTGGATCTCTTTCTGCTCCCCTCGAGGACAGGAGTGCCCGTGGTTGCATGGGGCAGGGAGTCAGGGGGACAGTAATTGAGAACTGCGTCTTCCCCTTGATGTGTTCCTCATTCCAGTGGCAAGTGTATTGCATCCCTCGGTGTTACTGCATCCCTCGGTGTTACTGCAACCCGAGGGATTATTACAGAAGCTATTTTAATGGTACTCCATTTTGTAAAGGAAATTTATCTCATTCTAAGCAGCGAATTGTTCTTAGCAATCTTTTTTTTTTTTTTTTTTAATCTAAGCAATCCCAAGTGAAATGCGAGCGTAAAATATCTATATTGAAAAGTTGAAAAGTGGAAGGTGTTAAATGAAATGCTTCTAACGGATGCACTGAGAATTATTCGTGCCTCAAAACCGAGTAAACTGCACCCAAGCTATAATAAGACTAAATATGATGCAGAGCGTGCATGTGCGATTTAAATTAAGACACTTTGAAATGTATTTACTATATTTTAAAATAAATAGAGGGTTATTATACAAGAAAACATCAGTAAGATTCATCTGGAGTACAAAAGCACTGTAGCATTAGCTTTAGTCACTGTTAAAAGCAGGGGCAATTGTTGGACACAGCCCGTTGGACGCCGTCGCTTCTTCGGCAGTGACGTTGTCCGTGCTGAGGCGTGTCAGAGAGGTGAAGATGTGAGGAGGTGGCTCTGACGCCTCAGGCCCGCGGGCTGGCGCGCTCGGTTGCCTGTGGGTAGAAGTTGGAGCGGCAACTCGCCGAGTCTCGTTCCCACGAGGGACGTAAAACAGGACGGCCAACTTGAGTAACACTTGCTCCACACACTTTACGTGAATGAACCTTTTAGACAAGAGAAAGCGTTTGGTCTGTTCCACGGGTGCTGTATTTTCTGGAGAAATGGTGGAATGAACCGTGTCATAAAACATCATTCAAACTTTCACCTGCTATGGCTTGAACTCGTTAGTCAATATGCTTTATGTGACCTTAAATTAGAGTTTAGCCAGTTTTGGTTTTTCTTACAGAATGTCTTCAGAGACCAGATGAGTATCTTAATATACTCCTTTAATTTACCAGAAAGAAATACTCAGTTTTCTTTTCTTAGAATGCAAATCGATAGAAGATGGCAAACGTAAGGGTAGTATTTGTCACAGGTTTTCATCGCTAAGCAGATGTTTGTTTATGAATGTAATTGCATTACAGTTTGGGAATATATTTATATTGTTATAAAAGTGTATCGATCTATCTCATACAATATCCTGTTACTACCAGTAGTTAGCAGCGGGTGAAGGAGTTCAGTATTGCTTGAGAAGCAGCAATATTGTGGTGCGTGTAACTTTAAACAATTGAGTTTTTCCGTCAAACCTCAAGGACAGGATTTTCGATGACACTCATCATTGGCGTATATTTCATCACGCTGATTTTAATGGGATCACATTTAGGTCAAGAGTGAGAGCTTTCGAGAATTTCACCTGTAAATTTGCGAGAAGACTGTCTTTGTGCAGAGAGAGCCACCGTCGTTTTCTCCAGATTACTGCAAGCTGATAAAGCGCACTTAAGAAAAGAGACTTTAGTTGTATTTTTTAACCCATTTAGTCAAAATTAAGATGTTCAAAACTAACAGAAGATAGCGGCTCTTAGTATGCTGAAAGAAGTGCCGTTGCATTGCAGACTCCATGCAGTTTGTGTTGCTCGGGAACACAGCTTTGCGGTACAAAGTTGTCAAAGTTGTCTGCTTTAGCCAAGCACAAACGTTTTGGCCAAATTAAGAAGTAATTGGGTGAAATTTAGTAAGATATAGGAGGTAAAACTGGATGATGTAACAGTAATTCTGTGAATAAATCTGTCAGTTGCTGATCTCTGCATTATCTTTTCTTCTTTTCCTAAAGTTACACCATTTTATTTCAGTGGGCAGTGCTCCTCTTTTAATAACTTTGATTTTCAGAGAAGAAAGCAAACAGTTCTTTAATTAATTTATTTTTTTGAACTTGGTTTCTTAAGTCCTATCCCTGTCTCTTTTTCAGTCTACGGAAAGTTTCATTTGATTCAGTGGAGGTTTGTGATTTGATTTGAGAGAGGTTTCTGAGTCTCCGAGGTACTAATTTCCTGCTAGGCTCATGAAAATCGGCAGCTAAGGAAGGGTGGGCTATAGTACTCGTGTCCTGCCTAGGGAAAAAGCTCCAGGTAGGTCGTAGGGAATGTTATTGGAGAGGAAGGGAGATGAAGAAGAGGTGATGTGGGTTCTGGAGTCCAGAGGGTTTGGGTGCATCTGACCCGTACTGGACACCAGCATATGCAGGTGCAGGGGAGAAAGCTGCAGGGGATTGCTTGGTCCTCTCAGGTCCGGGAGGAAACCCATTTCATATCTGTGCCTTGCTCCTCATCCATGTGCTGGAAGAGCAAGAGCTACTTATTGCAGACAGGCTGTATAAAGCGAGTTTTGCTTTTCCGTGCCTGCAAACGTTCTCTATGAATTTTAGCCATTTAATTTCTGTGCCTGCAGTCCTTTCCATTTGAATTGATGTATCTTGACTTTGGGGCTTCTCTCAACATAAACGTCCAAGTGTTCGTTATGCATCCAGCAGGTTGTACCCATCAGCGGGCCGAGGTCAGCCTCATCAAAGTCGCTGAGGAGAGGAAGCCCCCTCTAGAAGCTTCCTTCCGGCTGATACGTGTAATTAGCCTCCAATTACAGCCTTCAAATAAATGGTCCTTGTGCCCAAGGGAGCAAAGTACACAACTGCAAAAAAAAAAAATCTGTGTTAGTGCATTAGCTGCGGTACCACTTCTTTAACTAAAAAATGTGTATTTGATTTAGCCTAACTTTACTGACATGTTTCCTAACTTTTGATTTGCTTTCACTTTCCCCTCTTTCTTGTATGATTTAGTGGTCAGAAGAAGCATGTGCAGCACATCTTACCCAGCGGGATGGATACCAGGCTGCTACTCAAGGACAGTTGAAAGATCAACTCTATCAAGAAATTATCCATTACTTTGACAAGGGCAAGGTAAAAAGGGAAGAAGAAAGTCCAAATATGTTTCATTGCTTTTCTCTCTTAACTTGTAATTGAATAGTAAACATAGTTTGCATCCAGTGATGTTCAGGGAGCTTTGAACTTGTTTTGAGTTATTGGGAGTGCTTTATGTTAACAGTCCACCAGCTAGCACTTAAAGAAAATAATGCTAAAAAAAAGTGAAAAAAAACCCAACCCAATGGTACATTTGTAACTGCTGTGTTAAGGGTGAATATATGTGCATATGATGCCACGGAGAAAATAAAAAAGTGATGCATGTGATTTGGGGCACTTACTTTTTCTGGCAATTGCAATAACTAACGCAATCCTTCAGCTACCCTTGGTTTTTCTCATGTACAGAAAAAGATTCCCTCAGAGAATGGATGTCTCTGGTTCACATCGTAAGAAAGCAGAGATGTTCTCAGATGAGAATATTTCATTACAATTGATTCTTTTATTGCAAGATGAATTTGCATTTGGCATTGCATGGTGGGAAGGGGAGCGCTGGTGTTACCTGTCCGCAGAGATGAAGGGGTTAGATGTAGGGATGTATCAGTGTTTGGATGTTTCGTGCACAAAATGCTTGAATATAGCAGCAGAGCTCTCTTTGTCAGAATGTTTCAGAAGCATAAACTCGGGTTTTTAAAAGCAATCTTTGTTGCATAAATGTAGTGCAAACAGCAATGTCATTTTCTTGTAGAACGAGAATATTGTCCAACCAGTTCATGTTTTCCAAGTAAGTTAGTAGCAGAATCAGATTAGTATTTTGATAGAAACTTTGCTTACAAGGTCAAATTTTATACCTTATCTTAATGCAATATTTAGAAGTTATTAATAAATGATGCTAAAAAAAAATTGCAATTCCAGTCCGTGGTGGAGCTGGGCTACCCCAACAGAGAGCGTGGGGCTGGGGCTTGTGTAGGTGCCTCGGTGCTTATGCAGTGAGTAGCAGCGGTTTCCACAGCACCCTTCTGCTGCCCAAGCAGCTTTTACCAACCCTTTACCAGCGGGTAGGGAGAACCTCGTTAGAATGAGGGTCATAGCTGATTTAAAAGTATGTTTTAATATTCCATTCCTCTTTGGAATGGAAAAGCCAGAAGTCGCATGTTTTTATTTTGTTGGTTTACGTCTTTATGGTTTCAGTGTTAGTCTTTTATGGTGCTGGTATACAGGCGATGGGAATTGTTCTTCTGAGCACCAAGCCAGTGCATTTTAGCTGTAAATTAAAAGCTGCAGCATCCTTTACATCTACCTTGAAAACAGCCTGTCTTAAAGTTGTACCCACCCGTTTCTGCTGAGAGCGCTAATGAGCTGTTTATATAAACAGCAGGCAAAATACCTGCTGCTTACTTTTCAGCCTGCACCACATTACACAGCATGCCATCCACGCTTGAGAGACCGTTGTTAGACTGAATAACCATTCTTTTTTTTTTTTTTTTTTTCAGATTTTAACAACTAGAAATGAGAGAAGGCTCTGCCTGCTTTCAAAAGAAATAGCACTGAAAATGTTGTGTTTTCCCATTCCCTTACAGTTAGATTAACCAACTGCATGTTCATTCTAAACATTTTTGGTGAGCAATGGTATCGAAGGGATCACTGTGATTACTTATTTCTATTCCTTTGCATAACTCAAGTGATAGGACTCCTGCGTGATTTTTGTGTGTGTGCGAGGAGAAGAGTCCTTTTCAAAGCAGTCTTTCCTAGTTACAGATATTTCTTCTCTCATTTTCTGGTCACTCAAGTTGGTGATACATTTTTGTATTGTTCAGTGACAAGGAAAAAAATCAATATACACTGAGAATATGAGCATCTTATGTGAATTTTCAAATGTCAGGAAGCTCAAAGTTGAGGTTTCCACAGTAGATTCAGGTAATCCTCTCATTTGGGATGTTCTGACATTGGGTTTAAATCGACTTCTTACATTTACCTATGCAGTTTGCAAATGTAGTCCAGCAGCTACTGTAACTGTGCCATTCCATGAGCAGTAACACATCGGAAATAGCGTTTGCTGTGCATTTTTAGAAGACTGTACCAATTTGTCCTTTTTTTTATTTTTTTTTTTTTACCGCAATTGCTTGGCTGTGTCTCTGCCTGGCAACGCAACTCTGGATTGATCCCACTACTTTGCTTTCTCTTCCCATAAAGCTAACAAGATGTCAAAAGAAGGTCACTTTACCCTGGACAGCTGTAGAGCTATTTCCAGGCTTCTACAGAAACTCAGGAGTTTTGTTTTAAAGTGTTGGTGAGCCTGTGCCTCTTCCTCTCCAGCCTGCCTGATGGGACGCGTTGGACTTGAGAGGGAAGGTAGATGTGGTTAGAAACATTATGTAGAAGAAATGGAGGAGAGGGATTTCCTAAAAGGTGGCATTTTGGTTTAAAACATCGGCTTTTTTATTTTTTAAAGGATGGTGTAGTTCAGCCTCTCGAAAATCATGATCCCTTTCTCTGAGCAGAATAATTTCCCAGGGGGAATGCACGGTGTGCTTTTCAAGTGAAGACCAACCCTACAGCTTATTCCCTAAATCTTAGCGTTCATGATGAGATGAATCTAGAGGAAGGTGTAGTCCTCCATGCACCGACTGGAATGGAGTGGACCTCTCACCTCTAGACCAGAAGAAATTTCTAATTTAATCCTACGGAGTGTGGGCTTGCACTGAAAGCAGGAGTGTGGGCGTCTCATTTGGGCTGAGAACAAAATCCTACTATTCATACCTTCGCCGTGAATATCCCTGTTACTTGTAGTTGAAGACCCATTTAATAGTCCTCATTTTGATTTCTATTTTTCAATATATTATTCTTCAGAAGCTTACTTTTTTACTTATATATGACTTTTGGTCCTTAAACCAATGTTCTGTAAAGCTGAAGTACACCTTTCTCGTTTAGTAAATTAGCATTTTCAGATACCACTTCCGCATTTTGCTGTTCTTCTACTTTATAGATTTGATTCCTTATTAGTAATACTTTTCACTACTCTTCTAAGCTCCTTGTTTCCAAAAAGAAATGTTGTTACTTCCAGGTTTCCCTAGTACACACATAGTTTTCTCTCCCAGATTATTATTCTTCACTGCGTTGCACTTTCCAGTCTCATCTCCATCTCTCTTGGCTTTTACCCTTAAAAGCCTTATCCTCACGCTTATCACGGCAGTCCAACCTGTCCTTTGAACTGCTTGAAGTGTTTGCTCTTTCTGTGTTCTGCTGAAGCTTTGTAATTTTCAACAAAGCCCTTAATCCAGAGACTTTACTGAAAATTGGTAGGTTAGAGTATCTCAGGACGAGAAGGAAAAATAGTGGCGGTATTAAGTGACAAGGGAAGGGGGTTGAATTTTGCCCGTGTCGACGTTAGTCAATGCTAATGAACTACTGAAGCCAAGAAATACTCGGTGGCCTTGATAAAGATAAGATATCATTTTTAAACAGGCTCGTGTGGCCTCTGGAACTGTAAAGGAAGCAGCAGCGTTCCTACTCCTGCGTGGGAAAATGCACAAACAGCAGGGTGTTTCAAGTGTGCCAGTGGCTGCTGCAGTCTATAAATCGGTACATGGTTTCCACTGCTCCTTCATCAATTGAAAGCATTGGTTCTGGGGAGAAAACAAAAATCAATGCACACTGATCATTTATTTCCCTCCTTTGCCACCCCCCAAAAAACCCACCTTTTACTGTTTTACTGGAGCCACAAAACACAAAATATTTGAAACTACCCAGTCAATGCCAGGCTTTGGCTTAAAATGTCCTTGTTCTGGCTCGTGGGATGGCATCAAATGGCTTTTTCTTCCATCTAACAGGATAGTGCTGAAATTCACCTGTTTGCCAAAAATCAGCGCGAGGCTCATGTCCAGCTCGTATCGCACGCCAGACCGTAAGCCCGTCCTGAGAGCTGTGAAGGACAGAGGCAGTTTTCAGAGAGGAAAGATGCAGTGTTTGACCATGTTCCAAATGAATAAGCGAGTTGTTTTAAAGGGTTTCCAATGGCTATATCTGACACATCTTGAATGCAATACCAGCAGTAGAGAAATACTGTGGTTTAACATTTGGTTTAAAATAAATACTAAGTTTATGTGATGGTTAATTAACGCTATCTGAAATTTAAACAGCTTGGAATGTCCCTCATACATCAGAATATTGCATGATAATATTCTTATCCTAGACTGTTTCATTTTTACTGACCATTAACTCAGCAGGAACTAAGAACTATCCTATGATCCTTCTTTGCTGCTGTTAAAGAACCTCAAAACCTAAATTGGATGATGCGGTTCTTTCTGGGCAAAAGCAATCCAGCTTCAAAAATAAAGTGCTAAGTTTCCTTAAAAATATCTCCTTCTGCATCCTCAAAGTCTTTCCCATAACAATTTACAGCTCATGTCTACACAACTAAATTTAGGCTATACATATTTTTCTTACGGCTTGAGTATAAAAGAAGCATTTTCCTTCCACTGTCGCCAACCTCTCTCTCTGGTACACTCTCCAGATAAATTGTTTCTCGCATTAATGAGTTGTACATCGTACAAATCCTGTGTAGTAGCTCCCCATACGGCTCATTCCTCCAGAAGACCTGCCGTGTCCTGGGCAAACCTGGGAAACCTTCCAAGGCAGGAAATCTGCAAGGCAGCAGATTGGGAGTTATTGACCTTCAAGAATATAGATTTCATTTATCAGGATCCTTTGCCACAGCCATGCTGTCCTCACCTGAATAAATTTGCTCTGTAGTAAACAGAGATGTTTTTCGGGGGGCTGTGCGGGGGATTTTAAACACACGGTTCCTGCTTTTGTTACGACGTTGGAAAAATTACCGGCTGTGGTTTTGTTGTCGGGGACGCTGCAGGTGGTGTGGTCCAGCTGCACGAGGGAGAAGCCGGGTGGTTAATGGACTCGTGGTCCTCTGGAGTTCAGGGCACTTGCCGTGGTACAAATTGAGTTTTATAATACAACTTCTTATCGTTCCTTTGGAGGATTGAACCGGACAATTGGATTTCAAAATAGAGATGTTGGAGCGGAGTGGGGTTTTTAAGAGGTAGTAGCAACAAAAAGTAGGCAGATCCCTTGGCTGGAGAGAGGCCAGGTTAGGCGCTGGCAAAACCTGAAAGAATCTTTTCTCTTAGTGGGGCGCTTTGTCGTGCATTTGCAGTATGATAGTTTTATCTCTTACCTATACCTGAAAGTGTTCTGCTAAAAATAATGTGACAAAATATGAGCAGTATAACTTCTAAACTAACTTCTCAAGAATTTTTAAAGTAATTCCAGTAATGTAAACCAGAAACAAATGTTGTTCATACTATCTGGGGTTTTTCCTGTCCATCTCCACTTACAGGTAGGAGAATGGTTACTAGGAAGAACGCTAGGATTGTGTGATTACTGCATGTATATTGTAGATGATCTAAATCTATATCATCTTTAATTTGAGGATTCATTTTTTTAGGCTCTGAAACATTTACAACATACATTATTAATTTTAATATTCAGTAACATCTCAAGGGTTTGTTCGGGCTGGGGGAGGCACAACGGAAACGCAGCCTCCACTCCAGCATGTTTACAGTCTCAACTGACAGGGGTGGGAAGGGGAAAAAAAAAAAATCAAAACCAAGATTTAATTCTGCTAAAGTTGTCATTTAACCAGTGGCAGTGCTGTGCTACCTGTAGGCATCGATTTGTGCGCAGTGCCTTCGACAGTGCTGGGCTGCTTTTGGAATCACAGAATCCCAGACTGGTTTCAGTTGAAGGGACCTCACAGCCCATCCAGTTCCAACCCCCTGCCATGGGCAGGGACACCCTCCACTAGCCCAGGTTGCCCAAAGCCCCATCCAACCTGGCCTTGAACACTGCCAGGGAGCCAGGGGCAGCCACAGCTTCTCTGGGCACCCTGTGCCAGGGCCTCAGCACCCTCACAGGGAAGGATTTCTGCCTCAGATCCCATCTCCATCTCCCCTCCTGCAGCTTCAGGCCATTCCCCTTGGCCTGTCCCTCCCTGCCCTTGTCACCAGCCCCTCTCCAGCTTTCCTGGAGCCCCTTTAGGGACTGGAAGGGGCTCTAAGGCCTCCCCAGAGCCTTCTCTTCTCCAGGCTGAACAACCCCAACTCTCTCAGCCTGTCTCCAGAGCAGAGGTGCTCCAACCCTTGAATCATCTTTGTGGCCTCCTCTGGACTCGCTCCAACAGCTCCATGTCTTGAAGTTTAGATGGGCTCCAGGGTGTTGCAGCAGTACAGATGACAGTCTGGGATGGGCTTGCAGTGGTGTGACCAACACGGCGTTTCAGCCCCCTTGGCTCCTCTCCTCCCCTCCTCTCTCCTGCCGCTAATCCAGAGTCCCCTGCCTCGTGATGATCAGGTACAATTAGTTTGCATTCAGTGGTACAGCCTTAGTACCCAGCCGGTGCTTTGAGTTGCCAGACGTGCTTTGGGAACGCATCGCAACGTCTGTGCTTATTCGGGATTCAGTGGGAGAACTGAATGAGTTTGTTTACAGTGTCAATGCAAATCTAAAATTATTTAGGCTTCCATTTATTTCCAGTCTTGTTGAGCTCCCAAGTTGTTTGCCTAAGATCATCTATAAATATTTTCACAACGGAAAAGAAAGTAAAAGTGCTTTGGTTTTGGAGAGGGACTGGTTAAATCTGGAACACACAAGCAGAGAACCAGGGCAAGGAAAGTTACGGTAATGCCATTTTCTTTGAAATGAAAATGTGCAGAAGTTATGGATGACTGAAGTTAAAAAGAAAACGGCAGTCAAAGCAAAGAAAGGTTAAGTGATTTTGAAATGTTTCACTTGCTGACTTGCCAAACAACGGAATATTAGTTTAGTTTCTATAAATTTGTAGTATATTGCTCTTCTGAGTCAAAATTAACTCAGCTTAGTATATGAGAATATACTCCATTTTCTGCAAATATGCCTTTGCTATTAAATACATGTTATTTTTTGTTTAGAAATAAAAATATGCTCTGTATCATCATTCTAGATTAGATACATAATAGGGGTAAAAACATTCAGATCCTTCCATTTGCAAAAATTGCGTTGCAGACTGTAGAAACTGCCTCGTGATTTCCTGCAGACGTGATCCCTCATTACAGTGATTGTAATTAGTCGTTCTGATGTGTTTTTCATCTTCAAGGCACTTTACAAACATGAGGTAACTCATGCTTATTCCAGTCCTCTTCCCTAGATAAATAACATTATGAAGCCTGTTGTAGAATTGAGAAAAATCAAGAGAAGGGGTCGAACATCACGTGGAGCTGTAAGGGGAAGTTAATGTAGGTACCAGGATCTACCCCTTGTCAGCATCCATCACCTTTCTGTCTTAAATTAGGTCACCGCTCAGTCTCTGTTTGCCCAAGCATCTGCTCATTTGTTTTCTTTAGGACTCAAAAGCTCCTTTTCCCTCACTCACCCATACCAGTGTAGTTTCTAGCCCATATTTTCTCCTTACTTCCCTCCTTTCCTTCGAGAGCATGAATTTCTGTCCTTTCTGTGATCTCCCGTAACTATTTTTCCTTTTGCAGCTCCTCATCTCCCCACCATGAGTAGCTCCCGGCCTTCAGGCTGCTGCTTTCCATCCCTTCCCTCTCAGTCTGCCAGAACAATCTTCCAGTCCATCCTTCGGTTTGTGCCCTCCACTTGAAATTGAAAATTTGCTCCAGGGAGGAGCAAACCGGTGAGAGCCCAGCCGCGTCTTACTGTTGTGGCATTGGCATGTTACACATGGGGGAAGACTTACTGAACTTGGAGCCTGGCTGGGCTCCAAATTGCCACTTTCTTTGGGAAAAAACCAGATACTGAACGTCCCAGTCTATTATTTGTGCCGCTAAAACACAGGAAGCTGTGCCCTGCCTGACTCCTCAGCCAGTGCTGGCAGCAGTCTCGGTCATCCTGACAGTCGTATGAAACTTGTTATGTTTTACTCTTATTTTTAAATCAGCATCTAGAACTAAGTATTTTCCTAAAAGGCTTATTTTTTTTCCAAGTTTTCCTGATATACTAAGAAATAATGTGATTTCAATGTGCAGATCAAACACAAGATTCACCTAACGTTGATCTTGGGCTTTTAGTGGTGGGATTTTATTTGTATGTTTTGGGAGGCTTTTGGTTTTTGGGGAGTCTGGGGAGGTGAAATATTTCTTATTTATGCAGTGTGCTAAACCAGATGGGACTGGGGGCTCTGGGTGCGGGATGGATGCAGGAAACAGTTGCGTGCGTGAAGGTTTCCCCAAGAGCACCGTTCCTCTCCTCTCCCTCCTCTGCCCAGCATCCAGCTCCCACCATCTTTGCAAGTTGTGGTGCTTCATCTCAAACTCTTTGTTCCCAAAGGCGGATGTCTTCTGGGAGCGATGGGGAAATGTGCGTTCAGCCTTTTTCCTCAACCCTTCTTCATCCAACTACTCTTTGCAGCTGCAGCCATCTCGGTATTTCACCGGGGCAAGGAACATGTGGCCTGATGCTGAGAGGAGAATTAGGTGGTATGGTCAGGGGATTTAAATTTAAAATGAAGGGTAATATGAACCAAATGGATTTATAACTCATTCCAAATCTTATATTTTTAATAAAGTGAGGTCAGCAGTGTCAGCCAAATCTCAGCAGCAGAGGCAGATCATCAAGTTTGATCTTAGATATCCTGGTGTGCTAATTTAAGCATATTTTTGGGTTTGAGTGGTTCTTTATGTTTAAAGGAGGAAAAATTAAAAATATGCATTTAAAAACATTCTTGCTGCTCCTCATTAAGATTGTTGGCTTTTGAAGAGCTGAAGGATATTGTTAAATTTCTTTGGGTCAGTAGAAGCGGCTGCTGAATTTCATGGTTGAAGAACAAGAGAGGAAGAAGAACCAATGGAAATATAATGCATATTTGTTCAAAACAATATCTGCAAATTGCCTGTCCCGTCTAACATAGATTATAGATATTAGAGGGAGAGGTGATTATGAACTATAATCTATCAACAACATTTAGCCAAAGTCCTAGGTTCTGGGTTTCTTTGTGGGCAGGCTGTGTTTACAGATTATTGGATATCCAGTTGGGCTAGCAGGAGGCACCTCATTTCTGAAGCGATTTGATCATTTTACTTGAGTTGCATCGAATAGAGACGTGTGGGTAATGCTGCCACAGCCATTCGGCACAGTCCATGCACAGTGTTTTCAGGCATGTGACACAAAGCATTTTGTTGTGTTTTATTAAGATTTATTTTATTCCAATGTTGTTGTTTAACCAAGGTATGTAATTCAGGATTTTTGTTGTTGTTTTGTGATTTTTTTTTTCAACAGATGTGGGAAGAGGCCATTGCCTTGGGTAAAGAACTTGCAGAACAGTATGAAAATGAAATGTTTGATTATGAACAACTCAGTGAACTGCTGGTAGGTTTTTTTGATGACATAGCCACTGCAACAATTTTTTCAGAATTTAATTTTTGAGTTTTAATTATATTGAAAAAAATGTCTTATGACAGTGAAATGCAGAAATTGATGCCTGCTGTGGCTTTGTTGGACAAATGTTGATTAACTGGCTACCACTGGACTGCCTGAAAAAGGTTGAATTTTACTTTTTTTTAGCTGAAAGAAAAATATTTCGGTAATGTTAAGCTGATTTATTTGGGGTATAAAAGGAAATTTGGAATTTAAATATAAATGGGAACATGGAAAAAAATCCCCATTCTCTCTCAAGTGTCTTTCCATATTCACGTTTCTTTTTTTAGGTATGAATAATCCCAAGCATTCATGTCTAGAGTCAGTTATTTTTGCCCTGACGTTACCCATTCATTATGCCTGCACCATTTTTTTTTTCTCCTGCTCTTCTCCAAAGAGATAAATGGCAGTTGTCACCGTCCCTCCTAACTTCTCAGCCGTTTTCACAGGAGTTGGGACATGATTCCAGTTTGCTTCTGAAAATTCTTGACTTTTGAGTTTTTGATACGTTTTACCTTTGCACTCACCAGAGTACATCATCCTTAATTTCATGGAAATTTCTTTATCCCTGTATATCTGAGCCGGGCATTAACACGGTGTCATTGCACCCTCTTTCTCCGCTGACACTGATGCTCAGTTTGCGGATGGCTAGGAGCCATCTCCCCAGAAGCATCTCCATCCCCATCTCCCCAGAATCTCCTTTCTTGGGGATGAAAGAATAAAGGTAAATACCAATCCTCTGGATTTTATGGTTTCTTCACTCCTCTACATGTTCTTTATTCTGTCCACAGTTCTGTCCTCCAGCTCTCTAGAGCTGAATTTATATCCCTTTTTGATGGCATTTTAACTGATTTTAGCGACAGACTGATTATATTGATTTGCCTGGCGAATCTGGAGCCTGGTTTCACGTTGCTTTGTACTACAGGAGGTAAAGGATGTTTACCTAGAACATTTCTCAGGCGTTACGGTATGCCAGAAGAGTCTTCCCTGGCCTGCTGCCTCTGCCACTGTCACTAGGGCTGTGTTCAGTAGAGAATGTTCTTCATTTCAATATAAAAGGAATCAGGTAGAGATTGTTCCTCAGCTGGAAATGATTCTCATGTGTCAGATGTGCAAGCATAAAAGAGATGGAAAATTAAAAATGAGGGACTTGGAGAGTAGCTACCCACTGGTGAATGATCATATCTGACCCATGAGAATCACTTCTAGCTGAGGAACAGCTTTGTCACGGAAACAACCCCTCTTTACGTGTCATACTGTATTCATTTTGGAGAAGTCTGAATTTGCACTTTATACATTGCAGCTGATGGACAATATAGTGAGTTATGTATTTTTCAGCATTTCTCTCACACAGTCCATATGTTATTGTTTACATTAAGTGACATAATTCCAGGCAGTGGTGTAAACCAGGTATGGTTCACCTGCCATGGAAATGGAGTTTCTCCCTCTTGTAATAGGGGAGACCCAGAACTTCTGATTTTGACATCAAACATCTGAGTTTATCTGCTCTTTATTTATCAGACAGGAGAAATTGAGAGAGATGTCATAAAAATTAGTACCAGCGTGGACTGGGCATCCATCTCTAATAAAGCAAAGATCAAAATTCACGCTCCCGTACGAGTCAGGTCTCACATACCCCATCGGCTTTTCCTGTTGCTGCTGCTAAATAGCATTAGCATGCAAGCTCTTTTTTTCCCCCCCATAATAAAATTTAAAAGTTTTTTGTTTCTTTCTGTTCTCCCTATTGTCTCTTTTGTTCAAGCAATATTAAATATTAGACTCTTAAGACAATTCACAGAGGACAAAATAGTTTTGGTACAGGTGAACTGAGAAATACATGGCAGATCTGGGCCCTTGTAGTCTTCTTGCCATATAGTGATACCTGTCGTATGGGAGCAGTAATAAAGCTCTCCTGAAATCAGAATTCATTCTCTTACAGAAAGAAATAGACTAAAAATAAGTTAATGAACAGATCGTCCAAAGCTGAACATTTGTTATTATTTCATCATTTGAGATAAAGAAGGATTCCGCTTTGAAAACAGATGGCGTCCGACATGTGTGTATTTAATCCAAAAGTTATATTTTTCTGCAGTTCTCAACTGCGTGCTTTCCATATGCAAATAAATAATTGTAAATATGGAAAAGAAGTGGTAGAAAAATGTAATGAAATGGAACAGCCGAAAACAGAGAAGTCAGCACCATTGGGATGAGCTTGCTGTAGCGGAATGTGCTTCATCATTCCAATGTTTTGGCATCGGCAGCATCACAACGGGAATTCAGGCTGCCTTGCAAATCCTTGACCTTCATCAAAATCTCCATATTGGATATGGAATAGTGAGGTTCACCATGATAAGCATAAAAAACAATGGCTACAGAGTCTAGTATTTCAAAATATTGGCATATATCTGATAGAAAGGTGAAGAAAAAGGCAAATGAAACCTGTACATCTTTAAGTTAGAGGTATACATGAAAGAGATCTAGATCTTAAGTGTAAGGAATCTCCTTCAAGTTTAGGTCATTAAAATTCTTCCTATTTATTTTGCAGAGAAAGCAAGCCCAGTTCTATGAGAACATTGTGAAAGTCATAAGACCAAAACCAGACTACTTTGCTGTTGGGTACTACGGCCAGGGATTTCCAACATTCATAAGGGTAAGTGCCCACTTTTTTCCAAGGCAAGGAAAGGTTTCTTGCCTTGGAAATTTCCCTCGGTTGTGGAGAAAGTATACGTTATTGTATGTCAGTCTGTTATTTACAATCTACCGAACATCGGTAGTTGGGTTTTTTAGGTGTATAAAACAAACATTGTTTTTTTCTTTCCAGTTTCTAATATAGAATAGTTGAATTTTAGTAGAGAAGCTTTTTCTTCAAACATATCCAGTCCTTTATACTTCTTCAGGCTATCACTAGAAATGAAGATATACCACCCAATCCATAAATCAGGGTAATAACCAGCACCATCTGAAATGATGACATTTTTGCCTGACAGGTATATAGAGATATAGATATAGATATGTGAGTGTGGTAGAGAAGCCTTTTGTATGTGACCATGTTTTCATGTGAGTGTCCTTTTCAGCGCAGTCACTAAAATGAAGCCTGGTGTCAGAGATGTGTGTGATACCTTGAAAAGCAATCTGTTATCATTGATTTTCATGAGTCATGTGTCAATTTAAAGCATATGTCAGTTGGGTGATGCCGGTAACATAAGTCGAATAACATTTGAGATTTTTTCCACTGATACCAGGAATGTTGTGGAGTTGAATTAGTGGCTAAAGGAGGGTGGGGATTTAACACGTCTGAATTACATCTGTATCGTGGTTCTCTGGACTCAGAGAATAATCTGAGAATAGCAGTAATAATTTTATTCTTCTGTCTCTTGAATTGCCTTAATCTTCCAGGAGACTCAGAGAGATTTAGTCTCAGGCCAGGGGCTGGTAGTAGGTTTCCTCCTGGAAATACACCTTTAGGAAATGAGTTCCTGGTTGTAACTGAGGAATTCCATGTTAACTCTCTCAGATTATGCCATGATAAATACCGGGAGCAAGCCCAAGCCTGTGCTGAAGCCCGGCTCACTGCATAAAGCCAGTGGATGCTGATTAAGCTGGTTTTGTCAGGTTAATTGTGCTTGGCTGGTCTTTCATGGTGTATTAAAAGTGGATGTAAAAATATATTTATGGTGCATTAAAAGTAAAGAAACAAACATTTGGCGATTTCAGAAAAGAATTGTCTTCAGAATGATCATCCCTCATAGAAATCTTACGATCAGATATCCAGACAGAAACTTTGAAAGTATTTGGAGAAGGAGGAAAAGGCTTTCAAAAATCCCAAGAAATAAAACATTTACTTAGAGTAATCAGGTGTTCATTTGGAAAAAGCCTCCTTTTCCACCAACTAACTAAAGCCCATGTGAAGAAATTGAAACTCTTGAATGGTCCCAAGAAGCAGCACGTGTGTGTGGCTTTCCATGCGCCCGGGGATGCCGTACTACAGGTGTACTCGTACCACGTATCCTGCCTGAGAAGTGCAGCAAGTTATCAGTTCTTTGCAGTAGAAAGGCATAAACCTGACCCCAGCAGATCCTGCCAGGCTAAGAGCGAATTTTGCAGTGTGCAGACCTGGACAAAAATTGGGAGATGACCTCTCGGATGTTAGCCCACTGCTGGTCTCCTCCACGTTGTGGCTGGGCAACTCGCACCAGAGACTCTGAGCGTGCAGGGGGGTGGCAGGGTCATCCGTCCCGGAGCTGCCCCAAAGCTTGTGAGATGCAATTCTGCAAACTGGCAACGCCGTATGTTAGCAACAGAGGCAAAGGCGTGATGACGATGTGCAAGCTGCCGTGTGCATCAAAAAACCAACTTTAAAAGGGATGCAGTGCGGAATAAGTAAGAATTGTTGTGGTGTTTGGAATACACGTAGGGTAATCTACGTGCAACAGCTTTTATCAAGCATCGAACAGCAAAAAATGGTCGTGATGCTTTAAGTAAAAAAGCCTTAATAAGATTTTTGTAAAATATTAGTGATTTCTTCAGTTTTGCCAGGCAAAAAAAAAAGTAGTATCCAGTAAGGAGGAGTCACTGTTAAGATTGACCAATCCATTTTTCTAGAAAATGATTGAATTAGTATTTTATGATATTCTTATCAGGAATCTTCAAAATGATGACTGTACGATAAAGTCACATCAGGAAGATCCCATGATCCAGAGCGGGTTTGCCATGGGATCCCAGAGCACCACGAGCTGTCCTGACCGAGTCAGCGGGGTGGCCGTGGGTTAACCCGTCAGCCCCTGCCACAACCACGTGTATACGTGCCGAACGCAGAGAGCACAACGCAACTTTCCCACTAAGCGCTGTGTTATATTGCACAAAGGGATACGGTGCCCAGTGGTGTTAATCTGATCCATTAGTATTGAACTGCTTTTTCTCTTCACAACTGAGTAGGGTTTTTTGTAAGCATGGGAAAACACATGCTTTACAAAAGCCTCATGGATTGGTCAGTTTGTAATAAATGAGCGATAAAAACCTCTGAAAAAGAGGCTATTAAGTGCCTTGCAGATTGAGAAAATCCTCAGTGCAAGCTTTTCCTATTATTGCAATTTTTCCTGTGAATTAAAGGTATATATACACTTCTTAGGCATCTGCCTTTTTTTTTTTTTTTTTTTTTTTCTGAAATAGAGAGTATTCTTTCATCTACTCTGCATTTCCAAATGCACCATTGCAGAGCTAAACCCAGCTGGACAAATGTAAACTATTCCAGTTTTCTACCCCTAGTCTTAACACCCTTTTTCTAGTAAGTGCTGTACAATTTTTTCACCAAGTGTTCATTTTGAGATGAGTAATCAGGTTAAGCATATTCAGATGCATTATATTCATATCAAAACTTTCTTTAATGCATTTGATCAGTTAAAAATATGCAAGTCGTTTTACATTTTTCTGTAGAGTTTAATGTGCTTGTTCAGTATATAGATGGACTGCATAAAACATATCTTAATTTTCTTGATTGTTAAAGAAGAAACCAATGCTTAGAAATACAATATACTTAATTTAAAACTTAGGCTGTGTGCAAAAATCTAATAGACTAATCTGAAGTCTGGGGTGTACCAGTCTTTCTAAAAAAAGTCGTATCTTTGGACCTTCCTCCTAAAATTGGCATCGTTTTCTGTTTATACTTTTCTCTGCTCCTCTTGCTCACCTCAGTGCCTTTTAATAAATGTTTGTGTGTAAAAAGCCTAATTCTGTTTGTTTACATCCATTCCACCATTAGCTGTGGAAGGTGGATGAGAGGAATTACAGAGGGAGATCTTGGGTTTGGTAGAGGACGTAATTTGTCTTAACGCATTTTCAGTGGGCGCCTGTTTTATAGATCCTTGATGTTATGTGCTTAGACCCCGTTGAATTTAGTGTGGTTTATTCATGTGCCTGAAGGTAAGCGCCTGCTTAATGATCTCAGTACTGAATCAGAGGTAAGGAAATCCATTTGTGCTTTATTGAATTGGCATAAAATATTTGTAAACTATTGATTATATCATAGTGTGAGGAATGTAAAATATCTCACTTAACACCATTGGAGTCAATGCTTCTGAGATCCCAGTTCTGAGGATACCGGTATTGAGATTTAACCTCTCAATTTGTTTGCAGAACAAAGTCTTCATTTACCGGGGAAAGGAGTACGAACGCCGTGAAGACTTCGAAGCAAGGTTATTGACTCAGTTTCCAAATGCAGAAAAAATGAAAACGACGTCTCCACCGGGCGATGACATTAAAAACTCCTCCGGCCAGTGTATCCTTAGGTTGTACAGCGGCTCCTGCAGCCACACGGATCGAGGATTTATGGCCAGCACAAGCAGGAGACTGTTGCACTTCTGCCTTGATGGGTGTAACACTTGCGTTTTGTTGTTCTGTCCTTTCTTTGCGTTCCCATTGAGCTGCCTGTTCCACGTCATCGAAATGCGCTTTTCAGTTCTTAACCTCTGAATTCAGATATTCAGTGCTTTACTGTAAAGCCAAAACTGGATTTACCATCTAAATTTCACAGGCCAGTGTCAGAACAAATCGTGAGGTGAGTTTGGGTTGGTTTTGCAATTTTATCAGTCTCCTTTATAACACTTAAACTAGTTCCTGTTGTTGTATAACAAATCTGTACGCAGCCAAGGAGGGGAGTAATTGTGAGGACACTTCATGGATATTCTTAATATTAGCAGAGATTTCATCCAACCCACTGGATAACAGTGATCCCATAAGCATTTTATATTTGCGCGTAAACATTTTTTCAAGTACTAGAATTTAGCAGCAATTCCTAAATGGATAGTATTTGATTTTGATTGTGCTTTTCCCTTTTTTCAGTTTCTATAGGGTGAATGAAGTCCAACGGTTTGAGTATTCACGCCCTGTTCGAAAAGGAGAGAAAAACCCAGACAATGAATTTGCGGTAAAAAGAGTACTTTGGGGGTTTGCTTGTTTGCTCCATTTTGAGAATCTGAACCATTCGTTATGTTTTGGTTGTTGAAAAATAAATTCTAGCTTTAAATATGATTATTGTTTCATAGAAATTCAATTAAAGCAATTTATCATGTTCTGTTTTATACCAATAGTAAAAATGGACAAAGCTGTTTTGTTTAAAACTATTTTGAGAAAGAAGTTTAAAATGGCTGTACCTGAAAAGATACATGTCTCTTCCCAAAACTTGTCTTGCCATGAAAATACTAGTTAGGCATCCAAAAATCTTTTTGTAATAACACTTTTTCTTTTTTTTTTTTTTAATTAAACCATATAACCGTATGTTTCATCTAATGGTCAATAAAACTCCCTTTGAGCACAGCTTGTATTCATCAAAACTTTTACAACAGGTTACATCAAGTTGATTGCCTTTTTTTTTATAGACACCATTTTATTCACAGGGGTTCTAGTGGGCGCAGTTAGTAGTAAAGTAGTAGTAGTAATTAAAGTAATAAATTAATGCATCATTTCTTGAGCAAAGAACTTGGGTTTCTGTGTGGTGGCAGGCTCTAATCTAATCGATGTGCCAATAAATGCTGAGTATTTGGTTTCCTACAGCTAAGACCAGGTATTCGTTCAAAGACTCCTTTAGTGTCTTTGGCTTTTCTTGGTGGCTGTTATATCAAGAATTGCTGATTTGCTAATCTACGTGGGTTTAGCTGAGGAGGCAGGAAACCCTGTTTTTCTAAAACCGTAAAGCTAAAGAGTGCTGTAGTTTACTATAGGTTTTGATTATAGATTAAAAAATGTGGGTATAGCTAAATCACTTTGAAAGCTCTTCATCTGCTAATGGAGGATGGAATAAACAATTCTGCTTTAAAAAAGGCTCATAATATATAGATGAACTACCAACATGTGCCAGTTCTAACAAAATCAAATCACGAGATGTCTTTGACATTGGTTATGAACCAGGTACACACAGGAAGAGATGTTAAATCACGTATCCTTAAATTCAAACCAGTGAGGAGACGTTACAATGGAGCCATTGCAGTTTACAGCTCAGATGAAATCACAGAATCACAAATTCAGGTCCTGCAGGTCAGGATGGGACCTCAGGAGGGCTCAGGTCCAGGTAGGGCCAACTCCAGGGTCAGACCCGGCTGCTCAGGGCTTTTCCCCAGCCGGTCTTGAAGCCTCCGAGGATGGGGATGGTACAGCCTCCCCAGGGAGCCTGTCCCTCGGCTCCTCTGCCCTCCTGGGGAAGAAGTTCCCCTATATCAAGATGCTGTGGATTTGTGGAGAATGGTCCTTGAAAGCTCTGGAAGTTGCGTGGGAAAAATGACAGTCCAGTAAAAGAGGTGGATCTTTTACGTGGTGTTCTTCTTTGGTAAGAGAGCGGTTGTTCTCTACTAAATCACGTATCAGATGTAAATCGGCACAGCTCCGTCGTCTGCCCCGGCAGATTCCACGTGAAATTTCCCCCTGGCTTCGCGATGTCTGTCGTACTGCAGTTCCTTTCCCGATGATAATGTTTTAAGGCTTTGCTTAAGATAAAAGCTATCAATCCGATAACGTGATGTTTATGTTGTATTTGCAGAATATGTGGATTGAGAGAACCATCTATGTGACAGCGTATAAATTACCAGGGATTCTGAGGTGGTTTGAAGTCAAATCAGTTTTCATGGTAAGATCAGTTTGGCTTTATTGAGATTGCATAAAGGAACGGGGCTCTTCCACAGCCGGGGAGCGTTTACGTCTCTATATGACTGCCTCGGTCCTGTGAGCAAGCCGTCAATGGGGCTGTGCCTGGCTCCGCAGACAAGGGGACCTTGGTGCTGAGGATGCAGCTTATTGACTGCGGGTGACTCAGGCAACGCTTTTCCACTCCTGAGAGAAGGAAATGTGGGCTGGCTCTGCCAGGCCTGTAGGGCAAGGTCCGATCGAGTGCTTGAAGTGCTTTTGTAAAGTGTTTCTGGCTTTCAACAGGTGAGCCGTTACGGCCCGTGGCGTAAGCCGGGTGCCTAAAGTGAAGAGGGACCTGAGGTGGTATAGGGGCACCCTGCTGCATCAAAATGAAACTAGTCTGAATTTTGGAAAAGAGGATTTGGGTGTTTAGATTGTAATTTATTCAACAATATACCATAAATTGAACGCATTGTATGCGTCTGCATCTCTTCTCTACTTATCATTTGTGATTGAAGGTTGGTTTTGTTTCTTCTCCATAGTTAGCTAAAATATACCCTTGCAACCTCACAGAGTAACTCCAAATTATGCGTTTCTCTGTTCTACCATTTAGACTGTTTAGATAAGACATATCCATTAAACGCCTTTAAGATTAAATTATTCTTACGCAGCTGTAATTTTTAAGTAGCAATAAAAACATTGTTACTGCAGTTTTTAAGTCTCTCTTGTGAGTCTTATTTTTAAAGGAAAAGAACAATTTGCATATGATTAATTAAAACCTTTTTCATTGCTCCATTGAGGTTATGTTGGACAGTTGTATTTAGATGAACAGAAGTAATGCAGAAAATTACTATGGTATCTATAGTAACAGAATATGAATGTGATGTTTGACAGTAATCGGCGGCTGAATAAAACGCATTGAATTTTTAATGAATTTTGTATTTTCAATATAATCCTGATAGAGAAGATTGTATTTATCTTTATGATTGCAAAAAGTGTTGTTTATAAAGGCTGGCAAATCTGATGAAAGTCTCTTTTCCTTACGAGTTAAGAGCACAGCCTGACAGGCTGCTTTATGCAGGTAATTTGTATACGCGCACCTTTAACGCTATGCTTGTCGTCGGAATGTGCATAAATCCTGGGCGACTGCTTTCTGTAAGCTTTTCGTAAGTAAGGATTGCATTAGTCGCGTAGCTGAAATATGATATCAGAATTGAACTTAATAGTATGTGGGAAGACGGCAACGGGTAACTTTCGACCTATCTCTGGCATAGTTACTACCAAATTGGTATTGACTTCCTTCAAGATGCCTGTCAGCTAGAATGCTGGAAGCACGATCACAAGGTTTACGTCCCTGTAATGCTGAATTTTGATTATGGATACAGATATTATTGACGTTTTACTAAAGACGATGAATTAAAGTAGCTTTGCACATTTCATCTTTCATTGACGGCACTAGAATATCTTTAAAGGAAGAGGTGAGATCACACCAAATCAGTGCTGAGAGAGAACTGAGTAATTTAATAAATGCAGCGTATTATGTTACATAACCCATAGGAACATGTATAATTTCCTCAGATCTGTTTGCTTTTTAAATTCCTTCGGAGTACTTCTACCTAAACCTTTTCAATCTGTTCATTATCTGCAAGGAATTTTTTGCCCACATTCATTATTCTGTACCTGATTTATTTAGCTGGACACAAGTAGTTGTAGGGGGAAAATTCACTGAGGCCAGCCAGTGAATTAGAAACCATATTTTGAATTGCACTTGGTTTTAAAAAGGACAAATACTCATCTCTATTTTCTTTTGATGTTTAATTTTTTTAGTGGTGCAAACGTATCCGGAGTACATAATTTCTGTTTGCCCTGAATAGATTGTGTGGTGTCCAGAGTTAGCAAGCTACTTGGAAGAAGGCTGATAATTTACAAGTATAGATATTTTTCATAAATAGCTTTCAATAAGATTCAAAGCAGAATTTGTAGTAGTAGGATGGGAACTGCAATTCTCCATCTGCTTTTAAAAAATTAGAGGGAGGATTATAAGAGTAGTAAAAGAAAGGAGAATGAGAAAGAAAGCCATGATTGCTGATACAGAAAAGTCAAAAAAGATGTCTGTCAGCTCAATGAGTGCTAATTTCTGTAGATATTCAAGAGCCTTAAAAGCAATGGTTCATCAACGAATCATTGCATCATTGTAAGCCCATTAATACAAATGACAGAATCCTAAATTTAGCCCACGATGTTCACAACAGTTCTTGCCGAATCGGATGCTGAATATGGCCTTATTTTCCCAGTCCAAATTTCACTCGTAGCAAACGCAGCTCGTCTGTCCAACTGAGCCCGGTCCGCTCCGCAGCCACAACAGCAGCGTTAGGCTCGTTACCTGCCTGCCAGAATAATTCACCAGGCATACTTTTAAAAATGCTAATTAAAACATCCTTGATGTAATCAGATGGCAGGTGTAAGAGTAACAACGAAAGAGATTTGATTATAAGTGGTTCTCAGAAACATGGTAAGCAACTGATAGCCAGGTAGAAGTGCTTCTTTGTTGATGTAGCATTTATGTAAATTAGGCTGTAATCAAATATACACTTGCATTTTCCTCACAGGCCTCAATTAACCTTCTTTTTCTGTTCCTACCACATTATTTTTTTAATGTAAGTGGGCTATGACTTAAGTCTTCCAGTGGGGATTGACTACACTATGGGTTGCTGCAAGTTAGTAATTTTTAGCCCATTCACTAAACATACATATTTTAGCAATATTTGAAATATTTTAATACTGTTTTTTCAATATATGCAACTTTCATTCTGAAAGACATGGTATCTGGTCATAAATAATAGTTGGAGATGAGACAATTAAAATAAAGCAAGTTTTACACAGTATAAGAGCTAATTCACCCCATGGTGACATCTGAGGAGTTGTTTTCATTGAAGTGCAGGCTATGTGAGAAAGAAAATTCCTTCCCTCAGTTATCGGCGTTCAGATGAAGAAAATGTAGCCTCGTGGGAAAAAGCACGGCAGATAGCTTAGAAGTCATCTCTTCAACGTATGAAACTCCATTTCCTTGGAAATACACCACAATAATCACTGCAAAAATATCTTCTGGATTTTTGAGCTGCTTAGGATTACATTTTCCATCAGAAAATCCACATTAAGTTATCATTTCTTTCTTACTGTTACATTAAGCTGGATCTTCTTTGTACTGCTAAAACTCACCGACTCGTAATCTCTGATGTTCTCCGTAATCCTCCAGAAACCTCACGTGATTTCTGTCAGAGCCTTTCTAAACATTGTGCTGTTGTGCTGGGATGTAATCCATCCCACAGCAGTGGAACGCATTTAACGTTCTCCACTGATATTGATTATCCTATCAGTTACCGCTGTATATAGATACCAAATATTTAAATGCCTGTAACCACCCTTTCTGTTAATTATTGGTTAAAATATCTTTTGTTCTGAAATTTCGGAAATGTTTCTAATTGTGATGGGTTGGTGGACAGCCAGTTCTGTGGCAGGTTAAAAACTCTGCTCCTTGATTAAAACCTCCTTTTGTTTTTATTTTAGGTTGAAATTAGTCCCCTGGAAAATGCAATAGAAACCATGCAGCTAACAAACGATAAGATCAACAATATGGTTCAACAGCATTTAAATGATCCAAATCTACCCATTAACCCGCTCTCGATGCTGCTTAACGGCATTGTGGATCCCGCAGTCATGGGAGGGTTCACAAACTACGAGAAGGTAACGTCAAAATTGTCTGTCCTGGCAGTGCTTCCACCTCTTTGAGCCTGGACTCCCCTGGAATGCTTACCATTTTTAGTGTCTTTCTGATATTTCGGGATAAATTTTTGCCTTTCTACATTTGAAGTAGGAGGTGGTATGTTTAGCAGCAAGAGTACTTACGTAGGGACGTGGTGGACAGTTGCTCCGTAGAGTTAAACACAGACCGATGACATACCCAGTGTGTGCTCTCACGCATTTGGATGTCCTGCTGAAGCAGGAATTTCTGGGTGAACTTCAGTGACCAGAGTAACTGATTGCAATTCTCTGCTTTGCTTTCGAATGCATGAGTTTTTTAAAGGATTAATCAAATGGTAGAGACTTCTGAGATACCAGTCAGTTGCAAATATGTCTAAATAATCCTAACTGCATGTTTACAGCATTAGCTTTTCAAGTTATATGGGATAAGATAGTAACATTGGGAAACTCCAGACACTGCATCTATTATTTATGTTGTGAATATTTATCATATTAAGCTAGCATACACAAACAACACGCTGGCTGAGAGGGTTGGTGTTGTTCAGCCTGGAGAAGAGAAGGCTGCAGCCTCACTGCAGAGAGTCTCACTGAAGAGACCTCACTGCAGCCTTCCAGTCCCTGCAGGGGCTCCAGGAAAGCTGGAGAGGGGCTGGTGACAAGGGCAGGGAGGGACAGGCCAAGGGGAATGGCCTGAAGCTGCAGGAGGGGAGATGGAGATGGGATGGGAGGCAGAAATCCTTCCCTGTGAGGGTGCTGAGGCCCTGGCACAGGGTGCCCAGAGAAGCTGTGGCTGCCCCTGGCTCCCTGGCAGTGGTCAAGGCCAGGTTGGATGGGGCTTTGGGCAACCTGGGCTAGTGGAGGGTGTCCCTGCCCATGGCAGGGGGTGGGAACTAGATCGGCTGGGAGGTCCCTGCCCACCCAAACCAGTCTGGGATTTTATGATTCTGTGATTTTGTGACATAAATGGAGAAGGTACATGCTGATGAATGTGGTGGTGTATCCATCTGTGTATGTCATGGGAAGTGCTAGAAAGACATTTCAGAGATGTGCCAGGTCCTCAGCAGGGTTGCCCATGAGATTTGGTCTTGATCACCATGTCCTCAATTGCCTGCTTTACTGATCAGAAAAGATTAATGCCTTAATCTTAAAATGGTGTTAAATTCTGCATCCCTTTCCTACGTTTTCACTTTGTATTTGTAGCTGTTACTGCTATTTTGCAGAACTTTTGGGTTGATTCATTTATCTTTGCTGTAGGTTATTCTTCCATGGTAGATGTTGATTCATTTTCTGAAATATCTGCTCATTTCTCTTTCTTGACTAGGCTTTTTTTACTGAAAAATATATGCACGAGCATCCAGAAGATCACGACAAGATTGAAAAACTGAAGGATCTGATTGCTTGGCAGGTAAATAATTTTAAGTCAGGTTGGTTGGGGCCAAATGCCATACAAAGACAATTTAGTGTCACTTTTGGGAAAATTCAGACATTAAACTATTCACCCGGTGTACACGTCTTTGGCATTTAAAACTCTCTTGAAATTTGAGCTAAAGTTCATCTTTTCAAATCTGACATCATTTATCATTTGATAAACCCACAAGGAACAAACATGATCAACTTTTTTTTTTCTTTGGTTTTTTTTTTTGGTAACCATAATATAGTGAGAATAGCCCATCTTTATCAAATGAGAAAATATTTTGTAATAATGTTGGTTAGTATTATTGGCAATTTAGGTTTGCATTTTAATTTTCTAAGGCTGCTTTCAGAAATTCTTCTTGGGCAGTAAGATGAAATACCTAACCCTGAATCCCTCCTCCTGTTTTCACGCGCTGGGACAGTGTGTTTTCACATATTCGCTTCTTTCTTCAAGCAACGTATTTTCCGTTTATTAAACTGTGTGTCCTGACAGTAGCTTTTAGCACAGAATATTAAGTGTGAGAGTTGCAAAAATAAACTTGCATGCAAAATATTTAGTAAATTCATCTAGACATTGTGAAACCCTTGCTTCATTTGCTGTATAACTTAACATGATACAAAACCATTGTTGATTCATAAAGGATGTGACATTTACCTGGTATTTTTATGATGCCATGTTAGAGCAGAAATTATTTAGATGTAAGATTACAGGGGTAATATTTCCTGACCCAGGAATGGAACCCAGGTTTCCAGCCCGGTGCCAGAGACAGAGCAGGAACCCTCTTGCCTCAAGTACTGCATTTACATGTGCCAAAGAATATTTTTCAGGGCTAACAAGAAACAATTCCAGTTGTGTTTCATAGTCATATACTGGACATTTTCCAATGGTCTCAAGATGATTTTATAATAATGAAAAAAAAATAAAAAATCAGTATGATTAGAAGTGTTTTTTCCCCAGCAGAAGAAAGTGCATCATTGTCTTTTTATATTCAATTTTGTCTTTATAATAAAGGAAATAATTTACATTTCTATAGGTTTCAATCTTAGAGGCAGTAGAACCAAAGACATAGAATTAAAAAAAAAAAAAAATTCCTCTGAAGACCATAAAACTATCACTGGATAAAAACTCTTTTGGTCTGGAAAAAAAATTTATGTATTTATTTATTTATTTTCTTGTGAGCTTTTACAGAAGATTAGATTTTAGGAGCTTTAAGTTTTATAGAGGAAAATAATTTGATCCCAGAAGACTAACTTCATGTCAGCTGTCTGTCTTTGCCTCTGATAGCGACACTTCAAATAAATTACAAACACACTTTTCCTCAGCAAAGATTCGCTTTGGTGACATATGTATATTAAAATAATATTACTATTTGAAAATATGTATGGCAACTAATCACAGTGTATTTTAATTATTCAGTGGTTTTAAATACATAGTCTCCCGTCAGTCTTGTAGTTCCAAAACAATAGGAACCAGAAAAAATAGAGAAAAGGGATCAAACCCTATTTTTATATCTGAAAATTCTTTTCACTAAAAGGTCTAGCCATTTCACGGTGGAAATGAGTGCTTCTAAATTACCTTAGACGTTTCATATACACTTAGTGTATCCTAAGACTTAAACCTCCTCTCAAATTATTTCCGTTTTCAGAACACAGGCAGCGTAAGTAGATGGGAGCGGGGTGGGAGCTGATTGCCAAATATCGCTGGTGTCGGGAGAGGGAGTTGTTATGGAAACTTTCTGAAGTCAGGCAGTGGTCTGAATTCATCACAGGCTTGACAGTGATTGAAAGCAAAAATGAGTTTTCATTTTTCAATAATGCGGGGCTTGGAGTTTTGTAATCACACGGAGATTTTCTTTATGCTGTATAAATCAATCTGGATATATGAAATAGTAGCCTGACAATCATATTATCAGCTGACTAGTTAAATTTAATTTATTTTCCTATCCCCTTACCTTCCCTTTTTCTCCATTGTTCTATGGAATTCATGGTCTTCAGGATATTATCCTTTTATAATTCCTGAGAACATTTTTTTCTATACCTTTTTTTCCCCATTATTATTTTCAGATAAATATCATTAGTAAAGCAATGTCCATTTTTGTCCATTATAGTGCTTTTTCCACTTAGGAAAAAACGTTTCCATGCAACTACATCATTTCAAGCCGATCTTTTATTTTAACACGAAGATAATGAAATGATTGATTGAAATGATGGTAATGAAATGAATGATTGATGACATTAGTCACTCCGCATTTAGCTAATGTATTTACAGCATACCAAAACTAGTATATCATGTAAAAATCTCATGCTGCTTCTACGTAGCTGAAAGAATTGTAGCATACAAAACTAAGTTTTTACAATCTTATTTTATGATACCATTATTATGAAAGATTTAAGATTTACAATTTTATATTAATTTTAATAATTCAAATGTGTGTAGCTTTTTCATTCTTTTCAGCCAAGCAGATAAAGATTTAAAAAAAAAAAAAAAGAGAATCAGGGAATAGTGCAGTGGAAGTTTAAAAAATTTTAAAATCAACAGAGATTAGAGTTCTGGAATAAGTGCTATCTTGGGCTGGTTTTCTTTCTCTTTGAGCTCGTTTGTTACTAGTTTAGCTACTTATGTTACTTTTACATTTTCATTCCCCTCTCTAAAGGTGAGAGCACCCTGTAGGGTCTTTCAAAAAAGAGCCATAAGCAAACCCACCCGCTGCTCCAAAGCCAAATGAACTGGCGATAGCATGAATGTGGGTGGCAAAATTCTTTCTCTGTCTCTGCTTCCCACAAAGATGCAAATAGGTTTAAAATTCACTGCCACTCATCACCAGATTTCCCTGTGCCAATGTCTGGAAAGGAGACATAGAAAGAATTTTGAAGTTAGTAGAAGAAGGTGAAGCAGAAATGGTAAAACAATCTGAAGGTACTTTCCTTCCGTAGTTGATAAATGTTTAAAGGATTACGTGGTCTGAGACAGGGAGAGTCAAATATCCTGACTCAGAAAACTCACAGAAGTTCTGTAGCAAAGCCACAGGAAGTTTATTAAATTCAGCTTCTGTTAAGGAATAACAAGCCTTTTCTTCTTATTACTCTTCTTCCGTGGTTTCTGGTCTTCTTCTGTTCCCATGTAGTTGGTGTTTCCTCTCACCTGTTCCTCCATCTCTTGACTCACCAGTCCCGTACCGGGAGGCCACCAGCCTTTAGGTGCTCACATTCTCCCCACCCAACCCTCACCCGCGCCAGCAGACCCGGCCATCAGCCCTCCCATGATTTTGCTTCTCCAGGTGCCAGAAGCTCTCCACGGCTGGTTGTATACGCCTGGTGTATCCCTCTGGTGTATACCAACAGTGAAACCCTCCTTAGCACCTTCCATTTGGGGCACAGAAGGAAGCATCTACTTTTTTTTTTTTCCTGACTGGGACATTTCCCTACAAAAAAAAGTCATCTACTTCATATTGCTTGATTTTCTAAGTTGGAGACGGCTGCTCCCTAGGACAGGCTCATTAGTGCATTTTCTGCTTATAAAATTATCTCAAAGCTGAAGCTTCACCCCCACGTTACTTCATCTTGGTAATTTGATTTTTTTTTAAAAGAATCCATTTAAAAAGTCAGCAGGTTCTTTTAAATAAATGAACCAAGTGACCACTTATCCCTGCGAAATAGGAGGGTCACAGTGTGGCCTGATGATTATGAAAATTTGGAAATTAATTTACTTATTCAGAGCAGGGACATTTTCTGATTTTAATGTTTAATTTTTGTAGAGTGCAAATCCATATGACTATAAATAGAAGTGGCTACGGTAAAAAAATTTGTCATTATTCTTATTTCTCTTGGTAGTCTTTTAGGAGAAGAAAGCGTCCATTTAAACAGTGCCAAATCACAGAGAATCGTCTTGATAAGATTTCTTGAGTTTGTTCATCTGTAATTCCTCTGTGTATTTACTATTCTCCTTACTAATAAAGCTGCTCCTTCTGATTGCTGCTCAGTCTTATTAGAAAAATCTGTTTTTAATCAGTATTATGATTTAATTATGAATTATTAAGAAGAAGCCTCTTAGCTTGATTGCTGCAGAGAATATCTAAGTCAGAATCAGAGCACTGTGTGGGCTGAAACGGACCTGGAAGAGGAAATATTTTTCCTAAGCTGGAGGTAGAAAACTCTAATGGTATGTCTGGATGGCTGTGGGAATGAAAATGTCTCTCTTAAAACGTTTTAAAAGGTCAGCTACACCTCCACACTATGAACTAATTATATAATCCTGTGTTGGCATGGATATTTTGTGACAGAAGCCTGGAAGATAAATGATTATTTTCAGTTACCAAAGAGAATGGATTTAATTTTTTTCTCTTCTGTTTTATTCCCAAAGAAAATAAAATAATTTTTCTGAGGAGAAATGTCTAGTATATAAAACTGTATGTTTTATTAATAAATATCGCTCTGCAGTATATACGTGTCCAAGGATGTAGCTCATTTGCAGCTTCAGAAATAGCATTTATTAAAGAAAACAGACAAGTATTTTCTCCTTCAAGGTTTTATTCTCATGGATCTGGGAAAGGACTGATATTAAAAACCCGCTGTGAGAGTCATCATTCATCAGTTTGCCATTTTAAAGTACAACATGTATGGGGGCCTGTGAATATAACATCCCAGGAATATCTGTGCTACCTGATAAATTCAGCTGTGCCTCCGGTATACGATTACTGGGCAGAACTATGGGTGTATTAATTGTAAAGGACTTGCGTTAACAGAGAAATAAGGAAATCGTGTATTTTTAGATCCTTTTAGATCCTTTTTCACTACGTTGTGCTTCGTATACAATGAATGATGATGTCGATGATTATTATCGTTATTATTATTAATCCATGAGATCTTTTACTCCTCTCGCACCATACGTGGGTGCCTTGCCCCAAGCCTTCGCTCAGGAAGGACTAGGTGGGCTGATGCTGCGTAACTCTGCTTTCCAGATCCCGTTCCTGGCGGAAGGCATCCGGATCCACGGGGAGAAGGTGACGGAGGCGCTGCGGCCCTTCCACGAGCGGATGGAGGCTTGCTTCAGGCAGCTGAAGGACAAAGTGGAAAAACAGTATGGCGTCCGCGCTGTCGTAAGTGACCTGCTAACTTCATGTTTCCTAAATATGTGGAATTTCTTCAAATTACAGGCAACTGTGTATTTCGGTATTATAATTGCCACTGATTAAAAAAGCGATGTTGGTGCAGCATTGCCTGGTTGTTGTCAGTGGTCATCAAGTTATTAAACACTGAGCAGATGCTCTAAGAGAGGTTCAGAAAGCCTTGGTACTTCTGTTTTCTCTCATGGGAACAATTTCTAAATTGCCTGAATCTGTTCCCTGAAAGTCAAGATACTTCTTAAGTATTCCAATTTTAAGGAATTGGGTTTAAAAAGAAAAAAAAATTGCCACTATAGCATGTTTTTTCTGGAGCTGAATGTCACCTTTCCGTAGATATAATTCCTTTGGAGATGTGAGGGCTGTGCTGCTCTACCATAGTGTGCACTCTTACCTACGCTGGCACCACCCTAATGTAGGCTGGCAATTAAAAGATAGCTGCTACTTAATGAGATTTAGTACTGCTGGAGTTCATGCTTTTCTCATTCCAACAAGCTATTTTCAGTTGCTGCTTCATCTTTAAGGCACAGCCAAGAATTTGGTGGTTTTTTCCAGTGGGGTTTTGTTCTGCTTTTAATTTGAGAGTTACCCATCGGGGAGGAAGGCCAAAAGCCAGCATGCAGCCTCGTTAATTCAGAATATAATTGATAATTCAGTCAAAAGCCATGTGGATTGAGTGCTATTATATGATCAATTTTTAAAATTATTTATAAACCTGAGATGCAAGAGGTTAGAGTTACTCTAGGACTGACTATGTGGAGCTGATGTCCTAATAACATATGAAAGGCTGCCAGGCTGAGCTTTATCTCTGCCTACTGGTAATCCTGACAGCAGAGTTGTAAACATGCTACAATTTTTAAGTTTATTTGTGAAACGACAGTAGCACATGAAACTTGCGCATGAAGTCTGTATCTTCTCAGTGCTCCAGCAGATAAAGTGCATGGATTTACCAGAAAAGGCCCATGTGTCCGGTAAAGGCCGAGGCAGCCCTTGCGCCACGCAGAGCCGGCCCTGAGGTGGCTCGGCAGCCCCCCACCTCGGCACGGGGACCCCACCCCGCGCCCCGGCAAGTAGGGTAGCACCGCAGGGTGCCGTGGTGGCAGCAGCCTGTCCTTGGCACATCGGAAGTGCCAGGAAAGTCTGGGTGTCCCCCTTCTTTGCTGCAAAGATTTTTAGCTCAACTTGGAATCGGCAGATCTACTCGCTGTTGAGTTGCCGCGTTTGTTCTGGTTCAACATATGTAATTAGATTTCCAGCTACAGCACTTAGCCAGTTTTTAGAGAAAATTTTCCATGTGGCCTGTAACAACATACGATTTATCGCCAAGTGAGCAAATGGTGTGGTATCATTCAGGACGATATGCATTTTCCCCAAATCGTACTCAAGAATATCCTATACCAGAAACCATTTCCCACAGAAGGGACTGGTATTAAAACCAAACCATCTAGAGAAGCAGTAATTTAGTTTTAAGATTGCACAGATCCACTTTCTGTCACCAAAAGCCATCTAAAACCAAAGGAAATCACCATTAGACCATTAATTACTGGGCTGTGGTGCGGGAAAGCTGGCTTGCCAGCCTACACATCGGACTGCTGTCTCGTCTCCATCCCTGACTTTCCCTGGCACCCTGGAAGCAGATAAGGAGCTTGCACTGTAATCTCATTAACTGCCTTTTAACAAGAAAGCCAGTTAGCAGGTCCCAGCAGGCGAAGGACATGGCATCAAATAGCAGGTGCTTCCCCAAATTGTGCGGTTGCCCCAGTTGGGGTTGGGACATCATTCCTGGAGGTGCTGCATCAATTAGTGTGTGTATTGAGGCAGCTGTTACCTCATGGGCTCGGATTTTGAAGGTTATCTCTGCAGCCATGAGGGTAAAAACATCTACAGTTGTGTTTTTTGTCTTGTCTAAAGCACAGCTGCACAGAGAGGAGATCATAGAGAAAATGGTGTCCTTTTCATGCCCTTCCTGCCTTCCCATCCTTAAACCCTCCAAGGCAGGATTATCAGATGGGACCTCCATCACAATCTCGTCCTTAATAACTTAAGAAATAAAAGATTGAGAAATAGAAAAAAAAAAAAATTGGTAACAATTACAACTTCATCAGTTTTACTTCTGCCCCTAAATAAGTGGCAGTCACTAAACTGATTCTAAAAGAATGAAGCAACCGAGACATGACTGACCAGCCTTAAAACAACCCTCTCTTCATCCAGTTCTGATTATGGTCACTAATGGGTGCACGCCATTGAGTTTATGGATGTTACGCCAATCACATCAATATAAACAAGGTGTGAATTTGGTTCCAAATTATCCCTGGAAAATCCCACAGATGTTTATTCTGAAGAGTGGCTGACACAGGATATGGTGAAGGAGAGAGCTTCAACTTTCAGCTCAGTGAGATGCAGAGCATCCTGGACCAAGGAGACGGCAAGAGCGATGCTGCAGCAGGCAGGGCAGAAAAACGTGCCAAGTGATGTTGTTCTCTAAGTGCCCAAAACCTCGGTGGAATAGTACATGCCCGTGAAGTATCCTGTTGTATTTTATGACGAGTCTTCCTTCAGAGATTAATTTTCACTTTTGTCTATAGTGATGACATTTTTTTTAATGGGAACACTGAGATCTTATGTGGAACGTGCCAGCCTTTATGGTGTCCTTCTAAGTGGTGTTCTGCTCGTAGTCCTTCAAATCCCACCTTGCTAATATATCTAGGAAGAGAAAAGTTCAAATAGTAATTTATTCCTAAGGAGAACAGAAATAATTGACATTAATGATACTTGCATGTCAGTCACTTCAATAATATACATTTACATCATTGGGGAGATGACTGGAAAGTCATGTGCAGGTGGTGTTATCTTTCTAATTTCACTCTACCCACCAGTAAGAATTGTCAGGATTGATGGAGTTTTATCGCTTCTGTCTTCCTTGTACAAGGCCAATTTACCAGTAGTTGACAGGGTGGAAAATATACCTGTAATTAAACAGCATGAGATTCTTATTTGTTGACTGAAAGAGTTCAATTATTTTATGCATATATCAGTTATTAATGACTAACAAAGCTTGTATAAATATTCAGAACTCTGAAATTGTCTGAAACAAAAAAATATCTTTCATATATTTTCTTCTTAACCTAGATTTCACTCTATAAATTGGCTCTCTTGACATAAAGTTCCTCTGAGTGGTTTTTTTCCTTTTTATTTTGTTTTTTAAAACTCCATTTCATTTAAATATACTGACAGGGCAGTCACTTCAATTGCAGAGATGTTACTTGTAAATAGCTCCTTTTTAAAGCCTAGATATAAAAAAAAGCATGTAAATTCCATTGAAGAAAATTAATTATTGGAATACATTTAAAATTATACATATTTCTTCTCAGTCCTTTAAATGGATTTTCTTTAGAATTATTCTCTCTGTTGTTAAACATGATGTATAATTAAATCATATAAATTTCCACATGGAAGAAAAGCCATCAGACTTTTCGTGTTTTTTTTTTTTTTTGTAGCCAGACATCAGCTACATTGTGATTTAAGAAATAATGTCTTCTGTTCCTTTATTGCAGCTTTCAAGTCTGGATGATAGACGGGGCAGTCGGCCACGGTCTATGGTGAGGTCCTTCACGATGCCATCATCTTCAAGACCCCTCTCCGTTGCGTCGGTGTCTTCCATCTCCTCCGACAGCACACCTTCTCGACCGGGCTCGGATGGGTGCGTAAGGAATAGTCATTCAGGGCTTATCTCTGAAAACCATGATTTGGCGTGTAGATCTATAGGTTTTGATCTCAATGCTTTCACGGTGTTACTCCTTGTGATCCTAGTGACTCCTCCTGTGTGGCAGCGTGACGTTTGTTTGATCTCATAAGGAACTGTGGGGTTTTTTTGTTTGGGTCTTTGCCCAGTGTGTTTTATTCCAGATTTGGTTCATCATAATACCCCACAAACATTAATGGGACACAACGATGGGAGTAACTGGTGTGGAGTGGGGATGGCGCTTTTAAGTGATAGCCTAATATCGGCTAAAAAACCCCAACCTGTGTAAACATCTATCTCAAGATACATTCCTTGCCCTTTTTTTTTTTAACCAAGATAAATATAATGCTCTTCTTGGTTTTCTTTTAAAAAAAGTTAAACAAACTCCCCTAAGCATTCAAACAAACCACCCCCCAAAGAAACAGGAGATAAATTATCCCCTTTTAAGGTATTGCAAGTGTAATAGTTCAGAAGTGATCTTCTGCAAAGGCGGTGATGAGACGTGTTCAGCCGGCCCTGTCGCGCTAAACAGGTGGAGCTTGGGAGAAGGAAGGGATTAGCTGACTGCTCAATCATTTCTTCTCACTTTTGCTGCCAGAGGAAAAGCTGCTTATGGCAAGATTGTACTTCAAGACTTATCAAGATATTTCACATGAGAACTAGGAATTCTGTTGATAAGCCCTGTCTCACAGTTGCATCCCTCAAAAGAACAAAATAATCTGTTTTCTTTCTGGGGTTTCCATGCAGCCTCAGAAGTCCCTTCTCCCTCTTCCTCCCCCCAGGCATTCCTATAATCCAGAAACTCAGTGTTCGACCAAGGTGGCAGTTCTTTAGAGCCTCCTGCAGGGCTGCTGACTTAGAGACATCTGCTAGAGATGTTCGTGTCCCTTGTGCACCTTCAGAGCAAGCTACTACCTGACTAAAGAGTAAAAGTGTCGAGTAAAATTAAATACAGCATCTAAGGACCAACATGATCCTCACCTTGATTACAAGCAGTTTATTTACCCATTGGGAAGAACTGCAAACAGAGCGCAATTCAGCTCTCGTTACGTTACCCTCTGGAACGTATACATGGGGAGTCATGTTGATATAAATGTAGGACAGCAGAGATGATAATGTGTTTTGACTATTTCATCCACAAAAGTTGTCTTGCTGGAACTTGGGGATAACTACCAGCCCAGGTTACTGGGCAACTTTTATCTCAGAAGAAAAATATTGATTCTTTCCCTGCCTGCATCTACCTCTTTCTCATTTTCCCTTCAAAATCATTCTGTGTCTTTTTCTTTCTCATTGGATGCTCTTTTCTTAAATTTCACTTCTCTATCCCAGCTTTGTAGCAGTAGGTGTCACTTAGCGGTTTCAGAGGATCTCATGAGTCTACTCAGTATGTATATTTAAAAAAAAAAAACCTCACAAAGACCATGGTGCAGCTCAGCTCCTGCTCTGAGCCTGGGGCAATACAGCTGTAATACATGTGAGGAAAATATAATGAACAATTATCATCACTGAGAAGACCTGAAAAAAATGTTCATTTGATCAGTGGAGCAGGAGAAGAAAAATCATCAAATGTAAATAACATAATGAAAGACCTCAAAAATGCAACTGTCTGTAAAAATCATGTGGGTGGTTTGTCACTATTAACTTGGAAGAAGTTCACCCATGTACCTACCATAGTTGATTGAGTTTATGGTCAGTTGTCCTCTCCTGCTTCCCATTTCCACCCTCTTCATATGTTAATGCTGAGATTACAGATGGAACTAAAAAAAAACAATTAAAAATGGAGTCAACAGACTGTCTTGCCCAAATCACCCAACTTATATTTTATGCCATCTCCAGCTTCTGCTGCTTTGGAGCTTTTAAACAGTAAAAACTCAAAGCAGACGTTGACATAGTATGTGTTTTACAACTCCCAACTCTATGTATAAATAAAACTCTGACTTTAAAAAAGGACCTTGGGTTTATTCACTGCTTAAAATGGGACTTAGAAGTACAAATCTGAGCACTTACAAGCAGTGGTTGGAAGCGAGGAAGTCCCGGTGTGCCTGTGTGATCTGCCGTCTGTTGCAAGTCCTAATGTACTTCAAGTAGAAGCACGGCGTGCTAGCCCGTTTTATCTCTGATACGTTGCGTACAAATAATTAATAGTACTAATAATAGTAATGCCTGGAAGGGAAGCAATTAATCATTGTCTGAAGAATGGCAATTCCTCTTGTAAAGAATCAGCCTGGCAGAAGCAGCCAAAACACACAATTCAGGTGGCTAAAACTGTCTCCTGGTGTGGGCTTTGTCACTGGTGCGCTTCGTGGCCCTAGGCAAGTCCTTGCCCTCCCTTATCCCGGTCTGTAAAATGGGATGAAAAAAGCTCGTGGTTTTGTCTCCCAACACGTGTGATTTTGGCTTTGGTTATGAGGGTCGTGGCTCAGGGGCCACTGCCGTGGGTACTGGTTTGAGCATCTTTCCATCAAATGAGCTAATTCAGGCTGAAAACTAAAGGGCCTTTAGTGCTTCAAACAACAACAAAAATTTTGGATATTGCTGCTGGATATTGCTGCTAATGGCGGTGATTAGGATAACTTCACTGCAGATTGTCTGAAATCTGAACCCTCCAGTCTTTCGCACCAAAGACTGTGGCCTGTACATCCATACAGCACCGTGGCATAGTAAATACTTTTCCAATGTTAAAAAGCTGGTTTCATTTGTTTGGGGTTTTTTTTGGTTTGGTTTTGTAATGTAATGATTTGAGATATCCTCTTAAAATCTGTCAGTGTAATTTTAATTAGCGTATGATTTTAGGAGTTTGTGCAGTTTATTATATAAAATAAATTATAAAATACTTTGTCTAGCTAAGAATGTTTTAGCTTGTTAAGAGAAAAATATCTCTTTTTTTTATTGAAACTAGTCATTGAAAAAAGGTGAGATAAGAGAGATAACTGAGTAAAAATTACCTAAAAAGAGTTCCAATATTACTTAGAGTAGTGCTTTCCCTACAAAGTAAAAACTCTTAAAAAAATGAACTTTTACTTTAAATGTTCATTGAACCCCTAAAGATTTTTTTCCTTTGTAGCCAGAAAAAAATTAGTCATGAACTGTAAAATTTGCAGAGCTGATGGTAGTGGTATATCAGCCTTGCCTATATTCACACGCTTGTAAGCATTCCAGGTGGGAAAATACATCTGCTTTTTGGACACTAACCTTGCCTTTCGTTATTGTCTGACCGATTTTTCATTCTTGAGTTTATCTGTAATAACAGCACAAGCAAACTCAGCCCTCCTGGCTCTGCTGTGCCCTCCTGGCATGCTGTAGGCGAGCAGAGGATCTGTGAGGAGATGTGTGCACACTCGTATGGAGGTGGATATCCTCGTGCACGCACACAAAGCCAAACGTATGCACACAGTGTTATGGACAGGAATGGTGCTTGTGTCTGTGGTTAAACCTCTATACCTCATGCTTTTGTGCAATGTATAGGCGTTTCCTTTGCATTAGGGGTGATTTTGTTTGCTTCTCTGTGAAAAGGTACCGTCATTTTGATGAGTTACAAGGATTAGAAAGTGTTTTGCATATTCAAAAGCAAATCACTACACCTCTGCACAATTTCTCAACTCTTATTCCTTCTCTGGGGAATAAATACATCCTCTTTCTCTACCAAGAAAAAAAAAAAAAAAATGTCCAGGAGGAATCTGGGGACTTGGTTACTTTTTAAAGAAATCCTTCAAGCCATTGCAGACATACGGACTGCCTCCGAGGTGCAGGGGAGGTAGGGGTGACGTTTCTTTAATGCATTGTACGGTACCTGCACTCGTACGGTGCTGATTTCCAGGGGAGTTTCCAGACGTCTGCTGGCACGCCTGCCGTGATGCCCCAGCGTATACAGTGGGAGTGCGGAATGAGAAACTCATTCCTATGTAAACCACATACAGTGAAACTCGGGAGTTTGTGTAGCTGTAAACCGGTAAATTTACTACAGAGCAGGAGAATGTGCAGTACTGGTTCTTCAGCAGTTCTGCAGTAAATTTTATTGTAAGACAATTATGATCGTTATGACCTTGTGCCCCCTCTTTTTCTCTCTAATGAGTTTTCCTGGATTACCAAAGCATCGTTAACTCAAGTGAGACTTTGGGAAATATGTAAATGAAAATTAGGTGTTTCGAAAATAGTATTTTATTAATCTAAGTGACAACAATTTTCTTTAGGTTTGTGCTGGAGCCCCTCCTGCCAAAAAAGATGCATTCTAGGTCTCAAGATAAATTGGACAAGGATGACCTAGATAAAGATAAGAAAGAAAAGAAGAAGGAGAAAAGGAACAGCAAGCATCAGGAGATATTTGATAAAGAATTTAAATCTACTGATATTTCTCTGCAGCAGTCTGAAGCAGTGATCCTTTCAGAAACGGTAACTTTATTAGCAAGTAATGCTTTATCTAATTCTGAGCAGTGTTCTTTCTCTTTTTAAATAAAAATGTTGATTTTTACATTTTGGTTTATTTTTAGACCAAAGATAACTCTAAAGGAATACACCACGATATTAGTATGTGATAATGAATCAAAAATACAGATTTTATTTACAGTGAAAAAAAATCATCTTATCTCATATGAAAATCTTACCAAAAGCTGTATATGACTATTTGATAAAAGGAACAGATGGTACATCCTAAGTAAAATAAATGCTAGCATTTTAGCAGCCTTTTGAATTTATGGTTCCCAATAGATGGTGATGGGTTTCCTCATATTTCAGCTGACTATTGCAATATACTTTTTGGTGGAAATGTTACAAGGTCATTTCGTGCATGGCAATTACGTATTCTTGAAAGGCTATTTTGAGCAGAAAATCGTAAGCAGTTTCACTAGTGGCTGTGTGTAAGAATATTAACTACAGGGCATATCTCTTGTAAGCCCTCTCTTCTTGGCGTATATTTAATTCACTGAAACCGTCCTAAAGGCTTAGGTAACTTCGGAAGTTATAGCTCTGAAATTGAAAGCAAGGCCATTTTAGGCTGGAGCAGGGAGTGCATGAACTAGCTGTAACCTCTAAATCTCTGCTTGGACACCTGTTTTGAGGCCAATAGTTTAAAACTTGCCCTCCAGAAATAAATATAATGTTCTTTTAGAGATTTGCACAAGTACTTGTAGAGCCAGCTTTCAACTCAGCAGTGTCTTTCGTCGGTGGCTGTGTCATTTGCATTGGACTCTCGAAACGATTTCTCTCTGACTTGCGATGACTAGGTCCTTTAAGTCTTTCTGTTTGGTATTTGTAGCAGAATGTTCAGCCATAGTTCCTCTGTTTTCTGGATTTGCTCCTCCTTTTCCATCCAGAGATGAGCTAATCTCTCTGATGTGTCTTCTGACATCTTGGAAGATCAGACTTGGTTTGTCTGATGTGGCCATAGGCCCAGTATTAGCTCAGCAAAAAGTTGATATAGAATCCCTTTTGTGCATCTCAGGCTTTTCACCCAAACTCTTCTGAAACCAGTGAGTTTTTCCATTGACTTCAGTAAATTTTGGATCAGCTCTGGTTTATTTAAATGGAGATTCCTCCTACCAAAGCCAGCCAGGTGAGCATCATTAGAGTGTTTTCAGACAGAAAATACATTTTGCATAGATTTCCACGTCTCATCTTTTTGATGCAATGCATTCAACTCTGCACATTGCAGCAGCCATATTTTGACTAAGCCTGAACATTGCAATGTCAAGACTTGCACTCGCATCTCCCAGATCTCCAAAAGGACTAGCAGAGCTTGTGGGAGAAGAGCATTAGCCACAGGAGAAACTTGTATTTCAGGGCAGCTCAGTCAGCTGGACTTGCACAAATCCATGAGACCAGATGGGAGGCGCCCAAGGATGCTGGAGAGCTGGTTGATGTCACTGGAAGGTCACTGTCATCTCTGAGAGGTCTTGGATATTGGAGAAGATTGCTTATGACTGGAAAAATGCAAATGCTGGCTGGAAAGGAGGACACGATAACCCTTCAAGGCATATTCCCATTGGTCATCTGAAGAACAAAAATGAGCCAAGCCCAACATTCTCTGACTCAAGTTTTCCACTCTTCCCAGTCAAGAGCTTTCAGTGGATGACTGGTACGACTAATTTTTCTCCTGATTATAGAGAGGGAGGCAATTAAACGTCAGAATTAGTTAGTTACTTTGAGCTTCTTGAAATCCACAGATCAATAATATGAAAAGGGATTTACTGGTGAGAGGAAAACTCTCCTTTTTCAGTACCTGCAAACTACTTCCTGAGCTCCAAAATAACCAAGTCAATTTTTAATGCTTGGTGTTAGCGTGGTTCATTTTCTCTTGTAGGTGAAATAGAGGAAACACTTTCGAGATCAGTTTACAAGAGTGGTTGTAAAATTCCCACTGCTGCCTTCAGGAATTTTGTACAGATAATGTCAAGCAGTTTAAAGATGAAATTTGTCTTAAATTTTTTTCCACTCTGGAGACATATGTCCCTTATTAATGATATAAAAGGGAAATTGTTACCTTTTGTGGGTGAGAATTCAGCTTTTCCATTGTTTGTGGGCTGCACTGTGTGCAAGTTCCCCTTTTAAGTTGAAATTGCTTCCAAAGCACTGTTACTGCTGTGTTTTATGAAGAAAAAGGAGTTTTGATTTATCTTGCCTTAGGATCTTGGAAGCAGAAAGTTTGCAAGCTTAAAAAAAAAGATGATGATGAAATGGAGGGGGGGGAAATTAAGAATTGGTTTTTTTCCAAAAAAAAATTTGAATCCAGATTTGAATAGAAATGGAAATTAAAATAGAGATTTAAAGAGTTTTAAAGTGAGATTTTATTAATAAACTATTATTAGTTACTAGATTTTGTATTATAGTTACTGGATTTCTTCTGTTCAGAATTTTGGAACTCACTTGTACCATCGCTAATTCACTTAGAAGAGTTCAGTTATTTGGTGAATATTCTAATGGATTCTTAGTTCTGACTTCTAAAATACTTGGGGATTTTACAGCAGAAGACATGCTTTTCTTTAGTACGATAGCAATTTATAAGTACCTTCAAGAAAAGGGATGAAAGAATAACAGCCAGCTTGCATTTGTCAACACCAGATCAGTCAAGCTCTTCTTCCTTCTTCGTGCGGCAGAGAGGGAGGCTCTGTGGGTAGGAATGATGTGGCAGGTTCCCGATGTGCTGACTTCAATGTGACATCTGGCACATCTCACACGATGTTCTCACGAGCAAGACTGGGCGATGAAGGTGATGCTGAAGGATACATAGCAGCCTGGAAAAACTGCGCTCAATATTGCCGCAGGTGAGACGGAGTAAATGAGAGCCTGTGATGGATTTGGATAGTGGGATATATCAAAATAATCTACGTGCGAAGCACAGCGCCTGCTCAGCCTCTTAATTGCTGGCTCTGTCTCATGTGTATTTAGTAACAGGAGGGTTCGGTGTGTCTCACTTCTGTTTCATCCGGGTGTCATTGCAGTTTACAACCAGCCCATCCCAGTTGTAGCTGGCAAATAGCAGGCTTCTGCTCGACAGTTGCAAAGTCCAGTTTCAGATATTCGCCCCACACACATACTCACACACAATTCTCTGTTGCCTGACAACACTCGGATTAAATTATTCTTCACCCACAACAAATAGGTAGTTATCTGTGGTTTGCTTTCAGGAGGGAAAGATGCATCAATAACCTTATATACGAATCTGTTCTGGATCCTGTGTTATTGGCTACTAATTGGTTTGTGCAACGTAATTGTAAGCACGATATCAAATTTACAGAGAATATCAAGCGAGAGGCGCAGCAGGCATGTCAGACAGCGGTCATTCTCATCTCTGCAGAGCTTCTGCTGCGCTTAAAGATGAAATGCCTAATGAAATGAGTGTTTCTGTCACTGCAGTGGACTTTCTTATATAGGAACTTCTTTTTTTCCAAACAAATACATCTTCATGGAAGAACATGGGAAGACTATAAAACTGCAGAATTATTTCATGGAGCTTTTACATTTTCCTTAAAAAGGAGCATTCAGAGGCTGTTTTGTCTAGTTGTACCAGACAAATACTTTTTTCCAAATTTCACTGTACTCAAAGTATTGACTGATCAAAACCCAAGCCCTAATTACAGAGATGTTGTACTACTATGAGCTTATCAGAAGATAAATTAAGCACTTTGGTATGTGAAGATGATCAGTAATGTCTTTATAGTTTTCTAGCGATTTATGTCTTCTTTTAAGTATCACATAAACTTCTTTAACATAAGTTCTCATTGCTAGTTCTTTGATTCCATGAGCTGATAGCAAACCTAACGCTGAAGCCAGGTAGTTAACAGACCACTTGAAAGCTTGTGTAGGAAATCAGAATAACAGGCTGTACGTTTTATTGATTTAGTGGCATCTAACATCGTCATTCATTATTGCTCTTGCTTTCGTTAGACCAAAAAAAATTAGCAATGGGTTCATTATGGATTAATGGTCTCCAAAGAGTTCATATTCCCTAGCAGAACCATGATTTATATGAAGCTTTAAGAAGAACATCAAGCTTGTCAATCATAGAAGAAGTTAAAATTTATTTGAGATAAGTAGCTACAGACCAGGTTAACTTATGAACTTAATTCTAGTTGTTGTTTTTTCTCTTGATACTGGCACTGCAGCTTTCCTAATCAATGAGTATATTTTCCTTAGTTGCTTTTTTATAATTATATACCTCTGAGAAAGTGATTATTGTGCTACTAAAAATACGCTTTAAAAGATCTTGAAAGAAGAAAACTTTGCAGTCTTTAGGACTTGAATTTTACCATCAGGCTAATTTCTGAAAGGTTACCCTGAGGTATTGATGAACTTTCAAAAAGATGTTCCATACTTCATGGTCGTTCATTTCTCACAGAAGGGTCTCAGACACATGGCCTTTTATGCAAACCCTTCTAAGGTTTGTTTTCTGAAAATACAAGGAAACACTCATACCTCATTTTAGATTTCTCCTTGACAACATAGTATGTAAAAAAAAATCGTGAAATGACAAAATTCTGAAAAAAAGCATGAATTTCTGTTCGCATTTTCTGGTTTGTCCTAATGCAGCGCCTTGGATGTAATTGCCCTTAAACTTCAGGCTGCTGCTCCATTTTCTGTGTTTTCCTGGAAGTAAAAAATTCCTTTCTTTACTGCAATTAATGGAAATATGGGGAGTCACTGGATGGGTAACAAACAGTAGAGTTCAGAATTAAACTCAGTAAAAGGAATCACCTCAACAAAAGCATTAGTTGCCCATCGGATTACAAGTATCATTTCAGGGTTTCTGATGGAAAACTTAAATGGCCTATCAAGCAGCCAGAGCAAAACAATAGGATATTTCAGTAAGTTAAATATAAACACGAACATGCACCATCAAGAAGGTGTTTCTGGACAGATGATGTCTTCCTCAGAAGAGAGTTTGACCATGCAAGCAATTAAAGAAGTAAATTGTGAAAGGGAAGTAGAGCCATGTGAGAATAAAGAACGTCTGCCACTCAGTTACAACGTGTGTTCCTTCACTCTCTCACTGGTTTTGTCCCTGTGCAGATCAGCCCACTGAGACCACAGAGACCAAAAAGCCAAGTCATAAACGTCATTTCAAGTGAAAGACGTTTCTCCGTCTCTCCATCGTCTCCCAGCTCCCAAGCGACGCCACCACCAATTACACCACGGACAAAACTTTCCTTCGGCATCCAGTCCAGTAAGTCTTTAATTTTAACTGAATTTTCTTTTCGTAGCAAATTTTATGCAAAATAACTTCTAGTGGGGAGATATGTTTCGCGAGCGTTGTATTACACCTTGGTTTGAGTACTTTGAGTTGTCTTTTGCCATCACCACGGGATTGCTTGCAGGAACAAGAACTTACCTCTTAACATCATGCTCCCTGTATTTGCCAGCAAAAAATATTTCAACACTGTACAACAGCAAGCAAAATTATTGCATTGAAAAAAGTTTATTTTCCTTTTCAAGTAATCATTAGCAATTCTTTAGGTATAGAGTAACTGTCAAAAATTAGTGTTGTACTTGATTCTATATTGGATTTAGGGTATTTCGGAGCATAAAGACTGAAAAAACAATCTTTTGATGTAATTATACATTAAAAGAACTTTTATTTGCTACATAGTGAGTACAAGTTAGAAAGGAAAAAAAAGTCGGTCTTTTTGATGTATTTTTTGTTTGACATCATTGACATCTATCACTCTTTTTTTTCTGTAAAATATCATCTATTTGCTTCAGTCTTCAGGAAACCTTTTTGCAAAACTGGGTGTAATACAACACCCATTTGTTTTACAGTGCTGTTTTCCAAAAACTGATATTCAGAGTTTTCAGTTGCGAGCATGAGACACACAAAAAAAAGATCTTTTTGATACATGTACCCAAATTCTAGTACAATAATCAAGAGTTCATTGTTAGTAAAGGGGAGAATAGATGATCAGTTTTAAGAAAAAAAACTTGTTCAATCAAGGTCACTTTGTTTTATTTTTTTTTTTTGATACTCAAAACCTTCTCCCTTAAATAGTGTTTTGGAAAGTTCTTGTTGCCAATGGCAGATACATGTCTTGTGAGCAGGAATGTGTTTCTTCTACAATAGAATTGTCTTCTAAAAGGCACGTGACTTTGTTTTAATGATTTGACATGGTTGATTGCAAACACGTGGAAGAGGGATAAGCAAGTGCAAGTCAGTGCAGTGTATCTTTTGCATGGCCAGACACCCAAAACAGGTATTTTGATAGCTGTGAACTTTACAGTTTTGATAGCCAAAAACGACCAGTAATCTAAAAACTGGAAATACAGAGGAGTATATGTACTCCTGCAAAAATATTCTTTGAGTTGGATTATTTCTTCCTGTATACATTTTATAAAGCTGACTTGATCTCTGTTTTAAAAAAGAATCTGAAACTATCATGTATTTCAGACAATATTTATGTCTTCATGCGGGAGATTCATGGGTGTTATGGAAAATAGATTCAGCTTATTCCAAAATCCGTGGGATTTGTCCATGTTCATTTGAGGAATTGTAGTGATAATTTTTTTTAGGAATTCCAAGGATAAAGAAGTTCCTTCAGTGCACAAATTGGCTAAAAGCAGTTAATGGTTTGCTAAGCAATACTGCTTGCTTGTTAGCTGGCAGTTTAGGAGAATGGAGTGTAAAATTTGGTCATTAGGTTAAGATGAAAAAAAAATCATCTAACTGATCTTTTGCCAGCTCAAAGATATTCTTAGTGGCACATGTCCAAGGAATAAACACTCAGACCATACTAGTCTGATAAAACACCTTGAATAATGATAGCAAACCAGAAATGATGAGTAATTATTTGTGTAGTGGCTGAGTTAGTGAAGTATATTTCAGCTGAATTGAGCAGGGGAAAATTAATAGATCTGTAGCAAATAGAAGTGCTACTGAAAATTACTGAAGTTTGTGTTTGCTGCCTGTTTTTGCAGTAGGGTAGATGACTCCTGGTTTTCATTAAATTTCGTAAGAGATTAGTTAGGCAGGGCAAATAACTTTTGTCATTGTAGAAAGTTGTTGTTCTACTAAATAGTTTGCCAGACTGAATGTAAATATGTTGTTAATGTATATTACAAACTATTCACAATGGATGGAAATACTCTGTCCACATTTACAGGATTTATTGCTGTCTTGCCAAAGGATGAGGTTGTGAAAGTGCCACCTACAGGCTGTAGGAACACGGTGCAAAAAAAATGAGAGCTGTAACAGGAGCTGGGGAATGTAGGGAAAGGGACAGAAGCAGGGCAGGACACAGCTGCACGGACAGTTCGTGACCTTCCAGGTTGTTTAGAGTGTCGCAGACCTTAAAATAGAGTTGCTTCCAGATGTTTCCTCTGCAGCTCTAGTGAAAACATCGCTCACCTGCCTTTCCATGGACCTTCCAAATGTCAACCTTAAACAAAGGGTTTGTGTAACTCCAAACAAAATCTGTCTTACCGTCATCTTCTTGGTAGCACCTGCTAGTCTACATGTAATGGCTTAGTAGCCATTACTAGATGCTGTAATACCATGTAAGATACAAGGATGAAGTGTTCAGGGAGGGTAAATTCAGCTACTACAAGGTTGTAAGACTAAATTTCTAATGTTTTATCTAGGAACTTCCTGGTTCATTTGCAGCATCAATGTTTAGTTACAAATGGTTTCCAGTTACATGGATTAATGACATGAGCTTAGCAGAAGTAGATTCTGATGGAGATATTTAAAAGATAGTGCTATGAATGTTTGGGGAAAGGAGAAATCCTGTATGGGTAGAAGAAGAAGGATGAAAAACAGGAGCAATGGAAGAAGCAATGAGAAATTCAGTCCTTGAGGACAAACAACGCTTTTCAGTCTGATGTAGAAGAAACCACTGAAAGTTTGAAGTCCCAGGATGGAAAATAATCTTCTTCCTGGCATAGTTGCAAGTTCAAGTGAAAGGATGAAGAGTAAAATTACAGTTTTCAGTGACAAATCAATACAGCCACCTTACAGTTAAATTGTGTTAGTGAGAGGCCATTTTAGAAAACAATAAAAGGACACTTGTTGTAAGATATTGATAGGAACCTTGCAATAAAAATAATCTGCATAAACACATCCTCCACTTGTTTCACAAAGCACCCCAGTAAAATAAAAATAACCTTTTTTTCATTTCGTAAATGAAAACACTTCCCTAATTTATCAAAAATAAATTAAGTTTCTTATCTCGTAGAGCTCACAGTGGGTTTTGCCTGTGTTAAAATGACTGAATTACTCTGAAATACACCGTGGGTGGATTTCTACACAAAAACCTATGTATCACTCAGGCCTCAATAAACTTTATTGTCCCTCAGGCTATTCGCCTTTGCAGCACGTACCTGCTAGGATTTATCTGCTAAGAAAAGGGAACTTTCTACCCAGCAAACAGTAATAATAAATGTTTTGTACTTTCTCTTGCGTGATTTTATTTACTCAACAGCTAATGACTGCTCATTTATTATAGTTACCTGGAGTTTGAAAGTTTTTGAAAGAGATGTAGTTAATTATAGGCTTTCATTTGTGCATTTTATTAAAAAGGAGCTTTTATGTTACTGGGAGAAAGTAAACGAAGCTTAGCTTGATTGTATTTCCTTGGTGCACTTACCAAAACTTCTGTTGCGTATTAAAGTACAAGGTGAAAATGCAGAGCTTACAGCTGAGAAAATTATATTTGCTAAACTATGAATATTTTGGTGTGAAATCTGAAGGAAGAGGTGTTTTCTATTAAAAAGAGAGGATTGCTCAAGTATTTTGAATGTATCCTAAAAATTAGCCCAACGTGACTCCACTGTGCATCCTTCCCGTCGATGCGGGGGTGGGTCCATTTGTTCTACTTTCCTTTAAAATCCCTCATTAGATGAGCTACAGATAGTTATAGAGGCAGGGAAGGGCAGACAGATATCGCATGTGCGGCATTATTGCAGTATCAATGCCATAAGAATTGGCGCCATCTGGATCTTTGGATCCGATTCAGTTATTGAAAGATTTAACTCAGTGTTGATTTTTTACAGATCTGGAGCTGAATGGTATGTCCAGCTCCGACATCCCCGACGTTCCTCCTCCTCTGCCTCTCAAAGGAAGCATGGCCGATTATGGGAACCTCATGGAAAGTCAAGACTTGATCAGCCCGGCGACCTCCCCCCCTGCCCATCAAAGGGTGAGTCCCAGACACGACGATCGTTTTCTGCTATTTTAATTTGCTTTTGTACTTCGCACGACCCACAGCGAGATATAATCCAGAGATTTCTGCAGTGGCAAACCAGTGTCTGGAGCGTGAAGGAATGGCATCGCTCACGGGGGCTGACCCGAAGGGAGGTTGGATTCATTCTGGCGGAGGAGACTAAGCACGATGTTGTTAGCTGTGTTGGTAAGGGAGCTTAAACTGACAGGATATAGTCTCAGCAGCAAATTAGATTTAATAGCCTTTCAATCCTGTCTCAGGAAAGGGAATAAAACATGTACCTGACATCTTTCCTTTCTGGAGCGCCGTTCTGTCAACATTCAATCGCCACTTGTTTCCCAGAGGCACACAGACCTGCCCCCTTTGAGGGAAGGAGCTCAGAAACACTCTTCATCATCAACAGGGTTTTCAGCTCTCTGAAGAAAACACACTTTTTCAACTTTTGTTTCCTGTATCCTGTAAGCTTTTAAAAATAATTTGGTCCTTTTCTTTAAAGCAACACTTTTGAGAAGGGCCATTTATTTTCTTTTTGAAGAAAAAAAATATGTTTAAAGAGGTTTTCTTTTCTTTGGCTTTGAAATGCAGAACTTTGGCGAAGCTGTTATTTTGTGGAAAAATTCTCAGCAGTAATGATTCTTTTTTGTTTGCAGAGGTATCTTCCAGGATTTCTCTGAAGTTCATCATTCAAATGAAATTCTGTTGAGTAATTTGTTTTTCAGTAAATTCCATGGTTAGAGAAAGCATTTCTAATCTCAGCAGAGAAAGAGTCAGGCAGGAATTTAGTTTTCACTCTGGGAATAGTTTTGTTTAACACAGGCTGTCACCGTGCACAACAGTACACAAGTCTGGCTTTTTCCATGGTTGAAATCGTAACTGTGTTGTTGCAGGGATTTAGTATTTTCAGGCTAAATGAGGGGGGAAAAAAACCCCCAAAACAGACAAAGGAGTAACTTCAGGAATGTGAGTAGTGTGATTCAAAACACAATGTTTTATTCATTATATGCATATATTGAAAAATTCTCTATTCCCACTATCCTTTCCATAGTTCTTCCTCATGGCTGGATGGTTTAAGTGAATATTTTCACGACTTTTTATTTGTGAACATTTTTCCTCTAATTTCCATCAAAGTGTACTAAGCTCTTACCCATTTCCCTAGCTTCTCTCTCAGGGGCCAGCTCTCACTTGACCTGAAAACAGACCTCTAAGTGGAAAATTACAGAATGTAGAGAAGGGCTGCCAGGAGTTTTGTCCAAGGAATCTATCTTTATGAAAAAAACTGAGAAATTCAAATTAAGTTTCAAATTTCTTGAGCTCCTTTCTGCATGAGCTCCAGAGTAGTAAATTCATTTTGTGTGATATACTGTAATTTTTAGGTCATGGTAATAGCTCAGGACTGTTAACATGAGTTCAATTTTTAGCTAAAAAGCATTAAACAATGAGATGATAAAACACACGGTGAGGAATAAAAAAATCCCAATAGCTGGGTTCTTTTTCCATTCCTTGCGAGGCTGTTTGAAGGGGTTTCCGCTCAGTGGACAAATGCTAGATATTTACTGTGCTACTTGGAAGTGCCATCACGCTGTAATGGTTGGAGCCCAGACCTGAAGACGACTCAGGTTCCAGTGTCGGTCTCGTTGCCGTCATGACCTTGCGCAGCTCCCATACCTGTCATGAGCAGGGTTTCTGCATCATTAAATGGAAGTTCATAAAAAATAGTAGCAATATCCTCGCTTGGATTTTTTTGCAAAGTTTTCCTCAGGTCTTAGTATTTTTTCTCTTTCCAGTCTTCACTACTCAGAGTCATTTATTTATTTTAAATATATTTTGTAATTGTAAAAATGGGCTCCATTGTTCAACATTAAGTGTTGCAGGAGCTCAGGATGTAAGCATACCTTAGAAATGCAATCAAATATAATCAAAATTTTCTTCAGCATTGTATTTTTACAAATTTTACAAGTGTGGTGGGTTGACCCTGGCTGGGGGCCAGGTGCCCCCCAGAGCCGCTCTATCACTCCCCTCGTTCACAAGACAGGGGAGAAAAAGTACAACGAAAAGCTTGTGGGTCGAGATAAGGACAGGGAGAGCTCACTCACTAATTATCGTCACGAGCAAAACAGATCGAACTTAGAGAGGGAATTCATCTAACTTATTACTAGGCAAAACAGAGTAGAGGAATGAGAAATAAAACCAAATCTTAAAACACCTCCCCCCACCCCTCCCATCTTCCCGGGCTCAACTTTACTCCCGGCTTCAACCTCCGCCCCCCTCAGCGGCACAGGGGGACGGGGAGTGGGGGTTACGGTCAGTTCATCACACGGTGTTTCTGCCGCTTCTTCATCCTCAGGGGGAGGACTCCTCTCATCGTTCCCCTGCTCCAGCGTGGGGTCCCTCTCATGGGAGACAGTCCTTCACAACCTCCTCCAACGTGAGTCCTTCCCACGGGCTAGTCCTTCACTTCCCTCCAACGTGAGTCTCCTCCACGGGGTGCAGACCTTCAGGAGCAAACTGCTCCAGCGTGGGTCCCCCACAGGGTCACAAGTCCTGTCAGCAAACCTGCTCTGGCGTGGGCTCCTCTCTCCACGGGGCCACAGGTCCTGCCAGGAGCTTGCTCCAGCGCGGGCTTCCCACAGGGCCACAGCCTCCTTCAGGTGTCTCCACCCGCTCCAGTGTGGGGTCCTCCACGGGCTGCAGGTGGAATCGCTACACCCCCTCATCCTCCCTCCATGGGCTGCAGGGGGACAGCCTGCTTCACCATGGTCTTCACCACGGGCTGCAGGGGAATCTTGCTCCGGCGCCTGGAGCACCTCCTGCCCCTCCTTCTGCACTGACCTTGGTGTCTGCAGATGTTCTTACATCTTCTCACTCCTCTCTCTGGCTGCAAAAGCGCTCTCTAAGTGTTTTTTCTCTTTCTTATTATCACAGAGGCGCTGACTGGCTTGGCCTTGGCCAGCAGCATGTCCCTCTTGGAGCCGGCTGGCATTGGCTCTGTCAGACACAGGGGAAGCTTCTAGCAGCTTCTCACAGAAGCCACCCCTGTAGCCCCCCGCTACCAAAACCTTGCCACACAAACCCAACACAACAAGCAAGGGTATATAGTTTCAGAGTCTGAAAAATGGATCCAAAGCAGATTTGTCACAAAGCCACATGTATTAGTCTTAGAATTAATTTTAGGAAAGGCTTCTAGTCTTATAACAATCACTCTGCAAATTTATTTCATCAGGCTTATAGGAAGGAAGCTGTTAAAGAACATAAAGCAAATGAGTAGTCCTGGGCATGAAAGATCAGATGAGTAAATTCTTACTACTGCTGTGATTAAATCCCACTCCACGGTTTTTAATGCTTTGTGTTTCGTGGGTTGAATAGCTACATACTTCATAACTTTATAATTCTCTGCCTAGTAAACTGATCACATAACTTTATAATTCTCTGCCTAGTAAACTGATCATCTATTAAATTATGTATGCTTTGTATCAGTGAAGAAAAATCAGTTAAAAAATATTATAGATAAGATTATCTTAGTAGCTTTTAAACTGGAAATATCTCCTTGTATGAGAAATTATTACATGGTTCACTCTGGTCTTGCAGTCAGTTATGGAAACCAAAAAAGTGCTGTAGTGAACTGAGAAGCAGGCAGTGATTCAAGAAATACAAGGCAATAGTGTCATTTCATGTCTGAGACGGTAATCTTAGATTATTTGGAGTCCACTATTAGGTTGGTCTACCTTAAGTCTTTTATCCAAGTGATCATCTGATTATAGTTTTCTGATTGTCCTCTTATTGCTTGTTAACTGTGATACCCTTATATGTATTTTCTTGCTCTGCATGAATTGGTCTGCTAAAAATGTTCTTAATAATATATGGGAACATAAAAAAAGAAGTCTACGACTCCTGCAAGGATTATTATTACATCAAGGGATTCCTTTAGGCACTTCTCATTCTTTATGGGTTGATCCATACCCTTGCATACAAATCAACTGTCTGCTTAGTATTCACAGCGAGAAGGGAAACTCAAAGAAAATAGACAAAGGAGCACTTACATTTATAATATCGGCTATAACACTTACTAAGCATCAGATAATGGCTTGGATGAAACGATCTCGATCAATCCAGTGTAGATGGAGAGCTTGGCAGGGAGGGATAGCAAAGGCTGAAGCGGTGCATAATGCGGGGACCGGCATGACGTCATGGCCGACGGCGGCGGCGCTTATTTTGATTCTCTGGGATCCTGTTGCATGAGGAGCGTTCAGACTGGTTATCTGGATATGATGGAAGTGTTTACACAGAAGGAGAAATCCAGGGGGATTTTTGATGTGTTGCGATGCATATGCTGCAGTGCTGATCATTATCTCTTAGGTTAGCCATGGTGAGCAAAAAATGACCGTAAAGGCTTCAGCGAATGAACTGTACTCATGTGGACAGAGAGGAAGGGTTGAGGCTTAGAAACCCAGCTGAAACTCCGGAGGCAGCAGGCACTTACGGAGCATTACTTCAGGGTTTGCAATTTTTCCTTCTCTGACGTTATTTCTCAGGAGAAATCCCCTTCCTTCCCAAAGTGCCTCACACAGCCCTTGGCTCCATTCCCCCAGCACCAGGGCTGGTGGGGAAGCCCCTGAGCACTGTGGTGCCACCTCCCTGCCACCCCCCGGAGCTGGTTCGGTGGCCCAAGGCTCACCGCCGGCTCGCTTACCATGGCAGCAGCAGGAAAGTCGTTAGGAGTATTATCCTGTGGAGATGCTGGAAAAAGTGAAATTGGAAAAATTGCATTATTAGTCCATTATATTAAATTAGAAAGTTGACTTTGTGGGCTGCATTTGCTCAGAAATGGAAATAAATGTCTCCTCTCCTGTCTGATACTCCAGACTTTTTAAAACCAGACTCTCTGACCAAAGACTTTCCATGATGCGCAGAAGTACATACGGTGCCCAAAAGAAAAAAAAAATTGCATTTATTTACCATCTGATCATTATTTTTGCCTGCTAGAGATGGGAAGCATTGCAAGCCCTTCCTCCAGCACAAAGTCTCCACCACCTCCCTTCTCAGTTGGGCTGGGGTTTGGTGGGTTAAGCTCTTGCTGAGTGAAGAGTTTCTAAAAAGCTCACGATCACCTTTTAATAAGTCTCAAAATCAATGGGCTGCCACTGTTTATTACAGGATTTTGAGTGAAAAACGTGTTCTTCTGCTGTCTGCCCAGAGATACAGAGCCGGTGATGTGTCCCTGAGCAGCACCCTTGATTTTGTTTTGGAAAGGGCCGTGTCGCTGCCCTCAGCGCTGCGCAGGATCAGGCTGCGGGTTTTGCTCTGGCCAGTTGGTAATGCATTTGTTTATCGCTCTCGCAGGGCCCGGGCCTTCAGTAAGAAATACAGTTTCGGTCTGGAGTCTAAACCTAATTCTGAGGGTATTGCTCATAACTCTTGAGGTCTGTTTATGTACGGACCAGAGCAGAAAAACCATGCTTTTGAAAATCGAGTTAGCCAGCACGGTCTGAAATACTAATAGCCTCCACATGCAGAAATGTGGTTCAACAGAGGGAAAATTGCATTAGCTGTGCTTTAATATGGCTGGCACGCACCAGGAGCAAAGTCCTCCCTGCACAAGGAGTGCAGACCTCTGTGAGGTCCGGCTCTCCCCCTTGTCCGCTGCCATCACTCCCGCGGGAGCATCCCTCCCTGCTGCTCCCCCATCCTGGTCCTGCAAAAAAACCCGGTGGGGAAAATCTGAGATAGTAATCAAAGCAATTTGACGTTGCCCGTCCTGAGGGATCTTTCACGTTGCCCAAGGAGGGCGTGCTTAGCACGCGGCGGGTGGGAGCACACAAAGGGCACCTCTGCAGCAGGACTCCTAAAATGACTGTCTCTTATCCAAGTACACTCCAGCAAGGGCAGCTAATGGCTGTGAAACAGAGTCAAATGAAACTATAATAGATGAAGTACGACAACAGAGTTTAAACAGTCATTTTACACTGGTTACCTGCGGTATTTTCCACATAACTTTGCTCCCTGGGTCAGACAGCCAATTAGGTTAAACTATCCATAATTTGGTTCAAATCTCCACTAGTTGTGTTGATTCTCTCCGCTGGCGCATTATCGCTCTTTCAGTGTTATTCCTCCAAGACCTCACATTATGTGTTATTTTTCATTGCAGATATTAAGTGAGCAAGTTGCTGCTTGTCAGGCAACTCGTGTGAAAACAACGCCATAAGCGAGAAGGAACAATTCAGAACTCAGTATTTGAAAGCATTTACACAGTCCCATGTAGTTGGTAGCCTATTTACATCTCGTTTCTACTGCTTCTGACCTAATTAGATCAGCTAATCCTTCAAACTAAAGCGGTTTTGATGGGATCTCTATACCTTGTCATATTGATGACCATTTAATTTCAAAGAAAAATAGTTACACAGGAAGAAATCTCTTACAGTGTCACAGGGACCATTTTTGGGAATCAATTTTTGTTTGATCTTTTTGTTGTTAGCTTTTTAATGGTATTTTCTGATTGGAAAAAAAAAACATTCTTGTATCTTATTTTGCTTCTTCACAGTCAAAAAAAAATTATTTTTTCATCTTCTTTAATTGATTTTTACTGCATACTGAATGTGTATAGTGCAGTGTAGTTTATATGTCTAAGAGAATGGAGACAAATGTTTTTAAACCTGATTCTTTTCTGTATCAGGAAAAAAACAAACAAATGGGAGCAATTTCATGTTTGAAGCAGAAGGAACAGATTGCTTCTGTGTTGCAGATGTGCCTTTTACATAAGGTTTCTGCTTCCCCTGAGGTACCCGTGAGTTAAGGATTCTGCCCAAAATAGGTCTGAATTGAACCAGCAGTCTCTATCATTATGTCAGAAAGTAAAAGCATGCTTCAAGATTCGCCGGGTTCACAATTAACCACTGAAACATAAACATGAACTCTGTAAAGCAGTTCTTAATTAAATGTAAAATCAAGGGAAACTCTTTTGTATTTCAAAGTTTCTAAGGGGAAGCTTATGATCTTCATAAGCCTAATAACAATTTTCGGAGTATGATATTAAAAGGAGAGAGACAGTGTGCTTGAATTTCTTCCTGTGCTGGAAGACAAGGGAGCACGTATCAGCATTTGGAGTTGCACCAGTTCCATATTGGCACGTTTTGTTGTGCTAATTTCTCAATAATGTCACCCTGATGAGCATTACATGTCCTACTTAATATATTCGTTGGTAGCTTATTATATAAATGAACATGTACTAAATTTATCCGACTTTCTAATGGAAATTGTAAATTGAATTATAATAATTATCTACCTATCTCTGTTATTTCTTTCTGCCTAATTTGCTTGCAGAGTCTAAGCTCTGGTAGGTTTTGTGCTTGTTATTTATAGTATATATATATTTAGCTTATTCTCATTGTATTTGCATTGTATCTGTTCTGCAGAAGCAGGTTTTCAGGGATAATTTGATTGTTCTCTGATCAATATGAAGGGCTCATTTGTTTGAGAAATGCCTTTGATCTAATTGAATTGAGAATTATTGCCAATATATTGTTATTTAAATTCAAAATGGATTTTTACAAATTATGCTATCAGCAGAGTTAGTTTTTTCCAGTGATAAATACGAAGTTAAAGATAGCATCTGAAAGCAAAGCACTGAGGAAATTTTTCTGGTTTGTAATGTGTTTTAGAGGGGCACCTGCTTTATTTAGTTACGAAATTAATGTCATCTCCGGGAGGAGTTCTTGCATGGTGTACACTGATGTTCTGCAGACCAGCGGCATTTCCCAAAGTTTGCCCAGAGCCCCTGCCTGGATTGTGAGGGCAACTAAGCAGTTTCTCGAAGATTTTGAAATCTGCAGATGACAATTGAATGTGCGAAGCTAAATAAAGTTGACAGCCAGGCTGTTATTCAGGTGCCTTGGTAGGGATTCAGGAGTTAACGTAACACCAGGTTAGAAGAAGTATTCGGTCAGGTAGAGGAAATGTTTAATGGTTCTGACTGTAGGGTGTAGAGACAGATCAGCAGTGGCATTTTATTTAAAGATTTGTTTGCGATCCCTGTTTGTTTGCCATGAGGGAGAGCCAGGAGACATGTGGAAAGGTGTAAAACAGATCGGAAAGTATTTCTTTCCAGGTGGGATACAGGAAAAATATTCCAGCAAAAATCCAGCCTTCCTGGTTCTGCCAGGATGCAGTCTTACCTTTCTATTTAGCCTACAGTTAGTAAAACTATCTGGTAAAAGCTCTGGATTTAGAACTTCATGCAGTCTTAAAAGCTGCTTTGAAGGCATCCAGTTACCTCTAAAGATACTTTTTTCCTTCTACTCTTGCACATCTCTGAAAGGTCCCAGGTACTAGATTGCAGGCGCGTCAGGAAGCTTTCCAGGCTTCTGCCTTGTGGCAGAAGAAAGACTGAAACGTCCTGGCGTCACCCTGAACCGCTCTTCTTTCTGGATAGCAGCTTTGGATAGCTTCTAAAAGGAACAGTCTTGTGTCTTACACACCTTCACATGGTTTAGCAATTGCTCGTATACGAGTTTCTTACCGTGACTGAGAAATCATTTATTTTGTCCAAGCAGTACATGCAATGTAACGCTAAGGCTTTTCAGAGGTTTGAACTGTTCTTGCAGCAGTGATCAAGGATGTTTGGCAGGGTCGGTGTGCGTCGAAAGGGTCTGAAGTGTTCGTGCCTGGAGCCAGCAGTATGGGGCGGGTAAGGCAGGATGGGTACACCGAGGTGCAGCAAGCGGAAATGGAAAAGCATCATTACTCTTGGAGGCAAAGAAAAGGAGGAGGCTGACTGGGCAGGGGAAGAATCGTAAGAAAAAACAAAACAGAAGCAGCATGTATGAGGTGTGACACTGCAGTACAGCCTCGGTGCAGCGATGGGAGATCTGTAATGGCTGCGCAGCCAAAATGCTGTAGAAAACCAGGCTGCAAAGTGTATGAGCAAACGGCAATATTCTCAAGCTCTTTCTGAAACAGATTTTATCATATATATGATTGAACATTATGGAAAAAAGTCCTAATTTCCATAATGACTTTTTTAATTTGTCCAATTATCCGGTGAAACTAATTGAGGGTGCTCTTGCTCTGTTGTATGATATATGAAGTGATTTAAAATATGTATATTTGAACCGTCTGGATTTCTGTTTTGAGTATTTTCATTATAACTGAATGTGTAATAGTAAATTGCAAGTTACTTATCACTTTAAATGGCTTCCTTTTTTTTTTTTTAATTATTTGTGTTCTAAATGTGCAAAATACAAAAATAACGGAAAAGCAATGAAGCTGTTGCTTCAACTTGGCTTTTAAGCTCTGTAGTGCATAGAGGCTGAGGGCAATCGATACAGACCAAGAAATCAATATCTTATCATGATATAAAGTGGGGAATTATAAACTTCTCCAGTGCTTTCAAAAGATTTTTCCTGAAATACTGAGCTAGTTAATCAGGAACCCTTAAGAGATTTTTTTTCATTGTCAAAAATAAAAGTTATATTTTAAGCTAATGGCCAAGAGCATTTGGTATTCATGGTAGCAAATTCTGCAGAGAAGCTTTCAGGAGCCAGAGGGCTACAGACTTACCTGCTGTCTCTCACAGTTATATATGAGCCAGCAAATGTTTCAAAAATCCATTCATCGCTAACACGGTCTTTCAAAATTGGTTTCTTCCAGCACCTGCCGCCTCCGCTCCCCAGCAAGACTCCCCCGCCTCCGCCTCCAAAGACAACTCGGAAGCAAACGTCTGTTGACTCTGGGATTGTCCAGTGAAGAAGGAAGCGTTTTTTCCAAAGATAAAGCTGTAACAATTCATTTCCCTAAGTATTTTATGGTATATAATGTTTACCTCATTCAGGCGTGCAGTATCTAACATTTAGTGCAATGACTCTAACTCCGTAAGAAATCTATTTCTAGCTGTGTGTGGGAAACAACACTACATTGCCCCTCTTTCTGGGGTTATTCCCTCCCGTAACTTGAAAGAAATCTGGATTTCTACTTGAGACCGGGAGGTATTCATCAACTGACAGTGCCCTCTTCCTAAACCTTCTCCCTGCTTCTTCTGAATAACTTCAGGCACATAGGTAGCTGTGGACATTAAAATGAGAGTTGACTATTTTGTACCTAAAGCATTCAGGTAGCTGTGGAGTTTAAAATGAGCTGAGTATTTTGTACCTAATCTCAGCGTATATAGGAATCGATGATGATATTCACATTGAATTCAGTGCATGTTCGAGTAGGCTTCACAGTAAGGAGAAGCTGCCGTAGGATTTCCCCAAATAACGGTTCTGCCCAGGGCTAAAAATCAGACACGGCGTATTTGTGAAATGTGCCTTCTCTGTAATTGTTCTGTGTTACAAATAAACCGATCGCTAATGGGCTTTGTAAGATTAGTCGTTGGTGATCAGTCGTTTCCATTTTTGTTCAGTTGGCCCTTCTGGGTGCTGATCGGAGGGTAAAGCGAGAAAGCCTTTTAGCTGCTGAGCGTATAGGAAAAGGAACGGAGTGGGCAGGTAGGAGACTCCTGGTCGTTCTGAACGCAGCAGTCGACGACAAGAATGGGAAGAGCTTCTTCTTTTCTTCTTTAATGTGTAATATTTCATGTGGATTAGGATGAACTGAATGGAATCACTTTGTCCTTGTGCCATCATTCTGTACAGCGTTTGTATATATGATGGTTTTTAGAATGTTTTAATTTTTATGGTGCCTGCTTTTCATGTAATAATGAATTAATGTACCTGCAAAGAATGCCTTACGTATTTTTAATTTCCTAATTGCTGAAAGTGTAAAAAAAAAAGGAAATTTTTTCCAGATATTAGGCTCTGAGACATATTGGACAATGGTGGGGTGGGGTGTTGGGAGGGAGGAAGGAAACTAACTTTAGCATTTTTTATTGTCATCACTCTCATTTTTTACTATCTACAATCTTTTTACTCTTATGGTAGTTTGTTTTTAAATATACCACTGACTCAAAAAATAAAATATTATTTTAAAAACTTGTCTAAGAAAATGAATACATTTCCGTGGTATTTTTGATCCTCATTGCAGAATTTCAGGAACTGTTGCACTCTATAGAGGTCTTCATATACACTTACTCCCCTTTTTTCTGAACGGTTTTGAGGGAGCCCGTGATAAAACTGGAGTGTTTCATAGCACTGGTGTGCTTATTCCTGCATGTATGTAGTACTGAGATAAAACACACGTCAGCTCTAGAAATGTCCATCTTTGTATGCTGTCTGTGTTCAAATGATAGTTACTGTAAGTTGTAAGTTATCTCTTGCAGAACACTTCAGCAAACAGATGAGGTTTAGGTAGTATTTTCTACCTCAAGTAGCTGCTACATGATGCAAGTGGCAGGCAGAAGCATGACTTACACAGCAGTAAAACAATAATGTTGTTACAAAGGCAGAAAGATTGCCTTTCTCTTAAAAAGTGGCTCGAATGGTCAATTATGTATTCCCATAATTTTGTCTTAAACCATCGTGTCGCTTTAGATCAAATGAACACGCTTTTTCTTGCAATAACATCAGCTACCAGAGTGTCTCAGAATTTACTGTTTGATATTGTCCTACAATTCCCTGTTTATTTTGTTATTAGTATAATCTCCATTCAAGAGGAACAAGCTGGGAAGGATTCTTAGCTACAGTCGATCAGATATTCTTTCTGTAGATGATCAATAATGTATTACAACTTTAATTCTGTAAGTCTTTAATTTAATCGAAAATTGGTTTAGAGACTGCTCTTGTTACTGTGCGAGGATCGTGCTGGCATGCTGGTGAGTTTTCCTCTTTTCTGTTCCATTTGCTTTCTGAAGGATGGGAAGAGGCTTTCACATGGACCTCTAACTGGATGCTTGTAAATTGTATTTTTGATAATGTGTTTGTTTTCACACGTCCTTAGCAAATTCCTGTGCTCACACAAGTGTTACAATTTGGCCCTGCAAGACTCCTCAGACAAGAGCTGCGCTTTCAAATTGGTCCTGCGGTACAAACTCTAAATCTCATATGTGTGTATGTTTTACAAATATGCAAGCTGAGACTGGGAATTGAAAATCAGACTCTCAGATTCACTTTCAGACTCAAATTGTCACCATTTTTACAATCTAACAGCTTCTAGGCTATAACTTGTATAAAAACCAGCCAGAACGAATCATTACCCTCCTGAAAGTGCTGTAAAAACACACTTCAGCAAATCCAGAAACTCGGTCAGTCACAGTCTCTGAGCAGTGAACAATCCTGCGAAGGCTGGGTTTTTTCCTACGGTGTGCTCTTGTCCTTTGTATTCCGGTGCATGGTATCAGAGCATCTCTGTGCAATAAGAAGTTCGTCTGACATTGGTTGCAGCAAAGGAGAGCCAATGTAGAAGAGCTTGCTAGGTGACAATACAGAAAAAGACGGTTATTTAATTTTCACCAAAGTGGTATCACTTACACTTGCCCTGTCACGCTCACATCCTCACAAGGGTCGAGGCACTCGTGCCCAAGTAATGGGTTGCTTGCTGTCATGGAGAGGACCAGAGGTGCCTGCGGTGAAGTCCACATCCCGTCTCCTGCGTGGTTCTGAGGTTGGTGAACATGCGCTGGTTGTTGGATGTGCCTTGGGCCCCTTTGGGAGTTGGCGGTGACTGTGATCTCGTGTCTCTTTAGTCTGTCTTACTTCTGGGGGAATTCATGAGGCAGCACTCGGTGTATTCGATGTCTGGTGTCTCCCTGCCTGGTGAGGATGCTCTACAGTTCCAGTTCTGCTCTTCCTCTTCCCACCATCATCCCTTAATGGCCTCAACGAGTCTTTTGCTTTCCCCACCTCTACGTTACCTTGCGTAGCTGGGATTGGCATGACCTGGTCGAGCTATCACTGCTTTATGCTGCCAGCTCTCCTGGTGCCTCCATGCCCAAAGGTTCAGACTTCATTCAAACTGGTATTTCTGCTACAAGAGGATGCTGAAAGCAAGCCACTAGGAAAGGTGACCCCCTCCATGTCTTCCATAGCAGACCCTGCCATCCCCTCGCTCAGACTTGAGAGCAATACCACAAGGCTTTGCAATACAAATTTTCCTGAAAGAAGATATTCACAGGTGTCAAGTTTCTCTATACTGTGAGAAAACAGATTTTTCAATGACCAGTAATTTTTGGTTCTTGAAAGTTAGCTTGAATTTACTTACTGAAAGTTACCTTGCAGTGCCAATAGAAAAAGGAGAAGCCATTATTACCGTTTCTCTGAGACTTAGCTTGGGAGTGAGAGGGTAATTTTTGCAGGTGCACAGATCAATTCCCATCAGGCCCATGCAAAACCGCAAAGGATTTGGGCAGCCGTTGTTTGTTTTTTAATCATATTTATTTTCAATGGGAAGCTCAATGCAAAGGTCAGTTCGTAAGCCGGTTTCCATAATTGACATTTATGATTACTGAAATGTCTCTGATGATACTACAAATTCTGAGTGTAAAAATGTTTTTAAATTCAGTTTTGTCAGAACATACGTGTTTTTCTTTACCATGGATGTCTGCAATATGCAACGTTGCAGAGAAAAACTGTAAAAAGTTTGCAGTGCATATACGTTTATGATGTATAAGAGATTTATGTGAGTGCATATACATGTGTATACATGCACACACATCTAAACACAGATTTTTTTTTTAATGTAAAATATCTCACTTCATTGACTAGTTGAGGTGTCCACCTTCTTAATTTACATTAGACATCTTCCCAGCGATTCTTGTGACCTTTTTGGGGACCATTCTATGCCAGAAGCTCGATGATGTGTTGATGCCAGTTGTCCCATGATGGATGTTCACAATTACCTCTTTTTAGTAAAGGGTCTTTGGATAAACTAGTCATTTCTTATACACATATTTCACACAATCAGGTGAGTAAGCAGAAAATTTCTTACAAAAGTTATAGCTGGTTTGATGTTTAAATATATGTAGACCACATTTAGACAGTGTATGGTGTAACAGGAATGATTCTCTTCTTATGATCCAGCAGTTCCCATCCTGCGTTGTGCTTTGGAAAGTTTTTGGATGCCGTTTTGAACAAACAGAAGTAAGCTGAAGGTAGAGGAAGGTAAGGCAGAAATTGTTTTCCCTGGGCCTGTTACGTTACACGTCTGTCCGCGGTGTTTCGCAGGATGTTGCACTTCATCTTCTGTAACTGTCAGGAGCGCGCGCCACCGGGAAACCGGTTGCCCTTTCCGTTGCCGCTGCGTTCCAGCCCTTACTGGAAAGGTGATGCCTCGTGCAGCTTCTCCCCATCTCTTCTTCACGTTCTTTGAGCTTTCTCGCAATAAAAAGTGAGGGAGGGTGTTTTGTTTTTTGTGGAAATGCAGGATGCCTTTCTGGTGGTTTTCCTACTGTTAATGCATCCTTTGAGATGCCACACTGAAAAATTGCCTGCGTTTGCGCTCAATGTGTTTAAATTCCCTGCAAGACGCTCAGGGTGCCCACGTGGACTAGAGCCCAGGGAGAGCCCTGAGCTGGAGCAGGTCTCCCAGGAGGATGGGTGGTGAACGTGGCCAAGCTTCGTGCCTGCTCAGCACCATCCAGCTGTGGGGCCGGGGCCGGGCCAGGGCTGCCTGCATCCCTCTGCACAAATAGAATAAGGCATTTTTCAATCTACACCTTATCGTGTGATGAAGCAATAAATTGTAGCACATGTAGAATATGCCCGTGAAAAAAAGACCAAGCGCTTGAGTGATGGTGAACACTGAAATTCAGGGCTTTCCTTTATCCTCAGCTTTCAGTGTTAACACGGTAATGGGAAGCGTGAGGTCCAGCTGCTCTGACATTTCAATTTCCTCTCGTTCCCCTTTTGTACTTTTCATGGATCTAAACTGAATTTCAGGATTGCAATTGCCATCTTCTTGGTGATGCAGAAACGTGTGGATCGGTATAAATACTTGGTTATTGTATGGGATCTAACCAGCTGTTCTCCAGTGAGGCTATTTATAGGATTTTTAATTTCCCTCGGTTTTGTCATATGTATTCTGCAGACATGAATAATTACTGTAAATTAGGTTTCTCTATCAAATGGCAGACAATTTTTTTTTTTTTTAATTTCCAGTGTGTGCAGTGTTGTATTCTAGCACTTTAATATGAACTTGCTGAATTAAATAACTCATTTCACATCTAACTGAGCTGGCTGTGGACCGTTGTAGTGAGGAGATGTACGGACCCTGTTGTGAGACTGAGTTGGGACGGAGACTCCATTCAATCTCATGTTGCATTTAGCCAAGCGGTTTCCATTCCCCCACGCCGTCTTGTTACAGCTGCACGTTGATGTATGGCTTTCAGAATCCAAGTTGACCATCTCAGATTCATTGCTACCCAAGCTCCCTGTCTGCCATCCCAAACTTGCAGAGATTTTATGAGTGGTGAAATGTTGCTATTTTGGGTTGAATCCATATTGTTTTGGCCATTCACTCAGCTTTTCATTGCGCAGTTTGGCTCTGATGCTGTTGAACCTCCATGTTTGCAGCCCAAACTCTCTTGCAGAGCCGGGGAACTAAAGACAGGAACGTTGGCCATACCGCGTTAATGCTACAGGTTCAGTGACGAGCCCTCACTTTCTTCCCTGGCACCTTATGTTTAATTTGCATTGTTTGCAAACATTTGCAAATTGTTTTTATGAAGCTTCCCCTGAGTCGGAGCTCAAGGCAGGTTTCCATAAGCCGCCCGCATCGACACGTTCTCCTGGTATTTAGCTTCCTTGGTAGGTACTCCCATTTCCATTTTTAAGATGTTTTTTTCTCCCTTAAAGTGCAAGAAGTCCAAATGGTGTTTGAATCTTCTTGTTTGTCAAATGGTGCCTAACAAACGCCTCTGAAAAGGCTTTTGGGACAATATCTGCTCGGTCCCCAAAGGTGGTGTGTGCTGCTTTGCGCTTTGTCTGTCACAACAGAGGTGTCCTGGCTACGAGCAATGCCCGGTTGCATGCCCTCGTGTTCTTTGGGTGACTCACCTCATATCACATAAAAAACCTTGGAGCCTCTAATTGTCCTCATTATCACCAAGAACGAGCATCGTGGGTTGCTTACACATTTCCAGACCAGGAGGTCTAGCTGCTTAACAGATGCTTGAAAAGATGCTGGTTCTGCTGTTACTGAAAGTTGTGGCCTTCTGCCAGTTTGCATCAGAGGGGAATATACGGTGTCATCACATTTGAGGGAGTCCTTCACAAAGAGAAAGCGTAGACAAAACGAAATGTGCCACTGTTTTCCTATAGATAAGGCTTTTTTGGTGTGCGCTCCTCTTGTTGGCTGTTCTTCCAAGTTTTATATTTATTCTCCGGCCTTATTTTCCTATGGCTGTGCTTACATTTCCTCAGCACTGTAATCCCAATTTAAATTGAGTTTTCTTTCTCCATCATTCCTCCTACGAGCAACGACGGATCACTGCACCGACAGTGGAGAACCCAGAAAATGAACTACAAAAAACATCTCTACTAAAAAAAAAAAAATTAAAAAATTAGCAGAGTATTGAACAGCCTGTGGAAATGAATAGTACCTGGGCACCATTGTAGAGCAGTTTGACACGTGTGGTGAATCGCAGACGACTAATGTAGAAGTGCAACAGTTTGAGAGGTGAAACAACCCCGCCAGCTTCGGTCTAGGCAAAACATTGCTTAGATTAGCATAAATTATGGAGTTTAAAATGCTTATTAACATTTAATTTAACATTATGAATCTTGGTTTGGGAAGTGTGATCTTGTAGCAAGAGAAGAAATCATCGCAGAGTGCAGGAAGTTCACTTAAGCTGTAATTATTGCTCCTCTGAAAATTATATGTATTTTCCTGCATTTTGATGGCATGTGCTCAAAATCTATCAGAGAAGAAAAATCCAAATAAATCAACCATAAATTTGAAATATTCAAAAGAAAAATGCCTTCTTTCAAAAGATGAGGTAGTTACCAACTACTTACTAGTGTTAAGGGAGGCCTGTTCCGAGATATTTTAAAATCACATTGAGATCTGGCTGTCAATAATATCTCAGTCTACTGGTTATAAACTTCCTTCCATGAGTTTATTACCGTGTGCCGTTGGTATTTGTTGTCGTTGTCGTCGTTTTATGCAGCACAGTATTGTTAACTCGCTCCTCAGGAGAAAATAACAGGAAAAGCCTAGAAGTAGCAGAATTTTTTTTGAAAGAGTTCAGTTTTTGTCTTTAATTACTGACCTCGTGGTCCGTACGGAGGTGAGCAGAGGTCTGTGGATGGTGACACCGTGTTTTTGTGCTGGACCATCCTTCCGTGTGGCGTGTCCGAAACAGGCACCGGGGAACGTGCATCCAGTATATAACCCGCGGAAAGGGGCGAGCACTTCTGAAACTTGCATCAGAAGCTTCAGGAGACAAATCGGTGTTCGCTCCCATCACTGCTGCTCCACGGGGGTCTCGACGTGGTGGCAGAGAAGTGGCTTTGGGAAAATATATTTCCTTTCTCTGGTGTGAGGTTTTCTGGGGACGTGGTGTTTGTATAAGGTCGGTAGCAGAAATCATGTCTTACGGTAGGCCGGGTCACTTAAAGACCTGGAAAAGGTGAAGTTCTGTTTTATTGGATGGCAAGTGCAGTACTGAGCTCACGGCGTCTGCACCTCTATTCTTTAAAAGCAAAAAGGAGACGCCGCGGGTGAAATCCTCTCCTAAGTTACAGCTCGGCTCTGCCGAGTCCGCTGAAGTCGCCCCTTCGCAGGTACCGCTACAGGCAAAACCTGGCTTCCTGCTCCTAATATGTAATCGACGTAAAGGTATTATCCATTAAGCATCCTCAGGATAACGAAACCACAAGGCTAGTACTGAGTTTATGCCCACAGCACTTGCACGCATCATTTCTGTATTGCAGCATTATTTTTCTTGGTACAGATGTAATACTTCTGCTCAGGGGGGTGAGATTGCTTTTCTGAAGTGTTGGGAGAATTAAGGAGGAGAAGCCTTGCCGTAAAAGCTTAGTTTGTTCCTCCTATACACTATAGCGCTCTACTATCATAAAATTATTTTTTTAAATAAATGATCATTAAGCACGTGTCCACTTTGCCGCAATAACTAATTTTCATTCGAGGGTTATGCAGACAAAATTACTGTTGGTATCAGTGGGCTACACAAAGTGAACTGGGTTTTTTTATTTTATTTAAAATAAAGGACTGTTGTCCAAGAAATTAATCCAATGCCCAAGTTACAAGTAAGTGTAAACAATAATAAAGTTCAGTTTAGTTTTCAAAGTCAACTTTGAGTGATGATGAGTCAGTGCTAGATGATGATCAGTTGGGATTCTTGATGCTTTCTATCCTGTTATTGATAAGGCTGTGGTTGAACTGCAAATTGCCTTTATTGGAAACCATCTTAGATTCGAAAGTGCTTTACTCTAAAAAATAGAATAAAAAAAATTGGGGCATAATGGAGAACCAGGCTGCTTTCAGCTTGGCTGCAGAGACTTACTGAGGTAATTGGAAGCAAAATGATGATCGTGTGTGGAAAAGCCGAACCCACGGTCGCCACGAGCAGCGGGGAGCCGAAACTCCCTGGCCTCAGGGAAGGGAAAAGCTTGCCAAAATACAGCAGCGGCTGACACAGTTTTCTGGTTTGTTTTGTTTTACTCGGTAAACAAAACCAATTGGTAAATGGAATTTGCAGTAAAAGCTTCCCAGCATCCGTCTGGGTGCTTGGCCCCTCTCTGTGCTGGGGTGAGCGGTGCGTGCCCCCGCGCCTGGCTTTGGAAGTGAGGAGCTGGCGGGGGCACGGGGAGGGCGAGCACCGCTATGGCAAAGGGGTTTATTTACACCCTGCTCGGCGTGCCAGGCACCCGCGGGACTGCTGCGGGCACGAAGGGTGTCCGGGGAGGTCATGCTGGCTCTGGAGGCAGCTGGCAGCACATCGTGCGTCCGTCCTTTTTCTTGGGCGGTGTCCTCCCCTGCATAACTCCTGCATAAGGCACAGCGAGAAACGTTATCCTTTTCATCAGCAGCCGCGGGAGAGCCGAGAGTGAACGACACCAGGGTGAGTTCCATCCTTTCCAAGTGTTACGGGGCCGTCCTGGCCCTGGGAAAGCAGAGCTGCAGAAACACGCCTGCCCTCCTCCACGCAGGCAGTAACCCGGGACCTGCGTGTCTGTTCCTGCAGCACAGGCTGCAGCAGCGGGGGGGACGTGCAGGTGGGTTCAGGCATCTTCCGTCCCCCGTGGGAGCGACCCACGCTTTGCAACACAAGAAACGTGAGCCTGACATCAGCACAAAGAGGGGAAATGCAAACGCAAATGGAATAAAATGAACATGCTTGTTGGACCGTAAGGAAAAGTGATAGTCCTCTGAAGGAGCTTTGGAGAAACGTAGGGTGAGGTCCGTGGGACAGACCATGGCTGGGCAAAACCCGCCCACGGCTACGACTGTGCATTCAGCAGATGCAAGTCCGGATGCATTTCATTATACATTACCATTTCATTATACTCTTCAGTTGTTTGATTATCTTCCTTGTTTCTTCACCCCCTGACTTGCCCCTGGGGTGGTTTTTTTCTTGGTGCTTTGCTCAGCAGAGCAGCACCGACATCCACGCCAGCTCCATCCCTGCGGCTCACGCAGCCGCGTTTCCTTCAGGATTCTCTGCCGCGTGCCGGGTGCCTGCGAGGCTCGTTCAGAGCGGTGGCAGGAGAAGTGCCAGCTCCCCGTTAGCGGGGAAAGGCTGATCCGAGGGGGGACCTCACCCTGGCACATCGCGGGCAGGAGGGGGTTGCTTTTTGCTGGGACCAGAGCTGTGCCAAGCTCCGGCAGCGTTATCTAACGCAGAGTTACCCAAGTTCAACGGGAATGCTTTTCTTTCCTACAGGCCATCGTAGTACCATTAAAAAAAACCCAAAGTCTCTGCGTGGAACTTATTTTTCTCCAGTGCTCCTTGTTTCTGGCTGACAGCAAGCATTAGCCGGTGGTACGAGCTAATTGGAAGTGACCAGTGACCGCAAAGCCCCGTGTGGGAGCGAGAGCCTGGCTTCCTCTTTTTTTAAATACTGACGTTTGCATTTCAGATGTTCTTTTTTTTTTTTCCTCCTCTTTCTCCTTCCCCCTCCTTCCTGATTTCTGTTATTTAATGAGGGAATTTTTTTAAAAGAGAACAACTGGAAGGTGTGTTTCATAAAAAAGAGGGTGTGCGTTCCAAAGGAAGGGCTGAGCCCCCAGCGTGGCCCCATGCTGGAGCCTTCATCAGATTTGGGAACGGCACCCCCAGCTTGGGCATGGCCCAGAAGCCATGGGGACCATCCCGGGGGAGATGTGGGGATTTAGGAAATGTTTTTCCCAGCAAAAAGTTGGTGTAGTTGGGGGGCAGAGGTTCAGGGGGAACCTCAAATTGCATGGAAGGGGGTTTTGTCATTCAGACAAGGATTTGCGCAGGCATATACTGTATCAAATGTTACTCGTATTACACTGGGCTGATAATAATAAATCAGTACACCTGCTGCTTTTTACTTCCACAATAAAAAAAAAAAATGAAAGGGAAGAAAGCCAAGTGCTTACCTATTTTACCAGATAATTTACCTGTAGTCGACCTATAAAATGAATGTCGCTTGCATTTCTCTTCTCTCTTAAAACAAAATGATGGAGCAGAGGAAGGCACCTTCAGGCAAGAGCAGAGCTAGTGGAAAAACAAAAAGTAGAGCACATGTTCCCGTTGTGTTTGCTGAGAAATGATGTGAGCATTTGGCAGCTCCCCGCGAGGTGCTGGGGTACCCGCGCATTGCGTAGGGGAGTGGGGAAGGATGGGCAAAGGGCGAGTGGGAAGGAAAGGCTGTTCGTTAAGAATGGGCAGCAAAAAGTACCTGGCAAATTTATCCCTATTTCCTAACCTCTGGATTTACTTTCAGATGGGGTAGTCAGCTTTAGGTTAAAATTTCATTTGTTTTGCAGGATTTCTGCCAGAGTGCTGTTTCTCTCATTTATAATGAACTGGAAAAGGTGTGAGTGCACCATCCGAAGCACTTAATCACCACTGCTCATCATGGTCTTTCAAGTATTTGGCTGTATCATTATGATGATGGGTCAGAAATTATCTATAAAATAATTAATGCATCATCTATTGCACATAAAGAGGAGCTTTGGCAATTCAGTGGATTATATGTGCTATAAAATATTTTAAATGCAGTCTGTACATTTTGCCCACTTTCTCTTCTGCTGGGTAACCCCATCTCTCTGTGTGTCCCTGCTGCAGCCTCCTGTCCCTCCTCGGGCTCAGTTGCCAGTGGTCTGGGGACCCAAGCTCTAGGGTCGGGTAAGGTTTCTGAGACAAGATCCACCAGTCAAGAAGGAAAAGATACCTGCATGGAAAGGTATAAAATCCTAAAGGAGAAAATAGTAATTAAAAAACAAACAAACAAAAAAAACCAACAACAAAAAAAAAAACCAAACAGGGAAGGCGATTGGGAGTCGCTGGATCATCGAGTCCTTGGTCAAGGTGTCACTCGGGTCACTGATGCCATCCAGGTGTTGGTGCTGAGGAATGATGGCAACTCAGCAACATCCAGGATCCGGTTGCTCTATCAGGGATAATGGCCGTACCTTTGCTTAGCTAAGGGGCTCTTCAAATGCGAGCTGTATTCCGTGTGTGTCAGCCAATAAATAACTGCTGTATCATTTAAATTGTAAGCTGCTTGCAGAGTCTTCTTGCACACGGCTAGAGAAGCTGAACAAACTGTAACTGGTACGATGCGTGTTGTCAGAGAAAACAGTGTTCACTGCCTTGCGTTCCTCCCTAGAAATTGGTATCCAGCTATTTTTCTCTGAATTTGTTTGAGAGATAAAAATTACCTCCTTTGAAGTGCTTCTTTTGAAGAGGAAAGAAGATCAGGTTGTTGCCAGTCTGGTTGGTACAGACCTCGTGGGAGTTACCTGCCTTAAAGTTCCCACCGACATAGGGTGGTCAGTGTTTAAAATCTCCATACTTAAAATGAGGACTGCAGTAGGGATGTGCTGTCAAGGTGTTTCTTTTTACTTACCATTAGAAATAATGAAATTACAGTTCCACTATAGTTATGTTTTGAATATTAAATATTATACCCAAATGGGGGGGGAAGGAGGCTCTAGGATTAGAGACATTTTCATTAGGAAACACCACTACTGAGGTCTAGGTTTTACTGGTACTGTAGAAACTACTGCCTGAGGATTCTAGATAAGATTCCCCTAAAAACTAGTGCTTTTATTTCTTCTTCTGCTCAGTCTCAAATCTAAAAGGCACTTACATAAACAGGGGCTGAATTTTTAAAGTTATTCTGAAATGGGTATTGGCAACTGAATCTTGCATTATTTGCCTGTGAATTGATGCACAAGATTACATGCTAGTTGTTGGGTTTGGGGTTTTTTTTACTTTATCTAAACTAGCCCATCAAAATAAACAACTCCAACTGTAGTATATAGATTTTGATAATGACATAGGTATGCATATCTTCTATATTGCAAAAAAAAGGTAAGTGTGTATCAATAGTGCCATTTCAGTTCTCTGGGGAACGTTAGCTGTCTTACTGCTTAAACTTTCTAGATCTTGCATCATGCTATTCTATGCGTTACATAACTCTGGTCCTCAGGTCTCACTAAAATGAGCTGGGTGCAGCAAAGTACTGCCTGGATGATGTGCCTGTTAAGAACTTGGCCTCCTGAAGCCAGTGAGAGTTTTTCATTACTTTGTTATTCCTAAAGCTGTATTTTAGCTCAGGGGGTTTTGTGGGGTTTGGGGTTTTTTTTGCTTTTTTTGTTTGGTTGGGGTTTTTTAATGCCTGTAAGGATTTTTAAATCTTTAGTGTCTAGTTCACAAATGGGAAGGATTTAGAGAAAGGGAAATCTGCATTTTGCAGTCTGAACTCTGGCACGCGTAGAGCTGTAGGACATTCAGCCCTTTGAAAACCAGGTCCTTTCCCTAGTTCGTCCCGTGCACCCCCAAAACTTCCCAGGTTTGGGCATCTCCCCCTTCTTTCCCTCTCAAGCTGAACCACCCAGGGAGGGAGAACATCCCTCTGACCCACAGAGCTGAATTACTGGGGACGTAGGTGAAGAGGACACTTTCATTCTCTATAGCTTCACATCCCGCTCTTTGCTCTTGATACAGTCTCTAGTTTCTATGGCTTTCTCTGACTTTTCCTGTCTCTTTTCAACTGAAAAGGCTTTTAGTCACATCAGCCCTTAAATTCTCAACGCAGAGCTCTACTATCTGCCTCTCTGCAGCACAGAGAGGTTGGCAATGCGGTAACATACGTAGAAGGTAGATTTAAAAGCATTTTCACTTAAATGGATTTGATTTTATCATTCTAGATGACCTCCACTTCCCAATATGTTGCTCTTATCAGGCGCATTGTCGCTGTTAAGAGTAATGGGATGCAACCATTCTGACAAAGTTAAGGGGAAAACTCTGGATTTTGAATGTTTTGGGGGTTGTTCTAAGCATTAGACCATTTTTCCTTTGCTCCTTTATTTACAGGGAAATATTTGTTTGATACTATCCTGATAAAAGTGCAATGCCAACTTAACGTTAAAATTCTGAACCCAAAGTAGATCAGTCTTACAATTTCTCTTTTAACTTTCGGCTTGTCAGGCTCTATTATTCTCAATATAGTTTGACAGTTCTAGGTTAAAAAGACATCAATTACCTTTTGAAATTACCCTCGCCACTATAGGATTAACTCTATTTCTGCTGACTTTGGAAGATCGTTGTGCATAGTAGGTATTTTGAACATGGGGCCGGGAGGGAAGGAGCCTCAAAATGCTGCATATAACCGTTTTATGGCACTGGGCTGGCTGCCTTGGCGATGGCTGTGGCGCTTGGTGGTAACCATGTCTTAGTCCTCTTGACCACGTTAGGCAGTCATTTTAGTTAATAAGAAAAACTGGTTTGTGTGGGTTTACTGATGCCATTTCACTCCTCTTGCAATGTGCACAGCCTGTAAATATGGTCTTTTGTTATTGCACTTGTTCTATTAAACATGCAGAAATTGAATCAGTCCCAAAGACTGTCACTACTGTATAACTATAGGCAGTTCTGTTTTCTGCTGTGCAGGAAACACTTTCCAGTTACAGAGGTGACTTCAAAATTTTCTCTTCCCCATTGGAATGTGACCAAGACCCTTGAAAGTTTTGGGGGTTTGTTTTTGGTTGGTTGGTTGGTTGGGGTTTTTTATCCAGAAAAGATAAAGTAAAACTAGGGGAGACCAGGAGAGGAGCAGAATGGGCTTCTCCAGGGGATGGTTCAGCATTAGATGTTTAAAATTGCCTTCTGGAGTTCATCTCTGTACCTAAAATAGCTTTATTAATCAATAGCCCTCATCTTCTGTGGGGGTCTAGGTGGATAACAGAGACAAAACTTCTGTTTATAACACATAATTAGTTGAAGAAGTCTGGGTTTGAGCAAAAGCCAGGAGTTCTCATGTTCCCCCATTTCACTTATTCAGTGAGTGCATTTGTCCTATATCTAACACATTCTGCTGCTACAACCTCCCCTCTCCTTCCCAAATCTAGTCAGACTTTTGTGCATATTTTCAGTGACAGTGGATGAATTGATACTAGAAATGTCGCAATTTAATTTATAACTAGAAAATAGAGAATGTGACTGCAAAGCAAATATTGTGACCCAACAACAGAACTGTCCTAGATTCTCGCATCTTGTTTTGAAATTTTATGACAGCCTTATTGCCCAAGGGTACAACATAATCACTTCGCAGTTCACTGATACGCTTTCTTTTAGCATCTGTACTAAATGCGTTTTTATCCCTGCTGCATGTACGAGCACTTTTTAATTCTTCAGATGCAGAGAAAAAAACCCCATCTCCAAGTGTATGATGGTTAGAATTGCATTTATTTTAATTTTGAATGCAAATATGCTTTGAAAGTTAACAATCTTTCTACCCCCTCACCACCCAAATTCTTCACTGATGATACTGTTTTTCTGTCTTTCATAAAGCATTAGTCCCGGCTCACAATGTCATAGCTTACGCTGTTGTAATATTTGCCAAGAAAACTTCTGTATATCTGAACCACAGGGTCATATCTGCAAACGGTACAGGTGGTACCAGGAGAGGCGTGAGGGGCATTAAGTCAGGTCCTGCCCGGAAGATTTTGGGTGCTGCAGTATCGGGCTGATGGGGGCTGACAGTGTAGATATAGTAGACTATATCTACATATTCCTATTTACACATGTATAAATAAAATAAATGGATAATGCTCTCCTTTTCCATTAAAGTTATATGTGCAAGGTCTAAAAATCAGTGTTTGAAACGGTGGTCACTGAAGGCTAGACAGCTAAAAATGTAGTCTTTATCCTGAAAAGTGCTTTCAATGGCACATTTTTGGATCATATTAAACAGCTTAGTAAAACAGCTCAGTAGCTGAGTAAAAAGGAGATGTTCTTACTTTGACTCTTGTCTCCCCAAGAACTGTGCTTTGATGTAGTGGAGGGTGTCCCTGCCCATGGCAGGGGGGTTGGAACTAGATGATCTTTAAGGTCCCTTCCAACTCAAACCATTCTATGATCTTCCAGGAGCACTTTTTGTGCTCGCTTCCTCTGAAATCAAACTGACTTTCACCTCAATTTCGATGAAACTTTGACCGCAGTTGAGTTCCTCTACACCGCCACTGCCGTGTGCGGAGCTGATGAAGAGTGAAACGGACTTTGCTGACAATTAGGAACACCGTTCTGGAGGAAACAAAAAGTCCCGCTGCATTTGCTGCCGAGATCGTATCTGACATCTCTCTGAAACGCGGATGGTACGAAGCGACACGGTGAGATGATGTCCCAGGAAGACCTTTTTCTCCTTGTCCCAGCCAGACCTCCAAGAGCCTCTCTGACTCTTCCTCCTCTCTTTTCTGGATGATAGCTTCGACATTTGCCAATATACTGTCATGTGTCTCCACGGTGCCCCGGGCTCTCGGTGCCGTGACAGCCTTGGACAGAGGTTATAAATGAGCTGTGTGCCCTGAATCGTTTCACCTGGCTATTACCGCATGCTTCCTAAGTCTGTCATCGGAGAGAGACTTTTATGTCTCAACATTTCTGTTTTCTATTGCCTTGAATAAAATAGGACCTTCACATGCCCATGACCAGCACAGCACTTCATTTTTTTTCTTGGTGCTTGGATTAAATGCATTAAAAAAAAAAAAAGAAAGAAAATCTGTCAGTGATTTGCAGTAAGTTTTTTGGGGAAAAAAGTGTCCTTAAATACTGTATTTGCATCAATAGGTATTGATTTTTTTACAAAAATCACCTTGTGATTTTACTAGAACTTTCATTTACTAAAGCCCAACTTGGGGAGCATCACCAACACAGGCAGAGCACCACTCCGGAAGCCCCTTTGCTGTAGATGAGTGTTGGTGATCCTCATGCCCTGAAACAGCTCATATATAAAAAAAAGTAGACCTCCTGTTATACTACCAGAAAAGGAGCCAATATAAAGAGATGGGAGAGTAGAATGTTGATAATCTCAACCTTTTGTATTTCATTATGATCTGTTGTTTCCTATCTATGGTTTTAATGGATAGGCTTGTCTTATAATAATTAGATATCTCATAATTTCTGACTATCTCTGAATTTCTGACTTTCAATTTCTGGTAGAGGGGGCGTAGCTGGTATTTTTCATATTCTTTCCTTTCTGCTTTTTCTTTTCAGTATCTTTTTTTTTTTTTTTTGTCATATGCATTGATACATGCTTTCCTAGGAAGTGTAGATCTATTTTAATTTTAACCTATATATACTATGCCTTGATTAGTTAGGAGTATTAAAGTAATTTTGAATCTTCAAATTGGCTTTTAAATTGCACAAAAAATTTGAAAATGCTTTTTCTATGGCCTTCTCCTACAGGGCAGCACCAAACCTGACAATGATCTTTGCTCCTGGAACGCAAGGAGCAAATTTAAAGGAAGATCTAAAGAACTTCAAAAAAGCCATAAGCAATCAAAACACTTTTCTCTAGCTCCGTGAAAATAATCCTTTTTACAAGGGTACTTATTTATTTATTAGGAAGGATTCAGAGAGGAGAGAGTTATTTATAATATGTGAATAATTTGTCTAGTGCTGAAAATGAGACCACACTGCTTTAGCTCAATGGATATTTTAGAAACCTTCATCATCCTGTGTAGCAAAATTTTAAAATCTTTCCCCCAAAATATTTAAACCTGTGCCTCCATGTTGCTATTGCATGTGCATGCTTTGATATTAAGGGCAGCATCACGCAGTTACCATATCCTAAATAGGCCCATCCTGCGGTATGTATTGCATCCCAGCACTTTTGAAACTTTCCACTTTAGAGACATTTTGCCCTGATAGTAGCCTTAAGATCTATTTTAGTTCCGTTTTCTTCATTTTGCACTCCATTTGATCAGTTTTATACTCTGCCTGCATGGCACTTCATTTGTCTGTGTTACATGGACTGCTTGCTCCACTTGCTCAAGAGATCCGGAACCTGTCGGGCAGCACTTGACTGAACTTCCAGAGACAAAATTTCACTTAGACCTTTCTATAAACAAATATCATCTGTTTTACGTAACGAAGCAGCTCTGACCTATTGTCGCGTTTCAGGCCGCATCCCCAAAGCGTGTTTCTTTCTCAACACCCAGTCAGGAGGAACATGCGTGTCTTTCTGGAAATCAGACTAGATGGTCCTGTATGCACTGTCATTACCACTGTTAAAAACCCATGGAAACTCAAGGGTTTTCATACCGGTGTTGCTCTCCCAGGCTGTTAGTACATATGAACTGTTTTTGTCTTGCTTTTGGTATTGTTCATATTGTTTTTAATGTCACAGCCCTGGAAGCTGATGGTCCTGACATAGTCTGCCAGCAATTTTGAACACAGTCAGAAGACAGGCTCGTGCAATCTTTCATTTGTACGCTGGGTAAATACCGCCTGTGTGCTTCGACTGCACGTGACTGAAATCAGAAGAGGTTTTCACATTAACCTCAGTGGGAGAAACATCTGGCTGAGAGTGCTCTTACACACATACACACTCAGATGCATCTACCGCTCATGTACGTCTTGGATCCACCTGCCCCAGTACTGCAAAACTGCCGCTTTTTTATGTTATGCCTGAAACCCAATGACGGTAACTGCTCTGGGAGAGGCAGGGAAAGGGCATTTTAACTGTTACGGTTCATAACCATCTCTGATGTCACCTAAAATCCTCACTTTTTTCCACCACCTTGAAACTAATGGTATGTATTAAAGCGGCTTCAGTGGTCCTGGCGTGGCCCAGGGTCTGAGCACGCAGGCATCATCCAGACATAACGAGCCGTAGACATGGGGTGAGAGGAAGCAAAATAGTTCATAGGTACGTGGTTTACTCAGTCTAAACACATTTAGAAATTCCTGTTTGCATTGGCAGTCCTGCGCACCACTGCAGCTAGAGAAAACCCTCTACAGCGCTGGTGGGACCGAGCGGAGCTCGCTCCAAGACCATCTGTCCCTTCGCTAATCCATGAAGCACTTTGGTGTCTGCTTCAGAGCAACAGACCTGTGCCGTCTTCAGAGGAGCTGGTACCATGGCCCAAGCAGAGCAAGTAATTGCAGAGGGAAAGGTGGAGAATAAAAAAAAAAAAAAAAAAAAAAAAGAAGGAATTGGAGTTTTCCATCCCATACCCATTTCTAGTGGGTTTGGACCTGAATGCTACCCTAGAAAGCATTTTCCAGCTGGGAAAAAAATGGCTGGAGAGTTGCAAAGCACAGAGGTGTTGGCACAGAAGGGTGAGCTGCCAGGAGCAGGGCAGCAATGCACAAGAAAGGGAAGGAGCAATGGTGGGTCCATCATGAAGCGTCAGGAGAGGAAGCTTTTCTGGGTGCAGAAACCCATTTATAAAAATAACCACACGGTTTTGACTGACTGGGCTTCTTCCTTGTTGCGTGACATCTGCATGAAGACGATTTATCTCTTCAGTGAGATTTAGTTCCTTTTCTGTCTTCATTCACGATGTCCCATGACATTTCACTCATTGCTACCGAGAAATGTCTCCCAGGAAGGGAGATCCAGTCACGCAGACACAAGCTACGTTGGGTTTGTTGTGACCTTTGGTGAAAGCTGGCAGGAAAAGGACCATTATCTGCAGTTGTCTGATGTTAAAAACATTCCTCTTCAAACTGCAAAATAATTATCATTATGATCAATGTCCATGCAGTCCTTCATTTCTGGGGACACATGTCTTTTGACAGGTCCTTGCTCAGGAGCGTGTGCTGTCAGAAACAGCTTAAACTATCCTCCAAAAAAATCAGGTACAGCTAGGGACACTTTTTCTTATTTCTTATAATGCAAAGCGCAGCCCGGTCCTTGTACCTGATTGGGATTCCCAGGCACGCTGCATCGAGATAATGAATAACAACAGCACCAGGACAAGACTTCATCAGCCGGCAGCGAAACCCCATCCCTCCTGGGTTGCAGGGTGCTGCCCTTCGCAGGCTGTCGTGATGAACCGACGCTCTCTGCCTGGCCTCGGTGGCCGCAGGCACCGCTCCAGCCTGGGCACCGCTGGTTTCGTTACTCCGCCAACATCATTTCCATCGCAAGGCGGTTTTAGGGCATTTGCACCTTAACTCACTCACAGCCGCTAATATGTTCTTGGTTGTTAACTGCAACACAAAGCAGATGATATTAGCTTTTCCTGATAGCGTCTCTGACATAAACCCACTTATTTCATCCATCATTTCTGTCCTCATTGCTCTCCGCGTCTCAGAATTTAATACTGGAAGGGTTGAAATATTGCGTTGCAGTGTCTGCCTTGTTGTTTCTCTACTTCTTCCTCGTTTGCTGTGTGAATTGACTTGGGAGATGTCTACAGACAGCAATAAAGACCTTTCGACACTTCTAGACAAATTCCTGTTACTACAGCAAAGAGCTGGCAATAGTTCTTCGCTCATGGAAAGCTGTCTGGAAGTCTCATTTTCGTGTCTGTGAACGGCCACAGACTTTTGTATATCCGCAGGCTTTTGTATAGCTGACTTCGTTGCAAACGTGTTGTGAAAGCAGACATTTGGCAAAGTAATTAAAAAGTTGTGAACGCTTTATGCCTGCCATTGCAGGTAGTGTGTTGTGCTATTTGACTGTTTCGTTCAGTCACTGTGGAAATGCCTCCATTTTTCCAGTGCTTCCCAAAATAATTGATGTTATTGTTACTGAGAGATTTTGAAATCTATCTTTATGGACATTCTTTCGCACCATGGGTTTTTTTGGGGTTTTTTTGCATTCTTGTGCATTTTTTTTTTTTTGTTGGAATTAGTGTACCCAGCACAGTCCCATGCTCAGGTTGTTGATAATGAGAAGCTGCACAAAGAAATGTAAACCAAACCGATGCAAATATTTAAAAAGAAGGTCACTGCCACATGTTTTACCTGAGTTTGGGACAAAGTACCTTTTACTTCTCGTCTTTGCTATGTCAACGCTTTTTTGTAATTGACTTTCTCATTGTAATGACTTCTCTTAAATTATTTGACAGGCAGTAAAATCCAGATTACTGCCACCACTACTGAAATCCTAGAATTATTTTCCATCATCATCGAACCTGCAGCCAACTAAACATTACCTCAAAAGTCATGAGCTCCACCCCATACTCCTGTCCCAGAAGCTGTCTACTGTCTGTTCCAGAAGAAAAGTGGAGGAAGACTGAAAAACTGTACTTTCCAAGGTAATCACTTCAATACGTACTTTTCTAGCTGAAATCTCAGGCAGAAAACACGTCCGTCCCCATTTCTGTGGGCAGAGACAGTGCATTAGAGATGGATAGGAATGGTCAATACCTGCTTGCTGCAGACAAATGGAGTCTTTCATGGGACCTATTATAGAAATAAGTTTAAATTGGTTCTCTGAGGACATCTTACTATTAAAACTGATGAGCTGAAGTCTTTGTGAGAGTGTTTTTCCAGTTCTCTGCCACTGCAGGACAGGGCTGTGTAAAATGTAGTAGTACTGGCTCAAAGAAATTTCAAGTAAACAACAGATGCAAATGTTACAAACAAAATCAAAACATTGCAATGATCCTAATTATGAAAATAAATGTAGGCTCTGCTAAGAGATATGTACTATTGCAAAATAAATGATAGAGTGCAAGATAAATCACAGAGTCTTAGAAACAACTACAAAGGACGCTATAATATAGAAACCCTGTTTGGAATTATAATCTCAAATAATTTAGGCACTTCATTTACAATTGCATACTGCTTTCAGGCATTTCCAAAAACTCCTGAAGCTCTCAGCTATTTCACAAAATAATCTGCTTCATAATGTGTCTGTAACATACATAACCCGTATGTTTGTTGACATATGGTCTCTCTGGCTATCGACCTTAAATCCTTTTGGGGGGGGCTAAACACGCGTTTGTGATGTGAACAATAAATATCAATTCCTATTTTCCACTTAACACAGAATAAAATAATTGTATAAAGTTCTAAAGTCTTAATTGCTGATGGGTTTTTCCACGAGCAAAGGCAGACAAAGGAACACACAGCGCTTTCCATCAGCAACCCCCAGGGCAGTAGCGTCACCATTTTTTTTCCCAAGGACATTTCAATCCAGGCATTTTTCTGTTCTACGTGCAGTAGAACAGGAGAGGGCAGCAACTGATGTGATGTAAAGGAAACTTGTGACATTTAAGGGTTTTTAACCAGAAACTCCTGATGTCTTTGACCTGCTAACCCTGGCCGCCTGGAAATCGGCACAGATTGCTTCTTCATTATTGCTTTATGTTTCACTGCCTCACTCTCCCTGACAAATGTGTAGGGAAGTTTATTTGCAGAAAGGCTGAGAAGAAAGCGTGGTTATAAAAAAACCACCCCTATGGTTTCTCCAACAATATGTGAAAGTCTTTTATCTGATTACTTGGCATTCCGTTCGTTTACTTGCTAAGCTTCATCACAAAATATAGTAAAACTAAAGAATTTCTGTCTCACTTCACAGATTGTTGTTGTTGTTGTTTTACTCTTTGGCATGGGCTATGGTACTCCTGGGGAAACAGTCCTTTTCTCCTCTGCGCTGGAAAACTGTTCTCGCAGACCTTGCTGGTGAGATCTTGTCTGTGGGTGACACGGAGCGCTTGCAGGAGGTAAAAGTGAATTGCTGGGCTCAGCTACGACTGTACTCGTGGTGCAAAGGTTCTGCAGCACGACCCGAGGTACCGCGGGTTCTCCTTGCAGTTGCTTTGGCTGTGGCCAGTGGTGCCAGGTGGTTTGTTTGGAGGGCCTAAACAGATGGGAAAAAAAAAATTAACCACAGCATGTAAGAGCTGGTTAGGTGGCATCGTTGGCATTCCTGCATCTTGATAGTACCTTGAAGCTGTATTTGTTTTTACAATGAGCCTTTAGAGCGGGTTGGATGTCCCCAGGCACTGGTCCTGGATATCAATTCCCTCCCTCCAGGTGGCTAATGCAGCTCTGCAGCCTTTGGCGACGGCGGCTCTGCGATGCCCAGCCCGAAATAGGTTTTCTCACCTCCAGGGAAGAAGTCCACGTCACAAGACACCGTCTGACTACGTGCTAATTTGACAACCTTATTGGCAGCCCTTGCTGTGAGGCCAAGGAGCTGTCGGAGCACGGATGTTGGAATTGCCACGCCAATCCCTGGAAGTCGTCCCTTCGGTTCACAGCCGAGCACGCTGGCAGCAAGGGCTGGCAGCTGCTCCATCGGCCGCTGCTGCCTGGTCTGTCAGACTGGTGCTATGCTTACTAAACTTACTAAAAATTAGTGCTAAAACCGGAAGAAAATGTGGAAAATGGATTTTTCTTTTCTTTTTTTAACCATACAGAGGGGCTGGTTGGAAATGCGGCACATAAAATTCTATGTTCTCCCCAGTATCATCGGATGTAAACTAAAATAGTATGGCATCTTTACCTCCGCTGTGATTAATCCTTTCTAACATTTTCTTCTGAAACGTTGCTCAGTGAAAACCTCAGTCAAATCAAGCCAGAGCTGAAATACTAAAAAAAGAAGAAGCAGTTACACTTAGAATATATGTTAAGAATCAATTGCATGCAGTTTCCTGGAAGTTTAATTTTGTTTGTGCAGTTTTGAAGGACCTGACTGTGTTTTTAGCAGCAGGTTCTGTTAGCTGGCCAGAGCAATCTCTGCACAGGCCTGATGGTGACCTAGCAAAAACCACAGGTCTGCCTTAAAACACTGCTGCATTTATCTAAGGCTCCAGATGATTTTCTGGTGTACAAAAAATTATGCATGTATTTTTGTGCAATAAAAAAAAAAAGTCAGCATTAGGAATGGAAGACTCAATTATATTTTGTTGTTATATTTAACAAGAAAGATGCAATATAAATTAGAAAGACTGTGTATAAACACAGTTTAATAAATACAAGAAGAAAGATACTTGCATCCTCCTGTATGTGGAGTTTATAGCCTTGTGCAATGTAATTATGTTTATATGAGTATGAGCCTAATAAACTGTAGCAAGTCACACAGCAATGACTGATAACGGTGTATGTAATTCTAATGATATACAGTACCACAGCTGAAATAGCAGAGACAAGAGTAGAAGAGTGGGGTTTTTGGTGGGTATTTTTTAAGTGAAGGACTGGAACTCTAGCCAAAGTCCGGGAAAAAAACAAACCAAAGCCACCCCAAGATGCTCCCGGAGCGGTACTGTTGCAATCTGCTATTTAAACACCTTTTTTCTTTCATTTTTCCATGCACGTGAACTGCATGATGCCAACGATTCCTGTAACGTTGCCACGCGCTCCTTTTTGACCCTCGCGCGGGAGCGGAGCTGTGAGCGGAGCACCCCCGAGCGCTGCCGTGCTCCGAGCGCCGCGCTGGCTCCCGCCGCTCTGCAAGCTGCCCACGGGGTACGAGGCGTTCAGAGCACGGAGCGGAACAGACCCTTTGCTGACCTTAGCCGGTCGAGCAGCCTCAAATATTGAAGACAGACCCTAGTAAAGGCCTGGTAACTCGGATTTTAAATCCTGTAGGGATTTCAGCCTCTCTGTTTTGGCCGCAAGACTTTCGGAGCAGAGGAGGGTGTGCAGTTGATGCCCTGGTAGCCTCGAGCACAGGACGGGGTTTTAGCATCTATTGCGGAGCTTGACATTTCTCTGTATTCCTGTGTCGCTTCCCAGCCCATGACCTAAATTATGAGTAGAAGATATTAAGCCGGGATTTTAACTTCAGAGCTGACTACACCCACAGGAGAAATTAGAGCACAGTGTTGTTTCTTGAGTGAAGGTAAGCAAGCAGTGAAATGAGACTGGATTCTTTGTTTAAACTGCTGCCAGAAATAGGATGTTTTGAGCGATATCCCGCTCTTCCTTATCGCTCTTTCTCCTCTAAAACCTGTCTCATACCCCCACCATATGTAGGGACAGTCCCGTTTTGGCTCTTTGGTTTGTTATGTTGTAATAAAATGCAAATTAACCTTAATTTCTTACTCCTTCCTGGTTGCTATTAAACCTGTTTTCCCCCAAACCAGCATTTGCCAGCTCTTACTGGAATTTCTTCACCATAAAGTCTGTGGGAGTTTGTCTGTGATGTCATGATTGTGATACCAGAGGAAACCTTGGGAAAGGAATGTGGCAGAGCTCTAACTTCTTGGTTGAGCACAAGTTCTGCGTTGCTCATTGCTATGAGAAGGCGCTGAGACTGTACCCCACCACCCATCCGTGGCCGCTTTGTGGCTACCTGATGGCTACCAGTACTCCCTTTGTAAGTACTCAGTGTATTCTTTCTTAAAATAAAAAAATATCCAAATTTGCAAGCATTGACTCTAAATAAATATTCTCAGTCCTTGAATAATCCCATCTCCTTTGATTATAGATCCTTGGTCTCACCTCAGCCAGTTCTTTCAGCTGCTAATAACATACCAGCAGATTTAAACCTCGTTTCCTTTGCTGAGGAGTGGGATGCTCTGACTGTAACCCACCTTTCCTCTTTCAGGGAAGATTTGGTTGATGTTGGACAATGAGGTATTTTATATTGGGTTTAGCTGTCTGAAATTTCAGCTAATACTATAAAAAGAATTAATTGATTTCTGCAGGTTGCAGTCTAAGTTTATCTCGTGTCAGGATTTTCTCCTGACACTGCTCATAGACAAGGTGATAATCTTGTATCTGAAGGCAAACATATAGAATACATTTTAGTGATCCCATGGAGCGGTTTCCCAGGCAACTGTAACATCTTCATCCACAGCAGGGTGCAGGGCTTGCCTGGCCAGCTTCTCTTCGTGCCAGGGAGCCTGCAAGCAGCAAACGTGCCTTGCCATGCTTTGTGGAGGTGGAAAAAGTAAAATACGGTTTGGGCAAGGTTTGGGTATTTCCTCTTGAAGTTAAGGTCATTCATGGGTCTGGTGTTGTCCAGAATAAAGAGTATTTGACTGTTCAGGTTGGAAAGATGCATAACCCAGCCACAACCTGCCAGCTAGGATTGAATGGATGATAGCTTCGCTGAACACGGTGAAACACATCGCTCAGGGTCCAGAGACGGGCAGGAGAACCAAGAACTACCTCTCTCTGAAGAGACAAAACCCCCACATTGCTAAAATTAGCGAGGGGAGAATGAAAAGATCACTTAGTGCAGGGGGAAAAAAACGTAGTAAACACATTTTGTTCTTGCACTGCATTCGTTCTTGTGGAAAATGGGACTGACCTCAGAAGGACAGCGGAGAACATGAAGTCTGCTTGAACACGGTGTGCTCTTCTTCAAAATCCATCCCCAGCCCCTGTTTATGCTATGCCACCCCAAATGTGTCAGTGGGGATTTGGGAGAGGTCATGGGTTAGAAAAGAGCCCTGGGAAATTCAAAGTTATCAGACTGTGTGTTTCCCATCTCTGACATTTGGAACAGAAATAGCCACCTTACAGCTTAGGAACTAGAGGGATTGTGAAGAAATTTGATGTGGTTTAAGAACGCAGTGTGTAATTTGGCACTGAAACCTCGCACGTTGACTCTCAGACGCACACCAAGAAACCACAGGAGGGCTGAACTGTGAATCATTCCAGGGAAATGGGAAATCTTTGGGTTGCTCCTGTTGGTCACATCTTTGATGAGCAGTTATCGGTATCCAAGCTAGCTTGGTACGCCAGTGGTATAGACATGCCCTAAGGCCACAAGCTTCAACACTTTCAAAGAGCACATGTTAAGAGACTCTGCCCTTACATCAGAAGCCTGCAATGAGTTGAATCAGAGTATTTTTAGCTCCTGTCCTGTTGGCTTAGATGTTGCTGATATTATGAAATTTGGCAAGGCGGAGAACTGTAGGGTTATTTGAGTTTCAAGGGATCTCTTATATGTAATGTGGTCCTGTTGTTCCTGCTGCGGCAAAGAGACTGGGAACAGCGTGAGCTTCGCTTTCTTAGTTGCTCATTCATAATTTGTTGTACTAGTCTGGAGCATCTCAGATCTCATGAAGTAATGACGAAGGGCAGGCCCGTGCCGGGCGCTGGAGCTCTGTGCAGAGATCCCTGAGCTAGTGGAGATGGTGCTCACCGCAGCGCCAGGAGAAGCATCACCTCATCCCCAGGGCATGGCCCTTACACCCATGCACCCTGCTGACATGGCTCGGGTCCCACCACACTCACGCGGTTATTCGGTGCTGAGGACCAGGCAAGTGATGCCTGTGGTACTTCCATGAAATGTTATTTCAGGTGTGCTCCTTGCTGCTGCACAGTCGAGTCCTTCAGCTCCCTGTGCTTCTTGCTGTTAAAAAGAGGCCCTCAGCCCCTTTGAAAGTTACACCCTGTCTATCTTCACGCCTCACAGCTGGGACTCGCTCAGTCTTTGTTGAAAAGTGCAATATTGAAGTCCATCATGTAATTTTTTTCAGTGTACTTGCGTGACGGGAATTGGGTTTAAAAGCATGAACTTTTACAGCTCAAATGAAAGAACTGGCTGTCAGCAGGCAGGCTTTTTGGACGGAAAAAGGAGTCACAGGGTTTTTTTGTGGACTACATGTTTGCTTCTGGCAGTCAATATAGTGTCAAGCTGAATGGAGAGCTGGTCTTTTTCATGTACTGTGTCTTCAACACTTTTCCTGTGAGACTGGAGCAATGAAACTCTGTAGTAAGTAGCTGGAGAATATCCACTGTCCTGCCCACAGAGGACAATCCTGACCCTCAGCATTTGTGGCCTTTCCTATACCCTGGAGAGTGAGGTTAGTTTTTCTAATATTGGATTTTGTGTTTATTCATAGTAATCTGTATTCTTGATTAAGAAGTAGCAGTTGATTACCTCCCAAGCTAGCAGCTGTGGGAAGGGGTACAGATTGGGAAAAAACCTGAAGCCCCTGATGCTAAGAGGGGAATTCACAAGATGGAGACAGGGAGAGAGATGAGGTTCATAAATTAGGTGTTAATGCAAGTAGTAGAAGAAGAAGGGAGACAGATATAACTTCTTGAGGAGTGATATCATGTGCTAAATCATAATTAGGTATGAAGAAATGCTTGCACAGAGCCAGAAAAAAATCCAGTCAGCTAGGTTTTTCAGTGAAAAACCCAGAACTACTTCTGTCTTTTGGCATGTGAGATTTTTGGATGAAACCTTTTATAAAAGGAGGAGAACACGAGGGGAAATCAGGCTCCTTGGTCATTTATGTTCAGACAAAAGGCATGTCAGCTTGGGCACCGAATTGTATGACAGCAGCATTACTTCTCTCCTACTTGAGGACCTTTATAAGCAACGATAGTCACCAAGTCATGATCCAGGGCTGGCATTTTGCAAGGCAGCGAAGCTCCTTGCCATCAGTCATGGAGTACCAAAGGTACCGAGTGGTACCCGATGCCTGGGCATGCCAGTGTCTCGCCTGCCTGTAGAGCAAGGCAGACTCCCAGTGATTTTATCTTCCCAGCAGCAAATTTGAAAGCACAGGTGTATTCACAATGCTCTAGGGTTTGGTGCCTATTTGTTTTCTGTTTAGCAGGTCATTACGGAGAAGACCCTTCGTATCAAAAGGTTTTTGCAGAAAAGGATGGCTCCTTTAAAGAGGCTGCAATATCCTTGTTTATTGAAGTGGCACAGACAAGTAGAAAGAAAACAGCAGTGAGTTAAAAGAGCATGAAAAACAGATGGAAAATGCTCTGCATTTTGGAGAAAAAAGGTGTGTCCTCTCACCTCCTACAAATGATGACGGCTGCTCCAGATGTAGCCACTTATTTCCTAAAGGTACTTTAGGTCTCGTGTCACAAATTTAAACTGGCATCTTACCCTTCTCCAGAAATGCCAACAGCTAATCTGTGGAACAGCTGAGATTTCTCCCTTGCAAATGTTGCCTGTTCAGAAGGAAATGAGCCACCTCTGAGTTCTGATTTGGATATTTTCTCATTATTCTGTGCCAAGCAAGAGGTAACTTCATTTCTCTCCCGGCTGATCAGACCAGGACTGTTTGTTGATGAAACCAGACCGCTGACAGATGTTTTGCATCCAGCTGACCTGTTTTCCACCCTGAAGGTCACTCCAGATTGCATAAAAACCTGCTCAGGTGTGAGCAATTCACCCCTTTCTCTCCAGTCTGTAGATGGTGAGTGTCCTGATAAGCATTTGCCATCTTCACTGACCTTGCAGTTATTACAGGTCCGCAGGTTTGTGTCCCACTTTTTGTCTCCACACCATAATTGTTTCATTGGATTAGCTGTGCTACTGCGACTAACTTTTGCCCTACGTCACTCCTTTTTTCCCATTCCCGAGTGACATAGTGCTTGTTGGTATGACATCTCAAGGACTTAGAAGAATAAATGGTTTTGTATGAGATTCTGTAGATAAAAATATGAAAATTTTCTTGGGCCAAAATATTTTGTTGGCATCTTAGCATAAGCAAAAATATCTGATACGTTTTCCTTGTCTGTCTTAGCCTTATCCACTGGAGAACCCTGGGATAGAGTGCAATAGCATGTATAAAAAATTACGCCCTTCAAAGCCACCCAATTCTTTCTCCCTATTCCCTACTATTTATACTATTTATGTTAGCTTTCTTTGACTCCTTTAAAGTTAGATCCCTTTAAAGTTTGAGCTCCTCTTCTTAAGTCACATCAGACTTTCCTACATCTTTTTCTCCTTGCTCTCCTCAAAAACCTTTGCCTTTTCTTGTCTATCTAGGCTCTTTTCTCTCTCTTGCTTCTACTTCAACAACTATTCAGACTTTCTCAGATCATCTAGATCTTTGTCGCATCTGAACAGAAATTGGGTTTCAGCTCTGACAGGTGTCTTTTTAGCTCAGCACTGACATCTTTTCTTAGGCAGCAACTTCCTGTAGGATCTATTTGAGAAATTTCTGAATGCATAAATTATGTTGGCATGCACAAATGAGGATAGCAAAAATGTTAATTACCACTACTTTTCAGTTGCTGAGTCTCCCCTTAATGGGTTGAGCAGTTGAGCAAGTTTCATCTGCTCTGCTTTTTTTTTTTTCTTCCAGATAAATTATCAAATGACTTTAACATTTGGTGGTGGTGCACAGAGAATGAGAGCTAGTTTTTCATGTTGTACTTCATGCAGATTGTTTTTCTGACGGGATGCTGAGGAATCTGTCAAAAATGCAAGAGCATCTATAAATCGGAAATATTTTCTGCCCTGTTTAAATATGTTTTTGCCAAAAGCGTTACTCTTGTCACTTCCCATAGAATACAGCAGGAACGTGGTAGCGTCAGCAGAAGTTGTATGGACGTTTGCGCACTTGGCAGCGGGCCTGTAAGGTGCCGTGTGCTGTGGTCTGTGGGAGATGACGACGTTTGGTATCACAGACCCCGGGTTTACATCACTGCACCACTTGACGCAATCAGCAGCTCTGCCTCGTGCCGGGGAGTGGGGCTGGCAGACCCGCGTAAGGAAACTCACGCTGTCTCTGCCCACATCATCTCTGTGTACATTGGCTGTGGCCAGAAAAAAGAATATCTACAATTATAGATGATGATTTAAACTTTAAAATCCTGAGGATGGTGACTCTGACACAGCCGACAACTCCTGTCTGAGGTAGGATCGAAAACGTGACTTTAAAGCTAATTTCTGCTTCTGGCATGGGAGGGTCAGACTGCAGCTTCATCACCTTCGCTGTGACGGGGCGCGCACAGCTCCGATGGTGCAGAAGGGCTTGGAAATCAGGTGGCAACCCAGACCCCGAGGTTCACATTGCCTGTACGTCCACAAAGCTTGCACCCTGTTCCTTACGTAGTCCAACCCCGCTCGCTTGCTGCACACCTCCTAGCTGCTGAGTGTCTGTCCCGGCAAAGCAAGGCGACCAAAACGCCGTGCCGGAGCGGGAGGCAGGAGTGGCAGTGATGTTCTTGCTTTAAAGCCTTTTTGATTTTCTTTTTCTGCGTGTCAGAAGGTGCATTGCTGAAGCTTTAACCATTGCTAACGGAGGCTTAGGGGGGAACGATGTCTGAGTGGAATTGCATTGAAAATTAGGTTTTAAAAAGGAGCCGTGTGTATTTTAAGCAAGGGCTGCAGCGCCATGGCGCAGCGCAGGAGCCGTCCCGTCTGCAAGGAGCTGGAGCAGGGTATCACTCGCAGCACTCGGCTTTGCGGGCGGCAGCGTTAGCAAGCGAAATGAAATTCAATTAATGTGTGTCTCCTGGAGAACTTCTGAAGTTGAAACAAGAACACAGAGCTGTTTATCCACAGCAGCCAACGAGGCCCTCGGTGGACTCAGAAAACATGCACCTGACCTTTGACGAGACTATCGCATCCTCCACAGACAGAACTTCTGTACAAACACCTCGGCGGCACAGGAGCAGAGTAAATAACACAGCGCAGAGGCTCCAGCCCGCGGGCACGACTGCCCTGTGCTTGTGGAGCCGTCAGACGGTCAGTCACTGCCCGGTCAGATGTCCGAGGGCAGGAGGGGAGGCAAGAGCTGTGCTCCCCCCAGCTGCCCCAGAGGGCCTTAAACCCCTTACCCCTGTCCGCCAGGGACGTGCTCTTTCGGGAGCAATACCAAGCCTGACAGCATTGGAAACAATCATGGCAGGGAAGCGCACAGAAATAGTTAAATGTGTATCTGCAGCAACTTTATAGCTCCTTTGTGCCTCTGCAGACGAGATCTCGGTGGTGCAAGTGAAGGGTTTAGTCGTGTCCCCTTGCTGGTAGTGAGAACACAGCAATAACGGCCAAAGGAATAAACCCACTTTCTGACTTCTGTTTTTCTTCTGTTTTTGTGTCTTGCTGGGATTTTCTATTAACACTGAGTCAGAAACAGATGTATAGGCTGTGAGTACGATTAATTTCCATTTTGCACCTTGCTATGATCTCAAAGCAAACCATCCTGGCTCTTTGGTGTCTTGATGTTCTTGAAAGCAAGAAAAACTTCGAGCTCGGAGTAAAATATCCTGGCAGCTGGCTCCAAGGAAAAGGAAAAAAAAAAAAAGGCATGCTAGGTCTTACTGTGAACATCCTGGAGGGGAACAACGAGATTCAGCACCTGGCTTTTATCCAGACCACTAACCGGCTATGGCTTTACAATGCTTGGGGTTATACTGATGGACCATGCAGGCAGTCTTTGGTGTATTCTTTCGTTTTCATTATTTTGATCTCTTAGCAAAAGCACACAATGCCCGTTTAAACACTTTAGATTTACTACTGTGATGGGGGAGGCAAATATCATGTTCTAAAGTTTACAGGCCTATTAACTTTATTAATTTGCAGAGCTTGACAGGCTTATCAGCAAGCTTTGTGTTGTGTTTCGTATGTTTTTCATGGGGAACCAAACAAGAGCAGCGGCAAGGTGCAATACGCTGTTCCTTTAACAAAGCGAGCAGGAGGGAAGAGGTGATATCTTTGGCTTTGCAGGGAAGTGGAATTGCTGCTAATTTATTCTCATGAAATGGATGCTGGGAATTTTTATTATGGTTCTTAATGATTCATATGACCTATGATACCTGGCCGTGAACCTTAGCTGGGAGGAAGGCCTCAGCCTGGGTGCTCTGCAGACAGAGTAGAAGACAGAAATGTCAATTGCCACTTGTTCTGTTCAACCTGATTCATCCAAAGCTGAAGTGGGAATATCTTGAATGTGTCTAAATCTCCATATACACTTTATGCATGCAAATCGCAGTTGTGGTGTGTTAAATTGCATCCTGAATAGCTAGAAAAAAATAAACTCAAAGAAGTGAGAAGTAAATGTGAGAGCTTGAATTTTCACTCTGTTCAGATTATATCACTTCTGGGTGTCAGAGGTGGACAAGCCCCTGGAGCCCAGTTCTGGGTTGGAGATGTCTCAATAACTCATACTCGACTGACTGCAATCTGCATCTGCCTCGTGTGAAAGCAGTTGGTGGTTGCTCAGTTGGTCAAAGACTTTGAAAATGTGGAATTTGCTCTTGGATTTTGTGGGGGGAAACCCCAAATGCTACTTGCCTGTCTCCTCTTAAAGCCAGGTCCTAATGACCACAGAATGTCATACTGACTTTTAGGCAGACTTGGAAACAGAAAGCAGGTTAAAGAATTTTGGTAAGGAAGATCTTATTGTGAGCATTTAGAATATGAGCGTGAATGAAATACACGCAAACCCTCAGGTTAACCATTATTTTCTTCCTAGTGTTCAGAGCAGATGCGATTAGTTTTGCAAAGTGTTTGGGAGATCTGCTGCCATATGAACCCCTTTCCCTTTCCCACCCATTGTGTGAAACATCCTTAACGAGTGTATTTGATCATCTTTCCTTAGAAATCACACAGGAACTGTCCTCCTGTGTTGTTCAAAAATTCTGTAATCTGCTGCTTTGCTCATGGCTCCACAAAGCTTCCTCCTCTCCAGGCCCACTTGGCCATCTCCTTGGTGTCCCCTGGCAGCTGCTTGGTGGCCTCACTTGGTTGTCCTCTCACCACCTACTCACGCTGAAGGTGTCTCTCATGTCCGAAGCTTATGAGCTAGAAATGTGGCCAAATCCAGTGTTTTAAAGGGATGTGACAATGGTAAGCGTAGGAGGTGCTGACCAGGCGCAGTGGGAGGCCACCAGCGACTCAACTCATGATTTAAAAACACTAAGTCAGTAAAGCACCAAAGGTTACCCGGAGAGTCTAAGGTACAAGCTCCACATTGTACCTAGAAACCCTGAACTTTAATCACAAGGTTTTTCTTGTCCTTCGCCTTGAACAAATAACGTTGTGTGAAGGTTAATTTTATATTAAAATGGAGTTAAACTAAATGCAGATGCAATGAAAGTGGATGCTAAACCATGCTCGAGCAGAATCCAACCCGACGTGCTTTTCGTTGCAGCAGAAACATGGACTAATCCGCTTATCGGTTGGAGTTGGAGGTCCTGTATGAGTCGGAACGGGATGTTCAATTCAAACGAAAGGATTTTCTCTCTGAATAAGAGGACACATACTGAATATGCAAATAGTCAAATGTTCTCTTTGACGGTTTTTATAAATGAATTGCTTACTGTGGTGTTTAAATGAGGCTAATTTCATCTTATATTTCTATAGTCCTGTTGGTCCTGAAGAATCCTAAAGTACTTTACCAGCAACTACAAACATGTACTTTTAAAAAGTAATATAAGAGTCATTGGATTATATCAACCACTGATATGATCAGCAACAGCATATACAGTGATGATGAATAAATATTCAACCACAATCTGAGATCAAATTATGATTTGTTTATATAAAAAGTGTTAAAGGCTTTTACATGCCACTGTATTTCTTCTGGCTTTATCTGAAGTTCTTACTGCTTTCTGCCTTCTGGAATTAAATGCATCTACATCAGGAGACTGAACGTTCCAGTTAAAGTTGCCATAATTTATCACAGCTCAGGTGTCCCTGAAGAGTCACACAGACCTCCCTTCTGGAGCCCGTGTACGTTGATTTTTCAGTGTAAACACTGAAGGAAATGCAACGTTTGAGGCTGCTGAGTCACTGGTGTGCATGTCTAACACTGGGTGACTGTCAAAAAAAGATCCTTAGCATTTTTATTCTGAGGAAAAAAAAAAATAAATGTTTTTCAGCATTCCCTTGCCTGTGCAGTCTAACATTCAGAGACTTTGTGGGACTCTTACTGCTTTTACAGTACTCTGTATAAATAAACCACAGGATCCTCTCAAATGTTGCACAATTAAGTGAAATGTTGTGCAGTTATATTTGTTGCAGTAACAAATGATGCTCTTGCACATGAAACGTTTCCTACATTGATGGAGATTAACAGAATTCAATCTTACAAAAGATTTGATTGAATAAACTTAACATAGGCTCAGATATGTCTGCATGCAAGAGAAGAAATTAATGTCCAAAGAACTTAAGTTATAAGAAAAAGACTTAAAAATTTGGTGCATTAAAAACTAAGCACATAAAAAAGGGAGGGGGGAAGAAAAAGCTGTGTATATTGTTATGTATATTGTTACGTATATTGTTGTAGCTGCTCTGAGTGTAATAAGATTCTTTGAGGAACTTTCTACTTAAAGTGCACTTTTAATGTTTTTCCTTTGCAGCCAGGCTGTACAAGGTCTTAATATGACATATTGGAAGTGTTAAAAAATTCTTGAAATGAAGTTTTGAAATCTTTAGACCTTTGACCGTATTTGCTGTGATGATACAGACTTAACAGTAAACCCACTTGAGAGACATTTTAATGGAACACTTTAAATGAAATCAATCGGTAGTTTCATGATGGCAGCTGAAGGTGTGTTCTTGCCATTTTCCCATTTAACAAGAAGAAAAGGCCAAACAAGGACCAATTAGTCATAATAAAATCAGCTTTGATGACATTTTCACTCCTGAACTCTGGTATAAAATGGTCATCTAAGAAAGAACGGAAAGGATATGTGAGGGATTTGGTAGTATAACTGCATGTACGTACACATACACTCCTGAGCACAAAATGATCAGGTAAAGATACTGCAGATTACTTTGTATACGGAGAAAATATACTGTTTGTGTATTTATGTGTATGCATGTAGTTTTGCTTGATTTTCTTTTAAATTTTAACTGATCTCAGTTCTTCTTTGAAGTCCATGCAGGTTAAACTTTGTTTTCATTCTCTGGATCTCAATGACATTTGTGTCCTCGGGTTACCCAGTTGGTCCTTCCATGGTAAGTCATGCTCCCTACTTGAAGATCAGATGCTTCATTTCTTTTAAATAGCTATTTTATTTAATTTTTTTGTTTACTTGTTTCTTTGTTGTTGTTTTATAAAATGAAAGAAGTTTCTTGTATTAAAGCTATTGATTAAATATTATTACCTAATTTTCCTGGAGTGTAGCTCAATGTTTGCTTTAGTTACTAATAAAATGTGCAAGTCTCTAAAATAATCATGTGAGAAATCTATTGCATATTTAATGTAGAGTGTGGGGAGCTTGTGTTGAAGTTGAAATATTGTATGGAAAAGTCAAAAAACATCAATCTCTTCTCCATTTCATCTAAACTCCTTGTCTGTATCAAATAGGTACAATAAATAAACCAGTAAATTTATTTGTCACTATTAGGATGTAGGTAAAGGAGAAATTCTTACAGGAATATATTGAAAATTATTGCATAGAATTAGTAATACAAATTTGATTGAACTATGAAAGAAAGTAGAACAGCCTATAAAGCCGAAGTGAACAAGTTACTTAAATAATGCCAAAATCCTTTCGGTTTCCGATCTCGACCAGGTTACCATGGCAGACTGCTGGCCAAACTATGCGTACACCATTTAAGACTTTGCCAACGTGGAACGAGATATTTTATTTCTAACGATGTTCAATTTTCCTGCTTTGGACAAAGTCTTCCTTAGACTGCCCTTTCTTTATTGCTGTAAAATCAGCTCTAGGAGCCATGGGTCAGATTTCTTTGTTTCCTCTGATATGTTTTGCATCATTATCTTTTCATTAAGGTGATCTGTCTCTAGGAGAAATGGTGGCCACTCGTGCAGCTGTTCATTTTATTGCTGTGAAGTTCCCGTTAGCTGTAATCTGTCCATTGCCCGGTTCCTCTGTATCTTTTACTTCCTTAAATGCTGAATCATATTTCATTCCTGATCACGGATGATTTAGACACAGCTTGATCTGACTAGCTGCATTTCTTAATGGATCTCTCTATGGCAATGATAAAATAGGTAAAATGCATTTAATTATTTCATATCAATGAATATCCTGCCTGTCAAAACAGCAGTCGTTTATTCAGTAGTATTCAGAAGTCCCTGTATAGATTGTGAGACAGCAGCTAAAAAATCCCAAGGGAACTTTCTCTGTGCTTATGTTTCTTGAAGAAAGTATTTCTTCTTGGTAGGGAGAAACGTCAGCCTGGGGAGAAGATGCCGGTCAGCGGCAGAAGGCGGCTGTGTGCTTTGTGAGCTGCGTGCTGCTCAGCTGCCTCGGACTCGGGGCATGCTCTTGCTTGCAGAAAGAATCATTAATCTGCCTTTAATACAGAACAGAAAGAATGTTCAGTACCAAACAGTATTAGTAAAAGTAATAGCATACTGAATTAAAACTAATCTTAGGAAAGCTAATAGTAATTTTACCAGCAGTTCTGGTGAAGGCGGGTGTTAACCCCGTGGCTTTGCATGCAACCATTTCCCGAGCAAGAATGCAGCACAGGCAGCGTCAGAAATGATGGCAGAGTGTTGCTTTTAGACGGATAATCAGCAAGCTGGTAAATCATGAAGGATGCACAGAACAACTATAGGCATGCCAGGAAATGTTTCCTTTAAAATTCAATGTTAATTTCAATCCAATTTAAATTTGTGAAACTTTCAAATGTAGTCTATATTTTTATACTGTAAAGTGAAGGTAAAAGGAATGTGTACATAAACCTATATCGATTTTAACCCAGACTTTTTAAAATTCCCATTGCTGTTTTGTCCTTATTCAATTTAGTCATAGCTACTACCGTAACTAGTCATAACTACAAGAAAGCTTCCTCCTCCGAATTTCTGCTTTACGGGTATTTTCGTTTTCTCTTATCTTTCAGTTAAACTACATGACTTCACACAAGTGAGAACAAGATGCTGTTTCGTTGTTAACTGAAAAAAATCTCATTTTACAGCAATAAACATGCATGCTACTCTAGGGAAACTGTGTTACGTGTCACAACTGGTCAACATCACGGAAAATAATTCATTTCATAACATAAAAATAATTGTAACAGTATCGGTATTTTATACCAGAGATACCACAGTTGAATTTTCTAGAAAGCTACGAAAGAATCTGGTTTTGAATATGACGAATCCTTAGCAAATAACAGTTCATCCTTGTCATTCTAAGCATAAATTGTTTTTGTGTTTCTGCTTTGCCTTTTATACTGAACAAGTCCGGGCAAATACACAATTCCATAATTTTACCTTTTCTTATCTCTCTCTCTCTCTTTTTTTTTTTTTTTTTTTTTTCCTTCAGAGCAGCAATCCTTTTTATTTGAATTGTCAGCTGTATGGAAAATCTGATTACTGCCTCGTCCTGCTGAATAACTGCTTAGCCAAGGTGGGCAGGAATGAAGAACTGGCTCTTTTAAAGCCTTACCTGGAGATGCCTTTCAATAAAAGATCCTTTCGCAATGGTGTTGGATCAGGAATTAAAAAAACTTCCTTTCGAAGAGCAAAGTCATAAACAAATGTTCAAAACCACACTCTCGATTTTAGCCTCTGAGGTTTTAACTTTGCACTTAAAATAATTTGAATGCATTTCTGTGATAAAACCAAGGGAGACGAACGTACCCGTGTCTTCAGCATGTAAGCAGATGTTTATTTCAGAGAGCACAAGCCAAGTGGAGCAGATGGGATTGCTCAGAGAGGGCTTTGTTTCCAAAGTTACAGTATCATAAAGTTTTGTATTGAAATGAATGTTTTCATTCGGTTAATTCCCCTTCTTTGTAAAGCTACAGATTTAATCAGTTTCCTCTTGATTAATACAAAAAACAGTCCTGTGCTTTGAATAGACGTGTGCACGCAGGCTGTCGGGAGGACTGACGGTATTATTCCTGACATCGCTCCTCTCCGCCGCAGAGACAAGGCAAGGCAAGGCATGCCTGTGCTTTCCTGTCCCAAGTCACATTTACCTGAAGACAACGGCTCTGGCAATCGTAATACCGATTTAAAGTACATTTCACTTCAGATTTCCAAAGAGATGAAGGGCCACTGGTGAAGGACAGAATCAGGCCCTACTTGTAAATTCTAGTTTCTTTTTAATACAGTTATTTAAAATTATTTTAGCAGGAAATAATCTCTTGAGATGTGTCGTCTCATTTCCAGAAGAGTCCTGGGAAATCACTCTAAGCAGGGTATCAGTGCAGCTCCCTTTGCCTCAATTAATTGACTTATGTAGGCAACCAGCATCTGATGAAATGTGCCAAACGCGGTTTCTGCTCATCTGCTATAGTTGTGGCGCAGTAATTAACAACGAAGGGGTTTCTAATTTCCTGTAAAAAAAAAAAAAAAAAAAAAAGTCATTTGGTCTGAAAATATGTAAATGTTGTGTGTAGGAAAGGTCATCTGCTGAGTTACATATGTGTGAATTTTACCTTGTGGCTATTTCCTCCAAACGCAGTGTAACAAGCTGTGACGTTGGCTTGAAAACGTTGCAAAGTGTCCATGCAAATGCATTTTGAATTCAAAGCTAAGATAATAAATCAGTATATGGATGCTTTCTAATATTTCCCTATTTAAATATCGTAACCCAGGAGATCATCATTAAACCTAGAATGAGGCTGGTTGGCATCATCCCTTCCATGATTCCCATTCCTGTGACTTGCACCCCTAAGCCCACGGAGAAAGATGACTCGAGCACGGAGCTGTGCTAATGTGCGTACTCCTGGGTTTCCGGACTGCAGCTGGCTAATTTTGGGCTGATTAGAGGAGATCAAACACATCCCTGTCTGCGTTTGTCCACGCTGAAATGTTTAAAGTATCGTATTTTTTAAAGCTGCTGAAACACTTACACTCCTTTTGGGTACTGTTGGTGTCTAGGTTGCTTAGCTCTTGCAGCTCTTAGTCAAGTGACACCTAGAGACCTTTAAAAATGTAAAAGGGAATGCTAGGTAATTATTATTCTCGTGCACTCTGGCTCGTGTAATGTCTGGATGGGAGGAAGCCCAGGCCAGCAAACGCAGCGGCACGCAGGAGTTTCACTGCAGCAGTGCATTTGCCTTGTTTCATTCTTAGCTGCTGTGATTTTAGCCACGGCAGATGTCCTGAAAATGCAGTTTTCCAACCCAAACACTCTCCAGCTCTGTCCGGAACTGCCCAAGAAGCAGCATTTTAAAGCCTTTGGGCAGGTAAAACCGAAGGGCTAGGAATGACTCCTGGCCTGTGACTGCTGAGCGTGCGGGTAGGTGCTGCCAGAGGTCCTGAGCGCAGGGTACTTAAGGGAAAAACCTTACATGGATTTGATTATGCCCTGGTGCAGGCAGAACGTGTGTAATCTGCGCGTGTATTCAGTGGGGCGGAGGTGTTTTGTGGCAGTGGAGCTGCCTGGAGTGGCTCTGGCCCACTCCTTACCGCTCATATCAACACGCAACTTATTTTTCAGGGAAAACAAAAACCAAACCAAGCCCAGATTTATCTTCGTTTTGGGCTTTCACATCCATTTTAGTTAACTTTTTTCTGCATAATCAAATACATTTCTGCCTTGGTAACCTATGATAAACAAGGTTGTCTCTAAGCCAACAGAGCTATACGTGCAGCTTTGAAAATCAGCCTCTTCCTTTTCATTTATTGTGCAGATATTTGACCAACGCGTTTAGTGATTTGCTTTTGAGCAGGGTATTTTCAGAGGGGATGGGGAGCCGGTATCCTGCTTGCACAGACCTTCGTCCCCTTTTTTTGAAAGTATGGGCTGCAAGAAAAATAGCCTCTTAGCTACAGGAAAAAGCCCATTATTTATGATTTAGTCATTCCCTGACAAGCCACTCCACCTTGAGGGATATACGTATACAAAAAAGATGGTACGAGGAAGCCACCAAGAGCCATAAGTCTTGCACTCACCTAAATCACACCAAGCAAGCCTGGAAAATGTAGATTATCCAGCTTACAGAAGCTTACTACTTACAGAAGTAGTTCTGTCACCAGTGGCCTGATCTTGCCATCACCACCCACTGAAAACTCATGGTGCTTATGCTGCCTTTGACATAAAATGCTAAACTCTTTTCTGAACTTTAAAGGTGGCTTAATTTTGGAAAGAACAGAGAGTAACCTTAATGATCTCTGTCAGAAAATAAGGATCTAAGGGTGCCATTGCTGAGCACATTAATTTTTATGCTGACAGAAACTTGAAACATGACATAAAATGTCTTTTTTCAGTGCAAAGAGGACAATAGGGAAGACTATAGGAAAGGTAGCCTACAGCATAATTAATGTGCTGCAATGAATTATATTCCTTTCTGCAGAACAGGGATTCATTACTCTGTGAAAAGACATTTTGTTGACTTTCTTTACTCTTTTTCTTGGCTAACCTAAGAGAAAGGATAAACAAGTTTAGAGAGTGGGAAGAGTCATGCTTTGTCTAGGCTTTGAGGAGCGAGTTGGGAAGCTGGGAATGCCATGACCATTCTTGGCCTTTGATAGTAATTCGGTCTGTGACCTTAGATAAGTAACTTTATTTCTACTCAATTTGTCCATCCAAAAAAGAAGAAGCTAATCTTCATCAAGCCATCTCACATAAGCAGTGTCATGACTGATAGATTTGGGAAGTGTTTTGGCGGTGTTGGGGTGGAGAAGGGTGGTCTCTGCAGCCGGCGCAGCGTCCAGGGGCTGGGAGGAAGGCATGAGCTCTGCTGCCCCGTCCGCGTGACCTCCAGCGTCACCTTCAGCACGAGACTGAGCACCCTAATACTCGTGTTCGTTTCCTAACCATCCACAGGATGGTTAGATGTCATAGCCCAGCCAGTTCCCAGGTTTACGAGCTGTTTTCATCTGCATTGTCCGTTGCTCCAGCTACTGCTGAATGAGGCTGAGAGACATCCTCCACACCTGCGCTTCCAAAGAGCAGCTCCTAGCGTTTCTTGTGCTAGTAATACTATGCATGTTCTTCTTTTTTTGATCATTTATCCTTTGGTAAAACAGGTCAAAACGTGTTTAAAGGATTTTTTACCCTACTTTGCTCTAACTTGTATCTACCTTTGGAGGCCTTGGACATAAGTATCCACTAACAGGTCCCTGTCTTTGGGTGGTGAGAGCCATCCTTGACCGTAGCTGTCAATATTTTTAGCAGCCAGCCTGTCCTGAGCCCTAAGGTTGGGCTGCTGCTGCCCTGCAGCTGCAGGAGCTTGTGCCTCATCCCCATCCTCACCCCTGGAAGGGCACCTTGCCAAGGGACGTGCACGTTATCGCATGTTGCCTGCTGCTCCCTAAAAACGATCTGTGCCTTTGAAGGAGGCAGCTGAGGTTCACCACTAGGTGAAAATGAAAAGAACAAATCCAATAATATATGAACGAGTGAAATCTGCCTGAAGACAGGAGGAGAAATTAACATTTTTTTTTCTTCTTCACAGATTATTGGCAAGAAAGGCAATTAAATAGCCTGATATAATAGCATCTAATTTACTTGTGAGACTGAAAATTAGTTGTTGTAATGACATACCAATACTTGGTTTTCTGATTACCAAGCATAAATTAAAGTATATCTATCTATCTCACGTTTAGATTTCCTAATTTGCTATTGTTTGCCTGTAGATGGTAATTTATTGCCTTAAAATACTGAGAGGAAGCCAGGAAGAAGTCTCTCATTGCTTTTAGCTCTGGATATAATTTTGACCTTAAGAAAGAACAAGACAGATATGAGAGAGTATATTAGATGTTATTATTACTGTAATAAAATACAGATAAAAATCATAGTGCAGAAAGACTCTAAGACAACTATTAAGCATTTGTCATATAAAGAAAATCAAAATTTAACTTATCAGATATTCTGGCACTTTAAAGATTCATCATGAAAAATTACTTCTAACAGTGAAGCGTTTATGCAATATGTCACTGATGAGCTGTCTGCTTAAACGTTTAAAGAGTTTGGAAAAAGAGGAAAAAATATCAAAGATATGCTTTTTATTAGTCTGACAATGTTTCACTATATTTAAATTTATTTTTAATAGTGAAACAGTATGGCATTACATTTTTTTAAGAAAACAAGCCGAGCTCATTGTCCTACCCTAACATGTGATGGTTAGTGAGCATAACCAAACTGAGAACGGAGCTTGTTGACTGAAAAAATGGTCCAGCTGTACATCAGACTTCACTCTGGTAGTCAATTTTAGAGCCGGGGGAATTTTTCTGCCTTTGTGGTGACAGAAAGACTTTTTCTTCTAATACTCTACTCAATTTGAAATCATTGGGTTAATTATGCTTAAAATTAAGCATATCTTAAAAGCTTGATCAGCTGAGGCCTATCTTCTCAAAGTCTTTGGTATGAACCTTTCAGAGGACATAAAAGGGCTCAATGCGATAAGAAATGAGCTATCAAGCGCCGCTCTCGCGACATCATCCACAACCCATTGAAGTCAACAGAAAGCTACTGAGCATCTTCAGTGGGCTTTGGATCAGACGTTCAGCGTATTAACGGTAAGAGTATTTCGTGTTCGCTTCTTGCGGTCGGTCGAATGAATCCAGTGAATCTCTATGGCAACCCTCGAGCACCGCACAGCAGCTATGTGCACTAATAGATTTTTCTTCCCAGATAGCATCCTCATTGATTTTTGTGGTTTGTGCCTACTGTCTCTTTTAGCCCACCGTATCTCAATTTGGGGACCATAGCATCGCTGGCATTTCAAAACCGCGGCCAAATGCTGGAGCTGGGAGGTCTGCGAGGAGTCCAGACCGTTGCGGGTGGCTCTGTGGCTCTGTGTCTTCATTAGCAGCCACTGCATTCTAATTAGTAGCATGACACTTGGATGAACCCAAAGTCTACAAGGATGCGTGTGTAAGTTTATTGTTAATCACAGAGATGTAAATACAGGAGCGAGCATTATTATTCTAGAGTGATGTCAGTCCCCCAAACACTTTAAAAAAAAAAAAAGCAAAAACCAACAACATATACTAGCAAGTAGACTATGGTTATACAAGTTGCGGAGTTTTGTTTACTTTGTTTTCAAGTAAAAATCATAAAGTAAATGAAAAGAACAAATGGATCTCAGCTTGATTCAAAATACAGGGGGAAAGGGAGAATATGTACAAGTAAAAATGACCATGGGGGGAAAATCTTTGCACTTTAGTGGTATTCGCTCTTCTTCATCGACGATTTCATTGATAATCCTCTGCAGTGCTGTTTTAGAATATTCTTATAGTAAAGAAAGACCTGGAGTCATGAAATATTTTGGTAGAAGCTTGCTTGATGAAGCTCCTTTCCCATGCCAGGTTCTTCATGCTCGTGCCCATCTGTGGTGTTTGATGGGTCTTTCTCAGGGTGGTCTGCAAGGCACAGCCACGGGGCGTCTCCGAACGGCGCATCTCTGCAGGGGTTTGGAAAAACCCATCAATACATCAGACGTACCTGACAGAGCTCAGCTGACTGCGGTGCGAGGTTAGACGTACAATTCCCATACAGCCATCTCCTTTCAGGCTGTAAATTTAGCTGTCTTAATTTTGAACCGAGTCCCACTGTTTCTGTTCAGTGATTTTCTTGGAAGTCACTGAATGGCAGTTGTGGTAACATTCCCCGCTATCTGGAAATATCTCAGAGATATCACATGTTCTCAGTTTGAAGTCGTAAGGGCTTTTGCTGCACTTATACATATTTTGGATCAAAGAATCTGGCTTTTTTGCGCAGGCATGCTTTTTGGTTTCCCTATGTTGTGACAAGGGATATGTTTGACTCTGCTCGTCTTTTTGCTTTTGAGTTTTAGCCAGGTCTGCAAATTATTCCTTCCTGCTGGCAATGTGAATCTTGTTAGCTTCCTGGATGAGGGGAGCAGCACAGTCATGAGCGTGTTTTCTGCTGCTCAGTGAGGCCTGGCAAAGTGCATCCTGTGAAATGCCACTTCACTCCATGTTTCTCAGTTTCAAATTCGTTTTTGCATTCAAAATATGGCAAAATTATTGTTGCGCAAGACACCATGGCACGTCAGGAAGGATGCTGAGTCATTCATTTAATTAGACAGCAACTGGTGCTGGCTGGAGTGCACCATAATGCGAAGAAGCAACGTGTAAGTCAAGGGGACAAGTTATTCGACAGCTCGTTATGGACTCAGTTGCAGGGTTTGGCATCGGAAGCCATGCCGAGTGTGGGCTAGCCCTGAGTGCCGGACCCTGGCTGCTATCGTACTGTCTACCCTCGAGACGTACAAGAGAATTGCAAGTACTATATCTCTACACCTTTTAATAAAATTGCACAATCTGAAGAAAACAAACTTTACTTAATGCACTATTTATATTCTCTCTTATCTTTAGTTACCTTTGGTTATGTGATCTAATCATGTCCCTTTATTAATGAGGTTCCTTACAGCCACTTGAGGCAATGTAGGAAAATTGACTGGAGGAGCTTATGGAGTAATTTAAGGCCAAATCCTGATTGCCAAACATAATGAAGTATGCTAACTGATGCATGGAGATCCTGTTGATTACTTTAAACAACCTTAAATGAAAGAAGACAAATGACCCATGTGGGTGGACTTGATGTAATTGGTTTATGAAAAGATACTTATAAACCAAAAAAAAAAAAAAAAAAGTTCTTTTCCCACTTGCAAAAGTGGGTTGCTATTTCTTTCTTTCTTTGCCTATCTGCAAATACGTACAATAGTGTAAGCAGCTTTCTCATGGATGCTTCTAAGTGCCAGCAGCTGGACAAGCCACTGTCAGAGCACAACCTCCATTGCAAACCGATGCAGCTCAAGCACCAGGCCACTAAAGCACTTCAAAAAGCCCAAACAGTTTCCCTATTTTTGTATCAAGCAGGCATTTTTTCTAAATTTCTGCCACCGAACTATCGCTTTGGATGCCCAAGGGTTTTGTGATGCACTGCTGTCTTTGCACAGTGCATTCCCCCAGCGTAGGAAAAGGGGGTGCCTGCGAATGAGATGCACAGCAGGTTCAGGTCTGCTCCGTGGCAGTTAGTTCAGATAGTTTGCTCCTTTGCATGTAAAGCATTGCCTTGATTTGCATATTTGGGTATTTGAACTTTACGAATCAGTCCTTATAATCAACAAATAAGGTGTCACTTACGTGCTTGTGTTAAGGAAGTGAGTTACATTTATCTTCGCTACGTTCTCAGAATGAAGTCAGGTGTTTTGGCACAGTGCAAGCTCGCGCTGCCTTGCTCGTGCTGTTCGCCTGTCACCCGGTCTGTACCTTCGAGCTCCTAACGCTGCTTAATTAACAATACCATAGACGCTACAGCCTTCAAATGAAAACTAGATGTTTGGATCACTAGCCTAATGTGGATATTTTGCTAAGCCATATTCAATTATTTCACTTTTTATTTATGTAAAATACCTTGTATTTTGGATGGATATACTCAAATTGCATTGAAAAACCCCAGCATTTTTACCGGTTTCATGGCTGAAGACAGTTTCATTTGACACATTAATTGGAAAGCGTTTGTTTCGGTGCTTGCAGAGTTACTGGGGGAATATATGATACGGTTATTCGTTAGCATCACACCATTTGCAGTAGTGCGGTACAGCTCCTCCCCTGCAGTCCAGAGAACAGGGTAAGGACAAGCTCCTGGCCTCTGCCACCTGCCTTTGTGCTGCTCTCAGACAGACCCTCGCTCTCTAAGTTTGATTTCACAAATGCATGTCCTTCCAACAAATGCAGAAATTTGATTTTGTGCAAATCATGAAAAAAAAAATCAGTCTTCCTCATTAGGTCTCCACAAGACTCATACCGAGCACCATGAAAATGCTGGCATTTACCAATGGTCATAGCAAATGATGTTTCAGCAGTTTTGCATTTATTTTTGTTTAGTCACCCCAATACTGTTGTATTTTTCTCAATGCCTTGTTAAATACAGTAATGGTCAGTAACAGCAGTGAGGTAAGTAGTTCTTCATGACTAACTGAACAAAAAATGGAAGAAAAAGCAAATGCAACCGCTCTCCTGGGGATCCTGCCTCAGAGTCTATGAAAACACTTATTTCTGAGAGTTATTTTTAAAATTCTTGACGTTCAGGAAATGGTTCAATTTTACCATAAATAAATAATGAATTTCAGATGGCGGTGGGGGAGAGTGAAGAGATTCTTCTCATTCTGTTAATATTTTTATGCTGTGGAGTTGCAGAGGCACAAACCCAGGACTGCTGAGCCCGTCAGTACGCCTGACACAGAGCCTAGCGAAAAAAAAAATCAATTAAAAAAATGGAGCCATTTCTCCTTTTCCTATAGCAAGCTTCCCCACACTCCCTATGTCACCTTGGGCAGGTTACTTTACTTATTATTTCTGCACTTGGGACTTACATCCAAAAAAAAAAAAAAAGGAGTTGTCCTTTTTCTCTCCCTCTGTTACGCTGATGTGATTTTCTGCTGCCGGGGCTGGTACACGCTCTCTATCTGGAATTTGTGCAGTGTCTAGCCAGTGCAAATTAATTTGGTATGTCAGCACTACTGTAGTGCAAACGATAACGAATTGTGGGGACGATGGATAACCAGCATGTGATGGCATGAAGGAGGAGATTTGCAGAGGAGAAAGGACAGGCTAAAATTGGATCTCTGAGCAATTTCCGTATTTTGGGGATGGTTTTTTGTCCTGTGCAAGAAAAAAAGTTACCAGAGATATAAAAGCCTATGACATAGGTATATTTTGCTCTTTCTTCATTTTCATGATCACAAGCTTAGCTTTTTAAATTTGATGTGGCTGGAGATGGGAGACGTGGTACTTTTTTCTCTGAGAGCTTGAAAGTGCCGCAGGTTAGCATTCCATAATTATTTTTGTCATAAAGATGAATGCCATCCTAAAAAAGTTGGAAGCTAACAGCACCTCGGCTTTGATATATGAATATTACCACTTTGAATGTTGGAATGGCATTATAGCTGGTTTATGGTTTTATGACTATGAGACATTTCTTAGTCTCTGATTTAGAAATACATTTCCTACACATTTTAAAGCAACTTTTGGTCTTTGACATCTTTTTTTTTTTTTTTTTTGCTTGTCTGTCTTTGATTTCAAAACGCTTCTTGAAGTGAATTTAAGAGATTGTAGGATTTGAGAGATATTCATCATAAAACTTAGGTGCAAAGTAGTCACCTTTAGCCACCTCTAGTTTAATACCCCGCAATGTCAAGGAACCGCCACGTCGCATTAATTCACTCCAGTTCCTGCTGGGAAATCACCGAACCTTCATAGATAGCTGTTGCAATGTGAAATAGTTAATGTCTGTTACATTTTCTAAATTGTATACCCTCCTAGCTATACAAAGATCATGCAAATGTGATATTTGAGGTAATATATTTGCAGAATTGTAGTAGTTTTTAAAATGAAAATAGCATCATTTTGTTTTGAACGCATTTCTCCCCTCACCCCTAGCCTGCCAAAGCGCTGGCGGTTCTGCAATTGCAATAAGCGCTATTTAAAATATGTTTGAAAAAACCCCAGTAAAATGGAAGGCTGCCCTCTAACGTCAACAAGCCAAGCAAAGGGGACTGAAAAGGCAGCGAAAGGCTATGGAGGGTAACAAGGATTGGCCATAATTTCTCTGGATGAACAGCATTTTGAGTAGAAAATCAGACAGAGGAACATTTGAAAATTCAGGGATTTCAAAAGCATCAAAGAGATTTGAGATGCCAGGACCCAGTAAAAGCCAAATCTGAGCCTCAAATTCTATTTGTTCTGAAAAATCTTCCCCCAGATAAGGATTCCACTGGCTTTAAGTGGTGTGCGCATTTAGTAGGGATGGAGTCTGAGCACGGGGAGGACGTGTGGGCAAGCGGGTCCTTGGGTTTATTTTAGCAGCAAAGGTCAGCGGGCACTGGATGGTGTGCAGCAACAACCGACTTGCTCTGCGTTGTCGGCGTTGTAGTGAAGAGTTTAGAAAAGGCGTCCTAAGGTTTTCTGATGTTGAAAACCTCGTAGGAAACCTGTGAGATGACGCAGGTCCTTGAGGAATGTGATAGTGCAAATATGTCAGCAACATCTTAACCTCATATTTCTGGGATGGGAATTGTTTCTTAGACTAACCGGGGTCCAGCAAGGACTTTGCAGAAGGTTTCTGATATTTACAGCAGCTACGTTAAGTTATACGCCATCCCATTGCTGTCAGCTCCTCCAGCTACTTGTGTTCTTACAGAAGATACTTCAGGAGGCAAAACAAAGCAGTACCACTGGCAACAAGAAAAACCTCAAAGTGTTAATTAGTGGTTGTCTGAAAAGCTGTTCTCCATGAAAAGGTAGACTCTTAATATAAAATATTTTATATTATGATACCAATTATGAAAACACACAGATTAAGTAAAGTAAATATGTATTGGATCTGTTACAGCTTCCTACGGCAATAAGTGCACTATAAAAAAATTAAAGATACCAAGAAAAACCCCCAAAAAAGGAAAAATCAATGTTTTCATTAATATATACTAGTGAATAAATAACAAAGATTAATGAACACAAGGCATGAGTCCTAGTGTGAGCTCCTGCTCTGTTTACACGCACATCATTTTTTCTGCCTTTTTGTGATTTGTACGCCACCATATTTTTTGGAGTTTGTTCTCTGTAGCTGACTGGCAGCAGATTTCTCTGGATTTCACGCTGGGTCATTTACGGTGTGACTCCCAGTTCACACGCTGGCTTCTCTCTCGCCCTGGGATCCTGGCTACTTAACCATGGAGAAGTATTTGGGGAATAAACGTGAAACGTTGTTTCCACAAACACTCCTGGCTGCAATGCTTAATTTTGTGCTCATTCAGCCAGCTCATAGGAATATGCACAGGGAAAGAACACCAAGGTGGATGCAAATTCAAACGTGATTGAAGCATCAATCACTTATTCACTGAGAAGTATTTACAGTATTTTCTAACTTGAGAAAGGAATAATAAAAAGTGCATCCTAGGGGGGGGTTTATGGGGCAAATTTTATTCCAAACATCTGCAATCTATGCAGAAATTGTTCACTCATCAAGTATTGAAAAAAGCCAGGAATGAAACAAAACCCCAAAGGGGTTGAAATCAGGCTGGCCAGAAATCTCCTGCAGTTTCCCATTGGAAAATGCCATAAAAAATGAAGCAATCTGTGAAAATCACTCAGTCCTGACAAAGTTTCCTGCCAGCTTGCCTGTCAGGCTCCCTGGGTCGCTCTCCTTCGGGTGTCAGATCGATGATGCTCGCCCACCCGAGCTCCCGGGCGGGCGGCTGGGGACCTGCCGCTGCTCACGCCCCGCATCCTCCCCAGCCCTGGAAGGAGCAGGGAGCTTCAGAGCCATCAAAGCCAAGTGTCACTTGGACCTTTCTGTTAAACTGAAGGAGAGGTTTCCTCTTTTGAAGTGACATACACACGTGTGTTCAGGTTTTCCCATTCAGTAATGTAGTTTTTTTAATTTCAGGATTCCTTGCACTGGAGTTTCTGGTCAACTGTACAGCCAGGAGAAGCAGACCTAAGCTGAAAGCTAACAACCTCAACCTATGGGAAGGATCTCCCAGTTTAGCAAAGCACATAAGTGCCTGTCTCTAAAGGATTACCACATTTATTGAAGTTAATAAGTGTTTGTTCTTTGTTTTTCAGCAATTCTCAGATAATCCAAAGCAAGCTGAGCACTCATGGTGCTAAAAAGAGAGAGAAGTGCCCAGCCTTGGAGAGCTGCCATCTAAATCGGCCATCCCCAAACCGCAGCGCAGGTATTTACGGTGGGTAGTGAGTCTTTCCTGAACCTCATTACATCCTACGTGGAGGCATTAGCCCTGCAGCTACTGCACCTGCGCTAATTTAGGTGCCATGGGGGGGATGTAGAGGGAGAGCACGAGCGCGGGGGCACAACGGTTGGGATCCGCAGTTAATGGCCCTGCTGGCTCTGCACCCAAGCTGCTTGAAGGTGTTTATGCATTATAATAAGCATTTCTTTTTTTTTAACATCTTAGCTCTGGCGCGATGTGATTCCCAGACATAAAGGAGGTGTTCCGACCCGTGCTGGCATCAGTTTTGGGTACATACGTGTAGGTTTAAGATGCCTGTTAGCAGATGGAGCTAGTGCAGATGGCACGGCTATCACATATGGGGAGGAGTGTTTGATTCCGCGGAGTAGGAGTGCGATGTTATTCTCAGTCAGAGGGGTCAGAATAGCTTTCACTTCTCACTTAGTATTCTTGGTAGCTGTTATTTTGGGATGGAAAATTCTGTGACTATCGCATGTCAGGGCTCACTGCTGGCAGCTTGGGAGGGACGGCTTTCTGAGGGGTATTTCCGGGCAGTCTGTATTCTGCAAGTTATTTCTGATCAATGCTGATTAATTGTTATTTCTTTTTAATAAATACCATAAGGAGATTTGAAGCTCTCCTCCACGCAGCTAGGGTCTGGTTTAAATTAAGATTCAGGAGAGTGATGGGAACATGCCATTGCTGAATGTGTGGGGAGAGCAAGGAAATATTGCAGTGCTCTCGTTTTCCAGAAACAATTTCTAATGCTGTCTTTCAAAACACAATGCCCAGTAGTGGGTAGAAACCAGTATTAAATCTGTCATGTTTTTATTTCGTTCTTAACATCTCTGTTTGAAATCTAAACTAACTTGCACAGAAAAGCAAGGATCCCTCTAACAAAGCAGCAATCTGGCAGCGTAAACAACAACCAAGCTCAAAGGGGAAATAAAACATATCTGTGCTCTCCTGACATTATATAACCTGTTAAAAGCAGAGTATTCTGCGGCAGTGACTGAGGGGCTTTGTATCTTGTATGGATTTTCTTAGAATTTTAATGGGGGAAACCAAGTAACAAGTAAGATCCTTCCACTTTACTAGCTGAAAGAGTGGGTTTCAGGGAAAATGTGTGTGATACCTTTTATCTTTTCCTAATGAAAACACTGCCACCAGCTGGTTAATAAATGGTTTTGACTAGGGTTTTACACAAAGAATTACTTTTTTTTTTTTTTTTTTTAAAGCCACATCTAAGCTGGAAGTGATATTTCAGGTCAATATGTTTTCATTACAGAGAGCACTGATTCTCTGTACCCTCCATTACTTTTTCAAAGATAGGTATATGATGATAATACAATTAATGCTTTTTACCTTAAACATGTTGTTAAACAAACCCTCAGGACAAAGCTCAGCTCAGCAGAGAAGGAGCCCACTACCTGAGGTACTTTTACCATCTTCCACCTTCATGAACTGGTGTGACCATCTCAGACCCCTGGTTCAGACACCTCCAGGTTTTGTAACTGACTATTTTTAAATTAATCATAAAATTATTTGAATTGAGGCATTTGAAATATATTGAAATTAATTTACCTTTTCAGATTCATGGTTTTTTACCGGTGTCCGGCGTTTTGTTGAGCAGGGGCTGGAATAAAACCTGAGAGCTCTATGTTAGGACAGCTGGATACAGTGCAGGTATGGGTCCTGGTGCCGAGACTTTGGGATGGTGCCATAAATGTCATCAGCTCGTTACTTGTGATTTTGCTAAAACATCAGTAGTGGCTAAGACACTTCGGCAGCGTTGACATTTCAATTGCCATGTTGGTTTTTCCTCCTGCGCTTGAGAGAATTCATGTGCTCAAAATGATCATTTCAGGTTCTCTGCAGACCCAAGAAAAATGCAGTTCAGCTTTTTAAAGTTGCCATAACAATCACAGGGAAAAGAAATCTTGTAAATGGAGGTTGAGGCTCAGAGGCATAATTCGGTGCTCAGGAAGGATTTGCAATTGATCTTGTGTCCGAGAGAAAGTGGATATATTGCAGTCTCAGAAGTTGCCAGTCCAATAGTAGATGTGTTTCATATTGCAGTACACCATTTCCCTTACAACTGACAATCTCCTTTGGCCCCAGACTCAGGCAGTGACTTTTTAGTTTGCTCTTCTTTTTTTTTTTTTTTTTTTTTAAGCTCTTTCAGCAAGTTGAAGCCATGAGGAATTTCAGGTCCTCCATCCCTCCACCAAGCTTTGACTTATTTGATAATAATATTTGAAATAACATTTGACAATATTTGATACCCATGTCTGTGTTAGGGTTATGCATGGCCACGTACAGCCTCTCTCCTGCACCATCAGCAAAGGATATTCCCAGGCTTTTGGCACAAAACTGAGTTCGGGGCAAATCTAAACCTCAAAGGCAGGTTGACGGGCAGACGGTGTGGATGTCACCCTTGCCTGCAGCTGAAGAGCTAAGGGCTGCAAGGGAGTGAAGCTGCAAGGGAGTCTCTGTCCTCAGCTGGGCAATGCGTGAGTCCTTCTGCAGGGACAGGAGCGGCCGCCGTCCCATCTCCTGCACCAGCATGGCTTGTCCTTTCCCCAGGCCTCCAAATTTCCAAATGGCTAGCTGCTTTCAGTGAGTTTTCTTACATTCCAAGCATTTTTCACTTAATTAGCACTGAATCCTAATGATCGTTTTATTTTGTAATACGAGGTATCAATTTTTCATTCTAAAATTAAGAAGGAAAATGGCACTTTCTATCTAGCAGAGCATTTGAACTGAGCTACACAATATGCCCACGTAACCCTCTCTTGTTTGCAACAGAAGCTCCACTGAGAGCTGTACGGGTTGCATGGGCTCTGCAGGTTACAAAATATTACTGCTGTCTGTCCTCCTCCCAGACGCTTTAGTCAAGAAGGGGGAACCACAGCTGGCACGGCCTCCCGCGGAGAGGTTGTGCCAGGCAGGCTCGGTCCTGCCTCCATCACAACAGAGTTTTCCCCGCTACTTTCAGGGCTTTCGAAATTATAGCGGGAAAATAGTGACAGACCCACCGGACATACAAGTGCTTGCGCCACCCCTATCTAAAAGCTGATTTTTCCACAGCACAGAACAGTTTCCCCAGGTTAACTTCCCAGCTTATAAATTAACCCTTTAATTTCCTCCTATGCATTTCAGCACCGTCACACAGCATAACCTTATGCATAATTACGGCTGAATTAATATTCCCACCGAAGCCTGAAGTCCCCGCATCTCACGTTTCAACAGTGGCTTCTGCTTCCAGCTTTAGCACAGGGAATATTTAAAGGACAGTCGAATTTTCTTTGTAAATCTTCCAAGAAATGTTCACTGCTTTGCTCGGGGTAGGTGTTTGAACACGGTCTTGTTTGGGGCTCGGTGCGTGGGGTGGGAGCGCTCCCCTCCATCACCGCGCGGGATAAGCGGCAGGGCTGGCACCGGGGATCCGCAGAGGATTGCCGCGGGGTGCCCAGCGACGCAGAGGTCCTTTGCGCTTGGTGGACTCCCCTTTCCCACACATACCAGCAGACCAAGGGGGGTAGCGCGTACCTCGGACACTGCGGGGAGGCTTTTTAAGCTGCTCTGTTACCTTCACAAATGAAACAAAAATTCAATTACCGAAAATAGCAGCATCCCTTTCTTTTGTACAGCCAACAGTGGAAGAGTCTTTTATTGATTTCTGCTGAATGTCAGTATCGCAGCAGAACCATTGCAATAGAAACAACCTGGCTTTTTTCTTAGCATGCATACAAGCATAGAAAAATTTAAAATAAAACCTCAAACCTCCTGTTTTGAAATATAACTTTCAGCAGTTACTTGATACAGAAAGGTGATTCCCAATCTGCAAATACTCCTGAGATAAAGTAAAACTTCCCATCCATGGATGAAAGTTTACCTGTAGATGAAATCTGTCTAACACGTGAAGCAAAGAGTCAAAGATCCAGAGCTCCTGGGGTTCAGGTATTGCTATGAACCTTTAAGATAATATCTTAAAAAATCTCTCAGTCAGTTTATCAGTCATTAAAACGTGGTTAATTGTTACCCCGCAAGGGTAGCCTTAATGAGGAGCAGATCTCTGACTGTGATGTCTAAAAACAAGCTGGCAATAAGCGTCTTGGTTTATACCAGAGTTCAGGTTTGTTCTTAACATCTGAGATGTGCATGATTGTCTTGAGAGCTCATTAGGCCTAATCTAATACCACTTGTAGTCAGCAGAAAGCTGAATTAGCTAAGGACTGGTTCAGGCCTTCACACCATGTAAGTGCCTTCACTGAAGTCATTGCAGATATCTTCTTAATTTAAAAGTAATTCCAAGTTTGCATTAAAAATATTTACTGCTAGTACTCATAGACTGAGACCTTTATCTTCTACTTGTATGTATTTTTTATTTTAGGTAAAATCTTCCATTAGTAAAGGTGAGAACTGAGAAAATAAACCAATTTAAAACTCATAACTTTTTACATTAATCAGATACATGAGCCATTATCGAGGGAAAAATCAACATACTGCATTTTTTCTGCATAGACAACAAGTTTTGGACGAGTTTTTCCTCTTGCCTTAACACTACCAAGACTTAAAGTAGTTCATGTCATTGATTTTAACAAAAAGTAGTGATAAAATTTTAAATTACTCCAAGTCTTCTACAAGCATTACGGTTTTAAACCAGCAGCCCACAAGTCCTGCTTGGGGCTCCTTGTGATGTATTAGTCTCCCCAAACAAGCATGTGCTGCAACCTTCCGTGATGTGAGACCAAATTAATTGCTCCTGTTGTTCCTTGGAAACTAACATTTCCCTAATGATCCAATATCTCATTAGGCAACACTGAAATACTGTTTTTGCTAAAGAGCGGTTTGCCCAGGGAGGACCTCCTTGGCACCTGATTTGTCGTGAGCTGACAGCAGGCATAGTACCTTAAAACATCAGAAAATTGGAACTATTTTGTCTATGCGCCTTCCACACGCTAAATGGCTACTATTATTCATACCTGTTAAAATGCCTAAGTAGAATATTGCTGTTCAGCAATAGCAACAAAATAAACACATTCAAGTCCGTTGGTAGAGTTGGCTGCAAAAAATTTCCCTCTGGGATGAAATTCAGGACATACAACATTTTACAGCATTGGTCCAGATTATGCCATGTTCTCCCAGTAGTCCCATTAATTTCAACAGAAAAATAAGGCAGCGCCAGTGGAGAGCAGAGGGGAGCCAGCCCAGCGCCTTGCTGGGGATGCTGCTGGGACAAGCAGCAGGATCTCTGCAGGAGACATGTTTAAACATGTTAAAGTCCTGTACGGAACCTCTCATCCAGGAGGAGAAATTTCTTAGTTCACTGTACTGTAATCCTGCCTCAGAGAGGAGGATTAGAGGAGGATTAAGCCACAGTGAACCAAGGTCACTCTATTCCCGAATGACAGACTTCACACAGAGATTTAGTATAATTTGAAAAACACCCGTTGACTTCACACGGCCGTGTGGTTTACCCCGTCTTTCCCCAGCCTGCCTGCGCAGGCATGACCCCAGCGCTGGGAGTTTCAGATACGCGGCTTTGAGAGGGATGGTCTTTAAACCTTCTGATCGCTAAGGGCGTTGGACTTGGGGTGGCCGCAGGCCAGGTAGCATCTCCACTGGCCACAGTGGTCGTTGCCTCACCAGAGACAGACAGCTATTCCCCTGCATTATTGCAAACCAGAGGTGGGATGGAGCTGCAGGTGCAAATGCAGTAACCTGCAAAGAGTCATGGGTGAGGAGGAACCACAGTTTTACTGAAAAACAAAATATAAACATTTCATTTATATTTTTTTTGCAAAAAATTATTCTTCCTTTCTATTGTTGGGGTCTGTTTTGAGATCTGATACATAAGTGAATATATCCTTCCTAAAGCAAATAAGAATTTAATTCTGTGATGAAAAGTTATTCCATAATTAAACAAAATATTAAGTATTCTCAGTGTAAAATTCATTACAGAGACATATTTAAACACTTGCCTCTTTCCAGCATCTATAGAGGTCATTCTGGCTTCTGACATTACTACTAAATTAGAGGGTTTCTTATCAACAAAAGATACTTGAATAATGGCCAAATCTAAACTGAAAATGTGCACATATGTAACTACCTTTTATTTTGGGGCAGATATGTGCATTTTGCTATTGCGAGTGCTTTATTTTGCTGGATGCTGGCAGCCAGGCTGGTCTGAATTACCCCGTAGTTCGTGAAGTTTCTCAGGGTAATTACACCTTTAAATTCATGCTTGTGTGTGTTTCTGACTGTCTGGGTATATATATATCTTCTAAACTACAGATTACCTAGCACATTTGAGAACTCTGTGTTATACGATAGTTTATTATGAGCTACACAGTAATACTAATTGCACCTATAATTACCATAAAGTCTGACAAAAGAAATAGAGCATTTAAGGGATGGATTCCGATTATTCAGTAAACGCAGATAACCGATGAGAAGGGCGAGATTTTGTGTCACAGCAAAGCCGGCGTGTCCCAGGAGGATGTGCTGGTTGGAGCAGGCTCACACAAGCTGGGGTTGGTGCAACCATTTTCATCTCAATAGGAAGACCACATCGCAGCCCGGGCGCCGCACACTTGGAAGCACCTATGGGCATTTCTACGTCCTTGTGTTACAATCCTCCACCGCCCTCCACACCCCTTTTATTCACTTTAATCGTGGGTCTGCCCAGACAGTGCGTGTATATATGGGACTGAACCAACCCCCTTTGGATTGAGTGTGCTGATCCTTCAACTGATCCCAGAGGACTTTGTATCAAATCCCGGGATGGCAACACGAGTTATGCAATATTGACTATTTAATATTCATGTTTCTGTACAGATCTCATTAAGTGTCTTTGCATTAGCTCCCCGATGTACAGGGTAGTAGGATACTTTTCATTTTACAAAGAGAATATGTTGACCTTCAGTCATATTCAAACAGATACTTTAGGGTAAGATTTAGAAATCTCATCCTGGAAAAAATGAAAATTGTAGTGTGTCAGGCATTACAAATATCTTTATTTTTCTCTCTGTTTCTGAGGCTTGACTTCTGATTCAGCACATTAACACCTGCAAGAAAAGCTGTTTTCCTAATGTTCTTGGCATATTTCTGCTCGGGATTATTTTAGATTGCAATGTTTTGCTTGTTGATAAGATGTAAATAAACCCATAGGCTTCTATTCCCCTTTGATAAATGAATTAATAGAATAAAAGATGAAACAGTATCTCTTAAAAAATATTTGCATACATTACACAGTTGTGAAGCTTTCTGAAGGTCACCCATGCAAAATGAAAGTAACGTTCACTGAAATTTTGTGTTGCACTTTAGCAGGTTACCAGCATTAGGTTATTAAGTTGACTTATTTTCCCACATCCTCGTTATGGATAACTGGTCACCTTTAAAAGTGGAACAAGAAAATATCTCCATATGTTCAAGACATGATGGACTAGAAGCACATCTGATCAGGCAGTAGAAATGGTGGTAGTGTTTAGCAGACACTTCTGCAAACAGAGCTGTTACTTCTACAATATATTCCTGACAAGTCCAGAACAAATATTCTGACAGCGAATCGACTTCTGAATTGTGTGAGCCAAACACTTTGAAAAATGTTTTGTGTTGACTCAGTCAAAGGTTTTCTACATTGTTAATAAACTCAGCTCTTTCAGTCTTCAACAGAGCTATTTTTGTGCTCTTCAGCGTATCCTTTGTGTTCTCATTGCAGGAATTTGTTAATGCAGGAATAATCAGTTAACTCTTGTGCATTTAACTCTGATCAAAAGCGTTTCATAGACTACAATGGACTTTGGATCAGCACCTTAAAATTATACCTAAGGAATTAAAATGTTTTCACATAGTCAAGATCTCCCAGGCTAACAATACCTGCTGGTTTCTGTCATGTTTCCCATGGTAACATGAGCCTTTAGAAAAGAGGGAAAAAACTACCCCGAGGGGGAAAAATAACAGGAAGAATGGAAAATACAGGCTTATGAAAACTCTTGTTCCCAATGACTCAACAGAGACTGTGTATTGTCATTATGTCTTTCTAATCTAGGCCACCGTCGGCAAGGGGACGGCTGCAGTCTTCCATGTGCCATCATGCACTTTGTGCTTCGAAAGAGGTTTCTTCTTCTCCCAAGTGGCTCTTGCCTGACATACAACATTAACACGTGAACAAATACAGAGGGTTTTGATGTTATGAGTCAGAAAAAAATCATCCTCCAAAAGAAAAGCTGAAAGAGCTTCAAGAGATGGTTCAGACCCAGATCTTGTGTTGCCTCCAAGCAAAACCACATTCTTCTAAATACCAAGTTAGGCAACTGTCCTGCTGTGACAACAGCAAAAAGCAACACCAGAGCCACTGGAAATGTTGTCTGTTGATGCGGCTCCTGGAAGATCAGTTAGGAATTCTTAAAATGTCTCATGTTGCCATTGAGTTGATCTCCTTTTGCCTCATTTTCAATGGGCAAGAACAACTGGCTGCTGGTTTCCCCGCCCCGAAACAGCCTTCCTTACTCTTCTCTTCCTTATATTAAACAAAATTATATCTTTCAACTTTTTCAGAAAAGTCGTGTTTCTTTGAAAGTCTAAGTCTCCCTGCTGTCCTCCAGCCTCTACAGTTCATCTCTGACCTTTCTTAAATTCTGTCATTTCTTTTGAAGCAGTCGCAATACTGGGTCATATTCAATATATCATCCTCCCACTCTCAGTACATCTTGAAGTATCGCTGCATGGATAGATACTCCATGAATGTGCACCATTTTCTCCCTTTACTAGAGTAATCTTGAGTTCTGGTTGTTTTGGGTTTTTTTTCTATTTTGCAGCATTTTAATTTTTACAGACTACTCTATTGCTGTATCCAAGTCATAAATGAAAATACTGAATAGAACTAGATTAAGGAGAGATTCCTGTGGATGCACATTGAATTATCTCCAAGTGTAAAAGCAACTGAAGAATTAGTTTCTGAAGGTAGAAAATACCTTTTTATTCCCCAACAAACATCCAAATAATTGAAATCCTGCCATTGCTGCCAAAGATCCTGGAGTGCTGGAGTTATTCACTCTTCACTCAATGCTTTATTTATGTGTACATTGTGGTTCCACATCACTGATGCTAATCTGCTTGCTGAGTTCCTGTCATCTCCATGAATGTTTGAAAATACATGGAAATAGTGCGGTGCTGATCTCAGCACTTGGACACATCTGTCTTTGTTGAGAACTGCATAAATGACACATTTTGGTTAGCAGCCCAAGACAAGAGGCTAACATGGATTTTTCCAGCTGTATTATAATCGATTGGTGGTGGAAGCTCCAGGCTTTCCGACTCATGCACAAGTGGCATTTGCCACAGTAGCAATCACTTGAATTGCTCTGTCATTCTGTTCTGAAAAGGATGAAACAGAGTACCTGTATGAACTGTGAATTTAGGGTGGTTCAACTCCAGTCATTTAAGAGCTGGATGTCTGATTAAACAAATAATCTTGCTCGGTCTCTAGTTGAGAGAGGCTGATGCGCCAAAGGCGGTTCAACCCCGTCTGAGTTAACGCCTCAAGAGGATGAATCATCCTCCTGAGTCACATCTATCTATCACCATATCATGCAAGAAAAGCCCAGGTGACAAATATGCTCAGCGTGTGAATAGTCAGCCTCGGGTGAGATGAGCCCAACCTTCATCGCTCACTCTTCAGTCCCATGCAGCCCTTACTTATGTCCTTACTGGACATATCTTAGCCCGGACATGAAATAATCCAACACAACTGCTTATGGATGGACACAACACGTTGGTTTCGTTGGTTTATTAATCCCCACAAGAGCTTACTACAAAGTTCAGCACATAACACCGAAGAAAAAAAGTTTCACTTCCAAATTTCTGTGCTGCTTCAAAACAAGAAGATGCGAACTATGTCATTAGCTTTGTTTTTGTTGTCTTCTCTCTCCGATTTTTAGAGCTTTGCACATAAGGCAACTGGAATTGCTACCATATTTTGAGGCAGGTGACATTTCTTTATCAGATGTACTAGACAGTTGATGACTCTAGTAATGCTCTAATTATGTGTAGTGAGTTGTCTCAGAGTGCTGTATGAAAATGCTTACTGCATCATTAGCTACCCTGTTGTTTACTAAATGTCTTTTATAATACTACAGGGGCCCAAATGAAGGTTGTGTCAGTGATTGCATTCTGAATTTCTATTTTTAGGGATTTATAATTCAACCATTTATTTTCACTTCAGGCTGAAATCTGGCATACTGATTCTCAGCTGAGACTAAACTTAATTACTAAATTTAAAAGAAAAGATCAGTGTGGACGGATTATACGACTGGAGTGGGGGGGGGGGGTTAACAATAAGAGAGGCAACATTTTCTAGTACCTTTTCTTTTCGCATAGAGGAGAACACTTTTAAAGGGAAGGTTTTAAAGCCTGAGGCACAGATAGTAATCTAGATCTGTGAATATACCTGAGCGTAGGCAGGCACGGCTCAAGAGAGGGTTGCGTGGGGGTTTGGTTTGTAACAAACTGCTCAAGGGATGTGTCTGCAGCCCGTTTCTCGGTGGTGGAGAGCAGGGACGTTGGAGGTCCCAGAGGAGCTGGGGTGGGTGGGCAGGGACAGCCCTTCGCGGTCACCTGGAGTAAGTCACACTCGGGTTGGTGTAAAAATTGCCGTCAGATATTACAGAGGGAGAGTCAGACTTGGTATCCGCTGGAGATGGTGCAAAACTGACAGCACAGATGTTAATTCAAAGAGTCCAGCTTCACCGTCTGCCTGACACACCATGTTGTACAGCGAGAATTAATAAATTGCCCCAAATCTTAAGTTCCTGCTAATGCGGATGAGTGGGTCTGATATACACTCATTACGTTTTCAGCATTTCGAGGGTAAAAACACAATGCTGCTTTGGGTGCTTAAAAATTATTTCATTTGTGGTACATGTTGCTGGGTTTTGCACAGTGATAGCAATTTTAAAATATTAAAGCCCTTAATTGCTCAGAATCAGGTTTACTTTTGCTGTCTCTCACAAAGGTATAAAAGAAAGACAAGGAAATTTCTAGAATAAAGTGTTATTTTCATGCTGGGCATCCTAAGCACAGATCACAAGTTAAACTGTGAGCCAAAATGACTTTTTTAAAATGTGAATGTATTAAAAATTCTGGTTAAAAAAATCCCCAAACATTTGAAAAGTCCCCAGATAGATAGATGGAAATGTCAGTTAAATGTGTACTGTGATGAAAAGAATGGTTATTGCCCTGTGCTAGCTCTACAGCTGCCAGCAAATCTAAAATAAAATTACAACAATTTAAAAATAACACAAAGAAGTTATTGGGTTTTTACAAACATATCCAAATGTGATCGGCTGCAAAAGGATTTGTGTTGCTGGTGGAGTAATTAGAGTGGCAATTTGACACATTGTTTGGCAATGTCTAATATTAGTAATATTTTGTCAATTGTCATAAATAATCTAGAAATAGTCTGGAAGGATCATTTAATGGCTGACTCAGCTGGTGCTTCCCAGAAAATTTTTCATCAGTACATGACTACACAGTGATTTTAAAAAAACTTGCTGTAATTTCTTATAATTTTGCAAAGGAACTAATCCTTGTAAAGTGGAGGACTTCCACTTTTAAAGCATTGCTACACTGGCCCGGTTGGAGTCATTTCACATGAGGAAGAAGAAAGCACGAAGTGTCTCATCCAAAGGAAAATGCAGATGCGTAGGGAATGCTGAGTTGATGGTCTCCCATTAGAGATAGGTATTATAAAAACCTAATGTATAGGGAGTTATACAGCTCAGAAGCCGTCCTTCTCTCAGGTAGCAGATGTGCGGTGGTGCAGGACATTGGGCTGGGCAGGAGGGTGGTCCAGGAGGTAGGAGACCTGATGCTGCTCTTGGTCCCCTTTGCTTGGCTGTGGGACTTGGGGCATGTCCTTCAGACCCATCCATTGACCCTGTGAAGACTCTTGCATTTGTCAAAATCCTCGTATCATTACCTTCACGTGGTCACAAGAAGAAGGAAGAACCAAGTAACAGCAGAGCTGCATGGAGCTTAACTGCAAAATGTTGCACATGGAAACTCCAGGGCAGGTGGAAACTCCAGAGCAGCCTGCAGCAGGTGAGACAGGAGCTGGAATCCTTCTCTCACCTCATGTCTCGGGTCTCTGCAGAGACCTGGAGTCACTAGGGAGCATGGTGTGCTGCAGCAGGACCTCCCCGTGACAGTTCAGCGGTCCTGTGAATACGTTTCGAAACCGCCATGGCTAGTGATTTCAGGCGGGAAGAGATAGTACAAGTTCAAAAGAGCGACTATAGCTTTCCTGAGTTTTCAGGAAGTCAGTTAAACTTAGATTCCATACCAGATTAAATAACATAATTAATTTATTTAATTATCCATCTAAAATTCTAGACAGACCTTTCAGTCATACTCCGCTATGACTTAAAGCACTGCCCTACGCATCCGCCACTCCCCCAAATTATGCAGTTGTAGTTTTCTCCAGCGACTTGAGTAATAACACGACAGTACATTTGATGGCAAATCTTCCATTATCTTTTTTTGTTTCAAAATAGATTTATAAAAATGTTTTTCTTAGTGTTTTCAATTACAAGAGAAAGCTGTACATCATGTGGGTGCCTCACATAATTCAACCGATAATCTCAGCCATCAATTAAATTTTAAATGCTTCTCCATTAAATACTTATTTTACCACAGTAAATAATTTAACGTGTTTCCATTTTAAAGTGTCTCACACCACAAAGTTTTCAATCTCCTTTTCTAATAAAGTCACATCATCCTCTTTATTGAAACTGAAATAAAAGAACTTTTATTTAAAGATTTTTTGGCTAGTGCATTTGCTGCTGGTAACTCGGCACATACATTTCCATTTAACATCTTAGTAATATGTAAAAATAGAAGAAAAATAAATTAGAAAGACAACCTCACAAACTTGAAATCAAGGAAGTAAACTGAAATGCACCGACATTTTACCAAAACTCTGCACCAATTTCTATCCTGAGTTCCTATCAAAAATGTATATCTACTTATTGTCACAGTCGGTAATGACCACTATAATTCAAGTCCCAGAATTACTCTGATACACTTGGATAACTTTCCAGAGCAATCTTCTTCAGTGTTGAATCTTTCTGTGCTTGATCTTACCCAAAAATGCTCTTAATTTTCTGTTGCCTTTGAACAAGGGAACCTTGCTCTAATGTAAATATTTAAAAGTCAGTGTTCGCTGGGAGTTACTTTTCGTACACAGAAAGCTCAGATTTCCCCTCTGCAATCTGAAATCTGCCAGGTGATTTTAGTGATAAACTGGGAACTGATCAGAGAAATACTTAGGGAAGGGTGGGAAGAATATTTTTACCTGTCTTTTTTTTCTGGAGGGGATAAAATCAAAAGCAGCTTAAATTTTACACTGAGTACCTCAAATCTATAGCAAGCACTAATGACATGAGAAAGCACTAGAAAATATGGAAGTTTAGAATGAAAAGACACTAGTGCATATATGACATCATGAATAACGTTCACTTAGAAAGGATTAAACAAAGTGGAGCTTGTCCGTGTGCATACATGTGTGTATGCAGCAGAACAGGGCAATGCCAGCACAGAGGATTGTGCCATGTCCAGAGCAGATCCGGATAAGCAATTTTTATTACCACCACCTTTGCCGGATGCAGGACTGCAAGACAAACATAAACCTTTTCTCTCCTTTTTCCTCATTTATGCATCTGAACTAGGACATCTGAAAACTGGACAAAGCAGCACTGCAAAATTATAGCATGCAGCGCTTTATTATTATTATTATTATTATTATTATTCCAATTTTGGAATTGATTGCAGCACACAAGACAGGACCGTGCCCATTAAGATGCCTACTAACATCGGTGGGTCTTGGCCAGCATAAAACTTACAAGTCAGGCTTAGAAAGGTCAACACTAAAAAGTTGTTTGTGCTGATTGTTAATAGACTAACAAGCCTTTACAATTATGTAAATGGGTTGGAAAATATTCTGTAGACAAGGATGTGCTGCAAATTAATTTCATATATTTATCTCATTAATTTCATAGCATGAGTTATGTTTTCTGAGCATCACTCATGAACATAAACAGCTTATCCCTCCATCATTGTCTTCTCGTCCCCTTTTTTGTTACAAGCTTCGCTGGCCTGAGATTACCATAAACTCTTTGGAGCAGGGATATGTATTTGGACAGCATCCAGCATGGTGGGACCTGCTCTGGATTGCAGCATTGTCACTGTGAAAACAATACTCAATAGCAAGCGTATGCAGCATATGGAAAATTACGATAAGAATGCCTTGAAAGACTTTTAGTTAGATATGATTATGAATATACTGTTGTCCTGCAGAAAACATTATTGAAGCCTGTGAGAAACTTCATGGGTATTGGACCAGCTTAAAGGAAACTTGCTTATTTCTAATTAGCTTGTATTACTTGAAAGTTTTTAGTAAGTTAGTCCTACATAAAAAGAAAATCTTTGTGTTAGCATTCATAGCTGTTGTCCTTAGGCATTCTCCTATGGAATAATTGCAGATGTATAGAAATTGATGTTTTCCATACTTTGAAGCACTTAATTCACATTTTGACTTTAAAACAAAAAAAAAAAAGGTCCTTATAGATAAAGGAGGAATTGATTGGTAGGGATATTTTTTGGCAAACATCACACTTCAACATCCTTCTCTGTCAGCAGAAAGGGTGTTTGAACAGGGGATTATGTCTCTGATCCAGAACAACGCTGCTGAGCAGAACCTGGGTATTTCTGGCACTTGATGATGTGCATCAAGCAGGAGTGTGTTGCAGGAGCAGACTACTCCTCTCTTACACTTTCTACAGTTAATAAACACTTTGCAGTAGTCTGGGTGGAAGGTCACAAAAACTTCAACAATATTATTGAATAAAACCCCACAATTTATTTTTTTCTCTTCAGATTTCACTGCTGTTGGCCAAAGAAGCACTTCGGAGATGAACATGGTGGCTTACTGGATCACATCCTCTTGCTTTTGCTCTACAACCTATCACCGGTACCTCTTTAAAATGGGCAGCAGAGACCATGGCACTGTGGTTGAAGATGCCAAGGGTAATTTTCACTCGGTTGTATGGACGTTAGCATTTCAGTGCACCTTGGGGGTATTTTTGGAGAAGGCCATGGCTGAGCTTTTTAGTCAACATATATTTTCTGCTTTGCTTACCGCTTCGGTCAGCTGTGGGAGGGGAGTTTTGCACAAATAGGAAAAGGAAAGCTAATTTTATTCTGCTTTCATGTGAATAAAAATGACTTTAAATGACAGAAAACGCAAGCTGAGGAGTACGAAAAGGGCAGACCAAGGAAGCAGCTTGTGACAGATGTTGCTTCTGTGAAGACAGAAAAAAACTGAGGTTGCTCAGAAAGTAGAGCTGATGAGTAAACACTGCTAATAAGTAAAGTAAATAAGTATTTGACCATATGGGAGTAAATAAGCTTTACAGAATAATCCGAGACAAGGTTTAATAGTTTCTATGTGCATTTTGGTATGCAAGAGGGAAACAGGAGAGAGCTGGCTTATGCTGGCTCTAAACGTAGCTCTTGATTCACACCACCATGTCCCTATGGCTCCCAGGCATCCCCTTCCTCCATGCAAGCTTTTGCCGTATAGCATGGACATGGCTTCTTCAACCATTGCTCTTCATTCTTCCTGGGTTCTGGCTGAAATGTCTGCCCAGGCTTCCTCCGGATGTTCTGATGGCATGGGACAGGGGAGAGACGTTTTTACTGTCAGGGACACACAAAACAAACTGATGAAAACTTGGTGCCAGCTGTCCTAGGCATTCACTTCTGGCCATGAACCTCCCTGTTTTGGTGAAGAGCTGTACTGATGGCACAGGAGGAGGCTGCGTCCTTACTACAGGTTAAGTCAGCATAGCAGGGCAATAAATCTGTCCCGGTGTATTAAAAATGTGTATAAACAGTTTATTGCTTGATTTCAGTATCTCTGAACTCTGACTCTGCATTGCACCATATCCCATGATTGACATCTGAGCAAGGGGGGTGGCATCCCGTGCTGGCAGTGGTTTGTCCCCCTCCACCCTCTTGCAGAGGTCACCTGAGGAGCAGGACACCAAGGCTCAAGCCCACGACAGCAGCCAAGGCAGCTCTTTCCTTAGATCAGTCACTTTACTGTTTCGCTTTTGCCAGCAATGCCAAGCTGCCTCTATCAGATCCTGAGTGCCAAAACCAATTTTTGAAAGATTTCCATCTCTCTAATTAATTAAAAGCAACTTCTGCAACACTGGCATGTTCCTGTTTGCTCATGAGAAAAGCCGGCCCTTCTCTCTCAAGCATTAAAATGGAAATTGTAGTTGTTCAAAATTGCTTCTCTGCTCCAGTCTGTTCCTCCTGAGATGACAAGGAGATCCCAAGGCCAACCCTGCTCCTGTGCACTGGCGTGTCATGACATTTGTGGTGGCATCATCCATGCATTTCATGGGCACCAGCTGGCTTCCGCCGGGCACCGTGCTGGGGCTGCTCCGCTGTGGTCTGGGGAACAGCCGCTCTTCCAAAAATCCTCCGGTTTGGTAACCAAAGCTTCATGGTGGGTTTAGAGTCAGGGAAACAGCTTTGGTTGGGTTTTCCAAATAATCCCTTATCTGCGAGTAGGACTTCTGGTTCAGTGGAATAAAGGGGTCTCCACTGAAAGCGAGGGAAAGACAAATAGCCCCCAAACGAGCAAATGGGAAATGAGTGACAGGGAATGGTACACAAAGGTGAAGTTGCGAGTGGAGCAGTGTGCGCTCGGCGGCGGGGCTAGCTTCACTGTCACTTGCCTTTGCAGACTTCCGTCACCTCTTCGTGCACAAAACAGGTCTCTTCCAGTGGTTTTTAAAATGTGCTGAATATAAATGCAGAAACATCACAGGACAGCTCCAAACTAAATAAAACCTCATGGAGGGTGTTAAATTAAAAACAAACACATGAGATATAAGCCCTTTAGCTGAGCATGAAGCAGTGGAAGGTCCTGTTCCATACTGCAGCCCAGCAGCACGAGCGGTGATGTTTCAAGGAGCCGTAGGTGGACACGTGCCTGATGCTTACAGCCTCTTGCGACCACCTGAGATGTACAGAGACACCTGCACTAAATATGAAATATGAAAACTCATGGGATCCTACAAACCTCCTCAGTTCTAGGCTGTGATAGTCCACATGCTGCCCACTGAATTGCACCGTACGCCACCGAGAGAGAATGGTTCGCTGCTGCTTGAAGTGCATCCAGTTTATATGCTTTTCTTTCTGTGACTTCCTTCTGGTTAGCATTCATGCAGAGCCCACTAAATGGTGAAAATGGTGGCTTTAGGATACTGGTGGCTCGGTTTGGTTTCTTCATTTTCTTTTTTGCTTACACATAAAATAATTATAATAGTCCTTAAAAGCTGTTATTCCCCATGCCGGGAAAACATTCTTTAGCTACCTGCCGCAGAGAGCGTGTTTCAAACGCAGCATTTTCTTTAAGAAGAGTAACCCTCGGTGCTCGGTAGGGTTTGGCTGTGCAGCTGGAGCGCTGCATTCCTGCTCCTGCTAACCCTCCATCGGTACCTGCCCTCGGCCACCCCAGCTCCTCCTTGCAGCTGGAAACCATTCAGCTCCCGCAGGCTCTGAGCGCTGCGTTTTCCACCCGGAGCAGCCTTGGGCACAACGCGCGTCTCGGGGAGATGCTGGGTCTGCACACCTGACGTTATAGATAATACCTGGGTGAGCACAGAGGGAGTATCGACACTAATTTTATTTATCCGTATTGTGTATCCACTGAGTCTATGACACATCCATTGCTGTGGTCACTAGGAGCTGTTCCAGCCAGATGTGGGCATGTGTGGCCACACATCTGCATTTTCTGTGTCACCTGGTCTCCCATCCCCACTGATACAACTTAAAGCCATTAGGAAATTCAGCCACAGCAGCATGATTTTGGAGTGGACAGTTTTAACCTGGTCCCCTTGGGTGGGATGAAGATCGACCTTTCTTGAGAGGCTGTAAGTACAATGATCTCTGCTATGGCACATCAGCGCCAGCTTATTATCGCTGGCTTCATGGAGAGGGAGGTCTGAGCAAGCAAACACATTTTGAAACAAATTTACTTTGTATGCAGAGCTGCTGATTTTTAAATTTTAATATCTTACCTATTTATTCAAATGCCCTATGCACTTTATTTAAAACTTTGTTTATGGTTTGTAAGAGTTTATTTAACATTTGGTCAGACAAGCAGAATAGAATGATCAACTCCAAACTTACTGTTTTTTCTTTTTGTTTTCCTGTGCATAGGGGGACAAATCCAATTAAGAGACAAGAATTAAACTTTTTGGGGAAAATAACTTCTCAGCAGAAACTTCATACCTGTCTCACTGTAATTGCAGTGTGTGATTAATACAAATAAGTTATAAAGTCCCTAAATATTAATTTTTTTATATGACAGTCATATTATAAGCAAAAGGAATGATTTAGTTATATTACTGCACGCTGTTACCACATGGATTCCCAGTGAAACGGGGTCTGGGACTGTAGTTTGTACCGACAAGGAGCGAGCAAAGTGCTGAGCACTCTTCCATGTCATGTCCTTGCTGCAGGTGGCCATATCCTGATCCTCTAGTCTTTCATAAAACAAAAGGGAATGCTGTGGAAACACACTGGCTGTCTTCCAGTGCGGGAGATTTTGCACTGAATTTACAAAGACAAACTTGGAAAGAAGATTTTAGTTTGCTTTCTCACGTCCCGCCTGGATTGCCCCTTCCACTGAAGGGTTCTTCTCTGTTCTTCTCCCACAATGTTCAGAAAATAGCAAGTTGTTTTTATTCAAATCATTGTCATTCAAATCCCTTACTGGACATTAAGAAATTACTTTTAGATATTCTGCTGAAGTAACTTTTACATGTCTGCATTAGTCCAGGCCACCTCTTTACCTGTGAGCCCAACGGATCACGTCCCCAGTCGGAGGAGCAGAGGGGTCGGTGTGGTCTCACCAGGGCGTTTGCTCTATCCACCGCGTTTTGTAACGCACCGTGCCCTGTTAGCCTTATGGCCATTCGCGGGCACATTGCGATTCTCAGCAGTTAGTCATTTTTATAGGAAGGAGAATTTGTGGAAGAAGGTCAAAGAAGATTAATAAGGGACAAAATGTCTAATAACTAGACAAAATTAGTCTAATATTAGACAAAAATAGGAGAATGATCACTGCTCATACTGTGCTGTTTGATCTTATTACCCTGCATTAGTGGAATCCATAATTTACTACTTTAATAAACTCCCAACCTCTTTGGGCCAAGATATATGTTGCTGTTGGTTTTATTAGCTACATAATAGGAAGACGCTTTATGCAACGTAATTACCCTGCATCAGCAAACATCTAATCACTTCTAGGAAATTTTTTATAAGCAACTAAAAGAGACAACATCAGGTAAACTACAACCTTGACAGAACGTGTTTTCACCTTCAGGTTTCCAGTGTCACAGATATTGCTATCAAGTAGAGGTCACTCTATCCTGGAACAGATGTCGAAGAAATGGAAGGCTCTAAGTACCAAAGTTCAAATATTATGCTCTGCAAGTTATATTAACCACAAATTTGCTTTGAAAGCCCAGAAGAATTTTAGAGGAAAAAGAGATACAGTGCGGTTCCTAAAGACAACTCTAAAATGGGGCTCAGAAGACTGTGTGTAATATTTCCAGCTCTGCCTGTAGGTCCAGAGCATGATTTAAGTACTCACAGAATTTCAGAGAGAACTAAACCTTTACCATACACTTCCATAGGATAACTTAGAGAATCCCAACATAGGTAGGACTTCATTACCTTACTCAGATTTCTAGGATAATTACTCGGAACCTAATTACAGCTGTAAATCCTATTAAACTCTGTAAAACTTTCCCTCTGGAGTTAGTCCCTCTCTCAGGTGAGTGTTTTCAATCAATCCTTTTTATTTTATGAAGCAAAATGGTCAGCTAGTCTGAGGGTCTCCTTTTCTGTCTTCAGGTGAATGAAACTAAACTGCAACAAAAGAAAACGTACATGGACAGTTTTTGCACTCGCAACCAAATTGCATGGATAACTTTCTTGGGGTAGGTATCTGACAGTCTTATTTGTATCCCCCATCAGCAGGACTACTGCTAAGATTTTGGCTGGCATTTCAGCTGATTTGGTACAGTTGGACACTATTTTGTGAAGGCAGATTATAGCCACAGTCATAAACCAGCCAACCTACCAAATTCTGCGACTTTGTATTTTCAGCCTTCCTGGCTATTTGAAATATCTGTAACCTGGTGCCGCTACCGACTATTTTCGCAATTCTTAACTAATGTGAACTGTTAGCATCATAAAAAGTAATTAGCAAATGGTACATCACATTATTTGTTTGAGCAGTGAGCCACTTAGAATCCTACTGTTTCCCTTCACTCCTACACCTGAGGTCTCTTAACTCAGCTCATCTTAGCACCTTTCTCTGGCAAACATCAGTGTGCTTCTTTTCAGAGCTAATATTGAAGAAGTAATGGGATGCCAGCACATGTCAGGGAGATTTTTGCATGTTGTCCTTGGCTTTTCCAGTCCAATCTAGTCTTCATTTCAACCATTTAAACTCCTGCTGCCTTTTCGTATTTTGTTGGATAGCCTTTGTCTCCCCACCCTGAATATGTGAGCTGTTTTTTCTCTTGTATACATGGCAAACATGAATGATGTATCTTCATTTGAAGGCCTTTCTGGCCTCATCCATCCATCTACCTATCATCTCTTTCACAGCACAGAGCCGTAGTGCCTGCACTCATCCAGTGAATGGTGCTGACTCTGCCTGCTGATGCTTAAAATACTTAAACAAGCTTTGTTCTCTGCTGCAAAGTCACCTTGCTCTCCTCTGTCTTTCCCCTTACTATTTTATCTTCTGGGATGCCAATAAATAATTCCTGCTTTTCCATGCTGACCAATATAATTTCATTCTTTCCTTGGTGCTTCTATTTTCTCTTCTATTATTCTCAGCTTGTGTATTTTGAAGGGGTTAAGCAGCCACTTGTGTACATGGTTAGAGCCCTCTTCTTCAGCCAGCTGCAAGACAAATACTACTACTACTGCTGCTACCAATAGTACTGGCCTTAGAGAACTCCCATTTCAGATGTCAGATAGGGGAGGATAAAGTGGGGGAATTTAGGAAATATGAAGTGTCAAATTGCAACGCATAGACACCCACAATAACCATGTCCCTGATTCCGTTTGGGCTTCCATACATTCTGTGGGCACTTTTGAACGTGTCTCCCACAGGCACTGACCAAAATTTACCTCTGTGCACTTCCAGCACGCCTGGTAGGAAGTGCATGGGAGCTGCACAGTCAACTTAACTAGACCTAAAACACCGGGGCAGGCAGAAGACAGTCAAAAGCTGGAGAGCCAGGTTACTCCTTACCAAACTGCTCATTTTGTTCCTTTGTTTCACACAGCTTATCAAGTCCTGATTATTCCCTTAAGGTACAACGGGTTATTAGTTAATCTAGGAATATCCAGCTATTTTCTCTCCTTTTGCACAGCATATACATTTCTTAATATCCTTCTGCCTCTCCCTCAAGCTATAGCTCATGTACTGGACGCACCAAACATCTCCTCCCCGTGCCTCGCCGCTGCAGGTGCTGCGCGGCTGGGGGAGTTACGGCAGGGAGCCACAGCCGGAACAGATCTTCTGCCTCTGGCACCAAAGGGCAGCAGCTCCTTCTCTCTTTCCCCTCTTAGGTCAGCGAGTTTGGGGCTGGTGCTGCCCCAGGCACAGCCCTTCTCTCCCCGGCAGCGCAGCACGGAGCAGGGTAAAGCAGCGATCAGCCTCGGGGCTGGGGTAATATGCTCAGCACCACTTGTGAGTTTGGTTTTCATCTCCCTGGCAGCCTCGGATCCCAGCACCAGGGGAGCAGGAGGCGAGCGGTGTTGCAGGCAGGCAGCAGGCATGCCTGTGCTGCAGCAAGCCCAGCTCGGGCTGCGGGATTGGCAGCAGGAGAAGGATGCGGTGGAAGAGCCAAAAACCCAAAGGGCAGCGAGCACCGGTGCCAACCCAACTGCGCAGGGAGGCAAAGCTGGAACCGTCGGGCTCGGGACCAAAGCCAGTGGGCACCTTCGCTGGAGGCAGAGGGAAGGAGAAACAATATGATTTTGTGTTAACTGGGCAAAGCCTCGGCAGAAAAATCATTCCCTTGTTAGCAAAGGCTTGGGTTTGCATGCGCAGGGGTAATTTTCCATAGCCTTTGGTGCTGAGTAGTGAAGGCACTGGCTGGTTTGTGTTGGCTGACAGATCAGCCTGGAGGTAAGGATAACTAAGGAGGGTCAGCAAAGATTATAAAATGATCATATTATTCAGTTTATAAAAAGAAAAGTATGTGGCAGATGCTAGTCGTGTCACTTAATGCTGTCACCCTGAAATGCATTTAGGAGCAGCTGAATAGATCAGCATAGAAAGGTTATGCGTAATACACATAGTTCAATTTCCATGCGTTGTTTAACTTACTAAATCTAATTCATTTTCCCACCCACTACTTAATTTAATTTCCATGCAGATAATGGCTGGAATGCAACATTGTCGTACCGGAGGCTAGCAGAAAGACCAGGTAGAGGTCAGGTGAATGTCTGACAACCTAAACAAATTACAGAGAACACTGATTGCTTTATTATAGGTTTTATCATCTTGTTTATAGGAGGAATAACTTTTGAAGTGACTGTTGATGATTTTAAATGTTTTCACATTTTTGGAGTAACAGAGCTGGTGTTATAGAAGAAAATCATGACCTCGGTGCATCCTTGCAGAATTTCAGTGTTTTTTTGGTGACAAGCAGAGTAATTAAAACTGCGAAGAGAACTGTAGGTCAATCGTTTGCACTGAGTCATATCGTGCCAATATTGCTCTTTTTTGGGCTTTAGCTAGGCTGAGTTTGGGCTCTGCCAGAAATCTGGTTTGTATGGTTTTGTTACAGGTGGTGATGGTTTGGTTTTGTGTGTGTGAGAAGGAAAACTTAAGAGAATCCAGGATGGGTTGGGTTGTGGGGGGTGGTGGTTTAGGAGTTGGGGTTTTTTTGTTTTGCAAACCTTGGGGGAAAAATCAGTTAAAGCATTTTAATTTTTTTTTGATATAAAGATATACTTTTCCCAGTTCAAAAGTTAGCTGTCATATTTCTCACCCTGAGGTATTCTGGCACAACTAGGAAAATGGAAGAACAGTGAATACCAACAAAATTGTAAAGTAGCTAAGGTTACTAATGTAACAGTTTTACATTGGTAATATTCAGTAAAACATTTGACTAATCCTTGGAGTGAGTGGGTTTGCACCATGGTTTGAACGTCCAGAATATGATTCTATGATTTTAATATACGTAGTAAGAGATTGTAAAACAAGTATTTGAAGATTTTTCTTTAGTTCCATATCTCCCATAAAACGAGAGATTATTTTTCTTCAGCTCTGACTAGTGATGTTATGTATTTGCATGGGTTATATGTGTGCAGAGCAGATTGTCTCTGAGTTCCTTGGTGCTTAAGAGAGCAGGACAGCATGATACTGAAGGTAATCAAAGCAAGGAAGTTTTCTACCCTTAATTTAGTTTTCTGCAGGCACCGAGCACCAGCCACATACCTTCCCTCCCTGGTAGACCTGGTAGGTCTTGGGGGACATGGAGTCAGCCAAAGCTCAGAGGCACTGGGGGCTGGCCGAGGACCCCGCGTTAATCCCTGTTTGGGAGCATAAAGCAGCCCATAAGCTTTCAAAGCAAATAAGCATCGTGCCAGAGCTGTTCATCCTAGGGCTGCACTGTCTCCAGGGGAATGCATCACCCAAGAGGATCCTTTCGGTGATACACCATCCCATACATCAGCACAAGAGCATCATACATTACCCGAGTGAGCTGTAGCTCTCACACCGCATTACACCAATCCATCACCAAAGCAAGCTGTTGCTCTAATGATATATTAGTGTAATAATCTGAGCAAGGCAGACCAATGATATATTACTCAAAAGATGGCACCATTTATGGAAGCAAGGTTCCAGGAAGATATTCAGTATAATTACAGGCTGCTGGCTGACTTTTACTGGCAAGAAAGTCAGCCAATGTACCCAGCGTATAATGGGAGGCGCTTTCCTAGCTTGGGTTGGAAATGCCAGTATGGAAATAGGGTTTCTGTTAGTATAGCGGTAAATGTTCAGTCTTCCTTAGCTGCAGTGGCCGGGTTTTAATTTACCCTGATCATTTGGTGGAAAAATCTAGATATCAGTTCCTCTAGGGACTGCCATTGGTACCTCAAAGTAATTTCTTTTTAGAGCCGTGTTTCTATTTCTGCTATTGTCTACATGTAGTTCCTCAGATTTCTAATTTGCATTAGAGCAATGATGAATATTACTTGTAACCCATCCTCAGAAACAACCTTCATTTGTTTTACTTTCATGCTGTGTTGTGGCACTTCCTGGTGCAGCGTCATTCAAGTCAGTAAATACAGCCAGCGAGCAATTTTGTTCTCTGAATTTTTCATTGCAGGGAAGTCTTCTCTTTATGGGAAGAAAACTGGCTGCCAAATATTTCATATTTATAATGAGCACTATACTTTTGCATAGTACAATTTGCCCTGTTAAATCCCAACTTTCTGAATCCCTACTCATCTTGACTTTACAGTGGCAAATTAGTCGTATCTCATGAGAACAAAATTAAAGCATTCATATAAAGAAAAAATGTAGGTTGTAGAAAATTTAGAAATAGAAATTATCAAGCGAACAATACTTCTTTTTTATCTCTGACTTCTGTGAGTCAGTGAACCACGTTTCTGACACGGACCTGGGCTTATAGGGGTTGGCATACTGCAGCGCGAGGAGAAAAATAGACCTGAGGCATCACTTTTCCAATGAAGGGCAATAAAATAATTAAATAGCCTGGGGGCGGTTTTAGTTCCTTTGATTCTGAAAGTTTTTTTCCAAATAAATGTATGAACTTATGTTTAACATTATATCTATAACAATAATTAATATCAGTAGGGCTTCTATCCAAGGTCTCAAAGTGACTTTACAGGCAATTAATCCCACGAGGTCGTAAGTATTAATGCCATCCTTTGTACAGATGAGATCCGAAGGAAAAAGAACCTAATTGGCTGAACCAAATCCATTAAAGTAAATGGGACGTGGGATCTGTGACTTTGAATCGGGTTTTAGTGACTCGTACAAGATCATGGAGCAAAAGCTGGCCAGCAGGACGTGGGTCACCCAACCCACCGCCCCGCGACGCCCCTCTCTGATGTGCCCAGCCCTTCCTCCAGCCCGCTTTCCTCTGGGCTCTGGTGCAGCACAACGAATTGCTCGTACAAGGACGGGTGGGCAGAGCACAAATTTGTCACCGTGGGAAGGGAAGGTGGGGCTCTGAAGGGAAAATTGACCTTTGGGGAGCTTGGGAGTGAGAACTTTGCCTTTGTGTAACATCAGGACTATATCGCAGCTGATGCACAAACATTTTTCTCAGAGGTAATGTCCTTGACTCCTTTTCTGTAAAAAATGCTTCAGTGAACAATTCATCTTGTAGTTTCCTACCAGTTACACTGTATACAGCAAAACATGATCGAAAAATAAATAAATATGTTATGCCATAAAGCACAGGTACAGGCTTCCTTCTCAAAGAGAAATCACAAACTTGTTGAACCATGAATATGATTTCAAGTTGCTTTTGTATCACTGGATTCTTTGCAGGTATTACATATTATAACAGGCATCAAATCAACATGCTCTGCCCTCTGGGATTATTTGTTATTTACTTTATTATTCTTATTTGTATTTTTGCACTGCAGTGTTTAATAAGGTGTCTACAAAAAAAAAATAATAAAAAAATACTGGGGTTTTGGCCTTTTCAGCAAATTCAGAGTTAGGACATACTGTAATGAAGAGTTAAAAGACTATCAGTTTGGTCATCATAGTTAAGGTGCTGAACCTAGACAATGATTTATAATGCTAATATATGAGGAACACATCAACAGTACAGGAAACTCCAGTGTTGGCTACAAACCTTTCCTAGATCACTTTACTGTAAGTACTTCTAGATTATCAGTTATATCAGTGGCTTGTTATATTTTTTCTACTTTCAGATTCTTACCCTGTGCATTGATTAGGCAGTTATAGCTGTTTACTACATGCAGAACAAGTGCAAAATGTTATATCAAAATTCTCCTTTCGTTTTGGCTTTGTTCAGGGTCAAATACCTTTGCAGAGTAGCAAAGCCAGTTTTGCAAGAAAACAAATCCCACTTATGCTGTATTAAATACAAGGCAGCTATTAGTGGAAGGTCATGAACTTACCAATATTAGCAATACTCTGTGTCAATGAAATGAGGTTTTTTTTTTTCTTTCAGATGTTGATTTGTTTTTATACCAGATGGAAAATGGAGAGTTAAAGGTGAGCGTTTGAAAGTACAAACACCGTCAAGCAGATTTTTGTAGGATCTCGGGTAGTACTAATGAAAGTGGACTTCAAAGAACCATAAACAACCAGCAGAAAATGCAACTGTCTCTCCCATCTTATAGCTCAAGCTGCCCCAAAAGGAAGCCAAGAGCCTCTAACGCTCAGCTGTTAACACTTTTTCCTACAGGTGACCAGAGAGGTGTTTCCAAATGATGGCTAGCAGCCCGTGATAAGGACTAAGTTCTGCTGTTGGTTCCTCTATCTTGTCCTTCAGCACATTATGCAAACTTCTGGACAGATCCTGCCTGCAGATGGTGAGCAGATCGGCAGGAAAAGGCTGGAGAGCCAAGGATGCTCGAGCCTTATTTAGCAGGGCTTTGGTCACCATAACCTTTTCCTCCAGGTACTCCCTGAGCACTGGCTGCAGGAACGGGGTTGGTATCCTATATATAACACCACCAAGAAGAAATTTTCCATTATTTTGCTAAAATTTGAGTGGAAATCAGAAAGGTGGACAAGCTGGCCTCCCCGGCTGAGCAGACGTCCAGCTCTCCGTGCTGCCCAGCTCATGGGCTCCCGGCTGGCAACCCGCCTCCTTCTTCTTCTCTTTGATAGATGGCCTTCCTGGCTGGGGAAACAAATGGGTTTTGTCCACGGTCCAGCATAGCAAGCCTCAGCCAATCTGAAAGTAAATCACAGCATGACGTAAACACTCATAAAGACTTTCAAAAACAAAGCAGGTCTTCGAGGAGACATGCTCTGCAGTCTTTCCGTTAAACACGGGTTTTGCAGTAATGAATAGCCTACTTAATAACGAATGCAAAAAACCAGCCCTCAGCAATCAATAAGGGGTTCCTTTGTGATCTGTTGCAGCGGCACACGAAGCTCCTCGAGCGCTGCCCCTTCTGCAGCGATAGTGCTGCGGGATGCCCAGCGTTCGATACCGCTCGGTTTAGTCCAGGTGAGTAGCACCAAAGGAGATGCTCCTCGGGAAAAGGAGTAGTTAAATGGGTGATTTTTGTAGGGCACTTCTTGACAAAATGCCCATAGCCGTTTCACTTTACAACGTTAAAGTAGGTTTCTATATAGGCGTATATATAGACATAGATAGGTAGCTGCATGCCAGCATGCACATACATAAGCATGATAAGCATGCTTGTCCTGCACAGCGCGTAGAATTTCCCTCTGGGCAAAGGCACCGAGAGAGGGGCACAGTGATGCCAGCTCTTCGGGAGAGCTGGGTGGGAATTTTGTGACAAATATGGGGTTTTTACTGAATATGGAGAAGAAATCCTTCAGCTTCTCCGTTCTTTCACTCACAAACACGTAAAGTGTCCTGTCGCTACAGCCACGCAAAAACTACTACTGAAATGAGTTTTGCATTTAGGTGAAAGATTTGTACTGTTATTTGGGCCACGTATTTATAAACAAGCAACTTCTTTACATATAATTAATGAATTTATTTCCATAACATTCATAAAATATTATTTCTGTACATTTTTCCTTAATAAAAAGGAGCTGTTACACCCCCAGAATTCAACAAACCAAAGACACTTTGTATCAATAGTAATGAACACCAGCAAACTAAAAAGGCCTGTCTCTTCCCAGATTCTGGATGAACTCAAGTAAAATTGGAAACAGAAATACAATATACATGACTTTAAAATATTTGCATGCCCATTTTCATATAACCTTTATTTTTATACCACATGTTTTCTAAGTCTGGCAGATCAGGAAATATGAGAGTTGAAAAATGGAACCCTGTTGTGTCTGAAAAAAAGTTATCTTAGGTCATTTTAGATATTTCTGAAAGGCATTAATTATAATTGGTTCTTTTTAAATTTTTATTTATTTTTTTTAGGTTTACAGTGTTAAAGCTGGCTGGAGCTATAGATGGAAATAGGTGAAATATAGTACCAGTGACATGTTAAAGCAGTCTAGAATCGGTGATCTAAATTTTATACTGCACAGACAGAATATACAACCACAAAAGATTTTACTAAAAAGCCTGACTCTTGTGGATGGAAGAAAAAGTATTTAATGAGCAAAAGAAGACAAATAAATCAGTGCATTTTCCATTTCTTTTGTTAGATAGATTTTCCTGGCAGGCAGGTCATACACCAGCTGTAGGGGAAGGCAAAGAGAGCTTGGCTGGAGCGTACAGAGAGCTGCTGACCGGAGCCTTTCTCGTGTTCAAATTGCTGGTGAGTCATTTTGATCACGTTTGCTCCTTAATGATGCCACAGGGAATTTATTTTTCAATACAGTCACTTCTGAATTTCAGGTCTTGATCTCAGGTCATTTTAATGAGAGGGGAAAAAAAATTAAAAAAAAAATTACCAAAGTCTGAGTAGTGAGACTGACAGAAAACTTAATGAAGAAATGTAGGATCTTCTCATGTTGTGAGGTTATTAATACTACTTTGTGCTTCTGCTTGTCAAGCTAGAATCTTTTACTTGGAAAGGAGCAAAACTGCACTCTATTTTCTATATAAAGGCAACTATATATATTTTTTATATATATATATATATGGCAACCTGGTCTAGTGGAAGGTGTCCCTGCCCATGGCAGGGGGTTGGAACTGGATGATCTTTGAGGTCCTTTCCAACCCAAACCATTCTATGATTCTATGATATATGCAATATATAAATTTATAAGGGACAATTTATATTTGTCTTTGGTAAACTTCAGAAGTGTTAAAACAAAGTCTAACTGGTGCCTCCTCATTTCTTTTGTCATTATGTCCTGGTTTTCTTAAGCAAAGATTAATCCTTTCTCAGCTTAGAAAAGAAGGAGCTGCTTATGGAGGAATTAAAACCACCAATGTAAGAAGATAGATGTGAGTATGTTAGGTGTAGTGTTTGTTGCTACAGGCCATGTCTTCTCTCTACTGTACTCACCACATGCCCAAAAGTTAATTTTCTATAGTTGCAGCTACTTCATTGTTTTCAAAACTAATTTCTACATCTGCTGGTTTAAGATAAAAAACTGACGAGTTTTATAGGTATTAAATAAGAACCTAAACATGTGAGAGGCCCGGGGAGAAGCCCATTGCCTTCCTCACCTTAACTTCACATTAATTGCAGAGCACGGAGCAGTGCTACAAAGTTACTCCGGTATTAGAAAGTATTTTGTCTACTGACACCATCATCCTCGTGCCTCGCTTGTAGGACCCGCTCACGCACCCTCGGCTGCCATCCCACATCCTCCCTTCAGCGCTTTGCCAACAGTTTTATTCCTATTTCAATAAGGTATGAATAGTTAAATACAAATATAACTACATGCCTGCACGTTGCTACACCCGTATCCGAAGGGGTGCTGGAGATGCTGAGCCCCTGTCAGAGCAGAGACTTCGTTTTGCACGTCACAGTGTCTCTTCTCCATCTGAGATATGCAAGTGCATACGAATTTCAAATCACATGTGGGTTTTTTTTTTTTCTAACAATGAAAGAGAAAAGCTTTGCTTTAATATTAAAAAAAAAAAAAATGCAGATGTTTCTAAAAGAGCATGTTTCAAATCTTAAAACTTTTTAATTAAATAAGAATTATTCTTACAACTTTTGTTGATAGAGAGGCAGGAAGAAAATTAACTGATTGAATTAAATATTGAGAGGCAAACTCTGATAAAAGTAGAAGAAAAATATGGATGACATCCAGCCCATAAATTTTCATGAACAATCAGAAGTGCATATAAATGAAACAATTTAGCCATGTAAAGTATATAAATTCAAATAATCAGGGTATGACACCTAAGGAGCTGGATTCGATGCCAAAACCTTTGGTGTACGCAAATTCTAATATTTTGAGACAAAAAAAGATTGAACAATGCATATGAGATTTCTTTTGTACGAAGCCATTCTTAACACATGGTTGTGAAAAAGCACTGCCCGATCTCTCAGAAGTTAGATATTAAAATAAATTAGAATATAGTCTGTAATTTAAATATGGCAAACTCTAGTGGATTTGTCTGTTTTATTGGCTTCTTTTGAAGAGACACATTTCGGGATTAAACCATAATTGCTGAGATTATTTGAATTCTAATTTTAGAGTTAATTTAGTTAATTGCCACAGACTAATTGCCTCAAGCTTGATTGACCTGAAAAATGTCCATTTGTTAGCTAATAACTGTCACGCCAAATGAGAATAGTTGTGTTGAATTCCAAATAATATTTGGATTACTATTCATGATATTTGCTGTATTTCTTTCTGTTTTGATAAACTCTGGATACTTTGCATTAGATTACTTGCTTTTTGTTATTTCTCACCATGTGTTTATTTTTTTACTGCTTCTTTTTATTTGAAGCAAGTGGAATTTATTCTAGCTTATCTGGAGAAATCACAGACTGATGTTTCTGGTGCAAACCACCCACATTTCCATCAGCTTTGCCAGAAAAGTATCGAATGCGTCGTTCAGGTGAATGTCTTGAAATCGCACACTCAGCCTCCGTACGCACCCTTCCTTCAGGTTTACTCTTTCGAGCAGAGGGATTAACAGGGGTTTTTTTCCCACTTGATGCTAATCCCACTGCCACCACCAAAAGCCATGGGGTAACGGCTGGTGCTAACGAGGAGGAATCGGACTGCCCCGAGTTCCTGACCCCCAGGCTGCCAGCAGCAAGCTCCACAGCGGGACCCTTCCTGTGACACTTGCAGAAAATACAGGGGCTCAGTATTGACTGGGAGTGAGAAATAATCTAGGACCTAATGAATTTTGGGAGTTGCTTTATTTTCTGCAGTTGTTTTGGAGCATGGAGTGGTTTTCAAGATACTAATTTTAAGGCATGTGGAAGAAACTCGGAAAACTCATGGCAGTGCTCACACTCCACCCTGCATTTTAAAGCAGTTTGGGGTTTTTTTTCCATTGATTCTGATTTCAGAAAGAGTGCTGGCCCTCTTCTGCTTTTTGCCTTGCTTGATTGAAACGGTTGCTGTAACAGGCTGGTCTTGAGAAGTTGATCTCTGGCTCTGCCTTCAACTGATGGTGCCTGTTGTGACCTTTTAATTCACCTTATAGAACAAGCTACTAAAATGCTAACCATGTAAAATGTTCAACGCGCGCCATACCCATGCAGCTAGAGGCACAGCACACCTACTGCTGCGGCTGCTGTTACAAATACAAAAACCAGTGAAGCAAATGACGCCGAGGGATAGTAGGTACACCTTAGGTACTATCACAACAATGACCAGACCCAGGTTTCTGCCTTGACTTCTCCAAGAACAATTCCCCTGTCTTGCCACGTAGACATACAAGGCATGCCATCACATTTTAAAAAAGAAATAGAGCATAATAGTTGAAAATCACTTTGCATGAGCCATTTTAAGCAGATACAACAAAGCACACACAGCAAGAAATGGGAAAGGAAGGTAGACCTAGGCGACCATCAATCAGCTGGACAGAGAACTGATGCAGTGAATCAAGGTAGTTACAAGGGAGAGGATGACCAGGGTGGACCTGAACAGCTTTTCACCCACCCCACCGTCCTGCACACCGACACCCCGGCGCAGGCGATGAAGATGCTGCCGCGCGCCTCACCTTTACCAAGCTTCGTAACTCGATGGGGACGATGCAAACATCACCGGGCGTATACTACGGCTGTCTTTCGTGCTCGCTTGTTAGCGCACTTCATTTCTCAGGCGTGAAGCCACACAACCGAAGGGTCAGAGCGGCAGCAGTCGGGATGCGCGCATCCTTCCAGCGCCAAGCGCGCACCTCCGCGCCGGGAAACGCGGGGCTCCGCGGAGCAGGCACCGTTGCCACTAGATGGCATCGCCGTCCCACAATTAACCCAACCCGCTTGGTTTTGCGTGGGAGTGACGCAGTAGGCAGGTTTGGGATAATTCAGCTGCGGCTTTGGAGTTCAAAATCCAGCTTTTAGAGAGAAGTCGCGTTCTTTGTCAAGCGTATGTGGGAAGACGCACATCTCGTGTCGCTGCCGGGCGATGGGCGATGGAACACGGTGGCGAGAAAAACTGCTGGTAACAGTACTGCTGAGCTACGGCAGCGTTTTAAATGCACATCGGAGACCCGGCAAAGCTACAGCAGAGATTGCTGTTCCTTGGTCATGCCATCACAAAGTGTTCCTCACTTTGTGAATTCAGGTGAAATCCTAGAGAAAGGGAAGAAAGATGTAAAAAGCTCCACGTTCCATAACAAGAAGCATTTTTCCTGCGGGCTAGAATTCACGAAGGAGTTAAGTTATGTTTGGGTGTTTACCAGAGATTGCTGCTTCCTAGTAAAAGCAAAAAGAAGTCAGCATTAACAAATATATTACACATAAGTATTTTCATGTCCTCGGGTGTCAGCTGTACTGCAAAAGGGAGAATTTAATGAGCTCTCTGTAGACTTGTAAATTTGTCAATTTAGAAAATATACAAAATAAATTCTCATGTTTACATGGTAGATGTCTAAAACTTACAAGAAAATTCAGCCAAGTCGTGCTGAAGTTTGCCACGAGGCACTAGACTAACACCAATACTAGCAGCCTGCCAGCCTGCTCTAACCTGACGGGTACGAACACAGGTTACACCTTTCCCCGCGGTTGCAGCTGTAGTTGGCACACAGGCGAGCAGCGAGTAGGCAAGCGATGACACAGAAAATGAAACAGCTTTTCTGAGGAGCAGGAGCATCCATGGGCAGCCACGCTGGTGATACCTGGAGATCGATTTGGTGCTGGATGTCTCTGGGAAATCAGTAAGTGCAGGGAAATGAAATAACTTTCAATTCAATGTTTGGGGTCAAGTTGTTGCCTGAACTAATTTCACCGAAATGGAAAGAGTATCACGCCTTGCACTTCTGAGACTTGAAGAAAGATCTTCTAAAAATATGCCTAAAGTAACTGGTATTCAGATGAGCACCCTGTCAGTCGGATGAATCAGCTAGTTCTAATTTTGCAATGTGCACAGAGGAACATTCAGTGCAAACTTTACATTAGTAGGACGATGGTTTTCAACTTAACTTCTTTTCCCACCCAGAGACGATGTGAATGCCTATGATTGCTGACAATGGCCTTGTTTTTCTTAAGCATTTTCCAAAAGCTTGGACAAACAGCTGTACCTTGCTGCACGGCCTGAAGGTCAGCGGACTAAACCTTTCCTGGCTCGCTATCGTGATACGGCAATGGGCCAGGGTAGGGGCCTCTGCCAAAGCCGTGCTGCCGCAGCACTGCCCGGGGATGGCTCCGAGAGGGTGTTAAAGACAAATCCTTGCCTTGGCGTAAGCCTATATGTGGGGGTGTATATATATATGTATATATATATATGTGCAAAATGGGTTATAAGACTCATGCTCCAGGGCAGAAGCTATCCACTAACTGCCTTCCATCAGGATGAAACTCAATCCCCTCGGTATTTCTTGCATCTCTGAAGCATCTGGTTCGAGCCCCTCCCAGAAGAACCATCCTGGGTTAGACAGACCTGCCAGGGGAATGCCAATGCCAACGCACACACACACAGATGCATGTTTTAGAAAGAAATAGTTCAGACATAAGAATGATATTGAAAATGTAAAGATCGAGTGATACAGATGTGCTTTCACACTTCTATTCATAGACCCAAAATACAGATCAACGGATTAAGAATTGGAGATAATTTTATTTGTATGAGACACCACCTGAAGTATTTTAATTCTCTACTACAGATCAGTATCCTGTTTATATTTACCTATATTTAGCTATAGCTACTGATAAAGTCATGCCTTTTATCTGTATTTCTGAGGAATTTCAAAAAGACAGACATACTCTGTAGGAAATGCTGCAGAAATGTGATTTAAAATCCATTTTTCATCAAATTATGATATGTCATCTATCAAAGATGAACAATTATAGATTATTTTCTTCTATTTTAACATCAGTTGGAAAAAACCATAACCCAACAGTCTGTTTTTACAGTAGAGTAAGAAATGCAGAAGAAAAGTTTTTATAGGATGTCATGCATCTGTCAAAAAAGTGAAAATGAAGTTCTGCGCATGGTTTTTTGTGGCTGCAGTATTCCCCCAAAGCTGCACAGGTACATGGTTTGCCATGGCCCAAAGCATAGTGCAAATCTTACTTTAAAGTCAGTGTCAGCAGTACCAAAAAACCCAAAATCCTCTCCTCCTCTGCAACCCAGTGTGTGGGCACCGGACTAAAGAGAAAGCCCAGCTCAGTCGCTGGTTTATTTGGTGCGTTACCTCGAGCTTAGCGAGGCTGTGAGCGGCGGTGGTGTGCGGATGAGCACCGTGGCTTTCTGTGAGCGTAGAGAGGAGGAGTTGAGTTTGAGTTAGGGGGTTCAGTACTAGGAGTTCCTATGTGCAATGCGGGACCACGCATGCCTTTCGAGGTTTTTTGCGAATGGGAAATTTTAATGTCCAAGTGATAATAATTTTTTGGTTTGGACTTCAAGGAAATGTGGGGCAGCGTGTTGATGATTTCTTGCAAATGTATTTATCTGCTGGAAAGCAAAGCTCGCTGAATGAAGGGACAGCTGGCCCTGTCAGGCTGCTTTACCATAACGCTACGAGACGTGTCAGTCAGGGAAGGGATGACTCAGGTCAACCAAAGTTCTGAAATTATTTTACAAGCTACCAAATGGGGATGTTTCAGCTTTACGGCTGAAGCTCTTGCATCTCCCGTGCGGTGGGATCAGGTCACCCCGTAACCACTGTGGTAATTTACACGCACTCATCAACAGCTCAAATCACAAAGCCCTGGAAACCCCTAATTTGTTCTCCATCCTCAGAGGGACGTTTCCAGAGGCACCTTTTTCACTTCTCCTGACTTGCTGGCAATTTCCTCCATAGGGGAGGACAACGGCTCTCGCGGCTGGAGAGATTTTGGGATTTTGTGCCCAGGGTTGGGGAGGAAGCAGACGGTGGCATCAGACTGTGGTTCTCACCGTTCCGGTTTTCCCAAATTCTCGCGCTTTGTCCCGGAAACTTTCCCCCCCACACCCCCCCCCCCACCCCGGGGGTTCTGAGCGAGGGTGCAGCGGGGTGCGCTCCCTCCTGCGCCTGCCAGCGCCTGACTGAGCGGGGATCGCGGGGTTTGGGGAGGGACGGAGGGAGGGCGGGCGGAGGGGGAGGTGTTTCCCCGCGGGGCCGGGGCCGGCCCGGCAGGTGCCTGCCCGTGGCTGCGGGGCGCGGACACGCGTGGGGCGGGGGGCGGCCCGGGCTGGGGGGGGGGGTCCCGCCCCGCTCCTCCGCCGCCGGGCGCGGGGCCGCGGCGGCCGGCCGGAGCCGCGGGCGGTATTTAAGCGGGCGGGCGCGGAGCGGCGCGCTGCCGCCGGGGCTGGCGCGGAGCCGCCGGAGCATGCACGCCTTCGGGCCGCCCGCCGAGCCGCCGCCCCACGCCCAGGAGCTGCTGGACGCGGCGGTGTGTCCCGGCATCTACCCGCCGGGCCGGCCCCGGCCCCCGCCCGCCGCCAACCCCTACCTGTGGCTCGGCGGCCCCCCCGCCCCGTACCTGCCCGCCGCCCCCTTCCTGCCGTCGGGCTGCGCCCCCGCGCAGCGGCAGCCGTCGGGCTCCGCGGGTGCGGAGCGGGGCTGGGCGGCGCTGCCCCCGCAGCAGGAGTGCCTGCGCCCGGCCAGGCCGCCGTACTCCTACTCGGCGCTGATCGCCATGGCCATCCACAGCGCGCCGGGCCGGCGGCGCACCCTCAGCCAGATCTACCAGTACGTGGCGGAAAACTTCCCCTTCTACAAGAAAAGCAAGGCGGGCTGGCAGAACTCCATCCGCCACAACCTCTCCCTCAACGACTGCTTCAAGAAGGTCCCGCGGGACGAGGACGACCCGGGTAAGGCGCCCGTAAAGGGGATGGGGATGGGGACCGGGACCCGCCGGACGCGCCCCCGCCGTGTGTTCCCCCCGTCCCGTCCCGTCCCGTCCCGCCGTGGGGCGCGGCGGGGGCCAACGCGGGGACCCTTCCTCTCTCCGCAGGCAAAGGCAACTACTGGACCCTCGACCCCAACTGCGAGAAAATGTTCGATAACGGCAATTTCAGGAGGAGGAGGAAGAGACGGGCCGAGGCCGGCGCGCCCGAGGGGGTCGGGGGGAGCGGCGGGGGCCCGCGGGCGTCCTGCCCCACCGGCCTGCGGGGACCCCCCGGCGCCGATGCCCCCCTCTACGGCCGCGCCGGGGCCCAGGCCTGAGTGGAGCTGCCCGGGCGCACCGAGATGCACTAACGCACGAGAAAGGAATATTTTTGTAATGCCTAAATGTACATTTTTATATATAATCTATAAATACAGAGAGGTGCAGGAAGAAGGAAGCGGGGACGGGGCTGTGCTGGGAACCAAGCGATGCCGTCGGGGCTGGCCGTGGGTGCTGCTTTCCCTCCTTTTTCACACTCTCCCTTCCCTCTGAAACCTTGGAAAAGCTTAAACCTCCTGCCGTGCGGGTGTCCCGAGTGGTTTTCTCACCTTTTCATGGCCGAGAGCAAAGCAGAGCTCCCCGCAGCAGCCCGGGCGTGCAGCCGTGGGGCCCTGGCTGGATGCAAGGCTCCGGCCGGCCGCGGCCCTCCTGGGTGGGTTAGGGGAGGTAAGTGCTGGGTTTGCAGCCTGGACTTTGCAGGGATGCCAGGAGAGAGCCTGGGGTGCAGGGAGGGACAGAGGGATGTGCTCTCGCCCCCAGGTCCCACTCCCCGGAGGGGACCGGGCTGACATGCGGGGCACCCAGCCCCACCATCCTCTGCGGTCTTTCTAAATAAAACCTCTTTATTTTTCCAAACACAAAAGATCATCTTTGTGTCAGCCCGCAGAGCTGACGATAATTTGTACAAAGAATTCAGATTTAATCGAGCATCCAAAATTAAGCCGGATCCCCGCTGAGGAGCTCTTTAATTGCTGGTTTTCCTGCTAACCGCCTTGACGATCGCGTGCGGGGAGCTGGCGGCCCGTGGTGCGGGTGTCCCGATGCAGCTCGGGCTCTGCCCCGCGGCACAGCAGCCCCCAGGTACCCGCCGGCTTCCCGGGACACCTGCTCCTTGAGGCTGCCTTGCTAAAACCACCTCTGGTTTATCCACGGCATCCACACATGCAGGCGGTTTCTGCATTTTTTTACGAAGCTTTGGAAAAATGCGATGTGGCACCAGTGGACTGCAGCCCCAGCAGTTATGTCTGGGCATTTTCTTAAGTACTTCAAATGAGAGGGGTTTGGCAACCTCTACTTGCTTATTAATGCCCGGTGCCTGTTCCCTGCTTTTGCTTTCTGGTCGTTCTTTGAAGGTCCTTCAGTTTGAAGAAGACAAAACTGTGAACTATATAATCTGTTGCCTTTCCTTTCTGTCTCTCTCCTCCAGCTCACTGTTCCTCGCTTATGACAAAAATACAGCTTTCTTAAATAAAAAGCTAAAAATATTATTGTTGCTGTTTACAAGAAAACAACCCCTAACAGAAACCTGTATAATGCATACTTTTTGTTCATTATAATGGAACCATAAAGCAGGTTTAAACCAAACCCGAACAACACGTAAACAAAAGAAACCGTCTAAGAACCTAAAGCATGTAAGAGGTGTGGGTTCCTGATGGAGGGGAAGAATCAGCTGCACAAGCAAAGTTTTTCCTGGCCCAAAATGTAATAAATAGTATTACAAAGTATCTGCCTTACAAATAATCAGCTTTAGTAGACCTGGAGTGAAGGAAAGAGCAAACCGAACTTATCAACCAATATCCTGTGTAGGTTTATGTAGACAAATTTCTTTTTTATTAATCTCCTATTTGAAAATAGCTTCACACAAGAAAAATAACTTTTTATACAAGAAAAATCACTATTCTGAAATGGCTCTTAAAATATTTCAGACAGAATCTCTTTGTTCATGTTTTATTTTCCAGGGCTATCGAGTAAGAAGACATTTAAGTTCTAACTGCAGTTTCCTTTTTAAAGTGGGTGGAATCCTGTTTAAGGTTTCACGCTCTTGTTTCAGCCGGGTAACTGTTAGCTACAACATTAAAGGGTGCAGGGAAAGTTATTTTTGCAAATAGTTGCATTTTAAACTGGTTTTTTCCCAGGTTACTAAGGGTTGTGGTGAGCAGGTCATGTAGGGAGTGAAGAGGGGAGGATAGCCTTGTATCTCTACCAAAAAAAAAAAAAAAAAAGCAGCCTGTTGATGAATTTCTTGGTGAAAATAGCTCCGTGTTTCAGTTGGCATTCAAATTTTAAAAAACAGCCTTTGGACTGTGAAAGTCATTCACCGAGGAGTGGGCACACACTTTTAAACGGGAAGGATGGAGAAACTCTTGCCCTGGCAGAGCCGGAGGACCCTTCCTGAGACTCAGCGAAGACACTGACCTCAGAGCTGGGAAAGAGAAGATTTCACTCAACCCACATTTTCTTCTGCTTCAGGATACGAAGTTCTGGATCCAACCGTAGGGGCTGAGCTCCGTATTTTCACCTTGAGACTATTTGCCCTGGGACAGCATACCATTGCACGACCCTGAAAATGCACCAAAACAGAAAGAGGAGAACCCCGGGTGGCTGCAGGTGCTTCAGGCTTTCCTAGGGTGGTCTTTGTTGGCAGCTCAGCTGGGTCCTGCGTTGGGGAAGTCCGTGGATAGCTCAGTGAAAGGACCACACTGCGTTGCCAGAACTTTTCTTCAGGGACCATTTAAGATGATGATTCAATGTGTACATGGAGACCATCATTCGTATTTCTTTGTGCTTCTGTTGTACTCTAATTCTATTTTTTGTGTATTGGAAAGCAAAGGAGAATTTTTTAAATAAATCAATCTAATTGGAGCAGAGAAGTTGCAATCTCTCTAAGCAAAAACATTGCTTGAAGGAAGAACTGGGTGTCTGGGCTAACCGGGCAGCTGCAGACTTGAATGAAAAAGGGTGATGGGATGCTGGGGTGGGATGCTGTGGTCCATCCTGGCTTGGGCCAGACTCCCACGGAAGCCCAGTGATAGTCTCATCTAGTTCTCGGAGAACAAATTCTCCAGACTGCCAACCCACGGCTGCTTTGCTGAGCTGTGACCACCCCCAGCCCCGGGCAGCGTGGTGGGACACCCCGGGCTGCGGCCTGGCCGGTCCACTGCCCTGAGCTCCACGCTCATCCCTGCCGGCACGGCTGTGGGAGGGCGAGAAGGGCTGTCGCTGGAGGTTTAGGGTGAGTCATGATGTAGGGAATTAGAGACCTCAGGGCAAATGACCTGGCCGCTGCTTTCCGATCAGCCCCTGTCCTCACTGCTGCCGGGAGGGCCTGGCTGCAGGGCATCTTGAAGGATCCTCGAGCTTCACTGGCTTTCTAGAGACTGAACCGCAGGAGACTGATGGCTCCTCAGCTGTCCTTCCCTGGCCCGCGTATGAAACACTGCCAGCTATGGCAAGTGCCCTCTGCATGCCCCTCACTGAATTATTTCTCCTGCAGCAGGGTTCAGATTTGAGTGTGGCAGAAGATATTTCAGGGAGTCAGTATTTCAGGGAGAAGTATTTCAGCACTTCAGCTGAGACCCCTAAGCTCCCTCCCTAAGCGGTGAGGTGAGGTGGGCTCCTCTGGAGGGTGCCTGAGAACAAGGAGCCAACTCAGGGGCTCGGAGGAGGCTCCAAAAGAACCTGTCCACGTTGGCAATGCAGAAAGGCTGAGGAGCTGAGTCTTTTCACTTGGAGACCTAACACAGATGTCAAAAATCGTGTGCTCCTACCATGTGCAATGTCACAGCAGCCTGTGACGCACACCCTGCCGTGACACACACCCTGCTGTGACACACACCCTGCTGTGACGCACAGGCTGGATGGTTTACCACTGGTTTTACATCTCTGTGTGAGCTAAAGCTTCTGACATCATTTTCTTATTCTTCTCATATTCCCAGGCACATGATATAATCAAAGTGATACTATGCAATAGTCAAATGAGCAGACTTAGTCTGAAAAACTGCAGGGGTCTCTGCAAGAAGATAAACACAAATGCAGACACCGTGGGTCTGGACCTGGTGACAGGAACCTGATTCAGTGCAGAATGAGGAATGCCAGCCCTGGGAATGGAGGAATGGGAGTGAGGGACCGCTAAATGCAAATAGAGACCGATGTGTGCCCAGGGACCCGTCACTGCAGAGAGAAAGGTCAAGGGGCCTCCGAGCCAATAGCCTCAGCTACGTGGTGTGTTCAAAGCACGTAATGGCCTAAGAGTTTGTGCGTGGGTGGTGAGAAGTCTAACACGAGTAAGATTATGGGAAACTCCTGCAGTTATATGCCATTTCTGGAATCTCTTGATCTTAAAAATGTTAGAAATCTACCCCTTGCTGAAGTTTAGAGCAACTTGATACCTACTGTGGTGTTAGCTTTTCAGGGATGGGTGTAGCACCAAGGCAACAGCTCAGCATCTTTTCACCATTTTTATCACAATAAACTGGAAGTGGGGTTGAAAAAGTTTCACTAGTTGAGGGAGTACCCAAACAGAGCAAGAAATTGTGTCCATGGTTCATTTCAGCCAGGACGCACTGAAGAATTTGGATGTTATGGAAAAGTTCAGGAAATAACAGGGTAGCTCCACTTTCTACACTGTGCTTTTTACAGGGGATGCTATAGTACTGGCAACAGATAACAACAGCCTTGGTTCGTTATTCAAGGATAAACCTATGGAAATAAGGAACTAGACTGTTTCTTTATCCAGGTAGAGTTCAACATGACAAAAAAGCCAGCCATGATTTCCTTACTCTAGAGCAACGTGGTGGTTTATATAAGAAAGAGAAGGAACTGTCATATAATCCTAAATCTTTTTAGGACCAGTCAATGATGTACTTCTTGCAAGATTAAGCTGTGACTGGTCGGTTAGCAACTAAGATGCTGAACATTTAATTCTTGGACTGTGGTTTGAGCCCACCTTCAAGTCTGAAGCCAAGTGGGTATGGAGGGCTCGCCTCTACTCCTAGCAGACAGTAGTCGTCTTCACAAAGAACAACCGTGCATCACTTGCTTGTCATCCCTGGCAGTTTTTCCTCACGAAACGGATTGGACAAAGCTTGGGGAGTGCGTAATGACCTCTGGCTCATAAGGGTGCAAGGGATTTCAGTTGCGTGCAAACAGTGCCTGTGGGGTGTCTGCTGAATTAACTTGGAGGAATGGAAAAGTCTGATGGCGAGGTCCCAAAAGCACATGCGGTCTGTCCCTGCAATTCTCTCTGGATAAGCAGGGAAAGACAGACAGTAGCTGAAAAGGAGAGTCGGAGTTTTCATTTCTTAAGAATATTCCCAAATCTTCAACCATGAATGATTTTACTGAGCAATTTTAGTTATATTTTAATCTAATTGCAAAAGCAATAATTCTCTTCTTTCAGAATTATTATCACTTAGGAGAAGTCCATAATAAATGCAAAGTAGATGTGATAAATCAAATTTATTTCTATTTTTTATTCAATTTGCCATCAGGTCCAATACTTGAAAGCAATTCATCCTTGCTAAGCGTTATGATTTCCCCGTGCTTTATTGTATTATGACATTGCTTCCCAGGATTTTTTATTGGCAAAACAGAACAGAGACTATCAAATTTTATATCGCTGTACTGTATGGGTAAAACTGATACATAATCTGAGTTTCCACATTCTAGTCACTGCCTTGGAGTCAATAGGGCAAGAGCTGAAGGGAAAGCAAGGCTTATGTACTTGTTACATAAAAATATTAATCCTTTTCAATAGGTTCCCCGTTGTACAGAAATTCACCCTGCAGGAGATGGCACTTCCAGTTCTGGTAGCATCAGAGAGAGATACACGGGCAAATATATAGTGGAAGTAGGTTTGATGTGAATGGCTCGTCTTGTAACCTGGAGCAATTTATCTCTCTATCCACCGTGTCTGCTTCCCCGGGCTTGTGCTGAGTCCCTCTGTGTCCTGGCAGCACCCCGGGACCAAACGCTGCTTCTGCACGTAGAGATTCGCACGACGCCGGCCCCTCTCCCTGCGCTCCAGCACAGCAGTCGCATCCCAGCCCCGAGCATCTCCCTGGTGAGGGTCCTGGATTCTACTGCACGGCAAGAAATGCCGCTTAAATGGTGCAAGGGTACAAACCCCCCGTGTGAATCCAGGCTGCTTGTCCCTGCTCTGGACACTCAGGTCTGGGATTTCGGGTGGGCACTGGAATTTGCCAACGCCAGCTGTCCGTCCCACTGTTAGGCGGGGGGCACTTTGGAGATGCTGAGTTGTTCTGAATAATAGCGTGAGCTGACTCAAAGAGTGAGACGCTAATTGTGGAGGGGACCGGTTCCAGTAAGTGCCAAATGAAGTGGGGGTGGTAGAGGGGAAATGGTATAATGAAGTAGTGGAAAAACTGAATTATAAGAACACTGTGAGGTATTGGCTTTGAGATCGGACGGCTGTAATAGGGACTACAAACTCTCCAATCCTGTCTGCAGCAGTAGCATTTACAATGCCCAACTCACATCCACCAGAAAGGATTAATCTGTTCTTCTCACAAGATCAAACTGACTTTTTTTCTTTCAAAATGACAACACATGACTTAGCTATATATTTTTTTAAATTTTTTTTTTATAAGGAAAGCACTTCTTTATCGCCTGTATAACCAGATAGAAGAAGGGAAGATTTTTTTTTTTATTATTTTAAGGTCATTACTGCTGTGCTTGCTGAAAGATTTCATACTATTATCTCTGTTAACAGCTTAGTTCGCTTATGACTGTCATGTTTTGATAGAACTGATACATTTTATTTTATTGTCATTATGGGCTTAACTTGCGAGATGTTTCTGCTCATGCTGAGTCAGAAGACACTTTAGGCTCGTGAGTTTTCCATCATTTTGCTAAGATGAACTTAACTAATTTTTCTTCAGGTGAAGAAAAGCCAATGCAAAAAACCGTTTCAGCTGCTGGACAGTTAGTCAGTAGCGTGGCTGGCTGATCATTTCACAGCAGATGACCAGCATAGGCTCTTTGCTGTGTTAGCCATCAGTTTTTAACATAGACTTCATTCTTTGCTGTTCATTTCTAGCTGGTTTTTTTTAGTTTGTTTGGGGGTTTTTTTTGGGTTTTTTTTTTTTTTTTAATTAAAGTGTGTTGTGAAAGATCAATAAATCTCATCAGGAATTTTATGAAATGTCTTACAACTCTACCCTGGAGCTTCTCATTTACATTAAGACAAATTTCCTAAAATCTGAATATAATTAATATCTATTTAAAAGTTCTTTACAGTGCCCAAGCGTGTAGGTGAGCATTCTGCAAGAGGCACTTGCTCAGATGCTATCTTGTAAAACATAAAATAGGAGCAAGAAGAACTGACCGCTCAGCTTCATTCGCTTTTTCCTCTCTATAGTTTCTGAAAGAAAAGCACCATCAAACAAGCAAACAAAAAAAATCAAATAAGAAAGTTGTTTGGGAAAAAAAAAATTAAATTATTTCCTGTAACTGTCTCTTCTGGCAGTGTGATAGCTGTGTTCGTACAGAAAGGTGTGTACCCGTGCTGAGATTCACAGACCGTTGCTGATGAGGGGGCTTACTTTCAGGGAGACCTCTTGATGCAGCCACCCATGCTTATTTTTCCCTTAGACCCTATGGGGTTTGGCTTGCATTCAGTTTTTGTACAAAGCCATTTATCACATCGTGTTTGACTTCTGCCTGCTCTCTGCTCGAGCGGCCGGGGCTGCCCAAGGCGCCCATTAACTCCACGCCTGCCCCGAAGCCGCCCCGGCCCCCAACGTGCTCCGGTCTGCTGGCTGGAAACCCTTTGGCTCTGATAAGCCCTGGGGCACATCGGTTGGGCTTGCGATGAAGAGAGAATCAGCCTTAAGAAGGAAGAGTTTTAATACTTTAATTAAAGGTTTCAGATTCATATGAGCAATTCTAAACAACAGGCTTTTTTTTTTTTTTGGCTTTTTTTTTTTTTTTTGGCTTTTTTTTTTTTTTAAATTACATGGCCTGGCCCTACAGGTTCCCCTTGTAACCCTGCCGGGGCTCACGGCCTTCCCTTACACTTCTTTTTCCCAGTTTGGTTTCTATAATGAGATAATTAAGCATCTCATGGTTTGTTAAGATACAATACATGAAAAAGGGATTAAAAGCTGTTGATTCAGAATGGGAAGCCAGGTAATCACAGTTTCTTACTACCTGTTACATACAACCTTACAGGAGAGATTTTGTCCTTTTTTTAGAGGAAGAAATTGTTCAGAAAATCATACCTATTAGGAATAGCATATGCTTAATTCAATTCCCACTGAAGCAGTTAGATTTCAATTTTTAAAGTCAAGGAGTTGCCTTAAGTGTTTCCCTGACTGAGCTTATCTGGTGACTAGGTGCATTGGGTTGGTCACAAAAACTGGAACCCGTGAAAATACTCACAGAAGAAAGCTTAGAAACCCCTTCAATGCAAGCAGGTTAACACGAGTACCAGCCACCTCCGTTTCTGCTGGCTTGTGAGAGTACTCACTGCTTTCACTGTAGGTACTGGCTGTTACTCAGTGAGTGTTTCCTTTTTTCAAGTACTAGCCATTGGCAAGACCATGGTAAAGGAGAAGAAATTGTCAGGTGACCCCCCTCTTTTGAAGAAAAATCTAGATGTGCAGAAGTAAAGTCTGCTGGCAGTAACAGGTCAGTATGAGCGGGGGCTCTAGCAAGCTGCTTGCCCAGGTCTCCTTAAATTGTATTTGCCCTCCATATGTGAAAATTCATTAATCGAAAAGCATGTGCAAGATAGCAGAGATTCCCTTCTATGAAGTTTAACAGCCTAAACTCTTCTGGTGTCCTCTGCTCACTCTCAGCTGTACCTCTACTCATGGCCTGGTCAAAGTTTTCCATACCCGAACCATAAAGGACATCCCAGATGAGGACTGGTGTCGATACTACTCTGCCCATTGGAAATGCAAGCAGCTTTGGAGATCTCCTTTCCTCCTGGCCCGCAGTCACCATCCATTTGACCCCGGGCCTCATGTCCCTCTCACATATCCCCTTGAGGAACCCGCTGCGCGGCCCATGTCCCCTCCTGCCTCCCTGCTGCCTCTCGCCTCCCTGCACAGCGGTCGGGCAGCACGCTTGGACTTTGTGCGGCACTGTTGTTAATGAAGATACTAACGGGGTTGTGCCCTAGACCCACCCTGAAGCGTTATTAACATATATCCCACGTGGTAACTGAGTGTTGTGCTGACCTACCCTCCTAAGCCACCCTCAAAACATCCCAATATAACCCCAAATTTAACTGCCCAAGCTCCCAGTTGCTCATTTTACACCACTTAGCGGCACTGGGTAGTCTTCTTCGGTGACGGGGTATATCTCCCCCTACTTCAGCACATGAGCCATCACTCAAATGAGGAGTTAATAGAGAGACTTCAAGCTCCAAAATGGCAGAATTACCCAGTAGCAAGTGGAAGATGCTGAGTTCAGAGCCAAGGGATGCAGCAGGACTGGGGGCCACCCCGGTTGTCCCTGAGGTTGGGAGGTTTCCTCGTGCTTGGGAAAAGGCGGGGGCACGGGGAAGTCCTCTGCTGACAGAGCTGCCAGGGCCAGCTGAAGAGTGAGCCTCACACAAAATAAAAAAATTCAAATATCCCCAGGTGTGGCGTAAGCTGCGGCTGCTGCTACAATCTCCACGTCTCGCTCTGCACTTGTATTGTAAAGGATGGAGTTTAACTGAGTGACAGTACTTGGAGGCAGGGATGAATCGATGGCTCGTGCCTCAGGCTTCTCCCGTCATTGCAAATTGTGCCACGGCGGGTATAAATTCACAGTAGTTTTTTTTTAATCTGCATAGGTACGGTCCAGCATATTTCTTATTGGTGTAAATGAAGAAGAGTAAAAAAGCAAAGAAAACCAATTTCATACTACAATAAAGCAGCTTGCATGTTTTACTGAGAAAAATGTAACCTGGAGTCTGTATCCACATCTGTCCTCGAGCAGAGTGTTCTTGGGTTTGCTAACCCAGTGGGATGACACCCCTGCAATCTGCAAATCTACCCTCTGCAGTATAACATAAGACCTATCTGGTAATCTCACTCAAGTCTGATGTCTTCTTGCAGTAGTTCTGCACCGGGCTAGGTTTGAAACAGAATAGGTCCCCGCGCCGTGACGGCTCGCTCCGCGTTTAACGCGGCACGGAGGAGCGGTAATTCCATCCTGCTGCGTCAGCCCCAGCTCTGAGCACAGGACGAGCGCGTGCTTTACTCCTCTGTGTCCCAGCACTCCCTTCTGTACGAACAGAGTGTGCAAATAGCCAGAAACTGGCCCCTCGTGGGAACTGCACACATTACATTCAAATATTGCTTCGTCCTGAGCTGTGCAAAGAGTTTCCTTGAGACGCTGAGTCTCAGCCGTGAAGTACAGAAGAAAGGCGGTCAGGCTGCTGGGACGCGAAGTGCAATGTTAAACAATAGGATATTTGAAACAATAGGATGCAACCTTAATCTTTGCTTTAAACACACAAAGCTGTTTTCATAATGTATCCGACTTTTAATAATTACACATCTTTAAAAACTACATCGGTTGTGTTTTGTAGCCAAATAAATTTAAAAGGAAAAATAGAACAGCGATTTAGTAAGAAGCAGAAAAGGAAAAATAGAAGAGTTAACTGATGTTAACACTCCAAAAAAGCAGTATTAAAGATACAGAATAAACTGACGGGTTTTGTGTAGTGCTAAGGGATGATTCATTAACATTTCAATTCAAGTTTCTGCTTGTATGGTATAATGCTTTGTTTCATAACAGTACATCAGTGACACATTTTGATACTTGAATACACTATTCCCTTCTTCAGCAACTAATTGCGACAATTAGCTTCCCATGTAGTAAATTCCTTCTCCTTTCCATCTCCCAGCTGCGACACAACAAGCACAGAGCCAAAAAAATACTTTTATCTTTCCCGTTCGATCCTTGAGAGGGGTCTGCAGAGGACCAACCCTTAGCTTTTTAATTGGGAGGAGTATTTAGACACCTTTTACTTAAAATTTGTCCGGGAACCCCATGGAGCAAACCAAACGCGGAGCAGGGTTATGTGAAAGCCCTTTTTTTTGTTTGCAGAGCCCCCGGCGATGTGCTGGGCGCCAGGGCAAAGCCTCGCTGCTGCTGCTGCGGGGAGGAGAAAGGGGATCGCCATTCCTCACCCCGCTCGGAGAGATGAAATGCATTACCTGATAGCTGAGTCGAATGGCTCTCTACAACCGTAAACGGCATCCCCGGCATAATTTCCCCAACCCTGCCCGTAGGAGGTGGCTGGCTCCGGGGAAGACGGTGCGGCAGCAGAGGATGGTGTTGCCAGCCGCGGGGGCAATAGCAGCCGTCTTTTGGGGGGCAGGGGAGGAGCTGCAGACCTGGGCACCTTGGGCCAGACTGGCCAGGTTACTCTAGATGCGTTTGCATCTGAACTCCTTCCTGCTTTTTTCCGTGACTGAGTTTCAGTAGTAGTTTGCAACGCGACTCATCAGACTTTTCTGGGGATAATTCCTAAATCACATCTTGATCCCTGCCAGATCTTGCTTTGCCCAACCCTGCAAAGATTTTTAGGCTTATTATTCCTCTCCTATGTAAAGGCACAATAAAATTGTGTTATACTGCTGTATTTGATGAAGGAAGAGGTACAAAGCCACTCGGGGCACAGCAAAGCCGGCGGGGTCTGGCCGCGATCGGGAGCTGCTCAGCTCCGCAGGGCTCGCCCTGGCCGTGCACGGAGCGGGAGAAGGAGCTTTGCCCCAGCGTCTGCCTACAGGATTTCCTCCAAAAACGCCTGGCAGTCCTGGCTTTGTGTTCGAAAGGTCACGTTTTCCCAATTAAGGAGGCGGAATTTGTTTGTTTTGTAGGAGAGGCAGAGCGTTTTGGGTTTAGTACGACCTTGCCAGGAAGACACAGAATCGCTACGTTGATATGTAATTGGGAGTGAGACGGGGCTTTCTACAAAATAATGAATAAGCAAAGTTTAACTGAGATGAACAAAAATGTAAAAGCTTGAGCTGGTCCTTCAAGTGGCGAGATCAAGTCTCAGCTGCTCTTCTCATGGATGAATTTTTAATTAAGTATCATCTAACCGTGTTACAGGTAGAAGATGAAACAAAACATTCCGATGAAATTAGCAAGACAATATCCTCTCTGAATCCACGAGGATCCGAGCGAATCAAATCCGCTTCACTCCTCCTTCACTCCCTCTTCCCTGTGAAACACTGCAAGAAATGTAAATCAATTAAACCCCTTTAGTTTAGAGCTGGAGTGCTCTTCTGGTGCAGCACCTTTTGCCCAGGGACACGCAGACAGCTAATCAACTCATTAACAGCCACCTTAAAGTCCATTTCTTCCTTTCTTGCACCCAGTTTCCTTCTTCCAGTCCTCTTGATAGAAGCATTCCTCCATTTTCTGATGGAAATTTAGTCGTAGCTGTATTGTAACATTTCCTTCTTCTGACAGGACACAATTTTCCTTTCACTTATGTGGTTCTTCTCCTCTGCATTTTGACTTTCATCAAAATCGCAGTCTTTTCTCCTAAAACAAGGTTGCCATTCTCCTAAGTGCTAAACCTGGCATTTTCTGTACAAGTTCCTAGTCGCCTCCCTTGAGCTTTAGTTACCAAAATAATTGTGCGGTGCTGAATACAAAACCACTGACTTTGTAAAGTAACATTTCACCCTTTTTGTGGCTGATCTTTGGCCCTTCTCCCTCCAGATAATGTGTGGATAGCAAATGCAAATACCTCACCCTTATGCAGTGCGATCCTGGGGGGTCCTGGGTGCCCCTCCTCGTCTCCTTCAGCATGATGTACGCTTTGGGTCCCTTTCAGCCTGTTCATGAAACATCTTATAATTCTTGTACTCATTTCCCATTTTCTCAAGTCATTTTTCATCTTACAACGGATTATACTCTTTGATGAAGCGTAGATAGATCTATTGCATTTTTCTTGAAGGAAATAAGTTATCTTATCAAAGAAAGATAAATTAGTCTGGTATTATATTCCAGTTTCCATTTACCCTTATATATTTACTGGAGCACTGGTTATATTGCCATCCTCATTAGCCTTCCGACTCATTGTTTTTCGTGTAATAAATCTTTTGCCTTTAAAATAATGCTTGCATTATCCAGATAATTTAGGAAATGAAGCAGATAAAACATGGAGCACATATTGACTATGACTATAAAGTTAAATAGTGCCAGAGCGTAGCCAGAGACACAGGACCTATACTGGTCTATACTGGTGCTTTGGTAGAGCGGTCCCTGGCACACCTTCAGGCACTTGCATTGGGCCGTTCTCCTTGGCAGGACAATACTGTGACTTGGAGTCCAGACACAACCACCTAGTGCTTCCCTGGGTTCTATTTTATGTACCGCTAACAATTTGGGCTCATCATGGTGAAAATAATTGCTGCCATAGCCTGTGTGCCAGAAACTGCAGCAAACTGAGTTAATTGGGCATTAGATCATGTCTAACATTGCTCCATTTTAAACTGGTTGCTTCTCTAGAGATGGCAGGATCTCTCATGCTGGAAAGAGCAAACTGTACCCACTGTAATTTGTGTTAAAAGCAGTATTGTCTTCATCATCAATACGTCATCTCAACAATAAGGAGAAACTGAGATTTGAGATGACCTGCCTGGATTCCCATGCCAGCCAGGGTGGACTTCTGACTCCTGGGAGAGCAGAGAAGGATGGATGGGTGCTGTGGTTGTAGCTCCCTCTCATCGTCAATGATCTCTGAGCAGAGCAGTCATTTCAGAAGTCTCTGTATTTCAAATTAAACTGATGAGTGAGGCAGAATTATGTGTAACTCCAGAGTTGAGGGTAGGGTGGTGTAAGGGCTTAGTAGCAATGGCATGATTGAGGAAGTGCAAATTGTAATCATGGACTGGTGCTTGAAACAGAGTGCGAACTAAGGACCTCTTGAGGGTTCTGCGGTGGTCCATCTGAGAAGGGGCAAATTCTTAAGACCCTAGACATCAAGCATTTCAAGTCTGCCCAGACTGGGAAGGTTATTTCAATGCTAGGAATCTATCAAGGGCTTAAGGGCAGTAACAGGCTCCGCAGTCCCTTGTTGTCTCAGAGGCTTGGTGGGGTGCAGCTCAGGAGGCTGGAGGTCTCCTTCATGCGGGGGAAGAGATTTTCATGAGTATGAGATTTTTTCACTCCGTATTGGAGCTTGACACAGATTCTGTAATTTGCAGTTTCCTTTTTTCCCAAGTATACAAAAATATAATTTGCTTTTCCAAAGTTTCCCACCCATATATGTTGGAAAGGTTAAAATGATTTTGTAGTCTCAGAAATGTGTGGGGAGACTGCAGAGCCTTAACGTGGTCCCCATCAGAGCAGATGAGGAGTGCCACGCTGCCCCTCTTTCTGGTGTCGTGTCTGTCCAGGACACCCCACCGGGTATCTGCACTTCTCATCACGGGGGTATAACCTTACAGACAGATACATTTTGAGTCAGAGGTTAGCTAAATGCATCACATATCATTTAGGTTTGACACTTAAAACGCTCTATTCTGGAAATAGTTAATAGCCAAGAGTACAATGATGACTTTTATAATTCAAAGTGACCCAAATCATTACGATATCTTTTACCAGTAGTCATCAATTTTCAGAGTAAGTTCCAACAGTTTTCTCCTGCTGGCTATAAAATAACTGAACAAAAGGGTTTGCTAAAGGGGTGAGATATTTCATGCTTCTGAAATTTTCTCACACTCTTGAGATCCTGAAAATAATAAGCACTCTCCATATTTCTCACTGCAAATGACAGCAGAAACTTATTAATTCATCTCATAAAGAAATACAGGTAAAAATTATATTCACTCCTCCTGCCTTCTGCTCAGTAAGATGGGGTGATGTAGGAGACTGGAATGACTTGAAATCCAAGATACATTTCATTGCATTTATATTTTACTGACATAACTAAAGTTGCTTAAATGAATTTCCCTTGCTGCTATGCCCACAGCAGTGCCAAGCCACTACCATTGAGATTTAGGTCTTCTGTGTCACATCTCTTAAGGCAAAGCAGTTCTTTTGAGAAACATGAATTATTATGTCTTGCCCAGAAGATATTTCTGGTAGGTATCAGTGAAATCAAAAATCAGGAACCTAGAAGCAAAAATGGGTGTCCTGAAACTGTAAAAAAAATAAAAAAAAGAAGAAAAAAAAAAAAAAAGAAAAAAGCAAAAAAGAAAAAAAAAGAAAAAAAGAAAAAAAGAAAAAAAAGAGAGAGAAGGAAAATAGAGCACAGGCAGTAGAGATGAGATAATGATTAAAAAAAAAAATACCCCTAAAGCATCTGGCTGTGAAAAAAAGATCAAGTCAGCCAAAGGCTGATTAGTAGCTGTGGTACCAGGGTGATCCCATTAGGGATGTAACGTTGTTTTCATCTTGATATATTTTTGTGGAAGAAAAATTATCCAGCAGCAAGGACGGAATTCTTAATGGAATACGTATTTCATTAAATCCTCTTAATGAAAGAGATTGGAAAACAACAGAGTGAAAAAAGCTCTGAAGAAATACAAATATGTAATGAGGAGCTGACTCCTCCTGCCCTGAGAATGAAGGAGGGGACAGCAGAGTCGAGAGGACTGTCAGTTTAAATGAGGCAGTAATGGCTTTGGCTGGCACCTCCAGGGCTTCAGAAAGACACTCTCAGGATAATACACTGTTAATTAACTTTCCCTTTCCCCAGAGGAACTTAGCGTCCAGTTGTTTATAGACCTACCTAGAAAATTTGGTTTAATTCTCTTTCCTGAGTTACAAGTTCCCAAGTGGGAGTGCTGAGGTGAGGGAGAGACCCAGGGCTTGTCCCAGCAAGGTCAGCAGGGGTAGGTTGTTAGGGAATTTCTGGGAACAGAAACTAAGAAATTAGCTTTACCTATTTTCTTTAACTGCATGCCTTGCAATATGCTGGAAAAAATACTGTGCCTTTAGGAAGTGTTTTATTGTGGAGCAAAGAATTATTTTGCAAGTGCTTCATACCGTGTGCCCCAGCTGCGCAAGACTTGTACTGTGCTTGGTACAAATGCAGGGGTGGGAAATGTCCCCTAAAGGAGCTTCTGCTATTCTGCAGTGATGCAAACAAGAGTCTAGTAACACGAAAGACTCATAACCCTCTTAACGTTATCTTTTTCTGTTCCTCAGCTATAATACTTTGTGGATTTTTTTTTAATTTTTTTTTTTTTTTTTTTACCTGATGCTAAAGGCTTGTTTGGGGAACAAACTTTTGGGCAAACAGCTTTGCGAGATGAGTGCTCAAGGCTGAGCCCTTGTGGTTAAGGGATTCGCAGGTCCACATTTCTTTTTCTACTGGAAATTGGTTTGGTTTTTTTTTAAGTACACCACAAAAAATGACATATTTGACATCATGGCTTTTAGGAAACACTCCTGCTCTGGTTTTTTTTTTTTTTTTTATATCCATGTTTTGGATAGGGCTCATCTCAACAGCTGAATTATGCTCGCTGTTGAAGCTGAGACAAGATGCTTGGGATTACCTCTGCCCTCTAAATGTCTTGTTCCTGCAGTTCAATATATCTTCATGATGGGCAGTGTCAGAGAGGCTGAAATCTCAGACTTTCTTGGTACTTTGCTGAGGATGACAGACTGCTAAAGGATAAATTCACGTGGCCTTCCAGAGGACAACCATGCTTTCACCTTATTTTCAGAGATCACTTGCTGGCTCTTCCCTTTCAGGATCATTATTTTCTATCAAGGTGGCAGCTTCTTATTTTAAAACAAATATTGTCCTTGGAAGCATCCCATTGCCACTGATAAGATGATGCTTCATTGAGTTATCTCCATAAGCACATGTCAGCAATCCCTGTGGATAAATTACATACATCAAAGACTTCTAATGACCATACTTTGAGTAAAATTAGTTTCCTGCCTTTGCATCATTAATTAAGCTCAACACCACCCTTCCACATATGCTGCTTTCCCTAATAGCCTATGCTGTCTACGAAGTATAAATTACACCCGTCTGCTCAGGTTCAGTTTTGATACACTGGGTACAGCAACATGATCTAGTTTGCATTTACTTTTTCTAGGAGAGAGCTCAAGTTGTACATATCTTAAAGTAAACGCTGAAATAGTGGATAAATTAAAGCTCAGAACAGCTCACCATATTTAGGTACTGGAAAACAGGCAGGTTCGCTGTTTCTCACAGAATATTATACACCAGGGTTTATTTGTTTGCCCAGTCCCAGCACACGTAGCTGCCTGAGCAACATTTTACACCCTTGAAGATGTCTCACCACTCTTACACCCCAATGGTCCAGTCCATTTGCCTTTATTTAGGTTCCACGAGAGGAGCTCTGCTCAGGGAGCTCATTTTGACAATTTGGGGTTAAATCTGGCACAATACGGTGCAGAGGAAGAGCAGAGGAAGGAGCAAGCCCCGTGCAGGCAACCTGAGCACCTTGTGCAGGAAGGGCACTGCCTGACCACCAGCTCCTTCCTCCAGAGATGGTCTGAGCACGTAGGGGGGGTTCAGATGGAGGAGAGTGGTGAAGAAGTACCTGTCACCCCTCGGATAAAGAAAGCCAAGCCACAGCCAAGGGTACAGTGGTGTCCATTTCCCTGTAAATAAGCAGTGGGATAAAAAAGCTGGGCTTGCAATAAATTTTAAAAAATAAAAAAAATAAAATAAATAAAATAGGAAGAAGTGGACCTTACAAGGTAAAAATATATACCTTGAAGTAAAATTTTCTATTTCAAATATCATATATCACATGTCATTACTTCTTTGCTCAGTGAATGCCTTGCCCTCTAGCCTTAAACAATCTAGAGCACTTAAATAGCAAAACTTTTTTTTTTTTTTTAATAACTTCACACTCTTAACAAAATCTTGGCCCTAAAACCTGTATTTGAAACCTTCAAAGGAATGGGACAAAGCCCTGTGTCCTCCATCACCACCTCAGTCCTCTCCAGCAGCACCTCTGAGCAGGAACTCGGACACCAGACAGTTCTTCTCAGCTTCGCCTTCAGGACAGTTGGAAATTTTCGTATAAATAAATGCTTTGCTATATACAGCCAAGCCAAAACCATTTGCAAAGCTGCTTCCAGAACTGTGTAACCAGAAGGCAATAAGTCAATTGGTTAGAAAGAAAAAAAGCAAGTTAAAAAGTGAGTGGAAATTAGCAGGCATCAGCAATAAGGTAAATTCCAAGCAAATTAAAGCAGAATGGTACAAAGTATTTATAGAAAAAAAAGTTGTTCCTCATCCTTTTAGAGCAGGGTCCGGCACAAATTGTTATGCAACATCTACCCAGGCAAAGATTTAAAGCAATGGAACTCCAGAGTCAAATACATTTAAACTACATCCACGTCTTTTTGACACATACACAACACACCACAAGTTTAAAGAGGACCTGCTGAATCACTAGTCCAATTATAGATGCATATTAAAATCTCCTCAGATCTGGACTAGTATGTCTCATCTTTCTGAAACATTTATTTTATTTTTTAGGTTTCCAGCGCTCTCAGAATTCTGAAGTAAATGCTCAAAACCCAAAAGTCCTAGACAGAGTCTCTGAGATCAAACTTCAGCTGAGAAAGTCCTCTGAAAAATCTGGTAGCAGTGAATCCACCCATCCACTAGCAGCGGGGCATAAAATTGTGCTTCATGTTTCTTTATTTGGAAAGGTCAACAGTGGCTTGTTTTTGATTTTATTTTTTTTTTAATCACCTGCTAGAGCCCACAGGATTCACCTGATTATGTATAAAGGTATGCCCTAACCATAGAGCCAGCTGTGATTCATTCTCATTTGGTTTCCTCCATAACCTGTGCTCATCTAACCAACAGCTCTATGAGTCTGCAACCACCTGCTAGGAGAAATTAGCAACCACCTGCTAATTCCCTTATTTTCCTCCCAAATCTGACTTTGTCAATCAAGCAATAAGAGGTGCTAAATAGTCAGCCTGTGCTTCCTGCTTCTTCATCAACTCCTTACTTGGAGCAACATCAGTCATGGTACCTGTTTGGCTTGTAGCTCCTGAGAAGCTTTCCTGGGAAGCAGTTTTGTAATGAAACCAGCTTGGTTTAGGGTGGATAATCCCACTGCAGGAGCTAGAACTGGAAGTCTTTGGCAAAGGAAAGATAAGTATTTGAGTCTTGTTGGTTTTGTTTTTTTTTTTTAATTGTCCTTCTTTCCCTATTTGAAAAGCTTTTTATTAGTGAGTAATGAGTGAAATGATAGCTAAGTGAGTCAATGTACTTTTCTGAGTATTCAATATATAATTCTTGGTACAGAATAAGCAAGGACTTATGCTTGTTTCACCTGCCAGCCAGGACCGAGAATCTAAAATGCTCAGTGGCATCAGCGTAGGTTTACTAGCCTGCTATTTTATTGTGAGTTATTTATTTCTGTCAAACCTTGACTCTGGGAATCATGTGATTGCACAAGTTTCTTTCCAACTCATTTTTATATTGCAGAAATGTTAGGACTATCAATAAAAGCTGCTCTGAGGAATGAGGGGGGAAAAATGCAATAAACTTCTTATCAAGACCTCTCACTGTCTATAAATTAATCTTGTAATTTATGAAGCCCTGTATAGGCTGGTTTAGAAATGTATTCCTTTGACTCCCAGTTCTCCCTCTGTTTTTCCCTCTAGTGTTATCTTTATCTGTAGTCCTGAGGTGAAAACCCACCAATGATGCCTGACTTCTTCTGTGCCCAGCCCTTTTTATGGAGGTTTAATTTATATTATTTTTCTGAGCATAAGAATTTTACTTTCTGTGAATATTTCAAAAGGTTTTAAATGATGATTCTCATTTTAACAGCAAATGTAGAATTTTCCAGCTTTATTTCCCAAATAATTTGAAAACATGAGTAGAAAATACTATCAACTTGAAAGAGCATTGAGAAAATGTGTTCTTCTTATGCAGCACTTGAATCTTTTTGAAATCTGAATGAAATGAGATAATGTGTATTGTTGGGGTTTTATGTGGATAATTAGTCCTACATTTCTGTTAGCTTTGCTTCAATAGCTGTAAGGGATGGTATTGAGATTTGAACCTGGTTTCTGCTTCACAGAAGGTTTTAAGACATGTGGTCTGGGTCCAAATCTGGGCTCTGCTGAAGTCTGAAGGTCCTTGATCTGTCTGCAGCCCTGTGTAGTTTCCCTTGCCCACTGCAGGGGAAGGATTTGGGGCTCATGGACTCTTCGGTAGTCACCAGCACGTGAACCCCAAGGTGTCCCTCACTGTGCATGCCACCAGAGCAAGTTGGCTTCTGCCTTTCTGAGCTTCTGCCACACAACCTGGTATTTACTGACACGCTTTAGCTGTAACCCAGAGCCCACAGCCATAACGCCGAAATAAGGATTTGTGTGTCACTCAGCCTTATTTCTCATGGGTAACTGGAGGGGAACTGAATAGCTCTCTGCATACAACATATAATGTTTATATACAAGGTGTAAAGATCGCAGAGGGTTATGCCTTCACCCCAGTGTCATCCTGAGCATCCTCATCCTCTTTGAGATGAGAAAGTGGCTGTGTAGGCTTTGTCTGAAGAAAAAGCAGGTACGTGTGTGGTGCAGCCTCTCCACCTCGCGTATCTGGCCTTCTCTTGCAAGATAATGGGCCTGAAGACAAGTGCAAAGACATCCTTGTAAGACTTGAACATGTTTTTGGCAAGACACAGTGATAAAATGTTAAATATTTAATGTTTCTCTGATTCCCTGTGCTCTTTGTTGTGTGCTTTATGGTTCTAATGTGGCTTATGAAATACCTAGAATGCTATGGTAGCTCAGGGCCATAAAAATTCATTTACTATGTTTTACTTATTATCATAAAACCCTGCTCCAGACCTTCTGTAACTGTCTCCAGAAGGAAGTTGAAATATATTCTTTTCCAGCTGTTAGCTCAGGAGCTCACAGCTAGAGAGCTGTGACGGGACGTTGTGGGAAGCTGCCCGCACATCTCCCAGCGATGCACCCAGGCTGTGAGCGTGTGACTTCATTTCAAGCTCTGAGTTTGCCCCACTGTGTAGGGGCAGCTTAATTTGTTCACTGGGCTTTTAATGAATTCTAGTAATACTGCAGGTTACCCGTGAATAATTCTGTTGGGCAGTGTGCCACTGTCCTAGGAATAAATCAGGATTGCAGGCTTTCTCTGAAAAAGTACTTCTGGGAGGGAAGATCTGAGTAGTGTGCGTATGGAATAGTCAAATAATATATAATATAGCAGCCATTGGGCTGTCGGAGACTGGCTATAAAATGTTGAACTCCTTTAATTTCCACAAACTGCAATGGAAGCCAATCTATCACTTGACAGCTTGTGGGGGTAAAGTCATGTGAAAAGATTGCTCTTCTGGTTTGAAAGGCGGTGCTAAAACCTGATGTTGCAAGGGAGCTGAAAATTTTCTGTTTCAAGATCTGTATGTGGTTTCCATCAAACTTCTTTCCATTGGTCAGTCTCAACTGGGCAATACTACTTTTTGCCCAAAACCCCCCACTGAATGACGTTGTTTCTGAACTTTTGTTGGGTGGAGGAGCCTTTTTAGAAGGGCTGTAGCAGAAGCTGTTGCTCCTCCCTCCCTGCACAGAAAGGATGCTCCTTTTTGATTGCATTCCAAAAAGCTCCAACTTTGGAGATCTGTCTTCAGTCCCAGCAGTGCTGCTCCAGTCGTGTGTAAGGAGCAGGTTAATTACAAAAAAAAAACCCAACTCATTTTCTCAGTGATTCATCTCATTGTTGGATTTCTCTTCAAACTTGAGCAAGCTTTTATAAACTGTTGAGTGAGACAGTCGATAGCACCTCATATTTCAGATTTTAAAAGAAGGTATTTGTGAGTCATCTTAGACTACATCTATCCCTCAGTCATTTAAACTGTACACAGAACAAATGCCAACTCACTGTCAACCTGAAAACAATATGTCAAGGTATACGTTGTCACAAATTGTACAGAATAAAAGAAAGCCTTATTAAGAGATGGTGTGCCACCCATTGCAGAGCCTCTAGCAAGGGCCAGGTTCCCTTAAAAATATCATATAGCTGGAAAATTTCAGGCAAAATTCATGACAGCTTGTCTTACCGCATGGTTCTCCGGAATGATTTATAGCTTGAAATCTGTCTTGCCTGATGTATAGCAGTACTTGATTAAAAATGTCCCACAGCACTATTTCGTGACTGTTATTGAAAGTGCGATGTAAACAGTTCTTTGTTTTTTCCTCTTGTCAAAATAAGATGCCACCCTTAAATTTACTTGTGCCAGCGTAACAAAACACTGATGCTTATTCCTTATAGCTTAAACCAAAAAAAAGGCTACAAACGGGCCCTTCAGCTAGTCCACATCCTTTCTGAAAGACCTGTGAAAGGCAAATGTGGTGTGAGAGATGTTATTTTAGGACCATTATTTTCATTTCACTCTGCAAGAATCCAGCCATAGACTGCCATGTCCATACGGCACGTCTTTAGCCAAATGGCACGCTGCCTCTTCGGCACCGGCTCGTGCCCTCCCTCTGGTGTCAGCACCATTCGCATTGATTTATATCTCTTGTCCTCTAACTTCTGGACTCAATTCTAAGCTTGACTAACTGATTTACAAAAATTAGCTTTGTGGTGCTTTTGTGGAGAGATGCCGGAGCATGACAGCCAGACGTCATCCTGCCTTGGGTAGTGAGGAGGAGGAGGGTAGAGCAGACCTTTTTTCATCGCATGGCAGCAAGTCCTGGTTTGCTCTGGGAGGAGGAAGGGGGATTCGTTCTCATTTCCTCTTCTTCAATACAATTCTTGTACTTGAACTGATCATGTAATAGTAACTCTCAGACTAAAGATTTATCACACTTTCTCTTGCTTATTCCAGAAGAGACTTTTGCTATTTTGGACGAGTTTTGTCCTAATCCATCCATTGCGACTGGCTGGCTATAGCAGAAAGCAGGTGCAAGAGCTGTAACTGCTGTCGATGTTGTGCTCCTGCCATCCCCAAGCAAGCATGCATTTTACCATTTCAAATGCTCTGAAGGTATCACTCGCTCTAAACATTTAGACATAAAATTCTTGTTTGCTTTTTTCCCCACAGTTGTAAAAGCCATCAAGACACCTGTCTTTCCTCCCTATGTAACAGCTGAAACAGCTTCGGACCGCTTACTGTCAATATAATCTAAAGTAATAATGTTATTCTGCCTTTTCACCTCTGGCCCAGGCATCAAAATGCAGAAATGTTATAAATTGTAAAGGAGTTTGCAGTGCTGTGCCCTCCACTGAAATGCTACTTCTCTTTTTCTGCTTCTGGGATCTTGATTTCTGATGGAAAACCGAGTGCTGGCTTAGGGTGAGCGCTTGTGAGAGGGACAGTTTGGTTTGCTTTGCTTTACTTCAGCTCAGGTGTGTATTGTAAATCTGTGTGTGGGCTCAGCTCACTTGGCTGAGCATAGATGCCCAGTGGCATTTCATCCTGATGGCATTTCATCCTGATGGCCTCCGGTGTGTACCAAACCTGCGGGTTTCCCTTACATCCTACATTGCATCCACTATCCCGGGGTGGATGCCTGATACCCAGGGTAAATCAGATGGTATCAGAGAGCTATGTTTGGCCAACAGAACTGACCTTAAGGAAGCCTAATCAGGTAGCACAGTCCTAAAATGAAAACCTGCTTTTCACAGTGCTGAGTGTTGATTTGGGTGTGAAGTTGCTGAACCTCTTCGGCATATCTGATGCCACGTGAATTTCTGTGATTGCTGCTAAGACAAAAAAGAAAAATCTAGTGAAGAAGTCACTGGATTAGCTCAGTGAACACTGAAATCCCGAGGCAGCTTGTGTGTGGGAGGATATGGTGTTTCTTAGTGGTGAGTTAGTAACCACGAAAAAGACTCGAATGATTCAGATCCTGAAGCAGGTATGAGATGATGGGGGGATTCCTACTGAGGACCAGAGGTCTTTCCCAGTTGCTGCCCAGTGCTGGGCAGGTCTTACCTGTCTGGAGTCGTATGTAGTAGGAGGGAGGAGTGTGCCCACAGGCTCCTGGAGAGAAGGTCTTGGGTACTGACTGCCCCTGAGGTCACCTTGTGCAGTTGAGCATGGAGCTCACCAGGAGACTGAGGAAAGCCTCCTCCTAAGTCCTTTTCTGAACTGGCTCATTCATCTCTAGTGCAATGGAAAACCTTCTATTTTCAAGCAAAACATAACCACTCTATGCCTTGTAACTTGTGGGGCATGGAAATAGCAGCAATTAATTGAAATCCTTGAGTAGTTCCTGGTATGCTTCAACACAACTGTCACTTGTGGCTGTCTTGGATTGAGGTTGACCTGTTGCCTTTCACTGCCTGTGACTATAGCTGCTCTTATGGGATGGAATAGAAAAATGGTCTGAAAAGTCTCTGAAATGCCTCTAACAAGGTACTCAAGAAGGAAAATGAGAGGAAATCTGGCTACTCCAGAGCAGTTGTACTGGGTGCTCTGGTTCATGCCCCACTTGTAGCGTGGAGATGGGGCTGCATCCTTTTCTCAACAGTAGGTGTTTTGAGAGTCATCTTCTCCTATGTCTAGGTTCACATCCTGCTGTTTTCAGAGGCCAAACTGGTTGTACACCAGTGATCATTAGCCGCAATGACGTGGGTGCTGGTCCTGACACATGGGAAGGAATCTCAGCCCACCTCAGCAAATGGGCAGCTGCCCTTGCCTTCTCTGGCTCCCACACGTGCACTGGCGTGCCATCACTCGTTGCAGTTCCTTGCCTTACTTTTCTGCCCGAGACGAGAGCCGCTTGATGATTAAAACTATTGATAAGATGGGTAGAGCCAAGGTGAAGGAGCTGGGAAGTGGTGATAAATGACTGTCATAAGAGCTATTTAATTTACGTCTACCAAGTGACTTCCCCTACCTTCTGGTTTTCCAGTTGCCTTAGAAACTAGGAGACTTGGGAATTTTGATACTGATTAGGAAAAAAATTTACAGTATTTCTGTGATTGTCTGCCTACTGATCGTAATGCATTGATATTGAGTTCAGGACCTTGCTTCATTCCATCAAAAAATTACAATGCTCAAAAATAATTTGTTTGATCTTTTAATTCAGCTGCTAAAGTCAGTTTCAGAACAGGTGAAGATAATTTCTAGATTGGTAAAGAAGGAAATCTAGTTTGGAGGGCTAGAAAGTCATGTTTAAAACAGTTGCCTCTTACAGATGGTGATATAAATGAGAAATTTTTTTATTTCGATTTTGGAAATATTTATACAGTTCTATAAACCTTCTACTCCAGGCTAATTCTCTCCTTACTGAATCCAGATTTTTCGTGTCCCCAGAACTTGTTTTATTTCATAGGTGGAAAGCTGAGTGCAGGTAGCAGTCTGCAGATGTCTGTGGGCTGTGCCAGCCGTGTCCTTCCCACCTCTCACCTGAGCAAATGGTGGAAGTTGCTAATCTTGACATAGAATGCTGCACAGTAGGATTAGTTAAATCCAGAATGAATGAGAATTTGAAAAAGGTTTAAATGGCTCCAAGTTTCAAACACATTAATCGAAATTCACAATATAGTCCCATTCTGTTATAAAGGATCTGCCACTTTTATAAAAGTGCACTGACTTTATATGCTGACTTCTCAGAAGTGCTGTAATTTGTCTTGTCTTGTCAGCTATAATAATGCTCTCCATAAAAAGCCCAGTGCTGACTGGGTACGGCTCCGGGCTGTGTTTCCAGCTCCTGTACTCTCCACCACCCATCCAGAACCCCCGCAGCATGGGCAGGCAGCCCGGCAGGGATTTCACAGCCTTGGGATGCCAAACCCCACCTTCCTCACCCAACGCTCAAACCTGCACGACAGAGGGATATGTGAGCAAACAGAAACATTGCGCACTTAAATTACAGCTAAAATAAGGACCGGGGATGATACAATCTGCCTTTTAGCACTCTAAGTAAAATTGCTGCCTCTCCCCAGAGCATTTCCAGGCCAGCAGCACGCAGCTGGTGTGAACCTTGCCTGAAGAAGATGGCCAAGACACCTTTGGAGCAATACATGTGCCATGCTGGTGGCACAGCTTGACCTCTGTGTGCCTCTGTCAGGTTATTGTAATGATGCTGAAATGATTACCAACGCACCACGCAGGGCACAGTGTCTGGAAGTGGCTCCAGCGACGGTGCCCTGCTGCAGGAGAGGAGAAGACATACCTAACCCAAGGCTAGCTGGAAAGGAACGGCACAGGTGCCAGAGAGCCCGGCTCCTTGGTCACAACAGTGATTTCATGCTACAGTGCAAATACAATGGTTCGGTAAAGAAGCTTGGGGACTTTGTCATTCACATAGCTAAAAGATTTTTAGACACTTGGCTTGCTTCTGTCTGCACGAGTAGACGTTTCTTTTAGATGACAATATGAAGAGAATTGAGTTTCTGTCTTGGGAACAAGTAGATGCAGCATCTGCAACACCTGGCAGTGTTTATCTGGCAGGAGGGACTGAACAGCAACAGCAGATTGTGTTCCTAGAAAGCTACTCCCTTGCATCTGGGTGTCGCTCCGTGCCGCGGCTGCAGCTGGAGTAGTCCCCAAAACCCATTATTTGTCCACGTGTCGCTCCGTTTTGTTAGCACACTTGTGTCACGAGATGCCCAGAATGATCTTTGTCTGTCTTAATTAAGTCTAATCCAAATTTGCAATCATACTTTGGTATGAAATATATTCTTTTAAGAGAATATGAGCTGGGAATTGTATCTTACTTTCAGGTAAGATGCACTTGTTGTTGTGTTTGGGGGGAGGAAGGGAGCTGGTCTGGAGGAAATATCTTTGTTCAGCCCCTTACTGCACACCCGTTCAATTACCTGTCATTTAAGGAGAAGGGCAGCCTTTCAGATCTGAAGTCACATAATTGTTGCAAAAATGTGTGGGGAGAAACTAAATACCTTGGGAATAGTTGCTGTTGGCCTCCTGTATGGTTTAAAGTGCTGAGAAGTGTCTGAGAAAAGTGTCAGCGTGAAGATTAAGAGGAAATTTCCTGAGGCAAAATACTTGTGGGTCTTAAAATGTTTTCTTTTCTTTCAGAAAGTACACTTGTCCAAATGTTTCCCACATGGGCTGAAATACTAGTTTCTGTACAGACAGTATAACTTCATGCCTGGCACCAGGGGGTAAAACACACTTCAGAAATGGGCAGAAGGAGGGAAGCTAACCTTGGAGTCAGGGGCTCTATAAATCCTGATGTTTTAGCTTAGAAACTCTTCTGACTTCATGCTCCAGTGAGCGCTATTTTAAGAACCTTTACTTACTTGTTTTCCTCTTTACCTTGGCTTTTTTTGAAGTACTGTTATATCTATTTCAGCTTGCAATGTTATTTCTTTGTCACTACGGTAACAAAACAGACATGCCGATCCCATAACAAATGGAGGAGAGGTTGTCAGCCAAACTGCTACTACAATGAAACGGTTTTATTTTTAACTGTCATCTGGGGATCATTCAAGGAGAAGCACAACCTCCACCCACAAAGCCAAAGATAACAACTCTAAGAAGATGCTATGGATAAATTGTTTGCTCTTTAAGCAAAGTCTATCCATGCTGCTCCTTTGCCCTGGGTACCTGAAATCCTCCCTCTCCTTGCAGTTAATATCTGGTGGTCACATTGGTGGATTATTGCCTGGAAGACTACCTTTGATAACTTCTAACACTGAGCTGAGTTAGCCCTTCACTTGAACATTTTTATTGTGGGCCTGACCTATCTCCTGCTCCACATAAAAAGGACTCAATTTACCCACCCAACTTGAACATCTACACTCAAAACTTTCAGAGATAACTTTATTCCCAGCTTCTTGAAGCATCATACTTTGCACTCTTGTCTTGTCTCTGTTGGGCTTTGATTCTCCTGGCCATGACCGGCTTGGCCAAATCCCAACCAAGAAGCAGCCATCTTCGGCCTTGCGTTAGCAACTTCCTCCATGCTGGGCCCTAAAACTAAAAATTACCTTTTTCGTAGTTGCCTAAAGAATTGCATCTCTTTCACTCTGGGCTTGGTTTATTTTTTTACATCTGTACTTCTCTTGCAAAGCATTTCAGTTAATAACTAATAGTGGAGAAAATAATGATGTGAACAGCATGAGGGTCTAAGATGAGATCCTCTCTGGCCTACCAGAGTGTGCAGGAGCGAAGCTACATACTGTATTGTTGCTATATAAAGTCTTTTATGATCTTTTCATTTTTTTGGCACAAATGTCTTGACTTGCTGTGTTGTATCTGCCCAAAAAGCAATTTGTTTTGGCCTGCAGTTGCACTCAGCAATCCTTATCTGGAAGGATGGTATGTCCTATGATGGGAAGCTTTGTATTAGAGCTTGGGGTTGAAAAGACTTTGTAGTCCTGTTTGCTTCCAGTGCTGTAATTCAGTAGTTAGGTGGTTAGTTCTGGGTTGCGGTTCAAGTTGTGAATATTACAAAGGAAAGAATCTTGATGCATGGTTTTATAACTTTAATATTAACAAGTTGGTTTGCAAATGAATCAATATTATAAACAGAAGGGTAGTAGCATTTTTTTTTCCCCCAATCCTTTTCCTGACTATGTAATCCTTTGCCAGGTTGAATTAACACTTTTTTGGTTTAAAGGTATTAGCATCCCAGTAATTAGTACCTTGCTGGGGTCACTAGAGGTCAGAGGAACAACCTTATCTGTTTAGAAATCCACTATTTTTAACACTATTCCTTCATGCAGCTGAGTTTGCATGCTCCCCATGTCTTGCTTCTTCACAACTATTTCTTATTTTCTCCCATTTTCTAGTATTAGCAGCAATGCTGGAATAACAGAATGGAAGTATTAATTTTGCCCCCGCAATAGTTGTGACTTATTAGTTCAGTCTTATTAAACTGATCATAAACAAGACTCACCCTTTCCTAATTTGCTTAATCTTTCTTTTCATTGAGATACTATTAACCAAACGCCAGTGAGTCTTGTTCGTTGTGTGTTGCTCTTTACAGAGGAATTAAGATGTTTGTCGTCTTCAATTTCTGAATGGCACAAACCTGTGCTGCCTCTTGCTTGGCTTGTGGACAAGGTTGTTCTTAGCTTTTAATCACTCCTGCATAATCTCAGCAGGCTTTTGCTGCAATAACTTCATACAGCAAGTGCTGCGTATCTTTGAATCCTTGAAATAAATACTTTGGGAGAGCTTGAGAAATGGTTTCGTCCAAAAAAAACCCCAAACAACCAACCAACCCACATCTGTAAAGCAGTCTCCCCCCTGATTTGTATATAATAAGCATTAACTGCTGCTACTCCTGTTAATTACCAAATGTTTGCGGTTGTACCTTAAACCAGTGCAGTTGGAGAGAATTAGGACACAGAACTATGGTTTGCTTTCTTTCTGAAGGGTTCACAGTTGGGCCATTTTTATTAAAAAAACCCAAACCCTCCAGCAGCATCCTAGTTACAATGACTCTGATGTTAAACTTCAAGTGACTGAAATCCAGTTACAGCTTTTGGAAGTTTTCCACTCATATTTTTTTTTATTGAACGAATGGCAAATTTTAATCAGCAGTGCTGGATACTTAACAGTCAAGCCAAAAGCACCTGTAAAGGCCACGCTACATGTGTCCAAATGAAAATAGAAAAATGTAGAATACAGAACTGTTTCAAATGATGTTATTGTGGAGCTGCCTGCCTGTGGATGGTACCCCACACTGCAAACGCACGTCAGTGTGCGTGTCGCTTCTGCACTGGGAGCAAAGCAAAATCCCTGCCTGCCGTAGGGAACGGAATCGGCAGAGAGCTGCCAGTGACTTCTGTACATCCTAACCACGTTTTGCCTGTAGGAATTAATGTGCAAACCAGTCCTTGAGATTAACAAAAAGTAAAAGTCTTGACTCAAGTTCCCCTCCTCCTGGAGAAAATGACAAAATAAGGACGTAATTTCTGCGTTGGGCTTTGTTCATGGACTGCAGGCACCTTGCATGGTTTACACACAGTGGAAATCCCTCTGGATTTGAAATGAGCCATTTGCGTACCTGGATGAAGTCATTTGAATCTGTTTGTTGGGGAAAGTGCTTGTGGACTAAGCAGATTTCTTTAGCAGTACATGGGGCTTTTTAACCTATTTTCATTAACAAAGTTTGTGTTTGCAGAGATTTTGCTCCAGCTCCGAGCAAGGGTATTAAGTACAGAAAATCAAATTGTTGTGTTAACTGCACAAAGAAAACAAAGTTCTAAGCCCAAGGCTGAATAATAGAGAATTCAAACTATGTACTTATACTTGTGCATGTCCAAGTCACAGTATTTCTACTTGTTTGTAGGCTGAGAGGTTTTCTGAACTCTAAAAAGAAGCCATCAGCAGACCTGAGCTCTGCAGCCTGGACTTTGGGGCTGGTTCTCTAACATGGCTCTAGTTTAGGACTTGAAGCTTGGTTTGCCTGTTTCTACCAGTGCTAATTCAAAAGCCTATGGGAGGATATCAAAACAGTGTGCATTTTAATTGATTTACAGTGGAGACATGAAAGGCCACAGCCGAACTCAAAGCTGCAAAGCCTGAATACTGTTAGAAAGAAGCTGAAGAATGTAGTTGGCTGGAGAACTGCAAATTGAAGAATACCCCTGCGCAAGCCAGGAGCTCGCTCTCTGAGAGCAAGCAACTGTTGAGTCCCTTGAATGGGAAGGTCCTGGAGAGAAACTGAGTCTTCACCAAGATTATTTATTTCATAATTTTATGGTTGTTTTCTCTCATTCTGATGTAAAGCAACTTGAAACATGATAGAGCATTATGAAAAGAGGCTGTATCCTGGGGCGGTGGAAAAAACAAGTTGTTTTTCTGCATGAAGTGCTGTGCTGGCCTTTGACTAGCAAACACTGGCTGGAGATGTCAGACATACTTATTTGCAGGAGCCACATTCCCTGGGTGGACTGTAGAGGTGTGCGTGCAGGCTCATGTCAACTAAGGCAAAGACAGGGCTGCAGCTGCCTGCACAAAATCAGCTTTGCATTACTTGGAGAGCAGTTTTGGTTTCCCATCAGACTGGGCTTTCATGGTAGGCCTCTTTGTTTTGAGTTAAGACTGACTGGGGAGTTTTGGGTAGTGTAGCAAGAAAGACTTCTAAAGAGAAATACAGCCTGCGGGTTAATGAAACTTCAAATCCTTGTGACAGCCTCTGGCAGTGCATAGTTAAAATACTTAATCCACCGTTCGCAAGTAGTGCTCTGCTGGGCAGCGCTTACTGCAGTGATCCTTGAGTCTTGACCTTACGGCATTCCTCCATGCTGCTACTCCCTTTCATAATTTCCTGTGCTCTTTCACCCCTTCGCTAGACCTCAGTGACCTTTGCTACTTCTTTATTCTTCATTTCACACTATTGAGTTCGGAGGTTCCCGTAGGCACTAGAGGAGACTAGTTCTTTAAGCCCTCTTGTTTCAGAGTTCTTTAGCATTTACCTGAATCTCATGCCCATTAGTAAATTCTTCATTATATATTTTTACACACACTGGAGACTGTCTTTACAAAATTTAGTCGTAGCTATTCTGAAGTCTACAACATGCAAGGACACTGGCCCGGGTGATACTGCTTCATTTTACTGCCCTACAATGAGCGTGCTCTCTGAAGAGTTACTCTGAAGTTCGGTCTGTTGGCTGGAGTCAATGTGAGAGCCCATTTATCCCCTTGAAAGTATGCAGATGATCTTCAGAGGCGTTCAGTTCCTCTGGGGGGGGGTCATGGCCAAGGTGACTTAGTTATTTAGTGAGGTTTTTCTAACAGTACCAGTGTCTTCCTAAGTGCCTTTAATATTCTGTTGTTGGATATGGATGATTTGGGGTTTGCTCCTCACTTTGATTTATAGCTTAGCTGATAAATTGTGCGTGGTTTATGTTTGTAACATTTATCCATGCACTCAAGAAAAACTATTCTGAGTCCATTTTATAATAAAGCTGAAGTAGAGTTGATCTCTCTTAACAAGACAGCCAGGATGGGAAAATCAGCTGGAGTTCCCCTTATTTCTCCATGCCCATACACAGGAGCCATAAAAGTGGTATAAAATACAACGGTGGGATTGTAAAAGCCAACTGTTCAGTTTCTATGATTCACACGAGAAACCCGAGTGCTCTTCAGTTCACTGGAATGTAAAATATAAGCGAGGCAGTGAGGACCTGGCTGGTGGAGCTGCTCAAACGCTGCCCACCCTCCAGACCCGAATACCTCCAGCGGAGTACAGAAACCTGTCAAACGCTGAACTTCACCCTGAGAGTGCTAGGTTCCATGGCACCTTTGAAACAGGCAGGACGGCGCACCCAGCAGCGAAGCCCTGAGGACAGGGATGAGTAGTAGTCCAGGACTATGGATGGTGCCTGCAGGCATGTTGAGTTCACAGCTGGAGATGAGATTGAAGCCCACCAAAGCTTCCACACTCTGCTCAAAATGAGGCCAAACCAGCAGGAAACAGTTCATCCTTTCAGGAGGTGAGAAGCTGGCCTTTTTGCTGAGAACTGGCAGAGCTGTGTTAGGTTTAATTGCTGCTTCTTGCTGAAGGGATTCTAACTCTCTCCTCTTGCCTGTGAGAAGCGGGCAATGGAAAGAAACTCAGCAGCACGAGCCCCAGGAGTGCCCCACCACCGTGGGGGCACACGGCTGGCGTGTGGCAAAGGGGACCTCTTGTGTCATCTCCTTTTCTGGCTGGGAAAACCTGGACAAATTCTTCCTCGGAGTGCACCAGCCTCCCTCAGAGGAGGGCAGAGCATGTAGCTGTGAGAGAGAGGAGGGATGCTAAACTGGATTTCCTTCAGGTGGAGGATCAGTCTGGATCTCATGAAGACACAAGCTCAGGTTTCTGGGGATCTTGAAAACTGAAGATGGATGAACAACCGGCACTCACCCTACCACTTCTGGACTAGATGTCCAAACCCTTTTTGCCCCAGTATATCTGAACATCCCCTCAGTTTGGTGTGGTTAATGCTCTTCTCCATTTTTTTTAAGAATGGTGCCAGAATTAAGAATTTCATAATAGAAGTCCAGGTGTTCAGATTTACTGAGGAGCTGCACATGAGAAATGAAACAGAAAACACGGTGTTAGGCAGAGTAAACATGTTGTAAGGCTTACAAGCTTTCAGCTTGGAATTCTGGGAAAACCAGATTTAAAGGTGAACTTTTTTGTTGGAGTTATACACCATAAACCTGTTGGAAATATTTAATGCTGCCTACAATATTACTCATAATATATTTGCCATATCTTAGCCTAAACCTACTTTTTTTGAAAGTGGATCTTCTTTTAATTGATGGTGAGATTCTTGCCATCTGATCACATCTCGGTGTTAGGCACCATTAGGCGCTGGGAGGTTTTTACTGCTCGAAGGGGAAAAAAAAGATCACTGCCCCATCCTGACACTGATAAATTGAGTCCTTTTAGTTGTTAGACTTTCAACATAAGACTCGCCTGCCATTTCTATGGAGGAATGTACCGGCTTCAATATCTTCCTCTAAAAAGGATTTGGAGGAAGCAGCACCCCTGCAGGCAAATTCCCCATCATTGATCAGCAAAGCACCTGCCACTGGGGGAGGAGGAAACCCTGCCACACTGCCCCTGGACAAAAGCAACCCTTACTGCACCATCTGAACACATCTAAGTATATTCATAGGTACATCCCACATTTATTTATGCATGTCTTAGTTTGGTGTGTTATGAAAACTAATTCATAAGTGTTGAAAATGTGTGTGTGGGGGGGTTTCAGCCATAATTAAATCAGTTCCACTATGCTATCAGATCAGAGGGATCTTCTTTTCTTTCAGCCTGGGGAAATAAAACCATCCTTGGGCTTCAAGCTGTTCCACAGATGAGAACTAGAGTGCTCTTAGTCTTAATGAATGCTAACAAGTAGCTACAGCTGTTTGAGATTTACAGGAGAGGTAAAACTTGCAGATTAAATTTTTCTTCAAGATGCTTTATGACTTTCAGATTAACATATTTAGTCTTGAAATTCATCCTGGACAATGGTTCACATATGAAAGTATATTTGTCTATGCACAAGATGGCTTTGCTTTTCAGAATTCCTAGATAATAGTGCGTATGTGAAAGTAAAGGCTTTCTGCATTGTTGCAAGCGTGTGGTTGGCACTTGCTAGCTTCCTAGAGAAAATTTTGTTGTTTAAATTATTTTGGGCACATGTAATAAATCAGTATAAATGATGAAATAACACTCTGGGGTTTATTCTTGCAAGTCCATGCCAGGGAACATTTCTTGGAATAAGTGATGACATCCTCTTTTCTCTAAAGAGGGATGAAGAGTATTATCTGCAGGAAAGGTCAATGTTCTGTGATTCTCCTTTAAGGAACAAATACCTCCCTCCCCCCCCCCCCAAAAAAAACCCAACCAAAAAACACAAAAAAACCCCAAACCCCCAAACATTTTGAGGAAAAACAGAAGATACTACCCCTGTTCAGCTCCTTTCTTATGCCTGAGTTTACCTGCCGCACCTCTCTTTGATGGACTTTACTGTCGTACATCTTGTAGCTTCCTATCAGCCCTACCTGCGTTAGGTGTGCTGCTTAGCAATAAGCTGCCTAAAAGTGTTTTCAACTTGGGTTTCATAAAAAATGTCTGAATAGTCCCCCCAGAATTAACCAGAAGCTACAGATCCTTTTCAGACCTCCTTTTTCTTTGGTTTCAATAATGAAAATTATTTCCAGATTAGAAATAGTCACCCTCTGGCTGCAGGAAAATAATTTGAATGTACGCTTGCTTGCAGGATACTTTGGTGTCTGTGGGCATATTTCATTCATTATCTCATATTAAACCTAGAGGTGCTATTAAAATCCAATATACTGTGCAATAGTTTTGATCTGCAGGGAGCAGTGTGATATTTGTAACAGAAGAGATCGCAAATAGCATTTAAAACTTAACTGATGTGTCCATTTTACTACTGTCTTATTGTTTTGAATGATATCACTATGTATTGGTTTTTTCTCCTTTTTCTCTCCTGTGCAAAGTTTCATTTCCAGCACATTCTTGGAAAAATAAAACAACCTTATTTAAAAAAATCTAGGAAGTGTGTGGTCACTGGAACATGTCTCAACTTATAAGGCCAGGACTGAGGGAAGCAGAGTACAGGGAGAGACGGTGATAAGTAACTACCAAGATGGTATCAGCGAGCAAAGGCTGGCGCTGTGAAATGGGGACCCCGCTTATCTTCTCATATTCATCAAAGACAGATGAAGATGGATGAACACGGGTTGTCAGTTTTCTTCTCATCCGCCTCTACAGCTATATTGCAGGTAACATGCCATGCTGGTAAAACAGCAATTTATGGGCTGAGAAACCTTCCTTACAAATTAGAAACTGCTACTTGAGAAGTGTGTTTTGTCGAGCTGCTCGAACTTTACCGACGTCCACAGCCAGCGGCAGGTTTATTCCTGTGCGCGCTTCAGCGTGGTTTCTGTTTTGTTTTCCCTTTGCTGGTTGGGGATTTGATAGTAGCATCAAAGCTAATGCATAACCTGCGGTATATAGCATGACCCTTTTCATTCAGCTGCTTTTGCTGCTGTTCGCTCCCTGCAGACAGACTGGTAAATCTGATAAATACATGAGTTTGTTCTTAAAAGCTTGTTTCTTACTCCCAGCTTGCTGGTAAAACATCCCCTTAAAGTACCGGTGCGAAGGCTGCAGCGCAGCTGGCCTGGGCAAGCGCCGCGTCCCTTCCAGGTCTGCCTGCACAGGGGATGGGAGCAACACTGTCTGCATGATAGAAATATTAGGGCTTTTTCTTTTACGCTGCAAACCTTAAAGTGTTGCCTAATGTATACAGGAAGGAACCTGGGTACAGCGTGATGAGGGAAGGGTGAAAACAGAACCTGCTGCTTTCCAAAGAGTTCAAAGTCTCTGGAAGCCTACTTAGGCTCTTCCAGTTCTCCAAAGAAACGGTGGTCCATAAACTGGGCACTGAAACCGCTTGTTTGAAAATCAAGGTGAATGCCTGTGTCTATAACATGGTTAAGTTCAGGACGATAATCTTAAAATATGCAATTTTAGCCCTGGAATTTTTGCACCATGTGGCAGAACAGCAATCGCATCTGTGGTTCCAGCATTTCCCAGACCTTGACCACAGGCTTAACCGTGAGCTCTTTGTCTCTGATTTAGACATAAAAATAGACACATCTCCACCACATCCCAAAGGGTAGACATCATATATGTGCAAAATTGAAAGAAAACTAAGCCCTTATCTTAAATTGAAGTTCCAGATTTAGCCACCTACCGGGAAGTGGAGATTTGCTTCTTAAAAACATGAGTCATCTCTGCTGAGAAAGAAGATAGGCAGGTTTCAGTCTTTCTCACTCAGCACCGAAATGGGGCATCTTGCAATAATTTGATAGTCCTCCGGCGATACGTTGTCTTTTTGCTGTTACAGCCATGTGACAATGGCCACGGCATTGCTTGTGTTTCAGGACTGTCAGAAAAAGGCAGAGGCTACTCCAACAAAAGGGAGAGAAGAAATGTCTGATAAATGTTGTTTATCTATTAGTTTTATCATGCTGCACTGAATGCATTTTCATGATTGAACTGTAGGAAAATGAGCAAGTTGGGAAATGGAGAAATAGAAGGCATTTTTTGTTTCTGTTTCTCCTGGACAGAGGGGAAAGGATGGGGAAGACTGCTCAATACCAGTGTCCGCCAATGTCTTCTGATGAGATATTCCAGAGCTGTGGTGCAGACAAGTTTTACTATGAGAGCCTGATGAGCACATCTGATCTTCATGCATATCATCTCTGAGCATGGTCATGCTGTGATCTTTTAAATAAATAGGTCTTTTTGGGTAGTGCCAAAAAATTTATAACGCAGCAGTGATCTAGCTTTGATAATAGTCAGTTATATGTAAATATTGAAGATCTTGACCGCGGTTAAGTTGCAACATTTAAAACTTTGCTTACATGTTTTGCAAGGATGCCACTACTATAACTGACTTATTAATTGCTGTGTTTAAGCACTTGCGCTTAAACAGCGTATCAGTATTGCAGTAACAACGTGATGTGATGTGATGTGCATGCAAAGTTGCCCGATTCTCAGTATTGTTCAATGTAGGTATTCTTGGATTTGTTTTGATTTTTATTTGCTTCCCCCAAAAGATGCAAAAGTGTCTGGAGAACTTGACGGTTGAAGCAAAAATTGCTCTTGGCGCTCTCTAATCCATGTTCTCTTCTCTTTAAATGGAGGTGAGGAAAGGAAGCTGAGATTAGTGAGGATATTTTGATCCCCATCAGTTTCCCCTTACAGGATAAACATGAAAAGATCTCCATTATTGTCATGTTAATTTGCTCACAACTTTATCCGAAGCCCACTCAAGTCAGTGGAAGTTCCTGTTCTTTCCTATTTTCAACTACTTCACATGAAGCCAGCAGAACTGGTTTTCCTGACACAGAAAGATACAACAGCTCACCTCCTGGGAGACAAGTTTTCGGTCACTATGCTGTAACGTGTGTCTGTTGGAAGGAATCAAAAACTCACACTACGGTTTGGGGAAAGGCTTGAAAAGGCAGTTTAAAATGCTGGCGAGTGATTAATAGAGCTACTGCAAAGTTAGAGATGGTGGTAGGGGACAGATACATCTGGACAGATACCGTTAGAGATGTGCACCTACTCCATGCACATCCCCTGTGGCATCCGCGTGCTTTGCTAGCTCTTGCATTTGTTCAGTTCCCAGAGTAAGCTTTCTCTCTTTTTTTGAGGGGTGGGATTATGGAATCTTTGAAAAGTTCATCTATTGCCTTGGTAACAAATTTTAAGTTGTCTTTTTGTTGCATTTAATGTATGTGTTGCTAGAAAGAAGGAATTTTCTTCTTGATTTGTTCCAGCACAGCTTGTTAAAGTCTTTCTTGCGCAGAATAATGCTGTGCATAGACAAACAATTTGTATGTGTTACCTGCTTGCCTTTATTTTGAATGGGATTTATTATTTATTTTAAAGGAAGAATAAAAAGATACACACTAAGGTCTGTATTGGTGCTAATTAGAGATATGTATGTGACGGAACATTATTCTCTGAAGTTGTATTAGTCCTGTAAGACAACATCAACTCTGCGGATAATTTATTAGTTCCTAATGTGCCTTTCTTCAACATCCTGCTATGTTGGGTTCTGCAAGCTTGCCAGTGCAATTCTTCAGCTGTCTTCATCAGACCTCCCGAATGCTTTGGTCCTGGATTGTAGACAGGTTCTAGACATTTGGCCCTAGATTTTACATCACTTCCCACTTCGTCCTGCAGTCCACACAAGTTCCAGTCCCAGCTTGTTCACTTGTGCTGCTATGAACTATGCTGTGTTGGGCTGGAGGTCCGGCCAGCCCAGTTGCCTGCCTGCTCCCTTAGTTACTGATCATGCAGGAGCTCTTTCCTGCCTTTGTTCATCCTTGTTGCCTAGTCTTTTCATTTTATTATTCTTTTTTTCTTTGCCCAACATTCGATTAGCTTTTCTGACAGCTGTTTAGCACTGAGCTGAAAACCCTGAAGTCTCAGTCTGAGTCAACTCAGTGTACAGAGTTTCAAATGTGAAATGGGGATCTTTTTTCCAGTATGCATCACTTCTCATTTCAGTGTGTTCCTATTCCGAACACCCCGCGTCCCCCGTGGAACAGTAATGGTGATCTCCATCCTTTGCAAGATCCGATCACTAACTCCTACCGTAGGTTCCTGCCTTACGTGTGTTATCAACGCCAGACCCTCCCTTGTGCCACAGCTACGTGACTTCCTTACAAAGTTTCCCAGCTCAGGCTTTTAAGATCTTCTTGGAAATCCAGGAAGACTCCATAATCTGGACAAGCTGATCTTTGTTAGTCTGAACGCAGTTATAATGAGGCAGACAGTTTAGTGTGCTGCTGATCGTGTGAATCGTCTGTTGTGCACTTATGTTACAGAAATCGAGTGTTGGGTCAAGTACATTTCATGGATCATCTAACGCGATTGCTCAAGACTTCTCCCAAACTCTAGGGCTGGCCCTGTGGCACTGCTTCGTTTCATGTGGCAGTGTGGCTCATGGTGAGGTGCAAGGAAAACTCCAGATAACAGAAGTCCTAGCTCTGAAGGGAGTGTCTAGATGTAAACTCGCATGGATAGCTAGGTACCATTTTAGGAAACGTTTTTTGTAGTGTAAATCACATAATTCTGCATTTGCCATGTGACACTACTGTCCTGTTGCCTCTTCTCCTTGAAGTTTGACTGTTTTCCTGGCTGTAGTCTATTCTAGCTGGGAAATTGCTGCCAAAAGCCACTGTTAAAACAGTTTCTGTTGAAGCATTTGGCAATGGTGCAATAAAAGAATTCATCAGATTTGCTAATTTTCTCTAGATGACTAAATGTGAACCCATAATTTCTTGGCACTTTACATTAAATGTATTTTTTTTTTCTTCTCCTTACTATGACATCTTATACATGAAATCTTCAGTTTCAGTAAGGAGGCCCGAAACGCTGTACATACTCTGAGCATGGGCAGATGAAGGCAATGTCTGGACTGAACTCCAAAGTCCATTGGAAATTAAGCTGTAGTTTTATTATAATTAGTGATTTTTCCTTGAAGTTCCTATAATTAGGATATCATCTATCTTTCAGTGGCTTTATTAGCACTGACAGCTTCCTTGGGGCTGTAGACAGGCCAAGCACCATCGCGTTGATGTATTGCCCTATTCTGCAAAAGTCGCTTCAGTTTCTCTACGCTGAATGACACTTTTCTTCTCAAATAGTCCCATGTGGCAGATGGGAGCAATGGGAGATGAATCTGATCCTTAACATGTAAAAACATACATGAAACCAGTTTAAATAACCCAGAGTTAATTGGGTCACCTCTGCAGGATCTCCAACACAGAGAAAGGTCCCTCAGGAGAAGCTGTCACAACACAGGGCACTTTGCTGCAGGAGCAATGATCTGCCAAGACCCCTTGCATCTTCAGAGACCATCTGGGGAAGCGCCGGAAGATATTTAATTATATTTTTTTTTAGGGCTTCACAGGTGTGTTTAAGTTTTTTAAAATTTTCTTTAAATAGGGAAAACTTAAATGTAAAAGAGGTTAAACCGCCTTCTTTAAATATATCAAAATAGTAATGAAAAATTTCCTTGAATAAATAACATGTTCTAGGGTAAATTGTTCCTTTATATTATGCAAGAAATAATGTATGACATCAGAATTATATACATACAGCATAGATAATCATAAGGAAATTCTATCAGATAAATCTTAGAGCTGGTCAGAAACTTTGGAAACATGGAAAAACTATTTGATTTTTTTTACTTTTTGATCACCTGCAAAACCAAGCCAAACAACAGAGGACAAGGGCTGGTGATGATTCCAATCCATAATCTCTTGGTTTGGGATAGTTTCAGAAAATTTCTAAAGCTTTGGAAATTAAACTTTGATTTGTTTTTCTCCTCTCCCCCCCCCCCCCCCCCCCCCCCCCCGAAGAGAAGCAGGCATTTTTTTATTGGAAAAGATTACTTCAGCACTGGAAAATGCATACAAATGGCAGAGTAATACAATTCCACTGTGCATCTGTATCTTCCTACAGTGAGGTTTATTGTTGAAGTTTGCTTTTAATTATTCACAGCTTTCTTCTACACTGCTGACTTTAAGAATTGCTCTTTGCCCTAGAAGCTTAAATCTGAATATACTAATATTCACTTTGATATGCTTATTCTGGGGCTTTAGTATGTAGAACTAGAGGAAAAATACTTTGTAGAGAGTCCCATTAATCTCCACAATCACCCTGTATTTTCCTAGGATTTTTTCTTAATCTGTTTTTTTTTATATATGCAGAAATCTGGAGTCTGAAAAATGTTGATATCTATTCCAGAATATTTACTTCCCCTCTATGAAAAATAGTTTTCTATTAGAACATATTTGAAGCTGAAAAACATGCTTCCAATGTGTATGGAGTTGGTGATCAGGTTAAATGTACCAGCCTCTGACATGGAAAGAGGGTTTGTCTGGATTTGGCTTCTGAAGGAGAATCCTTTTCTTTAAAGTCTTAGAGGAAGAATGGGAGAAACCACCCCACCCGTGGTCATGGATGTATTGTCTCTCTCCTGTATCCGGGATATAATTAACCATATTTGGGAAATAATTTTGAGCGATACTGTTTAATTCTTGTTTGGGATGACATTTTTGCTCATACCCTATCGATCAAGAACCTTTGCAAAATACAGTATTTTTACTCTTGCTCTGAAGACTGGGGCTGTGCACGTTGTCTCAGCTGGGGCTGTATAAAATCCCATTTTCTCTTTGAGTCTGTATTTCGTACCTTTATTAATCAATATCTTGGATAGCTGTGCACTGTTCACCAGCAGTGCTGGTTGAACATCTTCTAGACTCGCATACTTCTGGATTTTTTGATTGTTTTGCTAATTTACCTCTTCTAATATTGGGAACTAGCTAAGAAAGTTTTTTCCAGTGGTCATATATAAGCGACCCAGCACTCTATACTGTACCACTTGTGCTCGTTTCCAGGATGTCCACAGAGTTGGGGTGTCAATTAGAGCACCTAAAATTAAGATGCAGTTTGGGTAAGGCTTTTGCGTTGGGGTTTGGGGTTTTTTTGTGTGTCTGAGAAGGGGGGGGGGGGGGAATATACTATTGTCTTTGCATGTACAGTTAAGACAGTTCTTTCTTTCTCTCCTTCTCTTTTTCACTCTCCCCTTCCAGGAAAACAAAACCGAAAAGGAAAAATAGAAAAGGCAGGGCTGGTAGGGCAGCCTAGGAAGGAGGCTGCTGCCCTCTCATGGTTCCCGAGGCGAACAGCCAGGAGGGAAGGGGTTAACGAGCAGCTGAGAAGATCCCCCTTGTTTTCCAGGAAAAGTCTCTTGCCAGGCAAGGAGCAGAGCCCGGCTGTTTGGACAGGCTGAGCAGGAAAGGATAGCTCTGAATGCCCTGAATTATTGAAGAGAATGCTGTTTGGTGGGATTTGATTTCCTTATTTTTTCAGTTCCTTCTCTTGTAAGAGGTCATCTGCAGTTAAGGGCTCCTCCAGCAGCAGAAGCTCGTTAATGCCTGGAGTTCATTGCCCTGAGATAACAGAGCGCATCACGATTAAATATAGAAATATTTGTCACCACCACCTCTATGCCGTCACCTAGAAAGGTGAGTTACAAGCCATCTCTAAGCGTTCAAGGATTTGCAGCTGCTTTTATTAAAAAAAACATCCAAACAAACAAAAAAACAGAGAAGAGAGAAGGACCAGGCTGTGATCTATCAGACCGCATCCCTGCGGTGTCCAAGCAGAGTCGTTGCCCTCGGTGTTAAACAACTTGCTCCATCCCCGCAGGCAGCTCTCCTCCCCTGCCCTTCGGTGGGATGAGGTAAAGTTTTAGCTTTAGCAAAACGTGCGGGGAGAAGAGCTGTAGATGTTTTTAATCGCCAGGCTCAGCTTGGAGCTGTGCCCCTCGAGGGGAGCGCTGTGGAGAGCGGGAAGGTCTCTGTCTCGCTGCCTGTTTGAACTCTGCTTTATAAGCCCACTTTTTCCTCTTGAACTAAGCTTTGACACTGATCTCATCTCCTTTTGACAAGGCCTCCATCCCTGTTACCCAGCTGAGACAACGTGCATGTGCCCTATCCTTCCTCCTGCCTTCCCTCTGGGAAGCTGCTCCCCACTCCCACAGCACTGCTTTGCAGGGATAACGCGAGGAGGGACCACAAAACCCTCTCCAAAAGAAAACTTTAGAGAGATCCTCACTGAATTCCATTGCAACTCTTATCTAGATTGGTTTTTAAAGATAAATGAGCAGAGAGGAGGGAGATGGGATGATGCCTCAAAGGTGACTACTAGCTTGTGCCCATTCTTTAGAAGACCAAATGAGAAGCTCACCTAGGAGCACTGATGACAAAAATTATATGGAAAGGGGACACTTAAACTGAGGGTCAAAGATTTGTTTCTGTCCTTGCAGTAAATTTTTCCAAGCAGGGTTTCCTCTGGGATGTTTCTGCAGCAGAGCTCCCTTCCAGACCAACCTCGCACCCCCCGAGGTATCGCGTGATGCCCAGTGTGCATCCCATCCCATGCCGTGCTCGGTGTGCTCTTCAAGGGGCCTGTGGGAAGTATTTATCTGGTGGAAATGCTGCCAGCAAAACATCCTGAGGAAACCATGTTCCGTGCGTGGGACAAAAGATACCTCATAAAGTTGTAAGTGCTGAGAGCGGTGTTGGGAGCAAGTCTTAGAGCTTCTCATGCATGAAGCTCTGACCACCACCCGTTGATGTGTGCTCCACCTGGGGCTTGCCTCTCTGGAAAGGGGGAAACTCATCTGAGATTTGATTTCTAGGGGCTCTGTTACTGGATCAGCGTTAACATATGCTTCACCAGCAATGCTAAAACTGTTGAAATTCTTTACCTCAGAACCCCAAACTTTAGTTCAGGCCAACAAACGCCGTCAGGAACACGGCTGCCGTGAGGCAGGGCACCGCTGCGGCTCCCATCGCTGTTACAGGCCTCTCCCACCACCAGCATTTCCAGTGTCAGCTGCTGAGCTTCCTGAATACCAAGTTGTGGGGTTAAAGCAAAGGTTTTAGCAGGTGAGAGGTGGAAGGGCAGGGAGGAGCTGTGGATGGGCACGTTTCAAAGGCACCGGCAGCACGCGTCATCATACCTCTGCGTTTTTCCTAGCGTGTGACAAAATAGGTAGGACCATTTCACGCGATGTAGCCTTAGGCGGGAGTGTTAGGTGGGCTCGTGCGGAGAGAAGGTACTTGAGTAGTAAAAAGTACAGTGGCTATATCAGAGAATATTGGAAACCTGGTACAACACAGGTCTGCCTTACCGTGAGGACAAAAGGTTCCCGTGTGCCAGCCTAAAGCTCTCCTGCAGGGTTTCATGCCAAAATCCCTTGCCTTACAGTTGAGTAGATGTCCCAGAGGCTTCGCTTAGGGAAGGGACACAGAGAAAAAGCTTCAGTCGTGCATTTTGCACCCGATGAATGTGCCGAAAGCTAACGTCATGGGGGAGACGCTGCCGCACTGTCCCGTGGTGATCCTGGTCTCGGGCTCTCCTCCCTTTCATCCACCGTCCAAACCTGCCACGGGGCTGTAAGAGTAATATTTATTTTTAATTCCCTGATACTCCTATAATAAAAGTAATGACTGTGTCGGTGATACTGCGCTTGATTTAGAACATCGATTGTTAATTCTGTCAGTTCTCCTACCAGCAGAGATTTTTAAATAGCAGGAGCCGGATGGCTCTTTAGCAGAATAGCTCCTGGGGGACGGGGATTGGTTTTATTGACTGAGTCTCTTTGCCTGTGGGTAACAGCAAAGCTGCGCTGGCTCTTTCTTCTATAATTGTGAAGTTAACTAGCTTCTGCCGTGCTGTCAAGTAGATATGCCTATATCAAAAATTATTGCGTTTGCCTGCTGTGAGGTTTGCAATGTGTCTTATTAAATGTTTTCAGCTGCTGCTAAACATTAAGGTAACTGATAATTTACCGGGTATTGAGGATCTTATGTGTTTTCAAAGAAAAAGCTGCCTTTATTCAGCATTTCTACAGTTGTTGAATTTGGTGTAACTTTATCCAGTGTGAAACTTTGAACTATAAAGCTGCAATAGATCTTGCATACATAGGAAAGCAGAGCTTCTGAGGTGGGAACGTATTACCAAATACTGCTGTATGTGAATATTTTAAAATCTGTTAGATATTTCAATTGTGATCACTTTTAGTAGAAGCAACCAAGTCACTTATTTAGCCAGAGAAACGTAAGTCACTTCTTTAGTCAGAGCAACCGGTATGGATAGGTTAGCGTGGATTAGGAGTGAGGGGCTGCCTTGGATTCCTCCTTGGGGAGAAAAAGGAGGAGAAGAGCCATTTTATGCCCATCAGAAGGGGAAGCAGAGGGGATCTTTGGCTGCCTTGCTGGATAATCCTCCTCTTGTTCTCTCTAGCTGCCGAACTCCTGGCAGGGCTTTGCAATAGCTGCAGTGAGTCATGGGTTCCCAAGCATGTCGCAAACAGCGTGGAGCTTGCAGAACTCATCCGGCTCAGCTCTGTGTGTGCAGAGCCAAGGGTGCTGGATACGCCTGGCCGGAGGGCCCAGCTCTCCACCGAGGAGTGCGGTGGGTGCTGCTGCCCGCCGGTGCAGGGCTCCAGCTCAATTTTCCGTGTTTCCGAGCCACCTTCAGCTCTGCGGTCTAAGGCAAGGGAACACACTGCACGCATCCTGCCCCAGCCCCAGCTAGCTCGGAGCTGGGACCTCGGCTGCCGGAGGGAGGATTCATCTTTCCGCTGGTTTCAGCCTGGATCCTTCCCTTGACCTGATCAGACATGGCTCCTGGTGAAAAGCAACGCACTTCAACTACTGGCAAGTGATGAATGTGTAAAATTACCCTGGGTTTAGATAAGATGGGAGCTTGATTTTTCTTTCAAGAGTGCATCAAGCTGACAGTGCAAGCTTTTTTCCTTTTTTACCTAAGGGTAAACTGCCAGAATTTGTCCTCATTAAGAGGATAAGTGTACTGAACACAGCTCCATTCATTTCAAAGGCTGCCGGGTTGGCAAGAGCCAGACCAATTCCTTTTTGATATCCTAAAAGCTAAATACATGGTTGGATTATGTTGCATCTTCTTTTTTTTTTTTTTCTTTCTCCTTTTTTCTTCCTCTGGTAGAAGTGGCTGTAACCCAGATGCACAATCCCTTCTCACTGAGCTTTTGATTCAGCAAACGGATACCTGAACCGTTTGGCTTCCTGCTTGTTCATCCCAGGTATTTGCCTGCCAGGGCCAGCCCTGTCCTGGATGGCTCCTGGGCACTCTGCTCTCTTTCTGAGAGACAGGTAATTCCACAGCTCTCATATTTTGTAATTTAACTTGGAGCAGGTGCTTCCAAATCCAGGCAGTTACCCGATAACTGACCTTTTCATAGCCTCATTATAAAATATAACACTCTCCATGGCACGCAGCGCTCTGCTACCTCTTTACAAATGCGGGTTGTGGCATTTGGGGGGAAACACAGGGAGAAAAGTCAGTGACAATTTTCTGTATTCTCCTCTCCGGCTGCTCTCCCCGTCCTTGCCCTGCAGCCTGGCCGAGGGTGGGCGAGTTCGTCCGCGCAGGGATGCGAGCGGCCGCCCCTTGGGGCACGGTGCCGTGGGAAGCTGCTGCCTTCCTCGGCCTCATCGCCGCCTGCTAAATCGCCGTCAGCAACATGGAATCACAGAATGGTTTCGGTTGGAAGGGACCTTAAAGATCGTCACAGAATCATCTGCTGACCCAACACTGTTGCATGAAGCAGAAAGTACCCAGCATAGGACAGAGAGGATCGTTTCGAGCGCAACAAGGAAAGTCCTGTCTTTAATTTGAAATAAAACATTGAGAGTGAGAATATCAAGGTAGCGTTGTTAGCTACCTACAACTTCAACTACTATTTAAATTTGGGTTGGGGTTTTTTTTTTGTGTTGTAATGACTTAGATCTGTAGCCACACCAAAGCAGGTGAGCTCTCACCACGCAGTGACTTTCCAGCGACGTGTGTCTCTGCCGCCTTGCAGCCGTACGTGTCAGCAGGGGAGCGTAAGGTCCCTTGAGACTTCCAGACTGACTTTTAGCAGAGCCAGGTGGTTCAAACAGGCACACAAAAGTGGGAATGTGGGTTTTTTCCTGGCTCTTCTATGGCAATTAGTTCGTCAGTGCAATAGAAATGCCCAAGCCATGGTAAGCTGCTGCTTTTCAGAGCAGGAGCCCCTGCTCCTCTGATATTATTCTATTACGATGACTTTATTTCTCTGCGAGCAAGTGCCTGATATAAGTGTAATTGTATCGTGTGATGGATGCTGGCTGAGTACCACAGTGACAGATGCATGCTGAAACTGTGTGAAAATTTTTGCAGCCAAAGCAAAACTGGCAAATGTTTGGCTTTCCGCCAGCTTTGCTCGCGGGTGCACAGTATCCGACGGTTTAACTGCAATGTTTACAGCACTGGGAAGCAGTTCTAGGCATGGTTCTTGTCAGCGGTGGGGAGCAGATAACATCTCTTATTTTGTTGACCTATGCTGCCCCTCAAGTCTTAGAAAACCCTCTTTTAGGTTGGTTCCCCCCCTGCCCTCATCATACTTTTAGTCAAACGCTTGAGCAGGATGGAAAAGCCCTCTGCTTTGATTCCTTTGAAAGAGCACAGCTGCATATCGTATTGGGCACTTTAATCCTGAAACTTTATTTTTTGATATAAATAGTGAGAAGTCACCTCTTCTGTCTTCTCATCCCCTCTTCAGAAATGCTTTTTTTTCTCCATGAGCACCTCTTCCATCATAGGACAGCTATCAAGCATGACTGCAAAAATCATACTGTAAAGGAAAACCACGCGATTAAAAAAAAAAAAAGAAAATTGTTCTGCCAGCTGCAGAGGAAGGGAGCAAAGGAGCAGAAGGTGCTGACCACCGTTTTGCACAGCACGCTTCTCCTGGAGCATGTGCACTAAGCATGACTTTGCACGATGGCATCTGTCCCAAGGTCACATTCCTCTGCTCACCTTCCCTTGGGGGGCCAGGGAGGGAGTTTCCCCCTTCTGTGCAGTTCTACAGTTGTGTGTCTTTGTGTGCATGTTAAATACTGATTAAAGCGGGCGCAGGGATGGTGCTGGCGGTAAATCATTGCTAACGAAGCCCACCGTTTGGCATTTCTGTCAGGGCGAAATGACAGCCTGTTGTAGCGAGTGGGAACGCAGACGGCCACGCCTGCTCAAGGTGCAGTTTTGCTGTTTGCTGTCAACAGTAATCACAGGTCTATAAATAGCCTGAAACTGGATTTTGCTAATATTTCTACACATTAATAACTTACAGGGCTGCTATGTCATGTTCTGTAGGCCATGGCCCATCCTCTTGCTACTGCTGCCGATGTGCCCACCCCAGCCTCGGACAAAAGCACCAGGCAAAGGACGCGTGGAAAAGGGTCGGTGCTGGTGCCGTTGGGAGGTGTGATGGGAAGGTGACCGACTGCAGACGAGTTTGTCCAAGTGCTCACACTCCTGCCTGTGAACGGGAGCCTGCAAGCCTGCCCACGGTCACCGGGGCAGTGCTATAGGGACCTGCGGGAGAAGATCCCGAAGCAGGGAAAGGACAGCACTGAGAACTGCAGGACAGAATGAACCACCAATAGCTTGGTGACCATTTCTCATCATCGCCAGGGTTCCTGGTGTTTGCACTGCTGAGATCCCAAATTGCATACAGAACCAAAACAATGTCTCTGATCTTCCCATTTGGACCGAAGGGTGAAGCAGAAACGTGTTCATCGGTGCCAATGTTGGTGCACCCCTACGGAAAGCCAGGGCAGCTGCTGTGAGTCTGTCCTGTGGTCCAGAAAAATCTAGAAAGTGGGAGGTGGGAACCATCCCCTTTGTGCTGCGTGGGCAAGAGGGCGGCAGTCCTCTTGGAAAGGCAGCAGTGGTGGTACGGAGAGGAGGAACCCTTCTAGCAGCGTGTTTCCACAGCGTTCCCTCTGGGGAAGAGCCATAAGGTGCAGGAGGTCCATTCCTACAGGATGGTGCTCACATCACGCGCTTCGGGCTGTATCTACTCGGAGGTGTGTAGGCAGCACATTTACCAATGGAAACTGGTAAGTATTACGCTAATACCTAACATAAAGATAAAATCAAATTGCTTTGAAGACAAAATAGGCTATTTTGTTAATTGAACTATACACACAGCTTCAATTTGAATGGAAATGATCAGCCATGATTGTCCGTATTAAATAGTCATTTACACACTCTTTTCAGCGGTATCCTTAAAACAGAATGACGTCTTTTGGTGCATTTTCAATGGGTCTTTCCTGTTCCTTCTTCTTAGAATATCTTGCATGGTCATAGAAATATATGATGATGATAGAAGCACTGTTCAGAACAATGATGATCAGCATGATCCAATATGAATATCCATAATTGTGTTCAGATTTGATATGTGTCTCCAGAAAAGGAAAACATCCGCGGGCCAATTCTACAGACAGGCTGTTTTCTTCTATATTGACAGGAAAAAGTATCATGGCTATAAGTATGAAGATTCCTAGAAAATACAAATGTTAGACGTGAAACTGTAATACTGTTTATGTAACTACTTGTAAATAGTCTAATTAAATTGGTTAGAATACCTGGACTAGGACAAAGATTAATATAATATTTTCCATTAGTAAAATACGAGGGCGTTTAAAGACACTTTCTCCCACTTAATAGTATCTTCCAGGTGTTTTGACATTGGCAACTATATTTCCTGCTAAAATTAATGGATTCTCACTGACTATTCTCAGATAAGACCATTTAATGTGATTTTTTTTTTCCCCCCCACTGTGATGAGCCAGAAAGAGATGTCTTGTTAGGTCTGTATCTATTTCCTATAGCCTTCTGTGAATATAAGTGGAGTTTGGTTACTTCTATATTTAACTAAAAAATACTTTCGCATCTCTGCTTTCATAGTACTAATGGAGGTACAATCTCTGAACATTGGTGAAAATATTTCTATTCCTTTTTTCTAAGTACACCATGTTCCTGCTGAAACAGGTTCAGGTTTTGTCAGGGGGGACTCTGGACTTTCAGGCCATCTGGTAGGAGAATTAGGAACCTTCAAGATACATTCACACATCAAATGGTGCATGATTTTCCATAAAAATATGCCCATGGCAAAATAGATTTCCAGGTCATAGCACTTACAGGGCTGTAAAATGTAACCACAATCCTTAGACAACATGAGGGTTTACTTTCTCACTGATATTTATGTTGGCAAGCCCATGGGCCTTTCAATTCAGGTCAAAACTTGTAGATTCGGGCTGCGTAACGGGTGCTGGGCTCAGGAAACAAACAGCTTTCTCATGTGATGAGACAACAATCTGGTTGTCTCAAAAGTGGAATAATTGCCTAACCTAGGCTTCTGTTCGCATTTCTTATTGTATTTCAAGGCATCCACAGCTGTTTCAGCATCCGTCTTTATATACACTGTCAGTTAGCCATGGCTGGAGAAAAAGGGGTGGGTTTCACCCCCCGCCTGTACTTGCCGTGATTAAGACTACATTTATCTATACGACTCCCTTTCCACCAAGGTCTGGTTTTGGCAGAGGCAGCTCACAGAGTGCGGCCCCAGGACAGGACACGGCTGCAGGGAGACGTGGCTCAAGGGAGAGCATGCTCCCGCTCCGCCAGCGGAGCATCTTTGGACCTGAAGAGCTTTTAGGGACAAAATGCTAATGCTGAAGTACTCTGTAATCAGATGTCTTTACAGAAAATTTTCTGAATGCAAACCTAGGATTAGAGGAATGCATAATTCTCTCGAGACAAATTGAGTGTGAGAGCTGAAATCATTACCGCAGCAAGATGAAGAGGGTAGGAAGGTGCGTTAGGAGCAGCCGGGCTCAAGCCTACGGGGTGAACGAGGGGTTAGACCTCCAGGGAGCTGTTTGACAGAGTTCACGTCTCTAATAACTCACCATCTCTACCATATTTTTTTTCTGCTTAGGGAATATTAGAACTTATTTTGTTCAGTGAAAGTGTTTTTTGGAGAAGGAAATAAATTTTGCCATGACTCAGTTGTCCTAACTGCCACCCCCTCCATGTTAATGTTGTTGTAGATATATTTCATTCAACACATTTTTCAGAACTGAAGCTCGAGTCTATCCTATAGATTCGACCTTAGAGGCCTAATTTGGTATGTAGGTAACTCAGCAACAAATATGCTACAAATACCATAAACCAGTGACATATAAGGTCTTAACGAGGTTACAAATTGCACTGCAGTCACACCCAGTGCATACTTTTACGGTTTCGTTCTGTATTTGTCAGCTTACACTCTCCTCCTCGATGTGCATCATCCATGAAATGATGCTACACCTGCCGAGGCTTTTTCATTTCCATTTTTGCTGCCAGTAAATCCAGACTCTTACTGATCGATGGTGCCACTTCAAGTAAATAATACTATTTTACTGGTACTTAAAAGATAGTTTTCAGGTATCCCAGCAGACACAGTTAAAAACCAAAATCAACTGAAAAGAATACTTTTCCAAGTGTTTCCTTTGACAGATATGTATTTCTTAATCTTGGAATCAATGAGAATACAGTATTCATCCGTATGGTGGGCAGAAAGTGGTCAGCAAGGGACGCGTTACTCACCGCATAAGGAATTCCAGGTATAGACTCCGATGGGTCCCAAAAATGTCTGGTAGGGATTACTGACAACATTAGTGCAGGTAAATCCAGAGCTCAGAAGGGAACTCAGTAAACTGAGAACCAGAAGCACAATAATCCCAGTGATTATGCTTCTCGCCTTGACGTCGCTCAGGTTATCTGCAACTGAAACACAGCGGCTCAGCATTGATAATCAGCCTTGCCAGCACAGTCTGGTGGGCTCGGACCGCCTTGTGACTTACTGACATGGCTGCAATTAAAGGCTAATAACCAGAGATTTGTCTGGTCTGCGGAGGTCAGGATGTAGAAGGAACAGTAGGCTTAGACACAGCACATGAGCCCAAATCCAACATAGGGTGAAGGTACATTAGGCTGAAATAAGTGCATGTCTGCTAATCCTGCAGGCACACAAACTCCCCGGGCATTAGGTTGGGTAGTAAACTTCTCTTCCTTAATTCTTCTGTAAGTACTTCCTCTTGACATAGCCAGACAGAAATTTTATGTCTAAATCAGATCAGAAAGCTAGGTGTTCCTCTGCCCATCATTCCTGAGCTGTCTGGTAACTTCTACGGATGCCTCTTTAAAGCTTGGCTCCAATTGCAGATTATTTCCTTTTAATATAGCAGCAGTCTCCCTCATATGGAATAAATCTGACAAGGGGTAGAGCTTCTAAAAGTGCAGTAAAGCCATTAGCCTGGAAGGGTCAGGTGCACTTATAGGACAAACATGGTCATTCAAGGACAGATGAGACGTGGTTGAGCTGATGTTCATATCCTGACCAGATCTGTCTCTTTCCACATTCTGCAGGAAAAAATAAATAAATGGTCCCTTCTTTTAAAAGAAAGGAGCAGCTCTTGCTTTGCTTTCACCAGGAGGACGGGGTGCGTGGAGTGCTGTGACTCCCAAGGGTCTGCGCTTTGTGCTCATGGCTGGTGGCCCTGGGCTCGGTGAGGGGCAAACGTGGGCTCCGAGCTGCCGGCTCAGCCCTGCGCTCGAGGTCTCCACTCCTGAGACCATGTGTCAAGGAGTCATGCATCTCAACATCGAGCATCCCGGCACCTCTCCTTTTTGCTCCAGCTTACTCCAGTTTATACACGTAGATTGTTGCCTGGTGTAGTTTCTATAGCTACGTGCATGGCTGGCCATACATACTTGGCACATATAGTGAACCCCTCTAGGACTGTAATCAGTTTTATTGTTTTTGCCTAAATCATTCTAGTTATTTGATATGTTGCTGATAATAGAGACACAAATGTGAGTGCAATATACTCAAAGTGTAATTGCAGTATAGAAATATTTTCCATCTTTCAGTTTAAAGATTGAAAAAGCATCTACGATGTGCCTGTGGCTGCCTTACCCCATAACAAATATGACGATATTTTCAAGCTCTGTTCAAATGGGTGTTGTGGTAGACAGCCATCTGCAGGAAAACTTCCTTTCTACGCTGCTTTTAATACAAAGCCATTACGGCAGAGTATTCAGTGCATAAATTGGAGAAATCATAGCAGTGAAAATATCAACAAGAAAGAGTAAAAACCCCATAAAAAGAAAATAAACACTCAAAAAGAAGAGCTATTGGCAATAAATGAAAAGGAGAGCTTCTCTCTCATTTTATATAATATAGAAGTTAATTTCTGTCTGAGGAAATGGCAGGTAAGAATATATTATGGAAATTAGTTGTAAATTTAAGCAATTCTCCTAGAAGAATAGGAAAGACAGGCATTCAGGAGACATCACCCAATTAAATGGAAGTGAGCACACCACCCCCTGTACCGTGCCCTCGCACTTGGGCATTGCCTAGTTCAAGAAATAAGTCTGGAGCCAAATCAGACAGGTTTGTCTAATTTCCCCCGGCAGCCTCACTTAATTTTATCACTTGGAACATCTCCAGAATTGACCGACTACAGCTATTGCACCCCCTAATTGATCTTGTTTATCTCTGACAGTGACCTACGGTTTAGGGGATGTAATTTTGTCAGACTCCGCCTGTTGTAAGCATGCCTGCAACAGCACAAGACTAAAGGTTTTAAATAAAATGCCAGTTTAGTGGCGGCAGATTTTTTTTCTAAATAAAGCGTTCTGTGCAAACTGAAGGAATCTACGCTAGCCGATCTACTTGAATGGGATCAATAGTAGCCCACAGCTGGATTACCTCTGCATCAGTGTAAAATAACCTAATTCCAGATTGAAAACAGAGGTTCTCTCCTCTACCAGGTCTCTCCTTAATTTCCTGTATTTTCTATTTTTTCATCTTTGTCTTGTATGGTTGGATAGAATTTCCCAAACTTTTACTAACCTGAGTGTGAATGATGTCTAGCTGCCAGTCTGGAGGTCTTTTCTAAGCAGTGCTGATCTGGCAGGTTTTATGAGGTCTACGATCACTTATGACGCATAATGAATTGTTCATTAAAAAAAAAAAAACAAAAACAAACAGACAAACCAATAAAAAAACCCCCAAAGTTCAACCCAGCTTTCTACTTTTCAGGAGGTCCTATACAACACCTGGAAACAAATGATAGCATTAATGAAGTTCCAGTAATTTTCAAGTATTTGTCATGTATTTTACATGTTAGAAAGTTAACGGATTCCTTTCTGCTATAGCAAATTACGACGACTTCCTCGTGTGCTGTTGGCCTTGCTGGTTGCCAGCAGTCCGATGAATTCTGACATCACGGGACTCTCTGGGTGTGCCTCTTCCTGCACCTTGCTCACAATTTTTACGTTTGACTTGGAAACAAGCAACACTGTGAACAAGCTCTTTTACAGACTTATATTCATAGGTGGGTCCCTTCTAAGACAAATCATTAAAACAGCTAAGGAAGACTCTAAGGAATGAAGTTATTAAATAACTTTTACATTCTGCCAGACCATTCTGCTCATCCCCACAGCCTTCGAAGTAGCCGTACTGATCGTTCAGGGCAGTCTGTTAAAGAGGCTGCCCTGACCAGGCAGTTCATGCGCTGTATGCTTGCAGAAACTGTATTCCTTTGTTTGTCTTTCATCTTTACGATTGGAAATTTCTTTTAACATTGTGGTTTCCAAAATAATAAGTTATGATCTTTGAAAAGGCTGTTGATGATCTACTGTTGTTGGCAGCTGGCCATCTACTTTTGTATGGCCATTAATAAAAGCCAACCTGGACTATTGCTGACAAGTGCTCTGTATCCCCAAGCTGTCGTCTTTGATTTACTCTTTCACGATTTCCATTCTTTTCTCACACTCAAGTATGAAAATGCCACTTGAGGGTGCAGAGCAGAGACCCCTAGCCAGGCCATACTTGCTGAGCGACAGATCGTGCTGTGATTTAAAAGGATGCTTATAACTCTTCTTACTGTTGTCTGAAATGTTAGAGTGGAGAATGCACAGCGCTTCATTTCTCTGGCACAGGCAATCCATTTACTTAAGGATATCGTCAAACAATAGACACCTCGGGTCTTAGGAGGACCCGATTATTTGAATTTAAAAATAGTATATATGCAATTCTGTGAAGTATTTCTTCTATTTCAAGAATATACAGAATCATACTTAATATAAAATATGGCAATCATGCCTAGTATAGAGCCTAAGAATTAATTTTAAATTAGTTCATTTTATCTTGGATATATGCCCTACTGAACTAGTGAGGGATGGGGGCAAATCCGTATTTAGACTATTCATAAAGCACAACTTTCTTTCAGCAGCTGTTGAAGGCACCTAGCCACTCCTGAAGCTCAGTCCTTTTGTTCATCCCTAAATGGCTGAAATGTGAGAATTGAGATGGCATGTTGTAAATGATAAGCACAAAACCTAAATCTGATGGGGGTAAACTACCACCACCACCACCACAGTGCAGGTAGACCATGCAAAGAACTGAAATCCTTTACTGATGCAAGTGTGCTGTGAGTGCTTGTCACTAATTGTAATTAAAATCTATGTGCTGGTAGTGCCCAGGCGCTGGGATTGCGTTGTGTTAGCTGCTGTGCAAAGGCAAGACGCGTGCCCTGAATTCCTGCCAGACTCCATCCTCGCCCTGCAATCGGCTCTCCATGGGTGGACTCCTGGTTTTACAGGGAGCGCTTTTAAAACCAGCAAGAGTCTGCCCGCATGGCACAAGGTTTGGGCTTGAGCTGACTGGCATGAGCAGATATAACCATCTATATGCTATTTTTATAAATGCATATTTGCTCTTCTAAAAATTACTCTGATTATTTTGATACAACTGTAAATAAACTGGTTTGAATGACTCGTGATTTTGTATTTGTTATGTAACCATCCCAATATATGCTATACGCTCTGCTAGGAACGCTCCTGTGTTCAGGTTTTTCAAGGCAACATAATTGCGATAATGTGAACTGGCTCGCGTGATACAGCTTTGCCACTGTGGGAATTTGGGTGCCTGTTTGTACAGATACAATTTCTGTACTAAATTAAGCTGGGAGGCTTAGGTCTGCTGCGCTCTACCTTGGTGGCTTCTCTGTGATGGGACATCTTACAACAGCCTACCAAAAAAAGAAAAAAAAAAAAATCTTAAAGCATATCTCATGTTTCAGAACTGTTTTACCTACTCTTCCAAGTTTTCATTAGGTTTCTTTTGACTGGCTTTTTTTGCTTTCACACATGCATATCAGCATTATTGCTCTGAACTTGGTGAGACAGCAAGATAGATAAACTGAGTGCAAATCCTTGATCCCTGCAACAGCTTTCAGGCTTATCTACCTTTGGGCTTTGTGAACGCTTTTCTTCGTATCAGTAGAACTACTTGTGTATGGAGCTCAGTAAATCTTTGCTGAACTGTGTGAAATCAGCATTGAGTCTGTGTTTCGTACTTGGTATGCATAATTTCTTGTTTCTGTTTTGCTTTTTCTCATGTTTTTCTTCTCATACTAGGATTTTTCATGCTTGTCTTAACTTTCTTTAAGATCGGTCTAGGTAAAACCCTTTCTGCTCTTCCCCTGATTTTTAACTTTGTTTTATTCCCATGTAGAATACCTCCTCCCTTATCTCTCAGTTCTTCTGTCCTCCTTATTATTTTAACCATTTTTATTCTTTTTATTCTGTAATAATTCTACTATTGAAGATAAATACCAAGAACTGCGGATGCACAAAAAGTAAGATCTGTTGTGTATCAACAAAAGATGTAGTTTAATTCGAATCTACTGGCTGTTTGCTAAGAAGTGATTCTAATAACCTTGTTCACAAAGCTCATCTCAGAGTTTTTTTGGAAAGTCATGATGATGAGGAGTCACCTAAAAACCACTCATTGGGTGGGGGAAGAAAGGCCTTAGAAAAAATGACAAGCCATGTTGTAATCCATATGTCACAGTCTAGCTTAAAAAAAAGGGAAAAAAAAAAAGACAAGCTTAAGGTTTGAAAATGCTAGCTAAATGGTTAAGTTTGATAATAGCGCTTAAAAATGGAATGGCATGCTCTTAAAGGAAGAAATCAAAGGAATACTGTCATTAATGTGTAGGTCCAACACACATATAAACATCATATCTAAATTATTGGTTTACGTGTTTCTTTCTTTTTCCTTCAGCAGTCTCATAGAACCTTCTTCTATAAAAATGATGCTAATTTGATAGTAGGTGACAAAATGTTTTAAGGCAAACAATTAATTTAACATAATGAAATGTAAAAAAAAAAAAAAAAAATCCTGAAAGATAAATTAGGTTTGTAATCCTTTAATAAAATGGTAATTGAGCGTTGCTTTTTGGTTCCTCACCAAAAGCTTCTGAAAATTAAAATCAATTTTACATAAAGTTCCTATTTTGTATTTTTCCCTTGTTCCAAGGTGTAGGCTAAGATCACAGGTAACTAGATGAAGCATTTCTGTGCTTTTTGGGGGGTCTTATTTTATACCACTTAAATCCCCAGACTGGTTTACAGCTATTCTTGTTCTCACTTAAAGCATTATAGTCACAGACGAGCACACGAACGAGCCGCGGTTCCCACGTCCGTCACCTGCGTGAGCAAGAGGACGCCATCCATTTCCAGCCGTAACACCACTCACCTTGGAAAGTGCGTTCTGAAACCTGAAGTCCCACGTCGACGAACTGTCCACAGGTACCACGAAAAAGTCCGTAGGTGAGGCTTACCGTACCGCTGGAGTTGGTGGCAGAAAAGCGAATCTCGCTGCTCATCCACTGCTGGGTCGCCAGAACTACACAAATCATCACGAAAGAACAAACACAGGTAACAAAAGCGGATGCAAACATGGTGGTTTTTTTCCTGGACGGCATTTTGTCAGATTTTCCACCGGTTCAGAGTATTTTCTTCTCTTTAGTCCTGCTTGGCATGAGGTTGTTTCGTCCGCGCTCTCTGGGATCTGCTCTCTGTGCTAGAAGACAGTTACCCTGGTAAACTTTAAGCAAACAGCAGTGGTAATAAAAATGTAAAATAATTGAACTTTGGTCTGGAGAAAAGGTGTTGCCATAGTTACGACAAAACAAGCCTGGCAGAGGCTGGGAGGAATCGCCGGCGGATGATTTATGATCGCCTTGCCGAAGCGTAGCGTTCCGATGACGGCTCTGGAGACGTCTTCTAGAGCCCGACGCCCGCGGGGCCGGGGTTCCCAGCTCCCCTCGCTGCTCTCTGGGAGATGCTTTACTCCTCTTGCTTTTTCTCCTGCAAGGCTGATAACCAGGCTGGAAAGAATTTTTGCTAAATCTGTATCTAATTTGTTACGGTAAAGATTAATAAAATGTTCCTTCTCTGTTCAGATTCCCAGCTTACTTAAAAGCCACCCAACTATGTCTTTTGAGACCTCTTCTAAATTCTTTGTGCTCTTTGTGGTCTCGGCTTTTGGGGGAGTAAGGAGGTTCTGTCTACTGTCAATAGATTATTTTTTAAGGAAGAGCTACAATTCTTAATTAAATTCCATGTAGTTTCATGCAATAACTACATACATATCAGGATAAAGTAAAAGAAATTACATTAACTTTTATTTCTATTAATTATAATATCATTATTCCATGTTATATTGAACCCATGCTTCTAGATCATCCCGTTTTTTTTTAAATTAACCTTCAGAAAGCCGTCTGTTTTACTGGTGCTATTAAATAAACCTATTGAGATATCTCCCTGGAGCTTAACTGGTTTGTACTGTAAAGATATTGAGAAATTAAAGTTTTCTGAATTTGAAATGACAAAGTATTTCTTGGGGGGAGAAAATACCTGCTTTGTAATACAGTGTTCTGATTTCTTGATTCAAAACTTTAAAGCAGTAATCACATTTGAAATCAATCAATTTTATTTCTGAGAAGTACAACTGGTCTTTTATATGATATGGTCTTCTGTATTTATTTTTTTTTTTTCAAATTATATGGGACTTTAATGATACTTTTTATGCTTTTAAGAATTTATACATTTTATTCATAGATACTTTATACGCTTCATATATGTACTTAACATACGTAACAGCAGAAATCAGTCAGTGTATGATTTAAGCACCAAAGAGCAAAGGGAAGCTTTTCAGCCCCTCAGAGCAATAAGGAACAAGAGACCTGCCTTTCATTTTCTGTCCCGTACTTCCGTTAAATATTAACCACAGCAATATGAGTAAACTTTATTAGACTGATCCACCTCTACCAGCTTATTAATCCCTGTTCACCATTTAGTTGCACACAAAGAGCATAGTCCAAGTATTTATAGTCCACAGATATTTTTTAATAAACCCAGGTAAAAAGGCTGTGCCACTTGTTCCCAGTGAAATATATTTTAAATACGTATGTTTAAGAATTGATATTTCTCTTGGTCCTAACTTCGAGGGAACGAACTTTCAGATGCTGCTGAGTGGTCCTCTTTTGGCAGACTTGAGAGAACCAAATTTAAATGAACTGAGCATCCAGACCTTTAAAAAACGCTAAATAACAGAGACTAAGAGCTGTGGTGGATAGCCTGTAGTTCCTTTCTGAGCAATCGTATTGAATTGTATTTAGTTTTCAGTGATTCAGCTCAATTTTTTGTGGCTGAAATAGTTGAAACTCCCCTGAGGCCAGGGGAATTGCTCTGTAAATGAGACCGTAATTTGCTTTTTTCTTCCCTGCCACCTTGAAGTTAATCTATTCTCTGCCAATGGTATGATTCCTTGTGGTTTTTTTTTTTTTTCTTGCAGCTACCTAAAAATGTATCATATAACTTGTAATGAAAATTGTAGTTTGACATGGCACACCTCATCACTTGAGAGAAAAGAGAAGAGATTAGTTTTCTCCGACTCAGTGTTTCCCGACCAGCACCTTACCGACTCTGCCCCCACTGATCCAGCCTCAGCCCTGCACAGCAGTCAAACAGAAAAATCCGAGTAATTCATTATGAACCAGAGGGACAGCCGAGAGATTTTGAATCCTTTGCTATATACATATAGCCCTTTTTAGAGACAGAATGCGTATTTCTCTTCTGTTTATGTACAAGTTAGTTTGCTTTCAGCACCAGCTATGTAAAAATATAAAAAGAAAGCTTTTAATTGCAAACATTTCATATACATTTATTTTTCTATAATATTTTCACAAACACATTCTTACATGTGAAAAAAAAATCACATGGTGGTTAGTTGCTTTGCCCACAGGTCTGGATAGACACCGTCTCCCAACAGATGCCATCTCCCGATGGATGCCATCTTCCAGTGGATGCCATCATCTCCTGATGGATGCCATCTTCCAATGGATGCTGTTTCCCAAGGGATGCCATCTTCCGGAGGCGGCAGGCAGGGTCCGAGGGCTCGCTCCCAGCTGGCTCGCAGGTAAGTGCGCTCAGCCGTGCTCAGCAGCAGCTGGAGAAATTCAAGGTGAAGGCACTGCAAATTATTTTCTGTTCTGCTGCAACTGCAAAGTTTAGTGATGGTTACTGGTGGTTTAAAAAATCCTGTTTAGTTAAAATCTTTCATCTTAAAAAATGATTGACAGGTGGAAAGATGATTTAGCAGCGTGGTTGGCTGGCAGTTACGCTGATATTTGTGATTACCCTTGGACATCACCCTTGTGGTACATCCTTGTATATCAGACACAGCTTTCACATCCATTTTATTTTCTGTTTTCCATGTCTATTTGCGAGGAGCTCAGCATCTGAGATGGCAAGATCCTTGAGCTGCACTTGGCTCCGAAAGGAGTCAATAAATCTCCACACAAGGCAGATGTATGCGCAGCATTGCAGGATCAGGCCATTCATTACCAACGTTGTCTCTATCTCTTATAAGATGGATAGACTGTAATTGAAACAAATTATTATAAATGTACTATAGAATATGAAGAATGAGATTGATTTTTTTTTTTTTCCCTCTGGTAGCTTTGCAGCCAGCATTCTGAGAGGTGACGGAAACAGGGATTTGTTTTACGCCTTTTGGACTGGGTGAAGGAAATTGGATAAGGCATCACAAATTTTATTGTAGCTGGAGATGAAAAATTTGAAGCTCAACTGAACTGCAAAATTATTGCAACAACTGTTTGGGAAACTTAGAGGGATGTGAGCACAACAATTTTTGTGTATCCATACCCACTGCTGCTATGCGGTGAATTTGTGCTATTCCATCTTCCGATTTCATTCTTCTCTTGCTCTGACCTTTTTTGCAGCACTATTGAAAAAAACCCAAACACATTTTAAATGTTGTTTGGATTTCTTCCCAGAAAATGACTAAATCTTTTCAGCTGAGAACTCCATCACTAGATAGTTATTGATTTCTGGGCTCTGACGCTGGAGCGTATTGGTCAGTATTGGAGGGACAGCCGGAATATCGTGCTGCCACCAGCCCCCCCGGAGCAGCGTCCTTTCACGTGAGCAGTCAGCAGCAACACTGACTGGTGGGTTCCATCTTGAAAGAAAAAAAGGCAGAAGATCTCAAAGCCACCACACTGGTGGTGGTTTATTCACACAAATGTGATGAAAAAAATCCTATACTGAAATGATTGCTGCTGCAAGAGCATTCCTCGGTTTTACTGAGTCAGCTAGCTGGTGTCTGTTCTGGTGCCTTGAGGCACAACCCGTGCTACTCCAGCATATATTTACAATAGAACTGGGTTTTGTACTCAGAAACCCGAAGAGGTCATGGTCAAATATGCCTCATCTTGGTAGAGGAGGAAAAGCCACTTTCAGCATCTTCTCCACTTGCCATGAGCACTCCTTGCCCAAACGGGAACGCCGCTTGCCTTGCGTGGAGGCTGCAGGGGCAATCCTTGAAATTACCTCTTCTCAACGATTTTGAGATTAAGAAATTAGCCAGCATTAAGTTTGATATGAAATTAATTCTTCCATTGGAAAGTTTATCTTTAGAACTTCTCACACAACGCATGCCAAGGCAGGTGAAGGAGACGCGTACCTCGGTAGCAGCTCACTGAACATCTGACTTCTCGCTCATGCTGTTTCTCTCCATTTCCATTTCCAAGTTGTCAAATGCTTGGGGGGGGGGGGGGGGGGGGGGGGGTTCGAACAGAACAGCATAAGCCAGTCTGGTAAAATAAGAAATTTTAAAATAAAATTTTGAAAGCATAGAGACATTTTCCATTTTTCTTTAACCCCGCAGGTCAGTGACTGCAGTTACCAAAACAGCTGAGCTCCACTGAAGCCTCTAAGATGTCCAAGGGTATATTTTATATCCCAAAAGATGACTTGCAAAACTTTAGAATAATGTGTTTAGGCATTAAAAAGCTGCTGTTATTAGCACAATTTGAGTGGTCAAGTACAGTTTATTGAAGGGTGGGGGAAAAAAGCCTGCTAGGCTTGTAAAAAGAAGAAAATACGGCCTTTGCAATATTTTCAATTTAATAAAATGTGGCTTTGAAGCTGCTTCAAGGTTTGTAATTGGAGGTGGAGATGGGGAGAAGAGCTGGCAGGGCAGGCTTTCACTTATTGCAATTTCTGTAAGAATTATAAAGATATGTAGTGTTGAATACTTAAATATATTCCTAGATACTCATAATTTTAGATTCCAAATGTAAAAATCTTAGACAAATACCTCTTTGAAGTCATTAAATTAGCTACCACTGGGATGTTACATATTCTCATGCTGTTGCCCAATTATCGGTACTTTAAAGAGCCTTTCCTGTATTTTTAGGCTGAGATACATTTGCAGTTACAGAAATCACGTGTTTGTTATTTGCTGTGCTGCCTCTGATTTTCTAACTTCTTCAGTACATTCACAATTTGTGTTCCAGAGTATCGGCAAAGAGACAGATCTACCGTGCTGCTGCCAAGGGTGGAGTGGCCATTTCTCAGTAAACGTGGAAGCCTGGTGAATATTTTGCAAGCTTTTGTCTGAGTGAACTGGTAGGATTATACTCGATATCCCATGCTTTAGTAAGACTATAGATGCTCCTCCTTGAAATACTTTCTCTCAAGGCCGTGACCATGCGCTATTGTCTTTTGCTTTTACAGGCGTAGTACAGAAAGCAGGAAATAATTTTATCGTACTTGGTGCTATCAGGTTCACTATTACGCTGGAATACCTGAAATAAATTTCTGATGTTCAAATGTTGCCTATTTCCTATCATGTGCTTCTTGAGCTTGAAGCAGAGAAGACGCTTTTTGTAACAGAGAGTAGCAAAGTGACTGTAATTGTTCATGGGAAAGTTTCCACCACTTCTACTGGAATAATGTTACTTCTAGACTGCGAAACAAGGGATGCAGGTGCTGGGTCCTGCCAGAAGCTGTCGGAGGTCCTGCAGCTCCTCCGGCAAATTGGAAGCAAAGGTGAAACGGTTGCCAAAGAGCTGACATTTCCGAGAATGCATTTGATTTGTGATGGAAAGAGAGGAAAAGACAGATGACCAGTGGACTGTGAGATGGACAAAGAAAAGCCGCTGTTGGACCTCTATCGGGCTAAACATGCAGACATCTACCCCTTATTATCTTATTTTTGCTACAGCATTTCAGTCTTCCAGCTTCTTAAATTTATTTTCTGATGAAGCGAGTAAGCTCTGTCGATGTAGCTAAATTGCTTCAAATCCCATAATAGCTTCATTTTTCATCCTCTCCCCTTCCTCAACAGCATAAATTCTCTTCAGACCGTGTCTGGAGCCAACTAAACATGGGTTTACAGAAGCTCCGTTCTTCAGATCCCCAGCTCCTAGACTTTGTGGGTAGTTTTCTGGGTAAAGCTCTATATCAGAGAACATCATACTATGTTGTTTTTCTCTAGCCAGCAACTGAAGATAAAATCAGCCTCAGGCTTACTCGCTCCTGTTGGCTCCAGCTCATTAGTGTATCCCGAAACGCATCAGCAGCATAAACCCAGGCTTAGAAATATCCTGGACGTGACTGCAAGAATGCGGAGCTAGGAATTAGCAAGGCTAAATTTCTGTCATGTCTGTATCAATAGTTATACTGAGGACTTGAGTATAGGATGCTGGAGCAAGAAAGATTGGATGAAGTTTCTTTTATAACTTTATTTCACAATTGTACAATTTATTTAGATATTGCCTTTATCTACAGAAAATTTCTTTCCCCCAAATAATGTATTAATAACTATAATGTGCATTTTCTTTGGTCCTTTATTGTACAACTTAGGCTTCACATTTCTTTCTCATGATTAATTAATTTGGGAACCATGGTATAATAGTACTTTTAATTTCTGCACTAACAGAAAATGAGGCAATTTTATCTAACGTGTATAATAACTCCACATATTTTATTGCTTGGATATAAGCAGTCATTTAAATTAATATACAGTTCCTTGCAAATGGTTACTAGCGAGAAGATTGCTGATTTGCAGTCATTTGATCTACAAACACGTTCATTAAAATCAAACGCCTTCCTGGTACTGTGCCCGTTTGCACTGCTATGTCTGCTGAAAAATTTTAGCCTTCTACGAAATTGCTGTTTCCTAGTCAACACGATGCCAAAGGGACATAATTAGGCTCTGATTAAGTTTACCGCAGAAGACACAAATATTCACAGATGTTCTAATATTTTGTTTCGATGGTCTTTTCACACGATCCCTAATTGTCTGACATCCTTTGGTACACTTAAAATAAACATGGTGTGCACGGATATGGGCTTTTGAAAGTAAGATATACGCGAGGCCCTCCTGGAGGAGAGATTTACTCTGCTGGGAGACTTTCTTGTTTTGCGAGAGGTGGTATCCTAGGGACTGGAGACAAAAGAAAGCAAGATGTGCCTTCAGACTCCCAGATTCTCGCCTTTCCTTCAGTAATCCCCTCCTCCCTGTCCTACTTTTCAGCCTGACGTTTCTATTCTGGGTTTCACCGTCTTGATTCATTGGCCCCGTGCGGCCCAAGCTGCTGCAGAGGTTTCTTGGAGGGGGAGGTGGGTGCCAAAGGCCTCACACTTGTCCCTTCCAGCCCAGCTCCGGTGGAGCCGCGGCACGCTCGTGGTGGGGTGAGCAGAAAGGGGAAGGATCCCGGGAGGGTGTCTGATCCTGACGGGGGACTCGCAAGTCCCTCCGAGCCACGTCACACGCTGGTGATCTCGGCAAAGGAGGACGCCCAACCTCGCGCTTGCTGCCCAAGGAGAACTCGACGCCATCAAACGCCCAACCCGCGTGCGCCCGTGCATCCTCAGCGTTGCTTCTGTGAGGCGCAGGAAGAAACGAGGCTCTTTCAACATGCACAGATAGCAGGTCTGACTTCGGAAATTTTGGCTGGCGTAGTAGTGGTGACTGTGCCGGACCGCGGAGCCGAAGCCCGGTTTGAAACTTCGCCGTTAGCACGCAGCAACTTGCCAAATCGTTGGCGGTGGGAGGGAGTCCTGCCGGCGGGAGGCCCGGCCGCCACCGGCTGATTAAGTCCCGGCCCGTGCTCAGGCCAGCGGGCGTTGAGCACCGCGGGTCCCCTCCGCCGCCGCCCGGCCCCGGTCCCCCGGCCCCGCCGCTGCCGATGCGGGCGGTGTCCGCCAGGCGGCTCCGCGCCCGCCGCCGAGGGGAGGAGGAGGAGGAGGCGGCGGCGGCGGCGGCGAAGGGAAATTTCCTGCCTGGCTGCCGCCGCCTCTGCCCGCCGCCTCGGGCCGGAGACCGCCTGGGCGTCCCGCGGCCGGCCGCGCCCGCCGCCGCTGTGCGGGGGGCGCCGAGGGGGCCGCGGAGCCGCCGCCGACGGAGCCGGTGAGGTGAGCGGAGCCCGGTGCCCGGCGGAGGGACGGACGGAGGGAAGGACCCGCCCGGCCGCGGGGCAGCGGGCTGGGGGGGCGGCGGGCGCGGTGCCGCCCGGGGAAGCGGGGCGGGGGGGGGGCTCAGGGATGCTGCGGCGCCGGGGCCGCCGCTGCCGTCGGCAGGTGCTACCGGTGGGGGCCGGGGCCGGGGCTGGCTGCTCGCCGGCCGCGCAGCTGTGGGGCGGGGGAGAGCCCCGTCCCCGCGGCCGCCGGGTGCGGAGGGGCGGCCGGGCGATGCCCTCTCCGTCCCGCGGGAGGCCGGGCCGTCCCTGCGGGCGCGTCGGGAAGCGACCGGCGTTTGCGTGCCGTCCCCCGCGGGGCTCTCGGAGCCGGCCCCGGCTGCCAGCGCTGCCGCCCGGCGCCGCGCTCGTTCTCCAGGGGTGTCCCCGAGGCGGGCGGGGACACGCGTGTTCCTTTTTCCGTGGGATGCCCGTCCTGGGGAATTGCCGCCGTGCCGGAGAGCCCGGCGGGACGGGCGCGTTTCCCGTGAGAGCCCGGAGGGCAGCGGGCACCCCCGTGTCGGGGCGAGGTTGCCGGGTGCCCGCTGGCTGGGGGATGTTACACCAGGCTGGGTTTTGGGCCATGCGGGACACATCGGGCCGAGGGAACGGCCAGGCGTTGCGTGCCCCGCTGGCCCGCGTCCCTGTCAGCTCGCCTCCGGGCCAGCCAGCTGGGAAGCACGGTGCCTCGGCCGTCAGGCTCTTCCCGGGCCCAGGGCGTGGGAACTGCAGCTCTGAAACCCCTTTATCTCCTGTCAGCGCATCCGCGCCGCTTGCCTCCCCCTCTCTGAGGTGGGCACACGCAGCTTTCCCACGTACAGGACCAAGGACCCAGGGGTGACATGGCTGTGAATGAACTCTTTTAGGCTCCCGTGGGCAAGATTAGCGTCGTTTAAAACCGGTACGGTTCCGTTTGTGCCCTTCATCGGTTCGCTATGATGTTGGCCAGCCGGTTCACGCTGCCAGCAGTGTGGTGCCCTGGCAAATGCTGCGATTTGGCACCGAACAGTGCCCGGAGGAAGGACATCACCGGAGGAACCGGTGTCGGTGCTGCCTTTGTGCTCTCCGGTGGTCCCTTCCCTTTGGCAGAGCCGTCGGGCACGGCGAGGCTCCGGGCTGACAAAGCACCTGGTTGTGTGGAGGTAGGTGTAAATCCTGCAACTGCTGGAAAACTTTGTGCGTTCCTTATACAGGCTGTGAGGGAGCAATCAGATGAGGCTTTCCTGGGAAAAAAATCAAATTTATAACTTGCAAAACCAAAGGTGGTGTTCCCCCTGCTCTCCTCCTGCGTATGGTTTCATTTGAAATACAGGGAAAAACAATGACAAACCTCACAAAGATAGTGTAAAGACAACTTTTAACTGTCTCCCATAATTGGATTTTTTTTTTTCTTGCACTTTAATCCTGAGTTGTGGAAAGGGTTAATGGATATCTGCTGTGAGATTGAACAGTGTTTTTTAATTGGGAAAGGGCGTCTCTTAATTTTGTTTAATTTTTCTGTGAGGTTCTTCTCCTTGTGGCTTATTTCCATAGAGTGAGGTGATTTGCTGTGCGTTCAGCTGCGTAGCTTCTAAACCACCGCCTCTGCCTGATTTGTATGGGTAGGGACTGCTGAGTTAAAAGAAATGACATCGCTTATCGAGCTTTTTTTCCTAAGATGTTACAAGCTCTATGAGAAAACTTGGAAAGTAGAAATGAAGAGGCTGAGAATTGAAAATATTTATTGTGTGCGTGGCAATCGTAGCTTCTGTGCGCGTTGCACTTTGAGGCTTCTTTAAAAAAAAAAAAGGTAACTTTTGATGAACTGGATGTCATTTCCATGTTTTTTATGTGGATATAATGGTATAATGTGCTCTCCTTGTCCAGGAGACGTGTTAAGTTCCCGGGTTGCTTTGCTGGATGATCAATGAAACCATTTAAGTCTCGGTGTGGGAAGATGCGGGTGGTGCGGGTGGCACCGGCCCCGTCTTGTTCTCGCCGGAGGTGGATGTTGGGCCTTGAGGAGGGGGGTCCCTGGGGGGGGTAATGGTCTCTGTTTACTGTCGGGGGCTTGCGGGCAGCCTGCCTCTGCTTTGTGCTGGGGGGGGGGGGGGGTGGCACTTGTGTCCCGAGAGAGAAAGGGGGTCAGGATGGAGGTGGGAGAAGCGGAGACCACCCCACTGGGGTCTCCGAGACGAGCGGAGCCGTGCTGGCGTGGATGCAGACATTACGTATGGGGGCTCTGCGTTAGGGGGGTGAGGGGAGTTAAGCTAAAAATGTTGGTTTTCTCAAGTGACAAAATCAGCTGTTTTAGAAATGTGGTAGAAGGGAAAGAAAGAAAATAATGCGAGAAACAAAATGGTGTGGGTGTAGTGTTTGATTCCTTTAATTTGCTCTTTGTTCACAAATTAAAGAATTACACAGGAGCCAGCCATCCTTGCTTGCTGTGCTTTGACTAACATACTCTGCCTTCCTTAAATGTGTTTAATATATTCTTCCAAGTAAATGATAAAAACTGAATTCCTAGTTTAAAAGCTTCCTATGCCCTGGACACCTTTAATAGAACCAGACATCTTCATATACCCCAAATCAATGTGATGCTGCTGTTTTGACTACAGTAATTTATCCTCAGCCTGTGAAGTGCAGGTGCAAAGATGATAATTTTAGCACATTTGGGTCCTAGTTAGCATTTGTATTTTGCTTCCTTTCCACTTTTCCACTTCACATGTTGATCTGTTATCTAGCTCAATCAGGGTTTTTTCATCTATGTGAGTTCACGGCTGATCCCTGCCAGAACAGATCTCTTGTATCCCTGTTTTACTTGGTCTTATTTTTCTTCCCCCGCCCTCTGTTACATTCCCGGCTCCCGGATTACACAGCCTGGGCAATATCAGAAATTCAGTGTGGGCTGAATTATGGGAAGCTGGAAGATGATGGTCCGGGGACTCTGCAGGTTGGAGGTCTGCGTAAGATCTTCCTCTTCACGCGGGTTCTCGTGGCGCCGAAGCAGAGGACGGGCAGAGCTGTGGTCCTTGCGTTGCACGGGTTAAGTGCCCTTTTGCACGTTCCCGACTGGAAGGTGACAGCGGTGGCTTATGCAGGTTTTGAAGTTTATATCTTCTTGGCATCTTTCTCACAGGATGGTGTGTGCTTCGTTATAGCAAAACTTGCACTCGTTAAATACGTTTGTGGATTGCAAGGCAGGTGTCTTGCACTCTGCCCGTCGTGTGCTTTTTGAGTCTTCTCCTGGACAAGTTGTGCCATCAGTTGGTTTGTTGGAGCCATTGGTTTATGGACCAAAGCCGCAGAGCTGTGTTATGGACTGAATTGGTTTTAGGAATACTTTGGTGTACTTGGTGACCTTTTGCTCTTTCATTTTGGAGGTCACATGAAGAAAAGTGGATGGACATGGGTTGACAAACTGCAAAGTGAGAAAGAGCTGTAGGAAGCGTGCGGTGCAGTGCTGCCCTGTCACAGCTATCCGTGGTGTTTTCTGAGCAACTACACGCGTTATCAGTAGAGTGCTTATAGACTTCTTTGTGTTTGATGATGTCACGTCAACTTGTTCGAGATTTTGGAACAGGTCAGTCGTGCTGTAGTGAAGAACAAAAAAGAGCCAAGTGCTGAATGCTGTCTAGGATGAAACCCAGAAAGATCAAAAGGAATACTGAATGTTTGCCGTGCTGGCATGAGCGCAGTCCACCCTGCTGGCTGAAGGAGCGGGAGGTTCTGCAGGAAAAGTTGTTCAATTATATAGAGAACCTGAGGATTATGTTTGTATCTCCTTTGAATGATACTGTCATTTTGTAAATGTGGCGCTGTATTGCAATCTCTACTTCCAAAATACTCTTCAGCATAGATTTCTGGCAGGGCTTAACACCAGGTGGAGATCCTGTGTCTGAAGGTTGTATCAGAGCACTTGAAGGCCGTCAGCAACGAAGGAAGATGCTTTTGTAGAAAAATCTTGCCTTTACATAGAAACGTTAAGGTGAATGACTCTGTATCTGTAAGTACCCTGAAAATTTCTCAGCAAAAGCAGTTGGCAAGAAAACGGATGTTTTTGCTGGAAGATGCTGTTCCATCGGCGTCAGGGGGGACTGGCTGAGCGGCGGTGGCTGATCTCTGCGCGGAGCAGAGGTGGGACAAGCTGGGGTCACTCCTGCCCGGGGAACGGGGAGAGGAGCAGCGACCTGCACCCTGCGAGGCAAACCGCCAGCCGAGGAGCCCGCAGTCAAACCTCTCGTTTCAGGAGGATGGTGCCTGTGTTTTAATTTTTATGTAAAACGTAGCAATAGGGTGCAGGGTGGAGAGATGGCGGAGTACACGGTTACCTGTGTGCGTTTACTGAAAGGCGTAAAGGCCTTTGGGCAGTTTTGTCGGGATTAGCGAGAGTGATGCATTCAAAGTAGATGGAGAGCTGCATAAGAAATTGCTGCTTGTTTAAAATGTTATCGTAATCATCATGTTTGAGTTTGGAGATAAGATAACCACGCGGTTTACCTGATCCTGGAATGTAAGCCATATGCTGCGTTTCAAGGAAGTACATGAGTTTAACAAAAAAAGTATAAATACTATAGTAAAACCAGCGCAACGCAGTGTTCCCGGTGAATGATGTATGCAAACTTAGGCTTGGTCACTTGCTCCACATCCAGCGTGCGCTGGGATGCTGTGGCTTTCCGGTGCTGTGTCCTTGCGGCCAGGGATGCTTGCGCTGAGCAGGTCTTTGTTTCCTGATAGGCATTTCATTATTGATTCCTTGATACAATATTAATGAAAGCAGAATCCCTCTGTAATCTAAAATATAATTCAGTGCCCCATAATCGAAAGTATTGTAAATTGAATTGATAAATTATTAAAGAGTTCTGAATTACGTATTCTTCGTGGAGCATCGTGTATGGGTATCCTGTACGTGATGCTGGGTTTATGGGTTGAGAGCTGCCTTAGAGAATGATTCAGGTATTGCTTTAGCTGATTCGCGATGTGATGCAGCAGAATTCAAGCTGAATGAAAAGTGGCTGTAGCCACCAGGCTGCTCTGCGGAGGCTTTCTGCATCCTTTTTATCTGTAATCTTATCTTCCCCCCCCCCCGCCATTGCCTGTGTCCTTCTACATGAGGTTTCATCCCAGTGGAGTTTTTGTCCTGTGTGATAACAGTATGTGTTGTATAATCCCAAATGCTACAAGGGTTAATATTAAAAAAAAAAAAAAGTGCCTGTATTTATTCCAAACTTTTCGCTGAAACGTAGGTATCTTTTAAATAGATATGTACAACAGAGCGGAAAACTTGTGTAAGCCGGAGCTAAAATGAGATACTGATAAGACCGAGATTAGGAGACACTCAGCAGCAGCAGTTTATTGAAGTCTTTGTACAGGATTTATTTTTGAGTTATTCACAACATGGAACATATTTTTAAGGCATGTGCACAGTGTTGTGCTTTTTAATTCAGTTGACTTACCGCAGGTATAATAATTCCATCAATGATATCCTTTTGCCTGCCAAGATTCACTGCGTGGTCTGCAGAGATGCCTTTGGGAAATGGAAGAATAGATGGGAGATTTCCCTGGTGATAGGAGAGGGTGATGCTCTTGGACTGTATTTGGATTGCAGTGTGCTCAGATTTTTCTTCCTAAACAAGCCACCCAACCGATGATCGCCAGTGAAACAGCTCCCCAGACAAGTGTAGCATTAAAGGCTGATTTTTTTTTTTTTTTTTTTTCCTATTCTTCTGGTCCTGGCCGTGAACGAGGGGACGTGCCGTGTCTGTCGGGCACAGGGCGAGCTGCCTCTGCTCAGCCCTCTCCGCTGCTCACCGAGTACATCTCCTGTCGAACAGCGATGCCCTAAAAATGCCCTTTTTCCTTTGACTTCTGGCCAGTGACTCACTGCTGAAGTGGCAAAGTAAAAGGAGATGTCATGCTTGCCCACACAGAAGTGATGTATGTGTGTTCAAAGCTGTTTCCTGGCTAAGGGAAGAAATAAAACTGAAAGAAATTTGTTGGGGTAGTTTGTTGCTTGCAATGACAGCTTATTGTCAGCAGAAAATGTGGCACAACTCAGTCATGGATTTCTCTATCCCTTTTATCCCTGCTGTAAAAAGGAAAAAGTGCTTAATCCTGAAAATTCACATTAGATTTTCTAATGTAAAGTAATAATTATTGGTAAGAATGAGAGTTCCAAACAGAACAAAAAACCAGAACCGTAAGTCAGGTAGGGGTGAGGTGAGATGCAAACTGAAAAAACAGAGGAGCGATGGAAGTGACAGTTTTTGGGTTATTGCTGTTGAGAGGAGGCAGCTCTTTCAGGCAGGAGATGCCCCAGCAGCCGGGCGAAGCCGTACCAATGACGCTGCTGCTCACGGAGGTCACACACGCTAACCAGGATGCTGCAACATCAAGGATTGCCAGGGAGAATGCAGTCTCGGGAAGGGTTTGGGTCAATAGTACTTTGATTTTTTGAAGAAAAAGCGAATAAGCAAATATAAGGAGATTTACAAGGGAAGCAAGTGAAGAGTGCATTACTCATGTCGTTTTAAAAAGATCGGGACAAAATAATTAGATAAGCTGGGGGATACGCTCTTCTGCCACAGCAAGGGAGTGAGATGAACTAAGAGGTCTCCTCCTGCTTCTAGGTTTTGTTGCTCTGGAGGCATTATCAGATAATTTAGAATGAAATATCCATCTGCATGTTCATGACAAGATCTTACTGTCTTGAGACCAGTGGGTTTCAGGTTTCCTGATGGTTGGGTTTTTCTTTAATTGTTGTGGTTGATGAGTTTTCTCCCTCTTCAGTAAAAACAATATCTCTTTCATCCGAAATAACTTTTAGAGAAAGCTTAGATAAACTGGAGCGCTGCTGTAGCTCAGGACGGTGCCCCTTGCAAGGGACTGATGAAAAGTAGCAGAGTAACTGGTTGTTGGCCAGCGTAACCAAAGACTGAGATGAGTTACGCGAGCACGATGCTTTTAAACATCAGTTTCCTGTGGCCGTGGTGTAACGTGGATTGTAATGAGAACGGAATCGGTTGGTTGGTTATGTAGGGCTAGAACTTCCCTGGCCTGTGGCCTTGTGGCCTAAGGGTCCTGGTGCCCCACAGGCCGCTGGTGTCCTGGCTCCGTGTTCCTAACGTCCTCCGTCGGCTTTTGTCTTGGTATTTGCTCCCAGCAGTTGTTACCTCCCTTTGTTCTTTTAATGAACGTTTTTATCAGCAGCGAAGGATTACTCTTTGGCCAAGGAGAGAAAGCCCGTGTAATCATGACTTGAAGCTAACAATGAGAATTTGCGGTTGAAGACCCTCTTGTTTTCAGTGTATTTGATAAAGGATCTGTAAATACAAGCTGTAATTCTTTAGCTTCTGAGCTGTTTTCACTGTTACATGGGAGGCATTTTAATCTCTTTCTCAGAGGGGCAATTCACTTTTCAACCCTCCTTTCTGTCTTTTAATTTATTTTTGGGATAATGTGGCAATTTGTAAGCATATCTATGTGCAAACTCTGCAGAGAATTTACCATAACTTATTAGGATACTTTCTTGTCTCTCTCGTGTAACCAGCCCTACGTCTGCTCTTGCTCCTAGTGTGCTTCAGGTGCAATTGTTCGACTGCCAGTGCTGGAAGAGTGTGAACCTTTCAAACTGTACTTACAATTATTTTTTTACTTCACAGATTTTATTGCTGAACGTGCCGATTTCTTTACCTGTAGCTGTTTCTCAAATGAATTCCAAACTAATTGTGCAAATTAAAGAGTAAATAAGCAAACAAACCCAATCTTCAGCCAATACAGCTGTATCTATTAATCCTTCCTTCACCTTGCTTGCTATTTCTTCTAGTAAATTCCACTTTTATTGTCTTTTGCCCTTTAATCTTGTCGTCTTTGCTGTTTGTCCTTTGATCGTTATTTTTCTGGGTATTCCTAGCCTTAGTTTCTGCCGTAATACGCTGTATATTGCTGGAGCTACGGCGCTGCGCTTTGTCGCGAGTAGCAGGCTATTGATTTAAACAAATCACGAATCACGTTTGTATCCTGTGTTCTGCGGGTTTAGATGGCTCGGGTACTTTCTGAGTTTTTTAGTTTACATTTGGGTTTCGTGAATGCATTTGATCATACCGCACACTGTCACTTTAATTACTCAACGATATTAATTTATCTGCTACCTGTCTTCCTGCTAATCTTATACAATTGGTCAAAGTTTGCAAATTGCTACTGAGAGCAAGATCGTGGTAAGATAGCTTGCATAATCCAGAAGAAAAGCCTTTGTAAAACCAAGTTAAAATGATATATGCTTTTCCTGTTAAACACAGGGATGAGTTTAAATGGATTCACATTATCATTTTGTTTGCAGTTGTCAAAAGCTCATTAATTTTAAGTCAAAGTACCTAGCTCGCTGCTTCAAATTGCTTTTAAATTACATGTGTGCTGATCAATCTTGAAAAGCCAAATTAAAAACTCAGCTGAGGGCACATTTCAAGGCCACAGATACACCACTTAATTCTAATCTGTTTTGCACAGGCTAACCTCCCACCTACAGCACCTCTCCGGTTCCCGGCAGAACTGGGGGGAGAGGAAGTTTTAGTGACTTCAATATTTCTGGGAAGGCAGGCAGGAAAGGAAAAGGTGGAAACAGGGAACTATATTTATATGGTGACCTACTTGCACTATTTAGTTTAAACTATTAGAAACAAACTTAGGAAGATGTGATGTTGAGGTAATGGGTACTGTCATAACGTGTGATGTTTTCTCAAGGGGACTTGCTCCGATCCCACTGTTTCGCCTGAGCGCAACGTGGCTTGACCTGGGGCACGGAATGATGTGCAGGAGAGCTCTTAGCAGTCAGAGCCTTCACCTTCTCTCTTTTTTTTTTTTTTAATATCGTTGACTAGCAAACTGCAGAAGCTATTTAGACGATATGTGTACATCTGACTTGGTAGAGTTGTAATTTTTGCTGAAAAAGCTTGAGAATTGCTGTACTGCATCAAACTATCAGCCCTGGAAATTTGGCCTCAGTTACCAGGATCTTCAGAGGAAGAAACTTGAATAATTTCCTTGAAAAATCACTGCACACTCAAAACCTTCTCTGTAAACAGTGGTTTACATTTCCAAAGGCTGTTGGTTAGCAATTTATTCTTTGAAATGAAAGCTTAATGCCTTCCAAAAGAGATGACAAATTTTGCCTAGTGTAGCTCTTTGTGCAGTTAACATCTTCAGGCTCAGTTCTGCCAGTCTGCTGCTGTCCCACCAGCTGGTCTGCATACTGCTTTTTGCTCTGGTAATGTTATATTTAAATATAATAATTTTTAGCAGGTTGATTGTGCACAATCTTTTAGATTTTTTTTTTTTTTTTTTTTTTTTTTGGGTACTCAGTCCTTCCTCATCTGCCAGGCTCTTTCCCATCAGTTTTAGCAGCTGTAATATCTATATTCCTGATGTTGGTTTTGCTTTAAAGATATGGAGAGTGCAGTGACCGAGCCTCTGTGGCATCTTCTGTGTCAAAAGGGGAAAAAGCTGCTGTTGGAAACAGTTTGCATCGTGCTGTGCCCTGATAATAACACCGACTTCTTTGGGGCATTACATTTTCTGCCTGACATTTGACTGCAACTGGCAGTTTCCTAGCTGTCCTCGTCTGTGGGAAATGGAGGTACCTTCTGTTCCTCTTTGGAGGTTGTATAAAAGAGAACTGAAACACGGGGACTGTCAGGAGGAAGAGAGCTCAGAGCCTGGGAATCGCTGCTGCTTTCTCTCCAGCCGCCCCTGTGATCCATACAGTGCTGACGTTTTAAGGAATTAATGCTGTGCAGGATGCTTTGGTGCTGAAGATGTTCTTTAAGGACAGTTTTTCTCTGTGTACTTTTATCGAAATTGGACTTAAAGGTGGCTGGTTGTGAAATGGTGAAAGGAGAAAAAAGATGATGTTAGAAAATTTCCTCTGGGGGAGGGCTGTGATTTTTATTTTTTTGAAAGAGAAATTATTCTGCTTGCAAAATGAGATGAAAGGTGTGCGGTGCTTGCCCTTCCAGCAACACACTAGCAAAAGAAAAATTTTTCGGGTTTTGAGACAGCGCATTTATTTACTTTAGCCCTTCTGGCAAGGTGGGACCCTCAAGCGACTCTGTATTTTTGGAGACAGAGCTTGTTTTGGACTTGGAGGATGGATAAATAAGAATCCACTCTTCCTGTCCAGCCTGGCTCTGGTCTGCAGAGATCTGTTCCCTGTGGAGGGAAACTGTTCAACCCCTTACAACCGGCAGAGTGTGATTTGGGGACAGACCATCCCCGAGCTGTTGTCCCCAGGGTACCACGCTCCGAAAGCCGGGCTGTGGCGTCCTGCCCCGTGGGATGCTGCCATCGCTGGGAGCTGTAATCGGAACCAGCTCCGGAGCGTGGGAAAGGAAGGAACTACGCTGCCGGACGGCGGTTGCAGAAATATGCCCAGCTGTCAAGGGGCCGGCGGGGGGGAAAGCAACGTTTTGTCAATTTTTCAGCTAGAAAAGCATTCACAGCTGTGTACCAGTTTTCAGAGGTGTGTTATATGCTTTTATTTTTCCCTTTATACCTGAATTTGTACCTGTTTCGAACTCTTAAGTTTAATGACATCTATTAAACAGTCTCCTCCAGAACCTCCAGACTCTCCTGTTCCCTTACAGCTGAGCCTGAAGCTGATGTCCCGTGCTGTTACCCAGCCCTGTATCTCTCCAGCAGTGCTTTCGCTGGCTTTTAACGGCCTAAACGATGATGGTACTATGCAAAGACATGTTGAAAGGTTGGTGGATTTCCGCTTATTAATTTAGCGGCTTGCTCAACGTGCAGTAAGGTTTTTCACGGTGCGGGTGGGAGGCTCTGCTGCCACTCCGTCCCCCTTCTTGCATGCAAGTAATTAGTGTCCTCATCACTGATTGGATCCACCAGGCTTGCTTTTTATTAAGGTGCTGGCAAAATATGTTTCTGAAGCCGTCGGTGACTCGGGTGCGTGACAGTTACTTGCCCAAAATACGTGTGCTCTGCCCAGAAGCGAATAGCTGCGTGCTCGTGCGCATCCTCATCCCTGGGCTTTCGCCCGTAGTGCTCAGCCCCGTCACGACGGCTGCGTGGCTGATAACGGAAACACCGTCTGTGTAGCAAAGGCAAAGTAAAGGCCTGACGTGGTTCGAGTGGTTTTCAAGTGTCTGGGTTGCAGAAGATAGCGTATCCTCCTTTGCTGCTCTCTGTAGATGTGTTTAGTTATGGTCAAGAAATAGAGGCTGATGATTCAAGGTCAATGAGACGGGCAGACTGGCGGGATGTGGTAATAGATTATCTCTTAGTAAAATTTGTGGTAGGATCACTTTGAAGACATTGCTTTTATAAAAGTACATTTATGGAAAATGCTTGTATTGTATTGTACTTTAAAAAAAATATTTAAAAAACCCCCAGACTACTGCAAGGAGCAATACGCCCCTTTGAAGGTACTTTGATGCTGAGGCTCGTATGCTCCCTTACAGAGTACGTGGACGAACTGAAGGTCGGTGGAGGTAGGTGCTGTATCGCAGTTCCTCGCCCGTGCAGCATCGGAGTTAAAACTGCAGCTGGGATGTTCTGCCTCCCTCCCCGTAGCTGGATTGTTCTCATAACAAGGAGCATGACATACGCTCTGCAGCCCCTCAGAGAGACAGTCAGTCCTCTTACACAGCGCGTGGGTGTCAGCTCGTATTATTTTTCCGTGTTTGGGACCAGGTCCAGCTGCTCTGGGATGGAAGGAAGCTGCGCCCCTGCCTTCTGGCAGAGCAGGATCGGGCCCACGGGCTGCCTCTCGATGGTGCGTCGGTGTTTGCACACACAGGACACTGAATTAATGTGTATACGGAATGTCTGTTCGCAGGGGCTGTATGTAACACTGCTGCTTTTGCCACGAGCAGGATGGAAACTTGATGGTTGGGGGAATTTTCAAACTGTTGTATCTGTGTCTGAGGCATGCTGCTGTTAATACTCTTAGCAACCTCAAACGTCCTCTGTAATACCGTGGTTTTTCCAAGGTTAATTTAATGTGTTCATGTGTTTTCAAAGCCAAATTATTTGTGATTGTCACATAATTAAAGCCAGTAGGAACTTAGTTACATTGCTATTTTAATATTACCGGAAATTTGAAAACTCGTATTCCCCAGTTTATAAACGTGGGTTTGTGCGCTCCCCAGCAGCGCACCCCCCGGTTAGCAGGCTCTCTCTTTAGGCGCTAGAGAAAAATCCCTCGGCAGGGATAATTCAGAGAGCTCGTGGGCTCCTGCCCTGTACTGAGGGCACTTCTTGTCTCGAGACACTTGTCCTACCTTGTGCCTCCGTCTGATGAGGGAAGGGAGCATGGGGACAGTAACTGGTTGAGTTCCAGTGTTGGGTAATGTACATTTTATAGATCTATTTGTGTCTATACTTATACAGAGATTGATTCTTACAGCTATAAGAAACCTGTCAAACCCAACAGAGCAAGACAAATAGACTAAAATGTTTTTAATGTATTATTTCTTGTTTACAAATAACAATGCTAACCTGATAAAATATTGATAGACAAAGTTCATAGTCTGAATGGGAAGAAAACAAGGTGTGATTTTAAGATTTGATGTGGAACTTCAGCCTGTTGATGTTTAGTGTCCAGGGGTGGAGGTGGCTTGTGTCAGGAAACAGAGCCGTTTGGGGAAAGGCAAGACGAAGGGAACAAATACTCATGAATTCAAGAGAGGGCTGTGATGATGCCTGGGTCAAGTGGCAGATGGGTGAGGTTACCAAAAACCCATGGAGAGCGCAGGGTTTGACAGGTGGAAGTGGGCTTGTGAGTTCCTGGCCCTGCTGGTCATCACCTCCCCAGTATAACCAGGTGCAGAGGTTGCAGCCGGTGAGGGCCATGGGCTTTCCTGTTACTGCTTTGAATTAGAAGAACCTGAATCCAAAAAACACCTTGCAAATGTATCCTTGCATTAAAGATTTTGTCATAAAAATGACTTTTATAGCAAGATCCGCCCTTGTTTTTGTGTGAATTGAATCTGGCTGTGCTGTAGCTTTCACTTAGGTAAGCACATTTCCTGATTGCCTTTCATTTTGAGACACTCCGTGGCTTTGGTGGTGGTTATTGAAAGTTGCTCAAAATGCAAGAATGCAATGAAAAAGCTGATTTTTTTTTTTGATTTTTTTTTTTAAGAAAATATTGTATTTCTTTTGGTATTTTTCACCGGAGGTGATACAAGCACATCTGTTGATGCCTGGTAGGCTGCTGCCCAACCCTGACTTGAGGAACGACAGATCCCCATTGTGTTGGGTACGCGACTGGCTCTGGAGCTCGTTCGTCATGCAGCGCCTAACACTGAAGCCATTCACGGTGTCTGATTTAAGGGGCTGACAGCAATCTTTATCTCTGCATAGAAACTAGAATTTTCCTCCGGGACAGAAGCAACAAAGCTCGAGGGGGGAAAAATGACCGTGTTCAGCACCGACTTGTTTCATCCTGACAAGGGCAAGGCAGGAGCGTAGGGAAGTCCCCTCTTTCCTGAGCCAAAGGCAGGTGGTGTCAAGTCTTTAGTATCTGGGGCTTGTGGCTGTGTTTCATATATGTTTAACTTTCTCACAAGTGAGGGTTTGATTTATTTGTTTATTTGATCTCATTAGGTCAGAAGGGAATAATGCTTTCCTTAAAGATTCCATGTAGTATTGGTCTTTTAAAAATGTATTTATTTTCTCAAAATACTCTATTGATTGTATATGTATCGATGAATTGTATCTATGGAATATAGATGCAGTTTCAAAATACTGTTGTGATATCGGGTAGAAGGAGAGGGGAACTGTTTCGGGTAGTCTCAGCATCTAAAATCAATAGTTAAGAAATGATACAGCACGTAAACATCAGAAGTAGCCCTGCATTTGCTGGGAGTTGGTAGGATGTCAGAACTTGCTGCTTAGGGATTTGCAGCAGTAGCTGCTCAACTGAGCAGTAGCTAATAAATTTTCCAAAGTATTAAGCAGATTCTGTTAATTTTCAGGGCCGAAAAGAAACAAAACTCAGAAACCGCAGAGGCATTTGTGTAATTTCTAACTGTGTTTAAGAACTCCCATGGGAACCTCTTAAAACCAACAGGTGTTTTCTAGCTTTTTAGGGCTTTATTGTCTTCTGGCTTTTTAGGTCTCCCTGGAAACATATAAACAATTGCATCACATGCCTGCTCTTTGATCAGAGTCTTTTAATACTGAAACGCCTGTTTAATTGCAACATGCACTGTTTGGTAATATGAATTTGTGAAACAGTGTTTCCTCAAGATAGCTTCATACCTAGGTCATGGTAAATAACATGATCAAATTCAAGCTGTACCAGGGTAGTAAGTGGTAATTACTGTAGTAAAATTAATTTGGGGATTGTTGGCACAGCAATGTTGTTGTGTTTCTTTAGTTTGGGATTTTGTTTTCCAGTCTATTCTAATTATGACCAAAGTTAAATAATTGAGCAAGGATGATGTTTATGGCAGCAATTCCGTAGTGTTGCTGGGCCCCAAAATAAGGAGATTCTCCGTACCAAATCCCTGTAGCCCATTTTGCTTCTGGATTGTTTGGTCGCTGCTTTATTTTATTTTATTTTATTTATTTTATTTTATTTTATTTTTTTCTCAAGGCATGCAAGCAGGTATTGAATAGGTCTATGCTATCATGTCTTTCTGTAGGAAGAATGAGCACAGGAGGCATTGCCTGTTTATAAAGTTTCTGGAACGCTAGAATCATTTGTGTGCTTTGTTTCCAAGCAAACAAAGTCAGGACAATGGAGAAAGGATATTGTTATTGGGCCTCTGGGACTCTACTACTGCATTTTATTTCAAAAGAGCCTTTAATATTTCTGATCTGATATCCTGAGCAACTTAAGAAAATTCCAAGTGGATAGCTAGAATCCCTTACTTTGGAAATGTCTCTGCTTCCCCCCATTTTTATTTTTTTTTAAACTTAAGATACAGTTTACTTTATTATGCCAGAACAGCTTATCTGCTGGTGATGCACCACTGGATCTGAAAAGTTCAGCAAAAATTATTTCTCAACACAAATCAAACCAGCTAATGTGGTGTCAATGTCCTGCCGGAAGGTAAAACAGAAGGTAAGAAAGGAAAATAAATAATGCAAATAAATAGCATTGCAAGAGAGAGCATTGAGTGTAGAGTTAGGCGACGGATGTTGTTTGAGACTGTCTGGAGTGCCAGTCCATGAGCTTTCGGCCAGGCAGGATCAACTCTTTAAATAAATGTTTCAGATCTTCCACCTGCATCTGAATGAACCTTCGTGGTGTTGGAACCTAGAGGGGACTAAAATCATGTCATGGCCTTGTGCTCCAGCGATCCAAATCCAACCTACTTCTCTTTCCACCCTTGAAGAATACCAGGAGGCATGATTTCGCACATTACTGTAAAAACTTTATTTTAAAATGTTGTATCACGTTAACTGAATGCCCCGGGGCGGGCAGGGATCCTCACTCCAGCCCCAAGGAAAGCACTGGAACGGCATTTCAACACAACAGTCCAGTTTGCTGTCTGGGTTTAATTTAGCAGATTTGGGGTGTTTTCTGGGGTTGTTTTTACAAGAGAAGGAACAACTTTCTTGTTGGGAAGCCGAGCAGTTGTTATTGCGTGCGGGTGGGCTGTGTCTGGGCGATGTTACACTTCATTTCGCATCATCTCTTGGGGGATACCTTCTCCTTGTTTATGTCTTCAGTAACACGTTTACTGTTAGCATTTCAAGAAAAAAGATTCTTCTGGTTTTCATTTTCCTTTTACGATGTTTCTGCGTAACAAATGGAAAAAATTTATTGCATATTCTCGCTGAGTTAACCTCAGTTGCTGGTAGCCCACCAGGACCAGCCAGGAGCCAACATAGTCTGTGCAGACTCTATTTCAGCAATACTTCTGCTACCCTTGAAATTAAATGTCTACTGATATTGTGAAATAATGCATGGCATTGTGAGCGTACCGAGTGTGTTATTGCATGATGGTGAGATACTGGCAGGGATAGATACCTGGGCTAATGTTGCGGCATTCTGTGCAGTTTCTTTTTGTAATTTTGAGAGCGCCTCTGATGCCGACCTGGTGGGGATGGTTTGTTCTGGAGCTTTCTTAAAATTTTTACTGAGGCATACGTTGATCATTCCTGGTGAGAAAAAGAGAGTTCTGTCATGCATGTCTGTTAGAGGGACGAGGATAGTTGGCAGATGGGAAATGACCGTTAAAAGAAGAGGTAAGAGTTGCTGTCAAAATTGGTTTTTGTGATCAGGTACAGAATTTGCCATAAGTCTGAAGAAATCTCACTGGCAAACGCAGGTTTTGGAGAAGAGGAGGTACAGAAAGGTGCTGCTCCTTACAGCAAACACGGGAGGAATGGAGAGAAATCCTTCCTTAAATGCACAAATGTGTTTGCTGTAGTAAAAGTGACTCTGCATGTTGTTTCAAAAACATTAAAATAATTTTGATGTTTAGAGGAGTTTTTGATGACTTGGTAATAGTCATCTTCCAGCATTCGTGCTTTCATTTAATTTCTGAAGGCTCTGGGCTGGGGTGTGGATCTTTGGTTTCCCCCCCAGCTGTGGTTTAGCTAGTGAGAAGCTGCTAAACAAGTTGTAACTGTGAGGCCTCAGCTTCCTGAGGGCCCTGAATTTTAGGTTGAAGGATGAGAACAGTTAGACGTATTTACAACTAGACCCCTTTGGTTTCTGTACCCCCGGAACAGATCTCCCTGGGAGTTGTGATTGCAGTAGGGACCCTTTACACGCCCCGGGGAGATGTAACAGACGGGTATGCATGACCCAAGAGGCTGCATATTGATTTTCTGCCACACCCCTAGAGCGTGGACAGTCTTCTTTGGTGTGGCCTGTCAGTCTCTTAAGCGATTCACATCATTGTTCCTGGTTTGTGGACCTGCCTGCCATCTCACCGTCTCTGTCTCTCCTGTAGCTTCAACCTCAGAGCAAGTGTGTGAGATGGTCACACGAGCAGAAAAGGCCTTTCTAAGCTGATTAATTGCTAGCTCTATGATGTTTATAGTTGAATTCATCTGTGTAGGCCATCTGACCACCAGTATTGGAGGGAAAGGTTCATCTGAAAGACAGGCTCTGTGATTTCAGCCTTTAGAAGGCAACCAAGTCACAGAGGGTGTTATCTTTGTGGAAAAATAGTCGGTGCCAACAGCTGGGCATAACTCTCCACTATTTAAGGAGGGGAAGAGACTGGGGCAGCAGAAGAGCCCATGGAGAGTCAGGTCTACCATTTGACTTTCAAACTCTGTCTTATGTGGACTTCACTCTGGAAAGAAATGTTTGTAATATGTGCATTGGAAGTTACGGGACTCTGGAGGTGTCAGGAGTCACAGTACTGGTGATCATCCTCAGCCTCCAGCAACTCCTGGAGATCCCAGAAAATATATTGGTGTTCATTATGTGTTTCAGCTTGGAGTTGTAGAACTCCTCCTTCATCATATTTTTGCAAAGAAGTGACTGTCCGTATGAAGTCTGGTATTTTTGAAGGGAAATTTATCTGTTTTGATTTCACCCTCCCACTGGTAGTTTTGTTTTGCATCTGGATTTCTGGTTGTTTATCCAATCTTCAAATGTGAACATCTGAGATGCTCCTGGAGCCAGCAGTAATAATGACTTAAGGAAGTATGAAGTTCATCATTTTTCTTTGGATAATCATCTGGAAAAATAGCTGAAATAAGCAAAAACTGATACAAATTTGAGTTTTCATCTCCTGCATTAGGCAAACAGGGGTTCTGAGTTTCTACAGGAAGGTCTTAGGATAGCAGCGTCCAAGCACGAAGGTCGAGTCCCTGTAGGACATACCCAGTATATTCAAATGAAGGAAACTTTGTATAAAAGCAAACATGAAGTGCTTCCTGAGGGCAATAGCTTTTATTTATCCCCTTGGTGTTACAGAAAACAAACTTGGAACCAATTTCTTCTCTTTAAAGCACAACTGTGAGTCTCCAGGGGGTGCTGTCCTTCCTGCACATTTACAAGTCTCCAAGGACGAGTCCTCTCCAGTCGACTCAATATGTAAAGTTGGAAGTTTTTTCTGCACTAAGGCAGAGAAACAGTTTATTTGCATCACATTTGTTCACAAACAGAAGGGAAGAAAAGGTTAACTTGGCATCAAAGCACATTTGTAATGAAAATTGGCAATCATAAAGGGGGGGGGGGGGGGACAGTCACGTCTCCTGTACTGCAACGTTAGATGACAAAATAGCTACTTGAATCTTACTGACTGATTGTGGAATGGTCAGGGCTAGAGCAAGGCTGTGCTAGAATGGAGATGAAGGTGATGCTGAAATGTTTCCTGCTCTTGCCGTATGTGATTGTGAGAATCCTGTTGAGATAAAACTTAATGCCTCAGAAATGGGAGCTTGTATGTACTTAGCTGGAAGTTACCTTTCTTTCAAGCTGATAAAATTCTGAGGAGAATAAGAATAGGAGTTGCCATCCACTGACTTGTGTCGTCTCATTTGGAACAGGGTTTTTAGGCGCTCTAGTTGATGGAAAAATACATTCTGTAAATATTATTTAATGCAATCTGTCATGTGTGTGAAGTAGAGTTGTATTTATGGGCTGTGGAAGAGGGAACTGAAGGAAGTAACTTGTTAACTCTTAGCAGTGATCTGACGGTGTGGGTCCTGCTCCCAGGCTGCAGCAGAGTGTCCACCACAGCAGACCTGACCTGGCAGCATCGGTCTCCAGGATGGGAAAGGGTTTTATGCTGCCGTTTGCATTACACTGGAAAAACCATTCTGAAATCTGTGCAAACGGTTCACAATTGACTTGAGCACGGTGGAGATGATGGCAGGACCTGCAAGCACTATCTGCGTTTCCCTGGCTCACAGAGGAGCTGCTTTGCTCGTCACAGTTGTCTTTCTGGTCTCTTTATCTTCCCTTTTGCCCGCAGGGAGCCATTATGTGAAGGAGATTTTTGGACAGGAGAAGTTACAAACTAAACAGAGAAGACAGACAAAGGCTGAAATAAATGAACTAACAGTATTCTCGTTTTGTCGATTTGAATGAAGGCTGTTGCGGTTATACGACTGTCTTCTTCCAGCAAAAAATTGTTAATGGGTTTCTGCCAGTCCTCAGTTACTTATTCATGCCCCTGAGCTGCCACTCACTGAAGATGTATAATGTTGTTATTTGCAGGCTGTAAATCAGATCTGGGAAATGTTTCCTTCTGGAGGGCTCTTGTTTTAGTATTTTATTTATTTATTTAAACCTAGACAGTTTCTCGGGCTGGCTTACCCCAAACTGTTATGCCAACACCAGTGGTGGAGCGGTGCTGAGCGGCTGAGGTGGTTCTCAGCCATGGAAGGAGGGCTGAAGAAGACCAAAGGGGGGAAAAAAAAAGGAGCCTTTGATCTTGTATGTTGTTTTTATTGCTGTTCGTATTCATGCACATGCTGCACTCTTGTTTTTCCAGTGCTGTGAGCTGTGCTTCCTTTCAGCGTGATGTTGAAGATCCCCTATGGCTATATGGTGTTTCAGATGGCTACGTCGCAACTGGCGGTCGGGTCTTTAAGACACCAAATAAAGACAAAAGCAAAAAGATTGAAGAGGAAGAATAATAAACTAATTATTACTAAATCAACATGAAACTCGATGAGGAGAACCACGTTTCTGTAAAAGCACGGATGGCTGTGGAGGAGCTGCCCTTTCCTGGGGCGGTGGCAGTAGGTGCCGTAGCCAGTCCTGCCCTTAGGGTAGAGGGAATCGCCATTGCCTGATAACCCGAGATGCTGACCTCAATTTGTTGCTTCCCCTGGATAGCCCTGTCTGAGAGCACGCTCTTGTACTACTTGGCGTGTCGTGTTTGTGCTTCGTGTGACACTTCCCTGATTGTCCAGGGGGGTAATTGCCTTGGTCTCAGGAATCCTTTCAGAATGAGTATGTCATCAAAACCTGACGTTATTTCCGGACGTTGCAAAATACAGTTGTTTTCAAGCCATATATTGCCACATATTGGTGCAGAGCTTAGTCATCAAGTTTTTCTCTTCTGTTAATCTGTTAAATAACTGTTTAAAACTCTTCAATAAGAAATACATCGTGGCTATTTAAAAAAGAAAAAAAAAATCTCCTATATCCTCTGTGTATATCTCCTGTTATCTTCTTCAGAATTACGATTTCTCCTCCGACACAGAGGGTAAATCCAGAGCTTCTAAAGCAGAACCCTAAAATGTTTGCTGCAAACACACATCCCTTGTTAACTAGTATTTACATAAAACATGCTGACACCACTTTGTGGAGATTGAGTAGGATGCTTTCTCAGCTGTTGAAATTTGCACACGAGATGGAAGATGTTTTGATTAAAAAAAAGGGTTAGCTGAATATTTTTCCCATTTATTCCCATGTGTCAAAATCAAAGCAGTGTTTCTCCAGGCGTTTTGCCCATTTTCTTTTTTTGTTCCTCTTGTTCAGTTGTTTGGATTTTTTCCCCTCAAGGTTGGGATTTGTTGATTGGTTGGGTTTTTTTTTTCCCTCTTAGTGGAGGAATTAAATCACTTAATGAGATAAATACGTGTAAAAATGCCTTTCAGACAAAAATGAACATAATATTACTAGTTTTAGATTCCTGTTTATTTTTAGTGGTATTTGTAAATTCATTCTTTTATTTATCGGTATAGGTAATGATGAACCAGGGACAGCCGGTAGGAGACGTCACCAATAATGTCCTCCTGCTGTAAGAACAGTAATGAAAAATATTACAGTTATAATGTCTATTTTACTTCTATACCTTCTGCTACCTAGTGAGTTTTCTAATATGAAGCCCCTTCTGTGATAACATTTTAGTATGTGGTTGCTTAGTTTATTTTTGAGCTGTATTTCAAAAGCCTCCTGTTGAGGAGAACTCCCAACTTTTTTTTAATCAGGGTTTAAATGACTTCTTAAAAGCATAAAATAGCATCTTATCTTTTTTTTTTTTTTTTTCAGTGCAGTGCGGAAAAACATTCCCTTTCTCATTTCTTTTGTTTATATTTTCTCCATGTGGATGCTAGTGCTTCTGGCCGCTCAGAAACTAGAGCAAAATCTTTTTTTAGAAACTAGAGCAGAATTTTCATAATAAACCTGATCTTGTGCAGATTCAGAGCCTCCTTTGGGGGGGGAAGTGAGGGAAGGAAGCTGGAATTAGGGAGGGTTATAAGCAATGTAATTTCAAGGATCCATATTCTAAAAAGTCTCCACAGATTTGCTACTGCTGCCTGGATTAGGAAGCCCTTCAATTTGCTTTTAATTAAAATGATTTTCATTTATTCTGTGCCTTCTTCAAAGGTCCCAAGGCACCTTAGAAACTTGTGATTATATATATAGAACGCAAAATCCATATTCATGCGATGGTGAAGCTTCACGTTGAAGTTAAGGATGAAAGAGTTTTACCCTCTTTTTTCTATTAGTATTTTTAGAACCTGTATTCCTCATTACAGTACAACTTTAAAAGCACTGTACTCGTATATGTTAGATATGTTAGATTGCAGTCCAAAGTGTAAACATTTACCTTCCATAAATATCTTATCTGAATAATATGTTTAAATAGCCAAGGCTTTATTTTTGCAACCTCACTAAGTTGGAGGAAAAAAAAAAAATCGTGTAAACACATTTGTTTTTTTTAAAAAAAGGAAAGGGAGCTATTACAGAAAAGTTCAAACCAAAATGGCATGAAAGCAATGTAGGAAAGTGGGAACTCTTATATAGCTTGTAAATATAGTTAGATTATGCTAATTTTCATTTAAATAACAGTGTAAATATTCAGAAATTAAGAAAGATTTCCTAAAGATGACTGTACTGCATTACCTTTTACTTGTGTACCCCACAATAACTACTAAACAGAAGAAGTAGGGTCATCACCTGGGAAATGCCTGTATTTAAAATGACTTTTTGGTTATTTGCTGTGGAATTAAATCCGATGATCAGCTCGGAAACCTGAAGAAGTCCAAGCAGTAGTATGGATAATGCAGTGTCAGGTAGGAATGCGATGTCCTAGCTAAGGTGAGGCAGACTGGCAGGAGAAAGGATGCACACGTGCCGAATTTTTCCAGAGACTGAAAAAGTTGCTTTTACGTTGATTCTTTTTGTTTTGGAAGAAGCATAAACTGTAGTTGAGGAGATGCTGAGATTATTTTTTTTTTTTTTCCATACTCATGAGTTTAGGCAGCTCTGAATTAATGTTGGGATATTTCGTAACAACCCGCAGTCTGCTGGAGGAAGTTCTCTGTGTGCTTTTGCACAACATAGGCAGTTGTACAAATTCAGTAATTGTACCATGAGTTTTTAATATGTGGTAATTAAAATGGGAAAACAGAACAAAGTCCTGAAAAGCAATTTAGACATATTCGTTTTATAATAAAATTGTCTTGAAAAAGTGTGTCTTCTACCGTAGAAGAAAACCTGAAACTTTTGCTTGTTTATAGAGAGTCAGAAATTTCACTGTTCGAGTTAGGGTAAGCAAAATGCCATTTTTGACATTACACTGTTGTTTGAGGATATTACACCAGAATTGTGAGCAGCATATTTTCTTATAATACCGTGTTTGTTTTCTAAATGAATACGGCAGTGTTCGTTCCTATGGAGGAGTTATTCATGCAGAGTTCACAGAACCTGCTCAGGATCTGGGAGGAGGGTCGATGGCTGTGCTCAGCAGTTTGGCTGAGGATGGGATTTTGGGGTTTTTTTTGGGGGGAGTTCACTTTTGAAAGGTTGGAATCTTTGTGTGGATATCTAATACGTAATTTAAAAAACCTGATGTAATTGTCAACAGCAGCTACAGGTCTGTAGCCTGTTGGCAGTCGTCTGCCGAAGATGTCCAGGCAGGATAGAGGTGGTCCTGGTGGACGCTTCCGTTGAGTAGCAAGAACTGAGTGATCCCAGTGGACGGACAACTTTGACTTGGAGGATTTCCCTCCCTAACGCTTGAATGATTCAGTTTGAGGCTTATGGATTTTTTTAATTTGTTTTTTTTCCACCATTATTTCCCAAACCTGTTCCTCATTTCTTGCACTAGAGTCAAACCCATAAAGTCTCTGTGTTATTTTCTGGTGTAACTGGTCACTACAGGTGACTGAACACACGAAGGCTGGTATTTGGCAGAGCATCAGTGAAACGCGTTGTAAGGCGGAGTGTCTCCTAAGGGCAGGTAAGCCTCCTTCTCCCCGCCGTGTCCTTTTCTGTCCTCCGTGGTTTGTGGCGGCAGCGGATTTCTGGAGGTTTGAGTCTTTCTTCAGATCTGGAGTGGCTCGTTTCTAATGAGAAGTTGCTTGCAAACTTTGGCCTGAGAATCCGTGGATTTCTGTTTTCTGGAAACACGTTAGGCAGCAGGAAATCTGTATTTTAAAAGTACAAATGACAGTTGCGAAGTAGAGCTGAAAAGGCTTTTGATTTCTTCTTTTCTTATTTTTAGTTGACTCTTACCTTCAGTAAGATGTTTGCCTGAATTAGAAAGATGGTTATAACCATCTTATGAAACCGCTGTGTTCTGTTGCTCTGTAAATAGATTATAATAAATGACTGGGTTGGGATTGTGTTCATCTGAGACCAAGAAACAAGCTGCTGCAGAGTGATTGCTTGTGACGTTGGAGGCCGTTAAGACGATGTACTTAGCGGCAGCTATCCGCATACAGCTTTATAAGGGCCAGTTTATGCCTTTGTGGTGAAAACCATAGCAGTTGTGTATTTTAAATGACTTTGCAAGCCTTCTGTATTTCATCTACTGTGCTTCATTGTTTCATTTAGGCACAGATGTTAGAAAAATGACTGAATGGAGTTACGTAAAATTCCAGTGCAAATTGTTATTCTCTTTGAAATGAGGATGGTGTTGTCTCGTTTTGGCTCTGGGGAGGTTAGATGAAATGGGCTGCCTAGAAGAACATCAAATACCACAATTTGCAGCTGAGCGTGACCCCAAATGCTTTGTGAGAGCTCGCTGCTCTCCATCCCTTTAGTAGTGCTACCACCATGTGGCATCGGCGTGAATTATGATCCCCAGGAAAGTGGCATTTATGCTGCGTGCCCGTGTGAGGATGTCGGCATCAAATAAATTGCCATCGTGTTGGAAATCCAGTTGAAGAGATGTATCCTGCTGTCCTGATGTGCTGCTTCAGTACAAAAGGGTGAAGAGAAGTGCCTGCAAATTATACAGACTTAATGAACAGTCTTATAGGCTTCCCACAAAGCAGCGTTCGCTGCCTTTAGGCAGTGCCGTTGTGTTTTGAAGGCAAGGGGAAGGTATGCAGAGGGGAGATTCCCGAGATAACGCATGTAAATGCTGAGGGTTTTGGCTGGGTCTGGTGTGGTGCATCTTCTCCTCTCTGCTGTGTTCAGGAGTTCACCTGTGAGTTTATCTAAAGCTGGATATGCACCAAATCCTGCAAAGATGTTGTCGTCTCGTTCGTGCAGGAAAGGAAGTTCCGTTAGAGCACAGGGTAGAAATAATTTTCATAATTATTGTTCTAAAATAAATTTAGGAAATACTTATGACTTGACGGTCCCTGGAAAACCTAATCTAAGGGCCACCTTTCCACAGAAGCTTGGACCAGCTGGTCTCCAGAGCTCCTTGCCAACCTCAGCTTTCCTATGATCAATTTTAAAATCGCATGGCACGTTTCTTTCAGGACTTGCAGCCTTTTCAGTAGATGCAATTAATTAATTTCTGGTGGAAAGGGTGCTTAAAAGAAGCCTTCGGTGGGTACATGTAAACTGGTTTCAAGCGTTTTTCTTTTTTTTTTTTTTTGGGGGGGGGGGAGGAGTGCGTTACAGACCCGTTTTAATGCATGCATTAATGCAGGGTGACTAACCAGCATATTGGAAATAAATGCATTTGCGCGGCCGTCAGCGAGCATCTGAGCTGAGCTGTTTGTATTTCTGCTGCATTGAGGTGTAGTGACATTTGGGAGTTCGTCTCTCTTGAGTGCTTGTGGCAAATGGTCAAAGTATTAGCAATTGAAGTCTGCTGAAATAACTGCAGCTCTTTTATAAAATGAGGTATTTTATATTCATCAAGAAGCAATTTTTGTTGTTTTTAAGATGCGGTACAAGGGTTGGATGTTAGTTAACGTAGTCCTGATTTTATATTCTGTATATATCTAAAACATCCTAAGAAACATCCGTTGTACATCAAAAACATAGAAGACATGCAAAGCCTGACCTTTGAACACAGTGCGTCTTTCCTGTTTACGTTGGCCAAGACCCTTAAAAAATTATTTATTTTGTCATGAAGAAGACTACCAAATAAGTTCACATCTGTGGAAGCTTGCATAAGGTAGCTGGTGAAACTTGGCATGGTCTGCATGTTCTTGGCCTTCCAGGAGATCATTCAGGACTTTTGTGCGGTATCATCATCTTACCATTGGAGCCACGTGGGATCAAAATGAAACGACTGCTACTGCGCTCTAGCAGGGAGCAAACTCTGAAGTCAGATTTGCCCAGCAGCTGTTCCTCATTTAATCTGAGCAAACACGAGAGCAAAAATTATCCATAATTTTTCCACTGGATATTATTCAGCCATATATTCATATGTAACATCTCTGCCAGTGACCTGGATGATGGGATGAAGTGCTCACTCGACGGGTTGGCAGATGGCCCCAGTTTGGGAGGAGTGGTTGTTGTGCTCAAGGGCAGGGATGCTGTGCAGAGGGACGTCAAGAAGCCTCCTGGCGTTGGCCAAAGCCAAATGCAAGGGCGTTGAGGATGTGAAGTAGAAGCCCAGAGGAGAAGAGGGCTGGCAGGGTGGGGACTGAACTGCAGTCTTCAGCTACCTGGAGGAAGGTAATGGAGAAGACCGAGCCAAGCTCTACCCAGAGGTGCGCAGTGCAAGGACAGGAGGCAGTGGGCAAAAGCATCTGGTTATACTGGGGGAGGGAAATTCCCCGTGAGGGTGGTGTGTGGCTCCGGAGCATCCCCCTCCTCAGAGCCCCGCCGGCACCAGCACGTGTCCCAGCAGCCTGGAGCTCAGCTCTGCTTTCGGCAGGAGGTCGGGCAGGATGACCCCAAAGGTCCTTCTCAGCCTAAGTTCCTCTGTCTCACCCAGCGTCGATGCCCACCTAAAGTCCTTGCCGGGAAGCTGCATGTGCTGTTAAGTGATGTGCTATTGTTAATTGTGAATTAAGGAAAAAAAATGCAGAAAATTGTGAATGAATAATGAAAGGGAATTCACATCTGTGTGCAAGTCCAACTGCACTCGGGGGTATACAGCATATTCCAAAATGGTGGAGATCCTCACACTTTTTATCATCAATCCGCTTAATTTGTTCATTATTATTAATAATTATGATTAGTCTAAGAAAATGTTTAACATTTCTGTTCAGAGTCTGGATTGACAGAATACAATAGCTTATCACAGCAGGTGTCCGTGCTGGTCCGTGGGACTGCGCTGCTTTAAAACATCCTCTGGTTACAGTCGTTCACTGAATTATATTTTAAATTCCTTTTCATGAAGTAGGTGTACTGCTATGCTGCTATTTTTAGCCATGCTGTTAGCCGGTGTAATACTGGGAATCAAAAACAATTCTGATGATTGGGAGGAAAATGAAATTTTACGTTTACACAGTGCTTAAAATATCAATGCTTGTAACAGACTGTAGGGCAAAGCGAGAGCTCTCTTACGCCTGGAAAGGGTGGTTTTCCTCCGCTGTACATCAGATCAGGATACTTGACTTAATGAAGTAAAACTCTTGTTGGTAAAAGCATCGTTACAGTCCCCAGTTCATGGTTTTAAAGAAACTAAAAAGTGAATCGGTATTTCGGTGATGGAAAGATACCATCTTTCACTCCGGTCACTCACAACCTGCCATCTTCTGGACAGAGCGTATCTTCTGGAGCCATCCCATCACGGTAGTATTTATATCAAAACCAGTGCTGTGTATATACCAATATACATATAGGATAGCTAATACACAATATTACTCTGTTTTGAATTTTCAGTGTTGAAAATAAGTTTTGGTCACGTTGTTGCAGTGGCTGTTGCAGCCAACTCCCGTGGGTACAGTAGAGGTTTAGCTGAGCACCAAAACCTCTGCGTTTCGGTCAGAAATTACTCTGGTCAGACAGCCCTGCCTGGGGACCTCCTGGCTCGCACCGGTGCTTGCGCAGGTCCCTTGGCAGATTGGATGTTGAGCCGTGGTGGCCCCCGGGTGCAGAGGTTGGTTCCCAGGGATGGGGAGAAAGCTGGGAGCCTTTTCAGAGCCAGCAAGATCTTCTCAAGATCTTTTTATCTACCGAGTTGCGAGATGACCAGTTGCGTGTATAGTCAACATTTTCCCCTGTTTGACCAGTTTGCATTGGTCGAGTGGTGTGATATCTCTCCCCAAAATCTGATCAGGAAATGTTAACTTTGACCAAACTGAATAACTTCAAACCTGCAGATTTTGTCACCTCCCTGTTTATCCTTTTTCCAGATCCCTGAAGAATGGCATTTCTTTAGTTTATGTTGTCCAGGCACCGGCGCAGCTCCTCGTGAAACACCGTTGTGAAAAACCAGTAAGTAGTTAGAACAGAAAGAGTAAAGGGCAGAAAAAGTGATTCACCTGCTAGCGGGTCTTCACCTGTGTCCCATGGTTAAAATGCAATAAAGTCAAGAACTTCAGCTTTATATTTTCCAAAAATGATCTTTTGGATGTGTCCTCCATCACAACATTGTCAGTAGTGATAACTGTTTGTGAAATAAGGAGGAAAAACCTCAATGTCTTGCTGCTCCACCTAACTTCACATTTTTTTGTCCTTACTTGTGAAGCAAAAGTTTTGCTTTATTGCTGAAGAATCGAGATGTACGTTGTTTAGAAAACGCTCCCTGCAGGTTCATCTTTCACTAGCTCAAAGGCACTTTAACGAAGGCATTGCCTTATCTCAGTAACACATCTTGGAAAGTCATTTAGTGAGCAAATTGCCAGATAATTGCATTGGTGGTAATTGCGTCTTAAATTCATCTGCTGTTAAGAAAAATGCTGAAAATTAACTGTTCTTAATCATGATATCAAAATATTGGTTCTGTTCCATTAATTAGCATGCTGTGAAACAGAAATAATTTTTTAAGGCAGCAGCTTAAGCTGATCTGGTTTGCTTTTCATTTTTAGTTAATGCCTTTAGTTAGTTCCCTGAAAGAATCAAAGCTCTGTGTCTGTGCACGTCAGAGGGGGAAACAAAGTTTCTAGAATCTCGATAAATTAAAATTCTAAAGATTTTTTTCCATAAAAGAAATTTTGAGGTCTATCTCAGGACTTTATGTAGCTTCGCCAAAGGATTTTTCTTTTTCCTTCAACCCCGCTCTTTTCCTAGCAGTTGCTCACACACAAAATCAGAGCTACCCATTTTTGCTTTTGCAGCTGCCAGAACGATTTATTGCCAAAAAATCAGTTCAGGTCTTCAATCTAATGAGGCTTCAAGTTCTTCATGGGTCTTCCTGAGACTCCATTAACTCTGCTTAATGTTTATCTGCTGCCTTTCTGAGTTTTCCACAATTAGCAATTGCTAATTGTGTCCAAGAAAAAGACCTTGTTGTTGTTTTGTGACGCACGGTCCCACAAGGCACGTGGGTGAGCTCTTACCTTTCCTCTTCCCACCACCCCACTCAAAATGAGTGTGAGTTATGCCGTCTGTTGGTGTGGCTTCTCCAAAAGCGATTTCCTCGCTTTTGGACATACAATAGGCTTTAAATTAGCTTTGCCAGCTCACTGAGTGCGACTCTTGGTTCTTTCAAGTGCCTGCAAGAAGACAGTTCTCCGGAGCCTGCTGGTCTCTGAAAAGAGAATGTAGTTAAAATTACCCTGACCTGGTGATAAAATCCTGGTTGACTTTTTCCAAAGGTACCTGCTATCTCAGGCTTGTGCATCTTTTTCAAACACGAAATTTCTCTCCTTTTTCCTTCCCGTGAGATGTTTCCCTACACGTATGAAAAAATAAAGTAGTTGGAGACGGGATTTTGAATTCAATCTCATGCAAATGGGCTGCAGGAACCCCCTTTGGGGGACGGGGAGCAGGGGCACCCAGTGACGTGAGCAGCGCATCGAAGCCAGCTGTTCACTAGGTTTACAGAAGTTGAGCCCCAGTCTCCCCAGCCGGGTTTTCCCATGGCAGGAGGCCAGCGTGGGAGCACGCTGACGGCGCGCTTGTAAGGAAGAGGGAAAATTGCAGAAAAAAAAATTTCCTGCAACTTCCCCTTCCCTCCTCCCCCCAGTATTTGTAAGTAGGGTGTGATGAGACGGATGACTGGATATTGAATATTTTGTTCACCTGTACCACAAGTAGATTTTCTGTTACACACAGCCACGTTCTCAGTAGCTGCTCTGTTGGGAAAAAGAGGGGACTTCACTTTGTTGTGGCTTCAGCCAGTCACGGATCAGCCTGAACGTTTCCTTTTCCAGTCACAGGAGGAAAATGTTGATGTTCTAACATGGCCAGAGCCTCTCAGGTTATTCCGTTGAATCTGTGGGATGAGCACTTACCACATGCTAAAGCCGCAAGCAAAATATTCAGCCATCAGGGTTTCCATCACCAGGGTGGGACTACACACGCACACTGAATTTATTCTATAAAAAAGCTCACCCTTTTTTTGGCTGATATATTCTGAAAGACGAGTTTCACGGACAGCAGCATTCCACTGATCTGAAAAAATGGATCCTGTGGGGCAGTGGCATTTGTTCTTGGGCATCTCTGCATCAGTTGGAAAGCAGGTAAATAAAAGGACAATAAAAATAATCGGTTTGTATAATGCAATTTAAGGAAGCGTGCCTGTATTTCTAGATGTGTGTAGTCTTTGGGACCGCAGAGGGGGAATACAGGAGGTGTTGTGTGTCTCCTGTTTTGCCATGCAGGGGTAAATCTGCCCAAATCTGCTGCTGAGGAGGAGGGCACGGCGGAGGGTGCAGGCAGGGACACGAGGCAGGACTAGGACAGTGGAAACGCGTCTGATACGCGAAATATAACTCGACCAGTGTATTTAGATGGAAGGACTGAAAATGAATCAAAATTACTTTTGGTAGGCTGTCCATTGAGTGTGTAAGTTACCTGAAATAATCTCTCTAGGAAAATTAAAAAAAAAAAACCACCAAACTAGGAGAGGGACTATAGAACAGCAAAATACGAATTACTTGGGTGAAAAGAGTTGGTAAGATAATTTGGAGGATGCCCTTCCTTAGTCTCTTGGGCCTGTATTTTTTACCCTAAAATGTACAAGCGTGTGACTCGTCTTTGTGAAGTTGGTACTGTGGCTTGGGCTTAAAAGCATGGATGTGTATTTGTGCTTTGAATCATTGTGGTCCAGAACATGCAGGGGCTAAAAAAACCAAGATAATGTTCCCTGGACCAGGAAACACAGAGAACTAGGAAGGTATTTTAAATATTCACTGCTCTGAAAGATTCCTTGTTGTAGAGATTTTCATTTGTTACAGTGTGGTAACTGATTACTCAAAATATAAGATGAAAATGCAAAACAAACAACATAGTGAAAATACTAGTACCTGTGCGTTTGCAAATTATTCTGCTTTTGTACTGGAGATTTTGGTGACACTATTTTAATTCTGTTTCATCAGAAAGGGTTATTAGAAGGAAGTAAGGTTCATTGGTTTAGTTTCATATCCTCTGAAGCTGAAAATGTCATTTAAGTAATTTTTGGGTCCTTCTGTGTCTGGCAGAAACTAAAATTAAGTGTTTATGTTTCTGTAGCCTAAGGGAATTTGAGCTTGTCTGAAAGTTTTATAGTTGCCTTATTAAAAAAGTTACTGTTTAATTAGCTGTGTCATACCGGCAGTGTATTTTTATTGTGTCAGGAGGAGGAATGGGAACACACTATAACACATAAAAATCTGGCTCGATACTTGTGAAATTGCACTTGTAGCGAAAACTTCAAATTCTTTTTCATATGAAAAGAAAAATCTATATGCTGAAATGAGCCTTGAGGCATACGGTACCTATATGCAGGTTGTTCTGCAGGTGAGTGGAAGTATGGAGGTGGGTGAAGTTTGGAATAACAAATAATTTCTGTCGCATTCCTCGGTAAAAGCCTGAGAGCAGCCATGCATCGTTCAAGTGTCTCGGTTGGATTAGCAACCCCAGCGTGTACGTATGCGCTGTGTCTGGGACCTCGGGACCCCTCTGTGTCCCCCTTGGGGAGGGACGGAGCCGTTCCCGGGAACCTGGTGGTGCCTCGGCTCGTGCTCCTGCCATGGTGTGCAACGTGCTCTTCTCCCGTCTTTGCCTTCTCCCCCCAAACACACCCCTGCTTGTATTCCATCCTCCATGTGTAATGCGAAATAAGTGACCTAAATGTCACGTAAGTGAATAACGGGACGCCGAGCCTGTCTGTGTGTTTGTGCATCCTCCACGTGAGTCTGGGCTGCCAGCAGGTTTCCAGTAAGCAGAGACAGATGGCTCGGGCAGACGCAGAGCTCTTGCCAGCTTCCTTTTTTCAGAGGATGCCATAATAAACACTGGGACAGAAAAAAAAGAAAAATCGTTTTTTATTAAAAAAAAAAGTCTGCCCTTTCAGAAAACAACTAGTTTTACAGCGGGAGAAGCTTTCCTACCCGATTATTTCGGTGGATGCTGCTGGTGCTTGGCACCAAGAGGGAGCAAGGGCAGGATGTGTGCCTGCAGACGGTACCAGGTTGTAGGCTCTGCTCCTGCTGTTGTCTGCTGTTGTGCTTGTGAAAATAAAGCTTGCAGATTTGGAACTGAGTGTCCTGTACAAATGCTGGAATTTATTATTTTATTTTTTTTTAAGTTAACATACTTTACTTCCAAAATAGAAATATAATTCTCTTTCATCTGAGATCCAGGATACAGTCTCAGTCCAGAACGCTATTCCCATGGTAACAACTCACATTTCACCAAGGGATATTTTCCACCAAATAATATTTTTGGATGAAATAGGCCGGCATCTCTAAATATGATGGTCAAATCTACAGCTTTGTTACGTGTTTCACTCTGAGGAGGTTCCAACATGGGACCCTCTTCTGTATTTTCTGCACATGGTGTCTTAGAGAAAGTTGTCAAGGGCTGGTGGGAAAACACTGTGCCTTTTTTCCTTATCCCTTTCCTCAAACAAAAAAATGCCTTTATGCAAAAATCCAACTTACAGAGTAAGGAAGAGAAATAAATGTTTTTAGAAATCCTTGCAAAATTATGTTTTTGTGAGCTATAACAAAATCTGCTGTAAATACCCCAAGCAGCACTCGAAACTCACTTGTGCTAAATATTTCCCACGAGTATGCTTCTACAGTATTAATATTATTGTTGTACTATTAATCACATACAGATTTTCTTCTGTTCTGTAGTAAATATGTTTGAGAGTAGCAATTCTTTTTAATAGCACGTCTTGAAAAGAATTGATAAGAATTTGAATGCCAACTGGCTGTGGCTGTTCAGTGCTTTGCCAGGGATCTAAGTTACATGTACGTTTTACCCACAGTAATGTCATCAGGAATTCCAGGGATGATTTTAAAACACAGTAAATAATAAAATATCGGTTTATTCCGCAGACAGTATGACAGTAAATACATACTGTTGTTGACATCAGCTGTCATTGGAAAGCAAATATTCTTTAGGTTGTTTATTTGTAGGCAGCAGAACTGATGACAGCAACCTATAGGAAAATCAATAGCTGGATTTTCCATCAGGCGCTGCCTCTTGCCAAACCGCTACTCCTGAATGATACATGTGTTCGTGCACTTCTTTGTTAATTAATGTTGTGCACATCCGAGCAAAAGAAAAAGGGGATTGTGTATTAATAGCGGATGGGACAAATGGCAAATGGAAGAGTGAAGGCTGCTCGTGGCGGGGTCGGGGAGCACCAGTGTTTCGTCCCCTGGCATGCTGCAGCCGCGGGTGTCCAGGAGGGCTTGCCTTCCTCGCCGTCATCTTCGCTTGTGCTTTGGGGAAGAAGTCTCATCATCTCTTGATTTATTTCGCATTATATTTTCCCAGCTACCTCTGCCAGTTCCTCTTCCTTCTGAGTGATGCTTTCAACTGTACTTTATTTACTTGAAATTTACTGCTTGAAATTATCTGCTGATTAAACACTACACGGCTGCTTTTTAATTGAAGACAAGCCCCTACCAACCTCTTTCTTGTCTCCTTCAAAGAACAAAAAAAATCTTGAGAAGGACTTACAAGGACTTTATCCAAGAATAAGCAATGGCAAACTGTAGCCTTTTGGCCCCATCTGCCAATGGGAGCTTCTTGCACAGGCTGTAAATTCTCTTTCACCTTGAGTTGAAAATGGACTTTAAAGCTCAGCTGCAACATGGTGTTCATACCTGTGAAGGTCCCAGAGGAGGCATCAGCCTTTCTGCTGGTACCACGGTTGCCCTGTTTTCTGTGCTGAACTTTGGCGGGTTTTCCTGATTTTGTTTAAATATACACAGTTACATCTGTATCTCAGAAACCAGCTGGTGTCCATCTGCTCCCATCCAGTGCAAGTTTTTCCTTCTCTTGCTCTTGTTCACGTATGTCGGAAAGGCGTTTTTCTCTTTTCTTTCACCCGCTCCCTTCAAACCATATTTGAAACGAGTGAGGCAGTGGTTTACTGCACTAAGGGTGGGGCGAAAATGGGAATGTAGCAAAAGGAAGGAAGAACTGTCATTAATTGGGGCAAAAAAGCGCTTTTTGAAGTTAGTTGAGGTGTAAATGAACATACTCTGCACACATTAGTGTCAGTGAAACTGAATATGCTATTTGGTAATTGCAGTGAGGCCAGCAACTCTCCAGATCCAGACTACTTCAGATATTTTTAGTTGTTCCTTTAGTCACCAGCTTCCACTTCTGTCTGTTCCAGGCACCGCTGGGAAAATACAGCAATTTGTTTCTCCAGAAGGGTCACGGTGTTCGAGGAGATATGATTTCTTTCACTTCTTTTTTGCATAGAGGGAAAATGCAGGGTTTGAGCTCTTGGAATTATTCTGGTGAATATTTATTCCGACCACAAAACTGTAAAGTTTCTTTCTCAGAGTGTCAACTTTTTGAGGATTACTAGATAGGTGTTAAAGAAGTCTGAGTTTGAGCTGAAATAATGAACCATTGCTCGTGATAAGCAACCGAGTGTTTCCTCTAATGACTTCTCTTCCCTCTGAACTGCAGCACTGGGCAAAACATGAAGTAGCGCAACTGGAGATGTGCCTCCATCTTCTAGGAATCTGCTGGGTTTTGTGTGGAATTGGGTTGCTACCAAAAGTCCGAGCGAACTAAACCATTCTTGGCAATTTCCAGTGAACGATGGAATTGCTTTAAAATTACTTTAAAAACTTGGCTGAACGAGGCCAAGTGTTCTATCAAACATCTGCCTGGTTTATGGGTCTCTGTGTGGTTCTGCCTTCTTGTGTCTCCTTTAAATGCACTAGATGAAGCAATTAGATTATGGGGGGGGAAGTGTATCTTGAAACTGTATGTAAAGGTTGTCAAACTCCTCCTTAGCTTTTTTTTTTCTTTCCAGAAAGACATTCTGCTAATTCTTGGGGAGTCTTGCCAACTGGAGGCAGGAATATGGTGCTCTCCTGGAGATGGTGGTGTTGATGTGAGCGTAGAGCGAAGTACCTGGAGGAGGTTGCTGAGGGCATCTGCAGACATGAGGGAGGGCTTGGTTGACCTTTTTTCCTTTTCCCTCTGTTGACATGGACTGTACTCGTGTATCATGTTAGTGGCAGTAAAAGTCCTGGTGGTGGTGGTGGTCTGAGTGAACTTCTACAGTGAACTCTGCTCAGCAGAGGAGTTCGATTCAAAGAGCAGTTGTGTGCTGCAGGTTTTCGTAGCTCCTTAAATCTACAGGTCAATGGTAAGGTGATAAAGAGGAAATTCACTATTTTGGCAGAAAGTCTCAGGAGCTTGGTCTCTGATGGGTCACTGTATCAGGGCTGAAGCTCTCCTTAGCTGAAGACCTATATTGTACTGTGGCTCATTCAAAGTACAATAATCTATACTTTTTAAAGAACTTTGCTGTTTTCTCCACATAATTTTTTTCAAAGCAGTTTATTAAATGGTATGCCAACCTCAAACCTGTACTGGCTATAATCAGAAGGGAATGGGAGCAAACATCAGTCACAGCTAAACTTGCGCTGGAACGGAGTGAGAAAATGGCAGAAACAGAACCTCACTGGTTCCTGTGTCCTACTGCAACAATAACTGAATATAGTCAACTGCAGACCAAGATCTAAAGCAAGCTTTACAGCTGGCAGGCAAAGTTGGGATCAAAAGGGGAATGTCATGCATGGAATAAGGTACCAGGCGCATGGAAATGGTATAAACAAGGTCTGGAGGAAGCAGAACCTTTCATTTGCTCTTAGTCTGTGAGGTCAGAAAAGATTGGTATTGTAAATTAGGGAATATCCACCTTTCAGGTGGTTATTCAGAAAGATAATCGTGCACAGTGTTTGTCTCCTTCAGACAAGCAGCTGTAATGCCTACGTGATGTTCATCGATGTGGATGCTTGCTGTAACTCAGGCTGTGCACAACTGAAATACAGATTAAAAAAATTACAGTTTTTACCAAATAACCGTTTGGGCTTCACTGTCTGGATTGGCAGTATTTGAACATATGTTTGCTGGCAGCTTGGCTTGCAGATGAAAACCCTAATGTTTCAAACAAACCGACTCTTGGCTCTGTATGCCAAGGGGAGGTGTAGCAGCCCCGAGAGCCTGGTCTGCCGGCGGGTTCAGCAGCGGTATCCCTGTTCCAGTGCTGGGGCTTCCTTTTCCCCTAGCTTCTTCAGTATTTTCCCAATACCGTTTGTTATACCCCATGATTACCAGTATATATGTATAGAATAAGTTTATGTATTACTTTTTATTTCATGATTTCTGTTGCTGCTATATTACCTGGTTTGCTAAGCGTGCTGCTTTAGTCATCGTGCGAAGGTGCAGAAGTCACTTTGTTCAATTGGGCGTCTGCGCATCGTGCTGACAGTGCTGGATGTGCAGGATAACCTAAATACACCATGTTAGTCAGCTTCAGCTGAATTGATTTGACCTCTTATTTTTTTTTTTTATCTAAAACGTGAGTAATAAACGGGAAGGAAGCAGCTTTCTTCATTGATTTTTTTTTTTTTAATTATTTTTTCAATCTGTCTGTTAAGCCCCCTCACATTTGTATTCGAAAAGCATTACGTTAAACAGTCCAGTTTGTTTTTATGTGGCAGATTGGTACAAGTGACACATTGCTGCAAGGAACTGCACGTGCAAAACAGTTCATTAAGAGTATATAATCAGGTTTAAAATCATTAGATGTTCTCCCGATGACTCCACTGGTTTCATGTGGCTTCTCATCATTACAAAAGGAAGAGAACAAAAATGGAAAACACAGCTTGTTGGAGGCTTTTTGGTTTGTAGGTTGGTTTTTTTGATTTGTAAATTTGTAAGTATGTCTCGGTACACAATTGTTTTAAGTTTGGCATCAGGAATTGTTGGAGACGTTCGGGCTTGCTCTGACTTAATAAAATATTTTTTATTGGAAAGATGTGACTCAAGGACGTGAACTAGTTTGAGTTGTATTTTCATTTTGGACTTTATAGTCTGAAAAATTCATAATTTGTAAATGTTGGGTGGAAATGTATGTGTGCATATATACAGGCCACGGATCCTGAAGCAGTTGTACTTGCAGGATGAGAAAAAGCCATTGCAGATAAACCTGTCTGTAAATCAGATTGTGATCTCCTTATTTCTCTTCCATGGAGGATGAAACATGTTTTGAGTGCACCAACCCCTGTTTTACTCTTCCAGAAGCAAAGACAAATGTAGTAGCCAGCTTACACGAGGCTTTACTTCTCCTGAGAAGAGCACTGTGGGTGATGGGACTTTGTACCTTTGTCTGCCTGAATATATGAGTTGAAGCCTGTTGTCCTACATGAGACCTCTTAGTAATGGTGTGGTCCAAAGTCTTCTGAAAGGAGACAACATGCTGCTTAGGGTGCACCAAAAGCAAGCCTGGCTGGAAGTTAATGTAACGTGAATAATGTGAATAAACGTGCCTCTTGTTCCGATTCAGCAGTAACTTTGCTGGAATAAATGGAGAATGTTCTCAAGTAAATATTTTAGTCTGTCAAAGTTGCACAGAACAGCAGGAGCGATGCAGGCCTTGTCATGTCGGTGGGAAACTAGAGGATAAGAAGTGCATGGGGGTTAATTTCATCTCTTATGAAGCGGTGAAGAGGTTTAGGAAAATGTTCCTAGCTGGAGCCTACATGAAGCTGCTGGAGAGGAACCTCCAATTAACTCGTGCTGCATGGGCAGAGGTCTCTGCTTGGCGGCGTTTCCCCTGCCGCTTCAGGTGTCGGCTCCTGTAGCACCAGCTGGTTGTAGCTCTGTGGTCCTGCCCCGGCTGCCCCAGCAGAAGACAGTGGTTCACTTGTATTTTGCGAGCGGGTAGGACTCGGTGCGGGAGCTGCACCCTGCCAACCAAGGGGCTCCTCTCCCCAGTTCCTACCATGACCAGGCGGGAAGCTACAGAAACCCATACCAGCTATACTGCAACATCGCCATGGCAACCAGCGAATATAAGGGCCCCTTCTGGGAAAATGAGAGATTTCAAATTTTGTGGCAGCCAAGAATTATTATTAGTGCCTGATTGCAGCGCTAGCACATCCTTGTTTCAAAGTTTCTCGTCAATAAAACCAAATTGCAATGGCGATTCCTCTAATGCTCAGGTGAAGATATTTGCAAACCTGTGCTCTTGGTTCGGGAAAAATAAATGGGATTAAGCCAAAAAATACAGAAGACATACCGCATTAATTACATTCATAATGCTACTAAGTGAAAGATTAAATACTGAACAATGTCTGTGACAGCCCTCAATGCTGCACGTGGCCCTGATGAAACGTGTGTACCTACGTGTATAGGCTGTGTGTAAAGTCAGAACACTGTGATTCTGCAAGTGAAGGTTAAGGTCTAGTTTTTGGGATTTATTTTAAGACATTGGAGGAAGTAGCCAGGCATCCAGTCATTTTCCTAAAGTGAAAAGCCTATTTTTAATATTGGATTCCTTTGCCAGTCCGCAAGGCATCGGTGCACTCTAGTTCTTTATACACAAAACTGTGAAATTGGTATTTTTTTAATCAGGAAGGTATTAAATTATTTAAACTATTTAACGAAACTCAAAACCACATAAATAAAAGTGGGGGATTTGATAATTACACAAGCAGTGTGCTGTTGAGTCAGAGCTTAGTTTGCATAGAATTACCATATCATGTCCTCTTTAGCTGAGAAACTGAACTATGTAAGAAAATACCATATGATATTACATATGGCATTTTAATAACACCTATTTTACACAGCTTCTGCTTAGCCTAACTGGTAAATGTGAAATGTAAAATCTCAAAAGACATCTTACCATTTCTAATGGAAAGTCAGGTTTGCTTGGCAAGCTAGACCATGCTTGGGTTTTTTTCTTTTTTTCTTGTGTTTTGTTTTTTTTTTTTAAATTTCTTTTCCCTTTGAGCAGAGGTGTGTCCCTTCTGCAATGGGGGGACTATTACCCCATCAGTGTGGTTATTTGTTCATCAGCTCTTCCCAAGCTGGGACGCCGGGATGTGCCCATGAGCAACGGGGCTGTGCTGGGGCGACCTCCTTCCTTCTCTTTGTCCTTTAATCGTAGTTAGTGACAGCTCCTTCTGAAACACGGGTTCAGGTGGAGTTTAGGGGTCTTTTCCTGTTATTTATGGCTCCTGCATTTTAACTATTGATATGTGTTGATTGCAGAGGGGAGAAAGATGGGAGAGTAGCTGAGAGCCTGCAGCCAGCAAATGGAGAAGGCATAGGGCACTGGAGTGATATATGAAGACATGACCCTGCTTGGATTTCTGTGTGTTTATTATAAATGATGGCTTAGGTATTTTGATGGATAAATGTTGATTTTATTCTAGTTCGTAATGTTGGTGTGAGGAAATACGTGGGTCTTCCAATGCTGGTGCCCACCGGTCTGCATGGTTGACGTCTTGGGTTTATCTTCTGGCTTTATACAAACTACTGGTATGTTGTGGTTTGGATGCCTACATCCGTACGTTTTGAGGTACTTAAAGGCACTCCAAGTTGCCCAATGAAATTTTCCAGAGTATTGAGGCACCATATTTCATATCTAAGATACAGGATTTTTACCCTTCCACAGGTGCCTTTATACCCGCTTTGAATACCTGAGGTCGTATCTCACACGTATGATATTTAGAAGTAAATATGAACTGGTTTTAAATTATAGATATGGATACTGTGAATTTATCTGGGGGGGAAACCTACGTTTCTCATAGAAACATTAGACTTTGAGGGAACTTGCTGAAATATTTTTAGCCCTGTACATAATTTGGGAAGTACTGCTTCCACTGTGGTGTATAACAAAGAGTTTCCAAGATTTAGTATGAATTCAGGAAGATAACGAGCAATCATTACTCAGAAAAACATACTAACTTTTTTTCATAAGTGTAATCTTAGCATTAGGTTATTTTCAAGAAATATATTTCAGTCTATTAAATCTGCCTTTCCTAAGGTGGAGAACTCGGAGTTGGCAATTAAGACCTGACCTCGACCCCTTTCCTCCCATTATTAACGTTTGAAGCCTGTGATGATTTTCCTCTGTTTGTTTATACGTGGAGAAAAGTTGACAGTGGGATCGCTCAGCCCCATATGCCATTTCCTTCTTGAGAAAGTGGAATATTGGGAGGTTTTTTTCTGAATGTGTAGATAGGACGAGTATTGAATATACAGCATTTTGATCATTCAGACCTACTATTTTAAAAATTATCATTGCTGCTGTGATATTAAAACCAGGGATTAAGTTGCCTTCGTTGCAAAGTAAACAGTCACTTAAAAAAAATATCAGCAATTAAAGAATCTTTAAAAAAACAGAACTGGAAGTTCTCAGGTTTGACAAAACAGGAGTTTCACTGAATGGTACATAATTTGTGGATCTCATGCTTAGCCGCAGAGACTCGGCCGTGGGTATTACTTGGGCAAGTAATACCTAAGTAAATAAAACCTTTTCTTTTTTAATCAAAAGTCAATACTGTTGAACCCTGCCCAGCATTCCCACTTGCAGTCCAGTGTAGTTCCCTGTCATTAAGAGATGGAGAAGAGTCTCTGGCCACACTTCTAAAAGAAAGTTATTTAATGATTACTGTAATTGTAGGTTGTGCTGCATTTGAACAAGCCAGTCTCCAAGGACACTTTACAAGTGTGTCAGCCATAGATATTAGGCTTTGCTCGAGTGTTTGAAGTTACTTTTTTTTTTTTTTTCAAAGAACGGTTCCCAAGTTAACATCAAAACGGAACATTTTCAGATGATCTTGCACATTTCTGAGAATGCTCTGTGAATTTGCACTTGAGTCCTCAGAAGTATTCTAGATTATCACATTACTGATGAGACTATATAAAATAGATGTCTCAGCCCCAAAGAAGACTTAAAGATAATTTTAATGCTTTTGGCTTAAATTTCAAGGGCTTTGCTGGGTTTGCATGAAGAATTTCAATAAATATGTATTGGCTGTATTAGCTTAAGTGGTTAGAAAAAACACAGTGATGGGAATGGATCGTAATCCTTTGGTTAACAAGAATGGAATAGAAAAGTATTACAGGCTTACTGCTTCCATTGTCAGGAGCAAACACGTATTAGGCTGCTTTCCACAACGCGATGCAGCCTTTCCCCTGAGTCGAGGTGTGTGTTGCACATAGGGAATCCCTATTCTGGGGTGTATCTCAGTGCATTCCAGCAGATGCTTTCAAAAATTCTGCACAGCTGCCATTTTTCTGAAATTATTCACAATTAAAATAATATAATTAAGTAACTTAAGTGTGGTGCCAATGCAGATAATTTTTGCAGGGAATATTTACTCTCCAGTCTGACTTCAGCATGGGCTGCAGAGCTATTCTGCAATGCAAATGAATATTCAAGTGTTCGTTCGAACTACCTGCAGATAGCCACAGACGTTCCCCTTCCTTGGAAAGCAACAGATTGTCTGGAGAAAAGTTTTTGTCCTCGTTTAAAATGTGATCCTTTGGCTTTTCCCCAGCTTGCTTTGGTGCCTTGCTTTTCTCGTACATATGATGCCGCCTTATTACCGAGTAAAAATTGGCTTACTTTCAGATAAACAATAGATTTCATGTTGATTAAAAGGAATTAAAGATTATAGGCGTATAAAGACAAATAAAAATCCTGAAAATGTCTTAGAAATGAGCGTTCATACATTACAAAAGTATTCTTTGACAGTTACTTATATATACTCATTTTTTTGCAAGTAGTTTTCATTTTGATGAAGAAATGAGCTATAAAGCTGTACTTTCAGATTCATATGTGCATTTTAGAAATGACACGTGAGCATTCTCCGTTTTCAGGGGTCATAGCGAAGCCGAGTCAAGCACATTGCAGTTCCAAACACTGGTGCACTGGATTTTGCAGCTATTACGTTTCAGGGGCTGATTAATTTCTTTGGGATTAATTTTGTTTGTGTATTTGAAGTACTAATTCTTGCCTTTTGAGGCAATATCTTAGAATTATTGGAGAGAGAAATTTTGCTTGGAATCATCTATTTAGCTACCTCAAATGCCAAGAGAGCCAAACTGAAGATTTATCACTTATCACTGTAGTTACTGTTGAAGAAAAAAAAAAAATCTTAACACCAAGTGCCATAGATACGCGTTTAGGAGAAGGATCTAAGCTTTCTTTAGCAGGTCATTATGCGTATCGTAGTCTTGCTCAGTTTTCTGACCCAACAGGATATAAATATCCAGGAAGGAAAATAGAAGGTCAAGTGTAAACCTCTCACATCAAAGGAGGCCATCCAGCATCTTCCAACCTTCATTCTGCTAATCTCTGATGAGAAAAACATATTTGTTTCTTTCATAATGCAAACAAACCAAGCAAAAAAAAAAAAATGCCTCTGAATTTACTGGAGCTAGGAATAGTAAAAGGTGGGAGTTAGGAAATGGGTGGATTAAGGAGTCTCAGGGATGCAGGGGTCGTACAGCCCAAGGGCAAGAGCAGTGACTGACACTGAATCCTTATGCCACATTTGCTTGGAAAGGTTTTTTTAAACTATAGTTTTCGATACAGCTGTTAATGTAAACGAGAATGTGCCATGTTAAATGTGTTTTTTTGCTGCAGATAATACTTATGTATCCAAGGAAGCTCAAAATGTTATGACACTTGCATAATTATAACTGCAGTGGAAAGAGCTTATTTTCTAAATATAGTGATGATATTTAATTTATAATTCTCTCCTCTTCTTTGGGGCAAGAAAAGCTCACTCTCCTGCTCAAGTCTGAATTGGTGAATATGACTACTGTGTGTGTAGGCAGCAATAGAAGTAATTTGTAGACACGGAGGCTATCCATAAATTTTACGTACTGTTCTCCTGCCGTGTGGTTCTGAGGCTGGGCAGTGGAGCGGGGCGCACCCGTGCCCAGTTTGCAAACAGCACCCAACTGGAAGGGTGCCTGGTAGACCTGACGGCTGTGCTGCCGTCCTGAGGGACCCGGCCCCGCGGGAGACATGGGCCAGCTGAGCCCTGCTCCTGGGGAGGAATCCTGCCTGCAGGAAGGCAGCTGGGGGAACGCCACTGCATATGGAAATCCGCGTGAGGATCTAACTTTTGAAAGCTGCCCTTTGGTCGACTAACATTATGCGTACTTGGCTTTAGCCCTGTGTTGTGCTTTAGCATTTTAATCCCAGTTTTTAAACAGGAGCTCTTGCAAAAATAGCTGGCATTTCAAATTTGGCTGTGCATATGCAAATATTCATTGTGGCTTAATGACTTCACTCATTTTGAGTGAACTAGATTATTTTTTTTCCTAGTGATTTAAAACCTGCAAGCAGAACGCACACGTGCAGTACGCTGCTTCTGTGTTTCAGCTGGAAGTAAAAGCTGTGGGAAGGTCGGTTTAATAAGCTGTAAGGTCTGCTGTCGTACAGGGGAAACCTTCTGTGTCCCCCAGCCAGCTCCTTTTGTGGTCTCGACATCTCTTGGACTGACTGGTCCAGCAGTGCTGTAGGATGGCAGTTGTGCACAGGTGAATGTAAATGTGGAAATGTCTGCAAGCGCTATAGGTTGGCTTTGCTGGCGATGCTTGTGATTGCTCTTCCTGGCTTTCTGGTTAATAGATTCCTGCGTTTCAGACAACTCGCACCCTTTGGCACAATTTCGTCCTTTATGGGCGCATAACATAGTAGGCTGAAACACTCAATAGTCAAAAGTAAGAGATAACGTAGCAATCGTTTTGGAAGCAGGTCTAAAATAGATGAAGTATGCTTTTTTCCTGAATTTTCAGACAATATATGCCTTGTGAGGGTTGTGCAGTTATCTTGCATATTTATGAGCAGAGAAGTTTGCCCTTGCTAGAGCAGTGTACGGTGGGACTTCCGTAGCTGGGAGGTCTCTGGCACCTAATCAGATCTCACAAACTCAAAATTTGTGGCATAAATATGTTGTTTTAAGCAGCAGTGAGTAACATGGATTATTTTCCTTCAGGTTTTCCAGAGGCACCTTGCTACAGAAGTTGCAGTATTATTAGTTCACAATAAATACCACAATTGACCAGAAAACCTATTTCTGTATTGAAGGTTGCTATTTATATGTAGGTGGCATTGAAGAGAGAGAAATCCTGGTGTAATTATTTAGCGAAGCCATCAGAACAAAATAAGTAATATGACCTTGGTTGCCTGATCTAATGATACATTTTCTCAAAAGACGCAGCAGCTCCACCGCAGAGAGATTCCTGTTTTTTAGGTAAGTAGCACAGTTTTTGGAGAAGGCAGGGAAGCCACTGACCTAAATACATGTTTATCTGAGAACTATTGCATTACAGAGAGCTTTTTAAATAAAAAGTGATCTTAATCTTAGTCCTCTAAATCAGTGGGGGTTTGGAGATTTTCAAGGTTACAGGACCAAATAAATTTGCATGGATTTTTCTTATATTATTCTGTGTTTATTACACAGTTTCTTTAATAATCTTTCAATTTATCATTGTCTTGGATGTTCATATATTAGTAATGTGAACTTAGCGTGAAGGTATAGAGCAGATTTAAAGTGCCCCATGTTAGGCTGAATATTGTACTTAATTTTCATTAATTGTTTTGAATGGGTATTTCAGAGGAGATGACTTTCTGGCACTAACAGTTCAAATTTCTTCAAGGCTCAGAAGCACTAGGTAGCGAAACATTTTTCTCTACTCATGAGATGCTGTCAATAATTTTTATATACTATGAACCGTGATTTTTATTTTGTTCCTGATGTTCTCACATTTGTAAGTGGCATCTCTAATGCACTAAAGAGGCTGCAAACGTCCCCTCCTGTGTGTATTTTATTTTTCTTCCACTGGAACTTGCTTGCCGCTGCTGCCAGCCGCTCTCTCCGGTATGAGCTCCCGTCCGTACCCTGCCTTTCCCCGGAGGGTCCCGCGGCTGCCGGCTCCTGCTTTGGTGATGGGGGAGGCTGGCAAGGAGGGGGCAGAGCAGCGATGGGGGGTGTTTGCAAAGGCCTTGTTTTTTCCTGCAAAATTACAATACAAAGAAATTCGAATATCAGCTGGGGACTCTGTCATTGCCTGCTCCTTCCCTGAGCATGAAGAACCATTTGTCACGCAGGGCACGGCTGTAGGATGCTGTTAATAAAACATTCGTGAAGATGAAAATCAAATGAAATAATGATTTCGGCAAATTGTGCTGCCTGCGAAGACTTTTTCAGCCATCAAGGGCAAAGAGAGATATCTTGGAGGCAGAATAACTTTTTTTTTTTTCCTTAAGCACGAATTGAGTGGAAGGGAGCAGAGGAGTGTGTAAGGCAGAAACTTTGACTGTCACAAGGCATCCTGTCATCCTGCAGATGTGTGGAGAAGAGGTATACATTTGGGACAGAAGTTTTGTCATGTTACTTCAAGGAGGAAAAGGAAAACCGCTGCAGCCATCAGCCCGTATTTAAGGAAAGCTTTCTGTTGGCGTGCGTAAGAAATCACGAACTTGGGCTGCACTCTGTGGTGCAAACACTAAGTGCTGCTCACAGATACCAAGAGTCACAACCCTAATTTTTACAAATACAATAACAAGAGCACTACTATTAGTGCTATTATACTATACAGTATGTATTTTACTACTCGGCTCTGTTTCCAGTTAATTACTAAGTGGTTACGTTCTTGCAGGTCAGATACTGTTTTTTCACACAGGGGGAAAAAAAAAGTTTAATAATGTTCCAGTAATCAAATTTGTATTTTCACTCAGAAGAAAAAATTAGAAGCCATCCAGTGTTAGACAGAAGTAGTTACAGAAGAATAATTATCTGTGTGCTTCTTGATGCATAAAGGCTTCAGCCTTAAGCTTTCTGCCTGAAGTGCACAGCTTTGGGGCGGATTAATTATAGAAAGCAAATGGACTTTTCTGAGTTTGTCTGTATATTTTGAATTACGGTTGAGAATGTAAATAATTTTTCTAATTAACAGAGTTTAAGGTGTCTAGTATTCACTTAAGATACTCGATGTCCAGGTGCTCCTAATGGGCAGGGACATTATTACTCACCAACTTTCTGCATCTGGGAAAGCCCATAATTTTATCCTGGTTTTATTCTGAAAATAAATTCACTTTTTCCCCAACCTAGTCTTCGAACAGGATTGCTGTACCTCTGCTGAGAGCAGATGTGCAACACCAGCTTCCTCAGCGTAGAAGTTAAAGGATTTAGTTCAGCGCACCGATGGCAGATAGCTCAACAAGCTGTTGCTTCAGTGACTCCTTGGATTCGTGAAAAGAACTGGATGTCTGTCTTACCTCCGTATCGAATATAACTACAAAAATGTAGTGATTTTTTAATAGGAAAAAAGGCAAACTTACAGTGTTGTAGCAGTTTTTGACCAACGTTATATCAACTGTTAATCAGTCAAAGCAGCGGTGTACTTGGTGGCCACCGAAACAAACAACCAAACAAAAATTAGAAACCTTCAGTTCTGTTTTGAGCTATTTCCTGTATTAAAGTAACAAAAAATGCGTGAAACTGGAAGGATTATTTCTGAGAAAACCTTTGCTTCGCGAGGCTAGAGGCTCAGCGCAGCTGGGTACGTGGGTCGGCAGCAGGACGAGCAGGTTTGCAGGACGTGCTTCGGGAGGAGAAGGTCAAGGCTTGGAGGAGAGGGGGAGTCGAGACATAAGAACGAGTAACTCGGTGGGGCGATAGGAAACAGTGGCAGCTGTAATTTTTTCAGTTTTGTGGGTTTTGTTGGTATTTTTTTAAATCTCCTTTTGACGTTCTTTTAATGCATTTCTCAGACTGTTTCGCTTTCACTCCAAATACTGGACATTTTACCATTCTTATTTATGGCATTTCTATGTAGATTAGGTTTGTACGCAGTCCCAAAGTGGGGCCCAAACCCCAGGGAGATGGTTAACTGCCTTGTTGGGGTGGGGGGTATTCTGGTGGGGCGTTTTGGCTTTTAAAATTTGTTTTGGTTCCCCCCCTTCCCTCGTGAATTCTTGCTACTTGATGGGAGCATTTTCAAGCTGAGGTTCAATCCGGTTTCTCGTGGAAAGGGCACACTAGCCGGGGAAGTGAGCAGAGGCGCCTTGCACGAGAGATGCTCGTAGTGGTCGCCCCAGAGACACCCGCGCTGGCTGCGGTGGCGTTTGTGGAGACGTGTCTACACTGCCAGCTATAATTTGAAGGGTTGACAAATTGTCTTTTATAGCTCATCAGGAGCCTGGCTTTGCGATATGAATGTCATTGCCTCGAGGAACTAACATGAATCCATCAATTTGTAGGGCTGTAAAAGCGAGGTGGTGATGATGGATGGGAGGTGAGTTAGGCACACGGAAAGGACATCTCCAGCGGTGTAGCTGTCGCTAGTTCGGGCAGCTCTATGTCTGCTATCGGTGTAAGCATCAGAGATCATCGTCTTCCTTGGTACGTTTTACCCCAGCTCTCTCTATCTTTGATTTTAGAATCATTTCTCTGAAATGGTGTTCACCTGCCGTGTAAGTTAAAGGTGGTATCTAGCGTCATTTTTAAATGTATACTAATTTACAGCTCAACTTCTAAGCTTAACTGTGCAAGTAGTGGTGCTAAGAAAAACTTGTTCAAAGCTTTATCCTGTTTTCTAAGCTTAATGTAAAGAATTTTTTTTTTTTTTAAAGCTTACCATATATATCATGCAGCTTATACTAAAGAATGCCTGTGTCCTTTAGTAATCAGTGAGTGTAGGGAAGACGATATACAACAGTCCACGATGTTTCTAGACTCAAAATCTCACCCGTTATTTTCTTATCAGTACCTCACCTCCTCCAAGCTATTTCTTGGTCTCATTGCAAGCAGACTTTGCTAACAGGATGCCTGTTCGTTAATTGAAGAGTATTTTAAAGCCAATTAGGTAACACAACAAAACAATTGGCATGTTTAATTCCAGTGCACTGGGGGTATATTGTAATCTGTGGGAAAAGGGAGGATGATTTAGGTCGTTGTTTGAATACAGCCCAGGTTGGTCACCTGCTAAGTCGGGCTTGTAAACCCAACTCATACCAAGTGAGATACTCCGCCGAGTGAAGACTTCTCTTCAAAGGTAACGCAAGTTATACGACAGGGCGTGGAGAAGGAGACCAAGGTGGGGCACGTGTATTTTGGGTGAAACGCCTCGGTATGCCAGGAGTGGAGTTAGGACACGCAAGGGAGGCTTTGAGGGCCAGGAGGTGCAAAAGTGAGTGCTGTTTGCTTCCTCCCCGGGTGAAGCTTCAGGAGGAATCTCCGTACATTGACACTGAGGGGAGGCTGGTTTTCCTTTCCTAGTGCCATTTATTTACACGTAGTAAAAGTCACGCTATAATCCTGGGTCAGCCAGAGGAAAGGAAAGATGTTTTTCCCTGGCGACAAAGGCATTGGATCTCTCTACTTTAGGTGTTACAACAAATATCCAGGTTTGGGGTTTTCTTGGCGGTCATTCTTTTCTTTGAAGCCATTAATAGACTTTTTTTAAAGGTATAATACTACATTAAAAAGCAGAATTTTGACTCTTGACTCCTGGAGATGAGTCATGTTAATATAAGCAGCTGCAGGCTATGTGCTGCCCTTCAGAGATATTGAAGTACTTTTTTTATTAGACTCTCTTCTTTTTTTGTCTTAATGGATTTTATCTTTTATTTCCTTTTAAACCACAGTTGACTGATTTGTATCCAATAATCTGAACTTGGAAAATATTCTCTGGGCTCCCACTTAACTGAATTTTTTTTAAAAGTACGTGGCCACCATTAATGATTTTGAATAGTATGCAGATGTTTTAAATGGAAGTGTAAACATTTTAAACATTTAAATGGATTCTTCCTGCACTATCCCCTCCCTCATTTTTCTCATCCTATGAAAAAGGTTAATTTTTGGCAGAGTGCTGGAGGGGAGCGGCTCCCCGGGCTCCGAGTATCACACGTGTCTTTCCAAAGGGATGACAGTATTTTGGTCTTCTATTTTAATATGTCCGAATAAATTCCCATTTCCCTAAATCCAGGACAAGCTTAAAGTTCGAGAAGGCTTCAGACTTTGAAAGATGTTCCAAGGACTTAGCTCAGCCCAGTGCTGATTTATTGGGTTTTCTCGTATTTTACCAGTCCAATGGTGACCTGAGCTGCGATGATGGAAAACTCACTGCGTTCCTGCAGAGGCGGTTTCGGGGGTGAGTTGCCCTCAGTGCCTAGCATCAGTGTTCTGCCGTCAGAGGTGGAGGAGGACGGGGAGGAAGTAGGAGTTCTTGCTGCATTTAACCTCCCCCGACTGCTGCAGAGCACAGGGTGTCAGAGAGCTTCTTACTAATGTAATTTTTCTATCTGGAGGCTTTTCCGGCCTGCATCAGCGTTTTCCTCTTGGGGTTGACTTTTTTTTTTTTCTAGTGGTTTCTTTTTTATGATACAAGTTCTTGTTTCAGGCTTGAGCAAAGATAAATCTTCTCCCCCTGCCAAGAAACCTTAATCCTCTGTTACGCCATGAAAAGTTGCAGATAGCTTATTCAGGAGGGATTTTATTTTCTCGATGCAGAACAGCATGTGTTAACGCTTTCAGCGCCGTTCGTGGCGATGCTGAAGCTGTGCCCGGGGCGGCCATCTGCCCTCCCGCAGCGACTGGCGGGGGTGTGGGGGGGAGTCCCGGGGATGCAGGCACTCAGCATCCTGGGGATGCTGCCTGTGGTTGCTGTGGGCAGGCTTAAGTGCCTGCATCCCCAGGACTCAACGCGAGCTCCAAGAGCTGTCTGTACTAACCACGCTGCAGGCTTGGATTTCACATTTCTAATAACTCAGAAGCTTTCTAGTTTAATTTTAATAGGAAATGCAATTTCTATTTATTTCTTGAGACTCTAGGCTGTAAAGAACTTTACTATCCCTAGAAATTTGCATTGGTAACGATCTTTTTTAGAGATAAATGGCTTATTAGCAAGCCTGGAACTTAATAATGGATGAGAAAATCAGATGCATTTCATGTCCCAAAGCCTTCTTTCAAATTAAAGCTGCTGCTGTTGGTACCATAAATTTAGTTATGTAAAGTAAATATATCTACTGACTTACTGAATGTCGCAGGAAAAGAGAAATACCGAACACAGATGACAGATGCCACAATATATATGTGATGCAGGCCCAGCTATTGCTTTAGTTCTTAGTGCAGGGGAGCTGGAAGAGCGAAGAGCTGCCGTCTGTCCCCAACACCGCGACATCTTTCAAATAAATAATTGGAGTATCAAGTTTTTGATGAATGCTCAGCAAGCCACTAAATATAAAAGCAGATGTTACCCTTGAATCTCTGTGCATGTTTCTGCGCTATGTTATTACGATATGACTCCAGTCACCAAACAGGTGTTACATGAAATTATCTGGGGTATAAGTTCAACATCTGGCATAGCTTGCTTCATTAGTTTGGTAATTGTTTCTTACGCATTTAATTTGCCACGTAGCCTGGCTGGTCAATGGGAATTGCTTTGGATTGGAAGCTGCAGGTTTTCACAAGTAACATCCAGTCATCTATTTAGCTCTCCTTCGGTTCGGTAGCTGTTTCACTGTGACTGCTGTCAGTCTCAGGAGCACGTTAGATTCTGTGAAGGATAAATATTATGGGGTAACTTTCACTAGTTGAAGTTTTAGAGCTGCTTTGTCAAAAATTGGAGAGAGAGATATATACACACATATATTTCATAAGTGGAAGCTGCAGAGGAAAAAAGGTTACAGAGAGTGTGGATTTTTGCCTGTGTAAACTGCAGCGTGTGCTGGTTTGAAGCGGACGCTTTCTGCGAGCCCTTGGGATGTACGAAGTGAGCGTGGTCCTCTGCTCGCCCCGTGTGATGAGTGGCTTAGTTTGAAGATCAAGAACTCCTGTTGGTTTAGCTTCAAAAATAATCCCCAAAGTGACATTTATCATGTCGCGCTCTTGTATTTTGAGAGGTTCTGGTTCGTGCTGTTGTCAATGTTTGGATACAGCTGGCTCAGCGTGAGGAAGCTGTATCCAAACACCCCCATGGAGGGGTGTTTTCCTGGGGCTGTTTGGGTTCCCGGCCGTGGGGAATGCCCGTGGCTCGGTGGCAGTCGCTCTCGCCTGGCTGGCAGTGCGGGCTGTGGGTGGTGCATCCTTGCTGCTGACATGGGGGTCCACATTGGCCAGGTCAGAGATGCGGGCATAGGTCATAACAGGAGTTGAGAAGAGAGTTGAGCATGGTTACAGAAAATACTCTGCTTAAAGAAAGGAGAGGAGAGCCTGGGGTGAGGTTCTTGGTTTAGGCATTTTTTCAGCTTGAAGAGCAGGGACCTGTCTGTCTGTCTGTCTGTCTGTAGGACATCAGCAGGGTCCAGAGCTGCGCAAGCTCTGCCAAGGAGGCGGCAAAGAAGCAGTCCTTGTCAGCAGACGGAGGCGTGGAAACCCACTTGCAGAGTGTGTGTCACCTGCAGGCATGGCCAAGCCACCCTGGCCAGGCTGGGTCAGGTACCGCTCCCCGTGTGAGATGCCCTGCCTTGTATTTACCGCTGCTGCTCTGCAGTCCCTTGCCTGTGAGACCTCCGTTCCACTGGCTCAGCCGTTGGTTGGGCTCTGCTTGTGAGTTTGATCATTAATCTGGTTCAGATTTAAGAAAAAAAAAAGCTTTCCTTCTTTCTCCCCCTCGTTTTAACCTGATCGGTTGGCAGTATGATGTATGGTTGTGTTGGCGTAAGTAGGAACAAGTGGGGTGGTAAGAAGACAAAAGGTATAAGAATATGTAAAGCTTTGTGCTATCAAACCCTTTGTATTTTAGAGCAGGAGTCAGAGGCTGATGCAGTCCCTTTGGCATTGCCTCCGAGCTGTGCCTGTGTGTGCTGGGAGGAGGTGGTTTCATAGAATCGTGGAATCACAGACTGGTTTGGGATGGAAGGGACCTTAAAGCTCACCTAGTCCAAGCCCCTGCCCTGGGCAAGGACATCAACAGCTAGCTCAGGTTGCTCAGAGCCCCGTCCAACCTGACCTCGAGTGTTTCCAGGGATGGGGCATCTACCACCTCTCTGGGCACAGGAGAGTTAGGGAAGCAGAAGGATGAAGAGTCAGCTAATACAGCTAATGCGTTATGGCCAAGACTGATGACGGTACCGAAAGCAGCGTCTGAGTGTCCCATGTCTGGACACACTGTGAAATCCACCTTTTAACTTGGGAGCTTGAGCGTTGCTTTCGCTGCAGGGACATGGTTTGGGTTTGAATTTCTGCAGTGCAAAGCCGCGCTAGATGTTGGAAACCTTACGGGTACATCCAAACCCTGCTGGGCTGAGCAGCTTTAAGCCGTAACACTGCTACCAGTGTTACACCTTCTTGATGTGTTATGAATGAATTCTCAAGCATCCAGATGTCATTTTCTCCTTTTCCTGCTTTGTCTGAATATGTAGACAGAGCACACACTTGTGCTTTTGTTTTTCCAATCCTCCCCTCCAAAATGAAATACTTTGCTGCTGAAACAAGCAATTAATCTGGCCATTGTGCGGCATATAATTCTTCTGTATGTATTTTCCATCGTATATAATTAGCTTTCATTTTCAAGAAGCAATTTTAAATATTCATATAGATCTATTACAAGGGAGCATCTGTATGATGATATGTTTTCTGCAACTGAAGAATAAAAGGACCACTGGGACGGAACAAAAGGCAACTTCTCAAGTTAATTGTAAGATTTTATTGGTGTTTCACTCCGCTGCTCGAGGGTTTCTCCTGCGAATCAATTGCAGACTGCCTAATTTATGTATGAGCCTTGGTTGAAAGGCGTCGCAGATTGATCTGCTGACAGCGCACGGGGAAAGGTGACCCTAATTTGTGACTTCAGTCTCCAGCACAGGCCTGTTGGGAGAGGGGGATGCTGGAAACTTGCAAAAATGTAAATGCAAATTTTTGTGTTTGTTTGAAAGGTTTTCCATATGTATTCGGTAAAACTTAATTAATTCGGGGTTTGGGTAGCAATTGTTTAGAAGATATTAATGAGATTTTAAAACCAGTCAAGGTGTTTTTCCTGAAATGTTTGTTCCTGTAAGATTTTATAACAAAGTCCTGGAAGTTTTTTGTTGGCCAGTGTTGAATTGTTTATCAGTGCCCTGAAAATACTAGTCCAGTGAGTCTCTTTTCCTTCTCCATGTTTCTGTGTTAATGAACTCACTCCTTTAGTGAGCTCACAGGTAAAATAGTAAGTAATTCAAAATAGAGCCTTGCTGCAGAGATCTTTATTTATCTAAAATTAGACCAGGAAGGATGGACAATGAATATTTATGCAGCAAGAGATGCATTTGGATATGAAATAGGAATGTAAAATGGCTGTGGCATAGACCTAATGGGAGACAACATGTACTTTTGAAATAATCCAATGTTTTTTCTTTCATTTTCACCATAATGATGTTCTGTGCTTTAATCTCAACACAATCTTTCACAGCTCAATGCTCCGCTTGGGTGTTGGGCAACTCTTAACGCTGGGGCTGGTGTGAGCATCCCCCAGGGACCGCAGCTGCTGTGGGGCTGGCACGTGGGTGTGCAGACCTGGCACCCGTGGTCAGGAGTCACAGCGGCCCTGCGAGGTGGGCCACCACCAACCCAGGAGTCACAACCACTTCCTCTCTGCGTCCTGCTCCAGGCACGGCGGCCGTGGCCAGAGCGTGGGCTTCCTGCTGACTCAGCACCGACATCCTGCCCTCGCTGCCCGTGCCACCGCTGCCCCTCTCCGTAACCGTGAGTTAGAGCTCGTCCTCGAGACAGATTTGCCCGGGCTTTTCACTTTAAAGTTGTAACTCATTATCTGGATGTAATTTCTTCTGCGCTGAGTATCTGCCTCTAAACTTTAAAGTGTCTTTTAGGAGCGTCTGATCTGGGATTTCTAGACAGAAAAGAGATTGACGGGCAAGTTGGGGTTAGCAGTGATAGCCCAGGCAATTCATAAACCTCCTCTGCCAAAAATTAGATGAGGCTTTTTCTCCCACACTGTCTTTGAATAGACTGGCTCCTCTTTGTACGCTGCAGAAGCTGGGGTGATTCAAATGTTCGTCAAAACGCTGCTGATATGCGCTCCTGCGCAGGGGAACGGGGGGCGGGGGGGCTGGCTCCTCGCTGATTATAAGCTTTTCTATATATAAAATTGTGTGACTGGCTCATGGTACCGCTAATGCGATTATGAAAGGTTCTATTAACTGTTTCGTAAATTCAGCAGTAGTTAGAGCAGGTATCGCTTGCTTTCCGTGAGTCGTTTCGCTAATGACGAAGAGTGAGGCGTAGCTCTAAATTTTCGTGCACGCAGCCCTGCCTTGCAGGAACCGCTGCCACAACTGGGCATGTCAGCGAAAAGGAAATGGTGAAAGTGGTCATAAAAAAAGGGAATAAGTTCAAGCCCAACTCACGATAGAAGTAACAGAACTGCAATTAACTGAAAATAGTTTGTTCTTCCTGTGAAAATGTCTTACAATGGAGACTCGCGTTAGAGAATTACCTGACGAGTCTCCAGAAATATTGCAATTTAAATACTGCAGACAACAAATTCAGCTCTTTCTTTAGCTTGAGAATTATCCTTTAGCTCAAGAAATACTCCTACAGCAGTTTTTGGGCTTTGCACGGAAACGGTTGGGGGAGAATCACGTCTGTGTATGGGGTCACCTGCAGCAGCTGGCGTGTGACGCTGAGCACGGACGGCGGGTAAGATGAGGTCATCAGAGTGGTGACACCGGGACACGTACAGGTGGAGCGATGGTGGCATCGAGCTCCAGGATTTGCTGTTCTGGTTCCCTGTTCCTGCCTCTTCCGCTCCGGCTGAAGGTGTCGTGCGGTGGGATTTGGGCTCGGACCAGGCATTGCGGGGGCAGGCTCTTGCTGCAGCAAGGAGCTCTCTCCCCAGACCTGCAGTTTGGTGTTTGGGGCAGGACCGTGCAGGACTGCAGTTGACACGCAAGGGAGAGCCTCTCTCCCTGGGACCAAAAAGAGAAGAATCAACTTCTCCTGAATTTTCTGGTTTCTGAAAAGACTTCTGGTTTTGCGCAGTTGATGTCATTGTGCTCCTTTTCAGCTGTACCTTCACGAGATGACTGCGAGTGGTTGGGCTTAAGTATTGCTGAAAGAAATGGTCCTTCAGGGGCTGCCTGTGTGAACGCTGAAGGTAGGTGAAAGAACGTATGGAGGAGCGGTGGCTTAGCTCTCCTCCCCGGCAGAGGATGCTCCGCACGTCAGGCTCCTGCCCTGCCTGGGGACGAGCAGGGAAGAGGTGACCAAAGCCACCAGGCACCAGTGCCACGCAGTGACACCGGTACGGGGATGGGAACTCGGGCTGCGACAAGGGAAGGACCAGTTCGCATTCGGATGAAGCTGGGTATTTTCGGCCTAGGGGGGCTGTGTGAAATCCTCAGCTGAGAACAGGCTGGAGCCATCTCCAGGTTTGTGTTTGGGAGCTTGCAGGAGGCCAGGAGATGTTGTGTGAGCGGGCAGAGGGCGTTACGTGAGTCCGCTTTGGGAAGGAGACGAGGAGGGGCTGGAGGTTTCGCAGACTCATCAGCATAACTCTGTTTCCAGGAAAAATACCAGAACTATTAAATGTCAGTAACTGCTTGGAAACTGTTGGAAAGGTGTGTAGGGAGTGACGTGTCCTGTCAAATCAGGCTGTTTCCCGTGACAGCGTAACATTCTTGTGGATTTCAGCAGAACCTGTAGAAGTTTTAGTGGGGTTTTGCCCCTGTCTCAAAGAGACAATGCCTTCTCAGAAGCACGTTAGGAAAAGATGGTTGTGATGAAACCGATGCTTTCAGAGCAGCTATTAACTGGAAAAACTCTACCCTGAGGAGTGCAGGTGTGTGGCCTTCACCGTAGCTGGATGTTGTTATGTATTGTGTCTTGTTAATGGCTTGGCTTGCATGGGAGGTATTGTGCTAATGGCATTCAAAGCAATCCTGACTAATTAGGGAAGCATTGTGGAGAGGACGGCATGCAGGTGCAAAGCGGTTGCAAAGTCTGAAGCAGGAGATGTCAGCTGCACCGCGCGAGTTGCTGAAGTCGTTTGCCTCCGTAGGAGAACTTGGGAAACACCCGTCTGATCCTTCCCATGTCACGACGCGTAAAATATATGAACCCATGAGACAGCGAACGGATCGTTCCCCTGCGTTTTGGGCTGATGAGGCCCTACCCAGAGCATCAGGACTTTGGGAAGGATCTGGGGCTGAGAGAGTCCGGAAGGGAGTAATGCGCATTACTGGGGTATGGAAGTGGTCTGTTTGGAGAGGCTGAAAGAGTTGCTGCTCCTAACGAGGGTACGGAATCGACGATCGAAGGGAGATGCCTGTTGTCTTCAAGCGTAGGAAGCTCAAATGGGAATAGTTGGTAATCCATCTCTCTGGGTGGGGGGAGAAGGAGCCGTGGGGTGACTCCACGCAGGGAAAATAAAAAAGAAAAGGCGAAGGAGTGGAATACAGAGCTGAGGGATGCTGAAGAAGTGGAGATTGGGATGCACACCTCAGGCTCGTGTGTCAGGGACGGGGTAGGTACAGATGGTTCAGCCTCTGGTGAGGGAACGGCCTCGAGGACCTCTTGCAAAGGAAGCCCTTTGTGCTCCGCTATATTATTGAGCACTTTACAGCTGTATTGGTTGTATTTAGAATTAATCCCCTTGCAGTTGTGTAAACATGTAAATAAAACGTGACTCAATTAGTTACACTGACATCATGGGACTTTACACTTGGCTTTAGATAGGCGTTATTTTAACTTCCTCCTTAATAATTAAAGCCTCAGTTCATGGCATAACAGGTATGAATCTTTTAAAAATACATTATTAGGGGACTTTTTTAGCTAACATACATAGATATTTGTGGGTTTTTTTCTTGTTTCAGGGGTTTTTTTAATAGCAGAAGGAACTGCAAGAATTTTGTTTAAATTTTCAAGAATATTTACACACTTTTCTGTACATCAGGTGAGAAAGTTGTGAAAGAGTGTCCTCGGTGCCTCGGCTGCGGGACTGTAGCTCCTGGTTATAGCAGTCTGGGCTTGACCGACAGACACCCATAATGGTACTCATAGCTTCCGAAAACAAGGCTGCACCTCCAAATGGGGCTAGTCACTGCATCAGCAGGTGGAGGGCTGTTTTATAAATTACGACTTGCTTGCTGGCTTCATCCTGATTCATTATATTTCATTTATTCTGGTTAGTGTGGACTGGCTTACCCTAGCTCAGTTTCAATCAATGTTGGTCTCGGTGCTTGGCAGTGGAGGTGGGTTATGACTCCTTCCGAAATGCACCTGCAGAGACTGTTCTTTCCTGCAAAAGCTGGTCGGACAGCTGCAAAAAACAGTAAAAGTTCTTTAAAAAATGTTTGAGAGTAAGCATACATCTGTGAGAGAGAGAGAATGTATTAATCATCGTAACCTTTTTTTTATTGAAGCATGGAAATACCGTTTTGAATTTGAAAATCATTTTCATCTCTCTCTCTCTGAAGTTGTAGTTCCTTCTCTTTTTTGTGTGCTCTGTTCCTAATTCTTAGTTTTTATGATATGAAAGCTGACTTTGCCAAGTCTGACCTATGTCATTTTAGATACGATGTCCCAAAATCTTCACAGCCTTCGTATTGAGAGCCACTCGGCACGGCATGGAAAAGAAATCTCTGTTTTGTTTTTTTTTTTTTTTCTTTTTCTTCATTTCTGGAACTATGGGGCTGCAGATAAGCCATATATGTAATACATGAGTGGGTTGTGCATAGTTTTCCAAAATGAAGGCTGCAGTCAAAGTTCATTATGTTCCTGGTTTTAAACACATCTAAACCAATCCTCTAAGACAATTTAGCACATAGCGTATCTTCATAACTGCTTTGAATCTGACCCTGGTGAGCAATAGCACCAGGAAACCCAAGCAAACAGAAGAAAACAGATCACGGTCGTAGTCAACGCTGCTGCCTCCTGGTCCTGGGTGCGTTTATAGAATCCGATTGATTGAAAAATTCCTCACCGTTTTTAACGTGGCGAATGTCACTTTGTCACGGCGGCGTGTCAACCCCACTGTCAATGCTGTCACTTAATCCTTTTCAGAGCAGACCTGCTAATGCAGTGTTTAATCTGCTGGTGACAACCTGTGATTTATATTCACCGGAGATCTCAGCAGCGCTAATTGAAATGGATTTGAACTAGTGTTAGCCATGGTAGACTGGGTTTTGAGACTTGCTCGTGATACTGAGAAAGACAGGACCAGTTAGACCAGGTCAGCAGAATTTAAAAATTACTATTGCAAAAGTGGTAATTTTTGTCTGTAGTAAGGGTATGTCTCTATAAACGTAACTTTTTTTGAGCAGATAACGTATTTTCTCTATAAATCCTTGTTAAGCTGTATGTAGTCTGTGAATGCGTGTGCCGTGCAGATTGCCAGTGTGCTTTCCTGAAAAACTGGCCTCCGGCAGATCAGAAATTGTCATTTTTCAACATGCTGTAACTTTCTGTCACACACATACTCTGTGCTGCGTATGCTGACCTCTTCCATGAAAATGAAAGCGAATGTAATAATTTCTCTACCTGAATTAGAGACGAAGTGACTAAGCAAGTAAGACAGTCTATCAAGCTTGATTATTCTAAATGGAAATTAATTTTATCCAGTTTAATTGGTACTTTGCCTCACTCAATCTCTGACGTGTAAGTGATTATTCTAATTTGTATTTTACTTAATCTAATTATTTCCGTCTCCTTTAAATGATCTTTATTGCAGGTATTTGTATAGAATACATGAGGAATTGTTATTGTCAGATATAATTTTGTGAGCAGTTATATTAAATTATACATGAATTGAAATATTAGATATTTATCCCTTAAATGCTCTTGCTGTTCCTGAAGAGGTCAGAAGCAAACCTTGTATTTATATGTACAAAACAAACCCAACAGTGAGTGTGTTGTGGACAGTCCCATAAAAAATTATGTTTTTATGATGAAATTTAACTTTTCGTCACGGGGTGTTTTCTAACTTGCCTCTGAGGAATGGCTGTGCAGCAGACCGCGCGGCTGAATTTTGAGGAAGGTTTCCCAAGCAGAGAGGTCCCTGCCCGAGTTTCTTGCTGCTTGCTGGGCTGTGCTGAACACACGTGCAAACATCTCAACAAACATCTCCAGTCCTTTTCTTTTGTTCCTCTGGATTTCAGGACATCCTAAGGCTCTAAGCCAGAATTACAGGGATTCAAAGAACGAAAAGGGAAAGATACCCGATATATTCATTTTTTTCTGAAGCTGCTAAATTTTAAAGCGGGTCAAAACATGTAACTACCGAACTTCTGGGAATTTGATTTGGAGTTTAAGGTATAACTCCACGTAACTAGCTGCTGTGGAATGGTTACCCCAAAGGCGAGGGACACCAAAGAGCTGTTTCCAGCTGATGCCCCACGGAGTGGTGGGACGCGCTCGCCAGCGGAGCTGAGCGCAGGAGCCTGAGGTCCTGCTGCTCCCCAGGCTTTGGTGGGGACGGTGGCCCAGAGCCTGGCCTTTCGGTCTCGGGGGCGTGCCGGGACTCGGCGCTACCCTCCGCTGTTCATTGAGTTATCTTGAAGCCACAGGTCTTAAGTTCATCCTCATGCAAGCGCCCGCTTTCCACCCGTTCCTTTGGACTGGAAAGGAACACTTCTTTTTCTAGTTACTTTGTAAAAACCTAGTCAAAATGAATAATTTTCTTTGAAGTGCTACGGTAACGCTTTCTTCCCCGCCTTACGACGTAACTGTGCAATGAAGTCACGCAAGAGCTATTCCAGTTAAACTATAACTTGGCGCTGCCTGGCGTGCTGAGTTGCGTCGGTAGAGACGCCGGGGCAATGCCGGAGCGTCGGGAAAGAGAACGTAACTGCGGTCAGCCCCGATGCGAGATGAGAGCTGCCCCCGGTGCGCGGGGTTCCCGGCCGGGGGGGCTGCCGCTGAGCCGGCTCACCTGCTTCAGGTAGGGCAACCCCCCCAAGCCAGCCGGAGAGAAGAGACGCGGGGCTTCAGGCTCTTCAGTGGGACCAACTCTGTTTGGGGGTTTATGGGTGAAAAGCGGAGCAAAAGAAGAGAAAAGATAGAGGAAGGAGAGAGGGTGGCTTTCCCCCTTTCACTTTTTTGATTTTTTTTCTTTTCCTTTTTTTAAGCTATCAAGCTTGCTCTTGGTGTGGCCAACACCCCAGGTGCCAACACATTTGTCAACCTACAGTGGCAATGCTTTCATGTCTCTCATTTTTAATTATATTTTCTGAATGGATGGTGTTTATCCTTTAGAATACTACTTTTTTAGCACTAAAAATCTGGGTCATGACTTGTGCTGTGTGATCCTAAAGCCTGGGGGCGGGGGGGAGGACGGACGACCAAAACCCAACAGTCTGTCCACCATCCTCTGTATTAGACGGGATGTTTTACCGGTTTATTCGTGCTTTAGGAGGATGCAGAGAATGGGTATCTATTTAACCTGCTCTGACGTAGCTTGTGCATCGGGCTCCTTAAAAAAAGTCACACAGCTGTAGCAATGCCACGCAGCACGACAAAGGTTTTATTAACGTCTTTTCTTAAACCCCAGTTTTTATTCTTAAGCTATCAGGTCGGATGAGGCTTCAGTTCTGCAGCGAAAATAGAGATTAAACATCTGAACTAATCCAGTAATCCCTGAAAACAATGCTGTTTCCTCACGTTTTGGGGAGCTGGGCCATCCTCGTGCCCTGCGAGAAGCGGTTGAGTTAGCCGTGCGGCTTTACAGGGATTTTTTTTTTTTTTTTTTTTTTTGTCATGGTATCAAGTTCTCTGTTGGACATAGAAGCATTTATCTATAACAATGCAGACTTTTAAAACTGCAATTGTAACAGGAGTCTCTGGCACCGTTTTAAGGCTCCAGATAATCCGAAATAGCTAAGAATCCTTCACTACAAAAAAATTACTGGTCGGTGGAGTTAAAGCTTAAGTGCCGAGCCATTTACCCACGCATATCCGGGAAATAAAGGCTGGAGGTAGTAGGATATAAGAAGATAAAAATGCATTGTATCCCCATACGGTTATGAAAGCAGTTCCTATTTCTTTTTCCAGGCGGGGCAGCAGTTGCCTTACAGCAACGCCGTGTAGTAACAACAGTGTATGTCTGCCCGGATCTTTTCCTTTCTGATATTATCAACAAGAAGCCTCTTTTGTCGTACCCGGTTGTCCTTTCTTGTGCAGCAGTGCTTTTCTGCCTGCCTGCTCTCTCTGGAGAGTTGCTGCTGTTATTTTTACCTTTTTTTTTTTTTTTTTTCTTTTTTTTAAGCAGACTGTACCATGACATTGTACCTTCCTGAGGATGGAAAATGCTGCTGTGTCTACAGCAGCGGGGATTTTTGTTTCAAAAAATTATTATAGTCGAGGTCCTGTATGTGACACATACACATATGCAGTAAAGCTTACGGTGTTTTTCTGTGTTATTGCCACTTGCCTGCCCATCCACCCCAGTCCGAAGAGAAGTACTTACTACTTAGTCGTACGTGGTGCTCGGTCGTACGAAGCTCAGTCTCTTGCACCTGCCTCCGTGCTGTGGCAAGGTGCCAAAATTTGCTATAAATTTTAATCCTTCTTTCTTTGGCAAGCAGAAATGCAAAGTGCTTAATCATGGCTTCGGACAGAAATGAGATCCCAGAATTTGCATGATCTTTGTAGATGTGTTTATTTCTGATTAAATTGTGGAGCGCTGACTGTATACTCAAGTTATACTTTATCACTTCCAACAGAACAGATACAAGATGTCTGGCGTGTTTTTGTATCTGTAAAACCTTCTTAACAGTAATTTTGTGAGAAACCTTAATGTTCCTTACACTTTCCAGTCTTTTGGAGACCTGCCTGCAACTTCAATTTTATTTATTTAATTAATTAATTAATTAATTTTTTTAAAAGAGCTGGATGCATTTTAACAGTGAGCTGGTGAACTCAAGGCTGCGCTGCAAAACCGCTGAGCGGAGCAGTAACTGCCAGAGCTGGTCGGCGAGAGGCCGCTGGAGTTACGCAGCCTTTGCCGAGGGTGTAAAGTCGGTGAAGTGCAGCATTTGGATCCTGGTTCCTGGCAGCGTCAGCCCTTTTTTCGTATGGATTCCACTTGTATTCTGGCTTTATTCCAGGCCTCCAAATCCTCTTCCTTCCTTTCCCCTCCCTTCGGTTTAGGTGAGGTGTTGCTGCGTGGGTTGAGCTTCCAGCACAGTGCTCTAACGTGTAGACGTGGGACGTAGGGATGCGCGAGGGTAACCGTTGGACTTGGTGATCTTATAGGTCTTTCCAACCCAAACGATTCTGAATTTATTGCTTTATAATTCTAACTTGCTAAATTCTGGAAGGTTCTGTATGATGCTAAATACAATGTAGCCTTACCTGGGTTTTATAATATGGATTGCTTCCAAAGTTACACCAAATTCCACTCGGGGTGTTTGTTTTGCCGAACACAAAAATTCACAGTGACTTGCAGTTTTTTATGGCAGGTGATTGTCAGAAATTTGTGGTGTTGTTTTGTTTGGTTGGTTTTTTTAAATACAGCCTGGGTTTCTTCCCTACAACATCTAACTTCTTACTCAACTCTTACAATAGATAGACAAGACTGAGAAAACATATTCGTTTAACTCACTCCAAGTAACCTAGGTATTAAACTTCATATAATTGATAGCGATATGATCCCTTACTATGATAACTGTCATACAAAACTATAAATGGTTTTGGTTTTATCTGGTTAGGCCTGGCTAAAGTGATTTCTTGAAGCTGAAGTGGTTTGGAGTAAGAGGATGGGTCTCCTGCTGACAAAGCTGGGTCGTAGTAGTTGGACCAGGTCTGCGTGCGATGGTAGCGCCGATACGTTTTGTGATAAGCTATAACGTATAATTAGTTGTCTAATCCTGAGAATGGCTAGTGCAGGGTTAACCCGGCTGTTGGCTGAGCCTGTTAGCGTGAGACATCTGGGCTGCTTAAGTTGTAAACAGGAGTAGAAGGAATTGAATGAGTAAGTCTGTCAGTAGGAGGCTGCACTGGAGGAAAAAAAAAAAAAGACATTTAAGAAAATAAAGTTTGATGCTAATAATACTTTTTATTATTCTTTCTTCACTCGTTATGTTAGAGAAAAAAATCAGCTAGATCAGTTGAACTTGCAAACTGTAAGGAGAGCAAGAGTAAAGAAATACTATTAAGTGTGTGTTCCCATGTAAAAAAAAAGTGTTATGCTTTTTTTTCCCCCCTCAAAAAATATATTTTGTCTTTTTCCTTTCATACTTATTTTTTTCTTACTCCTATGTTCTCATAACACTTGGCAGAATTGAAAATAGCATCCTAGGGGCAGTGGGTAGAAATCATCCTGCAATCCCTTCCGGAAGGGTTCCCTTGGTAAACCGAGGGTGCTTTAAGTGCTTCCAGCGGGCAGAAGGACTGCTCTCTGTCTAGCAGAGCCTTCAAAAAGCAAACAAATAATGAACCGTAATATCAGATGAGATTACTTGATGCCCTTCCTCCGAGGGTCTGTGTGCTCCCCAAGGCAGCTGCAGTTTCTGGTGCCCTCCGCTGAGCAGTGCCCGTGCTCAGCGAGAGCCTTGCCGCTGCTGACATCCCTTCAGAGCACGAGAGAATTAATTTTGGGGTCTGTTGTTTTGTTGGTTTTTTTTTTAAAGCGTACCAGGCGTACGCTGAGTTCTGAATTTAGTCCTAGGTAGAGGGGAGAGGCTGGGAATAAGGTTCACTTCTGAGTAACACGCGTGAGAGCAGCAAAAAGGTGGTGTGGAAGTTGGTACAGAAGTTTTTTATACGTTCGAGTTTATCTAGAGATTATGTCTGGTGGATTATCCCATTTTACATTGAAAGGAAGGGCTTTTTAATGGTTATTCTGATGACTGCTAAGTTCCCGGATTTTTTTGTCTGTTGTTTGGCAGTACTATATAATATCCTGTGGAAATTGTAATATTCAATATATTATACTGCAACATCGGGGAGCTTTGTTGTGCAGTATCACGGTGGTTGTAATTTTAGCAATGGATGTAGAGCCACCATCTGGATGTGTTCTGCCACTTGCGAAATATGGAAAGTAATGTTTGTGCGTTGTGTCAAAGAAAATATTTTTAAGTCAGGCAAGACTGGCTAATGGCTGAGATGGCAGCCTCTTGTAATTAATATGTTAATTTTGTCATCTAAAGTAAACGTTGCTTTTTCTTTTAGCTTCGTTCTGATGCGAGGGAAAAACGTAATAGTAACTTGATCTGAAAATTTATCTTTTGCTTTCATTTTCTTTTAGGTCCAGGATGGAACATTCCTGCTTACTCCTGCTGCTCTGTGTTAGTTTTCTGTTTGCAGCAGCTTTACCACTCAATGAAACTGAGCTGCCAAAGCCAACAACAACAACAAGTAAGGACGTCACTCAGTTTACGGGTATGGGAGTGGGTGTGGAAAGGGACTTCTGGTCCCTGGATGATTTTCCCAGACTTTGACCCTACGAATGTGCCTCTCATCTTGCCGGTGACCTCTTTTTGTGATCTCCATATGACTGGTGCTTTCTCTTCCCCATGTATGGGAAATGCAGAGGGCAGCTTTGGGCGAGGTGGAGAAGCTCAGGGTGTCTCCTCCTGCCTGGGCTGCACGATCTCCACGCCCCGGGAGCTGTCGCTGCGGATCTCCAACGGGATGGGACCTGGACACAGATAATCTGAAATAAAGAAATTATCAATTAGACAGCAGGATGAACGTATTTAAACATCGTGAAGAACCAGAATCTTTATTCTGTGTTTTCTAATGATATGAGCTATCTAAGGCAAGACTTGCGGAAATAGATAATAGTGCAGGGGTCCTGCATAAGACTAGGTAAGCTGAAAAATAGAAAAACCTTTTTCAAAGACCTGAGAGCAATCTTTGACTCACTGGTGCACCTCGGCATCTTTTATACCTCCTGTTATACCTCCTTTTATGCCTCCTGTTATACCTTTCTGTTTTTGGAATTTCTTCCTCTAGCTTCAAGCCCTCCCGCAACTACGTCCTAACCCATTACAGTCCTGGAGAGGGGCCAGTTCAAGTCAAATTAGGGTTTGTTGGGTTTTTTTATTTAAGATACTGATTCTACCATTCTGTTCTGTGAGGGGATGATATGTTTCAGTCGGACGTTGTCCTTATCCTTCATAAACCTAGCTAGCTGTCTTCGAAACCCCTGTGCTGGTGAGTGGTGTTTGTCAGGCAGTGGTTCACTGTTCAGGCGGTGGCAGTGCGTGACATCATGCTTACGTCAGAGGGGGATTTCCAAAGGGATAGCTGCTCTGTGGACCAGGATGAAGGGAAATAAAGCTGCCGATGTTCCATATAAACAGTGTGGTGAAATCTTGCTAGGTTTTCACGTGACTTGTTGACACCCCGTCAATAGGAGGGTGTTTTTTAGGGGGAGACGGGTTGGTTTGCTTTTAATCCGCCCGTGAACTTTGCACCCGTATGGAAGCAGAGCCAAGGCAGAATCAAATGCCAGGCAGGGCTGGTGGCCACGTTGTTTTGGCCCTCGGTTGTATTAATTTAGGTGTTTGGTATTTTGCTTCTGTCAAAATCCGAGGCGTTTGCTTCCGCAGGGGAAGCGGAGGTTTAGGGGAGCAAGGGGCTCTACCATTAGCAACGACAATCTTAGTGTTGTTTTTCTTAGGGCTTTCAAAATAAGTAAATAAATAGCTAATAGAAACAAAAATCTAGCTGGGTATAAAATTGCTGATAAATGGCCCTGCTGAAATATTGTCAGTGCCCTGCTTCTTGTCTGGCACCTGGAGCAGTAGAAGAACAAGTTACTAATTGATCTGAACATGTAAGAATATGGGAATTGGGAAGGGAAAGTAACTTGTTATTTGTATCACTTCCCAAAACTTTAAATAAAATTAGTAAAAGAGGAGTTTCCCCATAGATACTGTTCATCTTCAAAGTTTAATTCAAAATTGTGTTGAATTTAAGTATGATAATATGGATAAGAGAAATCTTATCATCTGTGTTTTAATTAAATCTTAATTTCATTGATACAAGTTAGAAGTGATTAGTATGACTAAACTGGTTTTTCTAAGTATCAAAGCCTTCATTACTTTGCAGTGAGAAGGGAAGAAGAGTTTTGTCTGATAGACGTGCATGCAGAAAATGTATTGCTGTATAGAAAGTTCCAAGATAATAGGATTATCTAATAATTTTGGTAGCCATTGACTTAATACAGTATTTTTTAATCCAAAGATAAAAACTTTTTCATTGAAGTGACAAGAAAACTCCATTTAAAAGAATATGGAAAGAACTGAAGGATTCTAAAAAAAAATCCAGCCTTCCTTTTGCATGCTAATTTGATGAATGATCAAGAGAGATAAGATGCTTTTGATTCTGAAAGGAGTAGTTATAATTTATTGCATGCCATTATTTTAACTGACTTGTTTTTTACAACATTTGTTGAATTAAGATATTGTATTTATTCTTATTTTAAACATGGATACTTGGTCTGTATTGCTTAATTGTTCAGCACTGTTACTATTTTGCTTTCTGCAAGAGTACCATGAAATTGCTGCTATGAAATTTCCCTTTCATGAAAATAGAATATTCTGGGGTTTTTTGCACTGCCATTTACTGGAGAAGTTGCACTGCCATCTACTCATTCAACTATATTAAAGAAATATAAACCAGTATTTATTTATTTGGATTTGCATAAATAAATGTATATTTCAAGTAGATAAAAGTTTGTGCTATCAAATATGTGACAGACTATTTATATCTGTTACCATCCATAGCATTCAAATAATTCCTGGTTACTCAAATATTAATCAGTTATCTGGTATTAATCACAGGCAGGATTCTTTTACTTCCTCTTGTATTTTTACTTGTTACGCAGTTGAAATATGAAAGCAACCTAAGAGTTGCAGTACTAAAGCTTTTAAGTCCATTCCGAATGTTTACATTTCTTTAGTGTTTACTCCATGAATATTTCATGGATTTCATGCCCGTCTTTACAATTCCTTTCCGCTACCAATGTATTAACACGTAGCGGTGATGAATTTATCAGATGAGTGGGAGGTTGAAAGGCAGCAAACCGTGCAGCTTTTGATGCTCTATTTATTGCTGGTTTAAACTTCCAAGAAGTTAATGGGTGTCTTTGAAGATAACTGAAGCAATGTATAGCAAAAAATGAAGTCTTACTATATGACAGCCAGACCCAGAGATGGGGACTTTCACACTAGACTTATGGTGCTTCTTTCTTATAGAAAGTGAGGCATCATCAGAAAATTGAGTTGTTAAGAAAGAGGGTGGCTATTTTACGTAGTATTTAAAAGCTTTGCTGGTAAATACTCAATTTCAAGAATTAGTTTGAAAAGCAGAACTGCAGAAATAGATGTTTTGGGATTGGGGGGTTGGACTACATGACCTTTAAAGGTCCCTTCCAACCCAAACTATTTTATGCTTCTGTGATTGCGGTGGCAGGCGGGGCTGTGCTCGGTCCGGCCGTGCGGCATTTGGCTCTGGGGTGGCAAACGCAGGCACAATTCTTGCATTCGCTGCTGTTTGCCTTCTTGCGCACCACAGGCTGTGGTCACTGGTTTGTCTTCTCTACCTGTCTTTTTCCCTTGCCCTTCCTTTATTTTTATTTTTGTTTTTTTTTTTAATTTGCTTTTGTTTTTCATACATGCCAAACGCATCTCCTGGTTATCAGCTGCGTATCTGCTTCCTGTCCGCAGTCGAGGCATGATGAAGCACTGTGATTCACTGCGGGGTTGGGGTTTTCTCTTCCAAAAATAGCTCGAGAGGGCTTAGTCTGGACCTTGCGATATCCTCGTTGGCATGGGTGGAGTTCTCCTGCCCAGTCATCTCAGCACAACTTCAGCCAGACCTCAAGGAGACAGGGTTGCTAGATGAGAACTGAGGAGGACAGTTCTTTTATTGAGTTAACTTGTAGGTTTTCAGTGTATAGAAAGGACACACTGATGTGCAAGAGGCTTAATTATAATGAATCAATCACTGTTAAATCTCAGTAGAGAATTCAGGGAACAGAAGTTAAGCACTTCCAGAAATTTTTACAACAACAAAAAAAATAATTTACATACTCTGCTACTCACCCAATCCAAACATTTCAAAAATGCCTATGTCAACAAAAAGTACTAAGGACTACCCAAAATAGGCCGCTTGAGTGTATCTTCACCTTAGCATCAATCCAGACGGTGGCATGAGGACAGCCTGCGCCACATGCGCATCTGCGCTGTGAATAGCATCCCGGTACCCCAGCAAGGTGTAACACGAACAGGTTTCTGTCCCGTGGCTGTGTGCTTTGGTGAGCTCCACTGTTCCCTGTGGTTGCTCTTGGTGAATTATGAGTTACCTGTTCTGTGGGGCAGGTGAGGAGAATTGATAGACTACAATAAAAATTGAAGATGCTTTGTTGCCTTTGGAAACGTGAACAGGTGAAGGAGTGACATGGAAGGTACTCGACACTCTCACATGTGATAGATTATCTGGTCTGAAATGCACCCTAAAGTAGTATGTGAGGTCTTGACAGCCACCAGGCAAGCTGGCTGCAGAAGTTGATGCAAGCTGGACGGAGCTCTTTAGCAGAGCGGTGCCTGAGAGCTCCTGCATCCCGCACGTGGGGGATACGTTACTCTGGGAGAAGTTCTCTGTAACTACCAACGTTGTGGTCACTGGGAAGCCTTGGGTTTTGTACCTGCAGATGACAAAACACCTCTGTTAACATTTGACCAGAATTGTATTCATAATCATACATTTTATAACGTGGCAGTATTTAAGATTGCCTGCGCTGTGTTTGCCGTGTGATGGATAAAGTCTGTGTCAAGGTGTTGTGACAGCTGCTCTTCATGTAAAATAAATGTCCGAAGAGGTCCGGGTCCTTTACAAGGCTGGATGGCCAAAACAACAGTTCTGACCCAAAACAGAGGCATGTGTCGCTGCCCAAAAAGCCTCTGTGGTCAGATTTGACTGAGCACTGTTAAAGGACATTTGTGTATCTGCTGAAGGGATGGCAGAGATGAAGGATGCACCCTGAAAAAACCCCCATGTGAAATCTAACCCAAATAATGAGCGAGAGCAGTTTAGTTTTAGCTTTGGAGGGGTGAAGGGTTAAGTTCTCTGTTGTTTGAAAAGAAGTTCAGACCTGTGAATAATTAGATCTTGTGGGATTTCTCCTGTGCTCAGATAAACAATATCTCATCTGTTCTTTGTCAAGCACAGGAATCATTTCAGGTACCTGACTTGCTAATCTAGGGCAAGCTACACACCTTGCCTTGTTAGCTTCCTTTGTGGAGGGAGGAAAAAGTGCTTTAACCACACTTTTATTCCTGGGCCGTTTTACTGTTCAGATCCTACGTGCACGCAAAGGATCTGATCCAGAGATGAAGAAAACCAAAGTTTGGGAGAGAGTGTGGAGGGAGGATCACGGCACAGTTACTGATGCGCGTACACTGCTGTTAGTTCCCTTTTTTCCTTGCGGGTGGTTTTGGTTTTGACACATACAGAAAGGGGGAACATCATAACCCTGAAGGAAATGGTGATACATTTCCAAAAAGAGCCGTTCGGATGGCTGGGCTGGCGGCACAGAGGACGAAGCCGGCAAGAACCCATGAGTCAGCCTCAGTGGGTGGCAGGGGAAGCACAAGGGTTTGCCACCATCCTCCCAGCAATAATCATGGCCTGTCTCGTCAAGACGAAAGTCACTATTTCATTGTATTTCTGAAAAATACCCTCGGGATGATCTTTGTTGTGTGGCTGTGAACAGAAAACCCTGTGGTTTTGGACCACAGCTCTCTTTGTGTTGAAGCAGTGGAAAATTTCCCCTGGCAGTGGCTGCAGTGGAGATCTGCTTTAGAGGAGATCTGCCTCTTCTGCGTGCGTTTACTCAAATATTTCAGTTGTCAATTTTTGAAGTAGCACTAATTAAAAAAATATTTCAGGTCTGTCTTTCAGTCTTCCCTTAAAATCCCACTTAATATGTAGACAGTTGTGTTGGCCAAAGATCTTTCAGCCTCTGAGTCTACGATGGCCTAAGCCCGGTTGTAACTTTCTCATACAATTTTTGGGCTACGTTTATAAAATTACCGATGCAGATATCAAAGAAAATAAGAAAATACAGGTAATAAATGAAATTGTTTCAAACCACACTGTGCCTTACACACAGGCTCTGCAAAGGTGAAGCCATTGGCGTGCCACTGCAAGGCTTCGAAAACCGATGTGCCCAGGTACAAGGATGAAGGGACTGTTTGTGGGGTCCATCTCATCCTTGGGAGATGGTAGGAGGAGAGGTGAGATCATGATGCAGAGAATCGCATCGGTCATTGCAGGCTGCTCTGTCCTTAGCAAAAGAAATGTAGGCGGTAGTCTGGCAGGAGGTTGAATTTCTCCTCTTCTGGGTTGGATTGGAAGCTTTCTGTGCTTGTCCGGGAATCCATTTCCCAAAAACACCCCAAAAACATGGTGTGAGGTACATCAGCTCTTCTGAAAGGAAGAGACGGGGAATTTTGTATTGTGTAATGAACTGAGGGAAACGTTAATTCCCTCGTGACTCAAACTTGTTGTTTCCCCCCCGCCTTGTCTCATGGGTCTCAACACTGAGCTGATGATGAGAACTAACAGAAAACCCCTAAATCCTGGAAGATGCCAACATATTCACTCTGAAATTTCTAAACTTTAAAAGTGGGCTAAAGTGGCTCCTTTTTGCCTGTGAGGGGCAAATATATATATATTATTATTATTATTATTTATTTGTCATATCTTGGTTCTATAGGAGTGCGGTATTGCTAAATCCCACACAGATATTGTTAAGCTGTTTCTGGCTGATGCACATTCATCCAGACACTCCTTCCAGTAGTGACTTTCTGAAACCTTGTCAAGTGATGCTTTCTGATTTCAATTTTGTCTTGCCTGTCACTTTTATCTTTATGTACCACTGAAAGGTCAAGTTTCCTGCATTTTATTGCTTTCTCTGTCTTTCTACTATTATGTTGACTTGAGATACTTTCTTCCCTTGCACGCCCCTCATGCCCCTGTGCCTCTCAAGGAAATTTTTCCATGCCCTAATACCCTGTTTGAGCATCCAGAGAGTTTCCAGCTTCTCACAAGATACAAACCAACACTCAGATGGTTTTGCGGCAATCAGTTCCAGACAGTCAGTTTATCCCTATGAGCTTTTTTCTATAATATTGCAGGTGTTATGTACTCTTATATATTTACTGTAATCTTGTGCTTTCATGGTTTTATGTGGAGGCTTGTGCCAAGATTTCTTCAAAAAGGCTTTGGTAAAAGCAAGGAAAATGAAAGAGTTTAAGGAGTGTGAATGCAGGAGGTGTTAGGAGAATTACTACTATATTTTGCTTGCTGCTGGCTGAGAGTTTTTCCTGCTAAAGCATGTTGGGTTTTTAATGATTTTAATGTGTTATATATTGAATTGTTCAGTAGAATTAAATGGTTACAGATGCATAATGAAACTGAAATGTAAAGAGTCACATCCATAAAAACACTGTTAACAGGGATGAGACTCGCAATTTATACTAGATATATTTTTTTAATCTTCATTCTGAGTATTTGTTAAAAGTCACATCATTCTTACTTGTTCTTATATATGATATAATGTATATTTTATATATAATATAAGCCATAGAAGACTCTGCAGTTTGCCCTGTCCCGCCTGTCATGCTCAGCCTGTGCTTTACAGCCACGTACAGCCAGCCGCGGTGTTCTGGACTGGCAAATGAGATGTGTTTAAAACACACACCGTGACTCTGGAGTCAATAAAATCTGCACAAAGGGTGGCGTTCCTGGGTGATTTCTGTCTGGCTGAGAAGCAGCTGATGTGTATAAGGGTACGGCAGCAAACCTTTGGAATGGGCTTCAAATTTAGCTTAATACCTTGTACCTGTTAAGCTTAGTCTAACTGCAAGGCAATTCTTTGCTTAACCAGTCATTCCAAAAAATGTTCTTGATATTCTCAGCAGCAGGTAGTTTGGCTGTGCTTTTGAAGGGGGGAAAAAAAAATTAAAAATACTGAGCTTTTATTTTCAGCTTTGCATATAGTAAATAATTTGTGATGCTTTCAGTAAGTACAAGCAGATTCTTGCATAAAACCACAGATTTTTGATACATCAAGCAAAGTTTCTGTTCCAGATTAGGCAATCTGTGTTGATAATGTTTCACGTTTGCTGTGTTCAATCCACAGACTCTACAGAGGAGAACAATTTACACAAGGACCTACTGACTTCAATGCTGATTCTGCTCCTGGTCTTCATCATTTTCATTCTGTTGGCCGGCTATTTTTTCAGGTAGGTCTGTGTGGAGCCCCGCGTGCAGAACTAGCTCAGTCTTGTTTCGATATGATCTAACAAGGAAATGAAACGTGTACTTATGGTGAGGCAGGAGCCTCCATCGCAGCGTAGAGGAGGGTGCCGTGGCGGTGGTGGCTCTCGCTGTGAAGATGAACAGAAAGAGTTTCTCCAGAATTACGTGGTTGGTAACGACTGGTTTGGGAAAATGCTTGTTGCCTTTCAATGTAGTTACTGGGATTAACGGGGTGGGTGTATTTCAGGTTCAGAAGACATCGGAAAGCTGTTGTGAACTCCGGGGACAAAAAGATGCCAAATGGGATCTTAGAAGAACAAGGTATGGAGAGATTTGCTTTCCTTCTCAGTGTGAATTTTGCTTGTGTATACATGTGCTTGGTTGCTAATTAAGATTTCAGTTATAGGATTGTTATTAAAGAAAAAATACTTTGGAAAAAAAAAAAAAGTAGTGGTCCATATTTAAGTATGTGTATATATAATCTTTCAGTTGTTGGTTTTAAATAATTTTCACTTTAAGTTGGGGTACAGCAAATGTTTCTTAGTAAATATTTCTCATACCCTTCCTATATGTTTTATTAGGATGCCAGCTGAAAGCAGGTTTCTGGCACTGTGATCTTTGTATTTAGAGAAAGAATTGCAATATTTCTGCTTAAAAGGGGAGGAAAAAAACCTCCTTAACTCTTTGTGAAATTACGGGCTGGTACCTGAACGTAAAGAGAAACAAGCAAGGGGATGAGACAGGGCAGTGTTGTAAGCCAGCGGCACTAAAATAGAACACTCTCAGGAGCTGAAAGTGTTTTCCACTGGCTTTTTCAACGTGCTGGGTTCGTGTCTGCTAGCGAGGAGCCCTTCGGGTAGGTTGCTCCGTGCGGCTCGGGTCAAACCTAGCAAACGTGGAGGAGCCGTTCATTTCTTGCTTGTAAATTATTTTAGCCATCACAAAGAGAGAAACTGAACGATAAAAAGAATTACATCTTTGCGCCAGTTCCACGTCGCTGCGTATGAACTGAAGAGTGGGTTAACAGACATGGTGGCAGTCAGGGAGAAAGTCAAACCTCTAAATACACCCGGCAGCTTCCTGTGGGGGGTTGTGTGCAGGAACCCCGGCGAGCGAGCGCGGTTTGGAGATCCCCGGGTAGTGCCCTTGGGCGATGAATGGTTAGCGCAGCCGCCAGCGAGCCGTCGTTTGCGAGTGGAAATTGCCCCATGTGGGGAAGCGGTCTGCCTTTCTGTTTGCCTTCGGTTGTAAATACAACTTGTCTTCACCAACCGGCGGGCTTAATCCCTCCGCTTCTTCCAACCGCCCTGACAGGCGGCCCGTGGGGATGCTCACGGCGATTTCCAGGTGCCCCGCTGTGCTCCCGAGGGGCCGCGAAGGCCGCAGGGGAGGGCGTCCCGGGGCTTGGCTTCCCCACGCCAGCTGAGGCCTAGGTGGCGAGAAGTGCCCGCAGCAGCCCCCGTGCCGCCCTGGGCTGATGCCGGGGTGGGCAACTGAGAGCAGCAGCAGCAACGGCTCGTCTTGGTGCAGAGTTCCTGCTGTCTGCCAAGTTAAAATATATAATAAATTGCTATTTTTATTTCCCATTCGCAAGTGAAAGAATCTTGTGGCAGCTCTGGGCTGGTACACTCTTTAACAGCAGAAGGCATCTTCTCCTTTTCGAAGTAAAACTTGGTCACATTTTAATCTGGTGGAAATACAGAAACCATTAAATTTACCAGTAGTGGTTCTACTCGAATTTATTATGTTCTCAAAGCAGCTGCTTGGCCTGTGGTTTTGGGTTTTTATTTTTATTTCATTTAAATCAGCTTTTTCACCGATTGAAGTCTCATGTGAGAAGTATGTTTTGGCATCTTCCAGCATAAAAATTAATTTGTAGTTGGAAATAGCTTGTTATCTGTTGCTCTGGACATGCCTTTAACATGTTCTTTCCTTGTACTGACAGAACAACAACGGGTGATGCTGCTCAGTCGGTCTCCCTCAGGCCCAAAGAAGTATTTCCCTATTCCAGTAGAAAATCTTGAAGAGGAAATACGGATGCGATCGGCGGACGAAGGGAAACTCTTCAGGGAGGAGTTTAATGTAAGTCCTCGCGTGTGGAGCGGACGGCTTCGTGGCAAAAAGTGAGGGGCAAATCAAAAGATCTGCAGATATTAACTATCCTGTTCAAAGCGTTTGGTGCCTCATGCTGGTATCTCGGAGCCTCAGCATGTGTGTGAGAGCGCTGGTACCGTTCGTATGTGCTCCGTCATTCATGGTAACCCTTTATCCGGGCAAAATCTGGAACGTGAACTGCTTTACGACACGGTGATGCCAAATTGGTGATATATAAACTGTTTGACACTTGCTAACATTTAAAGAATGTGTTTGCCTGAAAGCTGGAGGAGAGGAAAATTGAATATGAATCTCTTCAGCATTGGTTTTCTTGGTGCTGGTGGAGGGGTTTTTTACGAGTCTGAGTGTTTCACCTCTATAGGAAGCACTTAGAGGAGGAGACAGTGTGGTCTTGAATAGTGTCCTAGTGAGGTTTGGCCTTTTTTTTGTAATTTGCCCTTGTGCTCTTTGTTATCATCCCATCACTTCCCCATTGGCAGCGCCCTGTGCCCTAGCAGATCCGTTTCTATGAAGTATCTCAACTTTAAGGGATTTTCTTTAAAGCATTACCTTGGTCAGAAAGGAGATTTTTTTTTTTTTCTTTTTTTTTTCCCTGCCCATAAGCCAAGCTTCAGTCGCCTGTGGTCGTATAGATGAGTCTTAACCAGAGCCTGTGGCGAGCTGCTGCAGAGCCGGTTTCTATGGATGCAATGAGTCTGCTCTCGCACGCCTGCATTCGGGGGCCTTTTCCATACTTTTTGTTATTTCTTTTCCCTTACAGCAGAAGCAAGTTGCACAGAGCAGTAGCTTAAATGTCAAATACGGAGTTGTCAAAGCCGATGCACGCATTGATTAGACAGTCTGTTAAGTTACCTTCTTAATTGGTAGCATATTTATATCTGCAGTTTGTTTGATGATATATTTAAAACACATAATTTCTTTGCCTTATCAGAGAGGGAGCATTGTAGAGATATTTATTGAAGTCGACAAAATGAACGTGAAAACTAATTTGACAAGATGTGCGCTTGTGAATTTTGACTCTCCTGATTAATTCGTTCTGCAGTTAGGAGCGAAACAAGCCATCTATTTTTATTTTTAAAACCTGCTTTGCTTGGATCATTTTCTGCACCATGCTGTGAGCATGTGAGTTGCTGTCTGCACACAAGCGCTGAGTCTGAAAACTGGGGTCCGGTCCCTGTAAGTGAGCAGTGACGGGGGGTGATGGTACCTAATGTCTGCTCGGTGCTGTACGTGGGGGGTTTTTTTGACCCGCTCTGTCTCCTCTGGCTGCTTGCGTGAATATATGAGCTGTTTGCTCAAGCCTGGCAGGGGAAGAAAGGGTGTAAGACAGCTGAAATCGGAGTGATTGATATTGTAGCATAAACCAGGAAAGGTGACAAACAGAAGCAGTGCTGGAAGGAAAGGGGTTGAGATAGCGGGACCCGTGGGCACAGACATCTGAGTGACATCCTCACCCTCGGAGCATCCCCCAGCACTCAGCTCCGTCCTCCCGCCAGCTGAGGTTACACCTGGACCTGCCCCTCGAGGCTGTAGCTGCCAAACGCCGCAGGTTTTGGATGGGTCCAAAGCCGTTTCCCCCTGCACAAGCCATGGGGCAGGGGGGGCTGCGGGACCCTGGCTGCAGCCGGGGCGGGGGATGCTCGGCCGATGGGGATCTCTGCCCGCTCCGGTGTTTGCTTCGCATGGCCTGATACGGCATGTCAGGGCTCTGGCACCTCCGGGAACGCAGATACAGGGTCTCTGTTGCGAATTCGAAACGGATTTAGGCTTGAAATGGAGTTTCGGCAGTCCTGGCAGCCGGCGGTGGCCAGCCATGTGCACCAGCCAAAAAAGTTGGGTCCCAAGTGATTTTTTCTGCCAAAAGGGAAACAAAGCAAGTGCTGATAGATGAAGATGCGCAGTGGCTAGAAAGGATTTTTGAGGACAGTTTTCTTAGATTTGTGTGCCTAACGGTGTTCTTCAATACTTTTGGTTTATCCTTAAGGCGTAAGTTACCCCTAAGAAGTACCTTGCACTTGTTGCACTCGTACACTAACCAAAATAGCAGAGGCTCCTTCCACCCTTGGTTGCTTCATTTTTTTATTATTTGATTCCTTTGTGAACATAGGGAACTAGGAAGAGTGTGTTCTTTCTTCACAGGCAAAAAAGAAGAAAACATTTTAAAAAAAAAAAATTTCCTTTCGGTATGGTCCTTTCAAATAAGCCTTGCATCTTTTTATCATCCATAACGCACGAGGAGCTGGATGTTTGAAGTTTGTGATGGCTAGCTTATTGCCTTGATTTTCAGATTACTGTCTGCAAAGCTTCCTGTAAGAATTTGCTTTTGAAATCTTAATTTTGACTTGATTAAGACATTCCCGTGGCTCATTCAGTGAAAAAAAAAAGGAGGAAAATGCGCCGATGCGGAGTAGGTTGATCCCCTGGGGAGCTTCACAGAGATTTTAGGATTCCTGCAAAGGGGGAGCACATGGGACTGTGGTGGCAGCAGATGACCCAGGGCCACCAGGACTCGTCAGCTCCTCGTGATTCGTGGGGTGATGGAGAGGACGTGATGAAGTACATCCTTGATGAATCACATCCTCCCCTCTGAAGATGGGTGGGAGCAGCGACACGGGCTGTGTCCTTGCACCGGGGTTCCAAACCTGCTTCAGGAGGTGCAGCGTGACATTAGGAGGTTCCTGGGGAGATGTCAGGGCCTTGCAGGAGTAAGGAGCAGGGAACGGAGGGACGATTTTGCCAGAGGTCATGACTTTTCGTGTGTTTTTTCGCATGGAGGTGCAGAACTTGTATGTCTGTTTATTGGGAATTTGTTGCCTGACTTTTGAAGTTTGAAGAAATCGTGTTTGAAGTGCTAATTACTTCTTTTTATGCAAAACATAAATTAAGTTTCTGTGTTTTCTAAATTGTACATGTATTTTAATTAACAAAAACACGGTCTTCATTCATAAAAGGAATTAAGCAGTTTGCTAAAAGCATCTTTCTTTTTCAAGTCTTTTTAACCTTCTCTCTCCTTTCTTTTACTTACATTCACAAGTTTAAGGGATAAAAAAAAAAACCAAAAAAACCAAAAAACACCAACCAAACCACAAATGCACATTGCTGTTTCCTCTGTGGTGGTGGCGAAGTCCTCCCCGTACCCCCCTTTTATCCTATGTCACCCTGACAACACAGATTGCTGTTCCTACGGGGAAACTCCCAGCCCTGCTCCCCGCCAGGCCAGCGGGGATAGTTGCTTTATGCCGACAGTCGCTTACCAATTTTTTCCCTCCCCCCCCGTGTGATTCAGACCGGGCAGGGACAGGTGGGAGGTAGAAGAAAGGTGGGAGAAAGCGGTTGTGTTGTCCCAAACCGCTGGGATTTTACCCCGGTGGGATCCAACACGCTGTTTTTAGGAGTTCGCTACAAGAAACTTGATGAAACTGGAATCTTTATGCCATTCGCAGTGAGGGGGCGGCTAGAAGCGCAGGGCAGGAGCCTCGTGCCGTGGCTCTTGGTGAGCCGTGCCTTGTCTGACCCTGCCCTTGTCCTGGGCTCCTCGCCGCAGCCCGAGCTGGGCCGCTTGGCCCCGGTGGTGGCATCTCAGCAGCTTCTGCGTGGAGGTGGAGGGGCTCTGCCTTGGTCACCTCCTTGTTTTCATCTTCACCCTCTTCCTCTCCATTTCTTCCTTTCATTTGATTGCTCTGCAAGACTGATTTGTTGGTTTGTTTTTTTTTCATTTTGAGGTTTTTTTTTTTAAGCTTGACTAAATTTATCTGCAGTCCTAGATCTTGCTGATTACTTGCAGAATTTGACTTGCGCTCGTACAGCGACTTTCAGCATAAAAGGATTGGGATTTATTTTTTTTCTTCTTCCCTTTCGGCCAGCATTGGGCCCTCACCTGTGGATCTCGGGCAAGATATTTGATATTTCATGTTCTTAGCAGTGAGCTATTAACAATCAAACTCTATTTGTGTTATTGAACCAACTGTTATTGCTAAAAGGAGCTGTCGGAGCCGAGCTCGATGGAGCGGCGCATCCATGCGGCTGGGTCACGGCGCTGTGAATCACCGCGGCAGATGGCAGCTTAAAGCAGCAGCTCGGGGTTTAACAATTTTCTAAATAACTGCGAATTCTGGTGGAAAAATTACTTATTTTTCCAAAACTGCTGAACTCGCTTTCTGTAGTGAAATCTGCCAGGACGTTGTTTCCTGTTATAGAGTAATGAAAGTTACTGTGAAAAAAAAAAGAAATAAAATATGTTTAATTTTGTTGGATGCAAGGCAATATGTATAAATGCAGATTTTCCCTACGTCACGCACAGTCAACAGTTAGCTGTTTTCTAACACATTGACTTTGGTATCCTTTTTTTCTTTCAGTCATTAACACCTGGATATGTGCAGGGAACGTTTGAAATGGCAAATAAGGAAGAAAACAGGGAGAAAAACAGATATCCCAACATCCTGCCATGTAAGACTTTCCTTTTTCTTTTAAATCGGACAATTAACTCTGGCATTGAGCATGCTGGTAGTAGTGTTCATTTGCTGAAAATAGTCAAGTTATACAATTTCGCTGGCCACGACTGTTCTTCATGCGTTGTTCGTGCAGAACCTGTTTTGCTGTGGCATGTCTCTAGAGTTGACCATCATCTTTTAGGTTGTTCCGTCATGGTTATCAGGTGCTGTGCTGTAAAGCCTTAGCTCTGACGGGGTTCTACCAAATTACACTCTGTCAAGCGGATATTTTAGTGTCTCAGGTTAATTTTGGGCAATCAAATATGGCAAAGTTTGGGCTTCCAGTATTGTAGAGCTGCAGTCCTGGTGACCTCCAGGTGTGGGAGCAGAGCAAGATGTTTGTGGAAGAAGTTTCTTGATGAGAACTAGGGATGATACGGGAGAGAGCTGGGTTGGGAAGCGTGTGCTTAGCCTGGCCCCCTGCTTGCAAGGAAGTAACATGTTTCAGGTTATTATTTCACATGCAAACATGCTTGTAATGTGTTTTCTTCCAGATGATCATTCCAGAGTGATTTTGACCCAAATCGATGGAGTCCCACCTTCAGACTATATCAATGCATCATATATAGATGTAAGTTGACAGTTTTCCACTGTTGGCCAAACTGCAAACTTTGAATTAAATGAGTGTTTTTCTGCTAGCATACGTTGGTATTTAATTTTTTAACTGCTGTGGTATTTATTTCCATAGGGTTATAAAGAAAAGAATAAATTTATAGCAGCACAAGGTAATTCATTCTCATTTCTCTATTCTGTACATCTTAATGGCTGAACGTATTTAATTTTAGGCGTGTTTCAGAGGTTATTTTCAGCTGCAGATGATGGCCAAATGTGAGGTGGGATTCAGAGGTTACAGTTTAAATGAAGTTAAAACCCACTGCCTCTAGACCTGCAGATACTGCTCTGAGCGAAGAGACTCGCCTTCCTCCCTCCACCTCTGCTTTGCTTCTGTTATTTTTATTTTTTTTAATTCTTTTTTTCTCATCTACTTACTGGGGGGTTGAAAAATGATGTCTCCTGATAATACAGTAATACAGTCTGTCTATGCGATCCTGATAGAGAAATGAGCGTTTTCCCATGAATTCCTACGCTATATTTAGCCACAAGTTGTGTGAACTTTGTCACTGCAATCTCAGACACAAAGCAATAGCTGCCCCTGCCCTTCAGAAACTACTCCTGTGCTGCACACGATGAGCAGCTCTCAAGGCGGTGGTTCATTGTGGTCCCACGTAACCTGGACCTTGGCGTGGGGGAGAGCTGCAAAGCAGAAACCCTAAACCATGCTCCTGCCGTAGCCCGCTTCAAAGACCATTGATAATGTTTCAGGAGAGGAGATATCTGACTGTGTAAAAGCAAATAGGATTTTTTTTATTTATTTTTTTTTTTTTTTTAAGAAATATGTGGTATATTCAAAACCAGAGCAGTGCGTAGTGAACACAGATCTGGGGGGGCACCCAACGCGCAGACGGGGGGTGTTTGTGCTGGTCTCCATCACTTCTCTTGAGCAAAGCTGTATTCTGTCTGCAGGACCGAAGCAAGAAACTGTTAATGATTTCTGGAGGATGATATGGGAGCAGAAGTCGGCCGTTATCGTCATGTTAACCAACCTGAAAGAAAGGAAAGAGGTAAAGAGCTTTCAGTTTGCTCCGGGATGTCTCTGCGAGAGTGTGCTCCAAAAGCAATCGTGGCCGCTCAGCGTCGGGCCAGTCACATTTCTGACCACTTCCTTCTCCGGTCCCTGTTAGCACATCTGAGCTTCTGCTCATAAATGTAGTTTTCATTTCCAAAATACAAATTTATATGCGTAGATCTCAAGGAAAAAAAATCTGATAGCTAATTTTGTCCTGCATAGCCTGTAGCCAAAGGCAAATTCTCGTGCATGTGTCTATCGCAGTGTAAGGCTGCACTTGTGGGTGGGCTCAGGTAGAAGTGAAGATTAAAAACTCTCTTCATTTTTTTGAGTATTAGGTTTCAAAATTCTTTCTGGCACACACACAAAACAATTAAAACCCAAAGCTGCTGCTTTGTGAGAGTGATGCTGTTCCTCCCTGGCCCCCTATCCCTCCTTGCGCGCATCTCGCTCCTCCCGCTGTGCGAGCCTTTGCACCTGTACTGGCTGAACACCGAGACGCGCACGACAAGCGTGAAACGCTTAACTTCATTCCTGCTTCGCAGACTTGAGGAGCTAAGTTAAAACATTAAGGAGGTGTACCATCAGAAACATAAAAAATACTTTTAAATTATTTTCTTTTCTTCTGGGGGACAGTTTGCCACACCGAGCATGTTACATCCTTATTTGAAATATATGTAAGTCCTTGAGAATATATACTGGGGAAAAAACCCTTTGGGGTTTTTTTGGGTGCGGGAGGGAGGAGAGGGAGAAGGCAGGAGCCACACACTGCCGAGAGCCGGGCTTTTCTCGCTGCCCGAGGGCACCTCCCCTGCCCTTGGGACACGCGGGGATCAGCAGCAACAGCTGGCTTTGGGAAGGAGACGAGGAGATGCGCTTGTGAGATGTGATGTGCCATCTCGCTGTGTGAAAGTTGGCCTTCATAGCTATTTTGTGCATTTTTTTACACTGAAGAAAAGGTACTGTCGATGCATTCCTTGTCTGCCTCTTCACGGGGGTGCTTCCGCTTTATTTTGCAGCAAGCGTAGCATTGCTTGCTGAAGCTTCAACAGCAAAGGCAGTCCATAAGACAAACCCATTCCCAATATGAGAAGCCAGAACTGTTAAATGTGGATGTTGCTGACGACTCTGAAGGAGGACTGCCTCGCATTTCTCACTGATTACACCTAACGCTTAAAAATAAAGAGCCGCAACATCCCAGTGCCCACAGTTAGGCACGCCCTAACAAAAAAACCCGAGCAAAACTCCCAAGCTGTTTAGGTCTGACTAGGGTAAAAACAGCCTCAAAGCTATTCTCACCTCCTCTGCATATATTTAAGCATCAACAGCACTATCAAAGTGTTAAAGCTGTGTTGTGCCAGATGAGAAACTCTGCGTATCCATACGCATACTGACATCTGCTATTTTCAAATAACTTCATTGTTTTACGAGTGACCAACAATGAAAGCAGACTCAGCGTTCTAAAACTCACTGTATGTTTGTACAGGAAAAATGTTATCAGTATTGGCCCGACCAAGGCTGCTGGACTTATGGAAGTATCCGCGTGTCGGTGGAAGATTGCATCGTTCTGGTGGACTACACTATCCGCAAGTTCTGCGTCCAGTCGGTAAGGAGCGGTAACGCTCTTGCTGAGTCTTCATTTTAATTTTTAAAGGAAATTATTACAATCTTGAGTATTTGCTTAAAAGACATTTGGGAAATCAGTTAAACATATTTGCAAATTGAGAAAGGTGTTGCACCTCTGCTAGGCAGGAGAGCAAGCTCTGCCCGTCAGCAGCGTCCGCCGCAGTTTAATGGACTGCAAGAGGTTCTGCTCCGTTTCTTCTTCTCTGTAGCCAAGGGCCGCAGAAAGTCATTCCCCGTGGCTGTCAGGGAGGGAGCACAGGAGCAGCTTCTTGACCTTTTCTGGGACAAATTGCACACATGAATAAATGAGTGGCTTTGGATATGCTTGGGTATTTAGAGTAGCTCTTAGTTGGCCAATGATGTCAGACAGCATTACGGCTTGATTTCTGTTGTATCCATGGTCTCCGGCACCAGCTAAAGCTTTAGATTGCAAGAGGGGATGGGCATGACTTTGCTCTTGTCCATAGTCTGTAGCCTTGTATGGGAGGAAATTGCTGGAGATCCTCACCTCTTAAAGGGAGGGCTGCTGTGTTCATAATGCAACGACTGTCTAATTCAAATTGAAGACCAAAAATATGCGCTGGTGAGAGGTGATAAACCATGTATAGCTGTGTAGAACTACATGGAGAGCTCAGAACCCCTCAAAATATGGGTGGATTCATTTGGTGGAGACCAGGTAACATTACAAAACCAGCTGGCTTTCTCCAGTTTGAAAGAAATGGCCTTGACCCTGGCTACCAGACTCAAAGCTTGTGAAACAGATACGTTTTCTAAGGTCCACAGGTCGTGGTTAGTGAATGCAGGTGAAACGATGCTGAGCTCTGCTGTGGTTGCTTCCGGAGTACCTACTCTTTCATTCCTGAGGAGTAGGTCAGATGATGAAACTGGTGGCTGTTGGCCATTAGAGGTGCAGCCCTTCTTTCATTTTTCCTACGTGATATGGCAAAAGCTGGCCTTTGGCATCTCCTAGCAATGCAGATCCTGAGTGTTTAGGCTGAATTTTGTGAGTTTCGTCTGAGACAGCTAAAAGAAGTCTCATGAGGATTTTGTAAGTGAAAAAGGACTTGATCCATTATTAACATAAATTGTGAGTCTTACTCTTTGCAATCCTATCCTGGGATTATTCTAGTTTTCACTGCAAAGAGGCTTTTTAATAATATATGGTAATTTTACTCTGTGGTTGTATTTTACGTGCACTGTAAACTTCTAATCCTTGAGTTAAGCTCTAAGCATTGCAGAAATTAAAGTAATAAATAACCGCAGCAGTTTGTTTATAAGTCTTTGCATGAAAAACGAAATGTCAAACGCAGGGTCTCTGTGTTTCCTGCAGCTTCATGACGGTTGTAAAGCTCCGAGGCTCGTCACGCAGCTTCACTTTACCAGCTGGCCTGATTTCGGGGTGCCTTTCACACCTATCGGGATGCTGAAATTCCTGAAAAAAGTCAAAACGCTGAATCCTGCCCATGCTGGACCAATTGTGGTTCACTGTAGGTATGTATGTGCTCTTCGAGCCATTCTCTGAGCTTGGTCTAGAGGTACATGTCGAATATCAAGGCTAAATATTAATCTTCTGTTCCTAGGCTATGAAGTTTGTGAGTGTATGTATGTATATGTTTACTTACATGTTTATAGATGTAAAGGGCAATAATATGCTGAGCTTTTTGAGAGCCCGGGGGAAGAACAATTTCAGAAGAACTGTCTTTGCTGTCACTTTAATACTCAAACAGAAGTTGTTGTTTTGGGGTTGGTTTTTTTTTTAATTTGTGAGCGATACCCAGTGTTTGGTATAAATATGTTCTTTGTCACAAAAACAGACTTGTAATACAAATCTGCGACCTTTGCCATTAAATGCTCCTCTGAGAATTCATCCCCCACTTCTCCCACAGGCAAATTGCAGTTTGCTTTGTAAATTGTCTATTAAATGCCTAGAAAGTTTTGAATAAAGACTTGCATTTGAGAGACTTAAATGCTGCAATTTTAAAAATGTACTACATACCGCTACAGAACATACGCCACTCATTCGGTCACACACCCCCCCAAACTTCCTGCTAGTAAAGGCTTGTGCTAAACTGTTTGAAATCTTATGCTGATGAAACCACAAACAAACTCCAAGGCAGTTTTATAAGAATAATTGCAATCTCTATAGCAACTGTAAGCTCAGAACCGAGCAAGAAGTGTCTTTTCAGGAGCAATTATCCTAGCGAGGTTAGAATAAAAAGAAAAGAATAGCTGCTTTGTCTTGCTGGGGTTTGTTTCTAAGGAAATGGTTGTAGACTCATGTATTTGTTTCTTTTTCTCTTGCTTGTGTCGGACAACTAGAAATACTCTCCAAGAGTCCTTGAAGTGTGCACTGTTGAAAAAGAGCCTGTCTGTCCAGACCAAGCCAGCCTTTTTATTTTATTTTTTTTTTCATCATTTCCATCCAGACCTTGCCTTGCCAGGATTCATCTTCTCTCCCAGGTGTCACACATAAGAGGCTTAAAGAAAAGCATTAAACAGAAAAAGATTTTTTAGTTTTCTCACATAGCCTTTCCTCCGAGAAACCCACAATATTTTTATGGCCTTTTGCTGTGATGTTCTGTGGGGACTCATATTGGGTTTGAGGTTCGTTTTGTACCAAAAGGAAATTCTGTACTTAGTTTAATCAGCAGAAGTAGAGACAAAATATAGGAAAGTATAAAATATCTTAATAAAAAACTGCAGAGATTTAAATACAGTGGTCCAGTGGAGATTTAAATACAGTGGTCCAGTGGAACACGGTAACACCGTTATGTGGCAGTACTTCAGCCTGCTTTAGAAATAAAGAACGAGAGAGGTGACACTTAATTTCCGTTACAGTTCAGGATATGACACTATTGAATTGTTGAAAAAAGGAAAGGGAAGCTCATCGGTAGTGAGTAACCGTCCATTTTTAGTGAGCTTTTATAAAAATATCACCCAGTCATTTCGAGCAAAAACTGCTCAATCGGAATCTTTTGGAAGTTAATAAAACACTAATTTAGCATTTGGAAGTAAAGAGCAGCAGATAAGAGAGGGCGGGGGGAGGAAGGGGGGGGCAGGATTTTCTGCCAATTCTTTTTTTCCCCAGAAGTTTTCAGATTTTTTTTTTTTTTTTTTCAGTGAGCAGTGAGCTACATTGAGGAATAGCTGAGTAAGGGGTACCCTAGTGAGGGTTAAGGACGGATAAAATCGGGGAACTTCCAAGGCAAATGTCGAGGTTGGTGAGGTGACCAGCTTTAGCAGGGAGATGCAAGGATTGAATTCAGCGCTGAAGTGAGCTGACCTTGGGGCAGAGGCGCGGGGAGGGGACAAGGATGTGTAAAAAGGGATTGTGTCTGCAAAGGGAAGAGAAGGGAGGAAGCTGAGCGCGGGGCTCGATGGGTAAAAGCTCGCAGGGCTGGGTGGCGAAGAAGCATGAAGTGGTGATGAGCGGCCCACGCTCGGGTGGTTTCCAGGATGTGTCAGGAAAAAGGAAAATCTCTGTAAAGCGAGAATCAAGACAGTAGGACTCGAGGTGGACTCGTCCGCGGTGGCAGAGGTCAAACGTGAATGAAGGGAAGCGAGAGGGAAGGCAGCCTTGGCCACCGTGGGGTGGCCCGTGGTCAGTGGCCGCAGAGGGGCCAAGGGGACCGGCGGGTGGGAGCGCTGGGTTGGGACATGGCTGGGCGAGGAGAGAGGGCAGCCTGCCAAAGCTGATGAGTGAACGCAAAGGAATTTGGAGGCAGAAGGTTGTAGTGGGCTTGTTCACTGTGAAGAAGTCGCGTTTTGGGGGAGGTCCGTGGTACTCCATGGGTCTGCTCGTCTCCACCTGACCTCTGGAATCGGATGCTCGGGGGCTTTGGTTTCACGTGGTGTTTGCTGTTAAAAGTATGTGTGTGTACATATGAACTAAGTCATATTATGCATGCAATTTTTTTTTCTGGTGTTATTTAAAGCCTGATGCTTCCTGGCTGAAAATTGATCTGTATTTTTGGGCACGCCGGGATGGAGGGAGAGGTTTTGTCGTGTTTCAGAAGGAGTTTGTGGACATCACTGTACCAAGTAGGCTAACAGAAGGTTAAAGGAGAGCTATTAATGCCTAGCACAGGATGCCATGCCCTTTTCCTCTGAAAGGAAGAGCTGAAAGTCGGGAGTGGTGTAATTTATAATGATCATGCTCCCTCTCGTGGCTGTTGAAGGATGTATTAAAAAAAACCCAGTATTTTGGGATGGCAGTGTTGGGAAGTGTAGAACTTTGTTACAAGTAACAAAGTAGGATGCGACAGCAAGCATTCGCACAAGCTAAAAATTAAGAAAAAAAAAATTTAAAATTTCATCTTAGGCTGAATTATTATAGCTGGTCAAGCAGAATTTTTTTTCAAAGGTCTTTTTTAATACAACTTTGATATCATCATTTCTGAGATGTTAAGAGTTGACTTTTTATGATGAAACCTTATACATCCTTTTTTTTTTTTTTGTTGCTATCATTGTTAAAACAAAAACCTGAAATGTTGTGTTTTGCAGTGAGTATTTCAGTCATAAACAGCATGAGTTCTACCTGTGTCTTTGCTCTAGCAATTCCTGTAATTCAACTGAGTTTTTTCTTGTTTGTTTGCGTTTCCTTTTCAAGCGCTGGTGTGGGTCGCACAGGCACGTTTATCGTTATAGATGCCATAATAGACATGATGCACGCAGAACAGAAGGTTGATGTGTTTGAGTTTGTTTCAAGAATCCGTAATCAGCGTCCGCAGATGGTTCAGACTGACGTAAGTGGACTTTCATCACTTGAAATTACAACTTTTTGGGGGTCCAAGAAGAATATGCTTCTGTATTTCCACTCTGATATGCATCCCAGTATGTCCCATTCTGTTGCACACCTGGATAATTGGAAAATGAACAAAGCCCAGCGGAAGGATGGCGTTGGGGAAGAAGATAGAGGCGTGTTGGGCTGTGAAGACCACCGTAAGGCACGTTATCTTCAGGCATCGTGTCCAGGTTTCCCCATGCACCAGAGAATTTTAGAGAATGTGGGTGATATAACAAGAAAAGCCTTGTTTAGCTTAAGGCATATTTTGATAATTAGTAGATTGTAGACCAAATGAGAGAGATAAAGGTGCCAGAATTCATAGTTTCATGTCCTTGCGTTGCAGGATGCTAATCTGCCTCCTTGTTCGTTCCAGATGCAATACTCCTTCATTTATCAAGCCTTACTTGAATACTACCTCTACGGTGACACGGAGCTAGACGTGTCATCCTTAGAAAAACATCTACAAACATCACACAGCGCAGCGCCAAACCTTGTCAAAATAGGGCTAGAAGAAGAATTTAAAGTAAGTATGAAAGTCCTTTGCCATTGGATTTCTAAGTGTGGCAACATTCAGGCCAAAAAGATACTTCAGAAGCAGGATGAGCGTAGCCTCAAAAGAAAAAGTCCATCAAAACGGAACAACTTGTTTTATTTTGTGCTGGCTGGGACCGGTCCTGCGGAGTCGGTGAATGGGGCCTTGCTTAACATCCTGTTCTGCAAATGCTCATGCAAAGCTACGTCGTCCTACGGACCTTTTCCTATATACTTTCTGTTTGTTTATAAAAAAACTGGAATTGTTCTTTCGGTTTGGTACTAGATACCGGATCAGATAATGCTGGGAGAGGGAGCTGGGTTACGTGCACCTAATTTGCATCTCAACGGGATTGTTAACTCAGTGATGACTGACGGCAGGGAGAGTTGCGGGGAATTTACACATCTTGTGCTGAATATCCAGACCTGTCAGGGAAAAAAAAAGAAACAAAGCATTTCTGTTTAGTGGAGAAACCCCAAAAGCAGAAACAAACCATGCTGGCTGTTTGTGATCGTGGTTTAAAATAGACTTTACTGTCCTGAAGAAATCGAACTTTTCTATGACTTTTGCTGTGCTAAAATATTTATTCTGTATATAGGTCTAAAGCATTAAACGACATATGGGTGTTAACTGGAGTTCTCCCTTTCCTTTAAAGTACGAATTTAATCACAAATTGGGAACTGGAAAAAAGAAAATGATGCCCAAATAAGTCTGCCGATATGGCAACAAGTTCAAAAATCAAGAGTATTGGCCTGTCTGAGGGAAGGAAGCAAATGAAAACACCGAGGATTCTACTTTTTCTAGAATTCCTAAGTTTGTTTTTGCTGCCCGCTGTGCCAGCAAGGCTGCGTTAAAGCGCAGAGAGCAGCGTTTAGTTCTGCCGTGTGTTCTGAAGAGCAGTTACGTGGCCCAGGAGCACCGAGCCCACCTACACTAAAAAAAGCGTAGAGCTGTGTTGTAACCGGTATGAGAGCCTCGGACGTAAAGTCAGTTGAACACAGTATTACAGAGCAGCTAAAAAGTGATCTCTGTAGGGGGTAGGGGTTTCTTTTTAGTAGTCTGTTGCTGGTACTAGAGATTTTACTGGAACTGAGATATGCTCCGGACACTCAGTACCTGGCAAAGACATGCCTGAAAATCTGCTTGCAGTTTGAAAATGAAATTAATTCAAATTTAAATTGAATTTCTATAAATAGTTGCTGCAATGCAACTGTGTAGCTGCGATCACTACCCAATAAATCCCGCTCCAGCAGAAGCAACCTCTTATTGTTGTGTTGCCTTGCACAATCTTGCAAGGACCCCGGCACCGGCGTTGTAATACTCTGAACAGGATTGTCATGATAGTACTATGAATGAAATTCATTTGAATATGAATTCAGTTCATGTTTTGACCGTAAAGGAAGGGAAGTCTATGAAAGAGAATTTTTTTCAGTACTTGAGCACAATGTGGAAAGGAAAAGCCTGTTACTGAGCGCCCGGCCGGCCGGGATGCCTCTTGGCATCGCTCCGGGTCGGGGGTGGCTGCTGCTGGAGGTAAGGCTTGGTTGGCGTGCTGGTCAGTCTGCCTCTGCGAGTGTAAAGGCTGGAAAGAAAAAAAGAAAATTAGTTAAATAGAAATTAATTAAAAAATAAAAATGAATTTTAAAAATTAAAAACATAAAGTTAACAAAATTCATTTGATAAAATGGTATGCAGACCTTTTTATTTAAAAGGTGTTTTCAAAAGTGGTTAATTTTATGAAACTAAATTTCCAAATGTCAAATTTAAGAAACTTAGACCTTTTCAAAGGGAATGGGTGCTCTGTGCTTCTGAAAGCCACGCTCAGACAGTCCAAAAGTGTCTTAAAAACCCCCAACAAACAGACCCCAAATGTTAAAATCTGCTGTCATTTTACAGCCCTTAAACTTTATTGATATGCTCTGGTCATGGGTTCAGGTTCTTAAATATTTATCAGTATGAAAAATTTACATGACTGTTATTCTTTATATTTTATAGACAGGACAGTGAACTGGCTTTTGTCTCGCTTTGAGTGTGTTACCGTTTCGTACCCGATAAAGTCACTTGGGAACCCTCTGAGTGCCAGATACGGTGGGCGAGAACCGCTTCTGGTCCAACGAGTGCTCATCCTCAGTTGTCTGTTTTATTGCAGAAGTTAACAAATGTTCGAATAATGAAAGAAAACATGAGAACGGGCAATCTTCCAGCAAATATGAAGAAAGCTAGAGTCATCCAGATTATCCCGTGTAAGAGATCAATTTTTTACATATATAGAAACAAGTGCTATAAACACCCGATTATCCTAAGGCGGTCGTGAGCACGCGCTGTATCTATACGTTGACAACAGCACAGCTCATATCGGAGTACAGCTCTGTCGGGATAACTCAGCTGAGGTCCTGTCTGCATTTCGAAACTGGAATTCTCCAAATAATTACTGTGTATATCTTAAAGAAAAAAAGTTTTAACTTCTCCGCTTCTAAAATTCAAACGCTTTCAAAACCTGTTGTACTGTCCAGACTGGTAGTTTTTGGGTTTGCTTCGTTTTTAGCTAGAACACATTTTTTTGGGGGTGTTTCCGTTAGCCATCCCCTTGGTTTTGTTGTCCTCTCCACAGGCATGTCTGCTCTGAAGTTTCTAGAGAACTTACTGATACAAACAGCACTATCCTCCCCTTGCAAAGCGTTATACCCTTATAAAGGGTCTGCAAACAATTTAACAACTTGGTGTTTTACTTTATCAATGTAAAATGTATTACGATCAGGTGTTTTTCGGGACTGAATTAAAGAACTCAGCAGTTCCACCTTTTAAACCAGCGCGCACTCTGTGTGATTCCTTGCATAGTCTGGAGCAGCGCTGTAACGTCTGCACCTCAAAACAAAAGTCAGACCTTGCTGGCCATATCCTGTGCGAAAGGAAAAACAACAGCAGAAAAACCGGTGCCCTCCTCCACACACTTCTTAAATCCTCGATAAGATCTTTAAGACGCTTTTTGGTTTTCAGATAAAAGATTTTGTTGGTTTTGTTCTTTCACAAATGTAATAGTGGAGCTATCAACGTAGAGTTAGCAAAAGTAAGAATAGACTTTTTTTCTTCCCCCCCCCCAGATGATTTTAATCGAGTGATTCTGTCAATGAAAAGAGGGCAAGAGTACACAGACTACATCAATGCTTCCTTCATAGATGTACGTATAAAAAATTTTCATGTATTTAAATTGCAAGTCAAATATTTTACTGTTGCTGATGATAAGTCTTTTTAAAGAGGCACAATCAACTTGGCTTATGAAGAACATGAGCCTTTTTGTTTGAGTCTGGCTCATGTGTTCCAAACAAATTTCTTATCTGGTGTTTTCAGTTTTATTTGAAATGGTCGTGTAATTTAAACATTCTTCTTGTTAGATTTATAAAGTAAGGTTTTTATTAAATTCTAAAAAATGGGCGGCGAAACGAATTAGCCGTAAAATTAGCATCCAACAGTTCCATTTCCTGCATTCGGGTTAATGGGTGTAAATATGTAAAGGACAAAGCAAAGTCCACGTGTAGCCTGGGGGAAGGCTCTGATGGTGTCTGGGGACCAGGGTTCTCCTGGGCAGACCTGCGTTCCTGCCCAACTTTGTTCCCAGCTTCCTGTGTGAACCTGGGCAACCCCTTCCTCCGTGTCTTGTTTTTATTTAAACATGAGAATTAATTACGTCCTTAAGCAGTGAAAGCCCAGTAGCGACTGAGGATTGTGGATACTAGAGCTGTGAAGGTGATCAGTGTGTAAATAGAACCGTAGCTCAAAAAAGGAGATAAAAGTTAGCTCTGCAGTACAGCTAGTGGCTGCAGTTGTGATAATCCCATCGTGAAATCCTTTCAGTTACCTGTTACTGCAGAATTCCATCCTTCAGCTGTGACTGTAAAAAGCCATAAAAAACATCTCAGGATTGTGAATCCGGGGGATTTTTTTCCTGCCAAGAGCAAGCAGCGGGCGGGCTCAGCGTCACCAGCTTTGCAGTAACCATCACGCGGTCGGGCGGCGTGGCTCGCTTGTGCTCGCGTGTCACGACATGAGGGGGTCCCGGCCTTTCTCCGCAGGGCTATCGCCAGAAGGATTACTTCATCGCCACCCAGGGACCGCTTCCGCACACGGTGGAGGATTTCTGGCGGATGGTGTGGGAGTGGAAGTGCCACACCATCGTTATGCTCACGGAAGTTCAGGAGAGGGAGCAGGTACGTGTCGCGCAGCTGCCAGCTCCAGAGCAAAGCGGTTGCTGTTAACACCCGTAAAATACGAGCATTAATGTTAGGTAAACTATTTGTTGCCTACAAATTCTAGCAATAGGAGATTATTTTTTTTTGCCTTTCCTAAAATGAGTTCTTGCTTCACTGGGCCAGTGTTGCTGCTTTGGCTTGAATTGTCAGAAAACCCACCCAAACTACTGAAAATTATGGTTTGTGAAAGGGCCCGGTTCACATTAAAATCACAACATTCATCGGGATGCCTGACATGGAACAGCGGTTTGGGATTTGGTAACAGGTGGACAAAGCTTTTGTGAAAACTTCCCTCCCTGTTTTGCCAGCATAAGCTCCAGTGGCTTCTTCTGAACCTCTCCTAGTACGTCGTTAATTAATGAGGAGAGTCCTGTACACCTCTGTGTGCCGCCGTTTGCAGATTCAGGGTTCAATGCAGCAACCAGAGTGTTTCAGTGCTGTGAAATTCTTTTTATTGTTGGTTTTGGGAGGCTCTTTAACAACATTGCATTGCTTTCAGGATTTTATTCTACCTGTTTTAAAGCAGTATTTGCCATCTATGACTCCTAAGCCCTTTTTATCTTAATGGTTTATATTATAGTAATATTTTATTACCGTATTCTTGGCTATTAGCCTTTTCATTGCAAGGTGTTTAGAACGTGTTTATTATGCTGTATGTCACCTCCTATATCAGAGATTCACGACAACGTAGATAACTGGAAAAAATTTCAAGGAGTGTTTACAATTCCCTCTCAATTTTGCAGGAAAAGTGCTGCCAATACTGGCCATCAGAGGGCTCCGTAACTCACGGAGAGATAACCGTCGAAATAAAGAATGACAGTCTGTTAGATGCCATAAGCGTAAGGGACTTCATAGTTACATACAATCAGGTAATGTTTTTAAATTACATGAGGTTTTTTACATGTGAAGGCATTTACATACATGATTATGTAACTGGAATTTCTATCTAAAGATAAATGTGGTTAATCAACATCCAACATTGTGTCAGTCAAGAGGAAGCTGGTATGAAACATTTTTGTTTAAAGCCCCATGAAAATTCTGGTCAGTAAAACATGTCCTTGATCAAAGTGGGCTGTGGGGTTGTTTAGTTTGGGGTTTTTCTTCATGTTTTGCTACTGCTGTTGTTCTTGTATTTTCTCCCATCTCCCACATAGCTATAAAAGAACATTCAATTCAAGATCTTTAAATCCTGTGAAGCATTTTAACAGCACGTGTACTTACCCCTCCCTACCAGCTCTTCCTTTACATTGCTCTGCTGCAGGCATGATCTACTCAGAGCCTGGATTTGATCTTTTGGGCATGCATCTCTTCACTCACTGCCTGATTTCTTTAGGATCTGATTTGCATTGCTCTTTTTGAAGAAGAAAAAAAAAAAAAACCACAACTTGCAGTTAAGAATATAATTCATTTAACTACTTATTGCATTGCATATAATTTATGCACTTAAATAGTTAGCATGTGCAAAGCAAAAGAACTTTGAATTCAAAGTGCTCTGTGTTTCCTTAAGAAGGAGGGTGGTGGATTAGGCGGGAGTACGCACCGTGCTTCACAAAGCAGAGAGTCCTTGTCAATGTGTTGGCTTCTGTCACCTGGGGAAGTATTTAAATCCCACGTAACAGCACTGCAGGTGATATCCAAACAGCAATGGCTTTGCACTACAATCCAGCATCGTTAGAAGTTTTTCCTGCTGCAGATCTAAGAAATCAGAGTAACTTTTGTATTGTGCCTGAGTCCAGCTAGACTGCATCAATGATATTTGAAGCAATATTACGTTAAATGAGCTGGGAGGAGGGAGGATTGACCAAGCCTTTTTCCTCATCATGGTGAAACTTTCTGGGCTTCCAGTACGAAACAGTGTCTGGAGACTTCCCGTCAAACTTGTTCACCAGATGTCCCCTATGGTGGACACATGGAAAACACCTGCCATCAGCAGAGACCTCGTGTTTTCTACTCTGTGCCTTGCTAGAGCTGATGAGACGTCGTAAAATTGCCAGAATATTAATGTTGCATCCGTGCGCTGTTATAATGCAGCCATGGGAAAGAGCAAACAAAAATCTCAGGGTAGTGCGATCCTAAGAAGGTGAAGAGCCCGTCTGCATCCAAACCTGTCCAGGGCTAGCCGCCTTAGCATGGTGTTAATATCTATTTGCACTTCTAACGTGCTTTTAATCAGCAAGCAGGAAAGACAAGGCAAATAACGGTTACATTTCAGAGTAGCAGGTGTCGTGCAAAGGTGAGTGCATTTCACAAACTGGGCTGGTTTAATGGCGCTTTGGATTTGGCCTGCGCACGATGAAAGCTTTCAGCCGGTGGTGCTCGGGATGAATAATCTTTCAGTGTATCCTTAGTACTACCCTGGGGAAGCAGCTGTGCAAATCAAAAGGAAAATTACAGGGGTAAATGATCAGCATAGCGGATGGGGAATTCAGAAACAGAACAATCAGGTCTGCATGACAACAGATTATGGACCAGGTTGCAAATCACCCCCTCCGCTAGAGACGGGCAAAATTTATGCTACAGACGTTTAAGGTAAGAAGTTTGTTTCCATTTTGAGTTAACAACTGGATAAATCTGTTGTTTGCATTCACGCAGGGTAACCAGGAGAAGCAAAGCAGGCTCATTCGGCAGTTCCATTTCCATGGGTGGCCAGAAATCGGGATTCCTGCAGAAGGGAAGGGGATGATCGACCTGATTGCAGCTGTCCAAAAGCAGCAGCAGCAAACGGGCAATCACCCGATTACGGTGCACTGCAGGTAAGGCTCGCCTCTTCTGCCCACCGTTTGCTAAGGAACCGGTTGGCTTTTTCTCCAGTCTGGTTGCTGCTACAGCAGCTTTCCTTCATGAGGGAGTAGAGAGCATCCTTTAAAAATAAATAAAAATTAAGAAATATAAGAAAAAGATAGAAAAAACGAAAAACTAGGGTTACATAAAGGATTTGTGATTGGTACTTTGCTGAATTAGCAAGGTGGATTCCTTAATGATATCCTTAATGGCTGGGAGTAAACAAGTGCATTGTTAACTTGCGGAGTTATAATTTTGCACCCAAGTATTGCTAAACGCTGTGATTAGGAAAGTAAAGCTATAGGTTTATTGTAGTGGTGTGTAACATACCCCACCGATACAGTGCTCAAATGTTCTGTCAAGATCAAAATGCTGTTGGTTTTTACAAACTATCAGGAGAATAAAATATACCCTAATCTAAGCTGAAGGCAAAATGTGCCCTTGTCCTTGAAAGCAGGTAGGAGAGCTGCGAGGACAGAGAAAACAGTGTTTACATGAATGCTAAGGGGTAGCTTGTGTGTAACTAAAATATATCTTTATCCTGTGCCAGGTTTTCACTTTTTTTTTTTTTCATTGTACATTTTCATTGCAGCTATTTTGTTTGTTTGTTTTAATTTTTAAAAGGCTTTCTCGCTGGTTTTTTGAAATGGTGTTTTTCAGAGTGCAGAGGTGTTTATAAGTCTTTTAAATTCGTCTTTTCCCTTTCTGTACTACATGCTGATTTAAAAAAAAATACTAGTAAAACTAGTGTTCTGCCTAATTCCTAGTTCAGAAATCATACCTTGCTTTTAAAATATTTTAATCTTTATAAATCAATAAAGATTTTTCTGCTTTCTGGTCAATACAAAGTCAAGCTCACCGTACACAGGGTCAGGGCCAGCAGGGTTTCAGGGCCCCCAGAAGAGAAGTTCCTATGTTTTGGGTTGGGTTTTTTAAATAAGAGGCTATTAGCCTCGAGGTCACGCTTTGCCATGAACCTCTTTACTGCTGCAGACTCCCCGGACCGGTGCTGCGGATGCACCGACGGACTCCGGGCTGCGCTGCCCGGCACAGGAGTTTGCAGAGGCCACGTCCCTCTGCACCGTGTTCCTGTAAGACCTCCTGCAGTAGAGTCTCTCTTGCAATTGAAGCTTGCAGGCTTGACCACAACATTAAAACCAGTCATTGTTTCATCCCTGCCCTCAAAATTGATTATTTAATTCATGCTAAATACTGGTCTTTTAAATCTTTTCCTCTTGGGAATGTTGTACAAGATAAACTGGATTTCGTTGGACTGTGGTCCTCTTCTACCACTACATGGAGGTCAAGTTCCTGGCATCTTTATATCTAAAACCATCTGTTATATTAATTGTGGTATTTTCTCTACCTGTCTGTGATCCCACTACTGAGAAATGCTGGGCACCGACACTGTGACAGACACATGTCTGACTCCTGCGTGAATAAGCTTCTCCCACCGTTTGTCAGTGAGCTAGGTGACGTGATGCTGCTTCTCGATTTTTTCCTGCATTTCAGAGAATATCCATCTGATTTTGAATGAGTCACTGATTATGTTTTTCTTCTAAAAAAACCCCACAAACCTGTATTGATTTATATAACATTCAAATGGTTCTCGTAGCGTTATCCACAGGGAAGTACACTCGCTGGCCATTTCGAAGTATTTTTGATAGAAGAACCTGTCTGCTTGCTACTAGAGTTAGAAATAGGACCGGCCATATTCACAGCTGTTCTCTGCAGCGTCCGCTGACTTTTATTTTGCTCTGATTTGAGTTTCGAAGGTGCCGTCTCGGTCTCTGAGAGCTAAGGTTTGTGTTTGGCTGTCTACAACGTCACCTGTATTTTCACGCACTGTTGAAGCACAGAGATCCTGGGAGCCTGATCCAGGACTCGGATTTGTTGGTGTTTTGGGACATGATCTTGCACCAATGCGCATTCATTGCTAAAACTTCCTCCTCCTTCCTTCGGAAGTGTTTTGCTCTTTGTTTTCATACGTTTTCCCTAGGGGACTGTGGGTTCCCTCACCCCGTGGTGGCTGCACTCGAGGGTGACGAGGACATTTTGTGTTTGATTCTGCAATTTGACAAATTTTAACAGCCACTGGTTTTGAATTGATAGGGAGTTAAAGTGGGTAAAATATCCAGGAGTTCTAGCCAATAAAATAAGAGATAAATGGAACTGTTGTCTTTGGCATACCCAAATTAGATGTGTAAGACCTACCTGACATACACATTGCTTCTACTTTTCTGAGCTTTTAGACCCACAGCCTCCCTGAAGCCTTAGCTTAATCATTTGGCACGCATTTTTCCTAGATTTTTTTCAAAATTTACTGCAATCATTATAAAATGGGTTAAATAAGAAAATGAAACCCAGACCACACAATGTATTCTAGGATTTTTAATGCTGAGAATTCTCTCCTGTCCCTACTTGGACAGCCTTGTAACTCCAAAATAGCTTTGGAGTTACTTGAACTTCTCCATGCAGTCATACTTGAGTCTTCAAATATAACGTAACGTAACTTTATGAAAAAGTAAACACATATCAAGTCTAAGACTGATTTTTCAGAGTGTTCACATGAACTTGTGAAAAATTCTGTTTGTTTTTTCCAACTATTTACAAACAGTTTAAGGAGCTGCTAAAAAAGATAATTCCTAAGTAGAATCAAGGCATGACCCTAAATAGTGTAGAAGGGGTTTGCTGACTGGGTTGCCAACAGAATTCAAAGTCAATCTGTTCCAAATCCTAACTCCCTTCTCCTCCAGTGTGTGTCTGCTCCTGTCTTCTCTTTAGTTCATGGCTACTGATGCTTTTTCTCTCTTCCCCGTCTCTCCCTTTCCATACTCTAACATAAACTATGCAAGACTGCTGTGTTGCTTAGAGATCCCTAACTTCTGTCTTTTGCCCAGTCTTTGCCCATCCTGCATGTCCTTTGCCTTTGAACGTTTTGTCTCAAGAAATGAAGTTTGAGTCAAATTTGAAAGTTCACTTTCTTGACTTTCGGTTTTTTAAAGGAATTCCAGAAAGAGAAGCAAGTATGCCAAAAGTAGTGCTCTGTTCCCATGAGACAATACGTATTTTCTCCTGCTTTTCAAAAGCAGTTTAATTTTCCATGCATCCATACTAAAAATCCTTAAATTAATTTAAAAAATCCAACTTATATGGGTTTAAAGATTTGCTAAAAGCATGTTTCAGATGAAAGGAGAGTGAGCCTAGCACAAGGAGTGTTAAAAATGCGGTGCAAAGCAATGCGTACCGACCTCTTCTAGGCATAAATGAATAAGTGACATGGGTGATGATGTGTGTGCACAGGTTTCCTTTACATCTTCATCTTTTGATAGCTGCAGACCTGTTCCAAAATGCCTCACTCATGGGTTACTCCAGAAACCCCAAATGGCTACTAGAGATTAGCTAATTACAAATTAATCTGAAGCCTTTTGGATTTTGTAGTTGTCTTTAATCTGATAAAAGTAATTGTCTAAAGGGAATAACCCGTCTAACACGTTGTACCTGTTCATTTTTCCTCCAACGGGACTTTTAATGTATCCAGCTGAGGATACATGCATTTGCACTTAATCTTTTCATAAGGATTGTGTTTATCAGATTTTCTTGTATTTGATAGAAATAAGGTAGAATCGCATGACATGTGATTAGAATTCACCTACTTACGGTTAAAACACGTTAAAATTTTAAATTTAATGAATTTTATGTTTATCCTTACTCAGCAATCCAGTGAAGCTTCCACTCTATCTTACCACTGATTGCCAATTTCCCAACCCCATCCTGGTTTTAGTAACTATTCCCTATCAAAGTGCACAACCACTGTTTTGTTGGTGTCACATAGTCCTTAATTAGTGTGATTAGGAGAGAGAAAGCAATCTTTTTTTAATTTTTTTTTTTTTTTTTTTTGGATCTAGAGTTAGGCATAATAAATCAGATAATTACTGAAATCTATTTTGGTTCCATGGAATCATGATCTGAAACAGATGCTGGACAAAATATACTGAGTCAAAGATACTGAAACAAAAGAAACTACAGTTCCTTTGGAGTACGTTAGGTTGCTTATTGTAGTCAAGATAGAGGCTGAATGGTCAATTTTAGGTTCTTGTATGTAGTGTAGCCTCACGTGTAGTCTTGCTTTAGTTTGTCCTTATATCGATACACCTGTTGGAGAAGAAACAGCTTAGATCCTGAGAGCTGTTAAAATCATTACAGTTCAATAGGACATTTTCCTTCAAAATGCTTTGTAGCAGTAGTCATAGTTAATAGTAGTAGTAGTAGTAGTAGTAATAATAATTATAATAATAATAATGCTGTTTTCATGTCTGTCCACCATGTATAAGTATAAATCACAACCTAACAGAACAATGTGGGTTTGATCGCCCAGTGCTTCCTTGCATTGGACCCAAGTTTTGCAACTACCAGTGGAAGGTTGTGTTTTCCCGCATCAAAAATAGAACCGAGAGCAGAGTGTGGGAGCACGGGAAGTTGTCTGTTGAAGATGAATGCAGATTGGGGCGAGCAGCTTTGCCAGTTCATTATTTGGGCCTCGGCCTTAGGCTGAGGGTACCACGTGCTGCCGCAGCCGGTAACCAGCCTTCACTGGTTCCACCCTGGCTCCCAGTTAATTCCATTAATTCCGGCTCCTAGCGTAGCTGACGTGACAAACTAAGCACAAAAAAATGAGTAGAAGTTGGCTAACAAACAGTAGCGTTTGGCTATTCTATATCACAATTATTTCTCTTTTTAACATTTTTATCCTACTGTATGTCAAGCAAATGCGTTTACGTTGCAGTGCCGGCGCTGGAAGAACAGGTACCTTCATAGCGCTCAGCAATATCCTGGAACGAGTGAAGGCTGAAGGGCTCTTGGATGTATTTCAAGCTGTGAAGAGCTTACGACTGCAAAGGCCGCACATGGTGCAAACACTGGTACGGTATTTAACAACCCGGCTCTTCGTCACGGGATGTACGTTTGTAAATGTTCTTGTGGGAGGAGAACAAAGGGGGGTTTTGCAGGTTGAAATACATCCTGCATGATGGTTGTGTATGCATTATCAGAAATCTGTATTTTTACAGATTTATTTTTTTAATAGCATTTCTGAAAATACAACTTGGCTAAACATTCTGTCTTGCAGGAACTGGAGACAGTTAAACCAAAATCTTTTGCACATTGCAGGTGACAAAACATACAAAGTAAATGCATTTTAAGCCATGTATCAGTTATTGTTCTTTCTGGGCTTAAATTGGCTTGCAGTTGATCACTGAAAAGGAGAAATGTCTTTGACTTCTTTAAAGACAGCTACAAGTAATACATGAAACTTGGTCCAGACGCTTGTCGCTATTGAATAAACATTAAAAAGATTTTTTTGAGACTTACATTTTTGGAAAATATATAAAAATGCTGATATTTTGTATTTTGATAGCAGCTTCCATTCAGTAATTTGAAACTTCTTTAGAAACAATTATCTCAAAACACTTTTTCAGGTAGATTTTCTCCATGCTACAGATAGGAAGAAAGGGGTCGAAGAAGTAGAATTGGATTAGCCACAGTCCCACTGAGACAGGGATGAAATCTTTCTTTTGGGGTTCTGGCTCAGTGATTTAATACTGTTAGTTAAAGGCATAATTGCCACAGATATTCCCAGCTGAGCCTGCGGAGAGGCGAAAGGCTAAACCCTGCGTTACAGCATGAGTGAGTTCAGATGCCAGTTCGATTCACTGTCAGTGTTGGTACAGATTTTGTAATCCAGCAAATCACGTGGGAGGCGCATCGGCAGGTCTAGCAGATGCGGAGGTGTCCCGTCTTCAGGATGCAGAGAAATGGCCGGCAGGCTAACGCAGGCAGCAGATAAATACATTGCAAGGGGAGCTCCGCTTCAGCCAAATGAACGTAGAGGGGTTTTAATGTTCTATACATTTAAAGTTACATTGTCAGGAGGTATCTTGTCCCTCGGTTTCTGCTGTAAAGCTCAGAAGATGGAGCCCAGAGTTAAGGAGCTCCCTGGGGAAGGTGCAGGAGGAGTTACCCGCTTTAGTGTGAGCTGGGTAACAGCCAGGTACAGTAAGCTGCTTCCCTTAAAGGAGAAGGCAGGTCTAAGAACTGATTCATTTTTAAGAACTATCACCTAGAAAGCTTAAAGAAATCACTTTAACTGACGAGCAACAGTCAGCCTGTGTTTGACAAAAGAGCGAGGCACCATCCCTTTTATTTTCAAAAATAAACACATAAATAAAAATCAGAACTGGCTAGTCCTCAGCTGCGGGTCCAAGTAATGGTCCAAGTTGGAGCATCTTGCATTTACCACCAGGATTTGTACGGGTATGCTTTTCTCCAGTGTAGTCGTACGATGCAACCAAAGCATGTTTTGATACCTTTTTATTGTTTTTCAGGAACAGTATGAATTCTGCTACAGAGTGGTACAAGATTTCATCGACATATTTTCAGATTATGCTAATTTCAAATGAGAATTCCTGCCTTATTTTTTAATTTGTCTGTATAAATAGTTGTATATTCTGTTAATTTATTCCATGTCATTTTGATTGTTGACTTAACTGTAAATATGACTCTGTGTTTGCTCTAAAAGTTGCATTTGCTGTATAAAGTTATTTCTTAAATGTAAATATCTTCTAAAGCAAAGTATAATGTTCATATACAGTATATCACTATAAGATGGTATAGAAATCTTTATTCTAAATAACAGTAAATTAATTCTTGAGGGTCTATTTCTTTGAATTTTTCCCCTTATAAATATGTATCAATGTTATCTCCCAATTCTTGAAACTTTACGCAGGTGATTTACATTTCATACAAAAAAAGTGAATTGTGGTACATATGTTTAAACTAAACATGTTTTGGCCATAAACCTTTCTTCACTATGAAAATAGATGTTTATGTGGGGACACGTTCTGATAACCCGTTCATGCTTACTTGTAATTTATTTCACAGATAGTCTCATTGAAGGCAAAGAGCCTGTTGGAGTGAAGTGCTATTAACGATAAAGGTATCAGGATGTGGCCCTTCGTGTGTAATAATGTACAGTCCAACTGGAAAATATAACTGCTTTTAAAGGCTGTTTTTAAGAACCTCCAGGTTGATGGCAGTTCTATTTTGAGTCTTACTGTCAGTAAGGTATAATCAGTATAAATACAGATTTGAATTTTTGATTTAATATAGCTTTCAAAGTCCATTTATTTTGTTCTCTCCTAAATATTACACCAGCTTAAATCAATTTAGAATGACAATAATGTGAGTTTACCACTTTTTGAGAATATTTTGCATATCAGAAGAGTATATTTTGCAGCAGCTGAACTTGTCTACGTGAAAAGGCTTTATAGCCGTTGTCAGAAATGGATGTAAAGCTTCTCTACATACACATGCGTAATTCCCCGCTTCTTTGAGAAAAGGAGAGAGAGATAAACTCTTATTCTTTGATGAGACACAACAGAAGAATTAGCAGTATTGGCTAAAATTTTGAAAACCCATTTTACTAACAGTGTAATGCCAGCAACATTAAGCGTTATAGCAAAAAGCTCCTCTATGTTCTTACCCTCCCATACATATTATCAAAAAAGGAATGCTTCCTTTATCTAAAAGGGGTATATGATTGTGTATATAGATATATTTTTAATGAAAGTACTACTGATAATATAATTGGTGAAATAAAGTTTAAAAGTCTTTATTGTAGCCCTGAACAGGTAATGCTTAGGGGTTCGAAAATCCAAAAAATCACAGGGCATCCGAATGTTGAATAATTAAAAAGTCTATCTTTTCCACTGTTTAAAATGCATATATGAATTAATGAGCACAAAGTATGTGAATATGTACTTTAATTACCTAACTAATATGCAATAGTTCTGTCTTGTCCAGTTGGTTGGTTTTTTTCGATGCAAACATAAAAGCCTTATTTAAAATAAGCAACTTCCACTGCTCATTTCACTATTGTTCTTGCACTATTTTATCCCATGTCCGTTTTTCCTTTCCGGTAACAAACAGCATTATACTTTGCAACAATGCAAGGAAACGGGAAGGTGTCCATACCTTTCCTTTCCTACCGAATGGAAAAGGTGCAGTTTAGAAGTTTCTAAGCACACTGTTCTGAACACTGCCATTTACTGCTTCTTGTCTTCCCATCGACGCACTTCTGTATTTATTTGTACAGTAAATTATGCACTTAAAAAAGATTGTTTAAAGACTAAACCTTTGTTGTGAGTTGCTATTAGAAGACACACTCAAGACGCAGAAAGTGTTGGGTAATGAAAACGAATGCTAAGTAAGTTTACATTACTAATGCATGCTAAAATTTTATCAAATTTTAAAAAGCCATCAAATAAATTCGTTATGGAAACCAATACAGTGGGGTTTTCAGTATGATCATTTGTAGCACAGGGAGACTGAGAGAGGTTAAATGATGATAGAAAATAATGCCAAGAACTTCCCACCATTTTCCAAAGCAGCGTGTTTTGTGGTCCCATTAGATCCCAATGTCAGCATCTAGCCTATGTTTGAAAACGAATTTGTTGGACAGCCTTTCGAGTCCCTTAAATAAAAGCTGGGATTAAGAGTTGCCTCCTGAAGGAAACCTCCTCAGCGCAATGGCAACGCGGTGCGATGTCAGCGGGGACCCACGGCCCCCCCGCCAGCGGCCGGAGCTGTAGGGGAACTGCACCTGCCCGCGGGGTTTACTACAAGGGATCGTTCTGCAGGGCACGGAACTACGCTCTCTGTAGTCACAGCAAGTAGTACGCTGGAGTTAAGCTGAAACATCACATACTAAGTGGGTACTCAGATTTTAGTTGCTAACTGTATTAAGGTATCTCAGAGAAAGCAGAAATATCTAGAATATATTTCAGAAGTCACAAATATAGCTACATAATGACTTTTTTTTAATAATTTGAAAAGCTTGCTTTCCAGTTCTTGTGTTTAGTCAACAGACTGCTCATTGCAGCAGCTTCATAACTGGGGAGCTGTCTCCTGATATAGATATATATGAATTTTCTTTTAAATTTTCCTATGTTGCATGGAATTACTTTAAAATGCCAAATAGTTGATTAGAAGTTGTACATTCTGATCTGTGTGTGGTTTTGGTCACTATGTGACTTGACTGTCTGTTCTCATGTGTTAAGATAGGTTCCAGTTCACCTGAGCATTTAAGCATTCGCTTTACGACATCTCTATTCCACAAAACATTCAAGTCCCATAGGTTCTTTGTTCCTGAAGCAATCCCTTAAGTGCTTTGCTGAATTGGGCCTTAATGAAGAATGCATACTGTAATTACCAGTGTTTTTTAGGGTATTTTTACGTATCAGTTTTTTAAACTTTTAAAATGAGCCTGACCACCTGTGTTCAGTATTTTGAAATGTTTTCATTTCCCTAGTACCATTTTTAATGTAAAGTTATTGAAACTTTTCTGTATAACCAAATTGTATTTAATTTGTCAAATCTTATAATATATGTATGTATTATACAGTTTCAGCTATTATTATTTTCTTTTATTACATTTATAATTTGATCTTGCTGTGTTTTTAATGCTGGTGAATGTTGCTGAATTATTTGTATATGCAAATTGCAAGATCTAATACATTCTGATGCAAGAACAAAGCTTCGTTTTTATTCTCAGACCACATTACCTTCCTTAAATCTTTTTATTTCATTCCTGTGCTGTGTGTTCATTTAAATTAAGTATTCTAAAGGAGTTGAAATCCATTATCTAGATAAATAATTTTTCAGTACTTATCTGCAGCTATTTGGAAGTAATATTCAGATTCCTGGCGTAACTGAAGCATTGTGCATATAAAGTGAATATAAACTCCTGATGGCAATTGAAAGGCCAGGTCTTCCCAAACTGCATTTACAAGTAAGACCTGACGGTAGAAAGCGTTGACATGACTTGTCCCATTGCAGCCTTCCCTGATGAGCATTAAACGTGATGATTCAAAGCCTGACCCTGCCATAGCTCACCGTTACTCCCCCGTCTATCCGTACGGCACCTAGCACAAGAGCTCCTCGCTCTTCGGGCCAGCAAAGCACCGGAGCGGGGCGCAGCGGCAAGAACCCTGGGGTTGTGCTCCTGTTGGAGGAACGGGGACCCCAGCGCCATGTTGCATTGCAGGCGGCTCCGTGGGATGGAGGAGTGGGTTTCAGTCTCTGAGGGAGAAGGGAAGGTTAGTGAGAGGCGAGAGCGGTTCTTTGTGTGTAAGTTGTAATAGTACTGCGGTACACTACGGTGTCATGCCAAGATAAAAATAGCAGCTCAGCTTTCAACTGTGTCACCCATCATTAATTGAAAGCCCAGCAATTTCTTCATTAGTTTCAACAGGCTTTATATTGGACCTCATGTGCCAAAGTTAATCAAGATGGCCCACTGTTGTAAGAGGTGTCGGGAGATTTATGTAAACCAGGAGTAACTACTATGCTGAAAGGTTACGATTGTAATCCTATTGTCAAGCTAATATCAGAGAGATTTGAAAAGACTGAATATTATTCCTCAAGTATGATTTAATGAAGCAATATTTATGTGTCTGACCCCTTTGGCCCTGTTTCATCTGGTACACCTGACACCTAACATTGTGGAAATACCTTTTCAGTGTAGATAATTTTCTGATTATTTTTTCCAAACTTGTTTGGAAGAACTTTTAGTTTGCATGTCCTTTTTGTTCGCTGTTCTACCATTGAAGTGTTTGCGCTTGGTAATCACGCTGCTTTCAACACAAATTGAACCATCCAGGAGTAACTGTAGCAACTACTTAAGCGTTGCTTTCCAAAGACAGCAAGCGTTTGCATCCTGAAGAGATGTCTTTGCTTCATCGAAAAGATAGATTTACTAATAGAGAATCTACCTGCAGAGTTTTAAACACAGGGATGCACCACACTGAAATACAGAGCCTTTAGGAAATCAGTGTTCAGGAAAATATTGCTGTTTCTTACTGTGACACTAAATACTACCAATTTAAGGGTAATCTTTTTCATTACGTGTGAAAGCTATTATTTTTTTTAGTAATTCCAGATGAGCTGATAAAATATTTTGTGTGATTGGATTGTATATTTTTAGCACATGCCAAGATGCACAGCTTGTGAGCCTGCTGAAAGTTCACTTTGTGTGAGAACTGACAGATGCCTGTGTGTGGCTTCAGAAAATAGAAAAATCTCCAGTATTAATCACTTTTTAATTCATCATTGGTTAATTTAATTATTGATAATCATAATTTGATTACTACAGATCTGCACAATTTCTAGTATAATAAGGTTCTGTGTAGCAGTATAGTAGAATCACCATTTTTTAGGTTATTTAAGCTAAATAACAGGGATTACAGAGACAAAGAATGACTTTCTTCCTTTGTTCGTCTTAGTGTGCTTCTGTTGGTCTGTTTCTGTATTAAAGATCAACAGTAAAAAGCATCTGTGATAACACACAGCCAATCAGAGTGGGGTTTTTGACAATAAATCTAAAATTATAGAAAGGACTTGGGATCATTTGATCCTCACCTCTGTAAAGCAGCTAACGTGGCTTTTTATACACTATATTGATGCTAAAGTTTTCATGTCTGCCTCTAACACCCCATAAAAAGAGATTGCAGTGAGAAAGTGACAGTATGATTAAGATCCAATGAGTGAAAGTGTTTTTCTCACAACAGATACCCTCTGGTCTCTGGTGTGTCTCATTTTAATGACGAATCTGCAGAACAGAAGAATGGTAAGACTTAACTGGAATACAGAAATAATACAACTATACAGAAAGTAAGAAAGCAAGCTGTATCTTTTGCGATCTTGTTTATATATACAGAGTCTATTTAATTACATGCAAGAACTAAATTTTATCATTGTGCGCTTCTCCAGCAATTGATTTTTCTTGGCTCATTGGATAAGAATGTGCATGGTTTTTTTTTCCTAAAGACCTTATGCTGCTTTATTGAGTTTTTGCGTTTTACATCTGGTGATTCTGAATATGGTTATGTTTTTAGAAACTCAGCTTCTAGCAAAAAAACATACTTTCATTGTAAACTGTTCATGAAATGTATTTATTTTAATAGGTTATTTAAATAATATAAACTAAGCAAGATCAAAGCCATGTTTGTTCTGTATAAGGCATATTTGTCAGGTCTAAGCTATGCTTAATACAGAAATTGTTCAATGCGTCTGAGAATTTTTCGGGCAATTGAACTTCACCGTGAATGTTCTTCATCTTCTTAGGTATTAAAGGATTATGTTGTAATTTAGATAGTTTAATAAGAGCTTTCTTCTAATGACTTTTACACATTTTCTGTGCTACTTTGCACGGAATAGGAGAATTACTAAATTATTAATCGAGATTTTGCCAAGGAAGTTCTTTTCACAAATAATATTTTTTTTCTTTCACCTGTTTGCATCGCATTAGAAATTGTTCCAATGTTTTCATCCATGCCATGCTCAGACTATTCATAAGCGTTGAACAAAAGATCTAAGTTGTGACTTCATACCAATTGGGTAGACACAAAGAAGGCAAACAGATACCAGTCTGGAAGAGCTTGAGAAGGATTTCTTTAGCATAGTTGCAGTGGGATCAGAGTCTGAAGCTCAGGTTGTGCTCGTGGTGGCAGTGATCTGGCACAAGCAGACAGGTTGTAGCAGCGCAAGCTCCCGGCTGCATCTTTTCTGTTTTGGCACAACAGGCAGCACGTGAGCAGGCAGAGGGCTGCCTCTGTCCTGCTCATGGTCTCTGTGAGACAAGACCATGTTCTTGTCTTCTGGGAGACACCAGTACGCTCTTAGTCTCTATGAAATATATTTTTTTTTCTTCTACGTTATTTTGCTTCAAAATTTTATACAAGTAGTTTCTAGTTGAGATTTTGATGGTAACCATGTAGTAGCCTGTGGATCAAGTACAAGCTGTTTCCAAGGAAGCAGCACATGGAACAGCTTTCCTCCCTTGTTAGAGTACTGCATACTTTAACAGAGCTTGATGTAATTTGCTGAAAACAGTGGAATCTCACCCTGGTCATAATAAACAAATGTACAGTCACTTTTACACAAATAGCTGATGTGCTAAAGGACCCAATGGGCAATGCAAAACCCCTCTTATGATCACCTTTAGGATTAAAAGTTCTGTTGGATTTAATGGCAAAATTTCCTGGAATAAGAATTTTGTTACCAGGTTTGAGGGTTTTCACTGTTTCAGCATCCAGAGTTGTCAGTGATACATTTCTTGGTGAGCCCTACTCTTATGTGACCAGTTCTGTAACTTTGTAATTGGCAGGTCTGTTGTACAGACACAGAACGACGACACGCCCAGCCCCACATATGGACAACCAGGTATTAATTCACAGTTTTAAAATTATATATTTCATCATGACATTGTGTAGTTTGCTTTCCAGTCCTCTTTCATGGCTCTGAGGGCTTTATGTGAAAACAGGCTATTAGAAAGTTAGTTTTCAAGATGAACTTTGATTTTGTGAAATACAGAAGTTTTTGCTTAAAAATATCATATACAGATTGTTTTGGCAATTCTAGAAGCAAGGCTTATCATGAGTGCTTCGTTTGTGCCTCTGTTCACTTCCCTGCTGTGTGTTACTCTATTCAAAGGTAACTCTGTTTTCTAAAAACGAAGGCTGACTAGTGGTGATGGCTTTTCAGTAACACTAAAGTTGCTGCCTGAATTTAGTGCCTTATTTACCAATACCTATGTACATTATAAAGCCCTACTCTAGTAAAAGCTTTAACTGGAACTTGTGCTTTCTTAGACTTTCAGTTAAAAAACAGTGGTAGTACAAACCTGTGAGAAATAAGCTGCGTTCTTTCAAGTGCTTCCAAACCACCTCTTCAGAAACTAGACCAAATGACTTTGTATAAGGAGCTTCATATGAGAAATTAAGATGATAAATTTTCCTAATTCTCTTTATTTTGTTGTTGTTCTTGTGCTCTTGGCCCAAGACTTCAGCCCCAGCATGCTTTAGTGGTTTGGGCCACCAAATTATCGTTAGGCCACGGTCTTCCACTGGTAAGCCTGATCATTAAGCCCTGAAAAGACTCATAGATCTATACGGATGGATCTCAGTGAAGCAGCTTTTTCCTAATTACCCTTTGAGTGGTTGAATAAGTTAAAAATGCCTAAATAACTGGCAAGGAGATTCAAGCACTGATTTAAAATAAACTATTTTTCAACACATTTTTTGAAAGTTGACGGTTTTACTTCAACTTGTATGCAGATGTAGTTGTTGACTTGCACTCCTAGTAAATTAAATGTGCACAGATACAAATTACCCTAACAGAAAATTTAAACCTTGAAGAAAATGTCATTTTTTCCCTCCTATAAATCTGCTTTTGCAAATATTTATATATCTACTATTTAAGAGACCACTGCTGCTCTTAAAGACAGATTTAAAGCCGTGCTTAAAACCTTTATTATAATTTGTGTTTTCCTGTAAGTATTGCTGTGTTTGCGGAGGCATTTATCACAAAGGACGTGACAGGATTCTGTGGGGTAAGTACGCTAATAAACTACTGTATGACATGCCAAGAATATACAATTATTGACATACTGCAGATTTTATTTTTTGTTGTTGTTTTAAAATCACCAAAGCCCTTGTCAACATGACACTGCCCTCGTAACTATAGCAGCAAAATTGCTCTTTTGCTGTCCAGCTCAGTTTGATCTGATCTGGGCTAGTGGAAACTGTAATGAATTAGGCTTTCAAAGACTTTTGTTGGTATAAACTGTTTGGTTTAGATACATTGCTCAGGTATAACTGCAGTTGTAAAGATCCCCGGGAAGGGTCTGACTTTGTTATATGTTTACTGGCAATGATACCCAGTGTTAGAATTCTGATTTTATCTGAATGTTTTCTATCTAAATACAAGATTGTCCAGTAGTTACAAGCTGAAGGCATAAAAATAAGGTCATGACTTAATATGCTGAACTAAATTAAAACCCTACCAAAGCTTATAAAATAGACTTCAGAGTAATTTAATTCAAAGGAAAAAAATAACATTTAAAAAGCTGCTTACATCTAACTGTATCACATCTAAAGTACCCTAAAGTCATCATACCACATAAAGTAGTATTTGAGGCAAACTAGAAAATTAAATAAAATAGTAGTAATATCAAAAGGAGTTCTGCTTTGTGAAAGATCTGAATAGTAGAATTTCATCCCCTAAAGCACAAAAGACTGGATGACCTTGTAAAAGGCCTTTCTCCCTTTGTATCTCTTTCCCCCCGCACGCATAGAACTTTAACTTGGAATTAAGGTCACCAGATGCCATATCTCAGTAATGCATATTTATTATAAAAATGAAAAATGAAGCATCACTCAACAATCTATTTTCTCTTGGAGCTTCCCCAGCCATCTTGGGGGAGGAACTGTACGTGTGATGTTGGGGTAGAAAGCAAGGAATAGAGTGAGGCTATCTTTGCTGTAAATTAGTTATGGTAAAAATAAGGTTTGCTTTTTGAAGGAGATTCGTAACTGAAATGTTTTGGGTTTATATGTCTTTGATAATATGCTGCATATCAAAAATATTGTGCAAGTTGGAACCCACACTGCTCCTCCAGGATGTTTTTCCTGTGGTCATCTTAAAAGATAAAAACCAGATTTAAGTGTTAGTTACCAGTTTATGTTTGGTAGCTAGGAAATAGAGGGGAAAACATCAGAAATTCAACCTTACTAATGTATGTTATCCAGGATATATTTCAAATATAGTCTGTAAGAGTAAATTGCTTTCCCTTTTTTTCCAAATTATTCAGATTTTCTGGAAGTACTTTGGTTTCATGCTTATTTTAAATTTCTTTTCCATTTACTTCTCCAGCAACAGCTTAATTTGGCTTAGATTTTTGTGAAAATGAGTCTGAAAATGAGGTTTCACAGTCTGAGCAAACCAATACCAAAAGAACAGCCTTGGTCCTGTCCTCCTCAGAACTGGCCGACCAGGGAGGGGAAAGAGTGTCGTCACCCGAACCTTCATGTGCTGCCTGACAAATCTCTGTTCCCTTTGTTTTTAAGCCCTTTCCTATACTGTTTCACGGAGGTGAAAACAGCACCTTCCAGTCTCTTTTCTAGAGGTTCAAAAGCTTTCATGACTCCCATGAACAACAAAAAGAATGGGAAAGCAAATAGGTAGCTTGCTTTTAAAACTTAATATTGTGTATCACATAGAGGAGACTCCGGAGAATAAAACTAGGTGTTAGGGCTTATATTTTGTGATTTCAGACCACTAGTGCAAATGTTCAAACCACAGGAAGAACCAAACATAATGATCGAAGTTCCATAGTCAGCACAACGTGCATTTTTCTGCACAAGTTTTTAATAGCGTATTAAAAAGATACCTTGTGTATTCTGGAGAGGGCTATGGTTAAAAGCCTTTCCAATCTGAAAAATTATTCTGATCTGAGATTATATGCAAACGGCTCAAAGGTGGTTTCTTCTCCTTTTCAATACCTGGAGATTATTTCATTGATTAGAAATTAATTTTTAGGCTTGTACAACCATATGATAGCAATATCAATTATGTAAGACTGATCAAGGATAAGGAGGACAATGCTAGTGGATTTGCCTAGGAACAGCTCTTTCTACCTTTGTGTGACTGAACTAAATTCTGGTTACTTGTCAATTTTGGGGGGTTTTTCTTCTGCCTTCAAATACAGAGCAGCACAAACAGTATTTGTCTTGATTCTTGATTGTTTGTCTTACAGATTCTCAAATTCAAGTCTTCATAATGGATTCCTGTCAGGGAACAAAGAAGGGACTCAGTTTTTGTAGATAAATGGAGGTAACTAAATGGCTGAGTAAAATAGACTTAAAATGCTAGTTTAATTTTTACTGCTGCTTTCTCCTTCCATCTTTGCTTCTCCCCCCCCCCTTAAAGCCCCTTATTTTCATGGTTAAAAATATTTCAATCTAATTATAGAATGCTAGAATGGGTTGGGTTGGGAGGGACCTCAAAGCCCATCCAGTCCCACCCCCTGCCGTGGGCAGGGACACCCTCCACTAGCCCAGGTTGCCCAAAGCCCCATCCAACCTGGCCTTGAACACTGCCAGGGAGCCAGGGGCAGCCATAGCATCTTTTAGTTTAAAGCCATTACCCCTTGTCCTGTCACTATTTACCCTTGTAAACTGTTACCAAAAGATCACTGCAGAAAGCAGATACAGGTGCTTAAATTAGCCTAGAAAGCAGTTGACTAAGTTAAGCTGAAGTGATATAAATTGATTCTGTGATTATTTTTTTTTTTTTTTTTTTTTTTTTTACTGACGCGACGAGTTCTCATAAGGTTCAAGCAACATTAGTAGCCAAAGAGGTACATATTAGGGACTCAGCCGAGTCCGCTGTGAATTCCTCTCCGTCGCAGAGGCGCTGAAAAAACCCGTCCAGGTACGGCCCCCAGCCTGCTCCCGTGGGGCGGGGGATCTCTCGCCCCACTGAAGGTCTCTCTCTCGCCCGGCGGGGTGCTGCTGACAGGGGCGGGCGAGCAGAAGGGCTCTCGGGCCGGGGGCGTTGGCGGGAGGCACCGCCCTGAGGCGGGGAACGGCTCCCAGGGGCGGTGCCCCAGCCCTGCGCCTCCGTTTGAAATCAAACCGCCTCCGCGCTTTCGATTGGGTCCCCCGGGCGTTCACGTGATCTCCTTTCCACCAATCGTGGGCCGTCGCGCGCCTTTTCGAAAAGAAACCGTTTATTGAGTTCGGGGGTTCTTTTCTCCTTCCGCCAAGCCGGTATCAGTTAAGGCTAAAAGAGTCCGGCCGCCGCGGGGCGCCTGTTCCAGCCGGCCGGGCTCGGTGTGTCCCGCCAGCCATGGCGGCTGTCAGCACGTGAGTGCGGCGGCGATTCTCCGGGGCCGTCTGCACGTCAGCCGTGCTCTGTTTCGGCGCGGCGCAGGGATACAGCGGCGAGGACGTGAGGGCCGGGTACGGCGGCTGCTGGCGCGCGCGCGGGAAGGTTCAGTCAGCGCCGCGCACTGACAGGAGGGGCTGTGCGGGCCGGGGGCAGCGCCGCTGCCGCCACATCGGCCCCTCAGCGACCTGCCAGCGCTCCGCCGCAGGTAGGAGGCGTCCGGACCGCCGCTGCGCTGGGGGCTGCGGGCCGCGGTGGTGGCTGAACGCGGCTTCGTGGGGAGGTAGGGGCGTCCCAGGGGTCCGGGGGTGGGGATCGGGCCGGCCGGACGCGGCTTTGGGGCTCCGGGCGCCGCGGAGAGTTTTTGGGCCGGGTTGCTTCCCGGCAGCTGCCCTGTCCTGTCAGCGGGAGCTGGGACGCACCGGCCCCGGCTGCGCCGGTGGCTGTGGGCCGCCCCGCTTGCAGGCGCGCCCGCATGGAGCCTGGGCTCGTAACGGTGGCATAAACTGCGGCTTCTGCAGCTCGGGTGGTGTTTTTCGCTGGTAGGAGTCGGTGGAAACTGTGAACAGGGCACTTCGGGTAAGGAAAACTGAAGGTTGCCGTTCCTGTAACGTACAGGTACTTCAGGGTACTGTCAAATTTGTCCTAGGGTGTGTTTTGTTTTATCAACAAGTATTTTACCGTGTGAAGCCTAGCAAGAAAATTCAGAAGGATCGCTCTTCGTTACAGTTAGTTCCCTTGGTTTTAGCTTACCACTTTCAAATGTATACCTGATAGTGCATTTTATATATACTTTTGTGAGGATTGCTTGTACTTCGTGACACACTTATATTTATATATGAAAGCAATAGCGTTGTGCAAACCGATTGTGCAAGCGCTGTGGGTTTGGTTTATTGTTTTGTTTAGTTTTTTTCCAAGTTAAAAGCCGTTCTGCCTTCTGTTTTCGCTGTGTGGCACGCAGAGGTGCGTTTGCAGCCTTTGAGCTGTGTCAGCAGCCGAACAGGAGATCCTAGCAACAGCTAAACTTTCAGCCTTCTTTTCAGCTGTCTTCCTCCGAGTTCTTCGCAGTAATGCCACCATTTCCTCCTTGTTCTGGAGCATACAACTGTAGTCAATCGGTCTCTGTTTACTTCTAAACTCAAGCCTCAAGAATTTCCGTGTAGATAAGACAAAGTATAATATCCAGATTTAGGTGAGGAGGAGTGACTGTTTACATGAAAATAGTATTTTAAGTTGCTTATGGGATGAAATATGTTGGCCCTATGTCTGTGCAAAGGCTCCGATGGGTAGCAAACCAATTGTGATGTAAAAGTAGTGTAACTGGGTTTACATGTACATGTGATGACTGCTCTTGCACTCTGTGTGAGCATCAGTTTCTCCAAACACACAGTGCTTCAGCTTCCCCTGTATGATGACAGTGGTTGCTCATGGTAGGTAGTTCCTAGTTTTCTGCACAAGCAAACACATGTAAATGGCACTGAGGTTCTTCTGCTGTACCTTGGAAAAATGTCTCTTGAGCAGAAGTAAAAAACATAATTACATTGGTCTAATAAATATGTAAAGTGTTATTTGGATGAGTAATTTTGACACTCTTTTATAGGTAAGATTCCTTCCATTTGAATTTGAAGATGCCGCTCTTTGGGAATATTGTTGTAATTAAACGGAATGGGACTGATGGAATTAGTTTTCCACTCACTGCAAGTTCTTGTTTATTTGGAAGGTGAGAATTAGTTGAGTACTTGCATACATCAAAATAATATTAGAGATATTTTTCCTGCAGGTTATATCTTCTAATGCTTATTTTCAAAAATAAATGTTTGTAAATCATGTTCAGGGGAGGGAAGGCGATATTGGATTAAGGTTAATTGTCAGACTAAGAAGCTGAACTTAATTTTTGTTGCAGTTCTTTTTCCTTGCCTTGCCAGAACTATTTTTTGTTTTAATAGTTTCTGGCCAAAGTAAATCTGGGGAAGGGATTGAAAGCAATACACAGGTGACAAGCAAGTGATGGTATTCTTTTATCCAAAGTCAGTTTCCAGTAATTGGCTGGTGAAGAGAAGCAAGGTACATGGCTTGTATTAGACCACCTTCATTACATCAGTGCTCTTCTCAGTTTTTTTTACTTTTTTTGATTCTCCAAAACCTCAGTAATGCAGTATGTCAGCCAATATCTAGATTTAATGTTAAAATTTACTAAGAACTTATTCTTCCTCCTCCTCCAATCTTGAAACTCTCTTTGACTTATACAGTTGAGTGATAGTGGGTTTTGAGCTTGATCCAGCTGTTTTACTTTAAAAGATAAAATTAATGTACCTGAACAGTATAGGTGAAGACTTAACTAGATGATCTTACTATAAATAGGCTTCAAATAAAATGTTTTTACTTCTCCTAAACTGGGTCTGTTCAACACTTAACTGACTGATAGAAATTTTAACTAACTGTAATGATTCAGTCCTGAATCGGATTCCACAGTGAAAGTCTAGTGGAAGCACTCCAGTGTCAATGATACTGTTCTTTAGCTTCAGCAGCGCTGCCCAGACAGGTCACCCTTCATGGTACAAAAATTAATTTCTAACTAACAACTTTCAAGAAGGTAGAAGTGGCAATCCCGGTGAGACCACAGGTCCATCTGCCTAATATTCTGGAGACTGATCAGTAATGAATGCCTAAGAGTGAGATTAAGAGTGTACGCTGGTATGTTCTAAAAATATTCCACAAGTCTTCGGCAACTTGCGAGTCAGGAAACGAGTAATCTCAAACCACCAGGCATCTGTTGTAGACATGTCTCTTTCAGCTTGCTGTGAACTGCTTTTTTCAGAATCTGATATGGATTCTCTGATGTTGTATAAGTGTAAGCTCCTGTCATTTTTTGCCATAGTCGAAAGACTTAGGAAGTTCATTTTCTTCTTGTGACCAAATCTAAGAAAGTGTCATGCTGCTGTGCAATTATTAGCTGAAAAGTCGGGAAATCACCTAATTCTGTAACAGTCAGATTTTTCTGTCTTCTGTGTGTCTTGAAACTCAAATTGTGTTTTCACCCACAGGAGAACAGAATGTGATATTCGCATCCAGTTGCCTCAGGTCTCGAAAGAACATTGTAAAATTGAAGTAAATGAAAACAAGGAGGTAAGATATACGTATATTTTAACGGCATGCATTTCATCGTTGCATCTCATCAGGCTACTGAAATGTTTGTTTTATTTTTAGGCAATATTGACTAACTTAAGTACAGTAAATCCTACGCAGCTGAATGGTGGTTGTTTTCAGCAACCTGTACCTCTGAAGCATGGAGATGTGTTAACTATTATTGATCGTTCTTTCAGGTAAGGGCCAGGGACAAACTGTTAATGCCTCGATCCTAGAATGTGTTCTGCCGGCAACCAGTGCAGAGAGCTTTGTGCACACAGGCTCTCGCTGCTGGATGAAGATATGGAAGATGGCTGTAGATAAATAGGAAAACTTAAAATGTCCTTTTACCATCTTCAGAAACAGAAGTTAATCTAGTTTATTTCGTATTTCTTTACAATGTCTCATAGACCTTCTTCAAAAGGCTAAAAGATTTCTTTTTTTATCACTTTTATATATTATGGTTAAGCTTAAACCAATAAAGACGGAATTGTCTAGAGAGATCATTTTGATTTTTGTTTCAAGGGTGATCATTTTTAGGGGAAAATTTAGAAGTATTTTGATGTAGTTAAAGCCTTTAAAAGTGATATGTGTATCTTATTGGGAGTGGACAACTGTTCGTCATGTATCTTAATCATGGGAATTTTTTCATCAGCTATTTGACAAAAAAATGGTTGTCTTTTAAAATATTTCTTCCAGATTTGAATATCCTCTCCAATCAACTCCAAGAAAGAGACGTTCTAGATCTCCAAAAGATGAAACACTGCAGGTAATTTTGTGGCCATAGGCTTATTTATTACAAGTACATTGGTATTAGTAGTGATATGGTATTCCATTTCCTTGTTCTGTTTTCTTTTTCGGAATAGGTTTTCAACCATAGACTACCTTTCTGTTTGAAAATACAAATAAACTCCTTCAGATAAATACTTTTTAAAAAATTAATAATTTATTAATTTTAGACTTGCAGTTTCTGGTAATAGATACTTAATAATCTATGATGTTACTAGTACAGGTATGCTATTAAAAATTAATCCTTAGCTTTTTTTGAAGAGAGATGAGATGCAGGAAGTACGGAGTGTGTGCTTTAAATGGGGAAGTTTGCCCTAGAGAATAAGCATTCTTTTTTTTCTTTTTTTTTCAACAATAATCTGTTGTTCTATGTGCTGGTCCACTAATGTATTGTTTGAATTTATAAATATCAAACTAAGCCTATCTTACTAATTTACTTTCATTAGTTTATTTTTTGTTCTCAGCAAAGTTTTCATCCTTAAAGGAGATAGTGTTAGCTTGTGAGTACTGTGGCTATTGAAAGATTTTTTTTTTTTTTTTTTTTTTTTTAGTATTATAGTTCTCTTTAAATAAAAATCTTCCACTAGGTCCAATAACAAGGTGAGATTCAAATGTGCTTGTATATATTCTTATACTACAGCTGCTTTTAGAGCTAATAATTTCAATGATAAAACAAGACTTAAACTCTTCCTGTAAAGTGCCTCAAATGTGTATTGGTCAATGTTCTTAAATTTTTAAATATTCTAGGATTTAATTTGCATACTTCTAAGCCTGTTTTAATAAACAATGCATATTATTTATAAATCTAGTGTTTTTCAATATACAGTTGAAATCTAAACTGTAAAATGTTTGTTGCTCTGCTGTAATATTTTACAAATTTACAGGTTCTTCATGTTCAGCAGGTGGCAGAAGTGGAATTACTACGCAAACAAACTTCAGGATCTAAAAGTCTTCATGTTTCAGGTTGGTACTTGTTTTATGGAGGGTTTATTTTCTTCTTCCCCCTTAATTGCATTTATTCTTAGCGTAAGAGGACAAATAAGGTTGAAAAGAGAAAAAAAATGTATTTTAAGACTTTTCAGAGTACACCTTGCTATGTTTGTGTACTATCTCATCATACTTGGATGCTGTGATTTACCAAAGCTAAGTCCTGCCAGGAGAAATCAGTTTAATTACATCCTGACAAATGAGCAGTAACAGTTAGCCTGGAATTGGCAAAATCCATATGTATTGCTTTGTGTTTTGTGCAAATTTGGTTAATGAAGATTATAGTTAAGAAGGGAGTTCAGTACACTGGCTTTGCAAATGCAATACAAATGTCAATCGAAACTGCTATGTGAAACAATTGCCTATTACATTTCACTTTTCAGAGGCATCAAACAAGTATAGCATGACAAGTTCACCTTTTGAGCAAATATTGCATTATCTTATGTAGTCTTTCCTAATTAGAAACTGAAACAGGTATAATTTTGGAGATATATAGGAAGAGTTAATTTTCCTGATTGAACTAATAGTTTACAGTAGCTGTTTCATGTAGACCCAGTAAAAATCTTCTAGAGCTATTAAGTCTGGGTAGTTACAGACCATGGACCGCTAAATGCCAGGACTTCACCTTTCCATCCTTCTTAAGTAACGATACTTTCATGGGAAGATACAAGGTTTGTTAGATGGAGGCTATTTATCTACAGACAGGTTTGATTTTTATGGCAAATGTTTGTTCCAGTCCAAAAAAACCCCAGACTGTTTCACAGTGTTCTGTTTCAGTGGGTTGTTGTGAGTGCATCTGTGTTCACAGGATTTGGGTGGTAAGTTCCCCAACACTGTCCTACGATACAACAGTCTTTGCTTCATTGTTCTATCAATTTTAAGAGAAAAACTTGGCAGCTCAGTAAAAATAATACTGATGTGCTTGTCAGCAGTTGGGTAAAAGCTTTCTATGAAAGATCTAATTTCCTGTTCTTTCCCATGTCTCTCTTCCCCCTCGCCTTACTCCTTTTCCTGGAAGGTAAATGACAGGCTTTTCCTTGCATGTCAGAGTCTCCACCTTCATCTTTACCTGAATTATTTCCCATCACAATTAAGAATCGTAGAATCATAGAATGGTTTGGGTTGGAAGGGACCTCAAAGCCCGTCTAGTTCCACCCCCCCGCCATGGGTAGGGACACCCTCCACTAGCCCAGGTTGCCCAAAGCCCCATCCAACCTGGCCTTGAACACTGCCAGGGAGCCAGGGGCAGCCACAGCTTCTCTGGGCACCCTGTGCCAGGGCCTCAGCACCCTCACAGGGAAGAATTTCTTTCTAACATCTAATCTAAATTGACCCTCCTTCAGCTTAAACCCATTCCCCCTTGTCCTGTCACTACACTCCCTGATAAACAGTCCCTCACCATCTTTCCTGTAGGCCCCTTCAGGTACTGGAAGGCCGCAATTAGATCTCCCCAGAGCCGCCTTTTCTCCAGGCTGAACAACCCCAACTCTCTCAGCCTGTCTCCATAGCAGAGGTGCTCCAGCCATCCAATCAGCTTCGTGGCCTCCTCTGGACTCGCTCCAACAGCTCCATGTCTCTCCTGTACTGGGCCCCCAGAGCTGGACGCAGCACTGCAGGGGGGGTCTCACCAAAGCGGAGTAGAGGTGCAGGATCACCTCCCTCGACCTGCTGGTCACACCTCTTGTGATGCAGCCCAGGACACGGTTGGCTTTCTGGGCTGCAAGCGCACACTGCCGGCTCATGTTGAGCTTCTCATCAGTCGATACCCCCAAGTCCTTCTCCTCAGGGCTGCTTTCTATCCATTCCCTGTCCAGCCTGTAGTTGTGCTTGGGATTGCCCCGACCCACGTGCAGGACCTTGCACTTGGCCTTTTTGAACTTCATATGATTCGCACGAGCCTGGCTCTCCAGCCTGTCACAGTCCCTCTGGATGGCATCCCTTCCCTCCAGCGTGTCGACGGCACCACACAGCTTGGTGTCGGCAAACTTGCTGAGGACACACTTGAAGGAAGTCAACATGTATCAGCATTTGTTTTGGCAGGTGTTCATAAAGTGTCGACATAAAGTAGCGTTGAAAAATAGACCTTGTAGATGTACACGAGGTCTCAGCTTCTTGTGGCCTAAAAAAGCACCTCTCATGGAAGCTAACAGAGTTAATCTGATATACCCCTTCCTCATGGAAAAGGCAAAGTGAAGCATGCTACCTCAAGTTTCCTGGGCAGCAGTTTAGAGGTTGCAGGTGAATGGCAGCACGCGTACAGTCACTTGCTATGTCTCATCTGGGAAGTGGTAGCTCTGCTTTATTCTCTAGCTTTACCCTAAAGAAGGATTGCCACAGTTCAAGCAATACAGCACCTATGTAAATGCAGGACAAAAACCAGACTGAATTGTGGTAAGCCGATCTGAATGGTTGTTTAATTCTATGCTCGTAGGTTTGTCTTGTGGCAGCCCTGAGAGATTTATATGAGCCATTGATTCCGAATTAAAACAAAAGCATGAAATACCAAGTGCCTTACCTGAATAAGGAATAAATTCCAGATTACAACCTACAATTTATGTTAAACATTTAGATACTAATGCTTCTATTATGAGAGAAATTGTTATTGTTAACACAGCTTTATTTACAGTACTGTATCCTGGACCCTGATTGACCATCTTGGGAGAGGAAAGGAAGGAATTTTTATCTGTATTTATGGAACTCATATTTGTAGTTCTGCAATTTTTAAGTAACTCTGCATCTGTATTTTTGCTTTGCTTACTTTGTAGATAATGCTGAGTGTGAAGAAAAAAATGCCAATGAAAACAAACAAAGTACAGAGGAAAATATTTCCAAAACTTTACCCGTCAAACTACAAACACCCAAATCTTCACACAGAATACATCAATCTATTAAGAAGCAAAATGAAATGTCTCCCTTTAGTAAACTCTATGAAAAACTGAAACATGAGATAACAGTGAAAAAATCTCTGCAAGAGGGAAATATATCTCAACGAGCTGCAAAAGAAGATGGTAAGAGTGTTCTGCTAGAACCAAATGCTCGAATTTCATCATCAAGTTGTGTTTATGACCTGGGAAGCCTGACTAAAGAAAAAGAAATAGGCAGAAGTGAAAATATTGAAGAATGTAAAATAACAATAAAGCAAGAAGTGATCAGTTCAGAATGTAACCAGATCTCAGCTGTAGGAAGTGCTACCAAGAAGAGTTTTGCCAGAAGTCCTCAAACTTCGGTTTCAAAGGAGGTGTCCAGAGATGTTGGTAAAAGAAGCCACTTGCAGGATCATAAGGAACTAAGTACAGCAGGCAAATCTAAAGGTATTGAAGTTACAACCAAACCCAGTAAGGAGAATGATGGAAATGCAGCATTTTCACAGAAGCCGTGCTCTATAGAATGCTTGGATTATGTAGATCGAATGAAAATATACAGCTCTGCAATAGCAGTAGATAAACTAACACAAACAACTAACACAACAAATGTTTCTGAAGTAGATAAATATGTTCTGTCTATACCAACGCCCAGAAGGAAGAGTCCTCGGTCTCATTTTCTATCACCGAGCAAAGAAATTAGTGGAATGAATCCTGTAAATACTGATACTCCAACAACTGGACGCCGTGTGTCACTGAAAAATAAGTCTCTCTCAGAAATTTCAGCTGAAACTCAAAGGGAAGATTCAGTGTGCAGAAATGATAGCCTCAAACAACTGCCTTTGGCAGAAAATAAACGCTTAAAACAAAGACGAAATAGTAAACAGCATACCCCAGGGAAACCTGTAAAATCAGAGGTGCTGAAAGAAATTTGTGATCAGGCAAACTTTGTTAACTCACAAGAGGGACGTTCTGAAACTCCTGCCTCTTTTTCAAATTCCAAGAGTCCCAGAAGAAATGACAGGCAAAGTAAAGAATTATCAAACAGAAGTGTCCATCCAGAGACACTGGCTTCAGAAGAGTTGGCCTCAGAACTGGCATCTCCTCCTGGTCAGAAATCTGACTCTGGAAGGAAAAGGGGTAGGCCAAGGACCTCTGGACTGCTGACTGAAAGAGCATTAGAGACAAATGCCGTTGAAGAAAATCACGATAAGACAACAGACAGAAAGGACAGTGGAACTGAAGAAGAGCTGGCCACAAAGGGGAATCACCAGAAACAAGATTTGGAAGATGCTGGTGTTATGAGACCTCGTAGATTGTCATCCAAAAGGAGGTCTTCTGGAAGTGCTACTGTACTGAAAGACAATGAGGCTGTCTCAGAAGTGAATATTTCTGGCCTCTTGGCTGGAGAAGAGTCAGGTAAATATGTTTAATTCCCTCCCTCGTTGTTTTTATATTTGAGAAATTCTCATAGTGTCTTTATGAAAATTTGTCCACTTACATAAAACATAGAACTCCTTGCTGACATTAGTTCTCAAATATTTCTCTTGTATTTATATTTGACTGTAAAAATACACAATAATATGTATAAAAGCTTACTCAATTGAATCTATTTCTCTTTAAGGTAAGTTACCTTCTGATATGTTTTCAACTTTAAAATGCACGGGTAAGCACTGTTTTCTATGCTGGTTAAAATGTTGACTTGGATTCCTAGATATATAGAAATATTTTCAATTGTTATTTTTAGGTAACACAAAAAGGATATCTAAGAAGAGGAAAAGTGGTGACTTGTTACCTCAGCCTTTAGGAAAAAGAAAGAGAGTGTCTTTTGGTGGTCATCTAAGTCCAGAACTTTTTGATAAAAGTTTGCCTCCCAACTCGCCCCTTAAAAGAGGTGCGATTCCTGCGAGACTGAGTTTACCCTTTGGAAACTCACCACGTGCGGTTCTGAAAAAGGCTCAGGGATTGAAGCGCTTTGCAGTCCAGGTAACGTCAAGGCTAATCAGGTTGCTAAGACAATTAATGTGAAGAGAATTTATGAATTCTAAGACTTCTAAAAATTAAAAAATAGTAGTAAACCTTGTCAGATGTATGTTGGGAAGTGGAAATTTTAATTGCAATTAAAATGGTATTTGAAATCCGCAGACTTTAATCAGCACTTTAATTTCTCCATAGTATGAAAGGGCTCAGCTTACCCTCCTGTCTTTATACAGGAGGTGTGTTTTTATTCACCTCACACGCTATTGCTCATTCTCTACGTGGGAGCGTATTTCTGTATGTTTGTGCTTAGCAGCAGTGTCTACAAGCTCCACTTTACCATCAGTAGCAGAAAACAGAACAGCAGTTTGTTGGCAGACTGTGAGCTACTGCCCCGTGGTTTGGTTAGAAGTTTGAACACATTTGCTGTTGATTTAAACTAGTTAAAATGTGTGTAGTGTACTTGATGTGAACAAAACTTTTGAATAATAAATTCAGTTAACTTACTCAACTGAATTTGCATGTGTCTTTTGAGGCTGTTTTGACATTTAAAGCTTGCTACAAATTTATTTTCAGAGAATAACATTTAAGGTTTTTTTCAAATGACCTGATGATATTTTACACTATTGTATTTACTTGTCAGAGATGTAGATGAGCATTTGTAGTTCAGCTACATGCAGTAACATTTTATGGTGGTGGGGTTTTTGTTTTGTTTTTTTTTTTTTTTCTACCAGGAACTTTCTGAACATTTGCAGAAAGAAAAAATGTCACCAAAAAATTTGCCAAGCCAGAAGTCCCCAGCTGTCTCATCCCCTGCCTCTGGGAAGGCAACACCTAAATTTACTTTAGGTTCTCCAGCACCTTACACAAAAGGACGTTTCTCTATTTCTCACATCACAACGCCATTACCAATTGCAGAAGAGAAGGATGCTCTTGCAGAAGACATGAATACAAAGGAGAAAAATGGTGCCCAAGTGAAAACACCTAAATCTTCTCACATTAACCAAGATCATAAAACCTTTTCAACGGCTACACCTGACAAATTCACAAGAAGTGCACAACTCGCTTTGAAGGTCACTCCCATGAAGAGGAGAAGTGGGTCTGTAGCAGTTATCAATGCAAAAAGGAGAAGTGGTGCCTCTAGTGCCAATTTACTAGGTTTGTTTCAGCAGTTGATTTTGAATATTAATTTTAATGCTTTAAAATACAGGAACAAAACTGAAGTAGGCCTGTTACTTCGTTATGCAGAGGACACCAAATGATTGGTATATTTCATGATGGTTGTTGGACTGGTTGGAAACAACTGCGAATTGCAAAGTGTTACTTTCTCTCATATTCGTAAAGCAAATTACTAAAGCATATATAAAATCATATTTAGAACACAAATCTTAATGTTCCGAAGTTGAAAAATGGTAGAATTAAGGTTGTCTTTGCAAGGTTAGTTGCAGTAGTGATCCTGCAAGTTCAAATAGTATTGATACAATTTGTTCTACTTCAATTACCTCAATTTTGATTTGAAAATGTGCACTTTACAGCAATCTAGCTTCAGTTTGGTTTTTGTGCCTTTTTTATATGCAGTTCACAACCTTTGTCCCTGGACTCTGCTGCACTTGACAATGGTGTACATTAGTTATAATTAAAAAATAGGATAACTGGGTGTTAACTTGAATATTTTGAAGTTGAACATTTCAATTTGAATGTTGAACACTGGTTTGAAACAGTTTTGACAGCATTGGAAACGTGATAGGGGAGCTCTAATTCTTGATATTTTTTATCTTTGAAGAAACTTACAGAGTGGTCTCTTTGTTACTTGTTTTCATAAATTAAATCAATTTGACTCTTTTGAAGTCAAATTTAAAGCTTCCCACCAACACCAATCATTCACCCAGGAATTTTTATTACTCTTTACTATGTCCATTTTTTGTAGTGTCATTTTAAAATTTTGAACAACATACTATATACAGTGTCCCAGTGATGGCCCCATCATCATTATTATTACGTGATGAGATAAAATCACAGGCCTTCACTAAACTTCCTGGTTAATACAGCTGAAAGTGGTATTAGTCTTCTAGCGAAATAAGTGTGGAGGTTTTTTTCTTTTTAGTTGTTTCATTCATTTTAATAGTGCCAAGATACTTCACAAATAATCACAACATACCATTTTTCACCACCTCTCTGTAATGTGTAAGTGGTTTTTAATAACAGTGCATCAATTTCTTCTGTAATATGAAATGAACACCAGAGTTCTTTAAAAATTCTGAATGTCTACTTTGTATCCAAACCAAACTCTCTTGTTTTTCCAATGCCTGTTCAGATAATTTCCTGCATGCTTGGCATTTTTCTACGTATCCTGAACACCCTAGCAATGACAGCTTTTGAAAGTTATTTTTATTTACTGACTTGCCCCAACTTGCACAGTAATTCTGACAAGACAATAATAATATCCTTCAAGAATGATACTCCCCTTTTTACCTCTAATTAAAAAAATAATCGTTTCTTTTATGTGATCCCTGTCTTCTCATAGCCTCTTTCTGAAGTAAATGAGGCAGGTGTCCTACCAACTTACAGCTTCATTTATTACAGAGCTGTAACTAATTCCCCGATTCTGCTGTGTACAGAATGATGCTGTGATAAAGGTAACCTTGCTTTGGGAATTTTTCAGAGGATGTTTTAAGGAGAAGGTGATACAAGAAAAAATTATGGAATGTCTGTGTAGACCTAAATGCTGTAAGCAGTATAAGCAAATAATTTCCTGACTACAAAATTCTTGGGGAAAGTGGTAAAAGAAAAGTTGGATATGTTTCACTTAGAAGCCATTTCTTGTGTCCAATCAGGGAAAAATTCAGGTATAATAATGAACGAGACTGAAAGACTCATGGCAAGTTTCTGTTGGGAAAAATTATTTTCTTACAACAAGAGCAAGGATGGAATTGGGTCAGCCTTCAGTTCTGGGATCTAACATCTATTTGACACTATATGAAGCTTGTTGTTGTTGTTTTGTTGTGGAAATAGCCATACTTGGTAATTGTTAAGCTTCAGCTGAAATTGAGTCTTCCAGTTGAAAGCATTTCATAAAGCACTTCACTATGGGTGTTGTCAGATGAGACAACAACCGCTTTCCTATGCCCGAATGCAGCAAATCCATTGGAATTGTAAAGAAATAATTGTGAACTTCCATTTATACAGCTAAGAATTAAAGTGGTTATTTCTTTTTTGCTTTTTAGTTGCAAAATCTTGGGCAGAAGTGGTAAAATTAGGTGTTGCAAGACCACAGTCAAAGACTGTTAAAAAAAGCATCCGAAAAGGAAGACATGTAAAGAAGATAACTCAATCACCAAAGGTATTCTTTTTATTTTTGCACAACCACAAAAGATCTTGTAGGTATTTTGCTACAGAACCTGGAAGCTTATGAGCTTTTAGTATAATGTTAAATGGGTGTTGATGTCTTTGTCACAGTGTATAAGAAATGTAGATTTTATATAAAAGGAACCTTTGTTTACTAACTTCTTTTTCTTTTTCTTTTCTTCTTTCCCCTCTGCAGACTCCAGTAAGAAAAATAAAAGGTCATTTTAGTACAGGTCACGCAGAGTCACCTGCTACAATAGTTGTAGGTAGAGCTTATTCCACCACAGTCAGAACGGCTGGACGGGTGCCTAAAGTGGTAAAAAATCCTATCTTGAAGCTAAACATGAATATGGACGAAAGCTTCACAGGTTAGTTTTTGAAGTCTGTTGCTCACTCTGTCAACTGTGTAGTTCTTTTGTCAAAGCATATGCTCATTTCTCTGAATATAATTTATAGGAATGACTGAAATGTTCCAAACTCCAGAAAATAAGAGTGGAAAAACATTACCTTTGGCCACTGTTCAGAAGATTGATTTTACACCAACATGTACTGCAGTGGAAATTTCTGAATTGCAGACTCCTGAAGAATCTGGTATGTTTGTTATTTGAAAAGAAAGGAAATGTTTAGGTATATTTAGGGGCAGGGGTGTGTCTGCTGCTTGAGACAGTGAGTAGTCTTAGCCTAGGCAGACTTGAAGCATCTGGCAACCCATAAAAGACATTTTTGTAGTTCCAGTTAGTTTTTTGAGTAGGTGTTATTCTCTTACTCCTTCTATTTGGTATGAAACCTCGAAGTGTTTTAGAAGTGTTTAAGGCAAGGGCAACCTGGTATAGTGGCGGATGTCCCTGCCCATGGCAGTGGTGTTGGAACTAGATGATCTTTGGGGTCCCTTCCAACCCAAACCATTCTATGATTCAAAATGTTGAAGTATTGTTTAAGGCAAATCTTGTGCTGAAGCGTGATGCTTTCTTAATCAGTTGTCTGTGAATACGTCTAAATTCAGTGACAAAGTTTCATGTCGGGGAGAGATTATTGTGCAATCTTGCAGGAAAAATCTAGTCAGGTTAGAAAGATTTGTATTAAGATGGTACTTTGCTGGGCATCTTTTGCTCATAACCTTGCATACCAGTCACTGTGTACCTGTATAACTCAGAATTCCTGAAATTAAAATTCTGTTTGCTTGAGAATTTAGCAAAGCTGGGCATCTACTGAAACACCAAGAAAAATAAAGAATAAATCCTCCAATATTTAAAATAATAATAATAGTTGAAATGTTTTTTGGTGTATTTCAGATGTTGTGGAAGATAGGCTTAAGTAAAATAAAATAAGCCTTGTTATAACTTCAGAAGGGAGTCCAGTTAAAAGTCTTTTCTTTGAAAAGAACTAGTAGAGTGATCTTCATTCACTTGAAGATGTCTGTTATTGGCTATTATTTCTACTGTTATTTAGTGCTTTCCTTAAATTGGTAGGCAGGCCCACCAATTCTATTAGATTATACAATCTAATCTTAGATTCTATACGCATCAATCATTTTGTATGTCATGAATGCTTTAGTTTCATAATTTAGGGAATATGGATTGGAAAAAAAAAAAAAAAAAAACAACTAGTTTATTTCTTAATGCTGCTGGACCAGGAATTTGCAAGGATTTGAACACCTTAGGATTAGGACTTGACAGGATAGGAACTACAAAGGCAAGTTACCGCAGATCCTACAAGCCTTGATTAAAAACTGACACCAGTAGATATGTGTACTTTATTTGTAGTTTGAAGGTGAGGGTTATGCTTTTGAAATCAACAGAGATAGTTTTAAGCTCGAGATTGTAGTTGTAGTTAAGGATACAGGACTCCTAGAGTTACCCTGTTCCTCCAGCCTGCGGTATTCTTACTTGTTACTGGCCTGCAGATAGAGACTCATGAACTGCAAGTCTCTGAGCCTGATCATCCAGCCAATTCTTTATTCAACCCCTTGCCCGTTCATTTAGCCTGTGATGTTCTTGTTTGGATACCAAAATATTGTGGGAGATAGTGTTGAAAACTTCGTTAAAGTCAATTAAATAACAGCCACTGCTCTCTTTTCATCCACAAATCTTTTTATCATGGAAGGTAATCAGACTGGTCAGGTGTGATTTTCCTCTGATAAATCCATGCTGACTGTTCTAAATCACCCTGTTGTTCTTCCTGTGCCCACAAGTGTGTTTCAAGAGGACCTTCTCCACTATTTTTCTAGATACCAAAGCAAGGCTAGCCTTTAAATATTCAAGGCTTGCTTTTTAGTATATTATTCTGGAAATAGCATTTCTAGCATTATAAATTTGGTCTAAAATAAGTTTCAGGAAGAAAATACAACTTCCTCTAAAATCTTCGGTGAATCATTCTGAACAGAGATTTTTCCATAACCTTTCCTTTGTCTCAGTTGCTTTTTTACTAGTGGGAGGAATGATGACTGCTTCTATTGAGCAACAGCATGGTTGTGCTTGTTCTAATGCTGATGCTTAATGCGCTAGGAAATAGTGAAGGAAAATAAATAGTTGACACTAAACAGCCAGAGAAATTAACTTTTTCCCAAGCTTTCCTCTTGATTATCCTTTTCTGCTATGCATAAGGAGCAGGACGCAAGAGAATCAACTCCAAAAGTCAGTGCCTCTGCCGGGACTATAATGAATGGTGTGAAAAATGTCTTTCCAAGTACAAACCACATGAAAACTTGATGTAGCTGCCTGATGTTATTGTGAGACTCCTCTATTATTTTTCAATGGTCTTGAGAGAGGTCACAGTTGACTGGAAGCTGGCAAATGTCCCAATTTTCAAGATGGGTAAGAAGGAAGACCCTGATAATTATAGGCCTCTCGGTCTTGCTTCAGTGCCTGGTGACATTACAGAGGTTATTCTGGGGGTTACTGAAAAACACTTGAGAGACACTGCAGTCATTGATCATAGCCAGCACAGGTTCACAGTCCGTAGTATGTTGGGTGAGGAATTGGCTGACGGATCAGGCTCAAAGAGTTACAGTAAATGGGGTGACATCAGGCTGGCAGCCAGTCACCAGTGGGGTCCTTCAGGACTCAACTTTAGGGCCAGTGTTCTTTAATGTTTTTATAAGTGATCTGGACACAGGAATCAAAGGGACATCAAGTTTGCTGATGATACTAAACTAGGAGGAGCTGTGGACTCCCTCAAGGGTAGAGAGGCCTTACAGAGAGATCTGGATAGATGAGAGCACTGAGCAATCACCAACTGTATGAAGTTGTAACAGGAGCAAGTGCCAGATGCTCCACCTGGGACAAGGTAATCATGGTTATATGTACAAATTGAGGGATGAGAGGTTGGAGAGCAGCCCTGCAGAAAGAGATCTGGGGGTTTGGGTTGATGGCAAGTTGAACATGAGTCAACAGTGTGCTCTGGCAGCCAAAAGGGCCACCCATGTCCTGGGGTGCATCAAGCACAGCATAGCTAGGGAAGTGATTGTCCCACTCCCACTGGTGTGGGCCCACCTTGAGTACTGCGTGCAGGTTTGGGCTCCTCAGTGTAAGGACATCAAACTACTAGAGTGTGTCCAGAGGAGGGCAACCAAGATGGTGAAAGGCCTCAAGGGTGGCTGAGGTCACTTGGCTTCTTCAGCTTGGAGAAGAGAAGGCTGAGGGGGTGACTTCATCACAGCCTACACCTTCCTCAAGGGTGCAGTGGAGTGGGAGGTGCTGATCTCCTCTGGTGGCCAGTGATAGGACACAAGGGAATGGAATGAAGCTATGTCAGGGGAAGTTCAGACTGGGCATGAGGAAAAGGCTCTTCGCCAAGAGGATGGTTGGTCACTGGAACAAGCTCCCCAGGGAAGTGGTCACAGCACCAAGCCTGTCAGAGTTCAAGGAGCATCTGGACAATGCTGTTAGTCATATGGTTTAGTGTTAGGTAGTCCTGCAAGGAGCAGGGATTGGACTCGATGATCCTTAAGGGTCCCTTCCAACTTGAGATGTTCTATGATTCTATGATACAAATTTAAAAAAAAACTCTTGTCATTTTTTTTCCCCTTTGTGTTGGAAAGGTCAAATGTATGTTCGTTTATGTGAAAATTTCTGATTTATGTCTGGTATTGTTTGAAAACACAAAGGAAATTGCAATGAAAAACTTGCATCACTAGACATATGAGGGACAACAGAAAACATTAACTTTTATATCAGATTAAATAAGAAAAAATAATCAATTTTTTGGTCAGTTTAAATGTATGCTGTGCATGGTAGAAGCTAATTACCAAATCAATTGTTGATGCACGTTTTTGGGTTTTGGTTTGTAGAAGGCTCCAGCTGTTTGAATCCATTTTACTTAGTTATACAGCAATTAGAATGCTTGGATTTTCAACTTAATTCTTTTCCCAAATTACATAAATCTACTTATTTCAGGAGAAATGATGGTGTCACCTTTAAATAGTTCAGATGCTTCAGAACAGACACAAGATAATCCAGGCATTTGTCACTTTCTGAGAGAGGAAGAGTCTCTAAAGTCTATGTTTGATGCAATACCCACAAACACTCCTGAAAACAGAAAAGTCACCCTAGAAGAAAATACTAGTGTGGATAGTTTGTCAGTAATTCCAGATAAACAAGCATCTCGGATTAAATCAAGAAGTAAAAGGAGGACCCCAAAGCAAAGTTCAGAACCAGTAGAAAACTTGTTGGGTGTCAAGGAGCTCATGAAGACCCCGAAGCAGAAGTCAGAGCCTGTAGAGGCCTTGTCAGGCATCAAGCAGCTTTTGAGGACCCCAAAGCAAAGGTCAGAACCAGTAGAAGCCTTGCCAGGTGTCAAGGAGCTCATGAAGACCCCGAAGCAGAAGTCAGAGCCTGTAGAGGCCTTGTCAGGCATCAAGCAGCTTTTGAGAACCCCAAAGCAAAGGTCAGAACCAGTAGAAGCCCTGTTGGGTGTCAAGGAGCTCATGAAAACCCCGAAGCAGAAGTCAGAGCCTGTAGAGACCTTGTCAGGCATCAAGCGTCTCCTGAAGACACCAGAGCAAAAGTCTGAGCCAGTCGAGGTCCTATCGGGCATCAAGCGGCTCATGAGGACCCCACAGCAGAAGCCAGAACCAGTTGAGGTCCTGTCGGGCATCAAGCGGCTCATGAGGACCCCACCACAAGACTTGGAACCTCTTTCAGATGAAATTGCCTTTAAAAGATTGCTGAAGACTCCAGTACAACAAAGGGAAGCAGTAAAAGATGTGGCAGGTGTTACTTTAATCAAAAAAACTCCAAAGCTGAAATATCAACCAGTAGAAGACATGATTGGGGTTAGCCGTATTTTCAAGACACCAAAGGAAAAAGTTGAACCCATAGAAGATATGTTTGGTATTAGTAGATTAGTGAAGACTCCGAGAGAGAAGTATCAACCAGTTGATGATTTTGTGGGTCTGCAAAAGCTTATGGCAGAACCCAGGCAGACATGTTCCGATATTGAAGTGGACTATGTTGGAGTTAAGGAAATGTTTGATATACCAGAGGAAATGAAGGTAAAATACTTTTTTTTTTTTTGCTTTTGGAAGGAATTTATTTAGACTTTGAAGCCTGTAGTTGAAATGAATTCTTGGGCCTGAGAATGGAGTATGACGTCTTGTGTTACAGCACTTCAAATATGTCATAACCTCTGGAGAAAAAGATACCTTCTAGAAAAGCCACCTCTTGTTGATTTGCACCCTTTAAATTGCTTACAAACCATAATCAAATTATTTCTCAGCCTTCTTTTTCATAAGCAAGGCATATAGTTGTATTTTCTTTTGTACAGCTGCTTCATACCCTATAGATTAAATTTTAAGCTGACTTCTTGTTTGCACATCCAAAAGTGTTGAGCTTTTGACAAAATATTACCATGTGGTCAATTGATTACTTGCTACGTCCCAAAGTCTTTCATTTATTGCTTCCCGAATGGATGCCTATCTTATGGAAATAGCTATATCGCTGTACATTTGCCTGAGTTAACATGTATTTTCTTTGAAGGAACCCTAAATAGTTACTGAGGTTGTTCTGGGTTACCATTCTGACCTTAATGATTCACAGCTTCATCACTCTTGTCATTTGTAAATTTTATTAGTATTGATTTTTATGTTCATTCCCAGATCCATAGGTAACAGGATGAGTGTCACTGGGCTTAGTGCTCATCAATGTAGAATTACAATAAAACACTACAAAATACTCAAATGATTCAGCTTCAAAACCCCAGATTCCTTTTGAGCACTTATTTAGACACTTTTCAGCCAATTTTAATTAATACTTTTTGACCTCTATGCAGTCTTTGTTATCTTTCACTTTAAAAACTGCTACACTAGCTCAGATAGCAAATATTGTTTGATATATTTGTGTGCTAATATCAAAAATATGGATGCAGTTATAAAACTAAGTTGATTTCATTTTTAGAGAAAAGTATTTGCCAAGACTTTTTTCAACTATTACTATACATTAATTTTGTATTGGTTGGCTCCGTTATTTCTCGTCCTGTCAGACGTACATTTATTGTTTATTCCCTTAGGTCAGATCAGTAAACGTTATGGATTCTAAGCAAAAAGATACTGCACCTCCTTGTACTAATTCCAGTCACAACTATGGTAAGTACAAATACTTTAACTAGAGGAATAATGAATGTACAAGGCAATACGTGTTATTATGAAGTTTTAGCATATGTTTTAAAAATTCCAAAATATGTAGTGCAAAGCAAGCATAGCTCATGGAATTTGGGCAGTCCTCCCTAATGGTGGACTGGAATTCTATTGGTATGGAAGTAACAGTGTAGTAGTTTGTTGGTGTGGTAACGTTGGCATCTCCAAACACACTGGTGTAAAAAACCTGATGGTAAAGTCTCCACTTAAAATTATCTATCTTTGCAAAGACCTTGGAGAACATAGCTTAAACCTATGAATGCTACCTACCAAAAAAACCAAACATCTTTGGTCAGAAGCTTGGCCTTTAATCTAAGAGTTAGTTAAAATGATTATTTGTTTATTTATTTATTTTTAAATTAAGAACACTAAGTGTGATTTGTTTGAGCAAGATGACTCTGTTAGGAAAATTGAAACTCACAGATACTTTGATCAGACATAGTAATGTATAACTTTTGTGCTCTTTTCTATGTAAAAACTTTGAATGGGGGAAAAAAAAACTGTTTTAGAAGACAAAGGCAATACTTCACAAGATGAAGATTCTCAACAGAAGGAATCTACTAGTGAAGACCAGTCTACTCAGAGATCAACAAGGGGCAGATCAAGGAAGACAGTACATCCTGCTTCAGCAAAGCAGTGTGAAAAGAACTTGAATTTAAAAGAGTTGCAAGGTGTGGAAAACAAGAGCGCCCAAGAGGAGATGGGAGAGATCAATACTTCAGTAGCTAAAAACAAAGGAAGAGGAAGGAGAACAAACCGTTGCATACAAGAAGAGATTGTTTCAAAGCACCCTGATCAAGAAAAAGTTGAAACTGTTTTGTTTGTGGAACCATGTGGAGCTACTCAAAGACCAGGAAGAGGTAAAAGAAAAGAACCGAAGGAGTTAAAACCTCCAAGTGAGAATCTTGAGTCTTGTGGCAAAGATTCTTCAGTGCAACAAGAAAAACCAGCAAATATGGAACAGACTTTGCAGGCATATGGCATCAATGACGTATTAGAAACTGAAGATGATGCAACAGTAAGTGTATCGAGTAGCATTCAAAATGAAAATTGTCAACTGCAAACAGGTTTAAAAAAACCTGAAAACAAATCTAACAAAGGTAGTGTAGAAGACAGTGAAGAAATGCTTCTGTCACCTAGGAAGAGATCTAGAGGAGTAAAAAAAGAAAACACAGAACCACTTATTCCACCTAAAAGAGGAAGAAGAGCTAGAACTGACCAAGTTAAACAAGCTTCTTCAGAGGACCTTCATGGGACAACAAGAAAGCTTCGTAAAGACCCATCAGCAAAGATGATAAAAAGAGATGAACAGACTTTTGACAAAAATACTGAGACTGCCATAGCAGAAGAATCTGAAAACAGAACTAAACTTGAAGTAAAGATGACAGAGAAAAGAGTTAAGTTTTTAAGAAGTGCTAGAAAGCAAACTGAAGTAAACACAGACATTTGTGGGATGGCACTTGAAAATATACAAAACATTCAGAAAACCAAGGAAACTTCACCTGAAAGGGATACTGAAACACAATCACACATCAAAAGTGAGATTAAAGCGTCTCGGGGAGATGGAACAGAAAATGCTCAGGAAAATACAACAGAGGCATCTCAAAGATTAAAGGCAGAATCACCTTCTGGAGAGACGAACAAAATGCCAGTTACTGCTCTGAACTTGGAAGCAAACAGAAGTGCAGTACAAGAAACAAGCAGAACTAGAAACAGGAGAGGCAAAAATGACTCTTTGGAGAAAAAGACTGATGAATTTGCCAAAGATGTAAACAAACTAGAACTAATTATGCCCAAATTTAAGTCAGAAACAGAAATGGATGAATCTTCTCTCAAAGATTCTTTGGGCTCTGTTCGTGTCGAGAATATGTACCAAGTCACAAAGGACCAGAACAAGCCAACTGGCACATCAATGCCTGCTGCAAACAGTGACAGTCTTCCACATAGCCATCAAAAGCGGTCAAGAAATGAACAGGGAATACTTAAAGCAAAGCAAACCAAAATCCTGCAGGAGAATCAAGCGCAAAACAGTGGAACTGCATGTAGAAGAGGTAGAGGTAGAAAAGCTAATTTTGAACTTGAAGAAGCCAGTTCCAAAGTGAGTGGAGGAAAAAGTAGTTTACCTGAGGATGACAAAGGAATAACTTGCAAAGATGGTCAACATGAGGCTTCAGAAAATCCTTCTTCACAAGTAAGGAGGAGCAGAAGAAAGCAAACTGACTCCATTCCACAAATAGCTTGTTCTACCTTTACAGAAAAAAAAAAATTAATTGCCGATCATAGTAAAGATGAGGCTTCTGTAAAAGAGCAAGATTCAACTTTGGAAGCTACTCCCTCTTCAACAGAAGACAATCCACAGAGACAAGGGAAAATACAAGAGGTTGCTGCAGCATCACAAACATCTAGATCTCTTTCTATCAGAAAAAGACGTGGGTTGCTAGAAGGTGGTGATAAAAAGATGACTGAGAGACAAGATCAAAATCCAGCTTTGGGAAATAAAACTTTGCAGGCAAAAGCAAATGCATCAGCAAGGGACAAAAGGAAAAAGATTGATCTAGCAGCGGAGGCAAAAAGTTCATCTTCTCTCCAGAGAAAATGTGTCTTGTCAGAAACTGATGATAAAGAGGAGAGTACTAATGAAGAACAAAATATGCCTTTGGAACCAGTGTCCTGTGCAAAAGAGAAGCCATTAGGAAGGGGCAGAAAGAAAGAAACTGTTCTGGCATCACATACAACTGATTACATTTCTCTTAGAGGAAAACGTGGTTTGCCAGCAGATAATGGTAGAGAAGAAGCTCCTAAAGAAGATCAAAATGTTCCAAATCAACTGAGAAAAGGCAGAAGAAAAGAAATTGCCCTCTTAGAAGCCCCAAGTTCTACTTCTAGTCAGGGAAAACAGGGCTTATCAAAAGAAAGTAGTAGAAAGAATAACGATGGGGAAGCAAAAAAGCTGATTTTGGAAAATTCTGCTTCCCAAGAAAAAAGGGATCTTTCAAAAGGGAACTCGAGGCAAACAATCACTTCAGCAGCTGTTAGTTCCACCTCACTTCAAGGTTTTCCAGAAGATGGTAAGAATGAAACTCCTGAAGAACAGCGGAGTATACCTTTGGAAGTAGCTCAATCTGCAAAAGAAAATCCGTCAAGAGTGGGCAGAAGGAAAACAACTTCTTCCAAATCTGAAGAAACTAGTTCTACTTTTCTCAGGGAAAAACCTGGCTTGCCCAAAGACAGAGGTCAAAAGAGGATTCTTAAAGTAGATGAAGATGCATCTCTAGAAAATAATTCATCCCGGGAAAAAACAAGGCAATTGAGGAGTACAAGGAAAAGGGTACAAGTCACATCAGAGGCAGCTACTTCTACTTCTCTCCGTAAAAACGGCGACTTGCCAGGAAATGTTAACGCTTTAGAAACTCAAAATGGGTGTTTGGCATCCACTGGTTCTGAAAAAAATAAGAAGTCTGGAAAAGAAGAGGCTAACCCTGTACAACAGGCAACTTCCACTTCTCGCAGAAGAAAATGTCTGTTGCCAGCAGATGACTTAGCATCCAAAAGGTTAAAATCAGGTGAGGCAAGAATTCGCTTTCTATTTTCTAAGTATAGCTAAGTTATGTATGGATATAACAATAATGTGTACACAATTCTAGTATTACTGTGGGCTGCCATGCTCTAATGTAGATAGAGAGTAGGTCTTCAATATAGCAAAACAACTTAAGTAAATAGGGTCTGTTTACTTAAGGTTGTCTTATATAAACAAGATGTTTTTCCTAAGTAGAAGGGATTGATTTTATGGGATATGGCATGTATTCTTCCTCTGTTGGGTTTATTCAAGTGTCTTCCTGCTCTTCTGTTATACATTCTCTCTCAATCCATAACAATAAATTATAGTTTAGGGTAAATACAGCAACTACCTTACATGCAGAAGATGGTAATGACAGAATGCAATAATCACCTATTTGTAGCACCCATTGTTCACCTTGTTTTCTTCTAAGTAACATCCAAGCTCCTGCTTTTATATCTCTAGGTTTACTAGTCATCCACTGTTTTTTGAAGTTGATACTAGAAGGGCTTGAAGCTGTATTTGAGTTAAAAAGACAGCAAAAGTTCCATGCGTCTCCCATTTCTTCCTTTACTGTTTTGCTTTCCCCAAGCCAATAGAACTCTTGCTGCAGGCGTCTAAAATATTCCCTGGAATTTTCAGCTTGATGTGATATAACTTAAAAACTGCCATGAAATGTATGCAAATGGAAATAACAATGAATCTTTAGAGCTACATATTGGGGAATTTCCTGCTAAATTGTGTTTGAAAACCTTATTGTGACTTGACCATGACCTTTGTTTCATTTCTCTTTGGCTCTTTCCCTTTTCTATTGCACGTGCTTATCCTCATATAACGTGTACATCTCTTTTGCCAGGTATCTGTCTTGGTTTCTTGAGTTTTCTTTTGTTTCCCTTTTACACACTTGCTAGTTCCTGCTTCCTGATAGTACTATGCCAAATGATTGATCTCTTCTCATACTTTACTGCCTGCCCGGATAGTTTCTCTTTTGGGGAGGTCATCTTTCCTCGCATGGATTTTAGCGACAGTTTGTGTGTCTGGTGCTTGGGTTGATGCTTATCTCTTGGAGCAGCTTAACTTTTCCGTGCTACCTAGATAGCTACATATGTGTCTAGTCTTTTCCTTACAGGTAAGAGCCTGACTTTCCAGCTTTATCAGGACCATAAAACAGTTGTTACATATTCATTTTTGCAGGATTTTTCTTCCATGTTAGATATGTTTTAGTTTTGCATATCAGTAGAAGGGATTTTAGCTAAAATGGTAGCTAATTGGTTTTGGTGCTCTCATTAATGTTAACCTACTTTCAGAAATAGCTGGAAGTCCTGAGGGATCTATCTTAAAGGATATTGGATGTGCAAAAGTATGGGGTTTGTTACTGGTGTGTTGAATTCATAGATGTAATCTTTGGAATGTAGTCATTAGGGACACTTTCTTTAAAAACAGTGTAACTGAAGATTGAATTTTGTATAAAATGTTTTGATTTATGATACAAATTTACAGTTGATTTTTTGTGTACAAATAGAGAATGATGAAAATAGATCACTCCAAAAAGGAAAAAGAAACAAATCTAAAGGAGAACTTGGTGAAGAAGATGTAAGAGCTACTCGGACTGCTGGTGGGACAGACAGGAAGACACGATCAAGCACAAGAACAAGTGCAAGAACAAGAAAATAGTCTTAACAGGCACAGAAACAGTTTTTAAATCAATTCAGTAATTGAAATTGCAGGTTTTTAATGTGAATTGATTTGCACTCAGATTTTTAAGCTCAGATTTTGTAAAGCAATCACTGAATTATGTTATTATCAAATTGTATTTCCTAATTGTTTACAGATACAACACTGGTATCTGTTTTAATAATTTGTCTATGTGTAGTGGTTCCTAAATCATGGGGTGCTTGTGCAAAACTGCAAACATAAGTCTAAATCTTTTTAAAACAGTATTTATCCTTTTTCTGTTGATCAGTACAGCAGTCAGGAAGCCATATTGCTTTACTGCCAAGTTTAATTGTAAGCTATTTTCTGCTTAAATTTTTATGTGCTTAAGTCTTATTTTTCATTACAGTTCTGTAAATATTCTTTAAAAAACTATAGATGTATTAGCAGAACTATTATGCTGAAATTTTGATAATTTTTTTAAAAAAAACACCTTAAGTTCATTGTACTGAAAAGTGCAGATTTGTAAGTGATTAAATTTATAAACAATTTGGGACTTGTGTGTTTTCTGTTCTTAAGAAGACTTAAGGATGTGTAATTACTACTGTCGTCTTACAAGCCTATTTCAAAAACAGTTGTTCTTGCTAGCCACGTGGCACATTTTTGAAAATGCAGTGTGGGTCCTCTGCAGTGCAGACACTTGTAAATGCGGCCGGACTGTGCAGCACTTCCACGTGTGAGGGCGCGTTGGTAAGAGAGACCTGAGTAGCGAGTGTATGTCATTGTGATGTTGCCCCTTTTCACAGAGTTGTAGTTAACGTGGAGTAGCTGATGTGGTTTGGAGACCATTTTGAGATCAGTGCCTGCAGTGCCTGGGAAATAGCAATGTGCATTGGCCTTCAAGGCTGGTGGCTTCCTGTTACTGTACTAAATTAATAATTACTGTATTAAAGGGAGACAGTTCATCATGGGCATCTAACAAGCCCAAGTGCGGTTTTAAGACCAGAGTTAAGAGGTTACAATTTATTGAGTCCATGAGGAGTTAGAGACATTCCTGTGGAAGGACAGCCGGATGTTGTGTTCGGATGTTCTTGTGAGCTCTTTTTGAGAATGATAATGGCCCTTTCTTCAGGTGAGTTCTTTTTTGTGAAGTCTGTTCTCTTTCTTCAAACTCAAAAATAGTCAAATTAAGCAAGGAGCTCATTGGATGCTGTCCAGACATTCAGAGTTCAGATGTGATATGAAGAATTTTTTTTCTAATTTGTGGGCTTTTTTTTTTTTAAATATATGGAATATGCTGTGTCCATATCCACAGGTTTTTAAATGCTTTCGGCATTTTATCTTGTTATGCGCTTATTTTTTTGCTATACTTAATTCCATTGTGTAGATTTTCAGTGTAACATTCTGTAGATCTAGTCATATTTTCGAATTAGCTCTCTTGCTTCCTGCATGTGCTTGCTTTACCGTGCTCATATGTGGGTCACTGTCTACCAGCTGAATTTTTTTGAGAAGATGGCTAGACCTTACCAGAGAACAAAGAAGGGAAGAATTAGCGATGCACAGTAATAGATGACAATGTACAGAGAAAATGAAATACTGGATGTGATATCAGGGTGAATGGGTTGGATAGTACTGCTGTGCTGTGCTATGTATGTCCTGTTGTATTAACCTGTGTTATCTGATGTTGCAGAGGATATTTCTATTTGGAGTACTCTCATTTTTCTTTGTGTTCTACTCAAGAAATCATTTCTGCACTTGTGGTATCTTGTTCATTATTTGATCCATCTGAATGAAGGTTTTGGCTCAGAACTTGACATTTCTGCTCAATGGCTGCTCAGCTTTTGCATTTACATTTCACTGAGCCATCAAGAGTTTTTCCTACTGCCTGTCCTGATTGCATAAATACAGCAAGCTCTCCTTATTTTGGCTTGGTACCCTTTGCTATGAAATGTGGCTATAAAGAGGAAATTCAGTAATGTTTTAACCTCTTGAGGCTTTTGATGCAAGTACTCTTCTTCCAGGTGAGCCCTGCAGTCTTGCTGGTTTTTGAGCTCACATCTGTAAATTTTCTCCTCTGCTCTCATATAAGATAATCAAGTGTCTATAAGTGGCTGTACCTCTCTTTTCAGTCTTTAATATCGTTCTGTAGTTATTCAAGGCAATAATTTCTGGCCTAATGATAAATCAGAGTCTTAAGGCAGAGGCCAAGACTTTTTCTAGCACAACAGAAAGCAGCGCTGAAGGGTATTGCTCTGTGGGGAAAACCCTCCATTTTTAATTGCATAACATGCAACTGTTTCTTGAAATTATGATGAGTCACATCATCTGCTCTAATTTAGACAGTTGGCATTCGGTGGTGAAGCATCCTCCATGCGAGCGGAGAGCTAACCCTGTGTGCAGGTACACTGAGGTGTGCTGGCAGAGGAAGTTCTCACAGCTGCCGTGAAGCAGTTGCATTGTTTTTCATTTCAGCCCTGCTGCTACAGTGGTAAACCAGGGCATGTTGGCAGCCTGGGCTGGTGAGCTACTGCCTATCGTTCTGAATAGCAAGGTATCTATTGCACATCAGCGTACAAACTAGCTGTGATGAATTAGAGACATGCCTGAGCAGCTCTGGTACGATGGGGTAAAACAGGGTACCTGGGTGCTTTGCCATTCACACACTAGTTCTTGAACTCTCAGCTGCAGATAGGATGTAAGAGGGTGTGTTGGCTTTTCTGTGCAGGATTGTGCGTAGCAAACAGATTGTCAGTGAGATGAGCAGACCGGTGTGTTCACTCGGTGGCCTTACAGGGTATGTAGAAAAGACATCGTGCCTATACCTGCATGTGGATATACGAGGAGCAGAAAAGGCCTCAACCCATGTAAGCGCTGCTCGGTAACAAAAACATCCCGAATTACCAATGCTGTTTCCAGCACCGGTCCAAAACACAGCCCCATACCACTACTGGGAAGAAAATGACCTCCACCCCAGCCCACCAACGCAACAGTTCAGTCTCAGCTGTGTTTTCATTTAAGCCTGCATTGGCACTCAACTTTTCAGATGGATGAGAAACGGCTATACCGCTCCTAATTACCTACAACTACTGGATTTGATGTTTCCTTTCAGAGGGATCTTGTAATCGATTATTGAGGTAACGGAAGTTGGGGATGTATTAGGTAATGGCAGAATAACGAGGTAATTTGGGCACTGAAGGCTGCTTTAGTCACAACTGGCTCTGGCAGATCCATCCAGAGGACTCTATCTCCTAGTGCTTTTCGGGCGGTGCTCGGAGCAGGGCTGGCTCTGCACTCACTCCAAAAACTGGCTTACGGTCAGGAGTTTGAAGTGTTGTCATGACATGTATCTGACCAATTCAGCTGAGGTCAGCACGTGTCTGCTGATGAGTTTAGTTAGAGCTAACAAACTATGCTAGAATCCAGACTGCCACCATGCCTGCACTGAACTGCACAGTGATGTGGGGGAGCTTTCTCCGCACGCAGGTAACCAGGCTTTTGGTAGTTTCGGCTCCGATGCATAAGAAAGTAATATCTCTGGGTTTGCTTTCTGTTGAGCAGCAAATGCCCGCTCTGACTAAATGGACTTTAAATACCTAAGTAATAACTAAAAAATAGTCCATAAATAACAGCTGGCTGTGTCTGCTGAGAAACCAGAGAAGACGATGTCTCTCTCAACAAAACAGGTCCTGTTCAGGCAGTCCAAGAAATTCCCTCCAAAAGACGATAGTAGGTTTTGTCCTTACTCTTACTATAAAACCCAACCTAGTCCTAACTGACGCTAAAAGAAAGAGTGCCGTGCTCTTTTGAGGCAGGTATGCTTCAGAACGGATGTAAGACAATATCTGCCATCGTCTCATGTCACAGAACCAGGCGGTGCTTCTCCTTGTCACGGTAAAGCCTTTAAAGAAGACTTTCACCTGAAGTGGTTTTTGCGTTTGAAATTGTTTTCTTCAAAACTGGTAAACTGAGGAAATGTTTTGAGTAGGATTTGAAGATCAGCAGCCTGTGTATTTCATTCTCATAAGGAACAGAAACACTGAGTTGGATTGGAGTAAATCACATCTGTTTAACACAGAAGGCCGGGGGGGTGGGTAAAAATCTGACCCCAGCAATATAAATGACATGAGCAGTGGAATATGGGGATTTTGTGGGGTTTTTTAACTCTGTTGTCCAACCATGGCATCCATAAAACTTTAGGCCTAGAATCTCAGAGGAAAGCAAAGTCCTACCATCACACCTAAAATGAAAACGATCTTTTCTGCGTAAGCACATATGTGACCTAAATGATATGGTTGAGAAATACAGATAAACACTGAGGAATATTTTTCTGATACTAATGAGTTGTTTATTTATTTATTTATTTCCGCCAGTGACTCCGTTTGACAAGTCATTTTTTTGTGTTTGGCCCTAGCCTGAAAGCTAACGGGGCCAGATCAGACGAAATGACTGCGAATCCTCCTCCATGGCTGACATTTCTACCCCTCCAGCAAAAATTGTCTTTCAGGAGTTGTCTACTTCTCTCGTTCCTACTTTCACAGGCTACTTCACTGTTATGCAGATTTGGTCTAAAGACCAATAAGGAATACGAGTCACAGTCTTCTCTAAGGTAGGCAGTAGAGTCTCCTTAAGGAGTGTACCCCCATAGTCTCTAGAAAGAGGAGAGATCTCTGAAGTTAGATCCTGGTGTAGGACCGATTTCTTGTTTGTTTGCAATGCTAGGAACATGCGTATCCTATGAAGATCTGTGGAAGTCCAGATCTGTTTCATGGAGAGATTAATGGGATCGGATGGGAAGTCCCTAATGTCAAAAAAAGTTAGTCTGCAGAAGTCTTGTAGTAAGTGATGTTGTCCTATCAGTTGTAGAAATGTTCTTGGCAAACCAGGGAAACCAGCAGGAGAATAAGATGACTAGCTGGTGTATTTTATTGTATAAATATTATTTTAAACTGTGAAAATACTATATGCATACAGACTAGTGCTTTGTGCTCTATTCAGAACATTTCCAAAGTAGATTTACTTAGTGCTCTTTTTGTAGAACTCATATTTTATTTGAATTCATATTGACTCAAATTCTATGAAGATGTCTTGCGCTGGTGAGTACATTTCCACTTGAAAAATTTGAAATTGCAAATCTACCTCGAATGTACATCCAAAGTTTTATTAATGAATTTCCCAGCAAAAATTGAGACAAAACTTTTAACTGGGGGGTTGACCAAAGAAACAAGTCTTCTATTCCAGAAAATTTCTTCCCTAGAAAATTTTCAAATTACCTTATCTCTCTGTGTTCTGTAATGACACTTCATCATTGTGGGTAGTATGCCAACGCAAATTTTAAAAAATGAAACATAGTAGAAAAGTTCATTGTTAACTTTTCTGTATCACCAAAAGCCAGCATTATATATTCTTCAGAAACTTAACCACTCTATAACCTCCTCTTTCTTTTTGATTTTTAATGTGGGAAGATTACTTTCTTATAAGGAAATAAAGAAATGACTGGAACATAAAACAAAAAAAATCAAGAAGCAGAGGTTGTCATGCTCTTACTGAAGAACTCGAATGCAGTAGCTTTCCTGGCCATTTCTGGGCATTTCTTTTGTATCTGAAGGATGCCGTCAGTATAAGTTACACCTTAGTGCAGTGAAGCAGCTTTATTTCTGAAGTTGGGTGATTAAGAAAAAGGAAGTTGAAGATTCGCAATTACCTGTCATTCTCCAGCTTCCAGAGCCAGATTTTGGAATGATCAAAGCGATCATCTTCACCTTCCTACATCCTCAGTATCTATCTTACTTGGTGAACCATTCTGGCGTGATTGGTATTTAAATATGTTTGACTTCACCGCTAGATGCTGTGCACTTCATTGGCGCTACAGATCATTAGAATGGTCTTTTTGAATGGAGGATGTGTGATGACTGCAGAATAATTCATTTAATCACCCTAAACCCACCATCAGCCTCGAATTCCTTAAATCCTTTCAATTTTCTATGTGTATGTAAAGTATGATTATCAAAGTTACATATTTAATATAAATATTTTTCCAGTGTAGAAACAAGTTCAGATTCTGCCTTCCTGATATATAGAGAATATTTCCCTCATAGTTTGCTAATTATTTATTTATAGCTAGCTAAGTAATAGGCCCTTTATCAGAGGGAGGAAAGGTTGCTTTCTGCCCAAATTCTGCCTGGAAGCATGCAGGGACCAGAAGAAGTTCTCAAGTCAGATAGGAGCACACTACACAAGAAGTGTTAGGACCTGCTATCTAGATAAAGTGTTGAGTTTATGAATCTTAATAAGTCCTTGGAGAATTGCTTTGAGTTGATGTGTATGTGACCTTAGGGATAAAATAGTTAAATAAGGATTTACATTCCTGTGTCAAGATCTCTTTCAATGAAAGCAATACTCAACGTTAAATACAAATTCAGATAGATTTTATCTGAGGATTAGATTCTAAGGTATGAGCTGCTTAAATATCTTAGGTCTTTTCTAGCTGAATGAAATGCAGCTGAATGGGATTAACTTCTTAGAGCTCAGTTACAGTACAAGTAATAGTAACTATTGCTTTCTGTTACTTCATGTGCTGGTTTTGGCTGGGGTAGAGTTAATTTTCACCCCAGTAGCTGGCACAGGGCTGTGTTTTGGATTTGTGCTGGCAACAGTGCTGATACCACAGGGGTGTTTTTGTTACTGCTGAGCAGTGATTACACAGAGCCAAGGGCTGTTCTGCTCCTCACCCCACCCCGCCCCACCAGTGAGTAACTGGGGGTGCACAAGGAGTTGGGAGGGGACACAGCCGGGACAGCTGACCCCAGTGACCAAAGGGATATTCCATACCATGTCATGTCATGCTCAGCACATAAAGCTGGGGGAAGAAGAAGGAAGGGGGAGATGTTTAGAGTGATGGTGTTTGTCTTCCCAAGTCATCGTTACGTGTGATGGAGCCCTGCTTTCCTGGGGATGGCTGAACACCTGCCAGCCTGGGAAGTGGGGAATGAATTCCTTGTCTTGCTTTGCTTGTGCACGCAGCTTTTGATTTACCTATTAAACTGTCTTTAATACTTGATATACATTTAATATCTGTGTGGCAGTGAACTTGTTTACTGTTTTTACCATAATATTTACTGGGGGTTAGGCATCGGTAAAGAAGAACTGGTATTCCATTCCTAACTGAATGGTGATCCATGAACCAAGACTACTATACTCATCTCCTTGCTGCTAGCACTGCAGTACAATGCTCAAGGATACTAAGAGGTTACACAGCATTGCTTCATGAATTTGCATGGGACAGTTTGGGAGTTGGTAATAGAAAACATCGGTTTTGTAGAACTGTCTTGCAATGACAAATATTACCTGTAGCATCATAGTAATTCAGGTGGACAGAGAGGAAATCCCATCATCTCATGAGCCTCACCGTTTGTATCAAGGGAAAATACAAACCTTAGAATTGTTTCCTGTAAGAAAGCACACCAAAATTATCTTGCCATTTGTTCTCAAGTATAGATAGATGTTTCAAGTTAATCTTTCCTCAAACACTTTACTGGCAAATAGGAATGTGTGGTTGTCATCCCATGCCCTGTGTCATTTGTTGTCTCTTGAATTTACATCTATAGTCACTTCCTTTCAGGAAACTTTTTTGGTATTTCCAAAATATATATCCTCTGTATGTAATAAATGCTACCAACGGCCAGATATCATCGCTTGTTCAGGAAACTGAATGCCTTGTTTAAAACAACCAAAACTGTAGAGCTTCAAAACAGCTGACAAAATAGTTCCCAAACTATCATACTTATATTTCACTCTTTCGCTTTTAAATTTGTTTCTGGTAGGGTTTAACTTTTCCTGAAAGACCTGCTTTTGATCATCCTGACAAAAGATGAAATCAGCTGGGCGGATACAGAAATCAGGTAAAGCACTTCTGAATTCCTTTTCTATGAAACTCCTTGGGAATCCGAAAATGAACCCCAAATAGGTGGTGGAGTCCTTAGAGAATGCAAATCACAATTGTTTTACTGTGCCAAAATGTCTTCTGAATAATGGGCTGTTGTTCTAAGTCTTATGATACGTAAATATTCCGGGGAAGAACGAGGGTCCCTGTGCAGAACTTCTGGACACAAAATTGAAATGCAGTAAAAGGTAAAATATCAACTATGTTAAAAGAGTTCAAAGGTGCTATAATGCTCATACTCAATATAAATTTTAAAATATGTTGTGAGGAGATATTTTTATAACTCTCTGAACTACCTCAATTTATTTATCCTTGGGATATGAGTTTACAGTGTCATTTTCTATCCTAAAGTATGAGCCATAAGTGACTGCAGCAAAGATGCAAGTAATTTTTTTACTGTACTGCTGGAAGAACACAGTTTGTATTGTGTTTAATGAAACATTTGTATAATTTTTAAGGGACGTACATAATGTGAAAATTGAAGATGGATAAACGGCTGACCTCTAGTGTTGGAAGAGTTTTTGCAATTCTTAAGATCAGGAGGGATCAATGTGTAGGGCAGACGTTGCCATAATGTGTTTGTCTGCAGTAAAGCATTGCTATCCTAGATACTACGTTGCTTATCCACCTAACTAGGATGTTTTGATTGTGAGCTTTGAAAGAATGTAATTAATTTTCTATATATGCCTCACTGCTTTTAATGCCTAGGTTCTAGAAAGCTTTTGTTTGATGATGTTAAAAAAATTGACTTTTCATATGTTTTATAATAACTTTGGGTTTCAGGGGTGTATAAAAATATTCTTAGTTATCCATGGCTATGTATTTAATCATGTTTCTATGTGTATATATATCTCTATATATTTTGATATCTACAAATCTATTTAAAAGATGATTAAATCATAACTGCCAGCCTTTTCATCAGCAGCATGTTTGCTTTAGACCAGAGAGGGGGGAAAAAAAAGAACAACGTAAGGAATTAAGTGGTGCCAAATAGTGCATAAGACTTTTTTTTTCTTTTTGTTTTTTCCCCCAGTTGGATATATTTGAATATTACATTACAAAAGACTAAACCAAATGTGTTTTTCCTGTTCAGAGAAACAATAATATTCCAGAAATATGGGCAAATATGTTGATATAAGATCAACAAATTTTTCAGGAATGGTATAATGTATACCATTTACAATATAATACATACAATAATACTTTGTATTATTTTTAAATAAAATGTTATATGGATATAGTAAGGTAGTGAATATACAGACAGAATATTTCTTGTTTGGTTTTGTGTTTAAGAATGTGGTCACACCTTATTAAATGTGTTCACAAAGTTATTACATTCTTAGGCTGCACTTTTAGTCAATGTTGTATTCAGATTTGTTAAGGGATCTTTAACCAGTAGTAAAGAAGAAATAAAAATTTAAAACCTTGTTTTCAATAGAGCAAGCTGACCGTTGATGGTATTTAGAATCATAGAATTGTTTATGTTGGAAAAGACCTTTAAGATCATCAGTCCAACCGTTACCCCAGCACCGCCAAGCCCACCACTAACCCATGTCCCTAAGCACCACATCTATACGTCTTTTAAATACCTCCAGGGCATTTATTATTTAAGCAGGAGACGTTATGTTTCTAGGACTGTTAGTATGAACAGCCTTTTGATGGGATTTTTACTTCTGTGCTGTTGATTGTCACTGGTCTACATTATAAGTAGGTTCCCACAGCGAACTGTACTCTAAATTTAATCTCAACACTTATTTAAAAATATATGGATTTTCTACTTCCTTTACATAACTAAGGTTGAAAAGGCAACTTGATTGTCATGGAGAGATTAAAAACCTTCAAAAAATTCCTGACAACAAAACTGGGTTTTAATATTTCAAACATGCATTGTAATCAATGACACAATTCTGTCTGTTTTGACATTCTCTTTCATACCTGACATCCTTTCTGAATACTGTAAGTTCTTGCCTTAGAAGAGTTTCTTGTCAGCAAGATCAGCTGCTTAATTACATGAGGTGTAGAAAGAAAACTAGTATTTGTTTGAATTTTCCACCTTTTAATTTGTATCTTTCCATGGCATTCCTCTCCTGACTTGACACGAAGGCGCAATGCTATTTTGAGGGAACAGTATGATTGTCGTTGTTAACCTTGATGCCGAGTCGTAAACACTATCAGGTTTGATAATTTCCCAAAGGCTGAGATCTGATGGAGACAATTCTCAAAGATTAAAAGATATCAGATAATTGATGATCTTTGAGGATGTCGTCTCCATAGATTCCCACTTCAGCTTCCTTTCCTATTTCTTTAGAATATAATTTATGGCTGGTACTCAGAGGAGGTCGCAAAAAAAACCCGGAGACAGGTGGGACTCACACCCTTTTTAAAAATTGCATATGAGGTTACTTGCAACTCCAAAAGTCATAATTAGTGAATATTCTCAGGCTTGCAGCTAGAGGTACCTGCACTTCAAAGGCTTAAATTTGTGGAGGCAATAAACTTGAAGAACATCTCGTGAAGTAACCTTTCCTTTTATAGTACTAAAAAAGGTAACGAAAACCCAACTAGAATTTTAACTGTCAGGTGTATTGGGTCATCTACTAGCTTTTTATTGTACTCAAGACAGATACTAATACGTTTTTATGGTTCACATGAGTACCTATGCCTAGCAGGCATTTTAGTACCTGGCAATCTATGACTAGCACTGTCATCATTACTTTTTCTAAGTCATCTGTATGATAAAATAACAGCACCAAAATTTGGAAAACATCAGTGTATTGGAAAACTCAAGAAAAATTAGTGATCTGATCTTCAGTATTATAAATTGGATTTTTTTTTTTAAATGGGTTTAAGCAAGTTCTCCATATTACTGTAGTACAGGTTTTTTTTCAAGAAGGAATTTTTAAATTCCAGTAGAATGCAGGATAGTGTGTGGCTAAAATACACCTTTGTGGTCCAAAACTGATGTTTGGTAGCCACAGTTTATACAGGATAGATGTCAGAAGTAGTACTGAGTAAAACCTATTATCTTCCACTATAAAGTATCAGTTTTAACAAGAAATGGATATGAAGTGTTTCAATTTCTAATTAGTTTTAATAGAAGAATTTTAATCATAATGCAAATGCAATCATAAGCTATTACAAACTATCGTTCTTTATGTGTTTTTCAGGTGTAGGCATGCAGGTTAGGGCAACCTCATTAGAGTTGGCACACAGTTCTCACCATCACACATTTTATCAACCTGGGAAAGAACCCAGTAAAAACTGGTGATCCCGTGGAAAGGCAGGTACCTCCCCAGTTTGGGCTGGGCTGGTACGTGGTCCCTCTGCACTGGTCACCCGGGAAAAGGTGGCCGCATCCTCATTTAAAAGCTGTGATTTCTGTTATGTGATACCCAAACAAAGGCAGGCCTGTATTGTTTCATAAGGCATACACCGCATATTTTATACTTAGAAAAAGAAAAAAAGAAATTATACTATTTAAGAGTGTAGAAAGTAAATTGAAAATTATATTCCCTGCTAGATGCCTTATGATCCCAGAGAGCTATAGTCAGGGTTCAGAATTAAGGGTAGGCATACTGTATAAACACAGGGAGGGGGAAAAAGTACTTCAGTATCCAGTCACATCTGTTTTTTGAGCCTCATAATTCAGGATCACCTTGTCCAGGTCACTCTAGATTGTGTGGAAATATTTTAGCTGAAGCCAGAAGAAATCTAAGCACTTTGAGACCAATATTCCTGCGTCTATGTGTATTAAGGAAGAAACATTGGCAACAAATCAGCATTTCTAACACTACTTTTAATGCTACTATTAGAATGGCATGAATAAAATTACTACATTTTAAAGCTTATATTATGATACTAAGATCAAGTGATCAAAAATCTTGGTAGAAAATACCTTGCGGCTTGTTTTACCTCCTTAAGATGTATGGATATTGAGAACAAAAACTGTGAGAGAAGTCTCACTCTTAAGAGTTCATTTAGGAATAAAAAAACCCTATTCTGACTTCAGCAGTTTAAAATATGCTGCTGATACAAATCCTTCAGCACGCACATCCAAGCAGTAGGAGAGATCTGGGCTCACTGAACTGCAATACTTTGCAGTTTAATCTGTTTGAACAGATACAATATTTTATTGGATTGTTGTTGGTTTAATGTATACACACATTTTTCCACTGCAAGGGAAACTCCTTAACAGTAAAGGTGTGATAAAGAAACTTTTTCATTAAACAAAAGATTTGTATGTGATTTCCAGAAATGTACCGGGTTTTGCCATTGATGGTAGGAGATAAAAGGACTGCACAGATTTGCAGCTGTCTGAAAAGTGTTTCTGAAGGTATGTTTATTTTAAAACAATTTGATTTTAATATTTAGCTTTTATATTTCATTTTCTTAGTATTATTTCCTTCAGCGAGAGAGTCATATTTTCTAGGAAAAGACATAGTTTTAGAAGTGCTAGCATGTTGGAACGGAAATTGGGATGTTCTGCAATTATTAACAACCTTTTCCAGACTGCTGTATATAGTTATGGAAGAACATAAGGAAATCTAAATGGCTATTGTATGGAATAGAAATGAGCTCATGATCTTCTGCTAGTTTCAGAGGGACTCACATCTACATCTTTATCAAATATACTTCATTTTGTAACTCTAGAAGTATTTTAAAATGCAATGTCTATGAAGACCAGGAAGAGATGCAGGTTTCATTGCCCTTAAGAAGGTCAGAGAAATTTTCCTAAAAATCAACTAATCAGAGCTGTAAATATTATTTAAAGACTGGGCTGCTTTTAACCACCTAAAGTCCATTTAGCATGTAAATGTCTGAAGCAAAGCGCACTGTTGTAAATCCTTGCTTTTCTTTGAAAGAGAAGATATTCCACAAGGTAACCAAAACTGTGTTGTGTGAACTTTGTAATTAATATTTTGCATGTGTTCATAAAGCTCTGAATGACCTATTTTTAAATAATGGAAAATCATAAAACCCTCTAGGAGGGTCAACCAGATCATTTTGTCAGAAATCATACATAAGACAAGTTAAGGGCCAAATTAATTTTAATTGAACCCATTGAGAGCATGTTTTCAGTCAAAGCCTGCAACGAAGTTTACGACTAAAACTGAAACTTCCATCAGTCTAATCTGGTAGCTGGACCAGGTGAAAAACCACCAGCTTTTATTCTGTCCATTTACCAAGATAAAATCATATAATCATTATATATATAATATGTATATATACTGTAGTGTCTTTCAGAGTGCGTGCATTACTTTGTAGCCCTGCTCCTAAACTGTGCGTGATTACTATCAGCAAAGTCAAGACCGCCAATTAGCACGGGCTAATTTTTCCTGTGTGTGCTTCCTTTGTTACGCTACACATTGTTCATTAGTTGGTATACCTAGTGCCAATTAGGGAATGAGGCAGGCACAAAGACTAATTTGATCATCCGGAGACTTGCCTCCCAAGATCCCTCTGTAGTCAGCAGAGACCCGGCAGTTCCTCCAAGGCACTTGAGCTTGGGTTTCTGCTCTCATTCGCCCTCTAGAGAAGCCCACTTCTTTCCATTAACTAAAGGGAAAGACTCGCGTCCCCAGGCAAAAGATGCCCCTTCTCAACCACGCTCCCATTTTAATAAAGGAAGTCACGGACTGAGTTTGACTTTTGAGTTTCAGGGCAAAGGCTGCTCGTCTGCCGCAGTGAGATGAGTTCACGTCGCCCGATGAAACACGGACACCACCGTCCCACTCTGTGTCTCCCAGGTTGTTTCTGTCCATAGGTGTGCCGCGCTGGTCCGTAGGGTCAGTATTGTCCGTGGACTCAGCAGTTCCCACTTGGCAAGCTACTGTGTTTTCTCAGGACACCAATGACCTCGCCAATACAAGATCGGGGAGAAATGGGAGAGTGATGAACCTTTCACGTCAGTTAGAATTGTTAAGTAATGTTGGATGGGGCACCTATTTCATAGAATCGTTTAGGTTGGAAAAGACCTTTAAGATCATCAAGTCCAACCGTAAGACCTATTTCACAGACCTATTCATTGCTCTAATTATAAATGTAAACTTTTGAAGTTTCACTTAAATTGACTGTAAAGAAAAAAACCCCCTTTGCATCGCATGCTGTTGTTCCCCTCTTAATGACAGCTTTCAAGAGGCCAGCTCCTCCTGCGCTGTGTTACGATAGCAAAGCAGACCTTGGCTGTCTCCTACAAGGTGCAACATACGGCGCTGTAAAATGAGGTGCATCCTCCAGAAAGGTTCAGGAGAGCCCGCGTGGACTGAGTCCTTCCTCCATAGCGTTTGGCCCATAATACAGCTGTAAAGAGAGACAGCCAGTAAGCGGATTTATTACCTTTTCATATTTAAAATTGCCTTGTCATTTGAGTAATGAGTTCTCTGTGCTTTATGATGGAAAAGATTCCAGTTGAGTTTTATTTTGGGTAGGGTAGCCGACTGATTTGCTAAACCACTTTGGCAGCCCAGGTGTGTTGCTAACTGAACCAAAATTATTAACCTTAATACAATTTTTAAACAATTATTAAGCTAATCGGATGCAAATTAAACAAAATGAACCTATAAATATATGTGTTTTTCAAATTAGTAATTGGATTTTTTGATGATCTTTGGCTTGACATTGATAAGCTGCTTCTCATAACAGTCTAATTAGGCAATATGTAAACTTTGGCATTCGGTTCTGTCCTAGTGGCTTTTTCAAATGATGTTTGTAAAATTTGCAATTTCATATTACAGATTAAAAATTAAAAACTGCAGGAGGCTAACATTAAAATGAGAATTCATTTCATGGAAAGCCCTGTAGACAAAATTCACCCTAATAGAATTGTGCATAAGGGGCTGCAAATCATGATCTATAGTTACACAGGGGAAGGCTTGTCAAAACCAGTATTGTTGGCCTGTAGTTCTATTCACAGTATTAAACCCATCAGTGAAGTCACTTTGGGGAAAATGCGAACATTATCAAAGAACAGTAAATTAGCAAGAAATTAAAGCATATACCCTTGCATTTCCAAAACAAAAGATCCCTTCATTAAAAACCTTTCATCAGTGGTTTAATATTCATAGCAGTAATTTGCATAACTAAATCAGTTTTCACTGATGAGAGACGACCAAAGTTTTTTCACTAATTTCTTTTTTGAATGAGCTCTCTAGTTTTTTGATTAAAATTTCACACCAGTAGTTGAGCAGAATTGAATACACGACTTAACCGTATTTGCGAGCATCATCTTGTAAAATGCCAGGTTCAATGTTGCTACCGCGCGAAAAAGGAATGGCTCAGCCTGCTTTGTTCACCTTCACAGCATTTATCCCTCCAGTCCTGGAGTCCGTGTTAAATTCCAAACCGAAAAGACAGGGGTTGGTTGGGTTTTATGAGCTTTTTCATGTTCTTCTACCTGTATGTCTACACAGAACAAAAAGATGACACAGATGATCTAGTAATTAAGAAAAATCATTGGAGTACAAATGTTAAGAACTTTCCAATATCTCTCTGAAAGTGATATCCTTTTTCCAGGTCCTTTTTTTTTTTTTTTTTTAACTGTTTTGAAAAGACCAGTTCCCTTGTGAAAAGCAGGAAGGAAAGAGGAAATACAGAAATGCGTTTGCCTTGGGGAATGAAGACAGAAAAGTTTTTTTCAGTGTGCAAAATACACGTATGTTATGCTGGCTCAGGACCACATAATAGTCCTTCCTGGAAATCAGTTTAACCAGCGTGTTTGAGAAATAATGAGAATTGACTCTGTGTAAGTCACTGAGAGATGCAGTGGGTAACCAGTCATGCAATATTTACCTGTAGGTACTCTGTGCAATGATTTGCTAAACTGAAATAATTAAATTCATTTGAATCTTGACGTGGCCTCAGTCACAAAACTGCATCGAGAACTGGACACTTACAGATGCACTTTTGGTATTTTCCGTCACATAACCTGATTTCAAGTAAATTAGTTTCAAACGAATAAATGTCTGTGTTCAGAAAAAATAGATTGATCAGCAGGTACTAGTTTTTATCCAATTTTTTTTTTTAATTGGCTGACACTGAAACTTAAATTAAAACACAAAAAAAGATGAGAGTGTGAAAATGAAGAGTTCTGCTCATACGCAGAGAAACAGAAAACAACTGTACTAACAGTTAACAAAGTCTTCATTTCTCCTTTTCTCCTCCAAACTTTTTGTCTTGTTATTTTTAGACCTGGATAGTACTACTTTAAAATTTTTAATGTTTACTAGTGCATCCTGCACGCTCTTCATTGTTTAAAAGTGTGATCTTCCAAACTGTTTCTGCATAACCAGTAGCTATATTTCATGCAATTATGATATTTTAGTTTTATCTTTTTTGTGAAATATCTTATGACGTTCATTACGAATGAAGCGCACAGCAGGTCTCGTTACAGGTGTTTCTCCACTGCCGTGGCACACTCTGATCATCGCTGGGAAGAAGTTCCCAACCTCGGTAAGTTTTTATGCCGTTTCTCTGCCACCCCTGCATCGTACACGGTGGGCAATGTGCTGGCTGTCAGTCTAGGCCAAAACTTCTCGCATTTGCTCCGTTACTTTCTGTTTGCTGCTTTGCACACCGCACCTGACAGAGCCCTTGTTATCAAGTAGAAGAGGTGATTTTTCGGCAAGCCGTGCTAGCTGGGAGACACCAAAAGTTGCGCGCCTGCAAGCAGGGCTCCTGCTGCTTCTGACTGTGGGTTGCAAAGGTCTGATGAGGTGAGCTCAGTTTTCTGTTCAACGTACCTCACACTCAGAGGCTATGTAATGCTACCAAGGCAGAAACGTAGAAGAAGCAGCTTTTTGTGCTCGCTCAGTTGTGTTGACAAAGTCATTGGAGATCTCCCCGTAGGGACGAGTACTGGAGAGAAAGCTATTTGGGGTTTTCTACCGTTCATGTAGAACCTGGTCAAATATTTCTGACTAGATGCTTTTCTTATTTAAACAAACAAACAAACAAACAAACAAAAAAGGTCACAACTTCATGAGGTCTTATTTCACTGGAATAAACGTGAATGAAACCCATCACTAAATACACGTTGTGGACTTTATAACCTGGTGCTCTTCTACATTTAATGTAATGAAAACTATTTCTGGTTAGATAAAAGGGTTGCATGTGGGTCTAAAACCAAAGTGGCAACCTGCCTCAGGAGTTGGGACTGTATGGACAAGAGGTCTTCATTTTTTTCAGGATCCCCTTTGACTTTTTGAATTCCAACAAATAATATTGATGTGGATACCAACAGGCTCTTCCAAATTTATGTTCCCTTTTTAAAGAAAGACTTACTCAATTCCTTGGCACGTGACTTTTTAGATTTATTTCAAGGGTCATGAAATTCACTCTGATATCTAAGTTTAGTGATGTGAAGCATTTTGCCTTCATTTTACCCTTATTACTATTTTCCGCAGTTTCCTCCCTTGAGCACCAAGGTGGCAACCCATCGTGTAATCCACCTAGTATCATGTATCGTATTACTGTTAAAAATGACACTTTTGAAACCAACTGTTCTGGTGTTGGAATGTTTAATAATGTAGCTCTAAGCTTTATCATCCCTTTTTCCTGAACTGTTTTTCTAATTTCTTTCTAATCCGATGTGCACATTTTGTGTCACCAAAAGGGCTGCAAGCAGTCTGCAAAAGTGATACAAACAGGATCTGAAAGATGGGAATAAGCACCTCTCATTAGTTTTCATGCCACCAGTTTTAGTAATTTTATGAATTTTGTAAAAGATTTGAGATTTTTTTTCTTCCTGGAAGTAAATTTAGGGTTAGTGAAAAATACCAGCGTGTCCCTGAAGGGTAACGGGAGAAGGGCTTTGTCTCCATAATAGCAAAGGTGAATGTTTCTTGGGGTTTTATATTCTTCTGTCATTTCTTTGAATGATTCATTCCATTAGAAGTACTATTTTATAATTTTCTTTTGCTCCAAAGTGAGTGATAATAAGCAGTATCCAACTGTGAAGGAATAAAAGGAGTCAAGATAAACAACAATGTTGTTTACATTTACCAAATCTACTTGTATGAATACCAAAGTATCCCCTTTGTTATTTCAAAAGGCATGACAGTAATGAATATAAAGGTGCTCCACATACTAGTAATTATGCATGGTCATTAAAAGTTCCTTAAAAAAGAAGCATGTGAACCCCTCTAAATTAGAGAGATTTTAATATCTCTGCAAAGATACAAGGAAAACTTGTATCCCGTCCTTCGGCTCACCCCACATCCAGAATGTGCAACATCAGTTCATGTCATACATCGTCGCATGTGATAACCTGGATATATCTGTGATTGATAGCAACATTTTATTAGTCTGTTAAAGAGGGGGCTTAAGTCTTGTTCTTGATGCTCCAAGAATTTCGGCTCACGATATTAAGGTTATGTTTTTAATATTTTTCATGAAAATTTAGTGAGGAAGTTTCCATGGGAGCAAACCCACTGAATTACCCCGCGGGGGCTGATCGCTTCCCGGCGTGCCCCGCTGCCAGGGAGCGTGTTTGCACGCAAACCAGATGGCCTTCAGTCTAAGCACAAGAATCACTTCTTCAGCCTTGCCCATTGTAACATAAATTTTTCACAGCCTGCGTGAGACAATTAAAAGTGAACTTGAGCTGAATAGCCCACCAAAATGATTAGTAAATTCTCCATTTGAAAAAACAACCTAATTTCCATCAACGTGTTGCTTGTTAGTCATCTAAAGAACAAGGCAGAAGAACAAAAACAGGACAGATTCTTTATTTTGCTTATATTATCCAAGTTTATTACAGTTACATAATTAATGATGACAGTAGTTTAAGGATCTATATAATAATGATAAAGACTGAAATTTTGCTATTAAAATATTATTGACTTATTACAGACTAAAATACAGATAAAAGTGCAAGGCCTCCATCAGTTACTGTCTTTTCACAGTAATTATTTGTATAAGTGTAGAATACCCATTTTAAAATGGAAGCTGAGACATTTGGGGAGGTAAGTTTACAACATGGAAGTGACTGCATAAAATAAACTTTGTTCTAAATATCATTCTTATCCAATTTTTGGCACTGATTGCGCTGTTATTGTAGTAGCTAAGTAAGCAGCGTGTGTGACTAGCCAAAATGTTCCATACAGAACTTTTCTGTGGTTTGATTTTTTTATTTTTTTTTTTTTAAATATAATATCATCTGGATTTCTAAAGAAACCCTGGTGGTAGCCCCTGACCCAAATGTACATCAAGTGCTGTTCCCCTATGGCCCTGGCCTATTTATTGCTTTCCTAACTACTTGAGTTCAAACAGGAGCTCAGAACAAAATTGAAAATGAGCTTGGGGTCTTTTTCTAGTCCCAATTTGTTCACTTCCAAAACCACTACCCAATTTAGCACAATTGGCAGCGTCTGCTCAAGAGAGGGCAAAGGCTGGAATAACAGGGATGCGGGAGGGCAGGACTGAAGCGTACTGGCAAAACAGCATGGAAGAGCTTTTCCAGCACTGCGAGGCCTGATGTAATTTCTCAGCTGTACAAGCGTGACAATTAGCATGCAACGCTGAAGAAGGCAAAAAGGAAGGGGGCTTTTTTGTTGTGGTTTTTTTTTTTTTTTTCCTAGTGTCTACTAAAAATGTGTATTTGAGTGTGTAATATACTCTGGCAGTAAGGCAATTAATTATTGTTCATGACACCTTCCCTGCCCACTGAAGTGAGTGAGAGTTGGGTGCCCAGCACCTTGCCCAGATACAGTTCTGCTTTGGAGATTAACTGGTTGCCCACAATTGAAGTATTTATTTTATTTTTGTACAGAGGCATGACTTTGAATGGTTTACATGAATACCTCTTCAGAATGAAAAGAAATCACGTTAAGACAGGTAAATAAATATTTGTCTATGAAGAAGGCTGAAAAAGTGAATGGGAAGTAAAAGAAATAGGTCCCATCCTTGTCGTAGTGAAAAATCATGGAAAGAAAATATAGCGTTAGATTACTTAAACTACTGCTCTTAGATTGATATCTTTAGCAAACTTCATTTACCAGGACTTGTCCTTCTCCTGTTTCAGGTTGTTTTCTGGCATCAGCAGTTGCTATATATCATCTGCACATGATAAATACCTGACTATTACCAGTTTAATTGCTTTTGGATGTACAGTAGACATACATGAAAACTGTCCTGCTATAAACTAGTAGTAAAATCAACTAATTAAAAACAAAAAACCAAAGTGAGTGAAGTAGTAAAATCAAAGGCTTAAAAATTAAAAACAAAACTCAAACAGGCTTTTTTGGTTTGCTTGAGGTATTGATGGAGTGGCAGAATAAAACATACACAGACGTTTAACCATTTCTTTGGATTACATTACTGTTCTGACATTTTTTCCCTTAGCTTCATGTGTATTTGACGTCAAGAGACATCACTCAGCGAAGCAGATGCTTGGTCTAGGCAGAAATAGAATCAAACCTTTAATAATTTTGCTTTTGAAATATTGAGGTGATCTTATTCCATCTGTGCTTTTAAGATACACTTATTAAAAATACATGTACTTGAATCTGTGATTTATATGGATAGTATGGGAAACAGACTTCCTCCCGCAATAAATTATGCCTACAGCAGCCTCAACTAGAAGCATTTACTCTTGTCAGGTTAAAAACAACAAAAAAAAATGTTCTGCCCACAGATAAATATATTTTTAAAAAGGAGGAAGAAAGACCTTCTTTTCAAGGATTCGGTACGAACTATATTGATACAATTTTGCTAGTGTAAGTGCATTAGCGGCGGATTTGGCTTTAGACAAGATGAAGCAGTTAAATGTGATCAGGGTATTTGTTATAGAACTTTTAATCTTCTTACAGAATTGTAAGATATGATTCTTCTTAGAATCTCACCTTTCTCTTTTGGCCAAGAAGCCCTTAGCGGTTACAGGCATTCACACGTTAAGATTCAGAACAGTCAAGCACTTAGAGCTCCTTTCCGTTCTTCTGAAGTCCTTGTCTCACTGGGATCAGCCTGAAAATAATATGTACTTTTTCTACCCTTTTCCCTTTTCCGTTTTCCCTTTTCCCTTTCCTTTTCTTCCTGCCCTGTCATTTCTCTTTTGGGAAACTCCCATTTTCTAACAGATATATTTGTTCCTAGTCCAGTTCTTTTAGCATGGTGGGATGAGGACTGCTGGCTGCCCTGGTCAAGTCAATTCCAGTGGTTTCCTCATATGCAACTTTGCCCTACACTGGTCCCCAGTATCCTTTTTCAAACAAAACCAAAATACTGTTCCCCGTCTTCAGAAATCCAACCATGAAGTTTCTGCATCTGGAAATAGGATTTCTGACCTTTTTGTTGAATATTTCATGTAGGAACCCAATGGTCCTTTGAGTCTTATCAGTTCCATTTATAACATATTAGGTAAAGCTTTTCAGTTCCAAAGTTGCATCAATTTATACAGTAAATTGGCTTGAATTTTCATAGGAGTGGAATTGATAGAAATGTAAGTCAGGTTTTATGGTGAATATACCTTAAAAAAAATACTTATGTGTAAACCCAGAATTAAAACCAGGAGATCTCTGTAGTTTAACAGATTTCAAAATAGAAATTTTGGAAACCCATGTTAGCTGACAACAAACCGTGCTTTCCATAAGAAAAGCACTGTCTGCAATAAAGATAGACAAATTTGACTATTTGGCAGGATTTTTTCTGCCCCAATCTTTGAAGGGCTTTTGCTCACCTTGTTGGAAATTGAAAGAAGCCAATTTGGCTGCCGGAGGCCACCGGGCAGCACAGCACGGTGGGGCAAGCTCACCCCTGGGGTAACACCATCAGCATCAGTCAAAGTGGGCCGAGCCTGCAGTATAGAGGATTAAGGTTAAGAAATAATAAGCACCTGAGCAGATCTCAATGTCTGTAATGTTCAAAGAAAATATGTTCCTTTTTTTTTAAAAATATATATTAAGATCTAGATAGACACACTCTTCGTCATCAAAACCCAGGCTGCTTTATTTGGATTTTTTTTTTTTTTCCTTTCAGAAAAGTAAGTGAAAATTCTTAAATGGTGAGCCAGGACAGAGCTCAACTAAATATTGAGTGTTTGGCTTCTTGTGACTCCTCTCTCCACAAATTCTCAATTTACCTTCAATAAAGGGTTGCTTTTCCCCCTTTTCCTTAATACTACCATCACCTATTGGATCTTCTTACATGCTCTCTCAGGTTCAGATCAAGAGTTTGGTTTTTTTGTAATACCCTCTAACTAACTTCTTCCCCAGAGGCTCAGTTGAGCCCAGACCAGAAGTTTCATTCAGCTAAGGTCAGGAATCTTGTTTCATGGGTCTGTGAAAGCCAAGAGCCAGTAGGACTTCCAGAGCTACCTAAGAAGACAATTGTTCCCCAGGGCTCTTACCACTCCAGTGCAAGGCTGCGCTGGGCTGGCTACTATCCGTACCTCAGTAAGTAACCTGGTAAGGCATATTGGCAGCCCTTGCTCATCTTCTCCAGGTGAGCAGGCATTGGGCTTTCCACCCAGCCCTTTCGTCTCTGAGCCATCCTGATGGTTGTACCAACACCCACCAACTGTTTGGAAACATCATGCATCTCCAGGGCCATCCTGTCACAGGGTTATCTTCAGTGATTCTGTTCAGCATAAAGCACTTGGATTGGGAAGCAGGTTGACTATGTTTCTTTTTTTTTTTCTCCTCCTCTAGTGTGGGAAGGGTTGACAAGATTTCCCCCTGCTCAGAAGAAAATGAAAGAAAACAGCAGGGATGCCTGAGCCTAGTTATTTCTTCTTCATGTACTTGTCTACACATGCTCCACTCATTATTATTATTATTTTTTAATGCTGCATGCACAGGAGTTTAGTTTTCTGCAACACAAATTCCTGCCTATACCATCTTTTAATTTTAATATTCTTCTATTGCTTAATCAATTTCTTAATTTCTGTTGCAGGAAACATCCCCAGCACTGACAAGAGTCTAAAATATTTACCTAAGTCTTCAAAGTGCAACCTCGACTCTGGGAGTGCCCTTATCGTGGTTACCTTCAAGAGCAGGAGACACAGGTAGTGCTTAGCACCATGACTGCGTTAGCGGACGTTCTGGGCTGAATGTCCCCATACCAGAGCACTTCTCTGAGCACGGTTCTAACTTCATGGAACAGATCCTGCACCTCAGAAGAGACTCATCCTCCCATAGCAATATTCTTTTCATAATCTCCACAGAGTGCAGAGGACTCTCTTCCTTCTTGCACTTTTCTTCCACAGTGAATGGTAAGTTGGGATTTGAATGAAGGAAATATTTGGACAACCTCCCAGAGGGAAAGGGAAGTGAACACAGTCTCAAAGAGAGGGAAATGCAGGGTTTTTATAAGTATTAGCCTTACCAGGGAACTGGTACTAAATTGATTGGTAGTAACCAATTATCAGTTTCTGAAAAAGTTGGAGAGATGGGATTTGTCCGGACAAATTTTCAAGACTGCAGATGTACTTAATCTAGTTGCTTTTGAGAATCTTTTGACTTTTGAGGAACAGAGCATGTTTTGAAGCATCATGAGCACGTAGGAGAACAGTTGGAGCAATGCAGAGACTTCTGGAAAGCTAATTTGCAGCTGTCTTGCACAAGGTGTGAGCGCAAGTATGTGTCTCTGATAAATTAACTTGCAGAAAACACCTCACAATAATTCTCATCCGGACGCCATCTATATGCCTTTGAACAGGCTGCCAGTCCAGAAACTGGTGGAGTTTCCCTGCTCTTGCACAGTGAGAGGGGAAACTGATGTCCAAGAACAGTGCTGACCAGTGCACCTCAGGTCCTGGGTTATAGAGTGGTCAAACTACATTGTCTACAGCTCCATCAGGAGCAGAAATTTATGCAGTTACCTATGAGAAGACCAGCTGGGGTTCCACCAGAGATCCTATCCTTTTTAATATACTGTCCTTGAAATAAAATATGTTTTCAGCCACCTATGATTGTCATAACAGATATCTTAATTGGAAGTTGGGAACTTTAAGTTGGTTAATTACTGTTGTCTTGCAACAGAATGTTCACTGTAAGTACTCCCAGGACCCAGCAGAATTCCCCTGAAACGTCCTCCCGTAGGTACTTAGGATTGCAGGCTGTAGGTGCTTTCACTTATGTATTACAGCAATGAGTAGAAACTGAAGGAACAAGGTTGTCACTTTGGTGCTAGAATGTGATTTGTCTATGGGCTTGATGTGTTCAATTTTATATCAAAGCTCAAATGCCACCCTTTCTGGATCACCAAAGCACACCCCATAATAAGTGCTTTCTGTAGAATGGTTTCACAATCCCTCTGTCCTGGAAATGCTGCACAAGCAGAAACTTTTGTTCATCACTTTCCAGTACAAGTGCCAACAGATCTTCTCCAGGGGGAAAGCAAGTCCAGGCTTGCTGCCAAAAGCTTTTACCCTGTCTTAGGCCCTGGCATTGTTTTATGTCTTCTTTCCAGTTCTTATAATCTCCAGGACCTTTGGGAGGCTCACGCAGGTCTCAGGCCACATCATTTTGATAACCCAGCTCGGGACAAGCAGTATGGATTCTAAAATTGACAAATTTCTTGGACAATCAACTCATCATCCTTTCATTCTTTTCCAAACTCCCATGACAGCACTACAGACAGATGCTACACCCTGAACCCCACTTCTAGATGCTTAGCTTGAATCTTTGCCAGGGACCATTCAGGAGAGAGAAAGAACAGTCAGCCAAGGCATAGGGTATCCATATGGTAGGGCTCCCTTCCTTAGGTTTACTTAAGTGGTGAAGAATTTCATCATGTGGCTCAGCTTATCCACTCTCTAAAGGTCTATCAGTAATTTGTAGCTGTTTAAAATCTCTATAACATCTTGTCTTTTTCTGAGCATGGTCTAGCTGTATCTAATATTTTTATAATGTATATGTATCTATCGTACACATATCTGCTATCGGTAAATCATCTTTGTCACCCGGATGTTCGACACTCACATACACATTTACACTTCAGATTTTTGCATGTTGCAAGTATTATTTCTATATAATTTTCATAATTGCTGTATGCGTAAAGTGTGCTGACATCTTCCTTTTATACTTGACAGAGGTATATTGTAAACTGCCTGCCACATGCCCTGCTTCCTCTAAGATGCCCAGCGAAAGAAAGAAAACTTTAATAGCAGGTAATGTCTTTTCTCTCCTATGCCTATCCCTGTCTTTGTTATTACCTCCTTTATGGTCACTTTTATCTCCTTTATGATATTTTGATTGCATATGATCTTTCCCTGTCTTTGACTCAAGTGGACCAAAGCTTTTCTTAAGTTATTTTTGTATGCATCTTTAGCTTTTCTGAGTGACATTGGTGATGTTCGTTTACGTGCTTTTTCAAAGGGTACATGATTTGCTCAGATGAATACATCAGGTTGCTAATTCCTAGCAGGTTTTTCATTCAGTACTAGTTTTGGGAGAAAGATGAGAGCTTCATTGCAAAGCCGGGTGCCCTCAGAGCCCAGCTCCAAGTCTGGTTCATCCAGGTCAAGGCCACTTGTAAGTTCTTCAGGGGAGGTTTGTTGTGGTTCTCCAGGGAGGTACCAGGTGCCCTGTCTGCAGTTCAGCCTAGGTTAGAGTTCAGAGAAAGAGAAACCCCAGAGCTGTGGTTGAATGGGGTTGCTAATACAGTTTCTTCTATCTTTTATCCCTGCTAAATGGAATTTCTGCTGGTAGGTTTTTCCTTTGGTAACAGGGGATTGAACGATAGCTGCAGTGGCCCCTCCCTAGCCTTGCTTTTAGCAGTCAATAAAGGTTGAAGACTGTCAACTGCAGTCACAGTGGGTATGGGTATTCATATTGTCTGATCTCTTTGTGTTCCTGGGGCAAAGGATCACTTAGAAGAAAAGTAAATTCTGTGAACAGCATGATGGCTCTGGGGAAGTGGGAAGGAAGAGGTGTTTTTGTCAGGCTTGGCAAATAACCACATCCTTCATTTCGCTTGCAGAGGTTTCTTAATTCCATTGCTCTTCCTTGAGGACTTGTGCAGAGGGTGGAATCACAGGAAAAAAACAGTCATACGTTCAGGACCCAAGGAGTAAGTAGACATCACTTGCTGTCTTGGAAAGCCAATGTGGAGATGGAGTCAGGTCACTGATGTTCTCCTGTTTCTGTCCCTTGACACAAGTCAATCATTCGCTCTCCATTGCTCCTTGTTTGTCAATATTTGCAAATGTTTGACTTTTTAAAGTACAAATGCATAATGAATTGGTTTATCTAAATGTAAAAACTACCCTACTTTTCCTATGGTATTTATTTTTAAGTAGATATGCAAGGCATAAAAGAAGCAATGATTACATATGTCGTATTTTCAGGCTACAGAGTCTTTTCAGAGGACAGTTGTCCTTTAAAATGACTTTATTCTATACAGTGATCTTGAATATTGTCAGTCTGTGATGCAGACTATGCATACTTTGCTATTCAAAAAAAAATTAAATAGTCAAGTCACAGTTTTGAAAAGTGGCTGCTGTGAATAGGGAGTTACTATATTTTATCAAAAATGTAATGAGTTTAATGTACATACTTACACAACACTCGAGTGGCTCTTCAGATTAAAGGCTGCCCAAAATACACCTTGACACAATAGACTGTAGCTGCTCCAGTCCGGTCCGTCACTGCGGCGTACCACAAATTGATTCTGAGCACATATTGAGTACGCATCTCCAGAGAGCTGCACTTTGGTGCTTGTTCAAAAGCAGTAGCAAAAATGAAGTGTGATACTTTCTTTGGCCAGAACTTAAGTTTCCATCACTTTGTTTTATCTACAAGCTACCTTTCTTTAAACATTCAAAAATATTCATCACCCATGGCTGTCAATACAAAGTGTAATTTTTAAAAATATGTTTTAATTGTTTTGTGCCCCAAAGAGCATTTCAGGAAAAAAATAGTGTTTTCACATTCACCTAAATGAGAATTAGACCAGATGATGACTTAAAAGTCTTTGCAGCTGTACAAAATGATTGGTCCATCAGGAGTCAGTCAAAGGTTTTGCCATCAACACTAGGTACTAGTATGAAGACACTTCTGTTCCTGTGTATTGCATCTAAGCGGATCGTGTAGTGGTGACTTATGAAGAAGGAGCTAGAGTAGAGACCACGTGGCTTTGAGAATGATGCCCAAAGTACTGCCCAGAAAGAAACAGAAGATAAAAGCTGCGTCAAGGATGAGATCGTTTACAGGACAAACTTGCCACTGGCTGTGCTCTCCTCAACATAATCCAAACATCTCCCGCTGGAATATTTCTCTCCTCCCTGTGTTTCATCAGCTCATTGTTCTTCCTGCCCTCCTACACTTTGGCATTGTCACTTAATGCTTTGTTTTCATTTTGTGATTCTTTGCTCCCTGAGTGTTGAATCTTGCTATCTAGCAAGCACTGACTTACAAAATGCCGTTGTCATAGAATGGTTTGGTTTGGAAGGGACCTTAAAGGTCACCTAGTTCCAAGCCCTCTGCCATGGGCAGGGACACCCTCCACTAGCCCAGGTTGCCCAAAGCCCCATCCAACCTGGCCTTGAACAGGGAGCCAGGGGCAGCCACAGCTTCTCTGGGCACCCTGTGCCAGGGCCTCAGCACCCTCACAGGGAAGGATTTCTGCCTCCCATCCCATCTCCATCTGCCCTCCTGCATCTTCAGGCCATTCCCCTTGGCCTGTCACTCCCTGCCCTTGTCACCAGCCCCTCTCCAGCTTTCCTGGAGCCCCTGCAGGGACTGGAAGGGGCTCTAAGGTCTCCCTGGAGCCTTTTCTTCTCCAGGCTGAACAACCCCAGTTCTCTCAGCCTGTCTTCATAGGACAGGTGCTCCAGCCCTTTGATCATCTCCGCGGCCTCCTCTGGACTCACATCAACAGGTCCATGTCCTTATGTTAGGGACCCTAGAGCTGAACACAGTCTCACCAGAGCAGAGTAGAGGGGCAGACTCCCCTCCCTCAATCTGTTGGTCACGCTGCTGGGGATGCAGCCCAGGACACGGTTGGCTTTCTCGGCTGCAAGCACACATTGCTGGGTCATCTTGAGCTTCTCGTCTGTCAACACCCCTAAATCCTTCTCCTCAGGGCTGCTCCATTCTCCGCCCACCCTGTAGTTGTGCTTGGGATTGCCCGACCCACGTGCAGGACCTTGCACTTGGCGTTGTTGAACTTCATGCAGCTCACACAGACCCACCTCTCAAGCCTGTTACGGTCCCTCTAGGCGGTATCCCTCCATTGTGTGTGCAGCACTCCAGTGGTTGGAGATGATGGGAACTACAGCACGGTCTGGAGCAAAAAGGTTCTACAGAGCAAGAAGACAAATGGAGGGAAGTAGCTAGATCTATCTAAACAAATCTCTACAAGCTGCTATATACATGAATCTGCTAAGATTTTGGTCTGATGTCTTAACAATTTAGATAGATAGCTTGAAGTAGAAAAATAATGTTGACATAATTAGAAATTAAGTAGAAAAATAATGTTGAGATAACTGTCAAAGTATAAGTTCATTTTACATAGAATTTTTTTTTCTGCAAATGGATGTGCATGGGAACTCATAAAAAATACGGCATGCTTGCTAGCATTCTTACAGTAGGTAGAATTAAATTTTTGTGAGGAACAGAGAGGAAAGCATTTATGTTTTATAGTGTTGTGCGCTAAAATGCTGCCACACAAGCATGTGTTTTAGTGGTGTTGAAAATGCATAGAACTAAGTTGGCGCCTGGTCTAGGTCAAAGTGATCGTGGTGTTCCACTCGCAGTGGTGGGTGGATGTTAATTTATATCAGATGAAGTCTGAACCTGAGTCTGTGAAATGTTTTGCAGCTGTATTACCCTAATGTATTAACTGTTAGATCTTGTGGCCTGAGTGTTATATAGTTTATTGATGTTTCAAGCAAATACTACATAGTTCAACTTCACTGGGTATTTTCCATTAATCCTGAGCAATCCCATTAAAAAATAGTAGCAGATCTTGATGAACACTTTTTACTATCATCAGAACAGTTTGCAATCTTGCGCTTGTGAGTATCAGAAAGTGGTACTTCAGGATTATGTTCAAAGAAAATTGGTGTGTAGGTTTATATTAAAGCTGAACAAATGTGTCCCGTTTCCTGACGTAGCACTCGGACAGCGTTACCAACCCCTGTGCTAGCTTCTTCATTACCATGACAATGTTCAGGCATCATCTAGGGATAACCTGGGGTACGATCGCCTCTTCTCGACTGATGACCCCATGCACCCCAGCCCAAAGACGTACCCTGGGGCCAGTAGATTGCTCACAAAAGCTCAGTCTTTCAGAGCCAGAAAAGGAAGCTGGACTTCCATTTGGTTTTTTTGGTGGTTCCTGTCTTTATGTAAGAGTTGCCCTCCGCTCGGTACCATGCATTGACTCTAACACAATGGCAGAAATGTACCAGCAAATGGAAAAATTGGGACAGAGAGCTGGAATTTTATACATAATGAAGAATTAATTTCTTTGGGGTTAGTGGATAAAATAACATGTATTTCCAAGGGCCAACCCACAGTAAGAGTCAGTGCTTTAGGTCAAGATGAGTTTAATTCAAAGCAATATGAAGTCAAAGGATTGACTTCCAGCAGGCTTTGTACCAGACCCATAAAATCCAAGCACATTCCACAGCAGAAAGACTGAATAAAGGCATTTGTTTCATGGGGAGCCTGTAATATAGACTAGTGTTTGTAGCAACCTTCTAAATATGCATTTATGTGCAGTCAAGCTCATAACTTTGTGTGTGTATATTGTATGTATACAACTCAGAGTAGAATTCTTACAGCATTAGGAAACAATGCCTGTTTTGTTGAACTTATATACCACGTGTTTTCCAGCCACCTGTGAATCTTATAACTTTCCACTGAAGGAAAAGCTTTTCTAGAACTAAAAAAATCACCTTGTACATTTGTTAGTGAGGCAAACACTTGCAAAGGTTCCTCCAGAAAGTCAGTTTGGCTCTCGGTCTGCGTTGTGACCTTTGCTGTGTTCAGTAAAACCTTGGTTATTAACAGAGGTAAAGGCTTTTGTAAACCTCTGTACAAACATGGGTGCCCAGAAAAGTTGGAAAATATTGTTGACTTACTTGATTGTCATCTGGCATAATGGAATTTGATCAAATTCTTTGCTGCACACAGACTAGGCAGCTGTGCAAGGACTGGTTTGGTCTGAGCTTGGCATAGGAAAGCTAGGTCTTGTTTCAGACTCTCCCGGGTGAAAAGAGCTTTGAGCAATCTTACAGGTTGATAATGCAGGAATAGGACCTATAGGTAAATTATACTATCTCAAAAGATCGCACAGTCAGTGATAAATCTTTGCAGAAAACAGTAAAAGCAGAGCAGCTTCGGGACACTAAAGGAATACATGGAATGAAAGTAGTAGCTGCCTCCTAGTGTAATAAATATCTATAGTGATGACAGCATCACTGGTCCTCTGCAAGGCTGTGAGATCTGGACAATTACAGTCATTAAATTTTGCTCAGGAATTGTTTCCATATGCAGCATCTTCGTGCCCTCGTATAAAATGAGATCCTGGCTGATAAATAGGACAAGATGCAGAACAGCAATGTGTTGGAGCATCGCCTACAAGTCGGCATCAAAACTGTGTTTGCCCTGCTTCAGCGCTATTGTTCTAAGCATCTGGTTTACGTGTCAGCCACCACCAGCAGTCGTTCATTACGGCTAGTTAAAATACACTGAACGACCGGGGATAACTGAAGTGCTACCAGGGCAAGCGCAACCTCCGGAGCCGCTCGTGTGGCATCACTTCCCTTGCACGGGAGAATAAGGCACAATTCTCAAACGGGGCAAAACGCGTGCCCCAGGGCCGTGCTGGCCTGTGCAAAAAACCATTACTGTAGATGTTCAACGTCAAAAGTCTTTAAGAAATACAACTGCAGGAAATATAGAAAGCTATACTGATGTCATGGGTGACTGTTGACAAGAAAAGGCTTATTTCTCATCAAAAACCCCACTAACAGCAAGTATTTTTGCTTTTTGAGGTGGTTTTTTTCATCATTCCCCACTTAGTTAAAATGTTACAAAATTGTGATACTATAAGCAGACAATTTTGAGGTAAATTCAGAACTGTCCACCTACTGTTTGCATTTTTTTAGGATATGCCAGTGAAAATAAGAAATTTTACACCAGCGTGGCTAGGAAGTTCAATTTATGAAGTCATTTTCTATGTACTCGATGATGAATCGTTGTGCTCGTGTTATATTATTTAACAAAAGATTTGTGATGTCAAGAGAGACTGTATCCAGCAGAGGCAATTAAAAAAAAATAATAAGGGAAGAGCTGGGGCAGTTTTAGAAGAACCTTTCCTCTGCAATTCTTGACCACAGACTAGCTCTTTTTTCAAGCTGTAAATACAGCTAAAGGCTTTGCATGGCATTTTGCTTTTGTTTCTAATAAAAGAGAAAACTGACAATTAACACTGAAACTTTTAGAGTTTGGTTTGATATTTCTGAAACTTTGGTTTCCTGTGACGAACCTCTCTTGAGTACCCAGGAAATCTCTTAATCTTTATTTGGCAAAGCGTATGTAAAGGTTGGATAATTTCTGCTTGCTGAACACCTGGTTAGCTCTCTGGCACTAGCTAAACACATTTCCATTAAGTAAAATTTGTGGTTGTGCTGGTCCGATTAACTATCAGTCATTCTCTTTCAGTGTCACTTAAGCTTCATCTATTTCGTTGGGGATGTCTCCTTAGTATAAAATTCAGTTCAGCAGGATTTACTGCAATAAAATTTTAGCAAAGTTGAACACAAAGACATTTTACATTTTAACAGTCTTTTTGTTTCCTCTTTACTTACCCATTACAAACAAAGCTGGACTGGACCATTTCTGGGAGCGGAAAGCAGCAGCCCACTGATGTGCAGGATCCCACTTCTCCTTCTTTCCCCCCTTCTCCTTCCTTCAGTTGTTATTTGAAAGGCCTAAATATTTGCATATTTTAGCACAAGCAACAATTTAAGTGAATTTCTGAATAACCAGTGCTCACAGCTGTGATTTAAATCAAAATACTAGCTGATAATCCAATACTGCAAATGAGCTTTCTGACAAAATTTGTGAGAATTGGAGTTCTCAGCCTAGAAAGATAATTTCCATTTATTCCTCAGAGCCATTAACATCCAGGAAAAGGTCAAAAATACTCTGTCACTGAGCTGCGTGTGAGCATTTCTGGACTGCGGGACTAAAGCAAACTTTTTTGTAAACATTTGCAGAGAGCAAAACAGGTTCTGTTGACTCTTTCAGGAGCTAACCGTTTGCCTTCGGGCAGAGAGCAAACATGGAAAATTTCAGCCCCACCGGGATTTGGGACGATGAAGACCAGCCGGGTTAGGAGAGCTGTAATCACCGCTGGGGTTCACCCCGAGCTTGCTGCAATGCGCGCGCGGCATCAGGTATCCCCGCTAAAGCGTGAGGGCTCCCGTGTGCTTCATCCTTGGAAACAAAACTGGGCATGCAGCCGATGATGGAATGGAGACAAATCCACGCTCGCTGCTTTCCACCCGACGTCAGCCATGGCGTGGAAGCTCACCGCTGTGCAACAGGTGGGGATGGGGACCTGAGATGGGCATCGTGTTCTGCCGCCGTTGGCTTCTATGACAAATGTGTCAATAATGTGGAAAACGTGCTATATATTATTTAAAGCCACAGCAAGCTGTGTGACAGAGGTTCAAACTCTTCTGGGTGAGTCTCTGTAGGCTTGCAAAGTCACTGCCATTTGCCTTTCAGGCTTGGGTGAAATGCAGATTTGAGTGGTGCCAATATTTGTGCGTGTGGTTCACAGTGGGACCGGGATGAGAGAGGCTGAAACAGTGTCTGTCTCTGTGAAAACAACCACCGAAAAAGTCATCTGGTATTTTTCCCAAGCTCTCACAATGTTCACATTAAAACAACAAGTGATGCTTAGCCCGTTTCTAGACAGAATTATGAATCATGGTCTTTCGGGAATGCTGGCTTCTGCACCTATGAAATTGGAATTTGTGCAGACTTGAAAATAAGCTTGCTTGTAATACTTTCCTTGTTTTCTTTTTCCTGAAGTCTAAAGAGAAAGGTCTTGCCTGCATGTAAAAATTGCAGTGTTATAAATAATTTGTTCTTTCTCTTTTGAGACTGACTGTAAAAATGGAAATGTTTGCTTTCAACCTATTTTGTTTTCTGTTGACTTAATTCGATAGCTGTCCAGATAAAAATATTAGCTAATATATTTTGACATATTTACTTAGAATGTCTGTGACATCAGCTAGCTGTTACTATCTTAGGAAATGTCAGAGTGATGTCATGCAGTCACTTTATTTTAAATGAATTAAAGATGAAATACGACTCCTCTGTAGGTTGTTACACAAAGTGGGGCGTCCATGAAGCTATACAGCCAAATCCATTTTGTATGAGCTTCCAAGTATTTCAAGTTTTGGTGCAATAGCAAAAATACTGATCTGATATCTAATAGATGGGAGACATAAAGTACAACTCAAAAGAGAATCTTCTTCAAGATATTTATCATTGCATGCTTTATAATTTTAATTTATATTTGCTGTCTAACCTGTTTTTCTACAGTCTTGATATTTACAAATACAGCCATCTACTGTTTGTATGACTGATTGATGGAAGAGTATAAATTACCAAATTAATGTCTCTGCATATTTTCTGCACTTAAGCTAATAGTAGGGGAATTTGCATAGGTTACCTCATTGCCTTAAAACCTGACATAAATATAAAATCATGAAAATGATCTCACTCCTTTATAGATATGCCCAGTTTGTACTGGGAGTGAGCTTAGCATTCCTCCATTTGCCCAGCTTTTAATTACCGAGTAATTAAGTTATTCCTTAGCTGAAAGAACAGTAATATTGGCTGATTCAGACAGCTCAGAGTCATTCTAGACACAAACAAAACCAACGAAAAATTGACACCAAACTGATCCTGACTATGTGTGATCCCCTGTAGATGAAGTCACAGATTGCAAAAAGTCAAGAATTGGCTGTAAAGAATTAAAAATGACCCTACAGTAACTGATAAGGCAGGAGTTGTGATTTCTAGTTTTACTATGTGCTGCTTAGCTTTCCTTTGGCCACCTTCCATAGCCCTAGCTCTGAGGCACACTTCACTACTGTATCCTCGATTCAGGGCTTTTATTTCAGGTGTTATCCCCTTCGCCTATAGCAAATGCTTAGTGAAAATTTTACAAAGTAAGGAATTTCTCATCTAAAAATCAGATTTTGCCATGAATGTTTTTTTTTTTTTGCTATCTATAGCCAACATCCATCACGCACTTTGGTTGAATTAGGATATTCTTACCCGTGAGTAAGAACATCATTGGTCCAGGGCCTCCGTTCAGGTCAAGCAGAAGGAAAGTCCACCATTTAAACTCAAGGCTGGAGTTACTGAGACTCTGGTCCGAGCCCACCTGCAGTTCAGCCCAGGGGCTCCCCAAAGTCCTCGTCTGTGCCTCTGTGCTCCGCAGAACTGATGATCACAGGAGGTTTGCCCCCAGCCTTTAGGTGGCCAGGGCTGGTTGCTCAGTTGTCTCCATTTGGTTATTTCTTCTTTGCCACTAGCAATTAAAATCTGCCTTTGTAGGCCGGCTTAGTGCTAGCTTGATGTTTGTTTGCCTGCATAGCTGCAAATATTAATCGCTTCAAAACAAGCCAAACAAAACCGAACAGAAAAACCCCAGCAGGCCAAGGTGCTTTTACCTCCATGCGCTCTGAGTAAGTCTGCTAATGATGGATCCATCACCTTCTGTTCATTGACTTTCCTACTGTATCTTAAAAGTCCACTTTAAAATGTATGCAATAGTAACAGCAGTGTGATATGTAATTCTAAATATGATGATAGACACTTTCTTCCTAATTTGTGGTGGGCACAATTGCTTATTTAATGGAGATTTTAATTAGACTCCAAGATAGAAGCAATAACCACATGGGCACGCTTCCATAACTAACAGAAAGGCTGGCAAAGAAGACAACCCCTCTTTTTTTCAGCTTCATGAAAATCTGGTAAAAGAAAACTCTTTTGGAAGGTGACGTAGGGTACCTACAGGCATAGTGTGAAAAACAAGTTCTCAGTAGGATGGGAGAAGAGTTCCCTTCAATTTATTTTGTTATCCAAGGTTAATTGGGGAATGAACTAGTTGTGCTTCACTTGAAATAACTGCATAACACTGCGGAGTTCTTTATGAATTTCAACTCCAAATAAGACCCTGAATTCATTTTTTTAAATGTGTTGTACATAGTTTCCTGTCACTGGTCTGAATCCAAAAATTTGTACTCTGTATGCATTGCTCAAAGTGGACGTTTTAGATGTGGCCAAGTGAGAAAACCAGAGAAATGTCTGCATGCCTCTGCAAAGACCTCCCAGCCTTCCTGCTTTAAGAAGGAAGACCCCATAACCTGAGTCTCGCACCGAACAGCAGTAGAAACGTGTAGTATGAGGAGGACAGACTACTGAGGTTTCTGGGTTGGCTCTGGGCTGGCTGGGGAAGAGCAGCCATCTGAGCTCCAGGAGTACAGAGGTGGCACATGGCCAAGGGATGCTGGTGACTTGGTCCTGGCCCAGGAGATACACCAGAAGAGGCACTGTGATTACTTCCTTCGCTCCTTATTTACTCCTTATGGTAGGTCCCTTTTCAAACACATATTTTGAGAAATTCTTGCTTTGAATTCACTGACTGTGTAGCTCAAAACTAGGTGTCTCTAGTTCTGTGAAGGCAGGAGGAGCTCTTGCCACGTGTGTGCACACCAGCCGTGGCCAGAGGAGCAGAGCCCCGGCCAGCTCCCGGCACAGATGCCTGCCAGCCAGGGCACGCTGCTCACCCGGCAGCCCGACCTTTATGCTCAGATATTGATTAGCAAAACAAGCTCATTACAAAATTGAAGAATTTAATTTTGATTAGTTTTGTCTTCCCCCAAGGAAAATGCACAATCTTCTTTTTTTTTTTCCCCTGAAAGACAGTATTTTAGTTCGCACGTACTTTATTTTCTAGTGACCATCTGGTACTTTGTAGATACTTTACTGGTGCTGGATATCGATTTCTGTAATGATTCCTGTCCAACCTGGCTCTAATTATTTGATTTTATTTTTTTTTTCCTGTTTTTCAAGTAGATTAGATGCTATTTTTTGATGTTGGCTCTGGTCATTTGCTTTTTCCTCCACAATGACAAGAGAACATACCTAAATGTAAATAATTGGACTTTTTTTTTTTTTTTTTTTTTTAAAAAAAGGAAATTCAACAAAGTATGTAATGTTCTTGTAGAAACAGTAAAACATGCCATGGAGACTGTTTTACTTGTTGGGCTAAGCAGGCTTTAGCAAGAATAGTCGCTTTCTGTAGATTTCCCAGCTTACCTGATGAATAAGGACATGGTGGCCCCAGCCGCGTGGGACCGGACCCCACCAGAGATGTGCAACCGCAGAACATTTTTTGTTTCTGTGCTCCCAGGATCTGCCGTGTGTACTGCCATTGAGGAGAAGGCTACAGCCCCAACGCGGTGGCCAGGGACCCCTTGGAGCATCTCTCCAGACTCACCCAGAGCCAGACGGCAGCAGAGGACCACAAACACTTTGAGGGAGGTAAGAGCCATCTCAGCTCTTGATGGCTTTTGCAAACAGTGCCCAAAAGCCTGATGTTGACCTCCAGATGTGTCTTTTTGCTTCGGCCTCATCAGTAGTCCTACCTGGCTGTCCTTTGCTATGCAGCCCGGACCAGCGCTTGCGGCTGCTGCCGTGACTCCTGCACGGAGGTGGCCGCTGCTCTGCAGCTCTGGTCCCTGGTACGGCCGCGCGATTCCCCAGCTGCCTGCAGGCACGGGCAAGCTGCTGCAGTCACCTCGTCAGGCGTGGAACAGCCCCACACACACTTGCGTATTGCACTAGTGGACATGTCATCCCAAGAACCCCTTGGAAAACAGTTATTTTTGTGGAAACATCCCATTGCATCCTATTGAAATATTTATAGCGCACAGTTCCGTTTTATCGTTCCTACATCAATATTGAAGTTTAATGTCAATATTAGTATGAAGTGTCTGTAAGGGTTTTGAAAATAAGAATCAGAAAGATCAAATATTTTATTTATGCACAGTAAATTTTTAAAGTCTCCCTCGTGTTTTGATCGAAAATGCATATTACCAAACCATTTAGTTTCAAAAGTCTTTCTCTGATGCAAGATTTATTAGGTATCTGCGATGGTCTGATTGAAATATGTGAAAAGTCAGCGTTACCCTTACCTGCACCCCGGGCAGCGCTGTTTAAAGGTCTCTGCCGTTCTGAGGTTCCTCTGTTAAAAGAAGCAATAATTACAAACTCCACGCAGTGAGTGTTGCACGTCTGAAGCAATGCACGGTTTATAAATGGTATATACGTTCCCTGGTCTTTTAAAACTACCCCGGGGCTCCTGCCTGCCGCTGCTGCCTCGGGGCCGGTATCGCGGCTCCAGGTTTGCAGCTTTTTGCAGGGGATCTCATTTGCTTCTGCTCTTATGACCGTAGAGCCAAACCCTGTAAATAATATTTACAGGGTTACGGGTGACTTGCAGATGTGGTCGCAGAGGTCACTGCGAAACAAACTCCGTGAAGGAGCCGGCACAGCAGATTTCTGCTACGGAGTTATTTAGTTGTAGTGCACTGGAAGAGGACCCGTAGATGCATATATTACTGCCGCAGCGGAGTTCGGAAAAGTTTTCAGACAGACTTGAGCTCCCTGGAAAATTATTATAGTTGTAATGATACACTTATATGGAACTGAACTTTTTTTTTTTTTTTTTAAAGTTAATAATGGGTGATTAATAGTTCCTAGGTTTTTATTTGTAAGGTAACATGTTCCCTCCTTTTCCTTTGAAATAAAATGTTCTAAGTAAGAATAATAGTGTAAAAATGAAATAAAACTCCCTTTAGAGACAAATTTGTTCATTCTTCATAATCTTTTTTCAATTTACTGGCAAATAAACATGTGCACTTTTAATTACTAATTAATGTCAAATAGCATTGCTTTCACCTCCAGATGAAGGCTGCAACACGATCTATAGGAGACTTGATATCTTTGGGAGTTACCTTTTATATAAATGGTCCTGTTAAAATAGGTTCCTGTATGTTGCAGATTATTATTATTATTTAAATTTCTGAGTATTTAGAAGTGTGTTGTATCCATTTCTTCCTGAAACTGTAGTTGATGGTAGTTGATGATGCAAGTAGAATGATAGATTCTTGCGGTTAGTCCTCGTTTAGATCCTGTTTCCGTATTTTATTTCACGCCTTCAGAAACTGAGCCAAATTCCGCTATATCTTCAGCGTGTTTTGGTAACGGATGTGACGGTGACTACTGTCATAGCAGTGCTGTTTCTCCCTGAAAATCGGCTTTGTGTAGAATACCTTAAATTATTAGTATGGTTTAATACATACATATGCATATATATACATATACATGGATAGATGGATGTGTATTTATATTTGTGTGCCTGTGTGTATGTGAATATAATTCTCTCCTTTCCTCTTCTAGTCTGCCTGAGCCTGGCCAGCTATGAAGTTTTTGCTTAAGTCGCCCGTATCTGGCTGAGGATCCTGTTCCTAACTGCAAGCTGAAGGAGAAGTCCCTTTGCTGCAGAGAAAATTTATGATTCGGATTCCCTCTACAAAGCGAAAAGCGAGAAGGTAAATACCGAGCGCCCACATCCCGGGACGGAGCTGCCGTGGTCGGCTGTGTGGGGCAGTGCGGAGCTGGGGCTGGTCCCACGAGCCCCACCACGGCGGTTTGGAGAGCTGGGGATGGTTGTCCCTAAGACCCTGTTGTTAAAATGCAGACCCTTCCAGAAGTGTCCCTCTCTCTGGGTGGCTTCACGGGGGGTCGGTGGTCAGCCGGTCTGCCCGCGCGGGATGAAGGCTTAAACGGCACTTTGTGTCTTCGTCTGGGGATGCTGGCGTCGTCTGGTTTTTACGGGACCAAGCATATTGTCATCAGTAAATAAATCTGCTAATAATAGACTAATTCTGGGCAGAATTAGTCTATTTCTGGTTCTTACTATCCTATATGACAGCAGTGGGCTTTGCAGTCACGTATGACCCTCCCCTAACTGTGTTCACATCACTTTAACTTTTCATCATAAGTGGCCATAACTCATGAAAACAACTCAGTATAATTTTCACCACTTCAGTATAAAAGGCTTTAAAAATTGACTTGAACACCTCTTTTTTTTTTTTTTTTACCTTAGCAATGATTTTTTTTTCCGTATGGAAAACACAACTACTAGTTTATTCCTTTGCTCAGATAGCTCCAAACCACACGTATAGGCTTTAAACGTACCGCTTGTGCCCTTTCCTGCCAAGGTTGTTTATTGGCATATATTGAAACAGTTTGTGATTAATCAAACTGTTCATTACGGCCGTTTATTTTACGCTGGAGCCCCACATAGGTATTTATTGGAGGTGGTGGTGACACTGCGTGATCAGGATCCCTGTCCGAGGGTTGGAGTATAATTATAGAACTGCTATCATTTGCATATCGCCAGGATGCTGCCAGTAAATATTAATGGATTACTTTTTATTCATTTAGCCTGTGTTTTTGAAAGATGCCTAAAAACAAAAAGATCATATCTGTATGTTGTTTTTTAATTTATTTTCACCTTTTTGTCTCCTTTGGAGACCCCTAGTGTATCAGCACTTTGTTTACCACAAATTAAACCTTAGCTGATTGTTTACCAGACTGGAGACCCTTGTGCATTACTCCAGCACTTTCCCTTTTTTTTAATAATCACAACCTGGGATTCATTTGCAAGAGGCCCTAATCTGCATGAGAATTATACAATTAACTTTTGATTAACCGCCTAGTTCTTTTTGAAACCGCAGTGTATAGGATACTCTGCATTTAAATAATTTTCCTTAAATTGGGAGCAGGCCTTTCATTAAACCGGTGAGTTTGACTAAACAACAACATTTGGAGATAATCAGGGTCAAAACAATAGGCAAGGCTGCAAGGCTAGAATGTCATCTTTAAATATAACAGCTGAGATAAAGGCACCCAGATTGCGCCTTATCGAAACACAAAAAATCAAAGCTCTCTCTTGTCTGTGGCAAAATACCAAGCCCTAGTGTTTAGGGCGACCATTGTTTGGGCCTAAAAGTGTTGCAGGATTTGCATTCAGAGAGCCGGGTCTAACACACATTACATCACGTAGGGTACTTATCTCGGAGTCTGACAATAATTATCAGGAAGAATATACTCAGAATGACTTTTTTGTGATTTTTATGCATCCCCAACACAAGGAAGGGGAGATAACAGCATTATGAAAAAGGGGAGAGTCTCCAAAGGCTCTCCCTGGAGCTGCGTTCTTCGATTAAATTTGCTATGCCACTCTGGTGTGCTGAACAAGTGGAAAGAAAGACGATGAGGCTTTTATAGAGGGTAATAATAGTCCTGAACACAGCCCTTACCAAAAGATAAGATCCATTGTCAAAACAAACAAAAGAAGCGGTATTAAACACCACTTGAAGAATATATATGAGCAAAGTTTTACATCCTTGGCTTTTTTCATACCTTGAACCTGGCTCTGCCGCGTGGCCATGTTCTAACCAGACACCTTTGCAAGCGCGGAGGCTTTCGCCGTCCCCTTTCCCTCTGTCCCGCACCAGGGGGGGTTTGTGAAGGGGTCTAGCCGTGGTTCCAGGAAAGACAGAGAAGAAACAGCCCAAGTCCAGTGTCTGCTCTGGGTTTTTTGACATATTTGCTGACGATCCGGTATTTTGCTCCTATAGTGGCCTTGCTGAAGGATGCTGTAATAATTTATCGCTCGTTTTTCACAAGATGACTGTGTTCTGCTGTCAAAGCTCAGCTACAGCTCACCACGAGACAGCTGAGGGTGGTGTACACCTGGGCACCAATTGCTCGATCCGGCACGGCTCGGCCGGCAGCGTGGTAATTCCCAAAAGTCACCCTTTGGCACTGGGTCAGTCTCTCCCCAGATCCAACCATTCCCAGCCTGCTGCTGGCTTTGATTGTGATGGAAATACCAGTGTCCCTTTCTCTCTAATAGACATAGATTTGACCTGCAAATTAGCCAATCCAGCTGCACTCTTCCCCAAAAGTGTGAGGATGATGTAAAGGAAATGTACGTCAGGTTACAAAACTGTATTGGGAAAAACCATGGCCACAAGGTACAAATCATAAATCTCTGTATATTTTGCCCCTGTGGTTACGATTACTGGGTTAGGAACAGGCATTTGGCAGCACGAAAGGCATATGGAGGAACAAATGTATAGATAAATGATACGCTAATTAAAGCAGGGCTGAACTGGACTACGAAATCTGACTGTGACCGGACATTTAAGAAAGACAACACTGCTTAAAATAACGGATGCATTCTGCACGTTACTTGTAGTTAAATTTAAAAGCCACTTCTGCATTTCGATCTTTGATGTTCCTTGACGGTTATTTCACCCTCCCGTCACAACCCGCTGTCGCTCACGCCTTGCTGCCCACCTCGCTTCTGCTCGCCAGGCTCCGGTGATGCCGCGGAGAGAGCGCGGAGAGGAGCCGCTTGCTCCGACACCTGCTCTCTGACTCCCCTCTGCCGACGTGGGAGGCTGCCAAATCGCAATTAGGCTGTCTGTGATACAGTCAGTGCTGGCAAACTCATCGGAAAACAGAATCAAAGGATTCCCCCCCCCTCCCCCAAAACAAGGCTCCTCGCTGAATGTGTGGGGGGAGCCATGGATGCTTTGCTTGTGCTGATGCTGTACCCTTACAAAAGCGGTTCTGAAACGCCTTTTTTTTTTTTTTTTTTGTCCTCCAATGCATAGTGCGTGAAGCGCCAAAAATGCAATTTAAGAAATGTAAGCAACATGTGAAGGAGAGGGGGAGGAGAAGTTTTCAGGGGCCTCAGTGCAAGTGATGACCAAGGATGCTTTTGGCAACTGTAATCCTGGTGGCTGAATGAAACTGAAAACGAGAGCTCAGAGCTATAGTCTGTTTTAAGTGGGAATTCACTTACAATATTTATGAAGAAAATCAGTAATTATCCAAGGTCAGAGGATATGCTAAGGTAGGAGGTGATCAGTGCAAGGATCAAGAACTTTTGATATCACTGAAGAAGACATTTATTTGAGGACACCAGAAGGTGTTGATGTTGGATTGTCTAAGAATGACCCCCAAACCATCAGGGAGGCTTGGAAGGGTGATTAGGGACAACTCCCAGCAAAGAGAAACACACCCAAAGGGGTTTCTGAAAAGAAAAGCCACGATTTGTGATTGCTTTTATCTCTTTATCTGCCCAATAGCCAACAACAGCATGCTCAGCGCAGAAATTGGTATGTGCCGTTCAGAAGTGGGACTGATGGAGGAACTTTGCCGGCATCATACTAAATGCACGTGAGAACTTTTTCTGATGCCGTCTTTTGCATAAATTATCCCACATACTTTTAGAATATGTGTGTGTGTATATATACATAAAATAGTATGTTTTTAGGAACAACAGAGGCGGTAAGTGCGATCTCTCTTAAATATACTGCATCTGCTGAAGAGATTTTAGCTGAGCTGCTGCACCTGCTTTTCCTTCTGCTGCCTCCTCCCTCTGGGTGCTGCCTTCCAGCCCCCCCCAGCTCCTGCACGGCTCCCAGCCCACACCCAACTCCTGGAGACCTGCTAGCAGAGGGGAAGCTGAATCACAGCTCCTTTTCCTGGGGACTGATAAACTTGTTTTGGGGAGCGATCAGTGAGGAAGGGCTGGGGAGGAGGAGGGGGGAGCGTGAGGATGTGGTCGGAGCCCAGGGAAGTGAGTGATTCATTCGGTACCTCAGAAAGTTCAGAAGTTCAATCCTGACAAAGCTTTGGTGGTTCAGATAAGTATCTTTATAAAGGCGTGACCCTTTCAATTCTTTGTTTCAACCTCTTTTTTTCCTCCCTTTTTCTCTTTAGTCCTTTTCCTAAGCTTTTATTGCTTTCAGGGGACCTCTTTCTTCACCTAAATTGAATCCAGGACCTTGCTTCTTGCTTGTTTTACCCTTTTTTCCCCCCAGCAGACTGTGTACCTTTCTGTTACTGCATTGTCGAGTCACTTGTGGTATTCAATTCTTTATATTGTGCAATGTGCCAACGCTGGAGCATGTCTCGTAATGCACAAGCAATCCCAAGCATTCAGGAATTGAGGTGAGTCCCACAGATCATGTCATTTGGCTTAAGAAAAAGATTGTAAAAAGAAAAATGTCGTTGGTGTCCCTGTATTTGGCTTCTGGTTTTTTTAACCTTATGGGTACTTAAAGAAAAAAAAAAAAAAAAAAGGAAAAGGAAAGGAATCTGAGACGTACAAAAGCACAGCTTTGTGAGTAATGTTAGGTGTAGTGGGACTTGTGATTAAATCTGTATATAACATTTGAATGGAGCAAGAGAAGATACTTTATTTCCTAAGTAAATCAAAGTGCTTGGATATGGAATAAACTGCAAGCGTGTATTTATACACTGCTCTCAGCTGCTCTTGTAGAACATCACACCCACTCCAGGGCATACCAGCAAGCAGCAGCCCTAATGCAACCAAATACGAGGGTTTCTTTAGCACACAAAGTACACGTCTGATTTTAAGCTTCAGCTATTAAGAGACTGATAGCACTGCCGGATGCCGACAAAGTAAGACAAAGTAAGCCCCTGGCTCGGGAGCTGCGGTCCTGCCAAGCCTGGCACACTCCTCTGCCAGGACGGAGGGGACGAGCCTTTGGGGGAAGCCGAGGCCGTGGAGGGAGGGTGACAGCTGCTTGTTCTACACCGGGGGCGATGGTGGCATCCACCCGTCCCCGGTGGGTCTGTGCTGCCCGTGCTCGCAGGGAGAGGAGCCGCGGGGATGTGAAGGCGAGACCCGGGGCTGCTGCGGGAGAGGCTGAGTCAAGGTGTGAAGCCATTGCTCTTAACACAGATTTCACCAAAAATAGGTGTAAAGTAAGTTGCTGCTAAAAGGCTGCCAGGGCAAATCTCTTACTGGCACAATGCAGTATTGCCTCAGGGCAGATAGCTCCCTCTATTTTTTTCTTTTTTTCTTTATGATTGACCTAATATTGGTTCTAAAGCTGTTTACTTAGCTGCTGCTTACAAGTTTTATGAGTGAAGTCACCGCTTTTCAATATACATTTTTGATTTTGACAAACAGTCGTTCTGCTGCTTCGACAACGGCTGTTGGTTGATCCAGCTCCAGCAGACCCAAGTGTGGAGAGGCTGAACCCATGAGGACCACTTCATGCCTCTGCCAGCCTGGCACAGCCTCTGCTCCAGGCTGACCATAGCTAGTGGCCTGGGTGTGATCTGAATTCTTTTTATTTCTGCGTTATTATTATTATTTTTTATTATGGATAAATTGTCACTTTTACAGAAACACTTGATACTAAAGTGCGGTAATGATGAGGTGATCTTACCAGGACTATAGAAAAGCCATATGTGTGCAGTGTTAAAAGCAATACCTGTTTAGGGAAGTCTAACAGGCTGTTACAGATATTAGCCGGAGGTAGTTACGTGTAAAAGTTGCTTTATTTTATTATTTATGCCTCCTTGAACTGCCTGGAATTGTTTTGCTGCCTTTTCCTTTTTGCCCTGGCAGGCTGACCTGCTAGAAAAGCCCAAACTGCCAATTTTGATAAAACTTCTATACCAAGATACATCTCAATATCAGGATGAAATTCATGCTCAGGGTAAAAGAGTGCAAAAAATAGCAATGTGGTCAGATTATTCATCTTGGATGTAGGAAATTTCACCTGTAACGGTCTTCATCTGAACCAGGCAGATCACAGGGACAGACTTGAGTCCCTGCACCAGATGAACGTCCCGATCATCTAGCAACAGGCAATGTTGGGGTATGCTCTTCTTTTGTCAAAAATATGACAAACCTCGCTTTCATCTGCACTGACAACATTGCTGGAATCCCAAATGAGTCTTTGATTGGAAAAGACTGTTCAACTCCAGTCTCAGTTTTCCTTGGTGTTATCTAGGAAGACCTGCTTCCTTTTCATCCAAGCACCCAGGATCATCCGGAGTTTCAAGATGCATTTACATGGAGTTAAGTGAGCCAGCTCAGGTTGTATAAGACTTTAATTTGTCTGATCTATGTTAAGTATCTTTGCAGGACTGAAACAATCTCTGCAAAGCTGACATTAGTGATTTCATGCTTGTCATGAACTTTGAACACTCTTCTCTGAACCAAAGTACAGCTCAGCCAGGACAATTTTAGTTGATGCTCCTCAAACAGCTGCAAGACCTGGCAGACAGCAGAGTGTATGCTTTTTCCATTTCAAGACAATGCCTTAGTTTGTTCCAGAATTAAAAAAAAAAAAAAAAAAAAAGAGTTAGAAAACAACATCTTGCACAGAAACAAGATGCTCACTTATTTTCTGACAGAGTGTAGAGGCCCTTGGGGGATCTTGAAAGCATCTACAGCCAGAAGGCATGTGTGAGGTGCAGCAGGACGACAGTCTTGCAGCAGGAGGAGAGGCTTGTAGCTTCTCCACATGACAGAGTCTGGCAGTCTAAGTCAGTAATTGTTATGTTTAAGAAACTGTTGTAGCAAATAGGAAGGGAAGCGTAAAACCTTGGAGATATAAGAGTATCTGCGATTTAAAAAAAAATATATTTAAATGAGAGTTTTCACAAGAATTTCTCCCGTTTACTGTGCACTGATAACCAGGAACACGGCTGGTGTTGCAGATGGGAGGATTATGGCAGGACTTCAGAGGCTAGCATCCTTCCTCCGTGTCCTTCCACCCATGTCCTTCTGTGGAAGGAGCTACATTTTGCTCTCATACTGTCTGATATTCCCTCTCCTGCACTTCGCTGATTTATTAGTTTCTCTTTTCCCCCTCTCTGTCTGACAACACCACATGGGCATGGATCAGGGAAGAACATGTCGACTGCTGAGATCCTGCGGTGCGTGAACAGATGCTCTGTCGATCGACGTGGCGCTGAGCTGTCCGGCAAGGTCTGTACCTGAGCTCTACTGATACCGCTCCCTGCAAACCGGTGTAACCGGGCAGGGCCCCGTTAACAGGATTTGTGTTAATTTAATATAGTGGAAGCACATCCAGGTAGAAGGCTATGCATCTGTATTAAGATAACACTTTCTACTGATAAAAATCAAAGTTCATGGACGCATTTACAACTAATAGCACAGATACTCATTATCTTCATAGCTCTGTCATTGTAGTAACCATTAATTGGCTAAAATATTAAAGGTAGGATGTCATCACCTATGACCACCTCATTGACAGTTCTGAATGATAGGAAAGATGAGAGTATTGACAGGGCTGACACTGAACTGGGGAAGGAAGGTGTCTTAAGAGGAAAGATCAGGAGTCCCATTCTGGTCATTTCAAATTGGAATTTGAATGGAGACATTCAGGAAGAGGTGTCAGCAGAGAGAGTAAAAGGCAAGGATGAATGAAAGAAGACAAATTGTGACCGGAGAGGTAGATCCAAGAGCCATTTGTATAAAAATGGACATTAAACCAGCTACGCTCAGCCATCGACCTCGTTGTCAGGAGAAGTCAGAGGTCCCTTGTAGGATGTTCTGCAGAAGAAGATGAAGAGGGCAAAGGAGGAAAGTGGTAACTGAAGGGGTAGAGTAAGAGAAGCAGAAATTTCCAGAAAGGCTCACGAGTCCTGGGATTTAGTCAAAGGATGAGTAAGAGGCTGCTGAAATAGGGTTGAAACAAAGATGAAAATTGTTGACAGAATTAGAGAACTGGCCTTAATTTCCCTGAGAAAGGAGGTCTTCTCACGGGCAGGTTTGTCCTGTCTTGAGCCATTCTGGGCTATATTCCAGATTAACTAACAGGCAAATGTATTGTGCAGTTTTGTTATCCAGGAATAAAAACTTCAATCTGTTGCTCTGGGTAGGTTAGACCACCTTCAGAGATCCCTTCCAACCTGAATTATTGTATGACTCTGACAGATACCAATAGTGTAAGTATATGGTAAGGCTATTTGAAATGCTCGGCAGCTTCTGAGCCATACTCATACAGACCTTTTGTTGTTGTTTATTTTGTAAGGAAAACTATCTTTCAGAGCAGAAAAACGTTACATCTGTATTATATCATAGCAAAGAGGTTTCAGGAAGCTCGCTTTAATGTACTGTAAAGAGAAAATCTGTGTTGCCCATCACAGCACAAAGGTGAGGGATGAGGAATTACTATTGTCCTCGTTGTACACGTAGGGAAATAGGATGAAGAAAGTGAGAAGCTCAAGGCCTCATCAAAAGTCTGTGACAGAGCTGGAAACAGAATCCAGGCTCTTTGCTCCAATCAATACATTAAAAATGTCCATGACCATCTTGCTTACCTCTTTTTCTCTTGCACATTACCTTGGTGAGGGACTCACTATGTTAATAATCTTGTGAGATCAATCAGTACTGCTGAAAACATAACGACCGTTGCAATAGCACCATTTTGCAATTATAGTTTAATTCTCTCTAAAATTTAAGGTGATGAGTGGTGCTGATGGCATTAAGAAGATGCTCTGTGAGGAGGCGAGGTGCGATTGAGTCATATTGCATGCTCTCTCACCTTTTAAACTGTCTTGCTTGGCCCTAGGAAAGTCAGCAGAGAGCAGGTGATGTATTTCTGATTGCTGCCTTTCAGTTTTTCAAAATAAATAACTTCCTAAAGCCAATTTGGAATTTTTACAGGACCATCACTTACAGTGGAGATGCTGCCAGCACAAACAAACAATACCAGATATGATAATGAATTATTTTAAAGGATCTGTTTTGCACTGCTTCCAGTCTAGCAGGAGAGAAAAACAAATGAGTTGACGGATTTGCTGCTGAGCAGAGGTTTTTTGGTAAGTAGTTGAATTCACAGTGCTCATTTCTTTTTCCAATGTATTTTACAGCAAGTCTCGTTTTTGACTTCCCAAGTCAGAAGAGCCTCATTCTCTTGCTGGTACTGAGTGAAAACTCTCGAGTTACATGCTAGTGATGTTGGAGTAGGGCTTCTCATGCATTACCACATTATTTTTGCTATCAGTTGAAGGAAATGGACACTTGATTCATCTTCTCGCATATATTGATTCGATCCTCCTTTTAATTTAGCACTGGAGAAGGCTATTAGCCTCCATTCGCATTTACAATAAGATAATATAACCTGATAGCTGTTCTGCCAATCCATTATGGAAGAGGAATAAAATAGTTTTCTTTCTGTTTGTAAGGATCTATTGACTTATTCTCCTCAGCTGCATTTTTATAGCAGTTGCTGTCCTCAGTACTGTATGTCTTAATAGCGCTTCACCTAGGTGGACTATTGATGAAAGCTCTCTCTCCGAAGAGCAGAGATAAAGGCATGGGTAATGCCTTTCGCTCTGAACAGGGATCCAGCTTTTCCCCTTGAACTTCTATTAGCTGGATTCAGAACCGTGCAAAACAAACATCATTTCTATCATGTCATTAATCGTTCTTTTACAGTCTTCAAAGTGCAAACCTGAGTAAGTCTTTTCCTGGCAGCATCCCTCGCTCCATCAGCACCGCTCAGGTCCCCTCTAGACTGGGGACCAGTTTAGCCACGTCGCCCACATCCGAGTTCCAGCACAGCTCACTCTCTGCACAGCAGATACTTGATCAGACCATCCAGACTGACTCGTGGACTTGAGAATGGCTCATTTATTTCACGTATTACTGTAAGCCTGTCCTGTCTCACCCCAACACACAGCTGTCGCCTTAGGCAGCTCCATGCCGTCAGTTCAAGCATGCTTCCTCTGTGCCCCCGCTCTGTTCCGGGCCTCATTACTCACAGATTAGTCACACCAAGAGCTTTAAAGAAGCAATTCCTAGGCATGTACTTGAGAACCCTTTTCTTTAATTCAGAAACCAGTGATTTTCTTTCAATTCTTAGTTTGGGATGGTCTTTTGAAGAATAGACACGACCTTCTGTTATAACTGCAAGCCTTGATGGGGTAGAGAGGTAGTAGAGAGAGAGTTTCTCTGCTATTTAAAAGCAGGAGGGAGGAAAAGAGGGGAAAATCTCAGAGGTTTTGCTAAAAGAGTATGAAACCCAAACGTATTCTGCCATGCTACATGCAGAAGCGTTGGTTGCCCCTCCGTTTCAGCCTGCGTGGAAGCCCTGTGGGGCGGTCAGGAGTTAAGGGTACTGTGCAAGAGAAAAGCCTGTGCATGGGGGTGGATGCATTTCACTTCTGCAGCTTCACCCATTCCTGCGTCCTACAGGGAGCTCAAACAAGCTGCTGGGTCTTTGTCAGCCCTTTTATGCTCAATTACCAAAAATACACAACAGCCAGCAACAAACATCACATCCATCTATACCCTCCTATGACTACCTATAAACCAATAATTAATTTGCAAAGTGGAAGATGAGATATACACGGTGGATAATTTTTTTTAAATATTGCCCCAGACCTGCCTTTACTTGTAGTACAGTGGCAGTGATCCATTTCCTATTTATTTCTGTTTATATTGCTCATACAGAATAAAATATATCAAAGATTAGTAAGATTTTTTATGTTGCTCAGAAAAAAAGTTTTTCTTTTGTGTAATAACACACTTTTTCTTAAAAAAAAATAATGTCAAAAAGTCATGATTCTAATTGTTCTTGCCATGGAAAAGGTACGACTGAATTAAATTAATACATAGGAGACTTGTTTCGTTCTGCAGTAACTACTACTGTTCTTTGAAAGGCCGTTCTTTTTTTGAGTTCCTTATCTGAAAAGGTTTACCATGTCTTCATGCAAGTAGTTGTCATGCTTTAGAAAAATCACAAGCAGCAAAAAGTCAGAATTGTCAGTTCAGAAGACACTGCTTGTTCCACTGGGTAAAACAGAAAGCAACGCTGGCAAACGATCTTTAGGAAAAAAAAAACCAACCCGATGGAAACAGCAGCGGAATGAAGATAAAAAGAGTTGCAGGCTTTATTCTCATTGAAGGTTGGCAACAGGAAATCTGTTGGAGTAGAAGAAGAATATCTGATAGGTCATCTGTTGTGTAATGAAGAATAGAAGACAGAAGACAAGCTAGGAGAAGCAAGGTGATTCCAAACCTCGGAGGAATGTAAGATCTTATGAGAGAAACATGAAAGCAATACCTTTATAAACTGACCAAATTTAATTTACTATCAACGAGCCTTGTAAGACTGCAAGCTGACAAAATCCATTTGTAATGTTATGGGTAAGGCTGAAGTCATACATTTTTCTCCTGTGGAATCATTTTATTATGTATTTGCTTTTTTTTGTGTGCAGGTTTTCTGATTAAAAATTACCACTAAGATGTCAAATATTTCCTTGTCCTCTGATATCTGGGCTTACTTACCCCATAACTTATTCTGCCTATCCATCTTCTTTAGTCACAATAAAATGTGTTTTCAAAGGATGAACAAAAGCAGATAAATATGCTGTCATTTAATATGCATGGTTTTCAGCAAAATGTCCGTATTGTTCTGCTCTGTATGTTCCTTGAGAGACGCTGGAGTTGTCAGTATATTCTGTTGCAGTGTTTTAAATGCTTGGTCTCATGATCAATGAGCATCATAGCAAACGCGTTTGTGATTTCAAGTAGAAAGTCAGGAAATGTTCTGCATGAGGTCGTGATCGCTTTTCTTTTAATTTGTGACACTTTGAGAGATGCAAAAAGTGGATTCTTTACACTGGGAAGAGGTTTGGATGAGATGATGAGAGTGGATTGACATTGCACTATGGGAATGCTTTGGGTACCGCCACCCCCAGGCCAGGCTGCGTTCTCACCTGCTGTGTATAGCAAGAGAAAAGGGTTTCTAAATCGATTTTCGAATTCAGTGGTGGCCACTAAGTGACTCACTCATGTCAGTATGTTTCTGAGGTCATTTTTACAGACCCAGTAGGAATCGTTGCTCTCCATGAACAGAGCTGTTTGTTTGCCCTGGGAAGAGACTCCGAGCTTTGTGGTCATGAGGTTTAGTTGAGGGGGAGGAAGAAATGACTGAGTCCCACCAGCTCTTCTGAGCTTTATAGATGTGGGATTCATCAGCAGGACTTCTCGCTGGTCTTGCTCATCATGGAAAGGAGTTGAGGTTGGAGTCAGCATTTCTCTGTAGGCAAAATAGGTGAAGCAAGCAGAGGAGAGTGGAAAGCTTCCCGTTACAGACAATAATAGTCTTTGGAGAACCATGTCTTGTTTTCACCCTGATGTAAAGGGGCAGATCTGCAGTAGGAGAAGCCCCTCCTCCTCGAATATGGAAAAAATGGCTAGAAAACGTAGAGTTAATTTTATAGAGGGTGTGAGTTGAGTGGGAGGTTCACCACGACACTACTGGAGGGCTGATCTCCTTTAGTGCCAGAGGGTGAGCCCACCTCAAGGACTCAGCTGCGCCTTGCGAGACGCTGCTGCAAAGTGCAAACCAACTTCTATATGATGTGAGATACAAAAAAGTCAGTGTTGTGATGTCACAGTGGTATAGTAAACTGAAAAGTAAGAATGCGTTAGAAGCAAGCACTGTATTGCACTGTCATGCTGTATTACAATTCCAATTCTTTGCCAGAATAATTTCTCAGCCCATTATGAGAAGAGGCTCTGTGCATGGACACGCTGATTTTATTTCATCTTGTTTTAGAAATCTAATAGAAAACCAGCTAAATTAGGCTAAACCACTTGATTCTGCTATGTGCTTTTAAATGCCGTAAAGTAAGAAGATTATGTTACCCCCTTCCCCATAAATCAGGATTAAACTTGTGTCTTCAGGTTTTTGTGCCAACAAAATCCCCAGTTTGCTGAGCTCAAATTCTCTAATCGGAAGCCAGAGGCCAGGAGTAGCTAAGCACTTCAGAAATGGCAACGGCCGTGTTATGTACGTGGAAGAATTAGGACTTTTTTTCTAAACTACCAGGACACTATTCCTCCTGCCATGGGAAGAGCATGTTTCTTATCTCTATAACCATTGTGCTTTCTCAGCATGGTCCACGTCGCCTTGTTTCTCACGTACTTGTATTAGAATCGGAAAATTTCACCTGCAGCATAGCATGCATCTATTGAAATATGTGCCAACATGCTCATATTATTTTTAGGAGAATGTAAGTTTTCCTTCATAAAATTCCAGTGGGCAATGAATTAAAAATGACAACTCTATATACAGTGAAAACAAGAAAATAAAATATACAAAACATTGCTAATGATCAGTTCTTGAAAAATTTACCAGACACACGCTACCCAGGGAGCTAAACTCATTAGCAGAGACTGATAGGAAAGCTGAGATACTCCAGGATGAAGCTCAGGCACAGCATATTCAAATGAAATCTCTTTAGCAAAATTGTTTTGTTTCCTTCACAGAAATATTTGGCAACAGCATGTTTTCCTTTAAAACAAAAAAAAAAAAGAAAAAAGTTTCTGGGAGGTTACAGCATCTCATTAATCAGCCATCCCCATGTTTACGTGCCTAGGAGCTCGTCCCTCCTTGGGGAAGGCAGAGGAGTTCCTAATGATGGGCTGGAGCTTTTCCCTGTTTTATCAGGTGGGTCCCGGTGTCGTTCTGCTCGGCCGCAGCCCGTCCCCGCGTCCCCCGGGTGATCTGCACATCGCCTTCTCTCCCGGCGGAGCCGATGGGGAGTTACAGACCCGGGGCCCGCTGCGAAGTGACACAGGCCATCTATACGGTGCCAAGCACACTGTCAGCACTCAATAAATTGTAATAATTAATAGTATCTGGATGACCTCACTCGATGACTGCATGACATTGGATATATTGGATGACAGTATAAGCCAATCCATTAACTTAACAGAGCTGCGTACGTACTATGTGTGGCACTTGAATGCTGACACCTTCTAGAAACAGACAATTGTTTCACACCTCATTTGCAAACTAAAGGAGATATGAAATGAATTAAACTTCCTGCAAACACTCAGGAGGTTTACAAAGAGTCCTATCTCTAAGTCTACTGTACTATTTGCATAAAAGAATTCAGTATCAATGTAATTATTAATGATAATTCTAAAGTAGTTGTGCTGCTTCAGGATTTTTCAGATTAAGAATGTAATGAATTAGTAATAAAATCCTAACACAAATTTATTCCTAAATACAATTTCCTTTCTGGTTGTGAATCTCCTTGTATTTATTATAAAAGATGTACTTGTTGAAATAGCTTTTCTCCAGCGGCAGGGTTTAAAGATGCATGTCTTCGGCAAAGTCAAATTTCTATTAGCAAACCACTTTAGGAGAAGTCTGCCTTTTCTTTGAGCAGAAAGAGGATTTGACCGATGTCCTTGCACACCGTAACGATAAATGTCATATAAATATCCACCTCACTCGCAGCCTTACCCTCCATGCAGCGCGAGCAGCGGCAGCATGCGCCCGGCGGCGCAGAGGAGGGAGAAGACTTTAAGAAGTTGAGCTGCTCCTCTCCCTAACGAAGCTCATTAGCCTGCAGCAGGACCCAGCTTAATAACCATGCCTAAGTGAGAAAGTCAGGCCTGTTTGCTCTTGATTGCACCTCTTTGCTGGCTGCCTCCGCGCTCCCGATGTAAATCCTCCGCCTTCCGAACTGCCTGCACTTCCCCCCTCAATCGTTAACACATACCTTTTTATTTGTTCCCTTTGCATGCCGTTAAGTCTGCGTGACACCGCACATCTGCGCCTCAGCATGCCTTTTCTGCAGACCAGTGAGTCATTAGGAGAGATAAGATGAGTCCCAGATGTTGAAGAAACATGGTAGCACTTCATGGATTACAACTGGGACAAATAAAAGCCAAAATTTTAATGTTTATTGGGCACCACAAGGTAAGCAAGTTCATTTAGTTACATGGAGGTGGTGACACCTTTGAATTTAAATTTTTTCTTTTCAAAGCTCATCTCTTGAAATTAGTTTCTCTTGAAATAATCTTGAAATAATTTTCAACCAGTGAACGTTGAAGCCTAGCTGCAAAGTGAGAAAACCTTCCATTTTCTCCTCTCATCTTTTCTCATTGCTCTCTCTCCACGAGGCAGCTTCTGCTCCTGGGACACTGGTACAAATGCTGGTACAAATTCAGCATTTTCTGAGTTATCCCAGTTATTCTGACTTTTGAAAGATGTGTTTTTCCTGGGAAAATATAGGGCTTTGTCATGAGACATAGAGCAGGTTAGAATCTTGTGTTGGTAATTTAGATAATTTTTTGTCTGTTTTGATGTTCTGTAAAATTAGAAAAAAAAAAAAAATATTTAATCTGGTTGGTCCAGTAAAATCTGAATGTTGGTTTCGTTCGAAACAGAGGTCTGCTTCCTTATTAAATATCCATATGGGAAGATACCTTCCTGGTTTGATGGTGAGATCTGGCTCCGAGCCCTGGTTTCCCATCTTTCCTCCGCACATGGCCACGCCATACCCACCAGTCCTCGACAGGAACCGACCACCCAGCCCAGTCCTTCCAGGGAAGCTGATGGACCTGAAATTTTCTGTAACTTTGGGAAAAATCCACGTGCATTATATATCCAGTTTTGGCACCCTACCCTGTGCTAATTCCCGGTGACAAGGTAAAAGCTAAACGCCGTGACCCACCAGGTGACAATAACCCACCCTGGAAATACCTTGAACTCTGCCACGGGCAAATACGTTATCATCTTCCTGCTGTGGCAAGGCTCGCACTTAAATGGGTGAAACATTGCTAAAATATTGATTACTTGGCATGATAAAAATCCCGGAGGAAGAAGTACTTTTGTCCTGGAACACTTCCAGAGAAATTTTGCACTGACAGGATTGTTTAATGATATTACTATGAAAAAGAATTGATGTTTGCTGAAAATGAAGATATGCTCTTATTCCATTCTCAACTTTGGCCTCCAGAGAACTAATTTACCAAGACATACTTTTTCTTGTATTTAAGACCACTGGAGCACACACTTGACATTAGACATCCTGATCTGTGTTAATGATGGCTCTGGTAAAATTTTCATATATGAATGTATTTTTCCTAGTGATCCAATTTTCTGTTCAGATTATATTAGCATATTTAATGTGAATAATAGTGGATTCCTGTTTGTTTCAAGCCACCCCAGGAGCTCTGAAAAAGTGGACTTGCTTTTTCTCTAAGTTTCTCTAGAAGTGAGAGTTACCGGATGTAGTACGTCCTAAGCGCGGGCACGGGCGATTGCTCTAACACAGTGCTGTATTTTAGTCCTATAACTGAAAGGTTAATTGTCTTTAAAATTGTTTGCACATGGGCAGAGCTGCAAGTCCACATGCTTATTTTACTTTCCTTTCAAGCTGAAGTGTGTGGAGAATCAAAACGTCCAAATTGTTTATTTCAGGTTTTAGGCTGTAAATGGCTTGTTACTACCACCAGTAGTCTTTCTGAGGGAAAGAGTCTTAGAGGAGCTTTAATTTACACCATGGAGAGGGGAAAAGCAAGATTAGTGGCTAATTTTATTCTAGCAATACATAACCGTTTGGAACTCTTTTGAAATGCTATTTTTAAAACCAAGAACAAACAAATCCTGCTTTGTCCCCAAGTGTGGGATCCCCAGCAGCCGCAGCCCCAGGACATCTGGGCATGGGTCTGCACCCACCATGAACATCAGTGTAGAACTCCGAGGTAGAGATCCTAGTTAGACCCAGCAGTAACTCCCAGACTTGGAAAAACTTGAGAGTTCAGGCATAAAGCATATCAATGTTTTAGATTTGGAAAAATAAACTGTTATTTCTTGTAGGAACAGCTAAGTTTTATGAGTTCCAGAATTTTGCTTCATTAAAATGTAGAAAATACTAGGGTAATCTTGAATATATTCTTTATGAAGTACTAAAACTGGAAAAATTGGGGGCAAATTACTGTAGTGTTTGGTTAATGATTAGTTAAAAGCTGTGTCAAGAAGTAACGTTGCAGATACTCAGGATGTGAGTTTTGAGTATGGGATGAACAACCAGGTCGACATGAAGACCACGATGACCAGCTGCCACAGCTCTGACCTGTCCACCCAAGGAAGTGAACGGGAAGAGAAGCAATACCTGATATTTCCTCCTGGGATCTCTTGCAAGATCCCTGGCACTCCTCTCCACAGCTCTGCAACTTTGGCAGCATTACAGAGGAGAGTGTTATTGCCCCAAACCAGGGGAAAAAATCTGCTTCTTGCCCCAAAACAGGGGAAAAATCTGCTTTTCTGTGTTATCCCAAGGAGGAGGCAGGGAATGTCTTGCCACTGTGAGACCTGGACTCTGGGACAGCTGCTGCTAACTTGGGGTCATTTGATAGGTCGTTATTTAAGCTAAGCTGCCTGGGAAACTGAAGGAGGAAGTTATTTTTTGTAAATTTGTCTTTTGGTATGGATTTTCTCAACTGTAAAATTTTCACTGTGAAAAGCGCTGCAAGTTTAGTATTTGAAAAGATTATTTTTTCTTTTTTTTTCTTTTTTTTTTTTTTTTTTTTAATCTTGAAGTTTTCTCATCACGGAAAACAGTTTTCAGCCTACCTCGGCTGCCTGCCTTATTGTAGCATTTTGGTCCAGCCCTGCTCTCGTGAGTTTTCCTGGTAATCTCCAGCCTCTGGATCCAGCACTGCCAGTGATGCTTCAGCAGGGTCGCGGTTAGGGCTGATTTAGGAGCTGATGCTGTGATGTGCTGAGCGGTCCTGCATGTTCCTGAACATGCTTTTCTCTGTTCTCTTTCATGTGTTCGGTACCTCCACGGATCAGACACTGTGTGGCTCATCCACACGCAGTCTGGTTTGGAATTGAATCATGACCTTACAAATATTAAATCACCATATTCTGTAAGAACAATGTGAAATGTTGATTGTTTGCAGATGTTGGGGTTGTCCTGAAGAAACAGTCAGTGTCTTGACTCATCCTAAAAAATGTTCAACATCTGTGCAAGCACTTTATAATGTGATATATATCAGGTAATTAGCACCACATGCCTCCCCCCTCCCATTTGTATTTATTGATTAATTTGGTTTTGCTTGCTGAGACAGTGTAAGAATGAAGCTCTTTAGTATCTGAAATCTTCTCGTTTTCAGCCCATATAATATATTCTTATTTCTGCCAGTTGCAAGACTTCTCTGTTTATCAGTGTGTTGTTTCACCTTTTGTTCCAAGCAGTTGTTCCACTCACAAAATAGTGCCATTATCCGTGCATTTCCCTGTTTGCTGTAATGAAGACAACTGGATTCGTAATAGTCTATTAAATGGTCTATTAAATAATGTAGTTGCTGGAGGGACCCTGGTAATACTGTGTGGAGTGGCAGGGTAATAATTCTGCGATTCAGATGTTGCATGGATTTCCTTTCTATTACAGCTGTTTGAAATGTTTTCTTGAGAGTTTTCATAAATCTCTCCACTTCTCGGCTGGCCTGCAGCCAGGATGGATCCACTTGTTTTACTAGAACCTGAGACATTCAGCAGATGGGCCAAGTTCTTTACTGGTGGAACTGCAAGTCCATCATCAAGTTTAATGACTGCTGCCCCACAAGATACAGAAAATACACTGGCTGGACTGGCCACCTGGCTGAAGCTAAATGCACGGTTTTGATTACAGGAGATATAAATCTGGATTAACTTCAGTGAACAAAGGTGCGCATTTGCTTTTCTGGATGTGATAGCAGAACTGGTCTAACGGTCTACTGACCTTGATCTGTGAATATCTATACGCAGCTATTATTTGTATGGCACTTTCAACCAAAATGGGATCTCCATATATCAGGGGCCTTAAAAGCCTACTGACCATCTCAATGCTCCTAAGGTTTTATCTTCAAACACAGAAGAGGTGCACTGTTTTAAAAGGTTTTAATTGATGCACACTGTGTAAGTGACTTGCTCATGTTGAAGCAGAGCCTGAAAAGTATGTTTCTTGACTTGTTCTCCAATACTTTAAGATCAAGATTTAATTTCCCTTTAAGAACTTGAGCCCAAAGGCATGTGAATGGTCCTGCTGAGGTTTCAGTTTAAGTATTTTTCTGAACTGAGGATTAATTCACTACCTTGCCATTTGCAGTGGTGCTAGTTGTTAGACATTACTGCACTCATATGTTTTAAAATGTGTACTTAAATAAATTTTTTTGAAAGTTTTTTTTTTCTCCAAAAAGACCATAGTTTTCCTTTTTCCTCTGTTCTTCAGTTTTTCTCCTCCAACGCTGAAATATTGCATTTACATTCCAGTATATACATTGTTACTCCAAATCTTCATCATGATATAGTGCCACAGGAAGTCTGTGCAATTAAATGGGTTTTTTTTGAGACAAGTTCTCATTCTTCATTAGAAGATGGGCCTTCACTCAGACGTGATCAAAAATGAACAGTATTAAATCCTAACACTCCATCTCTCTTCTGTTCCATTGAAGTACAAGTTAACATTGTGCATTAAAAACACTTCAAATGAAATGACAGCAACCATGAAGGCAACTTTGTTTAAAGTGTTTCTGTTGGTAAGAGTTTTTATTGGCGTGACTGTGTTTTATATCACTAACACTTAGCCAATTATTTTGTTCTCTGCCCTTTGAACCGAGCAGGAGAGAGCGTTTCTATTTTGGTCATATTAAAGCTCATTTGGATACTGTCTTTCTGTCTTATGGTCTTTCTGGACTCAGAGCTGCTCAGAAGCCCAGTGCACTCTCAGGGTAAGAGCTTGTTTCCATCCCAATTTTGGCTTGCTTCGAGTGACTCTGTCCTCTCGTCGCGTGGGGAAGCAGAATGACGGGTGTTTGCGTTATACCTCTCCGTGGTTTGATAGCATGGTTCCCTTTTGCCATCAGGTTTTATTCTGTACTGTTATATTCAAGAGATAAGTTGTTTCCAGAACAGATAGTGATATTTCTTTTCTAGATGAACCTTCTGTCAATGTTTGTACTCATAGGTCTCGTTTCTGTGGCATTCCTTACCCAGGGACTCTGGTGGTGTGGGGCTACTGGAAGAGCTGAGACCTTGTGGATGACCATCTTCCACCTTCTGCATCGTTTGATAGTCCTGATTCCTCCATTCATCATCATTTTGCTTGTCATCTGAAAATCAGTGTACCTTTTTAAGTACCATGTTGTTTTCTTGCCCTCTCACTTGCCCTAAGAAATTACTGGATGTATCTCTGAGACCTCTCTACATTAAGATTTTGTTGCTGTTTATGCTGTGCATTGCTGTTTCAACACTTAATTAGCTGTAATACTTTTGCTGTGGTATCTCGGTATATTCCATTTATTCTGCGGGATCTATTATTTTTAGTATGTTCAAAACTTCCTGGAAAAGTTAAAATTCAAACTACTGCTGACTCTAGGGATCAGAGACCTTCAAAGCATTGCAATTCTCTCCTGTCCTGGGAGTGCATTAAATTGCTAATGGAGATGTATTCTGAGAGCACAGAAGCTCAAAAATGAAAATCTTGGAGTGGTGACTTCAGAATTTGAGGTCAATGCTCTTTCTTGCTAACTGCACATCAACCCAGGACAATCCACTCAGTTCACACTGAGCATTGGTTGAAGCCGTGACATCATCCTTCTGATAGCAACTTTACAATTACGTATTTTGGGTATTGTACTTGCAAAAATCCGGTGCAGTTGGAGAACAAGGTCGTGTGTTGGGAGCCAGGAAATTATTTTATTCTGTGGTTATCATGTGATGGGACTTAATTCCGCAAAAATGTTGGCTTTAGTTAAACTGGTTATCTGCAATATGTTTGCAGTATTGTTTCAGTTGGAAATCACATTTCCCTATGCTATCGACCACATACAGTCATCCTATGGATTTGAACTGCAGTTGCTCGGGTTACTTCCTGAGGCTTACTGGATATCTGCGAATGAATTATTTGGCATAATCAGGTGCAGCCGGTGCAACTATCAGAAAGGGTGGCTTTTGAAAGATTAATCAAGGTGGTTTTGATAAATTCAAAGTTTGAGAGGTTTTATTTGCTTTTCATTAAAAACTTATAAAATGGAAGACTGTTCATACGTTACAGGAGGAATTTCTTTACCCTGTTGAGAGATGGTAGATGGAGAAACAGGAATTTTTCATTTCAGTCATACCTGGCATGTTGTATATGTTAACGTCCTGCTTCCCATCTTCAACGAATCTCTAAATTTAGTGGTAAGATCACAACCCATATCATGATCTGCGTTCGTGGTTGTTTTCCATTTGGTATGTGTGTGACTATGTTTCCCAGACTCATCTATGCATTTTTGCCACTAATTTTTCCTGCCAGTTTGGAAATATGGGTGAAGGTTTGACTTCCACTTTTGCTTTTCTGTGGCATATTGTATTTCTGGTCACTGTTGGTGTTTTGAGGCAGTCGTCTGCTGTTGGCGTCAGGGTGCTCCTATTTCCTTCGGTACGGTGTTTGGGGATGCGGACTGGGCGTTGAGAGAACTTTTCTGGTGAGATATCTGATGCATGTGCCTCTGACTGCAGAAGAAGCTGCTGTTAGTTGCTGTCAGGTTTTCTCCACCGGCCGCTATTGGGGACAAAGGCAGTGGACAAGCTGAACATAACAGATGTTCTTGTTGGTTTTGCTGACATTCAAAATTCACCTTTTCTGATGTAACAGATAATTCTTGTGTCAGCTGAAGAGATGAGATCCTTATTTCCCTGAACATCTCACATGGATATGAAAGCAATATTTTGCTTTGTCTGATTTATGGGTATGTGTTGTCATTGCCAGTAGATTATCTGGACTGATAATGGATTTTTATTTGACGTTGCGGAGACTTGTTACAGATGTATGTTTCTTTCTCTTATCTTCCTCCAAAAGATTTGTACGTTCTGGCAGACACGACAAGCTTTCATTTTGGGCTGGGAAGAGAACAGAAAGGGTTTATGCTACTGTTTGCATGAGCCACCAGAACCGTATCAGCTTTCTTTGGGCTTGCCACTTGTTCAGGATTTGCTTCTCCCCTCCAGTCCCTGGGAGGGAACTTCTAGTGACATTGCAGATCCTGACACTGGATCACTCCCTCCCTTACCAGTTCGCTTCGCTTACATTGCTGGCATTTAGTAAAGCTCCACGTACACCTGAAAGTTCTGTCAACTCATTTTTAGGTCATGCTTGGCATCAAGGACTGGCTAAGAGACACCCTGTGGTTTGTTTTTATTTATTTCTTTGTGCCAGCCTTTCACACCAGCCGGTTTGCTGCTGCCCCCAAAGTCAGCGCAGGGCATTCGCCAGGGGCGCAGACCCTGGCCAGGGCATGGCTCTCCCCCATCCCCACCCCACAGCTGGGTTCCTCCACCTCTTTCCACTTCTATGAATTTCAAAAGCAGTGAAATAGGGTAGATTTATGTCCCAGAGTTGCTTTTATGTAAAGCTGTGTGACAGGAGCCGGTGCTTCACTTTCTGCACACGCCATCAGGGTTGGACCGTTCAAGAGACGGTGATAAACCTGCGTGCATGGGTTGCAAAGCCCAGGCTGCTGGACGGGCACACGAACCCGGTCTTGTGTTAGCGGGGCAGTAGAGGGGCTTGGGACACCTGGGAGAAGCCCCAGTGACCGGCTCTGCCACGTCCTTTGAGGTCTGCTCAGGCACAGCGGTACCTGGCTGCGAGGGATTGCCTCCCGTTCGGTGAAGGTTCCAGCAAGACGTCATTATTCGGGTGGGCACACAGATGACTCGAGGATTCTTGCTGCAGGAGGAGATGTCCTTGCTTGCAGGGAAATGGTAGCAGAGGTTGCAGGGCCGGCTGGGAGGTGGTGGTCCTTTGCATCCCCGCTCATGCAGCGCGGTGGGAGCGTGCAGCTTTCCGAGCCTTCCACCCGATGGCAGTACAGCTATGGCTGTCGCGCAGCCCAGCCTCTGCCATGGCCTTGCCTCCCACCGCACGCTGCCCGGCTCATCAGCGGCGGCTTTTCCACAATCCAGAAATAAATCTGCTTCTCTTTTTTTTTTTTTTCTTTTTTTTCCCCCCATCATATCGTCCAGCGCTTTTGTTTAAATCCTTTGTAAAGATATATATTTAGTAAATAATTCTCATAGTTAAGGTTTGTGGGAAAATGCTGCAGCACGTATAAAACAGACCAAAGAAATTCTCAGCATGTGGTCAAAAAATCCATTTTCTGAGTGGATGAAACTGGGTTTTAGAGTTTATACTTGTGCTATTGCAACTAAATTAAGTCACGAAAGAGGATAATACAATGTACCATCATTTTAAAGTAATTTAATCATGAAAACTAAAAATTTGGAAGCAAACAGATATTTTACTTAATAGAAACCATCTGCACTGTACAGTAGGCAAATTGTATAAAAATGAATAAAACTGTCTCTGGAGGAAAATGACTCAGGCACCAGCTTATATAATGAAGATGTATATGTGCCTTTTAGCATTTGCATTGTCTATTAGACTAGGTAAATCGCAGCACTAGTGTAAGTGAAACAGTTACAAATTTTATTACCATCATATGACTGATGACAAAGGCAGTAATAGAAGTAATGCCTATTAGCGAGGGCTTGTTCCAGCCCCTAAATAGCTTTGAGCTTTGGACCGGTCTGCGCAGCTAAAGCTTTATTGACGGGCTGGGGGGGGTCACTGGGACGTTTCCAGCAGGTTGCTGCTTTTCCTGGGTCAGATTTTTCCCTTCTTTGGGCTTTTCCCTGTTTGATTCAGACCCACAGAGAGGGAGACTTATTTAGGATCGTCCGGAGAGGATTTCCTACTGGACTTTTTATTTGGCAGAGCTGGGTGGATGATCTTTAAACCGGTCCTGTACTCCTGCCGCCGCGCAGCAGAATACGTTTGTTCGACGCAGAGATGCTTTTCTTCCTCGCTGCTGGCAGCTCTCTTTTCCCCTGTCGTTGAAGGACAGATTTCAGTACTTTTCAAAATATTTATTCGTTCGCATTCAGCAGCTTTCCTAAATGATCGCAAATAATATGAATAATTCAATTTCTGGGCTGTAATAGCCCATGTCTAGTCTGCTTTTAAAATGAAGTTTGTAAGAGCCACTTTCAGTTGCTGAGATTTAACACTCGAAATAAATGTGCCCTGCGTTAAAAGCTTTGTACTATTTCTCTCAAATCCACAGCAATATCTGTTTAGAAAAGCAGGAATTTTCTGACACAACATTTTTTAAAACAAAGGAAAATCCCACCCTCCCAGTGACATTTGTGCTGATACTTTCTCAGCTGGCATTTTAGAGGATGGGTGTATGAGGGAAATCTGTGTAGCGCAAAAGCAGATTTATTTTTGGTTTAAGAAGAGTAAGGAGGCGAAAGCAGAATCGGTTTCCACTTGCATATCAAGCATATTTGGCAACGGGAACATTTCGCATTAACAAATATGTAAAGTAAAAATACGTCCCAAAAGATTAAGACTTCTGTGAATTTAAAACAAATTAGATGCAATTTTCTACCCTGATATTCTCGCTTTCTGTTTTGCTTCATGTTATTGTAATATACAGGTCCACACGTCTAACCTGCCCTGATAACGAAGCCGAGCGGCGAGGAGCCGTGGAGCTGCTATTTCACACTCGGGAGCATAAGCCCCTGCCAGTATTTTGGGTAAAATTCTGGGGTTTTTGTTTTGTATTTGTTTTTTTTCGTTGTTGTTGGGGTTTTGTTTTGGTTTGGGTTTTTTTTTTTTTTTTTTTTTTTTTTTACTGAGCATGGCTTTGTGTTTTTTTGATAAGAGTATCAACCCCCCTGCGGTGTTTGAATGCAGAAGTTCTTTAAAAAAGAAGCAAATACTTGGGAACTGGAGGCTGCTCTTTAGCAGAGCATAACGGTTTCGAGGCAGGCAGGTCAAATTTTGGGTCTGAAATGTTTAATAATGGATATATAAGGACAAGATGTTCTCTGGGGGCTCGATGCCACCCTCGTCAAGGCAATGTGAGTCATTCTGTTGGCTTCAATGGACCTGGATTAAAAACTCTCTGACAAAAGCCCCAACAAACCGATATTTAGCCCAGACCCACTGCACTGAGAAGGAATTAGGCCACCAAGTTCAGAGAAGGATCAGTCCCTTTAAATATCTTGTTAACAGTATTTCATTAATTAACATCACTTTAACAAAAAGGAAAATGCCATTGCTTGCCCGTGACCATTCAAATCTGAAGGAAAAAAAATAAATTCTTACCTGTTGTTTTTTTTGTGAAAATGTAATCCACTTTAGGAAATTTTTTACTGAAAGATATATGGAGTTTAAAACCTTACAGATTTTTAATATTAGAAATACCATCTTTTGCATATTACGAAACCACACGCAAAAATAGCAGTTTATCATTTTATTTTTTAATTTGGCGATTAAAAATCAAGTAAAACATCAAACTCTGAGATGCAAATAGCCCCGGAGTCCAAAAGCACAGAGGAAATGGCTTCAGAATGAAGACATTTATTTTCTTCTTGCTTCTCTGTAACATGGTTTATTTAGTTTCATGTGATTTGTGCCAGGACAAAGTGTGTTCTATAAACAAAAAAGGGAAAAGGTTAAACCAGTAATAAAGTGCAATGATAATAAAAAATAGCGCTGATTTAAAAAAAAAAAAAAGAAGGGTGAAGGGTATCGCAAGTACGGGGTGGGTGAGTCAGTGGGACCCCAAAATAGAATCATTAGGAAATTAAAGATAACTCTGTCTGGTGGGGGAAGAGGCGGCTTCGGAACCGTTTCTGTGTTTCCAGGGCTGACAGGCTGCCTTGGAAGCTGCTGGGATTTGGGCTTGCAGATCGCTTGGCCATTTCGGAAGGGGGGTCCCATGCTCTGGCCGATGCTGTTCAGCCCTTGGTCAGATTTTTGCCCGCTACCAAATCCCACCGTCCCCGAGATGCTCTGTGCGGGAATATCGAGAAAACCGAGGAGCGGTCTTTTTTTTGGCAAGCGCAATATCCCTGTGTTGGGGCGGCCGGGGTTTGAACCCCTCAGCTGTGGGTTTTGGGGACGGGGGTGGCACTGCGGCGGGGGTCTGGCCACCCGGGGAGTGGGGCTGTGGGGGCACCCCAGGCCCACGGAGCAGGGACACCGAGCCCCGTATCCACACGATGGCACTCTTAAGCTTTCAAACAATTACATCCAACTCGGCATTTAATGTGAAACCTATTTTTTCCCTTGCCAAAAGCGAAGGAGAAGGAGTGTGTGTGTGGGGGGAAGAGAACCACAGTACACACAACTTGGAGTCGCTCTTGAAATCCAAACGTCCCAGGTTGTCCCCAGCCCACCCCACGCCCTGACCTCAGGGGCTACATCCCCAGTGCCACCGCGGGCTGGATTCTGGAGGAGCAGGACACCCGCCGCACTCCCCCCTTTGCAGGGACAGTGCTCAGTCCCTTGAGTGGCTGAAGGGCAATGGAGAGCAGCTGGAAATACTATTTTAGATGCACCAAAAAAACCTGTTAAAAAAAAGCTCTTCTGCGTGGCGAGAAGGCCGCAAACACTGCAGCCCAAGAGCAAGCTCGTGTTTGGACATTTATGGGGGAAAAAGGTCATATATTTTGTTTTGTAGCTTATTGTGCACAGGCTAAGCTGTACAAAAGTCAGGAGTGCAGGCTGTTTTCTTGAACAGTCTTAGCTATTAAGTGTCTTTTAAAAAAAAAGAATTCATTGCTATCAATTTGGCAACTTCTAGGAGCGCTAAATTTACTCCACATTAAAACACGTGTGGGAAGGGTAGAAGGTGGGAGGGGGGGTGTGGGGGCAGATCCTGTCCTTCTCAGTGCGGTTATTCTGATGGCTATATCACCCTGTCTGGGAGGTATGTGTGTGCCTGTCGGAAAAGTCAGCAAATCACTGCACACCACTACGGCCGTGGAAGCAATTTCTGCTCCTTTCTCCCCGCCTGCCAGGTAGGTTTGGGCATTGTGGTCAGGGGTCTGGAAGGATTTTCCGGGTCTGCAGCCTCATGGTACATGGTGGTTGCACAGGCAGCAGCTCGCTCCGGGTTTGTGTACAGGTCGCTGACCCGATATGTTTTCCTGGCAGGAAAAAAACCAAGACCTTGCTCCTTTGTTCCCTTCCTCATCTGATGGTATCATCTACCTATTGGATACAGAGCTTGAAACTTCTCCATCAGGTCTTGACCACCAGCCCTTAATTCCACCGCTCCTGCTAGGGCAGCGTATGCCAACCCATTTTTCAAGGGAAGAGAGTTTCACATCGCTACTTCACTGATGCAAAAAAAGGGCCATATCATCACCAGGCAGGGCAGCAGCTGGACCCGGAATGAAGCTCCGAGGGCCTTTGCCATAGCCCCCGTGTCAGCTGTCCTCACATCAACCAGCCCATGCTGCCGGATTTAATCTTGCAAAACTGCGCGCAACCCCTTATTAAAAACCAAGTAGCAATAGGTCACTGCATCGCAAAATCAAGGGCAGCCACAGCACGTGTTGCAAACAGGACAAATTTCTGACCCCCTGCGCACCAAATGAGCCCTTTGCGGGGATGCGTCCCAAGTGCCAGGGTAAGGCACGTCCTAAAGAAGGTGCCAGCAACATTAGGAGAGGGGCTGGTGCTGGACTGGGACCTGTGCAGGCAGAAGACCCTGTCACTGGGGTGTCTGGTATACTGGTGGATATTGGGGCGGCGGGGGCAGCAGGGCTGGGGATGGGAAGTGAGGTGGTTTGGGGCAGGGCAGAAGCTCGGAGCAACGGTTCCCAGTCCCCGCCTGCCCTTGGCTTCTCGTCGACTATTTCTGCTGCTTCCTGGGTGACTGTGGGCCGCGGCGTCCTGTTCTTACCATCGCCGAGCACCCACGGGGGCACTTTTGAGAGCGGTTGGGGAGAGAGAGGTTTCAGAGCTGTGCTAGATTACATCTTTCGAAAATTGCCAAGCTGGGGTTAGAGGCCATTCTCAAGGGAGTGTCCAAAATCAACACGATTATCTTGATTATTAATATTTGCATTGGCAGAACTACTGTAGATTTGTGTGGAGAAACACGGTCCCTCCACTGCTTATTGCCGCACGTCTGCGGAGCCCGTTGAGCAGCAGCTAATCCATCTACATGGTGGATGATCTTATTTTTTTGCTTTTTCATAAATGTCAAGATAGTTTAACGTGCAATCTGTATTAGCGGCTGGCTGTCAGCACCTCTTTTGGGTCAAATCCTGACAATTGCTCCAGAATGAGATACAGTGAGTCCTGTGCAGATAGCCTGCAAAAATTGGATCTTCAAAGGACAAGGAGGACAGGTATTTTAGGTGGGTGTGGGAAACTTGTGCATATTTGGCCTGCACTCCTAGATATCATAGGCAGCTTAATTCTCTATCTTTTCCATATAAAACCAGACAATTTTTGCTGAAATTTGGTCCTCAGTAATTTTTTAGAAGCACCCCCCCAACCTTTACAGAACATTCCCTGGCATGCCAGAGGTTAAAAATACTTCACTCATTGAATTCTTTAGCATTTAATTAGACAAGAGATTATTTGTACAAACCAGGAAACAATCATTTGGGCAGAGTTCACTCACATGGTACGTTCTGCCTCATTTTTACTAACGAAATTCTTTTGTTACGATTTTGGAGCATGAACAGGTCATGTGTCATCCCTGGCTCTTTTTTTTTTTTTTTTTTTTTTTTTTGTTTTGTTATAGTGCATTTAATAGAAATATGCTGGAGAGACATATGCTGCAGTATTGCTACAGATATATTTTTCTACTGATGTGCACATACTGCGTTAAGTCCATTACTCATCAGACTCCACTCTTTTTCATCACTGAATACAACCTTACTAGATTTTCTTGTTAATTGGAGTAAGAAATTGGGCTGTTTTGTAAATACGTAGTAGATCTGCTCTAAATTATTGCAAGAAACAATAGATAAGTGCATAAGAAGTTAGTGTTGTATCAATACCAAGTTATTCACAGTGCTTCTCTTTCCACGTTAGCTGGAAAGGGGAATGCGGCAGGGACTCTTCACTGCAATTACAAGATATCTCTTGAGGTCACCTGCATTTTCGGTTACATGTATTGCAAAGGGAGCATAATTTATTCCAGTTAATTTTGGATTTGAGGAGTGAAAATGCACAGGCTATTAATCTGGCGAATGCAAAATGTTTGGTGAGTCTGTTGGTGTTTGCAATGCTTTCCTCTGCTCCGCAAGTCTCGGTTGAAGAGGGTAGTTCATCAGTTGGTTTGGGGGGCAGAACTGATCTTTCCCTTATAAAATGCAGAATGCTCAATGAATGGCAAAAGTGCTTTTAAAAGGGGCTCGTGGAACACTTTGAAAATATTAATTAGTGTGTTGAAGCATTCTGCATAGCATATCATAGTAAAACTGCTCCAGGGGGTTGCTTGGAATGAATTATTAATATGAATCCCTCTCTCCCTTATGCTTCACACCCTGATTTTATGGGACTTGGCGTGGGTTGGGGTGTCTATTAGATTCACTTATTGCCTGTTTAGTGGGAGTACTTTGTAGGCTGCATCAAAAGGTCACTTCGTTTTTTCAGAATCCCAAATTTTAATCAGTAAAAAGACTAGATTCCCCCAAATGCAAAAAGCAAGCTATTGGGGAAAAAAAAAAAAAAAAAAAAAAAAGCAAACTCACCACAAAGCCGTGATTAAAATCGTATTGTCGTTATGCAGTAGAGAAGGGGAACACATCCAGACTGCTCGGTCCCTGTGGCACTGGGACCAAGCTCTCTTGGGTGCATGGCCACTGGGTTGTACTGGGCTGGATGTATGGACAGCCACATGCAAATCTCACCTACACACGTGTCCAGGCGACGTCGAGAAGAGCATTTTCGCTAAAGCGATGTTGTAACATGTTCACGCTTCTTTCACATGCATTTAGATGGCTTGTACCACAAGTGGTGAATTCATTAAATTCACAGACTACAGCTCCTTTTTCCCCTTTTGGCTTTACAACATCACAAAGTTGAACCTGTTAACCTAACACTGAAGGAGAAAAGCTGTGGTTAAGAAAAAAAATTGTTTTTCAGCTCTTGAGGTCTGTTTTGATGAAGTCCCTTGTGTACAAATATAAATAAATCCATAAAGTAATTTGACTTTTAATTCATACTGGGATTATGGAAATACTTGTATTTTTATGGATGCTAGACTGAACCACAAAGGGTTTTGAGGGTCCAGTTTTCATTCTTATAAGAAATACAAAATTGATGGTTTACAAAACAGTGGCACCTATAACACAGTGATTCTCAAAGGACTACGTATTGTGCCAAAACCCAATTTGTTATCTCTAGTCCATGAAGGCAGAGGGAGACTGAACTTTGGGCTCGACGTGCTCTCATCGCGCATGCAGAGTTCCCAGTGTCTCCAGTATGAACAGCAAACAAGTTGGCTGGGAGTGCTGAGAATGAAGGGAGCGTAATATCAGGCGTTTTGCCCATAATATTAAAAAAAAAAAAGAAAAAAAAAAAGGACACAAATAACGAAAGAGTTTATTTCTGCATCTGAAAATAGATGCTTAAAAATAGATCTATGTGTCATATTTGAAAGTCTAAGAAGATGGTGCGTTTAGGCTTTGTCTGAAAGAAGGAAAAGGCAAGAAGAAAGGGAAAGCTCCTCACAAACAGCATTGACATTCTTGAAGCATAAAGGTTTTAGTTTGTTTATGGTGTGAAAAACTTCAGTTAGAGTCATCATTTTAAAAAGCAAATCACAGAGTGGTAAATGCCAAGGAGATTATTAATAAGAGCTCTTTTTTTTTTTAATATAAAAAAAGGTGAAAGACAGCACGTTATATCGGAGTCTAATAGATAGCATAAATCTGCACCATCTGCAGAAGTTTGACATGGAAGATTTTACTTTTTTGCTGTAGTTCCCAGGAGTTCTGCCAACGCAGGGTCTTAGCTGCAATTTCTTGTTGATGACAGCTTGCTGCAATTATGACAGAAACTCATCATTAGCATCAGCAGTTTCTTACTTTTAAGAAAATGAACAGCTATTGCATTTGTTTAAAAAAAACCCCAATCCTGAGAACTAACTCTGTTTTAGGAGTTAAACTGGTGATGGATTTTTCTGAGGAAAGGATCATCTTACGGTTTCTCAAGTTGTGAGTGTTATTGGCTCTATGTAATGTGTCTTTTTTCTTCTTCTTCTTTTTTTTTTTGTTCCAGAGGAGAAAGGTTGCCAACTGATTAATATTTTAAACATGTAGACAACCTGCAGACCTTGCTCTCAGACTCAGATTTCTCCCTTATCCCTCCCGAAAAATTATTTCATTGCTAAAAACTCATTGTTAGAATTTCATACTCCCAGGTGAAACATGATTATTTATTCACTTTATTTCATCAAAATTAAGGACAAATAATAATAGAAAGAGTTCAGCAAACAGTTAAAACAATATCACATGTAATCTCTGTGGAGTTTGGTTAAGATTTCAGCTTCTTGCTTAAAATTATGTGGGTCAACCTTATGATGTGGGCAATGAATAGGAAAACATGCTACGTTTCAGGAACTGAATTTTATATGTCTTTAAAGAAAATGCTGGTAATGCTTAGTGCAACAAAGTAGAAGATGCCAATTTAAGCATTTGTATGTGCACAAGGTACTGCAAAGCAAGTTATAGCATGCTGTTGTAGGCTCCTCTCGATGATTTATGGGGACTTGTTTTTATTTATTGTTCAGATGAGGATTTAAATATTCCACATTCTCATTTGAAAGTGTAAGCTGAGAAACTGAAAGTTTTCTGCAAGATAAAGAGAGATAAAGGAGCTGAGAAAAGAACTTTCAATGGCTCTTCCATCCTGGCCAAGCCCCAAATCCACGGTGGCTTTTTGCTGACCTCAAATCTAGGTGGGATTGGGACGGTGTGAGGGGCTCGTCCCGGCCACTCTGAAGGATGGTGCGAGGGTGTAGGCTCACGTTACATCCCAGGGCTGCCTCCCTGAATGTCATGAACCAAATTTAGCACCTGCTTATGTCAGTGCAAATCCAGAGTTCTCCATCAACACCAGAAGAGCCGCTCCAAAATTGCACCAGCAAAACTGGGGACGTTGATGCTTAAGCCGAAAAAAAATTTTGCTACAGTTTTGCTCTGAAAAATTCTGTATTACTGCTCTCCTTAGAGCCCTCTTCTGCTCCCATCTCATTTATTTTTTCAATGGGGTTAGTTTTGATTTATACCTACATGACCATTGCAAAAACCTCCTTTAGACTACTTTAAATAAGCACTGAAAAAAGCCTTTAGTTTTGATCATTCATTATTATTTTAATTCTCTCCTCCTCATCCCAGTTTTCTTCTGAATTCTGTGTCAGACTTTGCTCTTGCATCTGTGAAATGCTTATAGGAAATAACATATAGAGTCTAACAGACATACACACACCCATTCTTGTCAATGGCAATAGAATCAATCCTGGTTTACAAATCAAAAGGAAATAGAGGATTTCTCCATATTCAGAGTCCTGCCAATGAGCCACTTGCACAAAATATGCTGTGCACACTTTACGTGAGAAACCTACAGACAAATGTCTCCTTTGCCGGTGAACGCTAAGTAGATCTATGGTTCAGGAAAGGAGCGTGAAAGATGTTCTTGGTGATAAAGAGCAAAACCAAATTCGAAAGCATTCAGATCTATAAAAACACATTTGAGGAAAAACTAGTTCAGCATGTAAGATATTCTCCATTTCTTCTGGCTTCTTGTGACTCTAATTCTGCCTTTTCCTCCTGCTCCCTGGTGATATTCAGTATCTAGTTATCAACTTTCCGCTTCCACTGCGATCAGGGACCTGTTTAGGTGCATTCAACCTGGGCCTACCTGAAATTTTCATCTGTAAGCAAGCTGGATATGTGTTCGGTTTAGTGGTAAAATCTGCATCTTAAATATTTGCAGAGATACACACATCTGTTGTAAAACCACAGATGTGTGTCTCTGCAGATATATATACTTCAGTGTGATATATTATGTTTTATAATTAAAATTTTATTGAATTTTAATATAAAAACAAATTCATACATTAAAAATTAAGTAGAGAACAAACATGTGTGGTATCAGGAGGATACAAGCTGTGGTACAGTAGGACAACAACATCTGACCCATAAAAAACACCCTGCTTTAGTTGTAAAATACCTTTGTGGCTAGGAGATTAGCGTGATATATTATTGAGGTTCCAATATTTGGAAAAATAATACTGTTTTGTCACTTCCATTCATAAGTACAGAAACAGCTTTTGAAGTCCCTTTATTAAACATTCGAAAGCAAATAGATTTAGACAGAGCAAGCATGAGTTCCCAACAAGCAGAGTAAGTATTATTTATGCTATATAGTTAACATTTTTGAGCAGACTAAACGGTTTCTCTCAGTGCCCGATACAGCACGTTCATTCGGATGCTGGAGTCGCGTGAGTGGAAGATCTGAGTGCGTGAATCGAGAAATAACGCAGACTTCGCCTGCGACCCTTACCTGGCCAAATCCCTCAAGGACAGCCAGGTAAGTGCTGACGTTGCAGAGAGGAACTTACTCTCCTTGGGACGTTTTATAAGTGTATCTTACCATGCCCAACATGAGAGGGGCCCAGAGTGCACTACTAATGAGATTTAATCTTCATTTCACCTTTGGGGGCAACATTGCAGTATGGAGAAAATGGATGACCCACCCTAGGTCAACAACCCGATCACTTCTCTCCACCAGGTCCAACTCGTCGGCATCACATTGCACTCCCTTTGCTGAAACCATTTTCTCTGTGAGAAAAAGCAAACCACAGCATAGGATGTATGCAAATGGAGGAGAGAAAATAGTACTGAAACATTTGAATACAGTTGCATAAAGGGGTGATGTGCCTTTGCCTTGAACGCTGTATTCATTTCCATTTCAAAAAAGGTACAGCCGAAATAGAAGAAGTTCATAGACAGTTGATGGAAATGATTAGACAGAGGGCTAGATTTGCGCATGATGAGGGCCTGTCAAGATTGGAAGATGAATTTTGTGGCTAACAAGAATGAAAATGGTAAAGAGGTATCAAATAATGAATAGCACTCAGGAAATTGTTGAGGATACCTTTTTTTTACCCCTTTCCTGCTGATGCAAGAATACAGGAATGGCCAAAGGATGTGGCGGGGACTGCAGCTCAGGCTGATGACAAGAGATGGACGTTTTGCAGATGGGTTGTAGGACTCCTGAACAAGAGTTCGAGAAGTTTGGAGGGTCATGGATTTAAAAAATGAGCAATTAGAGATTTGGGGAGCAATATTTGTGTTAGATGAGGTAAAGCTAGGGATGTGTAATGTCATTCTCCATTAGCTGCTGGGTCTGAGGAAGGTGTTTCCCAGGGTTGCACCATCCCTTTGCGGTGTCTCTTGGATCTTTTCCAAGGCTTTTGGAAGTTGTTGCCAGAGCTGGACGTGCCCCTGCTACCACTAGCCCTCTTGTCTCCTGCACTACCATCCTGAAAGGAGAAAACATGCCCGGCTCTTTTAAAAGTCAAAATTTAACTTTTAAATCAGTTCCATAATCCCCTCTGCATCATCATTTTTCTCTCTTATTGAGAAAATTCTGCAGATCAGGTAACAGCAACATTTGGGAGCTTTGCTGATGAACAGAGACTGGCAGGAGACTTTTGTAAGGACCGCATGCAAGTGCACTCGTGTGTGTGTGTATGTGTGCGTGCACACATGCCTGCACGTATACCCTGAACTTAGCATGGCTCTGCACCTTCAACCTTTAACACACTTCCCCAATTAAGCTATTCGGGGCTCACACTTAAATAGCTGTCCACAGCTGCTGCAAATTGATTTATCCCCTGATGACAGTCAGAGCTGCTGACCAAACTGCTGGAGAGAAAGAGTTCTTTAATTTAGGTGTTGTTTTCCTTCTGACTTTTTTCTTTTCACACTGACTTTAACTGGCTTTTGCTTTACGATTAATTCAAGATCGCAAGTTTAGTATGTATCGCAGTGTATATCTCAGCTCCATTCGGCATAAATAATATTTGTTTTCCTGTTTCTTAAATGGATGTATTAAAATAGGGTTTTATTGAGGTAGGTGAAACTTTTTTGGTAGAAAAAAAAGATGGAGGCATCTTGATATTTGTGCACTGACAATTTACTGAAATGGTGGTTTTCAGGTTGGAAATGGCATATTTGTTCAGGCTATGAAAAGATGATGCCTTCTATCTGGTGGAAAAGGGTTAGTTTCCTCTACTCATACATTTACTTTGTTAATCTGCAAACTCAACTATACGTCTCAGCATGCAGCTGAGTTATATACCATTTACAGTTTATATAAAATGTTGCAGCCCATCCAACATAAACCTGCGATGAAAGATTGTATTATACACAGATAATCTATAGCTCTCTCAAATGATCACTTTATGATTGTGCATACAAAGAACATACTCCTTGCTTATTTTTGGTTTGGAGGAAAAAAACCCAACAAACCACCTTCAGACATGATTAATAGTACGTGTCAGTAATTTGTTTTAGAGAAGGACTGTCTTTATGTTATCACATGTCCCATTAACCTGGCAGGAGGATATTGATTATAGACAAACTAACTATACTTGCAATTATTTTACTGGAAAAGATCCACAAAAAGAAAGTAAAACCCCAAGTTTCAGATTTAGAGATTTATAGAGATCGTTCTTGTGAGTCTACAGCAAAATAATACATAGATAAAACAGAAGAAAGAAAATTTCTGTGCTAAATTTATTAGATACTGTTTTGGTACAGCATATATTTAGCATTTTTTTTCATTACCAAACTGTGCAAATAAAAACAAAATTCTGTGAACTCTAGGTAATCTCCAAAGTCTTCCTAGTTGGATGCAGTATTTGTAGAAGATACTAAGTGTGTTTTATTACATTTTTTCAAGGTCCTCCAGCACTGAAATCTGGATGCTCTTGTGTTGGGCGTGCAGCTGCTTCCTTTGGCAGCTGCCACAGAGAGGTCCAGCTTTCCATGTCCGTGGGAAGAGGAAAATGATCATCCTTGCTATGTCAATGCTCTTCTCTGACCTGTCGTTTCACTCAACTTTCAGGAAAATTCACCTTGCTGGCTCAGTCTCAGTTCTGGCTGTCTTAAATCAGGCCTGAGAAAAAGCCTGCTGAGCTGTCTGAGAGCCTTAAAGAAAAACCTTATTGTTAGTAGAAGATAACAACATTTATACAGTGCTTTTTATACCAGACTGTAAAATTTAATTGAGGGTTTTATCTTACTGTAGAAATTTGTTTTTTATAGAAATCCCAGGTAACATTATCATTTCTGTTCAGTTCTTCTGTTAAAGAATGTCTGCAGGAATTGGCTGTATTTTTATAGAGATACTTTCAGGAGTTGCACCTGTTGAATGCTACAGGACTCCTCCAAGGGCAAATTTAATTCCTCAAGCGGTTTGGAAAAAAATCTCAAACCTCCTCATGATGCTGAAGACATCTTTTCTCACAACTAAGCTAATGATGTCTTGGAAAAAATAAAATAAAATTATATTTTATGGGAATTTAGTGAGGAACACAGTCTCTGCCACTGCCAGCTGCACCCCAGCCAGGGACTTTTGGGGGGATGAAGCCCGTAGGGTTGAGCCATCTCGTTCGGCATCAGACGGATGGTAGCGGGAGCCGGCTGGAATAATCCCAGGGGATGGCCTAAACGCTCATGTGTTTTGCAACACTTTGAGGCGTTTTTGATGCTTCTAAGAAGGAATGCAATTAGCTTTTCAATGATAAATAAATTAAAGATAGTTGATTTTGCCTTTCACACATTTGTTTTCTTTGCTTTCATAAGGGACTCCAGCCTGTTTATGATTTTCTTAGAAGTTTGAGAGACTTGCTCTCGCTTAGTGACAAATTCTCCCCTCTAGGCAGCACAAGAAGGAAAAAAAGAAGAAAAGCAAAGCTGGTGGGAACCTGAAAATGGACAGTGTGTCTGTAGGGAAAGGAAACCCCTCAGGACTCCCAGCAGTTTGGGTTGGTTTTTGGCTGTTTATTTACATAATTAGAGCATGTAATTCCACAACAACGCAAAGAGAAATACAAAGCAGCAACAAAGGAAAAAAACCCCACAGAAAAGCACCACCAAATAGGTTGGTTATCAACGGCTGGAGTAAGGCTCTGGTGGACCTTCAAGGCTGTAAGCTCAGGATGGCTTTAGGTCAGCAGCTGGAGGTCACTATCTGGTCTCCAGCATGGATGGGACTTGTCCTCTGCTCAGGTACCCAAAACCTGTGCGGAGATTTCCTCCACCACCGCCACCACTACCACGTGCAGCTGAAGGAGAAGATCCTGACCAGTCTGGGACACCGCTGATGACCATGCTTTAGAGAGTGTCATCCAATGGTTTGCAATGTAAGACTTGGTTTTAAAGGCTTTTATAAGCTTTTATTTTGGTCTTGATATTTAATACTTTACAGCTTTGTGCTCATACCCATAGAGGAAAACCCTTCCTATCGTTTCAGAGTTTGCAGAGGGAAGAGTAACACTGCCACTGACTTGGAGCTGCTAACAGGCTAGAATTGTTGTATTTGGAGAAAATCTTTTGTTTCAGGACGGTAACTATCTGAAGAAAAAATGCTTAAAATAGCAAGAGTGGGGCGTGTGTTTTCTACAAAATCCAAGAAAAAATACTTGTAAAAAGCAAAATCCAAGTAAAAAAAAATACTCTGTATAGTCAAATTGAAAGTGAGGTTATTAAGGTCAAGGAAAAGTTTTGTTTTGAGAACTATACAGCTGAGGAGTGTAAAAACAAACAAACAAACAAACAGGTGAGGTTTTTTTCTAACTCCTCCTGAATGCAACACGCCACTTCTGCAGAAGGTCAGTCATCAGGAACTGATCCGGGATGATAGAGGAAGGTCTATGACATGGCTGTACAAATAATTTCAGGAACATTATATATGACCGGTGGGAATGAGGCTGTTCCAGCTTTCTGTCTCGGTGCGTATTTCCATCATGCCCATCACTGCTGTATCTGGTGTATGAGATCTAATCAAGTGCATTGCATTAAAGCAAGGAAATAGGGTGAGCAATAGCCCAGCCAGCGGGGCATACCCAGACAATCAGAGCAGCCCGGCCGCCCTGAACTCAGGCTTGATAAACCGCAAGAAGTGAAGAAATGTCATTTTTTTCCTGCCTAGGTAAAGCCTTTATCTGTGTGCGTGTGTCAGCCCACACAGCCTGGAGCTGGTGGGGAAAAGGAGGACAGACACAGCTCTTCCACCCGCCCAGGGCAGGAGGGACCCCGTGGACCACCTGCTCTGAGCCGCCCCCATCACCTCGCGGGGGAGTCCACTGGCTCTGCAGGAGGACCCATGCGGTGGAGATGATGCCTCCTCCTAACAACACTGCAGTGGACTGGGCAGCAAGGCAAGTAAAAAACAAGAGGGACTACCAGGAGATGGAATTAGAAATGACTTCCAAGCTGCAGTTCTCCTTCTCCGAGAAGAAGTGTTGGGAGGGTTGGTTGGGCTAAGTTCTGCAGAAACAAATATTTCAAAGGTTACAGAGGAAAGTCTTATAGATGATGGTATGGAAAGTAAGCAAATAGTAAGGTGGAAAACAAATTGCAGTTGTCTAGCATTGAATGGTCAGAGACAGTTGGAGTACCAGAAACAAGATGACAGGCAACTGCAGAGGCTTGGACATCTGCTGATGTTGCCTACCAAGAAAAAAAGAAAAAAGATTTAAAGAAAGCAAAATACAGGATTCTCATTGGCAAAGTGAAACCAGTCCAAATGCGCTTAACTCAGGCTTCAGGTCTCGACCCATCGTGAGAGCGGGAGGAAGGAGCTGCCCCTGTAGTTTGGGAAGTACGTGCAGACACAGGACAGGACCAGAGGAAGTGTGCGGGTGTGGGACCTGCGCCTGTTTGTCAGACCTGTAGTGAGCACCGTGCCTGACGTTAAGCAGAGACAATAAGTTCGTAATGACCTAAATTAATTTAAAAAAGAGAATTACTGATGTATATATTCAGGTCAATAGCACTTTCCCTAGGTTTCAATAATCGGATCAATTATCTGAATCCAATAAAATCTTATTAAAGAAATTCAGAATTATTTTTAAAATAGCTGGCCTTGTAGTCCCTGAGTAGGTTACAAAAACTGCTATGAAGAATTACTGTGACCTACTTTCTGGTGATACAGATATCATTATCATATCAGAGGTGCAGTCTGATATGACTACATGAGTTCCATCTCTTATTGAAGACAGCTTGGCAAAGAATGAGCACGAAACTTTAATCTAGGTCCCCAAATTAATTTTTTTCATAAATATCTGCTGAAATTAAAAAGGTCAAAATATTGCACATGAAAAAGAGAGCTGAAATTTAAAAAGTCAAAGCACTGCATGTGAAAAAGGGTTTGTCTCGTGAATTGCACAAGTTACAGCCAACAAACAGCGTGACGAACATTTCAAAGCGCATGGAGTGGGCGTGAGTTGTTATTGCTGCAGATCACAAACACCCATCCAGCCCTCGGCAGTGCGAGACACAGCCACGCTGGTGGAGGGGCACTTTGCACCTACTTCCCACTAGTGTAAATGAGCACTTGAATCACGAGGCAGAGGAGGAGCAGGACTCTCATATCGCAGGAGCTAACGCAAAACCTTTCAGCCTTGTCTCTGCCAGGTGAGATATTTGGTTATTGTATTGCTTCTGAGAAAACAGCCTTGCTAAAATTTGGCTGGAAACTCTTCCCTGTGTTTGTAAGCTGCTCTCTGGCATGGCAGCACGTGCGGATCTAGGCTGGGACATGAGGCTGTGCCGGGCAGGGCTGTCCCAGAGGCACTCGATGGCTCTGTGAGAACAGCTCTTTTTGTGTCCGATACCTCGGAAGTAAACCTGGCCTCCACGCTGGGTGCATCTAAAAGCTGGGTTTGCTTAAGAAATACACTTAGCCGCATCGGGGCTAAAGTTTGGAGCAGCAAAAGGCAGCGGGAGTTTAACTGTGCCTGCAGCGGAGCCACGATGATGTCCGCACCGGCGTGTTTCCGAGGCTGCAGCGCTCTCAGGCAGAGGGATCACTGGGAAGAGCGGCAGCGTGCACCCAGGCGGCTGTTTGCCCCCACGCTGCCCCGTGTCGCGGTGCTTGCCACCGCGCAGTCCAGCTGCAGCTCATGTTGGGGATGCTGCACTCCCGGGTAAAGCATCACCGGTCCCATCATCACAAACGTTATGGAGCTCCCCCGAGCCGTGCAAACGCCGAATCCCCCTTTTCCCACTGCCAAAGCGTGAGGTTACGACAAGAAAGGTGACACCAGCACGTGAGGTCAGGACTGCCTCGTGCTGCTGGGGGACTGCTGGAGGTGGCATCGGCAGCACCCTCGGATGCGTTTTCACCCCTCCTGCACCCCTTGGCCTGCTCTCCCCCTCCTCGACACCTCCCTCCCGGCGAGGCTTCGCCTTTCCCTCCCGGTAAAGCTGGGCAGCCCTCACGCACCCAACCATCACTTCGGGGGCGAGCGCGGCATTGCTGGGGTGAGGCGAAGCGGGGAGCATCAGCGGGGCTGCAGGGCGGCCACGGGACCCCTCCGCTGCTGGAGCTGGCTGGGCCAGCGACGGGGGGACGAAGGGTTTTTTTATCAGTTAATTAGAAAGCCGAGCCGGTAGGAGCCCGCGCCGTCGGGCTGCTTTTTCGACTTTGAGAGCGCACAGCGATAGCGGTCCCAGCTGCGGTACGCCGGCCCCGCTCGCGCAGACCAGCCAGCAGAGCCAGGCCCTCCTCCCTCCAAACCGGCTGGCTTTGATCTCCCCCGTATCAAACCAGTTACAGCCTCAGTAGGATGGTGGGAGGCAGCGGGCGCCGCGGTAGTTAGTGGTGGCGTGTGGCTTAGGGCAGGCACCTTATCTCCGTGCAGTGCCGTCAGCCCCCGATCTGCGGCGTGACATCAAGGCAGGTCCGACCGACTGGCGCTTTAATTAGGAGGCTGAAATTATAATATTATGTTAAAGAACAAAGAGCCTCCAAAGAAAAATATGTGCCGCATATCTGACAAAGATAAATTGGATTATTCAAAATATTCCTGATGAAATGTTACGTTTTGCAACTAATTATCAATCTGTTTTATCTCCAGACCAGCTGGGCATTTTTGTGCATGCAAGACCTGCCTTACCAATGATCTTAAGATGTCACTGTAGCGTTTACATCTTTTATTTCAAGATTTAAATAACTAGGAAGTAGCTAATGTAATTCACTGCTGAGAAGAAAGGCTAGTTAGTTGAATGCTTTCCAAAGTGATCTTCTCCTAATGAACTTCTTTGGACTGTGAGTAATGAGGCTTTATTCAAATAATGTTTAAGAAAGATTTTTATAATGTAATTTTTAAAGAAAGAGCAATATTTAATACATTTAAAATATCTTTATTAATCCTATCCTGCCTCATGTAGCGTTAAAGCATTGTGAAAATTTGGTATTGTTTTCTGAATGCTACTTTTGAGATGAGCAGGTTCTAGCTGCAACGGAGCTATAGGAATCAGGCAATTATCTCGTAAATGTTCAGCGATATCTTACAAATTACAGTCTGACATGATTACAGTGCCATTTTGCAGTAAAAGCATGTATTGTTTAAGTATATTTATATATGGTAGTAGTACCTAACTCCCCTGATCCCTAGTCAGACAGTATACCTACCTGCAAGCAGCGTGCTTTGCTACCTCTGTTATCGCCTGCCATTTGGGACAACTGTGCCTAGATTAATCTACTGGAGGTGTCATTAAAATTTCCTTTTGTGTGTGATTTTTGTAGTAGTTTTCAACTGGAATAAGAGAAAATACCTAATAGGTTCCCTACAATAGCAGGTTTCTGCAATATTTTTTGTTCTTGGTGACGTTATGAAGTTCTGCTGGAACTGCTCTGGCAAATATTGCTTTTATGGGACTGACCCGACAAGGTGACCAAAAAAAAAAAAAAAACCAACCCCAAACCATTTTAATTTCCGACATGAGGTTTGCTTGGCCAGTTGCTAGGAAAGGGACAACAATAAATGCATTTGAGCAACCCCTCACATTTTTGATTAACTAATGAAGTGTAATCTTTGGGCACGGGCTGATCTCATCCTTCAAAAAGGTTGACTCCCACTGCATATGGGAATCTGGCCCATACACTGTGCAATTATGTATTTCTGAAGCTAGCTTTATTTACAGCAGAGGATCAGCTCAGAAAGGACTACTTAATTCTAGAACTTTAATTTTTTTGCTTTTATCTCCCAATAGTTACTTTTTGAACTCTATATTCAGCTTGTCAGAGTTTTCCCAAAGTAGGATCTGAATAAGAAAGCAGGATTGGATCTCTTGGGAAGGCTATTTTTTTCCTCCAGAGAATTCTTTCTGGTTATTCATGCAGGGGAAAATCCTGGTGGTCTTGCTCATGGAAATAGTCCCTGCCCACATGGCCTAGTGAGTGGGGAGCAGATCTCTACCCATGTAAGAAAGGCCAGCAAGATATATCTGTTCCTCTGGGCTGCTCGGCTGCAAAGTAGGCTAGTGGCATCAGAGGACACGAGCTTCTGCTTCCAGTTGACTTAGGCTGGAATACAACTTGTTTCCTGGAGCCGGATCAAAAAATGTGGAGAGTTCAGCCGGTGGCACATAGAACAAAGCCAAATCGGTTTGCGCAGCTCATCATTTTTTCTTCTCGTTTCTACAGAGGAAATTGTGTCCTAACTGCTAATCATGGTAACTGTTCATAACAGCTTCTAATGCCATTATATAAACTGCCTTTTTAATCAGGGTCTTCCTGAAGCTGCTCACTACCTCCTCTACCTTTCCGTGTGCTACCAAGGCCTGATCCTCCAAAGAGCCACGCAACTCCTCAGAGGTGCTCAGCACGCTCGCTTTCTCCTGAAATTCCTGTGAGTTAGGAGTGGTCAGCATCAGGCAGAATTTGGCCCTCTGCTTTGCAAAAAAAATCTCTTTCAGTTTGAATGTTTCATAATGTATGTTTAAATAGTCACAGCTAGCAAAGAACTTTGATGAGGCAAAGGGGTAATTGGATTTTCTTGTTCTATAATTAAAAAGGTATATATTACATCCACATTAATACCAAAAGAGTTCATCATGATCAATGTTATTACAAGGAATACCAAAGGATTTAACAGTGATTGGCCACTTAGTTTAAAGGGTACCTGAAATCATTAAATTGTTTGCTGGAGGGCTTATGAAAGCCTATTGGATGGCTTGCGACTAAATTTTTTTTTACTACTGGCCTGCAATGTAAGGTTTACTCTTACAAAGTAGGAGCAACAGGGTGATCATTTTGCTTTTATTATTCCCTTATTGACTTCCAGTTAATTTTAATCTTTGCATTAACTGACCTCTATTAAGCATGCCATGTATCTGATTACACTGTCAAGGTTGAGACCGGAAAATGACCTATTGCACCACGTCAATTGTCCTTCACAGAAGCCCTTACTGTTAATCAAGAGAGGAAGATTAAAGGAGATCAGAACTACCAGCCTGAAGTGCATTTTGCATTTGACTACACCTTTCTACCCGTGCATGTGTATTGTCCTGGAAAAAACAGCATAGAGATACGCAAGCTGTTAGGAGCAGCTTCTGCTCAAATCTCTGCAGAGAGAAGGTCTCAAGGTAAGGTTACATACGCAATCTCAGCTCTACCCTTAGCCATTTCAACAGATCCATAAAATCCTAAATTAAGTTATCTCATACTGGTTTTGGACAAAGACAACATATGTTCTTTCTGCAATATTAAAATGCTCACATTTAATTTTGTTCAGTTCTACGTAGGTATAAATCAGTTTAATTATCTCTCAATGTGACTTGCTCACCTTAGGTCATTGGGTAGGTCATAGCTGACCCTTCGTCAGCACACGAATGTTTGTCCAGGCTTGGAGTAGCTACTCAGGTGGTGGTGGGCTTTGAGCAGGATTTGGGTTTGTAGAATTCTTCGTGTTAAAGCAACGGCACTAATTTTTGTCAGTTTATACGTTTAAAATGGGTTTTAGCAGGCTACCTTCCCACATAAGTGAAGCTCCGAGTGTCAGAATGAGTTGTTATGCATTCAGAATGTGTGATTTTTTTAAAGATGTGACCTTGTTGAAATCAAACCCGGTTTTTGTCACAGTGTTCAGTAACACGTTGTTTGGCTGAATGTTATTTTTCTGCCATATTTCACCTTACTACTCCCAACTATTGCAGTGCTAGAGCGATTCCAGAGGAACTTTTTTTTGCTGTCACGAAGAAAATGCACAGTATGAGCAACAAAAGCAATATTGCTACCTCAGCTTATTGTGGTCAGACTCATATTAATAACCATAAGTGAAACTTAACATAACATTGATGTTTGTAAACTTTTCAGTTTTTAACAACATTCTGCTTTTAAGCAGACGCCTGACTTCCTCTGTTTCTTGGCTTTGCTCACTGTCAGTCCACTTCCAAAAATAACTTTGCAATGTGACAGAATTTCACTGAAGAAATTTGCAGATGCAGCAAGCGAAATAGATCGAAGAATGCATAAAACTGTATTTCTCTTAGTTCTAACATCTTCTCTGTGTGAATCATGATATCGAAAAATTGTCAGGTCCTCAACAGAAAGGTGATTTATCAATAATCAGAATACCTTCAGTTGGTTGTGTGTCCAAGCGTTGCTGCCTTTTACTGGGACAGAATAGCTGGCTTTGCAGGTATCTTGTCACGGACAGATGTTTTATTGACCTAGAGTTATTGTTTTGAGGGCTTTAAAAAAAAGTTCTTAAGCTTATAAAAAAAATCCATGTTTTTAGCTCTTCTGAAAGGTTTTTGCATTTATAATAATGGTATTTATTACTCTTCAGCTCTTCGGAAACGTTTACTAGATCACAAGGCACAGGTAGCTGCTTTTGTTGCCTCTGTTGCAGGTGAGTACACGAACATTTTCCTTGATGGAACTGGGAAATGTTACTGAGTGTTAGAACCCGGAGGGATGATAAATAGACATGTCAGTATTTAACACTAACCAAAAGCATTTGAGACCAGATTGAACTAATTTTACTAGTAGTTAGTGTAATTAAATGTTTTCACCAGGATGGAAAGTCATGGTTTGATTTTGAAGTAATTTGCTTGACAAATATCAGATGTTAAAATAATTAAAGCTTAGCCATTTATATTTAATCTCAAGTGGATCCATGAAAACAAGCCTCTAAATTATATCAGATTCATATATTAATTGACTCATGGATTTTAAGACCAACAGGGACTATTATGGTCATCCAGTCTGGCCTTCTGAATAAGCGGTCATGGAATTCCACCAAGTAATTCATGCATTCAACCGCTATTTTTAGAAGAAATCCATACAAATTGAAAAGCTTACAATGACTTCGTAGCCTTTGTAATCTTATTACACAGAAAACCTGTAGAAACACAGAAGCTCTAGGTGAGCGTAAGATAAGGTTTGCACAGGTGCAACTGTTATGGAGTTATTTCCCAAACTTTTGCAGTCCTCTTGAAGTGATGTTTAATACTGCTAAAAGGGAAAGCATCAAATTGTCTTTCCCATTGGAGTCAAAATAAGGCTTTTTGTACAATTCTGACAAAGTTAGAAGAATGAGCTTGGTTTCCAGTCCACATTCTGTTTCGCTTGTTCACCCAATGTCACGATAGCTCTGTTGTTTTATTTTTATGGTATGTCAAACACAGAACAACTTTGACTTGAAACGGAGGTTTGACTTTGTTGTTTGTCACGCACCTGTGTGGCAAAGTCAGGTAAATAATTTTACTGTATTACTGTTAAATTCAGATTAGTAGTTATAAAATGCACTAGTGTTAATTTATTCTTTTGATAAAACACTCTATTTTTCATATGGTAAATCCCAGATACTCCAACTGGTTAAACCATAAATTTCTTTGTACAGATGCAATTTTGATAAAAACTTTATTGTATTTGATTCTCTGAATATACTTTGAAACTTTACAAAACAAAAATTCTGATATTATTGCTGAGAGCTACATATATATTGTGCCTAGAAAACATACATCTAAATATATGTAAAAAAAGTACTGATTTCTCCCTGAATATAATTATGTTATTATACATTATGTTAGTATAGTTTAAAAATGACACCTCTTCTATTCTAACAATCATCTCATGTACATGACTTCTTCTTTGATGATCTAGAGATATAAAAAAACAGTGTCCTTGAAGCAAGAAGGTAACTTGGTGTTAAAGTCAGAGACTAAGTACGGTCAGCTAATTGCTAGGTCAGCCTTTGCAGTCTAAAATGTTCTGAACTGGCTCTGAATATATTAAATTAATAAATATATTGGTAAAAAAAAAGAAATTAAAAAACCAACAAACCTCTTTCTAGCTAAGGAATCCAGCAGGTGCTTTAACAACTGATATAATCTTTTTGGACGACCTGCTTAAAAATCTTAAAATCCTCTCTTCCTTTTTTTTTTTTTTCTTTTTTTTTTTCTTTCTTTCTTCAGTATCCCCAGCCTAAACAAAGCTTCAGAAGCTTGGACAGTTTGTTTAGCTTTCCTAGGAGCTTGTTGAGCTTAATTTCAGCATAGGGGATCCCAAGAGCATTTAGCTTTTGTAATCAATTCTACATGTACTAGCTTATTCTTAATATAAAAATGTCTGGTTGGCACATAATAATGTCAGTTTATTGGGATTCAGGTCAATAGTAGTATTTGTTCTCTAGATAGAAGAGTCACCTCCAAAACACGATGACATTCATTAATTTGATCATTGTGCTCTATGCATACAGGCTTAATAGAAGTAACCCATCTCAGAAATGCTTCTGCTGTATGGTTAAGTTCTGTTCTGAAAAATAGTTTTATCATATAAAGGCTGCCATCTACTTCGATTAGACATAAAAGTTGCACAGCTCTTCAGATCTTTAAGGGAAATTGAAAATGATTTTTAAAAAAATATGTTTATGCATCTTTATGACTTAAATCACAGCATATGTATTTATATCTTTTAAGGTGCTGAGCATCTGTTCTTCCTCTTCTAAGATGTATAAACAAGTATGCCTTGGCTTTCCATAAAATATACCTTATTTTTACAAGTCTAACAGATGCACTGTGGCCAATTACAAGGCATCTTTAAGGCAGTCAGCTCCGCTTGTTCTAATCAACTTGTTGTATGAACTGGAGCACCAAGGGATTGGCGAGAGTCGGGAACAGCATTTAGCACTTTACTGACCTTGAGTCCACCTTTTCAAAACTCCTTCTGGAACTAAGATTTTTTCCAGCCATTTTCAAGTGATTTCTTCCACTTTCTCCTGAGACTAAAACACTTGATTGACCCATGATGTTAAGGGGAATTCTTTCACTGGAAAAGAAAAACTGTTGGTAGTCCTAGACATGAAAATATTCACAAACTTTTTTTTAGAGGCTAGAATTAAAATCTTCAAAAAGTTTTCAACATATCGTACATCTATCTAGACTACTTAACAACAGGTATTTGGGATTTTTTTTTTTCCGGAAGCAAACATGCAAGCATATATATAAATAGGTAGATATTGAATTTTAAATGTATGATTTTTAGGTATATTTTAGCCTTGTAGATGCCACAATTATACATGTGTGATAGCACTTTGCCTCATTTGATTGTTGCCAATAACTGGGAAATAGTTACCAAAACCTTCTGATATTACATCAAGTAGAAAATTAAAGGTTGTGAGAAGACTTTTTTAAAAAAGAAAAGCTTTGATAGTTGAGAGCATAATAAATTATTTCTCAGCATTCCTTAGAAAGAATAATAGAGCTGAAGTGTGTACCGTGAGTATACTGTTACTTGGTAAATCTCTAGCTTATGGTACCTACGTGAAAACATAATTCCCGAAGAGTTGTGGTGACTGTATGCTAAATAAGTTAACACAGGGAAAGGTGGGGGGTTTTTTGTTTGTTTGTTTGTTTTAATTTTTTTTTATGTCTAAGAAGTCACAGTTATGTCTTATATTCTCGCTTAACCTTGGTAGACTTTGTGTGGCATCAAAAAGTAATGGTCTGCCTGCTTTAAATTTAGAACCAGTCCATGCTGAATAAACTAAGTGGTGGAAATGACTTTCATGACTGATTTCTAATGGTGATATTAGAATTATCTGTTTCCATAAAGGAAAACCAAGAAAAAGAAAAAAAAAAATTTTTGAAGTATTCAGAAGTATTTTTTTTGCAAATATTCAAAGGTTAACATTATTTTGAAGCATTTACCTGTTAATTATTTTCCAAATGACATCATTAACCAATATAGAAGGTATATACCAAATAAGAAAATCTACAACGGTAATTTTTTTAGCAGTTGTGCTATGGGTAATAATGTTTCACATCACCCTGCTAATTTACTCTCTCAATTCATTACACAGGAAGTTTTTCTGTTGAAATGTATCAAACTAACATCCAAAAAAAGCAACTTAATCACACTGAAGCAGAATTTCTAAGCCCATTTTCTGAAAGTCTGGATCTTGAAAAGTTAAACTCTCTCTGTAATTTTCCTCTTATTTCTCTTTTAAAATAGTCACCCAGCACAGAATTAGCTTTTGCTTGTGTTTCTGTGCAAAAAAAGTGGACCAAACACTGAACTACTAATCAAAGTTTAAGATGAACACTTGGGAAGAAGATATGTAGGGCTTTGTTTCTTGTAAAACTTGTATTTGGGAGTCTGTAGTTGTTTACTCTGAATAGTTATCTTGGCTGGATGAATTATTGGTTGCTAGGTATTCATCCCCCAAACCATCTAAAACCTATGGCTTGCCATTGGCCTCTGGGTACTAGTGAACCACGGTGTTAATTTTATTGGTCATAGGGATTTCCTCCTTCTGGTCACTTTTCCGTTGAAATAAACAGTGTAACACCTAGGACCCAGTTCAGACCTCAGCTGCACTGACAAGATCTCTTCTGCGTCACGTAAAATGGGGTATGACGTGTACAGTATACGTAATTTAACTTTACAGGCTGAACAGTTATTCTCTAATCGCCTTGCTCCGCTATGTTAAAAAGCGGGACTTGATGGTTTGGCTGGGTTTCCGTGTTACAGGGGTGATACTGGCTCAGTAAAACAAACAAACAGATGAAGAAAAGGAAGCCGTAAAGTTGCAGAATTGTTATACACTACAGGCAAGTTCATTGTGGTTGAGAGGAAGATGAGTTTTAGAGCTGCGGAGAATATCCTATATGCATTCCAGCATTATTCCAGTAATGGAATAGGATTCCAATTCATGAACACATGGTACAAAAATTTGTGTAGCCTTTGGTATGTTGTTTAATCTGGTTGCTCATCTATAAAATGAGAATACAGATTCTTATCTCTCACCATCTCCTGTGAGGTTTTTAAGAGTACATATAAAGCACCTATAGATCAGTATAGTCTACAGAGATGCATTAGAAGTGCAAAGCACTTTTAAATGGTGCAGATGTATGCTATGATGGGTTGTGTTTGAGGGTTTATTCACCTAAGGATACTGACTTTTTATGGAGAGGATGCTTGGGGGCTTGCAAGAATGCCTTGCAATGGAGCTAGCAGTGTCTACTTGAAAACAGAGCTGGAAAAGTCAATTCAGCTATTGCTCAGGTTAAAGTGAAGATTGCATTGTTATACCTTTAGTTGTAATTCTGAGGACCACTCCAGTTGAATGTAGACTGTATTAATGTGCATCAGTTTTCCATACACTGAGTCGGTCAATGACTACATTGATCCACTCCTGTGTTTTCTTTCAGAGGATGCTACAATGAGGCAATAGAAATCATTAGGACTTGTGATATTGAAATCCTCTTGGTGCTGGTAGACATGGAGCTCACATTTCACATACTGTTGCAGCACTGCAAGGGCAGTCATGCCTAGAATTTCAAGTTAAAGTTTTTGTTTATATTTTGTTGAGTAAATCTGCGCTGTTTTGTTCCTTTCTTTTGTACTTATGTTATTTCACTGAGATCATGTCATGTGTGCATGACATGTCATCCATTTCCTCATGTTTTGCTGGCTATGACATTATACTAGTTTCCTGCTTTGATGCTTGATTTCTGCTTATTGGACCCCATGACACGGATTCTAAAGACCATCCTTACTTCTCTCTGCAGATTGAGAGTGCCGTAATGTACGACAGATTAACATTTGCAAACTTGATTACAATACATATGCTTAAGCATTTCTGAGAAAAGCTGGAGCCTGCTGGTAAACCCAAAAGCTTCCTCTGAAGGTCTGACACTGCTCTTCCAAAATCATAGACCTCAAGGGTATATAGTTTCATCTTCTTGAGGACTTTGACCTTCTTAGAAGTTGTCACAAAAGTTTTAGAGTTAGACAGGGATTTTGAGGTCTCATGTTTTCCAAGAAGCTGTTGCAAATGGCAGTGTCTGGATACTTAATAGGCTTCTGGAGTTGATATCTTGTTCATTAATACTAGTAATTTGGTCATTTTGAAAACGTTTATGAGCCCTTCTACAGAGGGCAATGCACAGGCATGGAGCAGAAAAGAGCTCCTGTCCCAATCTAAGCATAAAGAGTCCCTTACAAGTAGAAAATAGAAAGTAATGGTGTGACGCTTGCTTGTTAACATTATACAGGAGAGTTTCAGCAATCTGCAGCCTCATTATTGTAAAGTTAAGATATTCATAAAGGGAGAAAGTGAATAATGAGCTAGAAGTGAAGAGTTGGAGGCATGAATCAAAAAACCTTAAAAAAGCTGCAAGTTTAATTTGAAGAATATGGCTAAGGAAGAAATGGCAGAAGTGAAAACAGAGGAGAAATTTGAAGTGGAGAATGCTCACCCAGTCATGTGAGTAACACACTCCACCAAATACACCAAGTAACATATGCTAATAAATCTGTGTGCAGGAAGGTGAGTTGTCAACAGGTCGTTCCAATTTTCAAATAAGGTTTGTCCTTGCAGGTTTTCTTCACACCTCCCCTGATGGCTGCAGGATTAAAACTATAAAAAAGCAAGTCATAGAAACAAATTGAAAAATGCCAAGCCTGCCTCTAGCTTCAAGTTTCCTTTTGAAAAATTGCTAAAAAAAAAAAAAAAAAAAAAAAATTCCTAAGAAGAACATTGCTGACTCGAGGGATAGAAGAACTAAAGCATGGATGCTTTAGGAAATGTGTCAGGCTATTGGTAGGTTATGGAGCTGATTCAGCTAATCTGGATATATTAGGTGGCAGTCTCCATGGTCTGCCCCACCTGAAAATGGCAAATATTCCTTTCATTTCCTGCAGTGGACCTGAAGATGTGTTACAAGGTGGCATTTTCTAGATGATCCTGAGATAAACAGAAACTTCATAAAAAAAGCTGTTCTTCATGGTAACTCCACTGCAAAACCAAGGACTTTTGGATAAAGTTTTCTTAACACGCTGTTAAGGAGCAAAATGTTATTGAAGGCGTTGTCGTTCAGGTGAAACACTAATCCAAAATCTTGACCGTTTGTTACTATTAAAGACCCCTTGGCACTTTTCACAAGAGCAGAGGTGTGAGCCCTGGTGTCCTGGCCAAATTCCAGCTTGGGTAATTAAATTCTGCTTTCCTAAAATCCCCCCTGTAGTTTCAGCCGAGTACAGTATTCTTCATTTCCTCTCCGAAACTGCTGTACAGAATTGCTTTGTGCTGGTAAACAGCTGCCACATCTCACCCCAGAGGAATTGCTGCATTTCAGTGCTGAAGCTCTCTCTTTCTCTCTCTCTCTTTCTCTCTCTCTCACGCACACACGTACGACACGGTATTGCCCTGGAGCACCCACGAGCATCCCTTCTCGCCGGCGGTGTTGGAGGCAGTAAGTGTGCAAGGCGCAGCAAGCCAAGCTCTCTCTCTGCAAGCAGCCCCGGACCACGTTTCCCTCTCTTATTGCAATATTAGTAAGCCATGCTCGACTTTAGGAATTCAAACTAAAAATACTTAGCTATTTCTAAAGAGCTGAAGTGTTGTTGGTGCTGCTACCCTTGATTTCTAGATATTGGTCATGCCTGGTAAATGGTTTCATTTTCTTTGCTGAGGAAGAAATCTTGAGTCCACTTCTACTGGGGCTTGTTAAGATGTTGCCTTGGGGGCCAGTTGATCAGTTGTTAAGTAGTAAGCAGCTTTGGCAGTCAACAGGCATAGGATCCCCTGCAGCTACTCCAGCCTGCCTGTCCTATCATTCTTTATAGAGGTAGCAGAGTATTGTCTTAGAAGTGCAATAATGATAAAATAGGAACAGATATTGTTCATTCAATTTTGCATGTGCTAGTATTTTAGGAAAGTGTGTGACATCTGTGTGGACATACATACATGTATTTACTTGTCAATAGTGGCTATGAAAGTCCTGCCGAGAATTTTTTACAGAGTTTTTTGATGATAGATCAAGAACTCAACGTGAAAAGACAACGGCCTGAGACTTGCGTGAGCTGTATCCGAATGCTCCTCAGCTGTTGATCCTGGCTGTTATCAGCCAGCTTCAATTCACCATGAAAAAATATGAGAAAATATGGCAGGGATTACAAGGTTTTTTCTAGCCATTCCAGCAAAAATCATGGCCAGACCACAGAGAGCCATGCTTGGTGCAGGGCAAACCTGACACGCTTTTATCTGACAGCAAGGAAGTTCTTCAGTTTTAATGTCTTCTCTGGATTGTCATATAAAATAGTGCATTCTTATTTACTTTCTAACGTGTTATGACATACTTGCATGAAAGGTGTGATGTGTTCTAAGTATTGGGAAGAAAAGGCAGCTTTGTCATTTCTCTGTCTCAAAAACATTTCAGTGTGTGCAGAAATATTTGTCTACCAATCCGTGTGCACACTAAGAAATTTTGTCCATCTGATTTTTACTTAGCTAAGTACACCAGGAATGATTCAAAGCAGGCTCGACAGATTTCTACTTTTCAGATGCCAGTAGGGTTTTTTAAAATGTATTTTATGCTGGGGTTATTTTGTTTGGTTTTTTGGTTGACTGAATTACCTATATTCCTTGAAATGGTGTTTAGTAATTCTGAGCGACTGCAGAGATGCCTACTGGGAAGTGGTCAACTGATCACAACAAACCCCACTGACTCCAGGCCCTCCTACTGCTTTAACTCAATTGCACTTTCTTATCCAAAGCCACATCTCTTAGGAAAATCCCAGAAATGCTGTTTGCTGTGACGCATGGTTTTAATATTATCACAGCTATTTGAAAAGACAAAAGATTAGTAAGACTATTTGATATTGAAGGAAGAAACAGTTTCAAGGGATGGATTTACCGAAAACAAGACTCACATTTGCTGCTAATGTTTACTTCATAGTCTATCTTCAGCTAAAACATTTCCCCCTTGATGCTGAATGTAACTTATATGGATATGAAAGGGGATGTCCATTCTTGTGTCTGGGTCTCCTACAGTCTGTAGATAATTACAGGCAAAATGGAAGATTTGGAATTTTTTTCATTTTTGTCCTATATTGTTGGGATTCAAAGCCCGTTATAAAGTCAGATGAGGAAGTTTGGACATGATAATTAAAAGACAGATGGATTTTAAAGAAAGCTGGATGGTAAAATCAAAGCCCATAGAGCTGATCCATAACAAAAGCACTTGCATCCTCAGGAAGGACTATGAACCTAGCTATGGTTTTGCAGCGAGAGATACAATAGAAGTCGGCCATCTAGTCTAAACAGCTGATATTTGTCACAAGCGTCATGACATATGATGATGAATATATTGTTACCCATACTCGCCAAAAAGAGATCAGGCAAGATTTTCAGAAGTGGTTAGTAATCGCCGCAGGTCAGTTTCTGCATGCCCAATATGAAGTCCACAGGAGTGATGGGTTGAGCCCAATTTATTCCACTCGGGAAAGGACAGGGATTTAATGGCTAGTGCCACCTCCTGTAGGGTGGTACATGCCCGAGGCTTCTGCATGTCTGCACACTTGTGCATATTTGCTGTTGGTTCCTCTGAAAATGACCTCTCTTCCTCCTCTTCGACCACATTCTCTAGAAAAGCACCGATATCAGGTGGATAGGAAGGAGTTGCAGGTAAAAGATAGAAATACTTCAATAAGAAGAACCACAAATTTAAAAAGTTAATAGTACTTTTGTAGGCAGAGATCTTAATTTCTAAATTAGGATTGTTCTTTGCAGCTTTCTGCCTTCCTCTGTAACGACTTTCTTCTGGAGCTGATTAGTGGAAACACCACAGCAGTTTGCTCCTCGCCCCATAGGAGACCTCCAGCAGATCTACTAATACTCTGCAGCCAAATCATTCAGATGCCCTGTCTTAGGACAACATCTTCTTTCTTTCTTTGTTTCTTCCTCTGAGAGAAAACTTTCTTTTTCATTTTTAACACAAAACCAAGCAAACAAGATTCTCTGTGACTTTAGCCCTAATGATGGCAGGAATCACAGTCTAGAAAGCAGCATCCTCTGCATGTTGGATCTTCAATACATCAAACGACAATGTTGGCATTGTTTTGAGAGGGTTAACTAAGATTAATGAGAAAAGAAACATGAAGCCATGGAGGATCAACATTACAAATCAATGACTGAATAAATTTAATGTGTATTCCAGCTGTACTTTACCTGGCATGAGACTGATTCTTAAGAGTGTATCTTTTATGCTTCTAAATAACCCACTAAGACAGGAACAGTGCTTCCACTTTAATAATGCTTTATTTAAGGTTTATACAGTAGTCAATGTATTGATTTAGGAGGAATTTGTAGAATAAAAAAAGAATGTTTAATAAGGTGCAAATAAACTTCTCTAGCCTTCTCTGTTCCCTATCCTTAGCATTTGCAAACTGCAACTTCAATATTTTAATTCCCGAAAACAAAGTCATTAGAAAATAAAACTAGACTTCCTTGTAGTCAACGTTAGTTTGAACCTTAGACTTGGTATGGATGAAGTAACTTCCCTGAAAGGTGAACTCTTTTAAATTGTGTAGCTTTCTCTAACACCATTCAGTAACTTTTGAAAGCACCCCTTGTAGCAGCAGATGAAAAGAGAATGCATATTTTATTTATTTATACCTAATTATTGCTTAGAGCTAGGAAATGCGACCTCTGTCTTTGAGAATTAGATCCTTCGTCGTTAAACTTCACAATGGAGATGGCTAGCTTTCTTCCTTTAATCAAAACACTATTACCCTTAAATTGCCTCTTAAAATTGCCATTTGTCTAGCAAATCTGACGAAGTCGCTTACCTCCCGATAATTACACGTCTAAAGCCAGCGACAAAAGAAGACCTTTTACATGTCTGAACGGTTTCGCAGTCCAGCCTCATAATCAGATTCCAGAAATTGAACTTGCAGAAAGTTTGTGCTAGCCTTGTGGATTTTCATTTCAGATGTTGTCAACTCAAGGGCATTTGGACCAATCAATATCTGTCTGTCTTCTCGCACAGAGAAAGTTGGCTATTAGAAAAGAGAGGCTTACAGCAGGCTCAGCCAATACCATTAGCCCTAGCCTAAGGGCAGTTGTGTCCATGTGCCGGGGTAGGCACCTGCCCCCTCCCCTCCCCCACCATTAAGAAGGCCACTGGGGATGTCATTTGGACATAGCGGGCAAAGAGCACTTCTTTATTCTTTCTCTTTTTTACACCCAGACTTCACCAAAAATCAATAAATCTGTTCTTTGCTTATTTTCAGAACTTTACTTCAATATAAGCAAGGACTTTCCTTCCAGCTACAAACTCCAGTAGCACCAAGTCAGGGATTTTTTTTTTTGTGTGTGTGTGTATTTTTTATTTTCCTTTCTCTGTTTCAATTTGAGAAATAATTGGAAATAATATCCACTGTTTCTTCTTGTCTCTGCTAAAGATTTTTTTAGAAGAAAGACCTTGATCTGCTGACTCTTTTCATGATTCAGCACTTGATTTTTCTCTCCTTGATGTCCTTATACTGCTAATGATTTTATGTGATCAGGTAATGAAATTATATATTTCTTTGTTTTTCAATCAACAAAGTTTTCTTCATATTGAATTAGATTTTGCTATTTTCTGGGTCAAGGCATTATTAATGACACTGCTGTTGGTAATCCTTTAAATATGAAACCATCACCCTTGAATTTTAGGCACAGCATCATTTCTGTACTGGGGAACCAGGTATGTATTCCAGGAAGGCATCAAGTCCATGTTTGAATGTTGTCAGATTATGTTTTGAAAGAAACATTTTTTAATCTATTCTTTCTCTGGAACAAGAAAGAAAAAAGATAAATTAAGGGATGATTGAACTCAGTAGCCCAATGACCAAACCAAGTGGCAGTGGTCATGAGTATGGAGCCTGGATGTTAAGAAACACGCCCAAAATGCAGGTAAATTGTCACTGGAAGGCTATTCACTGAGAAGATAATGACAGAGGACAAAAACAGAGGGGACAAGCAGAAATGGAGTTGATGTGGATGGAGATAAAAGCACTGTAGAGATGATCCACAAAAAAAAAAAAAAAAAAAGAAGAAACAAATTGGAAGGAAAAATTTAGGAATAAATCTCAAAGACCGAAAGCTGTTGGTCAAAACTGGTGGAAGGAGCTAGTGGTAGTAATTTCATTTAACAGATCTGTTAACAGAGTTCATTGCAACATGCTTTATTAGATACACTATACTCTGTCCTTTTGGCTATGAGAAGTCAAAATGGAAAAAGTTCCAGAAAACAGGAGTATCTCATCCTCCGATCAAAAAGTCTGGTCACATAATGCAATCCATTGAAGGCTCAAGGCTGGAAGTCTCAGAGCTGAGATGACATTTAATATTTTGATCTTTAAGAGAGTAAATGAATAGTTAGGCAAATGCCTAATCTTTTCTACTGTTTGATTATGTTTTCCTCAAGCAATTTAGAAGCTTTGTTTAAATAAGAAGCCCAAGATTTGTCTCAAGTAATTTAGTGAACTCTGTTAAGGTCAGCAAAGCTGCACTGGTTGAGACCCACTGCAGACCTGGCCTGAAACCACCAACCAGTGAGAGCTCAGCCGGGAAAGACCTTGCTGAATTCCTATAAATACAATACTTGGGTACTTAGGAAATACCACGGTATGAAGATTCCTTTTCTGTGTTGAAACTGCAGAGATGGAAAGATGCACAGAATTAAAAAGAAAGAGGAGAAAGTCCTATAAACCCCATGAAGCCAAGGAGTAGAAAGTGTTGGTTGGGTCATGTTTCACTGAGGCAATTTGGCATTTTTTGGCTATTTCACTCAAATAGGAAGCAAAGAATGTTGTTATTAAATATTCTTCAAATGACCTGTGAGAACTTTTTAAGGTTCAAAGCTTTCCATCACCCAAAGATCTCACAGATAGTCTTGTGATAGGGGAAATGTGATGAAAGTTCAGCCAAGCTCCTCTTGCAGTAAATGGCAGAACTGCTTTGCTGAGAAGCTATGGCCCGTTGTGCTGTTTTGAGTTTGAATGCTTTAATTGGCACTTTACCTATTTTAAATCATGAGCAAGATGCTCCAAGCAGTACAGTTAGGACCAGGAATCTGTCTCACCCCACGACGGCTGGCATGGTTTATGGATGTATTGGATGTATTTCCATAAGGGAAGTGTATGGGAGGATCCTTGCAGCTGGATTCCCCTGGAGGTGTTAGGAAGATGTTAGGATGCAGAGAGCAGAGCCAGTGCTCCCAGAGAGGAGGACAGTAAATAGGAAAGGTGCTGTTTCCTTAAGAGGGGATTTCCATGTGATTTGTAGATATGAAATAGATTTTATGATAATATAGACTAATTTCTAAAGAGGCTATAAATTAGCACAGGTTTTGGTATTTGGAGGTTCCCCCCCCCCCCCCCCCCCCCCCCCCTTTTATTTCCCTCTCTAAAATGTACAAGGTTCAAATTTTGGGTTCTTCTCACAACCTGGCAAGACTCATGCATTTTCAAGTGCTCATGCAGCAGTACTTGCTGCTTCATCGAAAATAATAGTACTGTGCTAAACAGCATCATCTTGGGATCACTTATGGGATTTAGTGGTGTTTAAGGGGTGAAGGCTAGGATACTATACAGTGAAAACCTCCAGTGCAAAGAAAATAAGGTGCACTTCCTATAAACCCCTGAAATAGCTGCATTTCATTTAAGTGGTTGAAATGTATGTGAAAAAAATATACCAGCAAAATTTTATTTACTGCCTGGGTTATAATGACTAGGTAGGATTTTTTGAGACTGATGGGTAAAGGAATAGACTTTGTGGTTACTTAATCTCCAGAGCTGAAAATATTTCTTCATTTGAGTGAGGAAATTTGTTATGCCATTGAATAGTTATTCATTGTATGGATTATTGTTTTGAGCTAGAGCAAGATCTTTTATTTTTGATATTTAAATGGAAAGAAAAAATAAATAGCATGTCCTTTTCAAAGCAAACATTTCAAAATGGCTCGTCAATACCAACTATTGAAATAAAAAAGATAGGTCCCTTAGCTGGACTCCCACGTCATTAAACTGTGAGGGAGTTTTGTTGCAGATGTTGCAGCAAGATCCTACCCTTATACACCTGTCACGGCAAAAGATCTGAGCAAACCAATCACTTCTAAACTGCTGTCTAAATGTCATTATGATCACTGCGTTATTTGTTTTAGCTTTTTGGTAACATTAAAGTTTGTGCTTATTTACATTTTTGTATTTGCTTTGGAAGGGGCATTTTGGACTAATTAGATGTTGGAGTTAACATCCCTGATATGGGTAAATATAGCGGGGTCCCAAGTAAGCCCAGTATAGACCCATGTCCTGCCAGTGCTGTGATGCGCATTTCCACTTCATTCTTCTGCAGGCTTTGATGAACTCTCTAATGCATGCATGGTACTTACCTCGAACCAAAGAGATACAGCTGTGGAAAGAGAAATATCAAATGATTCAGCAACACTTCTTTCTTACCGGGACGTTACTTGCCAGTTCAGCTAAACCACAAAAGCTGATTTCAAATCCCAGACATTCCTCTGTCCAAAGGTACAGCATGTTGAACAAAAGGTATGAAATAAATTAAATAATGCATTACAAAACTGTAAAGTCTCCTTAAGAAAAAAGTCATCACAGAACTGTTCTTGTTCTATTATTCACATTATCCTTTCAGAGAAACATTTTGCCCAAATGTTTCACTTAGGTGCATAGAGATCTTTTTTTAAAAATAGATTTTGAAAGTGGTCCTTCTGTAGTGGGGAGTTTGCCACTATATAGACAGGACATTGATTGTGACTTCTGTCAGTAGAAGAATAAAGGCATCTGAAAGTTTATCTATGACCTTCTTAAGATCAAATATGTCCAAAACTAAAATTCAATAACAAAGAGTGTAGAAGTGTTTTAGAGTATTAGCAGAGTCCATGAATGAAAACAAGGTCCCACCTCTCAAACTTGAGCGGTCCTTTGTGTTTCTGGGTATCCAGTTCTACACGGGTAACTGAGCTCTTAAGACTGAAATATGAACAGGAGAAAAACACATACTTAAACAAATATCTTGACATAAGAAACATTTGAAGAGGATGAGCACTCCCTTGAAACATGCTGTCTAGCTCTTTGCTTCATCTTGAGGTGGGAATCTTGTTTTTCCTCTGAAGCTTCTAAATCCAGCCTTGGCCTTGTCAATAAGTCCGTATTACAGTAATATTTCTGCAAGCTCAGCGGACACGGTCATCTTCTCGTGTTGCACAGCTCATAGCAACAAAGCATTTCCGACTGGAAGAAATCTCACTAACTGTATAAATTAGAAAGCCCGCTTAAGCTGTTTATGAACTCAAATCTGTAGAAAATAAATGTCATGAATTTGCCACAGTCTGCTCATAGGTTCGTATTGTAAAGAAACAGCATGGTGTTGTCTAAGCCAGGTATGAATTCAAACTACAGCAGGAAATGCATAAACACTTCTCAGGATGTATTTTAAAAATAATGATGTGGGTTATTTTTTGCTAGGATATTTGGAAATTTCAGCTTTAACAAGGCGTGAGGATAGGGACAGATGAAGCGGTGGGGATGCAAACTCTCTCATTCTGTTTTGCCAGACTGGTTCACTTTTTAACCGTGCATGCAACCACGGGTACGAACACATTTTTCTGTGGGTTCCCCAGTGTCAACAGTTGAGCACATTAGTGTCACTTGTGGCTGCAGCATCCCTGGTGTGGGCGCCTGTCTAATGGACAGTGGTGGGAGCCGGCAGACATAAAACCCCTGAGCTGGAGCCCATCAGACAGCGAGCGACGGATATGTCAGCTCCCGCTTCTGTGCGGAAAATGTTTCTTATCGTCTCCAGCCTCATTGCTCCCAGTGAGTGTGCATGCCAGCTTTAGCGCCTGCTCCACTTATTTCAGGTTTTTTCGTGTCAACATCCCGATAACAGCCCAAAACCTTATTTTTTGCTGACAGTGGTAGGAAATATTCTTCATCTTTCACCAGATCTTGACTTGTTCGGGCAAAACTCTGGTTGGAAAATCCCTGACTGGAACAAAGAATGCTAGATTCAGCCTTATTGCATATTAACACTGCAAAAAAATTTGAACTGTGAAGATTTTTTTAATAATCTGACCCATCATCAGCCTCTAAGGAACAAGAGGAATCCATGTCTTAGAATTTTTAAAGACCTAATAAATAATTTGCCATAACCACAGGGTACCGTGGCATAGTGGAGCTAAGGTAATATTTAATTTGCTTATTTACTACATTAAGTAAAATATTCTGTTTCTTTTTTTTAATATAGATTACTCTTTATTGTGATAAATATTTGAAATCTCACTGCTTGGTTCTCAACAGACCTTCTTGGTGTGTTTTGGAGCCTCACACGGTTAAAATTATTCCATTATGCTATTAAAGCATAGAATGTGCAACATGCCATACACCTCAAGGCATTTCTCAATTCATTTTTATCTTTTTGAATACCTGTAGCTTCTTTTCTGCACTAACATTTTACTGCAAGCGTTCTCTCGTATCTGCCAGTTAACTTTCCCTTGAAGCCCAGTGGCCTTCTCTGCTCTGGTGGTCACTCATCTCGCCCCTCTCAGATCTCGGAAGGGGGTGGCAAGCAACATATAGTGAATGAAATATCAAGCAAATTCACATCAAATGGCAGCGTGACACCCCCCAGGTAATAAACAGGCATCAGGTGTAAAAGCGTGCTGCCCCGTAACTTGTCATTCTCCTTGGTGTTTGCACAAGTCCCTTGCACTGATTGTGCCAAGGTGCCTACTTTGTCCGCCTGCATATTCAGGCCTGACTAATTTGGAGCAGCTCTGTGCTATCCCTTACCGGATCGCTGACGTTATGATTCTTAATTAGAAACGCAACGCTAGGTACGGTGGTCGGAGGGAAGGAGAGGGGAAGAAACGAACGGCAGAGAGTAGCTGTTTTGTTGATGCCTGTAGTCTCGGCTAAAATACAGCTCCTGCTGCATTTCTTCCAGCAGCACAAGCTGAATCTTTTCCCTCATTTGATACAGTGACCTCTCAAGTGCATCATTGCCCTGAGGGCTGAGGGCAGTCCAGCAACTGTTAAACCCCTTGGGTTGATAATCTTCTCCCACATTTGCCCTTAACACCAGACATACCACCATTAGCTACAGCTCCACTGGTGCTCATTAGAGCCGATCAATATAGACTAACATAAAGAATGCTGCTGCGCCTTCTGTTATTTTTCAGTTACTGCAGATTTACAGACTTTCACCTACAATACAAGGCTTTGCTGCTGTACTATGTAAAAAAGAGGATTTGAGACCAAAAAGCCCAGACAGTTTTTATTAGATGCCTAAACGTTATTTATCTTGCTGCTCAAAATACCTTGTTTCTAGAAAGGGTACAGAAGATGTTCTGTACAAAATTCTCTTTGGATTAAGTTACCGTAAAATTGCAACTTTTACAAATCACAGAGGATGCATGGATAAACAAAATCAGGCACATTTTAATATGAAAGAGTGTTTGAGCCTGTAAAGCCTATGCAAACGCTCTCACGAACTTGGCCTGATATTTTTAAGCCCACTGACTGAGTCTGTGCTCTTTGCAGTTGGATAGCGATTATGCGGCCAGTTGAAGGTCTATATGTTGAAGGCATATATGTAGAGTGGCTACAGCACTGCATACTACCACCAGCAGGTGTTGCCAAAGATCATAGCAAGAACGGTAACAACAATTAACAAATATATCATTCTTTTTGCACATTTTATCCCAAAGAGTCTTTCAAATGATTCACATACCACTGACCACAACAGGAAACAACTAACAAACTACATGAAAAGGTACAAAAATCACCCAACATCTATTAGGTATTTTGCAAGGAATAATACACAAATACTCAATTCAGTGAGAAAAATAACATTTTTTATGTTTCATTTGCATTTGGAGAAAAGGAAGGTCAAAAAACATCATGGCAGTTACCAAAGGGCAATGTGATGAGAATATAAAAGTTGGGCTTTCTCATGCTTTGTTTAGTCAGTTTGATCATTCCAACTTTATAGTACTGTTTAGGACATAAAGCGAGGAAATCATAGCATCCAGCCAACTTCAGGAAAATTTTAATGAGATAGAAACCAAACATTTTATTCAGTATAAAGACAGGTATTACTTATCATGGATAAACCTAGCCACCCTAAGTAATAGGATGGTTAAATAGGTATATGGAACATCAAAAATACTGGCAGCATGTTGAATTCCAATGAATCAAGAGTGAAAAAAGCCTCATCTGCACCAAGTCTTTCCATATTACAAGAATTTAAGGCCTCCTGTATCTTACTAAAAATGGTGGCTTAAAGACTTCAGTGTCTGAACTGAATGAAAAGGAATTTCAAACTGTGTATTTGAGCTAAAGAAGTAGTAGATGGTAAATTTTACCTGTTTTCATCAGGTACATCATTCAGTAGCCTAACTTTCTTCATAGTTCTCCAGCGCTACAGGCGATTAAATACTTCTGTTGAATAGCTTATTTATTCAAGACCTTTCTGAAGAGCTGAAAGGGTATGAGAATTGCGTTTGTGAAACCAGGGATTTCTCAAAGTCCATTAAAGCACCTTTACTTATAGAGCGACACAACTTCTCCAGATGCGTCCTTTGCTTTAGTGGGCCTATTTGCATCTTAGGTATTACTTAGTGTGAGTAATGTGGTAGGACTGAGCCCTTGATGATAGGCTGATTAATGAAATCCGTTCTGCTGGGTGAACATAATGGAAAATGTGATTCTGTTGGCTTCTAAAGTCTGAAATTTATCTCCATGCAAACGACAGACATTTTTTGTATGTCATAAGCCTTCTACTATCCTTCTGCTTAGATGAGGATTTCATCCAGCGAATGGAAGGGTGGTTGTTACATCCATTAACGTCATTAAAACGTACCCAGTAAACCCATTGCTTATGACATTGCCTCAAGTTTGAATCCTCCCTTCAAGAAGAACTTGGATAAACTTGAGGAAAACCAATCAGTGAATCAAATCCAAAAAAAACCTTTTTTAAAACAGCACACTTTCTAGGAAAAAAAATAATCGTTTGGTTTTAAGACTTTTAGTGAAAGAACACTGGCAAAATCGCTCTAGTATATAACTTACTGAGTTAAAAAATGGCAGCTAATTTCTAATTTGCACCTTTCTCACTCAGCTGGCTGTTGTCAGTCGTCCTAATTCATAGTCTGCTAAATTAATGAGCTGTATGATCTGAGCTCCCCTGTTTGTTTCCATGCAACTGTAAATCTTACCCTTAAGCTTGTGGTCAATTGGCTATGACTTCCTTACTTCTCCCATGATGAAGACAGAAAAGTGCCATATTTTCCAAATCGTGCTTTGTTTCTGTAGTTCTTTGCTGAATTCCCCCCAACTTTTCCAGCATTCACATTTCAAAAGCATAGGATCCAAGAGGGAGCACACATCTCAGCAATGGGTTCACAAATCTTGCTGACAGCAGTAATAATTCCTCACCACGCCCCCCTCGATAGTCCATAATTTTCAATAATATCACAATATGCAACTAACGGTGACTGTCCAATTGAGAGTAATATATTGTGTGTTTTGATCAACAGGGAAAGGTTTTTAGGAACTTTCTCTTGTCAAAGCTGGATATATATTCCAAGCCCTAATTATTGACCAAGTTGGCAATTCATGCAACAATGTCTTTGGTTGTAAATTAGCTGGTTTTAATGGTCTGCAGCAACGCTTTCAATATCCTCTTTAGTGCCAAGTTTGAATGATGGAACTTGCTATAGATGCTGACACTTTTTATTCTTAAACACCTAACGTGCAATATGTTCCCGTGAGTTTTAAAGGGTAAGATAAAATGTCAAAATTGTTCAAAAGTCTCATGTATATTTTTTACTCAGAAAGTTACATACTCAAAACTCTAATCAGTCCACCTGGATTTATGAAATCCCTTGTTATCATAGCGGTGTGAAAACTGGACTACAGATAAAGAAAATGGTATTTTTATAGAATGGTCCTTTGAGATGGGACTGCTCCTCTGTTGTCAATGTAGGCCAAAGTGCCAGTGGGAAGTGCAGTACATGACCTTAGTCAATTAGCAGGGTCTCCTTAATCTCTTGGGGTTACTTTGATCTGCAATATCAAGTCTAACACCTTAATGAAATTTTACAGATAGTCGCAGAAGACATCCATGTAGCGAAAAAACAATTTCAATTTAATCCTAAACTCCTAACACATGCTTAATAAATCCCCAGAAGGGAAATAATAACTATAACCATATTCAACGTAAATTTCTCTTTTTTTTTCACACTATGTTTATGGCTGAGAAAAACAAGATTGTAAGAGACGGGGCTTTGCTTGTGAAAACTGGGAACAGATCAAGCTGCTGATTCACATTTTTCTTGTGGAAAACATGTTATTTGTTGCTGTTACATTTTAAATTTCCTGAAATAAGAGTGATGTGCCAAATCTAAGTTGTATTTGTTCTGTGAATATATTGTAGATATATGAAACTTCCATAGCGTATCACTATCCTGATTTGTGTATTCAACTCTGCTCATTTTAAAATTTATGCTCAGCCGAATCTTGTTTGTCACTCTGGCATGAACGGTTTTAGTGGAGTTAATTGGACAATGCAGGTGTATCAACCTGGCCCATTTCTGATATAATCACTAAATAACTACGTGAGAAAAATTTTTTTGATCCCGTGTTGATTTTGCTTGTTGTTATTTTCTCTGCTTATTCAGACCATTTCACCTGAAGGTCTTCCAGGGCCCAGTTGTCAGAAATACAGAAACACTTCAATGGGAATTCCTTTTTTATTTCTGGGAAAAGGCTCCAGGATTCTCTGTCCAGAAATGAAAACACTGCGTGGATTTGCACTGTCTCGAGAAGAAGGGAGGGAGCAAGGGATGGGCTTTAATTAGGCCACAGCTTTATTAACTCAGTTTATCTGGGAATTACGCAGCGATAATTCACACCATGGCTGCTTCCTTCCTCGATGGTGGTGCGTGCTGCCACTGACCCCATATTTCTGGGTGTCCCTGGGGGGTGGGGGGTGAATCCCAAGGTTTGACCTCCTCCTTTCTTCTGTTTCTTGCCTCCTCCAGCCTCGTTGGCCATGGAGACCCAGCAGGGCCCCTGCTGCTGTCCCCAAGCAGCTCGTCAGAGCATCCTGCAGTCAATCCTGGGGAGAAGGTCCTGCCTCTGCCCTGATCTCCAGCTTCCTTGAAAAATCCCAGTTTCCAGGTGGGAATTAAACCATTGTTTTGGATGCCTGGTGGTGAAAGAGCAGAGAAGAAACCACTTCAGCCACTGCTGGGCACCTTGGCTGTGATTTGGGGAGGTACCCAGTGGTGCTGGGGGGGACCTACTGCCCTGTCCAGTGGTGGTGGTGGCAGTGGTGGGGTCCCCTCTGCCTTTGCAGGGCCAACCTGCGTGGGAAAGGGCTCATGCAGAAGAGAGGGTATCTACGCTCTCCGCAGGCGTGCAGGGGCAGGAGCCCCATTGAAGCAAACTGGATGGCTCCGTTGAGTAAAATAAAGTCGATGCGATCATTGCTGCTGCAGCCACCAAACCATCACACAAAAAGTACAGCATTTTATTCTCTGCTGCTGTTGCTCACAGGGCAATCCCTCTGCTTAGCTGAGGCATTTCACCAAAATCTCCTTTTCTTGGGGTCTGCCCTGCAGTCCCAAGGCAAAACACAGACTGGCTTTAAAGGGGAATTTTGTGAGGGCTCCAGATTTCACCACCACGGCTTGAGAACATGCAGCGTCTCTCCTGGTGCTCTACATACAGAACATATCTATCCATAATTAGATATGATTAGAGGAACCAGAGATGTTCAAGAGCTCTCTTTTATAAATTGCTTTTCGCAGTCAAATTAAGGTTTATTGCCGAGTGTCTTGTGGTTTATGCCGACTCTGATTTGCACAGTTTTATACTGTTGTTTTGCTTGTTGTACTCATATGGCTATATAGCAAAACTAAATCAGTTCTCCCCGTAGGCCCAACAAGTGAGCTTTCCAGTGTGTAGAATTCAATGGACAATCCCCATAACATTTTCTGGGTTTTAATGCATTCAGTAACTGTAAAAACCTCTTAAAATTGAACAAGGTTATAAAACTTGGCTCTATACAGATTCCCCTAATTAACATATGACAGATACATGCAGTCATTCCACTGTGCTCTCCTCCGGTAACTGCTTAACATAACTATAAAAACAGCTTCCACGAGGTAGTGCAGGCACCAGCTTTGTCTTCGCACACATCTGTTGCATTTTTTAAAGGAAAAAATAAAGTTTTAATTTTTAAAATCTCAATTTTAATAATGCATGAAAAAATGGAAAAAATCTGCTTTATTTTCATCCAGGTCTCATCTTACCTCTCTTTCAGCATTGCCAAATGGTCCCAAAGTACTTTCTGTCCCCTACATCATTCCGACTGCCGTGACATGCTCTTGATGACCAAGGTGAGCAGTGCCGAATCCGGCACCGATGGGTCGGTCCTTGCTGCAGTTTGCAGCGGCATCGAGACTGCCGCAAGCCCATGAGTTTGTGGGACACGGGTCTCGCTAGGAGGTTGTTTCTAAGGGTCAGGAGAAGAATATGGTTTATCTCTCTTTAAATATTTGAACTGTTGGGCAAAACATAGCAAAACGGTCATTTAATGTCAACAGAAACTCCTCAAAAGCAAAATTACAAAAATATCCAACCCACGGAAGTCACATACATATTTGAGTTAATTAGGTGAGTTAAGATTGCAAACACAATTCTCAATTTTTTCCTAAGCAAACAAACCTTTCATTAACTATTTATAGAATACTTGGTTTTCAGTTAATGATCTGTATCTGAAATATGTTAGGCAAAGTATTTTTCACAAATATTCATAAGTCTTTCTAAATGAATTAATTTTTAACCTTTTTGCTCTTCATTTTCCACAAATATCCCTGGAGGAAACCTCTAAGAAGAATTCTCCTCAAAACATAGATTTGAAATGGGTGTTCGAGAATCTGTGAAAAAGTAAATAGTGAATATCTAAGTAAGAATTTTGATATTTTTATCTAATTTAGCTATTATGGTTTGATTATTTGACTTGTTTTAACCAGTCAACGCTTTTTTTTTTTTTTTTTTTTTAGACGAGGTTCATCATAAATCTATCTTGCTAATATTATTCGCCTCGTATTTCTAAGCTTCACATGAGTATTTGGCCATATGTGAGGTCTCACAAACATGGAGACTGAGAAGGTTCTTCCTCTGGATTTTGACATTTGAACAGGCAGTACAGGGAAAGGGTGGCAGAGGGAAGAAATAGCAACATCCCCATTTTACCAAGAGAGAATCAAGTATTTTAAAGATTAAGTAATTTATGCCAAAAAAAATTTAACCCAGATTTTTGAATCCCTGTTCAGTTTTAACCTTAAGATTACACTTCAGAAGTGATTTGGCTGATAGCATCCTTAAAATAGGTTATGAAGAAATGTATTTTCTCTAGAAGTTCCTGTTTACTTCCATGAAAAGTAACACCTCTTCCCTGTGCTGCACAGCAGTAACATCAGGTTTCTGCGTGTTGTAGCCCTGTAGTGCAGGAAAGAGTTTATTTGCGGTGACCACAGTGATCAACTCGCACAAACTGAAGATGCAAAGGGAAACCTAAATGCCTGAAAAATCATAAATGAGACAGTGAGCTGATGAGTCCAAGCTGAGCAAACTCAAGCTCAGAAGAGTAGCACAGAGCAGTAAAATAAGAATATATATCTCTCCCCCCCCAGCCCAGAGCGATGCTGCTGTGCCGAGGCATGGAGCATTATTTCCTCTTGCACATTGCAGGGTCCTGTGCGATACGTGAGGCGGTGATGAGACCCAGATGGGAGATGGCAAAGCTCTCCTTAATGACTGCTGATGTTTTCCTGCACGTAGCCTAATAGAAGCGGACAGCAAAGATTCTTATCTTATCACGGGAAGCCTGACAGCACAGTATTTCTCTTGATGCCAGGATTATTTTGTTATAGACTCTAAAAACTTGCTCCAAAAATTACTCAGATTCATATGGTGTTTGCTTATGCCTGTATGCTGGCACATTTTGGTTGTACAGGTAAGTCCTGTAAGCATTTTTAATTTAAAACAATCTCCTGTAACAATAGGAAAGCTTTCAAATCTAAATATGTGAAATCTCTGTATATAGGATTAAAAAATCTATATTCATTGTGAGGGGGAAAAAAAGGAAAGGATTACAAAAGACCAAAAGCTCTAGGGTTCAAGCTAATTTTTCATCTTTTCCATGGGGAAAAACACTGGTAAATGTTAAGAAACACCCTTCAAGAAGCTTTAATTTGTTTTTCACTCTCCAAGATATAGATTTTCTCCTTCCCATTTAAGTAAAAAAAAAAAAAAAAAAAATTACCTGTGGGTTTGTAGAGTCATTTGAGAAAATATATATATTTGTATAATATTACATGCTTTCTAACATAGCTTTGATTATGCTGTCAGATCAGCCTAGGCAGAATTTGACTTTTAGCAAGGTCCACTAACCTTCATTATCTTCTCAGGAGTTATTTGTTCTTGTAGATCACACAAATCAATTGCAGAATCAGGTCCTTATTCCAAAATCTTGATTTCATTGCGATCAGTGGCAAAATCCCTATTAACCAAGCATGAGTCAGGATGTTGCCATAAATATCCAGTATTTTGAAGTTAGTGGGAACAGGATTAGGTCATTTTGTATCTGTTGTAGCCTGGGATGTTGCAGTTCTACAGTTGGTTTTGCTGCTGACCTGCCATTGAGTTCAAGCAGATACAAGTGGATCCAGCCCTGTTTATGAGCAAAATGAAGAAAAAGAATTAGAGTTAGAGCTTATCCCTGTGTTTTAGTGTGGTCCTAGATTAACACAAGTCTGATAATGCTTTTATAGGCACCTACACACACACACACACATATACATAATATGTACAAACACACGTAAGTGTGTGTGTGTGTGTGTGTGCACAAGCACCCTGTAATGAAGAATTTTACTGATAATACCAGGGATTTAAGTAAATTCATAATACTTTGCCTTTTCTAAAGCGATCATTGTGTACTCATTAATACAGTTAGCAGCCAAAGCATTCTGTGAATACCTGCTCAGAAAGGTAAGTCAAGTCTCATAGTCTCCATTTTACAGATGGGAAAACTGAAGCAAACCAACTAAAGAGCCTGATGCCAGTGGGTCATGGCCAGCTTTAGAGACAAGAAATTGCCCGTGGAACTGGCGGTGGTGAAATGGGGAGTTTGAATGCTTCTGCACTTATCAATCACTGCTCAGTGCTGGTCTTTCAAAGTACTCTGCTGCAACTGGCCGTGTTTTATACTCAGTCAGAAATTGCCGTTCTTGTAGAATTCAGCTGTAAAGCTTCAGTTGTTGTAGCACGTGTGAAATTGTGTATAAGTTATGGTAGACTTAAATAATAACAGCATATGTCTCCTGCCCCAGAGTTACGGACACGCGTATGTGGACAGGCCTGTTTGTCCTTGCAAATTGCCATCAGCTACTCTCTGCTACAGGAGGGTATGGGTATGCATGCAGAGTGCTGCGGAGATTACAGTAGTGTGTATTTCAATATCTAAAATCGAACCTCATTAAAAGAACTTCCTACACCATTTATCAAAGCAAGTCAGAAGGAGGTTCAGCACAGACCACAGTAGCCAATGAGCTCCCATCTTAATTTTGTAACATTAGTTAATATAGTTTCTGTTAGGCAATGTGCAATTTCTTTTTAGGTCTACATGTCTTAAACACATGTGAAATGAAAATAAAATATTATTTCCATTAAATGAGGTGCTTTTCTTTCAATTTACATACCATCGGCAAAGTCTTGGCCTCCACATTAATGAGTTCCACTTGGATATTTGGAAGTTGCCTTTAACTCGGCTTTGTTCTCCAGAACTTATCCACGCAAGTATTTGCAGGTGTGTGAGAAAATAAGCTTTACATTTAATGAGTCGTACGCTGCATTTATTATTCTCATCTGTCCATGTCCATATCTGGAAAGACATTCACCCCATAAATGCTGTTGTGGCTGGAACGCTGAGTGGGAATTACACCGGGTGACAGTGGTCCTTATGGATGGGGCCAGCAAAAGGTCCGCTGGCCACTTTGGAGTGTAATGTGAGGCATGAGTAGGATTTAAGCAGGACGAAAGGCTTGTGTTGGCATCCTCTGCAATTGCTTATGTTAGCTGGAGCTGGCTAGGAAGGCAAGATATAATTTAATTTGCAGTAGTATAATCTTACAGCATGACTATTAATATCACACATTGTCAATAGCAGCTACAAACATTGAAGAATGCGAAGTACAGCGGTGTTTTGTCATAGTTCACTAGCTGATTTGAAAAACCATGCGGTAAAGTTTGAGCATGAGATGACAATGTCAGGGCTGGATATATGTTTCCATTCATTTTCTTTGATACAGTTTTTGGATACTTGGTTCGTTTTTGAGCTGGGAATGCCATTTTTATGTGAATACTCATTATAGTTTTTTATAGAGATTTTTTGGAAGGGTTTTAAAAGCACAGCTAAAACAAGAAAATAAACCTCAAGCAAGAACTTTGTCTTCATGCCTGAAATTATGCCATCAGTGAAGTCAGTGGCAAAACTATGGACTTCAAGGTCTGTAGGATTTGACCTCTGGGCTTTGGAGCTGTGTTGGCAAGAAAGAATAAATAAATCCTGCAAAATGATATATGAACTTCATAATCTGTGCCTCACTTCTTAGACAGGCTATACAATAAAATATCTTAAAAATCTAGTACTGGCTTTCTCTGTTGAGCTAATTTGTAGGCAAGCCAGCTTAGTACATGTTCTTAAATGCGCTAAATAAGCTGAGAAATTGAAAACTATCATCAGTGTGCATTTTGAGGGCTTGGAGCTAAACTTTTCAATGTCAAAGTGTATTGGATCAAACTCTTATAAGTTGATCAACTAGAAACCAGGTTTCTTCAAAATCTGGCCTTGCTTTACACTTTGCATGGGCTTTGCTGTAATGACAAATTTTTACCTTCCAGAGCACAGGTCGTTCAGAACTGGTAAATTGTTTTTATTATCAAAAATAACTTGAAAAATTATTTTCTTTCTCTCTGCGCATGCAGAAAGATTAACAGGTTTAGTTCTGATTAAAACTGAAGGAAAATATGGAAAAATTGAAGCTAAATGTGCACCGGTTGGAAAAGCTGCAAGGTGAGAGCCTGACCTCCTCTCTTTAGTCTCCTGGCGCTGTCTGCTAACAGGGCAGCAGGGGAGCAAACCCGAACACGTCGCATGGGCTAATTTTGCCATCGCTAGATAACACCAGCATCCCCAAGAAAATCATTGCGAAAGAAGCTGAGCTCCTTGGGGCTGGGCATGGCTCCTCAGCTCTAGCCACCTTGCTCTTATTTTGTGCACCCGATAAGAAAACATGGGGGAAAGGTTTGATCTGGCTTGGAAAAAGTAATTGGCTGTGGTAAAATAAAGCAAATGCTGATGTTACGTTTAACCCCCAAATCATTACTGCAGGTGGAAAATTGCCAAAAGCTGCATCACCGGGATGGTGGGGATAGATGTGCTGGAGGGTTGTTGACCTGACACGGGCATGCTCAGGGGGACGGGGTTGGGGAATGACTTCTTCATCTCCAAAACCTGCCCTTTGTGGCAGAAAAAGAAAAATTCAGGAGCCCTGGGGATGACAACCCAGTTGTCTACAAGGAAATGTGGGTCCAGGCCATTTCCCCTTGCAAACTATAAATGTTTCACGTGTTGTTCTAAAGCCACATATGTTTCTAGGACACAGTGACTCCTCAAAGACAGGTGGATGGCATATGAGCTTGAGGGTTGTTCTTGTTTTGCAATAACATATTTATGTTTGAAATCTGAGGATATGTTACCTTCTCCTTCATCCATATTCAATGTATAACTCAGCCAGCCGGTGTAAGAAGGACAAGGAAGTAAATATAGTAATATGACATATTTATTTTTATTTGTTTTATGTGTTTGTGATACTGCAATGTTTTATGTACTTTTCTATATCTGTTTTCTATTTTTCCCAGTGTTTCACAATAAGTTTGAGAAGTTTGGAAAATCGTATATCTTGCTGGAGTTTGAAAATTACTGATTTTCTTCCTGTTTGAGCTGTATTCTGCAGTCTGTAACGCTTCTAGCTTCTGTGTTAGTGGTTCCTTTTCCCGCCTTTCCATGATATTATTTTTAAACTATTAGGTATATTTTCCCTTACTTTTTTTCCTTAATGCACTTTGCACTACCAGACTCTAGATTTTACCTATGTTCCATGTTTATCCCATAGCTTCTTCTTGTCCCTTTTCATATTATTTCGATCTGTTATTTTTATGCTTTTGCTGCTGCTGCTTGTAGGAGCCGGGCAGGCCACCTATCAACTTCCAGTTGCACGCAGGAGAGCAGTTTCTCCAGAGGTGATATATGGAAGAGCAGCTGCCAAGCTTGGGAGTCCAGGGGCTTTTGCTGCACCTCCAAGGGCTGGAAGGCTTCGAGGCAGAAGAGGTGCTGGGTCTGCACTGGAGAGAGGGGTGTGGGAGGGGGAATCGCTGCCTGCAAGGTGATGGGAGCAGCCTTTAAATGTGCTGCAGTCTTCAGCACAACGAGCCATGAGCAGGTCGATACGGGACTTTTCATCCGGGGAAGGTTTTGCTCATAACTAGTTTTTTGAGAGATGCTGTAATTCAGACAGGCACTGATTAGCAAAGCCCTTCACCTTTGGTGCTCACAGGGTCAGACCTGATGATCGTTGCAGCTCTCCTGGCCTTAAAACCTATGAAGTACCATCTCCTGCTGGAAAATCCTGTTTTGGGAAGCATGCAACACTTTTTCTTCATGCAAAGAAGGTTCCTCCTTCCTGTCGAACCATGCAGCCGATCCCATGTCCCATGCAGTGCAACTTGGTACGAAACTCTGCAAGCGCACGTTGCTGGAACGCCGAGCCAGAATTTCAATGTGAGAATGAAAACGAGGTTTTTTGGCAGCCAACCTGCTCGTATTGAACAACTTGGGATGGCGCTTGAGGCACATGGTGTAGCGGGAGGTGACTACGTACGAGGCCAGTACTTATGCCAGGACCAACATTCCCCCATTAGTTACCCAGTTTAAATGCTCCAGACCAACCAGCTGACAAAACACTGGGGCTGGAGCAGCATCACTGCCCTGTCGTGTGACAACCGGAGATTCCCGGCATTTGCCTTTTTTTGTTTGGTTGACCACTTTTTTTTTTTCCCCAGAAGCAAAACTGGCCCCAAGACAAATCCGTCGCAGGGTATATTACAAAGCCAGGAACATTAAAAGGAGCAAAAGGAAAGCCAAATTGCTTGCAGAAATGAAGATTGCTTGCTTTTTTTGCCATGGGAAGGCAGAGCTCCCCGTGCTGCCAGTGATTCTTGGTTTAAGGACAAACAGTGCAAAGATTGGCAGAAATAAGGTTGTGGAGAGAAATTTTTATTTTATTATTATTTTTTTAAATAGGGCTAATTGTAAAAGCTGCATCCCTGGAAGGTGGCAGAAAGGCTTCCAAAGTTCACTGACTTACCAACCCTGACAGTGATTCTCCTGATAATGGCACAGCAGGTCCACAGTGGCAAAGCCTAATTGACAAAGATCAAAATCTAATTTGGATAACACCAGGAGCCGAGGGGGTCATGCTCCAAATAGTGCTTGAGCCACAACCAGCCGTGTTTGTCATTTCACGGGGAAAATGCAAAAAAGATCATTCCAGGTCCCCAAATGAGGAAGATGCCAATAACATTGAAAAGCATACGCAGGAAGAAGGCTTGCTCCTGAGGGTGCCATCGCTGTGGCTGTGATGTGAAATGATAAAAAATATTAAGTAGATTTTAATGTGGTAACAAAGGGTGGCCCTGCACTGGGCATGAATAGGAAAGGAAGGTCCTTTGGGCACCTAGATGAAAAATAATACAACCGTAGCTATTATCAGAGTCTTTCATGCCAGTATCTATCCCGCATCATCCGGATGAGTATTTCCTCACCTGGAATATAGGTCACTTTTCCTTTTAAGAAGCAGGCATCTCATTGTTATTATAATCTACTAATTCCGTGGCTTGAAATTGAAAATAAATATGCTGAGGGTATTTGTACCGTCATTTTACCCTGCTTTCCAGGGGGTGTGTTTCACTGGCTGTGCCGTGTGCCCTGGATCCGGGCCGGCTCCGACAAACCAAGTTAAAATGACTGAGGAAATCAAAGGCTGATATTCACAGAGAATTCCTGTCGTCTTTTTATGTGCATTTCAAGGGCTTTCCCAAACAACAACTAAAAAGTTCTAAATAAGATAAGAGAAAATCCTCTAGGATTCCTTTTTATACTCAGTGTTATTGGCTGGCAATAATAAGAAAATTTTTACGTGAATCTTGCAGCCCTCTTTATACTTTCTAAGGGCAGAATGCCATATTTGACTTGTCCATCTATTGTCCTGCGGCTTCTGTGGGATTTTACTCGCTCCTCACCTCTGCCTGTGAGTTGGATTTCACTTTCCCGTTTATAATTTGCAAATTACAGTAGAAGATAAATAATTTTAAGACCTTCCTCTGTGTTGGGTCTGAAGTCGCGTGTGTGGTCCAACTTAGCGAAGCCAGGGGCTGTAGTAATGCATGACGATTGTAGAGTGTATGATAAGAAGCTTTTACAGAAGAGATTTTAATGAAAAAAAAGGAAAATTATTTCAGAATGGACAGTGAGAAGGAGGACACTTGGAGGAAAACTGGGACTGAGCGGCGAGGTAACCTGGGCTCTGAGGCGGTGATCCATTTTGAGCTTATGAAAGGATTTAATGAGATTTCCAAAGCTCTGAAGTGACTTAGGAGCATGAGGTCCATTGACTCAGCTCTGCAAACACAGAAATGAGTTCAAAGCACAAACCCCGGTACATTTGTGCTCCTGAGCAACTTAGGTACTTTAGAAAACACAACCCCATTCTGATGCTTTATAGAAAAAATAAATACTAATACTATAAATTAAAGCAAAGAGGTTCATGCGCCTACTTTGGCAGCATGAAACTATTTAGAGGATGAATAAAAGGATAGTAATGAAACGATTCCTGCCGCTGGCCGGCACTCTCAGTTTTGGTAATACTTCAGTTTTGCAGCGATTTGGCAAACCTCTTGTAAACGGTCCAACAACGCTTCAGCGAAGCCTTTAGAGAACAGCAATCTGTACAGCACATTAATTTGGCACGTTTAGCAGCCCAGGTCTAGCTCAACACAGAGGTAGCATAAAGACTTCTTAGACTTACTGTTCCCGGTCAGAGGTTAAAGCCATTGACAGGCAGTGTTGAAAAGATGGCAATACAGCTGCCTGCGCACCATCTGATCCAAGGGGTGGTATTTTCCCATGCAGACCAACACCAACATTAAAAAGGGAAGGAAAAGCAGAGGTTTAGCTCTACTTTTTCATGATCTATGCTTGCTTTTTTTTTTTTTTTTTTTTTTTGTTTTGGTGCTAGTTTCTCATGAACTGGAGGGTGATGGTCTGGGTAGCACAGGTTAGTGAGAGGCGGGAGGTGGATCCTCAGTGTGACCCACCGTTCGTCGTGCTTGTCAGGGTACCGGTGAGACTTAAAGATTCTTTTCATGACAAAAAAATGAATGATTTTTATATTCTCAGAGGTGAAATCAAACCAATCCCATTAATTTCAATTAAAATGTTACCTGTCTCAAGCTATCTCTTTTTTCACCCTCAAAGACTGTTTAGGGATGGGAAAAATGAAATATTAATGCATTCTATAAATAATATGTGTGAGGTCCATGGGGACACAGAACCCCCACATCATTAGTTAAATTGATCTTCCTCTCAGATTTTGCAGGAAATCGGGGGGTTGTGTGGCTTAGTTTTCAGGAAAAGCGGTCAAACCTGGGTCTGAACTGCTGCGTACTAGGTATGGAGCTGAGGTTTCTCCTGCTGCTCCTTATTTGTGGTCATTTTACGTATTGTCTCATGTCAGAAGTTTCAGGAGAGGTGCTGGTAGTCTGCACGGTGCCCTGTACTCATGCAATGAGTTCTGCTATGGTGTTTTCGTGTATAAGGGAGCGCAGGATTGTGACCTTCAATAGCAAATAAGGATCAAAGCACAGTTTGTTTCCATTGCGGCTAATTGCTTGCATATCATAATTATAACGTGGTTTCTGTCATTCTCTTTCTTAATGCTCCAAAGACAACTTTTTGTCGAATTCTTACTGACATTTTAAACATACGCGACCATGGCATGGTGCGAGGAGCTTCTAACAAAGCAGGAGCTTCACCTGATTTCTGCAGGAGCCGTTGCAGGGTAGCTCAGCCTGTTTCAGTTCTCTCTTGAAAATAAAGCACAGTGTGGTCCCTCCCTCCTTCCCCCGAATGCAGCAGAGGAACTGCTAAATCTAGCAATCTTTTTCCCTTTTTTTTTTTTTTTATTGTAATAACACAAAGTCACTGCATGAGCAACCAGCAATGTTTATTAATAGAGATCTCCAATTTTGGAGTCTTTGGTAAATTGAGAACATACTGAGAAAGAATCTTATCGCTTGAATCGTAGGAAATCCATTTCCAAGTTGTCTGTTTTTCATCAAATTAAAATTAGTTTCATGGGAATATGAGAAGGTTTTTATAATTAGATAATGGAAATTTGCCTAGGTTATCTTCCACTTATTTGGATGTAACATAAATAACAAGAATGTCACATCATGCCAGTATTTACTCATCTAACTCAGCACAAATCCTGGGTCAAGTAAAAAAAGATTTGAAAACATTTTAGTGCTCGTTGCTTAGAGACCATTTTTAACCACTGGAAGGATCTCACTCAAATCCACGGTTGCACAGTGAAAAATCTGAAAATTGTGAATAGTTGCAAGCCTCTCTCTAAGACTTTTCTCAGGTAAAACATTCCCAGGAATTATCCAGCAAGTGACTCCATCAATTCCCCTCCCCTAGCCAGTAAATAAATGGGATGGGGGATCATTTGGACATATTTCTCCTTTTCAAGTAAATCTAATCATAAATAAGTAACTCTTGCTTTTGAAATTATTTTCAGCATTACGATCGTCACTGCTCTCTGCCCTGTCCATGCCAGTACTGAATATTGAACCCGGATGGTTTAGGTGAAAATCCGTGAGGTTTGGAGCCCGTCCCACGGCCAGGAGATTCCAGTGATGTCCGGGCACGGCGGTGGCTGTCAGCCCCCCCATTGCTACGGTCTCCCTGAAGGATTTATTACACGTAGTGCTGCCGCAAACTATTTTCTCCACAAACTGCAAACTGAGGGAAGCTGGAGGCCAGATCAATGACAAGGGTATGCAAGGGAGTGCAGGGGATGCTGATAGAAAACCAAAATAGTGCTTTCGGGTAACGTTTTATTTTTTTACCCAACTAATAAGAAAGAGACGAAGGGCTAAGTTCTGCTGTTGGGGAGGCAGAGGGGCAAAACTCTCAACGAGCTGCAGGTCGGCGCTCAGTGGAAATCCGCGCAGAGCCTCTGTGAGGTCTGCCGCGAGCCCGGGCTCTTCTGCTCCGCACCACCAACCCGTGCAAGCCAACAGCGGCGGCTGCTGCCTCCCGCCCGTTACGCCGTGGTTGGCATTCATCCCGCACAAAGGGAAAAGCAATTTCATCAACTTCTTTTTAATCAGTGGCAAAATTGAAGCAGGGAGGAGAAAAGTGGGGTTCCCCCCCCCCCCTTTTTTTTTTTCCTTTTTTTTCCCAGGTCCCAGAGTCAGGCAGCGCAGGGGCTGGTGTGCACGGTGGATCTCCTGACTCGGCGTCCCGTGCGCTCCCAGACAACACATCTATTGATGGGTCTGAAATGCCTCTTTCCATTTCCCTGCAGAACAAAGTCTTTAATAATCTCTTCACTTGAATTTAAACAGAGTCTCATCCTTGTTGGGGCTAATATTATCTGAAACAATATGGCAGGAGACCCCAGTCTCCGCAGATAGTTCTGGAGATTGCTGGTGGGGGAATTGCCCTAGATATCTTTTATCAGAAGTTCAAATGTCTATTAGAAAAGGGCAAAGATCAAATAACCTCGGGTGAACCTTCAGTCAAATCATATTTATTGTCACAAAGTGGGTTGCAAACAGGAGTTTTGCGATCATTTGCACAGTGTGAATAAAGAAAAAGGTACTGCCTTAGGTTGTTCTTTTTGAGTGAGATGTGTAATTTAGGCAATAGCACAATCAGTGAATGGGTTGCTCACAGTATGATATGGTGTAATGAAGGGAAAGAATGACACCATATCCCTTCTAGACAACTGTGATGCCATACCCCAACTAGCACAAGCATTTTCCCCCCTAAATATTAAAAAGAATGTTTTTCAGCAATCCCATTTCTCTCATGCATGAAGTCTAAAATAATTGAAAAACAAATGTCCAGTTCAGTAAAATATCATAAATGTGTTTGCACACATGCCTATCAGTCATTAATCCTCAGATGACTTTGTGTGACCATTTCTTTCCAGGTGCACTAGATTCATTGTCTGAAAACTAGGAAATATCCCAATAATATCCCACACAACTTCCATAGGAAGGCTTTCCTCCTGCAAAAGGAATGAAAGCTGGAACTCGTATAGGGGAATCTTGCAGATCCCACCCAACCCATTCACCTCGTTGAATACATGGGGAAAATTCTACATCGGTGACTGAAGAGACACTAAAATTAAATAAACCCAGGGAAAGAGCATGTCCTGCATCATAATTTTCAGAGGAGCTTGAAATAAATGTATGTAACTGGATTTTAAATAGTATTCAACACTCGTCTACTCAGGCTGGTAAGACTGAAGAGCTTTCTCACAGGTTTTGCATAGCAGGAGCTGTAATTTCTTTTTTATCCCTGTATAGACTGTCAGGCTTTTATATATTAACCACTGATTGTTTTTGTCTTCCTTTAAGAAATGCAATCCCTGCAAACACATCATCTCTCGGTGCATACACTGCACGTGGAAACACTCCTCGGCAAACTAGCACATGGAGAATGCAAAACCGTATCGATAAGCACCGTTAAAAGCAGCTGGGGTATAGTCTTCTCATCTTCCCCTTTGTGCATCTCAAAAATTAATATTTTCTATATGCTTCTCTCTCTCTCTCTCCCCCCCCACGTTCTATTTATTTATTTTTTTCCCTTGCCCTAAATTCTGCACACCTACCCCCCGGACACAGGATTGGTGAGAGCAGTTTAAAATTAGTGCCTACAGGCAAAGAATTTCCCACCCTGTGCCTGCGCGATGCTCCTAACGATCCCCAGTCAGGAGCCCGGCACCGTGCGGCTTACTGGAGTGGTAAGGGGAGCTGGTGGCAGTTGCTGAATTGTGCCTGACATCTAATTATGTCCTAGTCCTTGGCAACAGCTTGAAGATAACCTACCCCTTGCCAATCATCCTGGAAAACTGCTGCTTTTTTCCTTGGTGCCTTTAGAGCCTTCCACAGCGTTGCACTCCCTTTGCACATTTTCGCTGCCAGGTACACAGTGGACCTGTGATCGTTTTGGAGGAAGACCCCTTTCGGGCCTTGGGAATGTGCGTATGTTCCACTTGTACGCTTGTTTGGTGGCTGCCCGAGTTTGCAGCAATGGCGGGAAGTTGCATTTCTGGCCTTATAATACAGCTGTCATCTCAGGCAAATACAATTACCTGTTTCCTAATTAGGACAAGTTTGGCTGAGATTATATGAGTCACTGGGAAGTTATATTCTGTCATTTAACCCAGAATAGCTCTATAGTTTCATAAATGTTTTCCCTACAGAGTAAACCTTGAATTTATGATGAAGGTCATATAACTCCCGCTCTTGAAGAAGGCATGAAGGAGATGGGGTGCAGGGCGGAGGCTGCTGCTTCGCTCCTGTCTGCTGCCTGCGGTGGCTTTCCAGGGGTTGACCACCAAAGCATCTAGCAAATAACCACGTAAAAAAGGAATACGTGTAAAACAAAGAACGACGTAAGGAATAAAAATGTCGTTATCCAAAAATAAAGAAACATGGGATGAAATTTCAGTGTGAGGTTCCAAAAAACATATTTTAAAATAAAGATTTTTTTCACCCCAGGTAGATTTCCTCTGGAATTTTATTACTGGGACCAGAAGTTCTTACAGACAATCTTTTGTGAATACTAGTAACCCATCCAATATGCCAGGCTAACACGTTACCAGACTAAACCCCCAATGAAACAAAGCAAGAAAATCAAGATTTTGAACTGATAGAAAGTCTAACATTAGGAAAATATTTTGGGTTTAGAGGAAATTTTATTGATGTCGGATTTTTCCCACAACTGCTATTTTCAGGGGTTTTGCATAGACTTTAAGGCTGATGCAGGGGTGCAATTTGCGGTTCCTAAATATCTGATATCTCCATCTGATAGATACTGGATTTGCTATGAGAAGCTCACTTGTCCCCTAGACCTTTAACTATGCTATTTATACCAGTGTTGTAGATATGTTTTGTAGATCTGCTGATCAAATATACGCTGCTAGCATTCCCTTCTGAAATGAATACTTTGGATGCCACCATCCGTGAGGCGATGCTCATTTTGGTACCAAGTTTTGTGCCATGCGCTGCATTAATTCCCAGTTTGGGGCAACGAAGCCCTTCAGAGCCAGCAGACCTGATGTTTCTGTGCCAACCCTGACGTGCTGGTCTCCGAGCAGAGGGGAAAGACCTGCTCATTACCTTGATTGACTAGGAGTGTGAACTGGAATCTGCCTTAATTAGGGGTAATAAGACCTTAATTAGAGGAAAACACACCCGAGTGTGGAAGTGGTGGAACTAAAATGGTGTTGTCATCAGGGAGACTTTGGAATGCAAGAGGTAAAGGATTTTTGCTTGTGTCATTAGTTCTCAGGCAAAGTATAGCATTTTAGTGGAAAAGAGCATGTGTTTTTTCACCAAAATTAAGTTTTGGGTTGTGGCTTTGAAATATGGGGGACAATATTCAGCTTAGCTTTTTGCTTGTTTGGGGATCAAAGAGAACTCCTGCATTTGTGTGTTGGATATCAAGTCTGCTTGCTGTAAGTTTTTTCCTTCATTTTATTTATTTTTCTATCTTGAAGCTATTTTAAGCACTCTATAACACATTAAGTGAGAAAAATTTGGTTAAAATTCTGATGGCTCCTCCTTTTTCCCTGTGTTTACAGGCAAAACCCAAGAAAGTTATGTTGTTTTGGACATAGTTTAAAAATCGTTTCAGTTGGTTTTGCTGCTAAATTTCAAAGCTACTCTTTTTTTGTGCTCACAAAGAAAATCTAACATAGATTTCTGACTGGAGAGAGGGAAGAATTCCCCAGGGAAGGTGATAAAGGGATAACCAGCATGGTTTGTGTACACTCCTATGGAGAAATGTCTTTCCAGAACCTACCTGGTTCTTTTGTTTTGGCTCAAAGCTGTCCCCCTGCTAAAAGCTTGAAGTGGTTCGTGTCCTCTTTGTGAATGGTAAGCTCAGATTGGAAAAGAGTAATGGCAGTTATGGAAAGCTTATGATTGCTCGTGTGCTCGTTCTGATGAACAAATGAAAGACTGGGGTGAATTTTCCTTGTGTGGTTGGCAAAGAGGGAAACAAAGTCACAAATTATACAATAATTAAAGGAGGCACGTGTTATTTAGTGGCTCTCTGTATCATTCTAGAGACATAGTGAGGCAGCTTTAAGAAAGGAAACTCGTAAAGAAAAGCAAATAGCATGTATTAAAAAAAAAAGACACATAATATCTAAGATATTCCTATTTCTGTTTCTGATGTGCCACTCACCATTGAAGAAAACCGCGAAAGGTACTGAAAAGTAGGCACTATTTGAATAGATTTAATTGTCAATAAATAATTGTGTTTTAATTAAAATGTGGCATGTCATTCGGAGGTTCCTATATTGCATGAGCATGAAAATGTGTGAATGCATAATGCAGTAATAATTAAAATTAGTTTTCCCAACTCTTAAATGCTTGGCAATTAACTGCCTGATAAATCTCACTTTTCTGTGTGGTAAGATAAATCTTACTTTTCTGGCCGTATTAAATAGTCCTAATTGCTGATTGCGTGTTCCTGGACTGTTGACAGTTTTCTGTTGTGTCTATCAGATATAACTTGCTCCAAGTATTGCTTTATCTTTGCACGCAAGTCAAAGATGTTGCATTCCACGTTTAGTAAGCGGAGAGGTCACGAAGTCCTAAAGCCTCAAAGACACGTCCATAAGACCAGGGTGGACAGGGACCCCGATGTCTTGGCCAGAGGTGGGTTGCAGAGGTTGGCTCTGGGAGCAGCAGTGATGTGTAGTTCAGGCTGTTCTCGAGTTTACGTCAGCAAGGCATGTACCTTTTAGGCAAACTTTAATGATGGATCTTCTCCAATGTTTGTTTATATTTTTAATGAATTCAGAAATATGTTTATGTCATTTTCATAGCTTAGTTGGTCTCTTTGCTTTAGAAGATGAATGATTGAATAATTTGGCTACGGTAGCTCCTTAAGGGAGCAGATGCTCGGGGTCAAACGGGAGCTCCGCATTTCTGACCTGTCTCCCAAGACTGCCGGCCAGGGGTGCATCCGTTCTCGCAGGGGATTTTATGACCTAAACTCTCACTTAAACAGGACTGTAACTACTAGCTCAATTCACACAACTACCAGCAAGTAAATGACTTTTGGTTACTTCTAACGTAGGCTGTGTTTAAGCTTCTGACCCACAAGGAAATGCTCAATGTCCAGGGCGGTGCCCAGCTGCGCTCGCATGCCTGTGCCCGTCACTAGAAGGACATAAGGCTATCCATTGAGGCTATTTTCATGTTTATAACAGACATACTCACTATATAGGGATACATTGAAGAGAGGCTTTTTTACATCAATGCTGCTACTTATAAGCCGCTCTCTGGCTCAAAAATTAACAAACGAGTCGTAGGATAACGTGGTGCTGGCTGGTGGCGTGGGCTTGCTGCATGTTCTTTGAGTGGGTCCGTGTGACAGCTCTGTGCAATGTGGCTTCTTGGGGATGCGCAGGTCCATCCGATGTGTTCTCTCGGGTTCAGATCATGCTTTTTAAGTTTTCTTATAAATGCCTTGCTCTTTGCCTAACAATGAGGAGATCAGCGCAAGTGCATCAGAATGAGATAAAAGCTGCAAAAGGCGTTTTCAGAAATACTCTTCCGTTTGCATTTTGAATGGGGTCATCAGAGAGGCTCAGTGTAAATCGAACTGAAAATAAAGGCGCTTGCTAAAAACGTTTTCTGTGTTCGCTGCGGAGGAGCGGGGAAAGAGGGTTGGAAAGGATTCAAGGTAAATCACAAGGCAACGTGGCCCCGACGCAGGACGTATAAACGTGCAAAGATCACCCAGGACCCCACAAATGCATTGAGACAACTGCAGTTTTGGAGACAACAAACTCACTGACAGAAATGTAAGCAAGATCTCAATTTTACAATGAAGAGAGGGATCGTGAAAGCAGTTGTTTCCTTAAACATTTATTAAACCCCTTCCCTGCAGATGTAACATTTCCCATGTTTTTCCCCTGCACTTCACAACGCATTTCAGAGCTCATGGCGTGAACTTCACCAGGGCTGAGGTTTTTAGTGGATGGCTGGAGGTGAGCCAGAAGGCACCTCCCCTGACGTCCCCCCAGCCCACCCCACCACCGGTGAGCGCCCATGCCAGGGACAGGCTGGCAGAGCTTGCTCTGAGCACTCATGTCACCGGGGTCTTGTACATTCGTATCGTCTTCAGACTTTTTGACTTGATAAAGACAGAGATTTTTTTTTTGGGGGGGGGGGAAGGAAAGACATTTTATTTCTGTCATTGGAGCCATCAGCCCAGCTATGTGTACTGCTGTGTACTATTGAAATTGCCTGAAGAATTAATTTACATGATTTTTCTGTCTATTGATTATTTCAGATTAGCTGTATTTCTCAATTCCAACTCAGTAGTCGTTGTCTGGGCTTTGCCTTTGCTTCTTTAAGCTGCGCAGTGACTTCTTGGCCCCAGATTGGATAATTTAATCCTCATAATTTGTGCCAGGTAATGTTGAGGCACGGTCCCTCCAGCTGGGATTTGGAAAGTTAGTAATTAGAGGCGTGATTTCAGCTTCTCGTTGATGCTACTTCCACAGTCAGCGGGGAGAAGGAGAGAAGTAGCTTTAGGTGGAGGTTTGTCCTGATGGTGCCGTGAATCTCCCTCTGGAGAGAGCCCTCTCCCCAACAACAAGGAGAGCCCTAAGATAAGGAGTAGAGCAACAGTCTTGTATACAGAAGAAGAAGCTATGGGATGTAAATCCGTCGTTTTTTGGTTCTTGGAGACAAGCTTCTTTACTAAGCAACCGCTGTCTTTAGCCTGATTTTTATTTTTCATGTGAATACTTGCAGACTACAGACAAAAGTAAAAATGCTGACAAAAAATTAAAGGGAAAGAACTGCCAACAATAATTTATAGAAAAAACAATTCATGTTAATGACAAAAAATGAGGTTGTAGGGTTTTTGGTAAGGTTTTCCTTTTGTTCCTCAATCCATATGTTGTAGTTGGAACACATTTTTAAGAATTTTTGCAACTATGGGGACTCATGATTTTCTTGCTTATCTGAAGGAAGGCTCTGATTCTCATTTCATCACTATTTTCTTCTAATCGCTGTGTGTGAAAGCTGAGGCTTTAAGGAAATCTTCAGCCTCAGTCAGTCTTACTATAACATTATGAAAGTTGGCAACTATTAAATTATTTGCAAATATTTTTCTTGCCAGTTTTTTTCTCGGTTCAGCTTGCAGCCATCAGGAGGGGACCTTTTGAGGTATAACTACTCCCTAGGCAAGATCTTCCTGAGCCCAGTTCAGAGCTGGTGCATGAAAACGCAACTGTATTGGCTTCAGCAATAAAAAAGAAAAACAATCAAAACAACAAATGTTGTTATAAACCCTTACATATACATGGATTTTGGTTTTGTGCTATTTAAGCTTTTTATTTACCTATTTTCCTTCCTGGTCAGGTATTTTTAAGTGGGGAAAAATGCCCTTTTGAAACTGAAAGTTAGGAGGCTGCATTAAAAAAAAAAAAAATAAATTGGAATTTGTCATGTGGAACACCTCATTTTGGCCACTTTATAATACGTTTATACTGGGAAACCTTGCTTCATATTTTTGAAAACACTTCCCAACTGCAGCCCTTCCTTGTCTCCTTCTACTGCAATCGGTGCAAATGTGACATCAGGGATTATGCCTCAGCCAAGGGAGTTTTGGGGACAGGCAGGGTGGGAAGGGGACCTGTGATATCCATCACTGCTCATTCCTTGCTGTGCAGGCGATCTTGGTGGAAGGGGACAGATTCCCGTGCGGCACCGGGGCGTTGCACCAGCGATTGCCGGGAGCACTGGAAGGTGATAGTGCCTGGGTGCACGCACAGCGCGTTGCTCAGCACAGACACTCTCCCGCATGGGAAAGGAGAGGAGCAGCACAGGGGACGTGCAAACAGGGTTTTCTTTAACGTGGATATAGGAAAAGAAACACAGAATCCTTATTGTAGGTTTGGGGAGGCTAAAATTCAAAATCTGGTGTTATTGCGTTATTTTGAGCCCTATGTTAAGGATTTAAAATCGTTTTGGAGGCCTCCTAGCAGTGGTTTGTCAATGGCCTTGCTTTACTTTGTGTGCTGCTACCCACCTCTGAGGAACTTTGATCAGCTCAGCTGTAGCTACAACTCCCCCAAATATACAGGGGAAAAAAATCAGTTGAAATGGTTATGTGACAGATCAAAGAAGAATTTGTCTTGGAAAATGTCAGCATCCAGATTGATGTGTGTTACTCCAGGTAATCCATCCAAAGGTTTGCTAAAGGTATGCTAAGAAGAACAGGGGTGAGCAGTCGGCGGGAGGAGTTACGGGGCAATGACGAGCATCTCCTCTTTCCCCAAACAGTCCTTGAGACAGCAACACGCATCGGCAGAGCCAGCAACTTCTTGGTCCATGTTACAAGGCAAAGAAGGTGTCTCCTCCTCCGTTCTTTCTTTTTTTTTTCCTTCCGCCATCAAAAGCACAACAAGGAGCAGAAGAGTTTGAATTTAGAGCAATAATTTTACCCTCTGAGTAAATACATTTATGTACTAGCTGTTGCTGCCTTTAAATTAGGCGTGCTGACCTGTGGGTATACTGACGGTCCCATGCTTACGGAAGGGAAAGGAAAGCTGACCGAAAGAGATAGCGGTGGCAGGTTGAATTCGACCAGTTTGACTTCCCCACAAGACAGTATAAGGTACACACTGCTTACACTGTACTTACAGGAGGTTTGTGCTTGGCAGGAAGCTGAAGAGAAAATAGTTCTTTATTCAGAGATAATGAACATTTTTTCTTTTCTCTTTTTTTTTTTCCCCCTTTTCCCCTCTCCTTATTTTCCGCCTTTTCTGCCTCAGCCATCCCTTAGCAATGTATAGTTAACGACTCGGTACCAGCTGAAACACTGATCTAATTACTGTTATTTTGATGTCATTTGTCAATGAATGGTGAAACAGTGACTGTTCCTATGCCCGGGGACTCTATCTAGCAATCGGAAAATACTTATTATCAAATTGCTTAAAAATCGCAGCTTGTTTCCGCATCACAAAATGTTTTTCTCTTGAATGAATGGCTGTGCGTGGATGCGATGGAGTTGCAAGTGGGATATTGGCAGGAACGAGACAGATGGAACAAAGCAAGAGGAGAACCGGGGGTTTATTAAACATATGCAGTCTTTTTTGGGCAGTGTTTCCAGACATGTGCTTAAATAAAGGGAAAGATAATGGCTAATGCGGTATTGTAGCCCTTGTTTGTAGATGTTTTTTCTGTGTGTTTGTCTCTCTTGTGCTAACCCTTCCTATCCGTTACATCGACGCGTGGCTTCTAGGATAAAGGACGCCCCAAAATTAATGAGTAATTACTGATTTCCAGGAGACATCATCCCTTCCACTTGCATTGCATTCAGTTTGGAAAAAACTGTTTTTTTTCCACTGGGATCTAGGTTAGGATGTGGGCGAGGATGGGGACAAGCTCCTCCAAGTGTTCCCGTGCGATAGGGATCCAATCTCTGGGTGAAAGAGGTAACGGCAGGAAAGGGCGGCGTTTAAAAGCATCTTTTATGGCTTAATTGAAGTGTCGGTGTAAAAATGAAGGGGGATTCCCTGCTGAATGTGGGTGGTGGGTTGGAGTGCGGGTGCTTGTGTTTGTAACCAAATAAAATTAATAAAGCGCAGTTAGGGTCAAATAAGTGATGTTGTAAAAATGAGGCATTTTGGCTCCTTATTTACTTCACTCTGTGAAGAGAAACTTATAGGAAGTCAGAAGATGACTCTCTGAGGGGCCAGTACCACCATGAGGATGCTGAAAACACGTGAAGAATTTAAGTATATCTTCTCTTTCCCACTTATTCACCAACCACAGAGATTTTATATTAAAAACAAACAAAAAAATGTAGCTGGAATTAAAGTATAAAATGCAAATTCATGGCATGAAAAAGTGGAGCATGAAAGAGAAAAGCATCCAGATTGTTTACAAGGGGAGGGATGGCTCAAGGGCTTTAATTTTTTTAAAATAGAAATATTATTACATTTTATTTCTGTTCTTTGTAATGGGAGCGTTGCTTCAGAGTTGGAGGTTGTCTGATGTCCAAGTCAATGTGGTATATTGGAGGAGTTTATTGTGGGAGCGTTGTTTGTCCACCCCTGTCCTGCTCAGTGGTCTCCTTCGAGCCCCAGTGGGCAGCTCTCGGTGGTGATGGGGTGGACACGGGCCTGGAAATGTGGCCTGGAAATACCTTTTTCTGTTGGTTTTGGGCCATTCCACCTCCCCTTTCTCCCCGGAGATTTACTGTATTAAATTTTCTGTTTTGTCTAAAGGCTCTGAACAAAGGGAGATTTGTAGAAGATTTGTATGAGGCAAGGGCTCGTATTTGGTCTATATTTCAGAGAGGTAAAATAAAATGCTGAACCTAGTACGGATAAACCGCTGTGGGAGTTTTCCTGGGTACCGGTGGCATATATCTTTTGTGATCTTCCAGGAGGTTAGAGGTGAAGCTGGAGCTATATGAAGAACAATTTGTTTGCTCTTAACAGAGGCAAAGACAGATGAAGCCGGTGAGCACAGCTTCTGGATCTTTCAGTCATTTGTTTTTCAACCTCATCACGTGCCTGTCCTGATGCAGCCCTTACTCAAGTCCCCTTTAATGTTTGCGTGATGCTCTTGTGCTTCCCATCCCTGCCTGTCTGCAGATCAGTAAAACTTCCTAAAACTGGTAATTGCACTGGTGTTGTGAGATGATGTACGTATCCTGAAGATAAACCCTTCATGATTGCACACTCTTTACTTGCAGGTACGTAAAAAGTGTGGGATAAATTAATTTTTCTGAACAAACTGACCTTGAAAAGGTTTGTTACTGAAAGCAATTAATTTGTGTCGTCATTCTGTCTTATAAATCTTTTTTTACCCAAGCATCCCACGAAAAGTTGAACAACAGCCTGAGTTTATATTGATTTTTTTTTTCCAAATGTGCAACACAATGGACAGGAATTTCATCAATAGAGATAGATGCTGTCTTCCCAGCTTCACATTGTAGATCATGCAGGAAGGCTTTCTTGGCCAAAAAAAAAAAAAAGAGGTAATGTGGTTTTAGTTACTGTCTCTGTACAGTCCTTGCTACTGTAAAGGGCTTCTTGCCACCTTGTTCAGAGGTCAATGGGGACTGTTCACCTCTTTAATAAATACAAAGGACCATGCTTAGTGGAAGCTGATGGGGGGGGGGGGGTAGAAAGGGCCACTTTGCTCAGCTGGGGTTTTCCTGCTGCCAGGGAGATTGTGAGTTTATTTCACTCCTTGTTCTGTTTTCAAGCATCAATTACATCATACACTCACAACTCTCTTGTTGGTTTTTTCTTTTTTTTTTTTCTTTTTTTTCCCCATGAGCTTGGAGGAAAAGAAGCAATATGATTTAGCACAGCTTGAAAATAGGCAATAAGAGTCATGTTGGTGATCAGTATGTGCCAAAACATTTCTCTGCAAATGCACATCACCGTGCACCTTCTCTCTGCACACAACTGGATGGCAATTTGCAACCCGAGTCAGCAGTGGTGCTTCCTCAAGTCATGAGATGGAGGTAGCAAAACCCTCACACACATCTCCTTTCTTGACCTCCCTGAGAATGGGACAGCTGGGCAGGGCTGGAGGGGGGTGGTTGCACCATCAGGGCACAGGTGCTGTCCCCAGGGGGGTTTCACACCCAAGGGACCACCAGATTCTACCTAAAACTCCACCAGGTAAAAATCTTAAAAATATTGGGGAAGAGAGGGGGAAAAAAAAAAACCCCACATAAAAATTAATTAGCATTCACTAATTAACTGTAATAATATCATTTAGAATCACTGCCTGGAACTACAGTAGCTTTGGCCCTGTGCCATGATATGTATGGCTGCTGTCTTTCATGTGGCCACGCATCCATTCTGAGACCTGACAGTCATGATCAGTTTTTAAACATTTAATTGCTGCCATTGTTTTACTGAAGGAATTTTATAGCCTTTCTTAGCCGGCTAATATCTCACAGCAGCTGCTATTGATCGTAATGATTTAGGTATTTAGAAAAAAGATTAAAAAAATAAACTCGATAACTGCAATTTTTTATTATTCTGTGTAACTCCTACTATTGAGAGGGCTTAGAAGAAGTTGAGCTGTCAACACCATAGAAGCATCCATATCAGTAATCAAATATAGTCCATATTTTGCCAAGTATCCTGGGCTGTCACATCTGCCATCACCACCTGTGATAATCTTACTTCTTTTTTTGCACTAAATAATAAATTACAATGTTCTGTGGTTCTTTTTTTTTTTTTTTTTCCTTTTCCGCTCCACACACACTCATTTATTACAACTGGCTCTAGCTAGTGGTTTTGAAGATGCCAGCAAGGAGGTGTGGGTAATTCTGCACTGTGCAGGCTTTTTGAGCACAGCAATGGTCATCGCGGAGACCCACATACCCAATGGCATGGAGCTGCTCTCCATCAGGTGTGTCATTAACAACGGATGACCCTGCACATGCAGATGAGAATTGACTGAATAAGCAGATGTGTAAGACTCTGCAATTTTCTGTCGCAATCAAAATAGCCTCTCTTGGAGCACTGGATGTTGGTAACGTACAATGAACGTGTTTGCAGGGTCCTCAATCCCGGTGATGATGGGTGAGCCAGGCAAGGACTCATCCTGACTTGTATGTCCCAGCTTGAGTTTTGCGGCTGGCAGGTAGGAAAAGCCAAAAGGGAAACATTGTCTGGGTGGAAGCTGAGCAAATTTGGTTGAGAATTGTTGGAAGATGGTGAACAGAGAGGATCATGACGCTACATTTCCTAGGTTCATTTTAAAAAACAACTGTGCTTTAAAAATCAAGGAATGTAATATTTTTTTTTTTTAAGACACAATAGCTGACATACTCAGAATTTTCTATGTGATGTGCCAATGCTGTCTGAATGATTTGGGCTGTTAGTTATCATTACCCACTGAGTACCTCTTCAGTGTGTCCATACTGAGGATTTTAAAGACCTGAATTAGGAAGATGTCAGCAGGGCTTCGCCCTGAACCCCTGCATTACCCCTGTGCACCCTAGTTTGCCTCCTGTGTTTGTGCCAGGACCGACACAAGGAGCTGTTAAACCACCCTTGTGTTTCCAGGGAGAAAAGTGAAAATGTCAGCATCGGTGGCTTTTAAAGGCAGGAGCAGAGGAGAAAGGGCAGGGACGGGAGTGGAGCAGACATTTACGCTCATGGGATTTAGTACAGGCTGATCATAGACCCCTCTTACATGAATATTTTAAAAATAGTCATCTCTTTTATATGCCATTAGTTGAGATTTCCTACTGGAAGCGTGCTTTGAGACAAAAGGACGGCCCCAGTCCAGCCTATTTGTGAGAGAAGGCTTTTATTGTCAGTTTGTGGGGAATTTACCCTGGTGATCTTTGGAAATTCAGTTTCCAAAATCTATATCCGATTTGCTCCCTTGTCCTTGCAGACCTGTGCTGGCATTCTTCAGCACCTGCAGAAATACAAATGTAGTATTCGTTGTGTATTTTAAGAGGTGCTGTATCCCAGCACAGCAGCAGCTGTTGCTTTGATCCTGGAAGAGAAACTTTTTATAGGTGGTGGGTTTTGTGTTTTTTTTTTTTTTTTATTTTTTATTAAATAAAGCATATGAATTAGTTGCAGTGGAGTTGGACTTAAACCCAGGATTGTTGGTTGGTTGGTTTTGGCTGGTGCCTGCTTGGGATGGGGACAGTGCATAGGAACCTACTGAAAAAATTTGCACTTGCTCAGCTCCTTTTTGTGTTGGCCGGGTCTGGGTTTCAGTGATGCTGCATGACTCTTTGCTATAAAAGGGAATTTTAGTATTGTTCTTGGTTCCAGTAAGATTCATAAGGGTGACTACGTATTTGCTTTTTGAAGATGCTAACTGAAGTTGAGTAAAAACTGAACGTGGTGATAGATTTTTCTACATAGAAAATAGAAAACCATTCAGGAAATTATGTTTTTAAAAGGGCAAACTTTAAAAATAAAATGTCCAAAATATGCCTTGGTTGAGCTCTTAAAAATATGACACATCCCATAAATATGTCACATTTATTTTTATAATATTATAAATAAAAAGTTGAGTGAGAAAATAATCTCTTTGCTGTACTTGGGAGCACAGCCTCTGCCAGCAAAGGTCTCTGTAAATAGCAGAGGTCAAAACTGCCTGGGATCTCTCCACCACCCGTCTGAAACGAAGAAATACATTTTTATGTGTACATTTCATAAAACATATATAGGTATTCCTCCATGTATCATAAATCCTATTGACTGCAATACGCTAAGCAGATGCCAAAAAATTCATGGGGGAAAAAAAAAAATCTATCTGTTAAACCTCTTGACTATTGTTTCTTAATGCTGACATATAGCTATATGTCCTTTAAGGTTAAGTATTTTGGCCTGGGAATTTTCTGATGAACACTTTTGGACCGAAACCCTACAGTTTATTGAAGTGGGTTTTTCATGAGAAGAGGCCAGTTTCAATAAATCCTCTCACTTAAATAGCGAGTTTAAGTTGTGCAGCAGTCCTTTTTCTAGGTTTCAACAGAATTTTGGATTCAAAACAACTTTCTATCTTCTTGTTTAATACTGTTAACTTGTAGAAAAATGAAAAGAAATAGTCCTGGACAAAAATAAATCAGATTCCCCCCCCCATAGTCTCTTCCTCTGTTGTTATTTTCTTATTTTCACAATGACACATGAAATTCTGCATAGGGATAGGGAAGAATTGATCTCTGCTTCTCCAACCTTTATTTTTATTTGACAGACTCAATTTGTTGTTGCTGTTTATTCACTTTTTAACCTGAAAAAATATTCCTAAGTAGCTTTCAATGATCTTCCATTTCTTGCAAGTTCCACACAGTTTTGAAGTCACATGTTATTTTGTACTGCCCTGACACTTTTATTTGGCTATGTACCCCACCAATTACCCATCCCATCGCTGAATTTTCCTGCTTCTTTTTAATTCAGCTGAATTTTCTGAGGTCCCCCCCGAGATGTGGCATCAGGATAAATTGTGGGCCAATGAGATGTCACTCCTTGCTGTGCCTGAAAACTTCTCACTCCAATGATTTCAGGAGGCAAAAGGGAAGAGATTGTGGTCACAACTAGGGTGAATAAATTGGAAAAAGAAGTGGAAAAAAATATTGTGCCAACTTCCTACCTCCAGTGCCCTGGGGCATCCGTGCTTTTCATTTATGATGGTCAGAGCATCGCTGTCATCAGAAGGGGAAGAGCAGCTGCTCCTCTGCATTTTCTCTTTAAAATGTTGATGTTAATGGTAATAATAATTGGTATATATACAACATTGTGGTGATAAAATTGTGTATTCAAGCTATTCCGGGTACCAGCCTGTGAGCAGTTACACAGGAGATGGATGGAGAAGTGGTGGATCCCACCAAAATGCAAGCAGTGAAGGGTTCCTGGGGCACCTCTGAGCCCTGTGGAGAAGCAGCTTCTGGACACTCGTCCAGACCATTCACACTTACTTAACTTCTCCCAAATTGCGCTTGGTATAATCAAGTTAACTTAAAATGTGTTTAAACTGCTAATGCACTGGGTCATTGATTTTAACAATGTTCTTGCTACTACGTTTAATTATTGTACAAGCTGTTATTTAAGAGCATAGTTCGGATGGCGGCATGTAATAACGTCTTCGTAGATCGTAATAAATGAAACAACCCCGTAATGGTCTGTGCGAGACTTTAGCGAAGAGGTTTTTAACAGCGGGCAGAGAGGCCGGCTGTGTGCACGCACGGGGTGTGCTCCGCTGGCTCGCCGATGAGTTGTAAGGTCAAGTGACGAGTATGTGGCACTATGGACTCCTGGACACTGATGGCCTTCACCAGTAACAAGAGGAACCCAAACCCATGTGAAATGAAGTTATGCTGAAAAATCCCACAAGGAAACAGTGCTATTATAAAGACCTTCATAGGTGTTTCAGCGTTGCTTTGGTGCACAGTCGGATGGGACTGGTGGCAGGAGGAGAGGGATGCTCCATCTTGGGAAGAAAGGATTAGAGCATGGTGCATGGAGCTAGCAGGAGGAGGACCAGCAGGACCTGTGTCTGCCTTCTCCTTCTCCTGGTTGGTGTCAGTGGAAACATTCCTCTTGCTTCACATCACCCTGATTTTCGAGAAAATCTTACTCGTCTGCCTTGTTTCTCGGACAACTCGGAAGGGAAAGTGCTTTAGCATGCTGGCACTGCTGGAAGAGGCTGAAAAGGGGTATGGTGAAAAGTGTCAGATCTGAATTCTTTTGAAAATTAAGCTATTTGAGATAATCAAGAAGTTGGCGTTTGAGTACCCAGGAGCTTGAAGGACAGTTGTTGTATTTTGTTTTGTCCGTGTTGACTGTGTTGATTTTTTTTTCTCTCCATTGAGTTTTATATCCAATAAACTTGGTGGCAATTGCTGCTCGAAAGTTTGTTTTCAATTTTTTTTTACTTTGTGTAAAGGGATTTCTAAGGGATTTTTATTTTTTTTGCATGATAGTGATTTAGTTGAGGGCTGGTTTGGATGCTGACACTGCAGTAGGAGGAGCAGAAACAAAATGCTTTGGGAAGGGGAGGGGTGGAAGAAAGCACATCCTTTCCAGCTTCTCCTTTGTAGCTTCTATTTTTTGCCGCATCTTGAGAAAGATTAGTTCTAATTTACGCACCTTCAGGGTCAGTTGGTTATTGGCTCAGTGGTGCCTGGGACTGTTGGGAAGCAGGGGGTTATCCCACCGCTCAGGGTGTTGGGGGTGTCCTGGGGGCTCCCTGGTCAGCTGAGCCCCATGATGAGCAGCTACCTCTGTTCTGCCCATGGAGAACAAGATGCTGTTTATCCCACAGAGCTCTTGTGATTTTGTTTTAATTTTCCTATTCCACCGGGAAATGCAATACAATATATGTATGACACGAACCTCTTTGTATTTCTAGATTAGAGCAATATCATAGGAACAAGAAGGGATCGATGCTTTGATGAACAGGCTCTGCATCTCAGAGAGGTACAAAGGTGAGGCCAAACAGTTTTAGTATAAACAGCTCTCTGCTCTCCTGAGATGCCAGGCATGGCTGAAAAGTAAGATATTTCTTACACATCATGTGAAGAGAGGCATTTTTAAAAATTGCTCCACTCATAGCTTAGAAAACTCTTGGTGAGGGTGTAAAGGCATGGGCCACGGGCACGCCATGAGCATGGGTCTGAGCCCACTCCTGAACCCCACTTACACCCCTGTCGTTGTCCCTCCTACCTGTAACTTTCTTCCTCAAGAAATGTCTTTTCAACTCTTTCATCTTCCTCACCTTCAACGTAACCGCACCAAACCCAGACTTGACCTGGTGTGTTTGAGCTTTCATTAGAATAAATGCATTCCTCTTCAGTGACTTTATCTCTCTAAACCTTCAGCCCTTTCCAAGTCCTCCTTCGTCTCATCAAGAAATTTGTCATCAGTACAGGTTGGGTGTACGGAATCAATCTCTGGCCGCACGTGTGTGTTTGCTGGGAGATGTGAGACCCTGCGTGCTAACTTGTATGCTTATTCATAAATAATTAGAGAAGGGGGAGAGGATGAGTGAGCTTGCACTGTATCTGATTCATGGAGAGAGGTGCCGAAGCAGACCAAAATCTTCTCTGAAAGGCATTTTTCTGTTCTTCTGTATTTTTAACCTTAAAATAAGCAGTATTCCACCAAGCAACTGTCATCTGTCCCGGCTCGTACTTGTGGGGGCTGGTGGCTCCAGGAGAACTTCTCGTGTGCGGGGAAAGCACCCGGGTGTGCGTGGTCCTCGCTGCTAGTTATCTTGAATTACACAAATGATTTTAAAACATATGTCAATAGGCTTTTAAGTAAGCAGATTCTGTTGTGATTAATTAATCATACATTTTCTCAACTTCAAATGAACTTTTTAATGAAAAGTATTCATTTTTTAATTTTTTTTGGCTGTTTGTTTTTATACATCTGCATACTGCTTAGTTTGAACATATTAATTATAATAAATAAAAAATAAGGAAACCAGCAGGTGTTCTCTTATGTATTCTACAAAGAATCTTATTCTTTAAATTTTATCAGATTATTTTATTCCTGCTGTTTCACGCTGTGCGTTTCACCACATAAATATTTTCTTTTATTCGCATGAGACAGTGTTTTTGTTGGCAATTTGAAGGCTGTCATGGTTTGTGGAGAAGAAAGCATACTTGTAATGTCTCCTTGCTGGTCCATGACTGATTTTTACATGGACTCAGGAGTGAGTTTTAAATAAGTGGATTACTCCATAATATTCTGGGTAAGGTACAAAGGGAAGCGTGTTTTTTCCTCCCAATTTCACTTGCAGGGACCGTGTTAGGGAGTGGTTATTTGTATTAGACTGGGGGTTTTTTTGGAGGAGAACGAGTGAGTTCTATGTTTCTGTGTTTCACAATTTTTGGTTTTGAGTTGAAGGGCTCACTGTTCTGAGCACTTGAACGTATGAGTGTAAAGATGAGGGGCAGATATTATTATTTTTTTAATAATAATAATTGTTATTATACTTTTAAAGAAGCTTTCTCATGCTCTCCATGACTCTGGGAGCTGGGGCACGGGGACCAGCCACTGTGGCTGGGTGTGGGCAGTGCAAGAGAGGTCCCTGTCTCTTGTCCCTCACCTCCTGGAGAAGATGAGTCCCTGAGAGATGGCAGCAAAAATACATCTAAAGACATTAAACAATTTTTTCCAGCCCACCAGTTGTTCATCACATCCCAGGGAAGAGGAGGATCCACAGTTAGGTACTTGGGTGGGGGCCCAGCCTCTGGCCAGGCTTGCTGGGGGCTACTGGGCTTGGGGTCACTTGCACAAAGTCTTCCCCCCCCACACTTTTTTTTCCTTGGGTGGCTTTGTTTGTGGGGTTTTTGTTTGTTTGTTTGTTTTTAAATAAATTAGAAATCCACAAACAAAAAAACTCCAGCCAACAGAGTTAGAAAGGAAGCCTAGACATCAACTTTAACTACACCCTGACTGAAAACTCTCCTTTTTATTATTATTCATATTTTTTAATATTTTTTTTTTTTATATTATTAAAAGCAAGCTTGGATGCAAGTGACTGGCATAGAAAGCTAAAAAGAAACTTGAAAGTTTTGGAGAATTATTTTTGTACGTTTCAAACGCGAAGAGAGGATTATAAACAGTTTAAAAGCTTTACCACTTCAACGTTATCCATCAGAGGCCCCTCTGAATGCCCAGATGAATACGGGAGTGGACAAGGTTCTGGTTCCTTTCAGAGAGCTGCCTCGACCTTCTGGGTTTTTCCTCAGGCATTGATGTTTGGTGCATATGAAAGGATTTCTCCAGGGGTTTTTCCAAGGGTTTTGTGGGAAGTAAAGCAGATTGGGTGAAGTAAGAGTACAGACTTAAGTTCTTTCTGTATTTTTGGTGGTAGAGAACTGACTTCTGCATTATCTCACAAACACATAGGAAACATAAAAAGGGGAAATTATGCAGAAAAACATAAATTATGTAGATGCTGGAAAGCCTATGCAAAACATGATATGTGCACATAATAGCATATTTCCCTAGGGTCTAATTGCATCCTTTGGGTACCTTTTGAAGCATCTGAATATTCAGAAGAAAGCAAATTTATTGTAATTTACAAAATATCACAAAAAATAAGGTTGATAAAATGATGTATGTTGTAATGGAAACTCACTCTTCAGTCGTTTTCTCAAAGTTCACCGAAGACTAAAATGTAATAGACTGGAGGGGACTGTTAGGTGGGGGATAGGGCTGCTTCCCCCCTCCCCAGCCCATCAGCCTCTTTCCCCTTGCAGCTATGGTACATCTCAAGACGCTTTTTTGGCAGGTCCTCAGCACCAACCCTTGCGAGGAGAGCCGCGGGGCTGCTGCAGTGGGTAATAAACAGCTCGTATACCATTTATTTTCTTTTCAGTAGCTGAGATTTAGTCAGGGTAGAGAAGCTCTGTGACAGCCCCTCAGAGTGGCTCTAAATGGACATGATGGGGGAGGTCTGGTGTCAGAAGGACTCATCATGGTATCTGGTTTCCCACCGAAACTTCTCCCAAGCCCCGCTGAGCAAATTGACAGATATTTCTTTGCATCAAGAAACAGGTAATCTGCAGATAATCAAAATGCCCCTGGACCAATTACAGCTGCCCTCAGTGATCTCTTCCCCATTGGGATGAATATGTAAGCTTTTGGGAATCTTGTGATCAGTCACCAAAGTCTAAATATATTCATCTGTCTTTGAAACAGCTTCGCTGCTTTGAACTCAAGAGTCAGGAGGTAAAGTAAAACAATCAGAAATTCTTGCTGAGCCACATTTTAACATTTTTCTAGAGTCAGGAGGTTATCGTAGCTCTTCTTTGCTAACTGTTCCCTCATCAAAGGCAGAGTCAAATGCCCTAACCACCTCTCACTGGGCTCCCCCTCCAAGTCGCGAGGATTATCAGCAGCCTCCTGACACTGCCGCTGGGGAATACAGACTATTCCTTTTGCAGCGCCTCGATTGGATGGAGGCTTGAGTAATTACTTTCCATTACTGGTATCTATATATAGAAGTTCATATTTCAAGTCATATTTCAAGTCAGCCATATGTAGGCACTTGGTATGGAGAACAAACTCTGTTGAAGTGCGAGCTATCAGTAGGTTTAAGAGTTTTCCTGGTAAAAGCTTGAAGGAGCATTTACCTTTGCCATCAGCATCCTTGATCAGTATGTTGACCCATTGTTGTGATGGTCTTGAGCAGGGTACAAGAGCAGCAGATTCTGCCAAGGTTGGACAACTCAGATCGTAGTCCATCATGCTCTGTTAGGAATACCGAAACTGATCTCTTTGACAGCAAAAACTTGTCTGAGACCCAAACGCAGACAGCAGCAGAACAGTTGAGGCTGAGCATGTTGCTTTTTACGGAGCCAGTTTGATGGGAGTTTGTTGACCTTAAAGCAGAGAAATTCGGGGCCTCCATGACAAATAGAGAGCTCTTGGAGGGGGCCGCTGGGATTTGCCGTCTCTGCTACTTGTCTCGCCTTCCTGCAGAAGTCAGCGTTGAGTGGGCTGCCTTTGGGGACCCCCTCTCTATGCCTGCAGCTGTGACCTCCTCTGGGGCATGCAGCACCACTCTGCGGGTCCTATCCTGGTGGCACAGCCTTGTGCAACTGTGTGGGATCCAGGCGAAGCACCCAGATGCCTTTGTGGTGTCCACACCGCACCGTTACTTGCTTGGCCTTGCTTCGCTCTGGCCACCTTGTATTCATAAACATGTGTCCAAGCTTCCTCACGCTTGGAATTTAAATACATAAATGTCCTGCAAAGATCTCTTGTTGGTTACTAATGTATTGTCATCTGTCCTGCCAGCCTTTTTATCTTCTGATTAGCTTTGAAATCATTGAAGCTGGTGAAGATTCGTTTGTTATCTTGATTCTCGAAGGACTAGAAATCCAGTGATCACACAAATGTGCTGTGAGGCAAGTACCCATTCGTAAGATAGATGATGATTGCTTGTCGATACTAAGAAGAAAAGCTTTGTCAAATCTGAAACTGTCTCCTTTTTTTAATAAAAAATACTATTTTGATTTTCATGCTCTGAGAAAATTGTAAGGCTGCTAGCAGTAGAAAAAGAAAACAAAAACCCCACCCCAAAACCCAAGGTGACTTGGATGTATGTTTGCTTGCTTTTGAGGTATGCAAGAAATTATTTTTTTCAGAACAAAAGCTGTCAAGGGAAGGAAAATACTTCTTTTATGATAAGCTCATGCAAGTTTACAGGAATTTTCTTTCTTTAATGAGCAAAGAGGTAATCTATTTCATTGCCTGCTTTCTCTAATCATCTCCCTGAGATGGAGCTCTCCATTGCAAGCACAGGAGCCAGTACAGGACCTAGTGGGACTTGATGCTGGGCAGAGTTTGGAAGCTGGGAACCTTGCCTTGCAACAAATATTTGGCCACAACACACAGGTGTGCATGCACCTACAATTGCTTTGTATTTGCGAAGAGGTATTTTCTTCAAAGTGTCCTAGGACTTGGCTAATGCATAGTCCAGGTCAGGAATGAGGTGGCAGCAGATAATTTGCACAGCCAATGTTGTCTTGGTATGGTACTGCGTAAAGGCTCTGTTAACACTTTATATCTTCTGCTCTTCTTTCATACATACACTGTAATTTTAATAGTAAAGTCACAGAGAGATGCTCTGTAAATAGACTATGGATGTTAATCCATACCTTAAGGGGAGGATGTGTGTGCATTTACAGTGTCTGAGAAGGAGACAGCATAAAACCTGTTGTGCAAAAAATGTGTATGTAATTATATATCTGTTAAGTAATTGCTAACAAAAAATATTTAAATTCCTCAGAGTGAAATTGCATACTAAACCTGAGATTTGTCAAGACACATTTAGCAAGTGAGTCTTTGCTCAGGGCAGGGGCTTGTTTCGGCTGACCCCTTCCCCCTGCACACCCTGGGGGTAAAATGGCAATTCCTACAGCTTCTTTCCTGCCACGAAATGGAGCTGTGTGTCCTTGGGTGCTCAGGGGAGCAGAGCTCAGTCCAAATGTCCTCTGAGCTGGAGCCAGTGTGCAGCCAGCCTGTACTTGGGGCACGCTACAGTGTGGGATGGATTCAGTCGTCCTGGAGCAGATGATGCTCTGTTCTTTGTTAACTGACTGCCTTTACATGTCTGAAGGTGACAGTCTCCAGATTAAACTGTGCTAGTTCCTCCATTACATCCAGCAAAGGAACTCTGAGCTAGGTGTGAAACCACATGGTCTCCCAAAAATCAGGAGGCCCCTGAGAAGTGGGAAACAAAAGAGCGTAACTTTCTAAGTGAGCACATACCCTTACATTGAATCATGGTATGACTTTGTCTCCATCACCCCCTGTTTCTTCTAACGCTCCCCTCCCTGTGTTTTTCATGCTATAAAAACAGGAGCCAGGCTCTTTACGACCCAGCCGGAGCCGGGTCTTTCCGCTTGTTTGCTCTGCAAAGACTTAGCATGGTTTTGGCCACTGTGAAACAACTCAGACCAACGAGGAGGGTGGCTGGAGCCGGCTCTGTGCAGCTATTTGCCCTTTGCAAAGCTTTCCTTGGAGAATTTTTCTTCTGTAAGTGGGGTAACAGGACAGGGAACAAAGATTTGTGATTTCTTTCTTCAAGAACTTGAAAATATGCAATTCCAGTTAGGGCTGCGCAGTGAGCAAATGTGAGCTTGGAGTGAAAAATGAAGAGCCATTTGAGTAATGTGGGTTTTGTTTATTTAAGAGGAAAAATACTCCTAACTCATTCTACTACCAGCTTTGACCTTTCTTCCTTGGGAGGGAATAGATAAGCAAATGGGAAAACTGGGGGTGTGGGAAGGAGGGATGAGAAGGAAGAGGTATTGACTTTCAGCCCAACTCTGTCATATGAGTGTCCATCTGTCCATCCATCTGTGAATATATTGTAATTATTAATAATATAAGTGATGTCATGGGTTCTTGGCAAGAGTATAGGGCCCCTGGGACAGCTCTGGAGCAAGTCAAAGGAAATAACAGTGTTTGTGCACATAGCTAGGGATCCATTTGGCTCACTGGGCGTCAGGTTTTCAGTGCCAAACCATTCTCTGTGGAAGGGCAAGAGCATGCTGGGTCTGCACGAAAACTTCCAGGGAGGTCAGGCTGGCTCTCTCCTCGGAGGAGCACCGTTAGCAGGGGAACACCAAGTGCATGGTCAGAAAACATATAACTTAAAAAGCACACGGTCTCTCTGAACCCTTTCCAACCCTGCCACCAGCCAAGGAACTTTAGTTTTATAGTTTCACACATCTTCATTTTTGTGGATTTAACTGGACCAGCAGCGTTGTTGTGGATTAACTGGGCGTTAAAAAAGCATTTCTGCGGTCCCCCTTCTGTTAAAAGGATATAGCATGAAATACTCCTCACATCTTGGAGGGCTGAGTTAACAGCCTGCCCTTGCAGTCCTGGTGTATGTACATGTGTCCTGAGAGAGATGACAGCACCAGATTCCAGATAAATTGCACATCAGCTCTTCCTCTTGCTTTGGATGTCTACCAGTGCTTGGAAATGAGTATTTGAGAAATAGCAGGACCCATAATTCAGGACATTTACAGGAGCTCTCCCAGAAAAGAGGGCTCTGGGCTGACCTCCTCCATTCTGGGAGGATGGGGTAGTGCTGGGCTGTCACGGAGGAGCCACCTTCTGTCCAGGGATCTGCTCCCCCTGCACAAGTTGTGAAGCAGACGTGTGCCCAAGGCAGGTCATGGGTCCTCTCTGAAGCCATCAACACCCTGGTGTCCTGCCTAAGCCAAGAAGGTTGGTGCCAGCTGATAGGCACACATACTGTAATTGCATCTCCTAAAGAATTTCTGGGGAAACAGCGGAGGAAATGGTTGCTTCTTAGAGGCATTATATTGATCATTTATTAGTTTTCATGCTCTGATCTCACCAAGCTGATGGGAATTCTCAGCTATTATTAAAAGGATTGGGATTGAGTTTTTGTGCCATCTGCATCTCTTCACATCTCCTCTTTGTTGCATGCAGTGTAAACGTTTCACATGTCCCTATAACATAAGTTCCAGAAAGCTGTGGAAGAAAAATATGTTGTCCTAAAAGCAGGCCAAATACATTCCTTAGTCTTGTAATGTGCAATGTTTTCTCCAAGATTTCTCAATCATGTTTACTAATTTTCAAGCCTTTGGACGCTTGTTGTCATTCATAACATGCATTTGGGCTTCGTGTAAAATTAATTTACTACTGCTAAAGCCAAGTACCTCACTTTAAGGTCGTGTGTTTTAGACAAATTTTTAAAGTAAAATACTTTGCCAGCTGTCACCTCATTTGGGAAATGAGGACTTGAGCTCTGTTCCCATGAGCTGAATGTGGTGTGGGTGTAATGAGAGGCTCAGGTGGGCTCAGAGACCCCTTGGTGGGTATGTGCGTGCCTTCTGGGACCCTTGGCTGATTCAGGTCTTTTAGGACTCTGGGTTGGGACAAAAGTTTGCTAAAAAGCTTCTGAAGCTGTCAGAATCAGATGATGAAATCTGGAGCCTTCTTGAGTTAGGAATCTTCTTACGGATTTTATGGGGTTTATATATTAAGGAAGAAGGAACGAACGTCACACGCAAATAGCCCAAGTGAGCAAGTTTAAGAAATTGGATAGAAGAAGCTGAGCCTGAAGCTTGGACAGGCTCAGCTACAAGCTCTTCAGAAAACAGCCAGGAAAGCGTTTAAGCCCAGGATATTGTGTAAGCAGTACGGAATGGCTCCCGTGCAGTGTGGCAGCAAAAACACCCCAGCACCGAGGAGGTGTAAGGCATGTACAGGTGCGTGAGGTCATGGAGTTGGGATGTACTTACAGTGTGTTTTAGTAAGCAGGAAAATGCTAACAAATAAAGAAGCATTTTGCACGAGAGAGGCTGGACTCCAGAGAAGAGAGATGAGAGTACTGAATGTGGTGAGGAGAGATGTGAAAATAGTTGGGCAATATTTGAGAGGTACAGTCGCAAAGAAAATAGTCATTGGTCTAGAAGAACGGCCATCCCTGAGAGCAACATAATGAGATCAAGAACAGGAGGAGCTTAGGTAGGCTGTCAAGAATGACTTGCTGACAGCATGATCTTTTAAGACTCGTAGTTTCTTAAGGGAGTCTATCATTTGTGCCATTTAAAACTAAGCCTCTGCTTTTTGCCCCGTTTATAAAGCAAGAGTGGATGAAGCAAGATTAAAATCTGATGTAAGGATGAGATATTTCACTGACAGTTAAATGGTTTTGATGAACAAACAGGCATTTTCTTATTTACAAGGTATGAATCAGTGGAGGGAAAGGATGCAAAATGAGATCTTGTGATGTTTTCTACACAGATGTGGATAAGCAGCCTGATTAGACAAGCCTTGCAATATTTCTCCCTGTGAAAGGTCACTGCCACCTTTGTTCAGTATTACCTCGTCGATGAGAGGGAACAGGGCTGAGGGAAAGGGGACAGCATAAAAGGGTAGCAGGAAAATTAGACATACAGATATAAATCCTATCCTGGATGCATCTGCATTTGGAACTCATAAGCACAGGGATTCAGACTGAATGAATTTGTATCTGTATTCCAAAGCAGCGTAACGGGGAAGCTTCTCATCAGTGATACATATTACAGGGACTGAAAAATCCCTGCTGCATCAGTGCCTATACGCGCAAGATTAATGCAAAGTAAAAGATCAGTCCCTAGCCCCACCATCCACACATCTGCTGACCACCCTCATCTGCTCCGGCTTCAGCAGGCTCCACACGTGGTGAGAAGATGGCTATGATTAATCAGGTACCGTAGGAGACGCTGAACATTTGTTGCCCCGCGGAGCCTGGGGTTGCTGGTGTCTGCGGTGAGGACTGGGGGGAGAAGGCTCTCTGTTGCCAGATAGAAATAGCAAGAAAAAGAACCCCACCACACTGGAAAAAAAAGTGTGTTTCTGTGAAACTCACAGGAAGTAAAAAATCAGTAGCTTTGCAGAGCTCTGCTCCCAGTATTATTCTTTGTGATTAGGCTAATGAGCCCTGACTCTTACAGGTATAGTATGCTGTGATACCCACAGGGGTTGGGATCTTCATCAGACAATTAGGTCTCTCCCTCTGTGCAGGCATTTTATAATAAATAATCAGTAGTCGTAATACGGTTTTGAAGCTGGTCAGCATAGTCATTAGCCTGCACAGCTCAGAAGATCAGCTAAATTCACTTACTCAGAGTTGTTTGCAATATCTCGCCTGGTAATGAATGTAAATGTTTTATTAAAGTAAATGTTTAGATTTCTTGAATACATTTAGATTTTTTTTTTTTCAGTTAAAAAAAAATAGGCCTTGATGCATGAAGATTATCTTTATTGGGATTCTGATGCCATGGTCTAGCGTGTGATGTAGGCTCACAACTGGCTGGGTTTGGTACGTGCCATGGTGAGGAAGACTTGGTGCCCAGAGGTGTATCAGTTAGCAGGGCTGTTGCCCCTCTCTTCACAGATGTGTGCAGAAAATAGGCAGAAAGAGGAATATGGCCCTATCTTGCATGGAAAAGATAAAATGCAAATCCTCCAGATTTATTTCTGACTCTTTTTCAAGATTTCCATCTGGTTTAGCAGCATTTTTATTGTGGTCTCCTCTTGCGCTGGGCCCAGCTGGCCTGCCCTGCTGTGTCCTGGTGATATACAGCGAAGGGTGGTGTTCTCAGCAGTAACCCACCCTGCCAAGTGCAGGATGCATTTGGCCAGGTCTCAGCCCTGCAATATTTCTGATAATTTCTTACTCCCTGCTAAATTCATAGAAAGCATTTCAAAACTCATCTGTCAAAAGCTTCAACGCTGCTCAGATAACTGTTTTAATTTTATTTAATTGCTTCTAGCAACGCATCTCCTTGGATGATTGATCATGGCCTCTTTGTCACAGAGTGCTTGGGAGAAGGTACAAAAATCAGACTAAATGATAGTGTTGGCCAAACGCTTGGACTGTAATGAAACCAGTTCCTGACCCACAAAACTGATCTGCCAAAGATAAATCCCCTTTTAGTTGAAAAGCCAGACCAAACAGATGTCTTGCACGATGCCCTGTAAATAAGCATCCTGCAGCTCCGGTAGCTCACAATAAGCTGCAAACTCCAAAAGCTGTTTCTAGCTATGACAAATACAGGGTGTTCCCTCCTTGAGTTACAGCCGGCATCACACAATTGGATTTGGGATATGGGAAACTTGGGCCTACTATAGATAAGAGGGGTCATTGTTCCCTTGTTAGGCATAATATGTGGTGTTCAAACCCTATAACTTTGGGCATTTAAAATCGGTCTCTGAGTCAAGCACTTTGGCTCCTGGTTTGTCAGAGGAGAGGTTTAATTTAGGAACCTATCATGCACCACTGATTAAAAACAGAGGCTGGGGGCCTAACTGGGACACCTGTGGGCATTTTCATTATAGCCTCTTTACTGGAGAGGACCATCTTTGTCTTTCTGGTGAAGGTGATTGGGAGGGGGGAAAAAAAACAAGAAAAAAAGGAAAGGAAAAGAGAAACAGTGTTTCATGGCATCAAAGATGGAAACAAATGGTTTGACACGTTGCCTTGCAGTATCGATGGGGCTGTGCAGGAAGGGAGTAAGGTGAAACCACCCTGATGGAGCGGCTGCTGGTGGGGAGCACGCAGGAGCTAGCGCTGATTCTCCTGTCGGCCTCAGCCGCAGGGCAGTACTGAAGGGACCGCAGACCTCCTGCTCTAAGAGTTCTTTCTTATTTCCAACGCCTTCCCGTTGTGTACAGCATGCGTTGCTGTACAGGGAGCAGCATGGTGCGTGGTTTGCAGTAGGGCGATGCCGAGCCGCCCGTTTCGGTGCTGTATTGCTCAGATGTACCAAACACCTTGCTGGGCTTGAGGCTGGGATGAAAGGCAATTGCTTAAGCTTAATCTGGTGATAGCAGAGGGGGTTTTATGGTGATTTGAGAAGAAGCGAAGCGTGGTGGCAGAGGTCATGGCTGCTCCCCTTGCTGGGGACAGCTTCCTTACCCCTTGGGTTTGGGCCAGGGCACGCAGACCCTAGGGGGAGCGAGTGAGGCAGCACATGGTGCTGGGAGAGGATGGGGAATCGACTCCAGGGTTTCTTTCCTTTCTGGCTGCATCTTACACTTAAAAGCACTCGATAATTGTGGTGCTAGCAAAACTTGACAAACTGATTTGCTTATCTATTTGGGTAACGATGCATAGCCAGATTTCTTAGATACTTCTTTTCCCATTCCCTGTATGTTACAAATTGCTCTAATGTCACATAAGGGATTGGAAAGGAAACTTCGGCTCCATTCATATCAGTATTGTTGCTAGGAAACGTCTCCCTTTGACAATGTATGTTGAGCATGTCTGTATTTGCATTGGCTCTCCGAAGGACAAAAATCACCATGTGGCGCTGGAGGGGGTTGGGGGAATTTGAAAATTACTTTAAAATTTTAAACTGTGCCAAATGATGTTCTGGATTGCAGATGCCAGTGCTTCTGGGTTTGTACGGTTTGCTACGGGAGCAGATGAGGCACGGTTCGACCCTTCCATGCTTCATGTGCTTTAAAGTCAGGCTGTATTCTTCGTGTTCCCTTCTGCTACCTGCGCTGGCTGGGGGCTGCCGTGCCATATGGGAGAGGGACCCGGAGTGCTTGCACGTAGTTACCATTCAGGGGGAAGCCAGCTCTTGGTATCCATGCGTGAGCGCGTTGCACGTATTCTCTGGCTTTCAGAAGCAAGCTGCTTGATTTACAGAGTTTTGTTTGGTGGGAAAGAGGAGGCTTCATGATTGTCTGTCTGTCTTTCTGTTTTTCTTTTTCTCTGAATTTCAGGATGGATATTAATTTGAAAAATATTCTAAATATCATTGTGTGTGCATAGATGCATGTTAGATTTACATTGTGGTTGCTTTTAATAGGGTTAGAGAAATAAGAAAGGTTTTGGAAACTATTTTGCTTTCTTTCAAAGAACTGAGAGGAGTGAAAGCTTAATTCTCTTAAAAACAGCCTTCATATTTTTCACACAAAGTAGCATGATTTTTTTTTTTTTTTTCCCCTGTCCTGGCTGAAAAACCTGCCGAGTGGATTTTTTTTTTTTTTTTTGCCTGCAGTAGTTGCTGCCAAACACTTTGGATGAAGTGTTGCACATTAGTGTTGACTGCTGGTCAACACAGAAGGGGAAAGTCTGGTCTTGTGGCCAGGAGATTACAGTCAATGGTGGTTAATGTTGCAATGTTTGCTGCAGAATGGACAAATATATTCCTCAAGACAGAATACTGAGTGCAGAAAACACGGACTTCCCCCATACAGTCTCCAGTGCAAGCACATACACTGGGACCAAAGAGCTGATAAATTGATCATTATCTTAAAGAAAGAATTTATTAAATAAGAAAACTAGTAAAAATCCTAATTCTGGATTTGTAGTTGGTAGTAATAAAACCTAATGTGGAATAAAATGTTCTGTGGATTATTTTTTTGGGGGGGCTGCAATTTCAATTTCTCACTCTGCGTCATACAGAGTGAAGAATAAAAGGCAAGTGGCAGCCTAAACCGCTGGTGCGGGTCCGATGGCTTTCGGCTTTGTCCTCAGCTGACTCTATTGTCTGAAGTGCACATGGGAGTGAATGGGGGAGCAGCTCAACGCCGCTGGTCCTGCTGCTGTTTGTGCCGTTAATGGTATGTGCATCCAGTGCCAAGAGTTTTCCCAGGACAAAGAAATGTTAATGAAACATCCCGGTGAATCCTAACCCCTGAAAAGCAGCTCAGAATTAAGCCGGTGCCTCCCCGTTGCCCCCAGCCCTCGGCCGTAGCCGTGCTGCACCCTCTGCGTCCCTCCCAGGCGCCAAGCCCTGCTCCGGGCAGAAACCCTTTGTCCCCAGCCCCTGCTCCTGTTCCCTCCCCTGTAGGCACCTCATTACCCATCACACCACCTCCTATCTTCCTATTAACTCTCCTCTTGGCTTTTCACACCCCTAATATCATGGCTATTTATTCTGCCTTAAATTATTTTTATTAAAGCAGCATCTGGGTCCTCTTGTACTAGCTCTTGCGTATCCGTAAGACCCTTCAGAGCTAAAAGATGTAGGAGAAAGGAAGGATTCCTCTCTCTGTTTTGAGGAGGAGAAACTAAGGCTCAGGCACATGAATCAGGTTGCCTAGCACCACTCTTGCAGTCTAGGAGGGCTCAGATCTGCAGTGTTTCAGGTCAGCAGCACCAGTGACTCCCCAGCGGACCCGCATGCTGCGTCTAGGGTGCAGCCCAGGACCCGCTTATTGCTCCTAGAGTAGTAATAGTAGTAGTAGTAATAATAATAATGTAGGTTTTCTTTTCCTGCTATCTGCCTCAAAAACCCAGTAAAAAGGAATTGATTTTCTTTAAAACATTTGTGTCTCCTGGTGTATAGTGAAGGTGCTCCCGCAATCCCCCAACTCTCTCCGCCCAGCCTTGTTCATGGTGCTAACAGAGGTGTGATTCTGAAGGGCTTCTGAACACGCAGAATTTTCTACATTTATCACAATTACAGCCACACCTGTGCTAAATACCTCTTTTGCTGTTGTACTACAGAAATTTTCAGGTTGTTCCCATGCCCTTCCAATGTCTACTTTCTGCCTTGTGAGCAAGCTACAGGTGTGCACCACAAGAGCGGATGAACATGTGATTTTTGAGGAGTGGAGTGACAGTTCGATGTCCATAATGCATTTGTCTTGAGATAAATTGGTGAATCTGCTAACTCTTCGGGCAATTATTAGAGTTTCTAGAGGTATTTTATCAAATCAGACTTTATGTCTTTTGCAAAGATCAGGAAGGACTTGTGATGCTACTGGGGAGGGGATGGTTAGGTTGCTCACATCAAGGTTTGATATACATAAAAGATGTATAAAATCCCATCATCTCTTAAACTAATACTCCATACATTAAATAGGGAGCGTTATGGGTGATGCATTTTGAGAAGTAGGCTCCTGATCTACACTTCTGCACTGGAACTTGCCCTTGGGTATTTCCACTTTAGCCTACCTTTAGGTTCAATATATTTAGCTTCTTGCTTTCAAGGTTTACCTAGACTTGAGTTTTATTTAATTAATATTTTAAGCCTGCGCCTCTGTCTTGATGAGAAAACGATCCTTTCCAAATGCTGCAAGTGCGTTACTTTTATTTGAGATTGCGTCTGAACAAACGGCTTGGTGCACATTAATCTCTTCTGTTTCAGAAGCTTTTTGTAGCTCTTCATCTCCACCAACTTTGGCATAGAGTCTCTATACATGAAATTTAGTTCACCAAACTCGTCTGTCTATGGTCGAATCTATTGCCCTGACTACCCTTTCAGAGCATTTGCTACTGAAATGAGATATTTACTTACATTTTAGCAACTCTTTGAAAATGGTCATTATCAGAATATACATCATTATGGGTGAAGTGTCCTGATTTTAATCTGCCTGTTGATATTTACTTGCCCTGTAAATAACATGCTGCATCTCAGGAAATGAAAGATGTTTTGAATAAATAAATAATGGCTTGCTGACTACTGAGTCTCCTGGCTTTGGTAATGTACTGTGTAAGAGAAAGTAAATAGAAATCTCCTTCTGGGCACTTCCAAACATCAAAATGCCCTCTGCATTTTGTTGTGGTTAAATATGCAACCCCATCAGAAGCCTTGAGACCCCTGTTTAGATGGCCTTGCAAATGAGTATCACAGATATTGCAGTAATCACAGCTACTGCACAAATTCTTGTTGGAGGTAGGGGATTTTTTTAATGAAAAATTCTGGCAAAGCGAGGGATGTGTTTAAAACCTAGTGATGTCTAGTTGCTTAATGATAATTTATGTTACTGGGAGCATCGGAGTGCTATGCGTATTTGGGACTCTGTGGGTGACTTTTGGCAAACATTATCTTCTGCTTGAAGTTTAAACGCTATGATGTGCAACGACCACGTCATGTTGTGTCGATCTACGTGACAGGGTGAATCTGGCCCAGGCTCTAATGCAAACCGATGCACGTGCCATGCTGCATGAGGAGCCCAGCACACAGGGCAGCCCTCGCGAGAGGGCAGGAGCGGGCAGGTGTGAAGAGCTGGTAGGTTGAGAGCATTGGCCATCCTTGTAAAATCATCTCCGATTCCATAATTAACCTGAGCTTTAGCTGAGAAGTTGCACTTGTGGAAGGAAAAGAATGGAAATCGTGAATCCTGGTGTTTTTGGGACAGCATTTAGTTAAGCTCGATGTGGCCAGCTTGGGTGGAGCCCGGCGTTGTACGTGAAGAAATACACCACCTCCCACTGAGACCGAACACGGAGACACGACCGGTTTGCAAATCTGGTCGCTGAATCATTTTCACAAACTATGGCTTAGGTAAAAGACAGAAATCTATCAAATGTTGTACAGATTAACTTATCACCTAGTTAAATGGGCTGTCAGTCTGGGCTGCCCGCGCTTGGCAGGGTGAATTCAAATGCATGTAAATTTCCCTGGTGGCTGACGAGCGACGATGGTGGAGCTGTCAACTGATGACATGTGAAAATACATTAACATTGTTTAAAATATATTTGAAAGGGATAGCTCATATTTTGATAACATTTTCACAGGCAAATGATTTGTATGAGATCTGAAATACTGACCACATAATTTATGCTGGGAGGATTTTTTTTTTTTAATAGTAACTCTTCAGATATGTTTTGCGCTTAAAGGAAGCCCCCAAACAATTAACAATTACCACACAAACCGGTTCGAGTCCCATGTGCCACCATTGTACGGAGTCACTGTTCCGATAGCCTCACTTGTCACTTCCACTTGATCTTAGAAAAAGTGATTAGAAACTTCAAAAGAACCAATTACACAGGCCATTGTGTTATAGACCTGGTGCTTTCTTTTAAGCCTCGTGCTCCTCCCTGCATTTGGACTCTCCATGTTTAATTTCTCATATTTGCAAGAGAGATTTCTTGACTTAATGAGAACATCAGAAAACTGAAATACTAAAAGCTCTACTTAGCTTTCCCTAGCTCTTTCTTTTAGGGCTTAGTGACTTCCTAACTGCCCCCTCCATTAATACACTGGGGAGGCACGTGGTTTGTGACGGTCACTTCATGTGTTCCCAGTTACGCCAGCTACTGTTTTAATAAGTGGCCTCGAAAGGTAGAAGAAAGATGCAGCTCACTGTAGGGAAAGGTCGTAGGATGTGAACAAGTGTTGACTGAGCTGTGTGATAAGAAAAACATTTGAAGCATGTGATTCAAGATTCATCCTTTAGTCTTGAATCTTCAGGGGTGAAAGGGGAGAACTTAGCACAGTCTAAAAACAGCAGATCTCACAGTTCAGCAGTCAACCATGGCGTCTGATACATGAAAAAAATTACTTATGCTGTCAGCTTCCATTATTTACATGATCTTTCTATGGTTGAGTCGTGGCTGTGGATGTGCAATTCAGCTAGAAAAATTGCATATTTACACAGATGGGTGCTGGCATGTGACCAGGGTTTAAGCAAAATGCGTGGTTAGAGGTAGAAATCAAATACAGAGAGCGGTGAATCCGTTTTTGAGGGGTTTGGTTGCAAGGTGCAAATGTTTACAGATGCTTATAAGCATGAAGTACTCTCCTGGAAATGGTGATTCTTAGGAAGAGGAAGGTATTGCAAACAGCTTTGGGTGTTTGCTCTCCCTGACTTCCTGGGGTATCTGTATACTGGTTTCCAGAAGATGCTTCAGGACATCTCTACCTCTTGTTTTGGAAACTAGCAGGAAGGACAAACATGACGCAAATGTGCTCAGAAAAGTCTGACAATACAACTGAAGAAATCTTTTCATAGAATAGTGGAAGTTGAATGTTAAGGTGTTAACGTAGTGCCTGGGGTGTGGGAGAAGAGACCTCATGATGCTCCTTCACAGAAGCATCTTATGATGAGGAAGAGACAGAAATGTCAGGACAGAGGCCCTTTCCTTCCTCATTCCCTACTTCCTCTTTGCTGCTGTGGATTGTGCATTGGAATGAACTGTTTCCACCATAACCTGGATTATAGTATAATTAAGTCAGTGGAAATGTATCGGTAAACTCATTTTCTTTCGTGCATTATAAAGGTGGTTTGGTGGATTCTGGGCATAACTGCTTGCCTTAGAAACCCTTCAGAGTGGAGACGCGGAGGTAGGAGGTGAAATCTCTAGCCTTTCCAGTGCCCATACAACACTCTCATAAATCCCTCCCTCCATCGCTGGCGGTTTCTGGGATTTGCCTTCCGAAGGCGACCATCTCCGTGTGCAGAAGGGCTATAAAACTTCTCAGTAATGTGCTGACTCGGTTCCTGCTGAGAAGTTTACGGAGAGGCAGTCCGCTAGCACTGGCAACCTGAACGTAGATCAAATGCAGATGATGGGAAAGCTTACCAGATTTCAAACTGGAAGGGGGCTTCAGTTACAAAGAGTATATAAAGCTTGGCATTTTACCGTGATTATTTTGTTACCAAATAGTAAGGCAAGGTTTCTGTCATGACCTCAGTGGTGTGAGATGACACCTTCTCTACCGAGCTTTCAAAGTGAGTAGAAATCTTTGACCTGTTTTTGATCTATGAAGTTCAAACACCAGTAACACGTCAGAAGCGTGGACCTCAGTGCCGCAGGGCACAGGTAATGGAGAAAAGGAGAGATGAAGGGAGGGAAAGAAGGAATGAGGGGATGGGGCCATGCCGTCAGAGAGACCTCCAAGAAGGGCAACAGGTTCTCTGTTGATATTAGTGGTCTGTGGTTAGCTTGGAACAACATGTATTTCACATTAAAACACCATAAAATATTTGTAGGCGTGTTTGTGCCTTTCTTCAGGGTGTGACTCTCTCTCCCTCAAGGAGAAGAAGTGTCCTCGTGGGTTGCCAGGTATTTAACGCGTCGAATAGGTACATAAAATCCATTTAACTTGTTAGTGAATCAATTGCATTTCCCTTGGCGGTGGTGTGATGTGCAAACCCTTTCCTTCCAAAAGTATGCTGTCTCTGCAGTTGTGCCCATTTTCCCTCTGCTGCTCCCTAGCCTGGTTCAACTCCGTTGAGTTTCATAAACTGGGAAAAAAGAGCATAGAAACTCTCGCTCATGTGGAGGTATTTCCTTATGAAAAAGAAGAACAAAGGGCACGCAGTTTTTGTACGGCTAAGGCAGGCAAGTAGAGCTGGGTTTACCAAAGACGATTCGTTCCGTGATGATCTCGTATTGAAAGGGAAAACCTCCCACCAACCAATCTGTTGTCATTTTTAACAACTTGGAAGTTTCTGATCATAGATGCGCTAACCTGAAACAGTTAACAGCAAAGCAAGCCACTCAAAAGAAAAAGAATAAAGAAAACTCAACGCCTCAACTTTAAGCACCCCAGCTCACAAGCCACTGTCAGCACATCCCTTTTTCATCAGGTCAGCCTTGCCAGAAGCAGTATATAAGCAAGGAAGGCGAGTGACAGTAAGGCTGTAATATAAAGCGGGCCTCCGCCTCCCTCTGCATACTTCTGCTAATTGCTTTTCCCGTTACAAGGCCAGTTCCACCCCTCGGTGTATAAATTACGCTTGTTTTGTGCAGCCACGAATGTCAAGTCATTGTGCTACTTTGCTTTATCACTTCTGTGCGCTTACAGCTGTTTCTGACCGTCTGATGCTCCCTTTGCCACCCTCTCTCCTCTGCAGCGCGGCTCGTGCTGCTCCCGGGCGCCTGGGAACAGCTGCTGCAAGGGGAAAGTCCACTTCTCCTCTGTGGAAAACTGGCTTCTTGAACTAAACCTGTCTCCAAAGCATTTTCCACGTTCCTGTGCTTTTTTCCATGCCTGTCCCCTTCCGGGGAGGAGAAAATGCTCTCCCCTGTGCAGGCGGAGGAGCGGGAGCATTGCTCTGCCACGGGGCTGTTTGTGATGGGTATGTCGTCCTTTTTGCACCCGTTTTGTACCAAACACAGCTCATGAAAAGGACAAGACATTTCCTGCTATGAAAATTCCATCACTCAGGCTCTTCTTTTGTTTCAAGCTGTTCCCTGACGTGAGCTTTCTCAGGACTGGTGCCCACCAACCCTATCGTGAGAAAGTCTCTGCTGAAGTCTTACAACTTTGGGCACTAGTTGTGGGGTTTTTTTGCTGAACGGACTGCACAGGTGGCATGACAAAGCCCAGATGCTGTCTTGGATATCTCAAATGAACCACTTAATTTAACTATATTCTTTGCCCAGATATAGAAATTTTGCTATATTTTATTTTTTCCCTCTTTTTTTTTTTTTAATTCAAGACGATTATAGATAATAAAGTAGGATGCAAAAGTCTTCATTAAAAATGCATTTTGTAAAATTGAAACTTAAGTGTCAGGTTTTTCTAGCAGTCTGTCAAATACTTGACAATTAAAATAGCTGTTTTTAAAAATTTAATGAGAGGCAATAAGCACTAAATGCACAAGAAGCTTCCTCATTCTTAGGATAAAGCAGAAACATAACAAGTCCATTATATTTCCTTACAAAAATGTCCCATTTGTAAAATATGCTATAATCTATTTTTAATTAAATTAGTATATGCAATTTATTACCTGAGCTATATTTATTAATATTTAATATTTAATTTCAAATTAATTATCTAAGTGAAAAAGTACTCAGCTGTGCTGAAGAGAGT